>NC_090128.1:19852596-21133430 GCF_040581485.1 Linepithema humile | reverse complement strand
GCGGATTTTTGCAAATCTGCTATATAAAATCGTACATAATTTCAGTAGCGGCAGAAAATTTTACTTTCCGATAATGTCACGATGTAAGTTATCGTTATCTAATGTCATTATATGACTCGTTATTCTAATGCAATGAATTAAATGAACAAAAATAGCATGGTATTGCGGACGAAAGTGTAATAGCGGAAAATGAAATTTCGCGTTTGATTGTATACAAAGTTTCTCACGTCATTATTATAATTATAATGCATATAACGTAGACTGCAAGGAAGTTTTTCATTTATCCGCAATATCTACTTGAAGATTTAGCGCGAGCCAATACCAAGTTCGCGCGCGTGTTCTGCTTGTCACGCACACTCGTCATCATTAAAGGCAATACGAAATTTTGCAGACGGGAAAAATTATTTCTCCATGCATACTATTCAGTTTTGCAACACGATCTTTAAGTATGTGAGATAATTATCCGATTATCAGGTTTATTTTATTGAAAGTCGTATATTATCAACACGAATTGGATTACAATTTGTTTCTTTTTTTTCTCGATTATTTTTTCGCTGCCATTAATAATGCTGAGTGTGCAGTGTGATGTGGCTCTCGGCACAAGTTATTGGCCTATAAGAAGCGCGTTAGCATGATTGACATACACCGCAATCCGATGATAGTAATAAATAAAATAGTAGAGAATTATATAGCAGCGCGACAGACGCGGCCGCCGGCTTTGCTCCAAATAGAATGGTAAGAAAATGAGATAGAGGACACCGCCGCGTCTTCAATGAAAAATAATCGTCCGATCCACTTAAAAAAAAAAAAAGTAAAACACGAGAAAAAATTAGATATGACCACCAACACAAAAAACCTATTGTATCACATTTCGAGAAATATATGTATTTGTTATTGTTTTAATTGAATCCTATAGTTGTATACCATATCCTATGTTCCTACATACGCATCTTAATCTTGTTTTCGAATTTTCTTGGTATATTTAACAATCAGCAATTATGTACTCTTATTATTTTGTATTCTATATCTTTAATGATTTTACTGAACCAAAAATCAATTTTAAATTCATCAAAGTATTACTTGCTAAAATAAAAATATAACGTACTTAGTAAACAAAATGTTGACAGTGTTGTTAAATTTCACATTTGATGTCAATCTGCTAACACTGCTAACATTTGGCTATCTGAGTACTATACACTAAAAATTACGATTTAAAGTCTTGAAATACGTGATTTGCCTTTCCTAATATACTAAAAATTACGATTTAAAGTCTTGAAATACGTAATTTGCTTTTCCTAATATACTGGATAATATATTAGCTTATTTTAGATACTTATTTAAATAGATAGTGTGAAGAAAAAAGGAAAACGGTAAAATAAATGGATTTTGTTTCCGATTTAATGTAAAACTATCTGTCGGTAATCAAGTTTAATATTTTAGAATCGTAAATATTGTTTTGTTCAACTGCTTAAAAGAATGGATTCGTATGTGAAAATTGATTCCGTTTAACATGAAATTGATTTGCAAATTGCGCTGAATAAAACATGCGCATGATACGAAAGAAGAAACCAAGCATGTATCAAAATAAGAAGCATGTTCTTCGTTACCGCGTGTTGTAAAGAAAGATTTTAATACGTACAGCCACAAGAGAAAAATCTGTTGAAATATCATTTTTCTGTTGCCAGTAATTGAACTTTAATTTAATAAATTATTAATGTTTTATTCAATGTAAACAACGTGAACACGTGGTGCAAACAATAAGAACAAAAAGAACTCAAATCGCGCACTATTATTCTTTTAGA
This sequence comes from Linepithema humile, assembly GCF_040581485.1. Classification (NCBI taxonomy): domain Eukaryota; kingdom Metazoa; phylum Arthropoda; class Insecta; order Hymenoptera; family Formicidae; genus Linepithema; species Linepithema humile. Next base: position 21,131,628 of record NC_090128.1, on the reverse strand, counting down.
AAGTTTTTGAAGTACTTACTTGAAAAAAAATATATATATAAATAAATAAAACATTAAAAAAATAGAAACGTATTATATATGACAAATGTAACAAATATTTTTAATTTTAAATTGTAATTGTAAATTATACAGTCCAATAATATTGATGTTTTTCTATTAAGAATGTATTTTTATATTTAAATATAAATAATAAAGTACGCAAAAACATACAGAATCGATAAGAACTTAGCGTAAGTTAGAGGATGTTAAATAGAATAAGTAGAACGGTATATTTCTTTAATCATATACCTCTATTACTGTCGCAATTTCCTGTAAGTGTGCAACTACGATAAATTAACAATAGGTTGCTTCATATAGTTTGCTGCACATTTATGCTACACTAATTAGATATAAATAATCTGATTGTACTAAATAAACACACGTAAGTATAATAATTTATAATTTAGTAAACAATAAGAAAAGATATACAAACAACAGTTTTAAAAAATATTTTTTAAAATTATTTTTTTATCAATAATATTAATGCACCAATAATTTGTAAGTAAGTTATGATTTTAAAAAGTTATATAAAAAATTTAATTTAAAATTGATTAAAAAATGCGTAAGTAAGAAGATATAAACTTTAAACAATCTGCTTATTTGTAAGAGAAATTTCCGAGACAACATATCAGAGATATTAATAACACAAAAACATTAACAAGAATACTTAAGTAAACTATCATTTATCCCCACTATCTCCGATTACGACGTCAGCTTGCTACATGCTTCAGTCGTGTCCAGTCGTACACTTTACGTTAAACGAGACAGACGCACGATGTGGAAAACTACAACGGTGATTTTGGTTATCACCATCGGCATAGCTTTTCTGTTCCGGTGAGTGCATCGAATAAATAAATTTCTAAAACGTTTTATCAAAGATTAAACAAAACATTGATTCCAAACTCTGTAAATTTCTTCCGGCACTTTTTTCAATCTTTATACACTCAAAAATGATTAACTCACGATTAGTGTATACATAAAAAAGAATTAATATTATAAACTTCCGTGCAGCTCTAATCCCGTCACAGAAATACCGAACTTGCCCGAAACTTTCTGGGGTCCGGAAAAAAATAAAGGAGCATCGAAGGAAATACGACCTTTTGTCATTAATATATCAAAGTCGGTAAGTCACGCAAGAGAATAAAAAAAATGTTTATTCATTAAAGCAAATAATAGATCTTTGAAGTGATATTCTTGTTGACCTATTATGCAAGACGTACATTACACTGTAATTACATTGTAATTACACTAAAAAGATAAATATCAATTATATTACTGATTATGACCAGTACATACTTGCAGTTATTTATTTTTCAATTTTTATCTCATCTAATCGTTTGGTTGTCTGATAACGCGTTCTTATCATATTAATGCATATCAACCGCAGCCGATGTTTTTTATCGACGAAAATAAATGTCATTTAATCACGTCAACAGACCTTGACTATTACATAATGATACTGCTTTCCAACTTAGCGTTGTAATTCTAAACAGTTAAAGTAGATACATAGTAAGTCGTTTTGCCGATAAACACTGTTTCACTTAAATGTTAACTAAAATATCAGATAATATTTATCATAGAAATTGATAAATGTTTTTATAAGACTTTTAAAGATTTTAAAATTAAGAATGAATAAATAAAATTTTAAAATAAGAAAAAGAATAAAAATATAAAAGATATAAAAGATATCACTATTAACAAAATCAAATAAAATTCAATAGGAGCGTAAAGAGCCACAATGCAGGTGATTCGTGTGAAGGTTATAGTATATTCATTTAAAATTATTTACATTTACAAACGTTTCTGCCTAACATCAAGCCTTCTTCAGTGTACAATAAGAAACGAAAAAATCGCAACGCAGTAATTACACAGACAATATAATGTGGAAAAAGTGTTCAAAATCCATTTCAACGAAAATGTTGTTCAGTACATAAAAAAGTTAGGACTGCAATCAATGCAATAAAATCCAATGAGAATTAAAGTTATAAAAAGTAATTTGACCAGAGATTATGAAATGATTTATACATACTTGTGATAATTACATGTAAAAAGTAAGCTCATCCACGCAGAAGCAACGAGGTGGAAGATTGAAAAGCTGTTATACTTAAACAGTTAACAGTTGAGATCTTAATGATTAGAATAAGGTCAAAAAAATTCCGAGTGATGATAGAAAAGGATGTCAGGCAGAAACGTTTGTAAATGAAATAATTTTAAATAAATATACTGTAACCTTCGGACGAATAACCTGCATTGTGGCTCTTTACGCTCCTATTGAATTTTATTTGATTTTGTTAATCTCACTAAAGCCTTGTACATTAATTATTTTTATCATCATTAATATGAATTTTTAATTATAAATGTAAAATATGAAAGAATTTAAGAGATTTTACTGTGTGTGTTGAATATTTGAAAATAAAATATTTTATTTAATAAAATCTCTGAAAAGAAATGTAGAATGAAATAAGTTTATTATTATTTTATCCAGCAATTTTAAGTTTGAAAAAATGGATCGATTATGACTAAAAAAAATTTAGCTTTACGATTTGAAAGCATCACTAATTGATCTTTCATTAAGAAAGAAGAACGAGTAATAATTTTGTTCTAAGATGCAATTTTTTTAATAAGGTAATCGACGACTTGAACGAACGACTTGCAAAAAGAAGAGAATTAGTGGAACCATTGGAAGATGCTGCTTGGACTTACGGTATCAGTTCGACATATTTGAAAGATATTCTTGAATATTGGCAAACAAAATATAATTGGTCTCAACGGCAAGCGCTTCTAAACAAGTATCCTCAGTACGTGACCAATGTACAAGGTAATACATTATTTTTTGTGTCCACCGATTTATCAGTTTTTTTTAAAGAACGTTTGTAAAATTTTTGCAATAAACTGGAAAATTATTTTCTGAAATGAATGATGGCCAGCATTTATTTAATATTTTTTCTTTCCTTGCCATTCATCATCTTGTAAGAGCTATATTAACGGGAGATAATGAAAGCCGACCCAGATTATTCAGCCACGGTCCAACCATAAAAGCACCGTTAGAATGATTCTGTTTACTTGACTAAAAGAATCATCGTCAGTTTCGAGCAAAGTTTAAATTATTTTTGTATATAGTTAGTTAGATTTGATATATAGTTAGATAGATGTATACTTTTGTTATTATTACGTCAGAATACAAAGTACAAATTTAATCGCACAGATAATTAATTCTTGATCTATGTTTATTAAAAGAGCAATCGTCTATTATATTCAATAACGGACGATATAATATAAATGTATTTATTTAAATCACGATGAAAGTTTAATTGTAAACTTGGTAACTCGGAAGTTACCAAGTTATTTTCTGGTTTGGAAAATTCAATTGTATTGTTTTTCAAATATTACTATACTATACTATTCCGCCATGTTACTGTGTTATTAAAATATTAATGTTATTATGACTGCATTTAAAAAATAGAGCAAAGTTAATAAATTTAAATTATCATTTGCAGGTCTGGACATACATTTTTATCATGTGAAACCACATATTCCACCGGAGCGAAAAAATATAAAAGTTCTTCCATTGTTAATTTCACATGGTTGGCCAGGATCCGTGGTGGAGTTTCAAAAAATTTTGCCTATATTAACGACACCGCGTCCTGACAAAGACTTTGTATTTGAGGTGATAGCACCTTCACTTCCGGGATATGGATTCTCGCAAGCGGCTGTACGACCAGGAATGGGCCCGGCACAGGTTTGTTAAATACGAATAATTTTATGCATTACATAATCAAAGACAGTATAAAAATAATGTATTGATATTGCTAATATTTGATATTTATTTCTGCGGCGCATAAATCCTGTCAATTGTTTACTATTTTTAGATATCTGTTGTATTCAAAAATCTTATGTTGCGTCTTGGCTTCAAGAAATTCTACGTACAGGGAGGAGATTGGGGTTCGGCTATTTCCGCACATTTAGCTGCTCTCTTTCCAGACAAGTACGTGTCACTAATAATATTTGTAATAAATCAATAAGTCGTAATATATATATATATATATATATATAAATACAAAATAATCGTAATTATCTTCCAGTGTTTTTGGTGGTCATTTAAATATGTGTATGGGTATAATGAGCAAGTCTAACCTTTTTTGGAGATTGCTCGGTGCTTTTATCCCATCACTCGTAGTCGAGAGCGAACATTATTCTAAAATGTATCCTTTGGGATCTCACCTGAGTTATATCCTTGAAGAATCAGGATACATGCATTTACAGGCTACTAAACCAGATACTATAGGTATTTGCTATAAGAGAAGTTTATATATATATATATATATATATATATATATATACAGTGTGTTTCATTTTAATCTAGCCAGGCGAATATTTCAAACGCTGTTGAGTTTAGAGAACAATGTTTCAGACAAAAGTTGTAGGGTTCGGAGGGGGACACAAGATGGTGGGCTTGAGTTTTTGATGAAGGTAAAATTGAAGGTCATATGAAGGTCAACTTTGTTTTTTTAAATGAAATGTAGTATTTTTTATTACATATTTTGAAAGAACATAAAATTCTGCATTAAAATTGTCTGACACGTTTTTCATGAAAATCCATAATTTTTTAGGAAGTTTAGCAATTAAAGAAAAAATATTTGTTTTTCGTAAAGAGAATCATGCATCAATTTGCACATGTTCATGAACATTTCTCGTTCTTAGAGTTACCCGGAATCAACGGCGTGGACGTGACGAAAATCTGATTCCATCGGGGTGTTTGATTTACGTGAGTCCCCTTGCCTCTCACTTTCGGGGTTGCTAAATTTGTTAAATTTCCTCAAAAATTATAAATTTTCATGAAAAACGTGTCAGACAATTTTAATGCAGAATTTTATGTTCTTTCAGAATATGCAATGAAAAATATTACATTTTATTTAAAAAAACAAAGTTGACCTTCATATGACCTTCAATTTTACCTTCATCAAAAACTCAAGCCCACCATCTTGTGTCCCCCTCCAAACCCTACAACTTTTGTCTGAAACATTTTTCTCTAAACTCAACAGCGTTTGAAATATTCGCCTGGTTAGATTAAAATAAAACACCCTGTATAGAGCAAAAATACTATTTTTTTAAAATAAATTTATAAATTCTTAATCTTTAAACATTAACTGTAATTTTTCATTAAGGTAAAATTATCAAGAAAGATCGTAAGGGTTAATAATTTTTCTTCCTAATGCTTCTTCATTAAACTGTCAGCTGATATATCAACTTCACCTTTAAATAGTTAAAATTTTTAATATAATTAGCATATGATATGCAATTTATTTTTTTAAAGTTCAAATAATCAAAAATAATTTTTTTATAGGTACTGCTGTGGCAGCTTCACCAGCGGGATTGGCAGGATATATCTTGGAAAAGTTTAGTACATGGACAAACAAAGAATATAAATCTCGTGCTGATGGCGGTTTGCTCGAGAAATTCACTTTAGATGAACTTTTAGATAACATTATGCTGTATTGGGTTACAAATTCTCTTACTACGAGCGTTCGACTTTACTCCGAAAACTTTAGTGCGAAACACTATAAAACCAAAATAGATGAGTATGTGTTTTTTCGTTTTCTTTTTTACAATTTTACTTCGATATAAAAATAGTTTTTTGTGTTTAACAGAAACTATACGTTTTTTTATGTCTCTGCTAACATACATCTAATTTCTAGATTGCAAATTAATGTGCCAATGGCATGTGCGGTGTTCCCTCACGAGCTCTTCTATCAACCGGAGAGCCTACTTCACGACAAATATACCAATCTGATACAATTTAACCATTTATCACGTGGAGGTCATTTCGCCGCATTCGAAGAGCCGGCTTTGTTAGCAGATGATGTTTTTGAATTTGTGTCCAAGGTCGAAGATATCAAGAAGAAAACTAGTAATAAAGACATGCCCAACGCAGGAAAGAAGATAAAAAAGCCTATCAAAATTTAAGTGAATTTTATAAATTATATTTTGTTACCTACAATTAAAAACAATAAATAAATTAAAAACATAATGTTGTAGATCGATACTGTGAGTGATGGTAGCTATTTGCATTTCATCGTCAAAGTGTTACCCATATATATAATTAAATGTATTAATTCGGTATACACGATCGCTATGCGCTCCGAAAAATTTTAATTATCACATTCGCATTTTATTTATTTCGAACTCCGTTAGCTCAACGAAATCTTAATCATCAATTTCGAACATTGACTTAAACATTTTTGGTTAATAGTTATAATTATATGCAATTATAACACAGTTGTACAATTATATTTTATAAATTTGAAAGCGGTAGAAAAAGTATTAGAAATCTTTGTAAAATCGTCATTACGCTTATGGTCCGACGATGATGTTATGATTGTTTGCTATATTGGTATCGACACAGTACTTTATTAGTTTAGACAATTATTTAAAAAAACAAAATAATTAAAACTGCATTTATCCTAAACATTTTATCTTTTAATATGTTTTTAATGTGTTTTTATGTATTAAAATAATTGCGGAATTTATTCGAATATTTTCTAAATGCTTGGGAAAATTACAATTATCATAAAAAATTTACAACATAATAAATGCCCTAAATTTGTCAATACAAAACATTTATAAAATATCAAATATAATAAATTATTGTTTAGCGAACAATAAGGAAAAGGAATGTACAAACAAAGATTAAAAAAAAAAATTTTTTTAATTAATTTTTATATCAAAAATATCAACCACTGGTAATTTTTGGCTGTTTCAAGAATTGTAAGTCATAATTGAAAAAAAAGTTGTATCAAAAATTTACTTAGAATATAATGAAATAATTGATAAATAAAGGAGTGTTAACTTGAAATACTTGTGTTGAAGACGAAGTGCTCAAAAGTATTATTCGTGCACAAAACATTAAGCAAAAACATATGACCAGCAATTTTCCCTTTCCTGTCTCTACGACGACGTTTGCTGCTTGTTCAGTTATGTGTTTCACGTGAAACGAAACGGACGCATGATGTGGAAAACTACAACGGTGATTTTGATTGTTACCATCGGCACAACTTTTTTATTTCGGTGAGTGCGTTAAATAGATGAATTTTTAACAGCTTACCAAATATTTTACACCGCAAAACATTTTACTCTCAATTCTGTAAACATTTTCTAACGCTTTGTCTTTCAATTCTTTTTACATTCGAAACCAGTGATGCAAACTCGAGCTGGCCAGCACCAGGGCTCCGTGGTAGGGGAAGCATGCACAAGCGAGAATCGCTACGTCACACGTACGTGTGCGCACACGTACGTGTGACGTAGCGATTCTCGCTTGTGCATGCTTCCCCTACCACGGAGCCCTGGTGCTGGCCGGCTCGAGTTTGCATCACTGTTCGAAACCATAAATAATTAATTAGCAACTCTAAATCAATAAAACAGAATTATGATTGTTAACTTCTGTTCAGCTCCAATCCTGTCACAGAAATACCGAACTTGCCCGAAACTTTCTGGGGACCGGAAAAAAATAAGGGAGCATCGAAGGAAATACGACCTTTCGTTATTAATGTGTCAAAGTCGGTAAGTTATGTAGACGCAAAAAAATTTTGTTTATTCATTAAAACAAATAATACCCCAGGAAGAACAACAGGTCTAAGAACGTCTAATAGACGTCTATTAGATGTTTGTAGACCTGTTGTTCTCCCTGGGACACCTTCGAGATATGTACTCTTGTTAGTATGTTATGCAAGATATATTATTAGATTGTAATTGTAAGAAAAAAAATGTTAATTTTATCGTCAGCTATTAATACTGCATCTCCAAATTTGCTATTATTTTTATTTTCGTCTTATAAATTTAATACTGTTTTGTCAGCGTATCGGCCATTACTAAAGATAAAAAACGAGAACACTTGCTGATTAATCGCGGCAGTGGCGCACTCAAAATATTTTTTTCGGGGGGGGGGGGGTTAAAATTCACACACAAAATAAAACAGTATGACCAAAAGTCAGGATAATTTTATATTGCACACTAAAAAATATAAAAATTTTACATTGTTTAATAAAAAATACAATTTATTTTTATAGTAGCATAATTATAAATTGATATTGAGTTTTCTTAGTTTTTCTTAAATAATCAGATTAACTGGATTGCTTAAATAATCAGAAAATTTGTCTATATGTACGGCTGCTAGATGTTTCTCAAGTAATTTATTTAAATCCTTTCACAATATGAATATCTTAAAGTAGATATTATATACGTTCGAACAGCAGTATAGCTGGAGAGGCTATTATAATTATTTGTGTGCAAAGATATTGGCGTGAATTTTAAATTATTAAAATTGCGACCATAGTTAATAACAGACAAAAAATACAAATGTTTGAACGCATTTTATTTAACTACAGATTTTTTACTTTTTGTTAAGTTAATAAAAAAATAAGGTATATTAATTAAATTTCGGGGAGAGTTTTAATCCTCAAAACCCCCCCTCATGGATGCGCCACTGAAATGCGGTAATAATTCTTGGCCAACGAGTAACCAAATATATTTCCTATCTTATCGGAGGATTTATGATCAGCAAAAGAGATAGTAAAATACCGTTTTCTAAATGTTAATCAATGCTAAAACAAAGTTTTAGCTACAGTAAATATTAAATTTTGCATACATTTTTTATTATTTTAAGAATCATAATAAAAAATGAAAGAAATTGACTTAAAACAATAAAAAATCTAATATCACAACTTGAAACCGTCACTAATGGTTCTTTCATAGAAAAACTGAACTGAAGAGGAACGTGCAATAATTTTTTTCTAAAACGCAATTTATTCAATAAGGTAATCGACGATTTAAACGAACGACTTGCAAAAAGAAGAGAATTGGTGGAGCCGTTGGAGGATGTTGCGTGGACTTACGGTATCAGCACAACTTATTTGAAAAATATTCTTGAATACTGGTATACGAAATATAATTGGACTGAACGGCAAGCACTGCTCAACAAATATCCTCAGTATGTAACCAATATACAAGGTAATACATTTTTTGTTATTGTTTTTTTTTGTTGTCAGTGACTCATCGCTATTTTTAAAGAAAAAAGAAAAAAAAAATGTTCGTAAAAATTTTATAATAAATGAATAAATAACTGGAAATACGACATATTCGTAAAATGTTTTTTTTTTGTTCTTGGTATTTATTGTTTCCTGCATTTGCAATTAACGGAAAGTAATAAATAGCGACTTAAATAATTCATCCACAGTAGTTACAATATTGTATGTAGAATGAGCTTTTTATCTCAGTACAAAGTGCAGTTGGTTGAGTGTAAACGATTGACTATTAATTGTAATTCTTAACTTCGCAAATGACAAAAGACCAATCGCTTTTTATTGAATATAAATTTATTTAAATCAATGTGGCAATTTAGTAGTTTGCTGATTCATTGCATAAAATTATTTTCTTGTTTTTTTTTCTTTTATCTATAGGTCTGGATATACATTTTTATCATGTGAAACCACATATTCCACCGGAGCGAAAAAATATAAAAGTTCTTCCGCTGTTAATTCTACATGGTTGGCCAGGATCCGTGGTGGAATTTCAAAAAATTTTGCCTATATTAACGACACCGCGTCCTGACAAAGACTTTGTATTTGAGGTGATAGCACCTTCACTTCCAGGATATGGATTTTCGCAAGCGGCTGTACGACCAGGAATGGGCCCGGCACAGGTAAAGTTTGTTAAAAAATACGAATAATCTTGTGCATCACATAATCCAAGACAGTATAAAAATAATGTATTGATATTGTTAATATTTGATATTTATCTCTGCGGCGCGTAAATATAGTCAATTGTTTATTATTTTCAGATATCTGTTATATTCAAAAATCTTATGTTACGTCTTGGCTTCAACAAGTTCTACGTACAGGGAGGAGACTGGGGTTCAGTTATTGCCAGGAATATAGCTATTTTCTTCCCAGACAAGTGGGTATCAGAAATAATACGTGTGGTAATTTAATAAGACGTATAAAAAAATACAAAATAACCGGTATAAATACAAAGTAATCGTTATTTTTCAGCGTTCTTGGCGGCCATTTGAATATGTGTGTAGTAATGAGCAAGTCAAACTTTTTTTGGAAATTGCTTGGTGTTTTTATCCCATCACTCGTAGTCGAGAGTGAACATTATTCTAGAATGTATCCTTTAGAATCTCACTTGAGTTTTCTCATTGAAGAATCAGGATACTTTCATATACAAGCTACTAAACCGGATACTATAGGTATTTGTCTATATGAAAAAATTTTCATAGTAAAATTCTGTATTTTTAAATACAAGTCTATAAATTCTTAATTTTGAAAAGTCAACTGTAATTAAACTTTAAGGTAAAACGTAAAAAGAAGAATTAATAATTCTTTTTCCTAACGTTTCTTTGTTAAACTACTAGCTGATATATCAATTTCACTTTTAAACATTTGAGACATTTTAATATAATGCGTGCAATGTGCAATTTATTTTTTGAGAAATTTAAATAATTGAAAATTATTTTTTTATAGGCACTGCTGTGGCAGCTTCGCCAGTAGGATTAGCAGGATATATCTTGGAAAAATTCAGTACAGCAACAAACTCAGAATACAGATTGCGTGCTGATGGCGGTTTGCTCGAGAAATTCACCTTAGATGAACTTTTAGATAACATTATGTTTTATTGGGTTACCAATTCTTTTACTACGAGCGTTCGTATTTACGCCGAGCAAGTTAACAAGGCACATTATGCGAGCAAAATAGAAGAGTGAGTGTCTTTTTCTTTTTGCAAATTGTTTTCTGTGCTAACGTACGTTTAATTTCTAGACTGCAAGTTCATGTGCCAATGGGATGTGCGATATTTCCTCATGAGATTTTTTATGATTCGGAGAGTCTCGTTCGTCAGAGATATATAAATTTGATACACTTTAACCATTTACCACGTGGAGGTCATTTCGCTGCACTTGAGGAACCAGCTCTTTTAGCAGACGATGTTTTCGAATTTGTTTCCAAGACTCAAGATAATAAAAAGAAAACTAATAACAAAGACGTACCGAAAACGGAAAAGAAGAGAAAGGAGCCCACAAAAATTTGAATAAATTGCTATGCCACGTTAAAAGAGGAAATAATAAAATCTAAAAATATTCTAAATTATATTGTGTTTAATCATTAAAAGCATTTTTATTGCGTTAAGTGTTGTGTTTTTTTTTTAATTTTGTATAGGTGAAAGTTCTTTAAATAAAATAATTATTGTTTTATATTCTTCTATGTTGTTTTCGCCAAGTATTCCAGTATTATTTTTCGAAACTTTTATTTAAAATTATTAATTATTTTTGAATGTCTTTTCAAATTTTTTAAAATTTAGTTTTTAACAACAATATCTCGAAATTATTTTTTTTTAAATTATCACTCAGTTAAGCACGTAAAATAAATGATAATGTGCATATAAATTACATGAATATATCGTCATATCGTATTTGTGTGCTTTACGATAAGCAGACTTGCTAACGAATTTAACGAGTGATATATAGTAAGATTGCTGACGACTGATAACAATGATTATGTAAAAATATATAAGTTAGTGTACATGGCAATTTATCAATATCTATCTTTTCTTGCTATCGCTTTTATATTTTTCACATGTTACAAACATATTACAACAATAATAGAATGAAGTTATATAATATATATCTAAACATTTGCAATTCTCACTTTCTCTTGAAACTATTGTATGACTCCATATTTCATGCTGAGTATATCTAATCATGAAATGTAGAATTAGTTTGAAATAGTAAAAGTTTTTTTTGTTCTTTCAAAACATGAAGGATATTCCTTTATAAATGCCCGTAACGTGACTCTTGGAAATTGAGGCTTTCCGATTCATTCCCAGACGACCGGACGGCTCGGCAGGCGGCGTGCAACAAAGGACCCCATAAGAACGTTGTAGAAGGGGCAGCGACAGACCCTCTCTGAGCCCCAAACGTGACGCGTGATGCGCGCAAATGCGCTATAAGAGTAAACGAAAATGAACTGTATGCGTAAATAGTTATGTGATGCTCCTAGCGATCCGAATCGCTTAATTCCGGTGAGATTAATTTTCTCGATATCTGCAGACAGCGATAAATATATCTACTTCGTGTTCATTAAAAATTACTTTAGATTCGCCAATTTTATCCAGCTAAATTGCCATTTTGCTGGCTCAACATAGAATATGTCACATAGAAAATATATTTTCGAAAAAGCATTTAAGTAGCTTCTGTAAACGTTAATTAAAGATTTTAATTCTGTTAAGTAAAATTAAAAATTTTTCTAGATTACATTTCTAAAAAGAGATAGAAAGATAATAAAACTATCAATTAACGTTATTTAATATTCATTAAAAAAGTTCTTCGGCATAAAGTTGATAAAATTTTTCGATAAATTTTTCGATAAATGGTTGAGACATTTTTCGTCGAAAAACATTCGGTCTTCGTTAACTGCCACATAGAGAGTAGCAAACGTATAGAACAAAGATAGAGGGTGAGAAGGAGGGGTGTTACTTGTAGAGATTTAGGAGGGTTCCCGGTCGGCCAAGCGTGTGCGTAGGCCACAGACGAAAGTCGTCAGTTGTTCACGGATTGTCGAAGTATAAACCACGGTGAAGGCTAGTCGCGCGCGTTCTTTGCTCACATTACGATTTGTTTAATGATCGCCGATCAGTATTATTGCGCGGGATACATCGTACGGCGAATTAAGTTGATATCACTGATATTGTGCGAGATAAATAATTTTTTTTCTTTCAATCGTTCGCGCAGCAATTGTATTTGTGAAGAGCTATGTGTCTTGCGTTTTTCATTCATTCAGTCAAATCATAGATATCGCGTGTGGCACACGCAGTGACAAATTCCGGCTAGCGTAGGACTTTTTCAACTCGAAACAAGAGATCAGCCTCGACCACGTGACAGCGAAGTGCAAGACGCCGGCGCGCTATAATAAGTTCGTTCTGGCCATTATGACAGTGGAGAGGATGACAGGCGGAGCAGACCCAACGACGGCGATTCTCGTTCACGCGGATGTTTACACGCAAGAAACGTCGAGCAGGTCCGGCAGCAGGTGAGTGTGCGATATGTGCGTACATTCGCACGTACGTGAGACTGAATGGACGCGTGTGTGCGAGCGAACGTGCGTGCGTGATGTTACGCGTTCGTTACGTCGAGGTTACAGACTTCCCGAGTACACATTTGACCGAATTGTCATTACGCCCACGGCTGTCGTTGCCCGACGAAAAGCGGTAAATGAACCGGCAGACACAATTCGTCAATAAGCAAATATTGCTCACTCTCTAGTGCCGAGATGCACGAGTAAAATGTGAATTTTTCACACAGCTCGCTTTAACAGATGGCCAAATGTTAGCAATGTAAGCAAGTTGACAACAAATTTGATCAAATTGCCAACATTGCTGATATTTTGCTTACTGGATTATTCTCATATGTGCCTCGTAAAAGTGGCCGCAAAATAAAATGTAGGGACAATCATTGATTAAATTTTGCTTCTCTATAGTAAAAATTCTCGCAAGATATAAAATAATGTGTAAAATATTTTAGTTCTCGTCTCTAAATTGCTTTTTTCACAGATACAAAATTTGTAGGTTCTTAGTGAGCATCTGCGAAATTTCACCTCTAGAGGTCTAACGAAGACAATGGACATGCAAAAGTTTTCTGTCACGGTCTGTTTGACATTCGTGGTAGGATTCGCACATGGGCCGGCGCCGGGCGGCGGCGGTGCAACACGCTGTACACACCTCAACATTAAATATTCCGTCCCTCCTTTTGAACGCGATATCTCGTCCTCGGTGGCCAGCCTCAAGTGCTAGCGGTGTTGTATGTCTCTGAAATGGGCACTTTGCGTAACTCTACACGTGCTAACTCGACGACCGAGTGACGAATGCGCGCAAATTTTCCAAGAAACTAACACAGCACGGAGCGAATTTCACACGTGCCAAAATGAGAAATTATTGCAGTTTAGCGTTAAAGAGCAAATGAATGTTGCGAATCGTTAGACCGTGTACCGTACCCGATTCCGTGTAGAAGGCCGGGCATTTCTGCACGCGAATGCGAGCGCCAACAAATAGCAGCTATTATAATTTGTACGAGATATATTCTACGAGAGACGTTGGGGGGGCACGAGAGTTCCGATTTTTTTATCCTCGCACGCTTCTCTCGCTTGCTGAGAACCGGTTTCATATCGACCACGTTTACATGCGCGTCTCAAAAAGGAAGCGCGACGTGAGCCGAGAAAGGAGCGTAAGGTACGTTTCGGCGAAGCGCAAATACGCCTTATTTAATATTCGGCGGTGAGAAGAGAGAAAACAGAGTGGAATTCCGGCGCAAAACGAGCCGAAGGGACGGATAATCGGAATCCTGCCTAGCACAATGTAAGATTGCAACAATTTGTCATTAAATGGTATTGCACTCATACTTCATATGTTATGATTCGTAATCTTCATCCTAGATTTTCATCTATCATCGTCGTCTGCCTGCTACCATTTCCATGCAATTTTGCGCAATTCTAGAGCCGCGAGGTTAAGCACCGCAGACGATTTTGTATTGTCGCGCGCAACGACGGGGTTAAATACTCAATACGTCCATTAATAAAGCATGAAGCTTTGAGAGAGTGTTTGTTGCGAGTTAGTTACAAACGCTTGCCATGCACGGCAGTTTGCTCGGTTTAGTCATTGGTGAAACATGCCGACGAACCGTCGTTATGTTCTCTGACGAGTACAAGTCTTGTGAATACCGTAAAAAAAAAGAGAAATCGAAATGGGAAAGAAACATATTTGGAAAGACGAGAAAAAGGAAAATAACTTCTTTGCAGTCGTTTTCAAAAAGGACAAAGAAGAGTGAGTCTACTTGCTCTTAGCGTGTATATTTATCCTTATTCAGACTTCTATCCGTGACGTTCGTAAATCATGATTTATCGCAGTTAATGCAATCAATGTCGAACGACCGGTCATCGTGCATATCGAGATATTTATGTGAGAAAAAATCAACTTCGGCGAAAACAGTGTTGCAAGAGAAACATTACTCCTCGATTTTGAACCTCAGTGATTATGTTGATATAATCCTTTTGCTAAATTATATATGCATAGACGATAAAAGTGTTAAAATGCTATGTTTTTTAATTGCTTGAAAACTTTAACTCGGCATTAATTTTAAACGAATTTTGCGGTTGTGTGTAATTCTTTTTTGCTTCTCATTGTTATTCACTAACAGAAAGTTCTCATCGACTAAGCGTCCACGGCTTAATTTACATGTTAAAATATGCTCGCGAGATATATCTGCTGAGACTGGTAATTTGCATTAACATTCTGGTAACCTGATGTGTATCAAAAAATACTACACCGTCATCCACATATTTTTTCGAATTTTTTATAAATATATTATAAGAACCATGCTTGACATCAGTAGAACCACTAAAATTCCAAAATAATCGCTTGCGATCGAGCGTAACGTAAATAATTGATGAAATCTGCCCATTGCGCATGAGAAATCGAGATCAAGGATAATCACTAGAATGACACTGCAGGAACACCAGCAATTAAGTCTACGCTATTCATCATTAACCATTCGAATGCCGTCACTAGTTGACATTGTGCCTATTAAATAATAATTATGTATAATACAATTGTTTCCTGAGTTATGTGCATTGCTAATAAAAAGTGAATTAAAAACGACGACGAAAATAGTTTCTTAAGAGTTGTGTTCTGAAGAATTTTTATAGTAATATAGAAGTAGACATTCTTAAGCTTTTGCAAAATGAATTAAAATACGCGCGATACCAAACGTGCCGTACATTGTTGCTGAATTTTTGCTTGTTTCTTTCACCGTCCGCGTCACACAGCGTTACGTTACGCACATTCACATACCCATTACGCGTGTACAGTTAGCCGATAGTGGCACAACCAGCTGAATCCTTCTCCGTTTTCAGTCAGTGTTGCGGCCAATCGGCTGCTCGTTATCTCGCGAATTTCCATGCAGTTTTCACGCGATTTCCGAGATCATCGCGAGGATATGACTCCGGAAGATTATGTGTCATCACATGATGACGGAGTTGAATACATAAGATGTATTAATAAAACATGCAGTTAAAGAAACGAACGTTTGTCAGATGCGTAGTGTGACACAACTACAAGTGCGTAGCAGTTTGTTTTAACCGTAAACAGAGCATGTTCTCGAGCGGACACGGTAAATCGCGCGGACATGGCAAGGCGAAGAAAGAGAGTAATAGCAAGAAACATCACATTCGTAATTGGATGCACTCGAAGAAAAAGAAAAGGCACGAAGCTAACCTCTTTACGTAAGTCCATACTCAATTTGTCTCCATTCTTATCGCGTACATTGCTGTTACCTCATTTCGGTATTTTGCAATTCGGAATATTTGCCGAGCTCCACAATTGAACGCGTGAAAATTTCGGCAAATTTAATTCTTCATGATAAACGGCAAAATTTACCTAACGTCATTCATCGCGTTTCCATTGTCACGATCGACGCCAAGATCGTTTTGGTAGTATGTATACATCCGCCGCGTCGGGAATGCGAGTCAACGATATTATACCGGTTCCAACGAGTCCCAATTCACGCGGCAGTCCCTCGAGTCCCTTGCCCCTGCATCCCACACACGCGTGCTGTGCGTGCGCGTATACAACACATTGTTGCGCGATCACGGCAGTGAGATCGTTCGAGATGCTTTCGCAGCACGCAGTTTCGATCGTATCCATCATCGATCGCGGCGATCGCGACCATACCAACGGCAACGACAGTGCATCTCTGGTACAGCAACGCTCGTGTTACCGCCGACGGTGTCACCAGCTGAATAATGCACCTCAAAAACCCATTCGCGCAGCATGGAAGTTACGAGTAAGTCGAGAAGGAAAAGAACGCCCGGTGCAAATGCGTTGTAGGTTGTAGGTTAAGTCGTCTCTTCGTTCATCCTGTAATCCTATCACGTGTCCGCTTGGCCGAGCATGCTTGTGCCAAGGAATTCTTTCGATATTTCGCAGAATCTCACAATAATCCGCACCGGTTAAAAATTTTGTTATAATCTACGGTTTATCGCGTTATCGTGTCATCTGCTCGATTTCTTATCAATATTATTTGCGTTTGTTAATTATTTTTAATGTATCAATGGTATGTTGAAGCTTGTATTCCTTTATTTATAGACACAGAATTCTGATTTATTATAGACCCTTATTAATAGACACAGAATTCTGAAATTGATTGAATAGATATTCTAATTTTCAGAGTTTTTTAAATTTTCTATTAATTTTTTATTTGCATTCGCTTTGCGGTTAAACATTTAAGTGCATGTCATGTTATTTACTATGATTGTATGAATACATAATAAATGATGATATTATCGCGGGAGTATAAAGATTAAAAGTATTATTTTCATATTGTACGTGAAGCAAAATAACTCGGCTGACAGACAGACGATAAATAGCTTAAGCATTAGTTAAACCTATAGTACACTGCAACAATTTTCTTCGAATTCCATGCTTCGATCAATACCGTACAAAGCTTAGTATTTGTAAATACTTCATGAGAGGAATCGTGAATCCGATCAGGTAGTCGGATTCGTTGATTTCAAAACTCTGCTGGTGGGAACCGGTCATCTACTTTCTCTTCATCGACTATTTTTTTTCGTATCTTTACCAAATGTAAACTTGAAAGATATAACGTAATAACAGCGAAAAAAATACATAAAGATATAATTTGACAATAATCTATCGCAATTTTGCAAGCTTATTAATTGGAGTATTCAATTTTTGATGTAAAATTGTTAATTAGAATATAACAAAATTTATAAATTTTCGAATTTCTAATTTTCTAATTTTTACATTTTTTCAAAATTATTTTATTCTTCCTTTTATTCCATTTAACACCCTTAATCTTATTTTTGCAATTAAATATTATTGCTTGTACCTTTTAGCTTGTTTACTTATCAAGTAAAAAAGAATGATTTAAGAAATAGCTTTTTTAACGAAAATACTTGCGCATACGTATAAAAATTAATTAATCATTCAATTTTGCAGAATAAATTTCTGTCATTTTTTTGTGCCACGTTTTCAATCTTAGCTTTGTGTGTTTCTGTCTTTAATACGGCACTGCCGTATAACACGTGTAAAGCTTACTCAGGGTGGGATAAGGTTCTCAGGGTTCAGGCTGGACAGTTTTACGGCGACCGTTGACGGCGCGCGATTGCGGTACTCGTGTTGCACCGGTATAAGTTTCACACAGTCACGTTTTGATTCATCTTTCGATTTTGCGAACTAATACTCAGTCTCGGTCGTTTCGATGTGAACAAATGACATTCGTATACAATAATTATTAAACATTTTATGCATGTGTGTGTTAAGCAGCAAAATAGTAATTTGTGATACACGTTTGGAACAGTATGCCGTTAATCATTACTTATTTTTTATGTTTAATTAATGGTTCTAACAATTAATTAATTGTTCTAACAATTAATTATTTTTTAGCATTAATTATTAGTTAATAGAAAATAAGCTGAAAAGAGAAGTACTAAAAATTTCTAGTCACGGTTTTATGATGCCACGTGGAATTTTTTTTGCTTTTTTTCTGAAAAAAGACTTCAATAAAGAGCATCGCTCATCGTAATATTCCTCTCATTTTAAAGAAAAATATAAATTTGCCCGTGTAATTATTGGATTTTTGTTAGAACTGATTATTAATGCAGATGTAAGCAAAGTTAATGAGCCTGGCAAACTTTTTGAGTTCATTGTTAAAAATAATAGAAAACTACACTTGCGTAACATTGTGTTGCGAAATTGTGATCATGATAGCTATTTGCATTTCGTCGTCAGTATGCTGCACGCATAGTTTAATGTATCGATTTGGTATATATGATGCATGTACTCCGAAAGCATTCTAATTGTTACATTTGTTTTTTAATTCCGTTAGTTTCAACATCAAATTTCAATTACTAATTTCTTAATTTAACTTGAATATTTTTGTGAATAGTTATAATCATATACGATTACAATATAATTATAAATGTATTTTGTAAATTTGCGAGCAAAATTACAGAAAGCATCTTAGAAATTTTGGTAAAATCATGTTATCATTATTTACTATTGATTATCATTGTTGGACACTTTACCACTTCAGATAATTATTCATAAAAAACGAGATAATGAAAATAGCAATATTTTACATATATTTTTAATGCAATAAAATAATTATAAAAATATTTTTATTTAATTATGCAGTAATTTTACTCTCGTCTATACGTGGAAAAAAAACGAAAATTACGCATTGACTTTGTGAAACAGCTTTTGTGCATGAAATACCAGCTGCTTCCGAGAACAGCTTTCACTTAAAATTTGACCTAGGCGAGTACAATTGATATGGAGGGTAGAAATAGGTCCCTTAGACTATGCCCTAAAGCTAACGGTTTTATGACGTCACGTGGAATTTTCTTTGGATTTTCTTTTCTTTTTTTCTGGAAAAGACTTCAATAAAAAGCATCGCTCATCGTAACATTCCTCTCATTTTAAAGAAAAATATAAATTTGCCCGTGCAATTATTGAATTTTTGTTAGAACTGATTATTAATTGTATTTCTTAACGTCTATTTTAATAAAATATTTAATTCAACTGAGTTATAATCTTAAAACTTTTGCGATCGTTATATATTCGGCTCTGCTCAACGCTTGAAGCCGCTCTATTATATTGAACTGATATAAAATCTGATATTTCATATTCATTTCATGATCTAATATAATGATGTAAAAAACAGTAAACGTAAAATTACGCGACCGGCTCCTGACTTATACCGAAGTATAAACGTAAAAATACGTGAGCGGCCGCGAAAGTGTCAACATATATTTTACATTTTTTAGATGAAATTAACGATAAAAGATCACAAATACGCACATGTGTATTATTTTGAATGAAACTTGTAACATTAATGTTTCAAAAAGAGTAACTTTTTTAAGATAACCAATAACTAAAAATTTAATTGTTTTTTAATCTTGTATTTTATGAAGGAAAGAAAAGACAAATTCGAGGAAATTCTCTTCATAAATAATAAATTGCGCTAGGTTATCAATCGGGTTTCAATAGATAGTGCGATATGCAATGTAGATCGCAGTTGACGCTCATTAGCCTCTATTAGCGGACAGAATGCTCGATGGTATTCAGTCTGTTACTGTCCTCCACGTGTTCAAAGATTCGATCAATTGGGATGTAATCGCCGCGAGTGATGCACCAGATGCGAGGCAGGTTAATTGCGTAATTGTGAACGTAATAAGCCTTTTATGATGGAGGATTTTATGCGATATTTACACAAACGCGCGTATCAACCAACGTCTATTTAGACGGCGTCGTCAGCGTATTTGATAACTTGCTTTTCTGCAGAAAGAAGAGAATCCCTCGTGTGTTTGCTTGGTTTTAAATAAAAAAATCAAGAACACAAGGAATGACTAGACTAGATGCACTAGATGAAAGTTACATCAGAGTGGTATGCTGAGCGCGTAGGAGTAGCGCGATAAGAGTATAGTGTTTCAAAAGCGGCGAATAAGTGTCCTGATAAAGTTACAAACATTTTTCACGTGACGAAAATTAACCTGAAAGACATGTGTGAGCGAGCGTCATTTTATTCTACCCTAACTGCAGAGGAGAGAACTCGAACGCACCCTTGCAAAAAGACTAGGTGGTAGGTTCGCTTCCTAGCCCAAAATTCCAAGACATAGCCATAAAATAATAATCTATTTAATCCAACAAATCTACATAACTTATTAAAAAAAAAGCAAACAAATGTTAATTAATGTTAAATGTTGCTAACAATCATCTAATCAAAACTTGAAAGTTTAGTGCAATAATGGTTTAATATATTTTTCAAGAACTTTAGAAAATCAATTTAAATTTGATTTTTTCAACTTTAAGACTTTTTGTCAATTTTTAAAGTAGATTAAATTCACATAAAGAATATCTATGTTGCAGCGTGATAATGTCGTCCGGCGACTCGTCACCTCCACCACAGGCATCGATATCATCCTCAGCGGGTTTCGACGTGCTTGACGACGCGAGACTGGAGAAGGTCATGATTACGCCTGTAACATCGACGAAGCCACCGTCGAAACCTACTGCGGACGCTGCCAAGGACAACACCGAGGAGATAGAAGAGGCGGTGCCGATCGTACAAAAGACCTTACCCACGCCGGAACCGAAACCGGAGATCGAAAAGAATGGTTTCGATGTGAACGCGAAAAAATCACCCAACGAGCCAGATGATGCCTGTTTAATCAATTGCATTTATTATACGCAACAATGCTGCGATTGCACAATAGTCTGAACAAAAAAATCCTAGTTAAATAATGTTAAAAAAAAGCCGGTGCCCTCGCGACTCATTATATCAGTTTCGGGGTTCCTGAAGCGCTTTTTTTTCGGCGCAAAATTTAGGATTTGATATTACAATAAGTATTGCGCGCCATTAGGATACTTTGTGATATACAAGAAGTATAAGAAAATCCTATCGCGACGTATAGAAAATTTTGTAAATGTGTGTATAAATGAACGTGCAATGCTCATAATTACACATAAGTATTTGATGTTATCGCATGATATTTCATCGAGCATCCGACTATTCGATTAAAAGCGATTTGAGAAGCATACGCGTAAATAATTAACTTATATTTTTAGAAAATGTACTTCAGAGAGAAGAAAGTTGCAGCACTGCCATGACGTGATAAAAATTGCGTCAAGAGACATTGCAAAAGTCAATTTAAATAGTCTATAAGCATTCCCTCACATATGTTATAGAACAGGTTATATTATACATTGTATGTGTCTTCCGTGGCATTAATGTTAACATCGACGACACGCATTTGACAGTATTAATTGTGACAATCGTTTGGAACATATCAGGCATCGTGTCTGTTCATTAATTTGTAAATTTACGAGTTAAGAAATCAGTAGCATGTAGGAATCGTGTATAGATCTTCCATTTGGAAACAAAAATAAGACAAATAATATCGAACAGCATTTTCGATATCTGTATAAGGATGTATTTATTACAAATCCGAGAGAAGAATAACCCGAGAACAATCGCTTTTCTTTAATGCGTCAGTAACTACAAGTAGAGCGTATTTCTATAGCGCAGCTGATGATTAAATCAGACTTTATTTTACAATTGTTGTTATATTCATTTAATCTACCTGCTTTCTATTCTTTTCCGTAATGATGAAGACAAGAAGCTTTCATCGAGAATATGAGCATTTAATCACCATCGCGTCGCTTCATGGCACGCAGGAATCGCATAGATGTGTTCCAATATTTTATATAAATATTTACATAAATTATTATTTATGTAACTTTACATACATTTGATTATTTATGTAAATATTTATAGTAATCAGAGCTTGCAAATATATGGTACGATTTATATTTATAGATGAAGACTAGATTATTTTTATTGTAATATTACGACGTACGGATTTTTAATGCAAAAACGATGCTAAATAATAATGTATATTTTTTAAATCTATCGTCGATATATTTTTTTAAGAATAATGTTGTACGAAACTAAAATTTAAAGTTCCGAAAAACATATATAGGTAAGTACAATATATGCTAAAATTCTGACTAATTTGATTATTGAGAAGATATCAATAAAAGTAAATAAGTAAGTTGTGTATTTTTGCGAATGCTGCAAATCTAAAAGTCTAATAGCATCTATCATTGAATTAGATTTAGGCATTTGGTAGGTGCAGCTAATGTTGCACATTAGTTAATTATTTGAAATCGCCAGTAATAAATTGAGAAAGATTTATAGTTTCCAATCTATAATCTCTTTTTAAATGAATACTTGCAATGCAAAGTATCATGTGGTTAAATATACCTAATATATTAAGTATTCATAAATGCTCTGAAAATCGTGGTTTATCACATGGATTTCAAATTATCTGTAACTTTGTGTATTTTCTGGTCGTAATATACAGTATTTTAAATATATTATGATTTATTACACTGCGCTATGATAAATGATCTTTTGAAAAAAAATCCTGCACCTGAATGAGGAACTACATTACGTCGCGAGAGCTCAAGAAGTTTAAGAAATATTATGTGACTTCATTTTGTCATAACAACATTATGATCGGAAATTGTATCATTTAAAGTAAAATTTTATAATATATGTGCAAAAAGTCAACTCACGTGCGTAGTTTTGTTTCTATTGCGTTACGATTCATATATGGGTAACGGATGACCCTCTGAATTGAATACCCACCTATCCAAATCTATTAATTGTCTAGTGTCATCAAATAACAAATATAAATACTTTAAAGTTTCAGCGAACCAAAAGCTTTCCGTCATATCTTGCTGACGGGTGTGCTGAATATTTCGCACGTTACCAATACTTGTATAGCCATCTTCGACTTTGGTATAATTCTCGAATGCCTGTTGGAACACGTTTTACATTACAGATGTGTAATGATATTTCAGGGAGAGATAACACTCACCTGAAATATGTGCCAACCCCAGTCTTGATACGTCTTATTTCCCGTAAAATACCACATATAAAATAGACTCTCGATGAATTCGGGCCTCAGTAAATTATGGGCATCGTTTGTTTTAACATACATATCCATTTGATTTTCCCCTTCCATTTTCTGCAGAATTGTAAAATTCATAACTTTTTTCCTTGATGTAAAATCAAACTTTCTATGCTTTCTATTTTCTCTTATCGCTCAAAATTGGTGTATTAATCTTTTAAACTCACTTGTATATTAAAATAGGTAATCTCAGGTGCAAGGAACGTCGGTTGGATTGCGTACGTTTGATAACAAGTTTTAACTATTTCTTCCGCAAAAGTATTATGCTCTGGCGTTAATCCATGACGCGCGCCTAATGCTAAAGTGCCTCCTAAATAGCATGTGAGATGGTCCTAAAATACAAATTCGCACATTTGCAACTTTGCACAATTTTATGTAGATTATTTCTTTCAAAGCTATTTACCATTTTTGGCTTTATTTCCTTGTTGGCGCCGACCAACTCAGCAATGAACAAATATTTATTAACTGCTGTATATTTAACGAGATGCTTTTGTGTTCCAGCAATGCCTAGCAAATAATCGTCTCGCAAACTAAAAGAATTAACGATATAAAATGAATGAAGTTTACATTGACTAATTATAGTTTCTTATATGATATACTAACTAGTCTATGGTTTTTCCAGTTTGCAACCATTGTTTCAATAAGTATTCGTAATAACTATCGCCTCGAGCTCCTAATGTGATCGTTGCGTATTCTCGAAACTGGCCTGTATTAGCATTAATAAAGATGGGGACTAAACCATCATATTTTTCTAACTTATGTACATGTTCGGAAACTTTTGCAGCTGCAGTCTAAAAATATATCAAATTAGATATATATTGTAAACTGCTTTGACAATCGTACCAATCCTGAAATTACCTCAAACTTAGATTGCCCTGTGCTACGACTAAGATCACGAAATTCCAACTGAATGGAAGTAACTTCACTCGTACTACTATCAGGACCCCACTTAGGACTGTGTGCACTTCTAGTGCCGAGATTCACATCGGAATATGGAACACCAGATCTGGTAGAAAATGCTGGCATCATGCGATCACCTAAATCCATCTTAAATCATGCCATTAAATTATTTCCTACATCAAGATTCTTACAGAATCAATTAAAATTATTTTCAATCTGCTACTTACAGCCTTATTTAAAAAGAGTATATCACCGGAAAGATGATACGCCGCCAGTAAACCACCTAATACTCTAATTGTAACTTCAAATAAATTAACATCTCTATTCATTGTAAACACTAGACTATCTTGCACCCATTTCTTTGCCTTTGAAAATTCTATAACATAATTAAAGAAAATTATTTTGCTATCAACAAAGGAGCTATTTAAAAATTCAATATTTATACACACCATCGTTTAACCCCATTATATACATAGTATCCAACGAATCAACTATTGTAAGACCTAAACCAAACCATTCATGATATCTCCTCGATATTGGTTTAACATTATCATGACCCCAAGCATATTTCTTATAGCCATCCCAGGAGTGTTTAAATGCAGCTACAACAGCTTGTTGTCTACTATTTTGTGGACCTAAAAATCCAAAGCATTACAACCTATTTCCACTCTTGCAACCAAATCTACTTATATTTATTAAATTTGTAATGTGATTGCTTCATAAACAAATCAAGTCTACCATTAAATTTAAGAATGTTTGGTTTTGGCTGTGGTGGTTCACCAATTTGATCATCATCAACTTGATTAATCTCTGGTTGAAATTCTGGCTCCTCGATTACTTCACCAGGTCCAGCACCCTGTTCATCATTATCTACAACAACTTCCTCGATTGCCTACAGAACAAAAAGGAAATTTGATAGTTTTTGAATACAAACTTAAAACCTGTCTCGATGTTGCGTACCTTCTCATACTTTCCCGTATC
This sequence comes from Linepithema humile, assembly GCF_040581485.1. NCBI lineage: Eukaryota > Metazoa > Arthropoda > Insecta > Hymenoptera > Formicidae > Linepithema > Linepithema humile. The sequence continues at coordinate 21,106,114 of NC_090128.1, read as the reverse complement.
CTGTACAATTTCTACATTACTATAATCAACCTCATTGTCAGAGGTACCAGCTTTGGTTTCACTAGGCAGGAGATAAAATATTACAAGTAGAATTGTGATAATTGCAAAGTATAGCATATTTCTTTGAAACCTAGACAACTGATTCCATTGCTGAAAAAGAGATGAATAGCTGAATAGCTGAATGACGTATAAATAATTGCGACATTCTAAATTACTCATGTAGACTAAAAGTACAAACACAATTGTAATATTTTGTATTTGGATATACGTACCCTCCATAAACTGCGTGAAGTGCCTCGTGTAAACGATGCACTATCATGAATATTTAAGCTAATGTAATCCGATTTACCCGAGTCTCTGTGCGAAAACATATTTTCGAAAACTGTAGGTTAACTTGTTCCGGCACGTGCGGAAACTAGTCGTTCTGTCAGGACACTTAAAGTATGACACTGCGACGAATCAATCCAACAATCGAAGGTCCTCATTTATACGATTTATGCAAATATATTTAACATGTTTTTACATTTTCATTAAATTCATTTATTATTGCTTTGTTAACGTCTACCCTGACATGAACAGTTAAAAGGTCTGTTCTTCGGAGCTGAACCGTGTTACACTTTTTATACTCAAAATGAAACAGATATATTGATTACGCGTTGATGAGAGCAAGAGGAAAAAGAAGAAGTGCAGGAGGTACAGCTGCAGAGAACAGAACCTACAGATGGCATCTTTGTGCTCTATAAAGGCTCTATATGTGTACCATTGTGTTGTTTCCTAACGTTGTGCAGCAAGTTAAATAATTACTATTTTGTATGAAAGTTCTAATATAAAAGAGTAAGAATAAGTGTGATCATTTCTGGCAATTTTTTATTTAATTAGAATAAAAAGACACGTAAAATATAAGTTATAATGTGTCTTCCAAGTATATCTGGCATTCCAGATAAACATTGGCAACCACCTTTTGTTGCTTTTGAAACCACGTAAGTATTTTGCATCTTTTAAGACCTAAATAATTGTCATTGTTAAATATTTTCAATTATAATTTTTAGAATGGGCGAAATAACCTTTGAATTATACTGGAAACACGCTCCTATTACATGCAGAAACTTTGCTGAGCTCACGCGGCGTGGATATTATAATGGTACAAAGTTTCACAGGATCATCCGTGACTTTATGATTCAAGGTAATGCAATAGAAATGTACAACAGTATGCACACATTATTCAACAACATAATATTTTATCATAATTGTCTCATTTAGGTGGAGATCCTACTGGAACAGGAAAAGGTGGAATGTCAATATATGGAGAAGCTTTTGATGATGAAATCCATGATGATTTAAAACACACAGGTCATTTAAATCATTTTGTACTAATGAGCATTTGTCATAAAAATAGTATTGTTTCAATGCATAGTGCAAAAGAATAGTATAAGATATTATGCCAATAAATTAAATGTTTGCAATGTTGGTAAATTGACAGCAAATTTGAGCAAATTTAAAATTTGTTCTTAATCTGCCAACAGCCAACATTTGACTGGGATAATAATAATAATATCATGATATTGAAATATATGTAGGTGCTGGAATATTATCAATGGCAAATTCTGGACCAGATTCAAATGGGTCACAATTTTTTGTAACGCTTGCACCTACTCAGTGGCTTGATGGTAAACATACTATATTTGGTAAGTTCTAACAAATTAATTGTATATCTTTATGTTATATTCATCATAACTTTGGCAAGTATGTAACTATTTAAAAATACTTTTGTATTTATTTAACAGGTAGAGTTCATTCTGGCATGACAATAGTGAAGAGAATTGGTCTAGTTGAAACGGATAAAAATGATCGACCGGTAGATGACGTTAAAATTGTGAAAGGCTCTATGAAGAATGCATAAATTCTTATGGAAAAAAATATTTTACAAAGATTGAATACAAAATGAATCATACTTTCTGAATTTTAAGATATAAGATATTGTACTAAATAAAAATTACATTTTATATGCATATAATCTCTATTTTTCTATTATTTCTGTATTGTATACTTTATGATTGATGATAATAAATAATATCAGATATAAAGCAAAAAAATGTTTGCTAGTATAATAGTATTTATAATATTTTTATAAAGTTGTTATTAATCCCGAGTTATCTTAAGTAAAATACTTTGTATATTTTATGAAATAAATCGTTTTATAATTGATTATAATTTTATGGGGATGCTGGAGTTACCGGCCGGACATTATATTTTTTCGAACAAGAATATCTTTTTATTGGTTGCATAGAATTGTAAATCCTTTTGCAGGAGTAAAGTGTACACAAAAACGGAATTCGGGCTGCTCGACTTTATTTGGAAAAAAAAGAATTAATAACAAAATTTGTTTCTATTCATTAATTTCTGTTCTGCTCTTAGGATAACATATTGTATAGAGCTATCTATTTTCGTTTTTTATAAAAGTTTAACAGTTTTAAGACGCTGAATAAGAGCAGCCCGAATTGCGGACTGCAGAATAGAATGTTATGGAACCATTAAAATTGGGCTGAAAAGTCTAATGTAAAAAATATTCTTGTCCGACTATTTTTACATACGTGTGCGTCCAATATCGGTATAACAGATGAAAAAATAACAGAAGATTAGTTCCAAGATAATATCAGAGAGGCGCTATACAATAATATGCGAATATATACACGCACCACACATACGCATACACAATACATTCATACTTATAGCGTTTTCGATTATACAGGATTTGAACGACCCAGGGTTGATCAATCACTATTTTACTATAAATGCAAGTCTTTCATTGGTGGAGAGGTTGCAATGACGTCATTAACCAACCCTGGGTCGTTCAAATCCTGTATAATCGAAAACGCTATTAGATTATTGGCCGGTTTATGCTTCGGTCTTAATCTTAATCTTAAGAGTTGATAACGTAGAATGCCATAAAGGCGTTTATACTTCCCTAGTCTTAATCTTATAGCGTTTTCGATTATACAGGATTTGAACGACCCAGGGTTGGTTAATGACGTCATTGCAACCTCTCCACCAATGAAAGACTTGCATTTATAGTAAAATAGTGATTGATCAACCCTGGGTCGTTCAAATCCTGTATAATCGAAAACGCTATTAGTCTTAATCTTAATCTTGGAAAGATCCCATCTTTTAACTTTAGTCCCTAATGTCCTAAGGCCGGGCCAATGAGGTAAGTTTGACGTCCGACGCAGCACGAAACCGCGCGAAATAATGGTTTTCGATTTTTGTAAAATACGAAAATGAGTGATGCTGATTTAATTGAATGTGTCCAACAATTCGATGTTGTTTGGAATAAAAAAAATCCAAATTATAAAAATAAATTAGTGGTTAGGTTTTGTTACATTTGCACATGCGTAGTCCGAATTTCCAGGGAAGCATAAACGAGTCCTTAAGATTAAGTTAAGACTAATAGCGTTTTCGATTATACAGGATTTGAACGACCCAGGGTTGGTTAATGACGTCATTGCAACCTCTCCACCAATGAAAGACTTGCATTTATAGTAAAATAGTGATTGATCAACCCTGGGTCGTTCAAATCCTGTATAATCGAAAACGCTATAAGACTAATAGCGTTTTCGATTATACAGGATTTGAACGACCCAGGGTTGGTTAATGACGTCATTGCAACCTCTCCACCAATGAAAGACTTGCATTTATAGTAAAATAGTGATTGATCAACCCTGGGTCGTTCAAATCCTGTATAATCGAAAACGCTATAAGATTAAGATTAAGATCGAAGCATAAACCAGCCATTATGCCGATAATATCACTCTAATTTTTAGTTCCATCGAAATGATGGCGCTTTCGCGTCGGAGTTCGTCAGGCACTCCAGCATCCTCTTATAACCTATTATATATTTGATTGAATTTTTGAATCAATCATGTAACTCCCTCTACACGTAAAACTTTTAGACGCATCAATACATCTGCAGTTATCTATTGCAGATTTCATATTATCTACACTAAGTATATAGAAAGCACTTACCAGTTCAGCTCTGCTGCATCGATGTTCAACGGCTGGCCGGGGCGTCCAGCGTTGCTGCAATCAGCTACCGAATTCATCTCCAGGCATTTCCAGGGTTGAAAGTTAAACGGAGCACAGCGATTTCCACGAATGCATATTGCGATGAATGCACTACACATTTAACTGTACACTTCACTAGATATTTTATTATATATCTTTTTTTATATAATTTGCTCCAAACTCACAACATATCACGCACAAAGCTCACTTGAAGCTAACAAAAATATAAAATAACTCCGATTTCGGTCACACCTTTGTTCGCGAACCGAAATATCACAATTACACCCGATTAATTGCGACATTTAACGCGCTTTGAAGAACATACGACATTGCTCAAGAACGTACGCGACATTTGTTTAGCGAACTAAAGACGTAAAACGCGGCGGGTGGAATTCCGAAATGCCATTATGTAGTCACTGAATTCAACAAAATCGCAGCACTTCATTCGGATATCCTCGACAAGCCTCCTCGCGAGATATTCACTGATCGACGACTATTTAAGCATTAACAAACGCGCGCCTATACTTTCGACACTCCCGGCAATAATTCGGATGCAAGACTCACTTTGAGTGAGCCAAAATCGCGGATAATACGAAACGGCTTCTCGGAATCCGAACTACTGCCGCGCGATCCATTCCGTTAACTGTCGTATACGAAACCGCTTGCGATTATCGAAATGATCTAAGCACTCAATACAGTATGAGCCAATAACAGTGATCGATATAAGCAGCGTAACCAATTAAAACAATCTAATGGTAAATCAAGCACTATGATTGGCTTACATTGCATCGATCGCACCAATGCTTCGAGAATCGCAAGCAGTTCGATATACATTTGAATCAACCACTGTGATTGGTTCATTGCATCAGTGCATCGATAGATGAACGTTGGTGAGCTGGGTCGCGAACTGGTACGTGGTAATTCGTATTTGTGAGATATACGTCTTATATTTTTTCCGATTTCAACCCTCTCGAAGTGAATTTCGTGTGCATTATCGTCGAGAGTGCCGTGCATTTATTAATTCGTGTGTGACCCTTAAATATCCGCCGAATAAATATCGCGAGGAGAGTTGTCGAAGATGTTCAGGTAAAATGTCGCTCTTTCACTCTGTTATGGTACGTCAGAGATAAACACGACGTTTCCGACATGTCAAAAACATATATATTTTTACATGCATATTTTTACGAATGTCACGTTAATCGCCACTAACTGCCATTAATCGCTATTAACCTAACCTAATCATTCTGTGTTATGGTATTCAGTTTTCAATTCGTTCTGTTTTCAATCGTAATCGATGACGAGTTGATTTTTGTGATTAGATCTTATATCTCCGTATGACGCTTTTCGACGACCGATCGCGCGCGAACAATTGTTCGAATTATTGAGTAATATTGTATGTTCGTCATAGTATATCAAGTGTCGCGTGTTGTATCGCAATTGTAATATTTTGAACTCTGATTGCGGAAGACATTGCCATGATTCGTCGTTATCTCTACATTTCCATGGCTCCAAAAGTGCACTTCATGCATGAATTGTTGCTAGTGTTGAGTAAATATTGTATAACAATATACATATTAAATGCACAGTGAGATATATATTTCATAACATTCATCGTAATGTGTTGAGTATTGTATATGATCAACTAAGGCCATTTTTTGGAATTTTGCTAGAGTTCTGCTTCAAGTTTGTCAAAATATATATAGCTAATTGCAGCGACGTTGGATGCGACGGCCGGCATCATCAAACATCGATGCAACTGCACTACTAACATAAATATTTTTGGTACATTATCCACTGCAGTTACTGTTTTATCAATATATTAATGTATCGATAAAGCAGTAGTTGCAGTAGATAATACGTTTGCAACTTTTACGTATAGAGGGAGTTATATGTTTGATTTGTGAATTTCTCAATATCTAGTATTTTATTGATATATCACATAAATTTAAACAAATTTATCATAATTAACAAACAAATTAAACAAATCTGCTAACATTGTTAACATTTTTCTTACCGGGATTTAATAGTTTATGATTATTTGATCAATTTACAATATTACATATTCGTATTATTTCGCAGCAACTTCACGACAGTTTTACGATTATCACTTTGTAGTTCGCAACCATTTCTTGTCCGCTCCGTGTTTATCATGTTTTTATATCTGACAAAAGCGAATCTTGCATGCAAATAAGTATCGGGAGTGCCAAATTCATTGACGGGCAATTCTTTAACTGTATGAATTGGTTAATGCGAATGCGATTGAACGTGTTTTTCACTATTCATCAGTGTCTACGTCGTTTCGGAAACTCCGAAATGATGCAATGTAAAATAGCGTAAATATATTTACTGAAGCCAACGTTTTAATATTCTGTGCTTATATTATACTTTCGTGTTTGTATCATTTTATGGGCAATTTAATTCATGCGCTAGTACGATCGATTGTCGAATCGTCATAATGTGTCATAATCCGTCAAATTTTATCAACTTGTTGTGATAATGTTCCCGCGCGAATCTGCCCGCAAGATGTCGGAAATGTCGGACAGACGCGTATCGCGGCGATGCTACCATCTGACGTGACGTCGGCACGTCAACAACGTTACGGTCCGGACGTGTGTGGAAGTTTCGAAAAGAGGTACGGATTCGAATGCGCGGCCTGCCAACGAGGTAAGTGCCCGTTGTACCGCGTCGTGCGGATTAACAACGCGAGTGAGAGTTAACCTGAAAATGGCCGAATCGCGCGACTCGATTGTGGTGTCAAGTGCGGTGACCGGTGCTGTGTCTGTGCATGGACAGTCAATTCTGCCGGATTCGGTGACCCAGGGGAACGAGGATCCATCCGACCGTCTTGGTAAGTAAACTTCTCTGAAAGCAGCACCGCGCGTGCTCTACTTCGCGAGCAATTTTATTTGAATGCGATTGCCGAGTGCGCGGCCATGCAACAAGTGGCACGGAGCACTCTTGCATGCCGGACAGGTGTGTAACGCGATTCCCCGATGCCTCGGTGCTTTTTTATTAGTCGGCTTAATCAATCATGGTTAGATTTGTATATGAGCAAAAGATGCTGAAAATGTATTTTGTCAGACGTAAAATCAGATTCTGCAAGATGACATTATGACATACACAGCAAGATATAAAATTTGAATAATTTTTTTTTATATAGTTTTGACTGCGACTCACTTGATTTATGAGCATATGTAATAATAATAAATGAATTTATTTGCATACATGTATATTTGAATACATATTGGTTAGAAGGAAAGAGATTAATTTTTGTCAATTATAAATGGCACGTTATAATAAATTTCAATTCATTCAGTGTAAAGCATTAATTTTACTTTGGTGCCAAAATCATATTTTTTGTTTTTTTAACTTTTATATTTTTTGTAATATTTTAAAATTATAATTTGATTAATTCAAAAACAAATCAATGAGTTTTGAAACATTTTTGTGAAAAGTTATCTGATGTAATTAATAGTCATATCTTATAATAGAAGAGTGGTTTAATCTACTTTTTTATTCATTTAAGAAAATTTATATTTACTTTTCTCAACTATAAAATTAATTTCATTAAAAAGGTGAATTAAATCGTCATTGTACTCAACTTCTTAATTAAGCGAATGCACATTTATTAGAAGACATTTCAACTCGTAATTTTAATGATATTGCATTATCCATTTGCAAAATGTATTAAATGATTTACAAATATTATTGAACAATATTTAATTGCTTTTTGCGTTTTAACTTTTACATTCTACATTTTTAAAAGAGTCTGGAATAAAGTGTGATACTTTCCTGTTAAATTATTGCTTGATAGGATGACAGGAGATTGGGAAACGTCTATCTAAATCAACCTACAACATTATCGGTGTACGCAATGATTAATCATGATCGATATAGTACCGTTATCTCAAAAATCAGTAACGCACCGTTTCTCGGAAAATCTATACGATATCTATATAATGGATATTTTTCTTTTACTTAATTTTCAATTTTAAATAATTGAAACAAATTAAAAATAACTAAGTGTATATTATTTTATATTTGTTTTATATTTTTGATTCATAAAATTAGACTAAAACTATAATTCCGAATTGTTTTTTTATATGTATTTGTGGTATAATTTTTATGTATTATTTATTTTATATTTTATATAGAAAAATTAAATTCTGTATGTTTAATCTTCTTTTCTTTACTGAATTATGCAGTCCGCGAAATATTCTAACCGTTCTTGTCCGATGTCACAGACAAGTGAATCAGACGGGAAAGATGTACGTTCCACTGTAAAAAATGTAACGAGTTTCTCTCGACGTTTTGTTGCACTTTTTGCGCCATCGTCTTCCTTTATTTTGACATTGGTATTTTTGCACTTTCTCAAGCGTTATCGCGTGGCGATTATCGCAAACTCTGATTGTGTACTGAAATTTATATTTTTATTGCAAATTTTGATAACATGGTTTATAAAATATTGGCTATTGTTTACATTATAGTAAAGGAAGATTTTTGTACATGTAAATTTCAAGCAATTACCGTCATTGGATAGAATTTGCAAAGAAAGTTTATTGACATTTGAAGATTTTATATTTAGTTGATTAAAATTATAAGCATATTAATTATTGTATACTGATTTTTTGTAAATATATGTTTACATATTACAAGGATTATGTGGCAGTTGATATTATCATGATTGCAGTTGCCAACCGATATGATGGTAACACATATTATATGAAATATCAGACACAAAATATTCTTGTGTTCAAAAATTTTAATTATGAAGAATACAATAATATTGCAAATATAAATGTTTAAAGAGTTTTAGTATTAAGATTGTTCATATTCTCTTACTTTTATAATACGTGCAATTCTTCACAGAGGACGCTGTGTAAAATTAATTTTTCAGAAAAATCACACTAAATAAGATCGTTCTACCTGAAGTTCTGAACATTAACAAAGTTGAATTGATGTATAAATTTTGCATTATACTTGAAATATAATAATAATTACATAAATATTTACATAATTTTAATTAAGCTTGTAAGAGCCATATTTTAAATTTATATGTAAATTTCTATATTTTATAGCTACATTAATTACCATATCAAATAAACCATCGTTAAAGATCTTATTTGTGAATGCATATAATTTCTTTTGCGCGCTAAATTATTGTTTAACCTGTAAGATATGTTTTTTATTAGATTTATTCCAAAGTTGTAAACTTACTTAAAAAAATATTAATTTTTTTATATTTTCTGATAATATAATTATTCGAATTTTTTAATTTTTGAATATACAGGTAATATTTGTGATTTTTTTTTTAGCTGAACAGGATACAAAGACTTTTGTAACGAAGACTGCAAATAACGAGCAAACCAAGATGCAAAGTAACGGCGATACCGGTGAGTGTTAATATATTGCAGTAATATTATTGTTTAATCAATAGCATGATTCCGCTTTCCTTACTGAACTATCCGATGATTTGTGATAAAAATGTCTGATAATAAATCTTCGAACATATCTCTAATTAAATCTTTAATTCCGCGTTTATTACTCATCGGTTATATGAATAGTATATACATTGATACTTGGAGAGTAATTTTTGGATATATGTTTAAAACCCGTCAATCTTACATTTATTAATAAAAATTATGATAGGTTGCGAGAATAATTGTAAGAAATGAATCTCGAAGATATTCAATCAAGATTTTCGATTTTGCGTTCAGCGAGAACGAATTATTGATTTACAAGAAGGATATCCGAGGAAAAACCTTTGAAGAAATTCCTAATAAAATCTTTCATCTTGCGCGTTTTTCTTAATGGTTCAGTGGATCATGAAAAGAATATTCGAAAGGACGAACAGTCAAATATTCGCGCGGTAAATTGGATTGTTCAATAAGGAACGTGAAATTAGAGATTTTATTGAAGTTTTCTTCAAATATCTGCCCTCGAATCTGCCGGAAATTCCGGAAATAGAACAAAAGAGCTCGCTAATGACGAAATACCTATTTCGCTGAATTCGGCGAGCGGGAAGAATGGAGTTTGGAGAATGTCCGTAATTTATTGGTAGCTTTTGTCAACACGCGAAAGGACTAAGGGGAGAACCTACCACTGCGCGATTTAAGTTCGTTCACAGTCGATATTATTATTCCTGCGAAATCCAGCTGTCGCTCGCGCCTTTTTTTTTTTCTCGGCATCCGCAGATCCCATTATAAATTCAAGACGCTCCCGTATTCCATCCTTCGGAATCTCGAAAGGTCCGTGAAGGGTAAGGTGAGGGACACGAATCTGATTTTAGGAACTTCGGGACTACGATAGTCGATAAGTAATGTCGGGGACGAGAAACGCGGGGGCGACGAAACGCTCGTAAATTATGTCGGCGCGCACCGATTACTCCTCCATTCTGAAAGGACGACCTTGACCTTGATCTGTCTCTCGCAGACATCCGAAAAGTTCGTACCGTAACGTAACGTGTGAGGGACGACGTGTTTCAGTTCACCTGTAATCGACGCGGTTGCGGTGGAGTAGATTCGCGTGTTGCACGCGATCCTGTACGAATAGGAAGTATCGAGCTCGCACGTTGCGCTGATAAGAGGATTATGCGATATTCCGTATGAGAGGACATGTCTCGGTTGACAGATGAACCGGTATAGTTGATTGGATTTCTCGACACTTGAAATCCTGTCTTACGATCGTAATACCAATGTAATACGAGTGTCTTTATTTAGGAATAATTAGTATTAATTTTCTGCGATTTGTTTTTATTGCTCGTGGTATTTTGTACTATTTTGGAGCGAACTAAAGTATTAAAACAAAGCATTAGAAATATTTTATTTTATTAATATTACTTTTTTGAAATTAGAATAAAAAATACATTTTAATGTAAAAATATTGAAATCAGATGTTTGAAATTTTTCTGACTCTTATTAAAAATAGTCTTTTATTTTCGATATAATTTTTTTATCGTATTTTTCTTTTATTAACGAAAACTCTTATTAGGTAAAATTTGAAAAAATTTTGTCTTACCTAGCATAAAATATTCAAATTCTACCCATAATATTAATATTGATACGTAACCGCAAACTGCATGATTCCGCAGTGAGAGAAAATGCATGCGCAATGTCGATGGAGCAAATTTTTTCTCGCGATGGAGAAACGTAGTTACAAAACTATGTTTGGGACACGCTCACAGTTAACGATTGCATACACGACGGCTGATATGCGTATTTCGAAGCCCAGTAGCTCGAGCTTAAGCTTGCGCCGTTTGGCCGCCCTCGCTCTCGCTTTCTCCACTTGGCGGGGTCGGCGCGCTATCTCTTTCCGGAACCCTCTCTCGCTTCTGCATGAAACCTCCCGCTTTCTCCCGCCGGGTTGCTCCCTGGGTTCTCTCTCATCCCCAGTGCGCGCATCGAACCCGTCCTGGACGAAAGTCCTTCCCGCTCCGTCGCACGTAGGACGCACGTTTCCTCATCCCGTCGCTCGACACTCCTGACGTTGTTCCACTCGAGTCGCGATCGTTCTTGCGATCTACTCGCGATCGTTTTACTTCCGACTTCCGCGAATATCGCGCGGCAGAACGTCACTCACGATCGTTCGAGCGATCGTTTGGTGTGGATTTAGACGGAGATTTGGTGCGTGTTTAATGGTGTTGTTCGTGAAGCAAGGAAGCGTTTGTGATCGATAAGGTCGATTAAAGGAAGCGAGAGACTAATATTCTCGCAAATAATGCATCGAATAGCATGATGACAATGACGATAGATCGACGACAGTCACGCTCTATCATCGCTTGAGGTTATAGTTGGTAAATATACAGTCGTCTTTCTCTTAACTGGGGGATCGCTGATAATGGATCGATGTGTAGAACATGTGTAAAACGATGTGTATATAGAACAAGTCTCGAAAGTCGAAGCGTCAATGAGATTAAAAGTCATTAATTTCGAAACACGAGAATATATATTAGAAATGTTACTGATAAAGCTTAAAAAAAATACACAAGAATTGAATGTGCTTTTTACGTTCAGATATCATTCTTAATGTGTATATTTTTTCATAGAACAATAGAATGTATTTTTGGTCATTTTTATTAAATAATATTTTAGAACACACGTTGCTATGCCAAATTGTGATGTTTGATAATGCTGTATTAGCTTATTTTTGCATATATTTTTTATTATGTTGATTGATTCTTAAGCGTTGAGGCATTTACCAATTAAAAAGAACAATAAGTGAATAAAGTTCAATACATTATAAGCTTATTAACTGCGAATTGTTTTTGTATGATCGACTAAATGGCGGAAACGTAGACAGAAAGCAATTGGTACTGCGGCAATAAATTGGAGTAGTCAACGGCCGTGCTAGAGATATCGAAGAAAGACGGGGCGAAGCTGCGAAGTGAAATTAAACGTAGAGAACAATCAGAGATCGCTATTAGCATCGGATTTTCGATTTGTCTGGAGGAGGTTGGCTTCTGTTCGCCAACAAAGGCGCGGTTCAATTTCTCGTTGGACCCTTCCAGCTCGCGAACTATCGATCAACCTCGCGGGCTTCAATGTATAAATAGCGCCGTATTAATTTACACGTATAGAAACCGTCGACCGTCGACCGCGTCGCAGACAGAGACGGTTTTTATTTGATGAGCCGGAATAACAGATATCAATTCGGATATTTTCACACGATGGCGCATCCTCTTTTTCCGTCGTGATATTAAAATCGTTCGCATTGATTCATTAAAAATTTCGTTATTATACGTGAGAAGCAAATTTGTTTACTGTTAAATTGAAGATTAATGAACGCGATTTTTAGATAATTTTACTTAAGATAACTTTAGATTAATGTATTAAATTGTTGTATTTGCGATATATTTTTTTCAAATTGTTGGCAAATTAGTAATCAAGATTTTTGTTTGATTATTTTGCTTTTGATTATTGATATTGCAAATTTTATTTAATAATACCCTGGTAGAAATTCACTCTAGGCCTTATTATGGCCCCGACTAGCTCGCCAGTCATCAACTCGGGCGTGATACTGGCAAATTAGTCGGGGCCACATACGAAATCGTCATAAATGGCTGTGCTAGCGCCACAGATTCACCGCAATACTGGGGCGACTGGGGCTGTGGATTGGCACTATCTAGGCTGCCACTTAGACCGTGTTTGTTCTAAACGGACCCTTACTAAATTTATCATGGCCCTAGGTAGGTTTATGAAAGGTAGAGCCATGGTAATTTTAATAAGGTTCCGATTAAAATTACATTATACGTGTGTACATGTGCGCGTGTATATTTATGTGGGTGTGTTAGTGTATGTACACACACGCACGCACACATATACATACACGAATACATACACACATATCAATTAATATATAAAATATCTAAAAAAAATTTGTATATGTTTATTTTATTTGTTTACTGCAATTATTTATAAGCTTAATGCGTTACATAAAATGTGTTGTTTATTTCTATATACGAAATACAATTAAATAATATTATATATATATTTGAAAAAATATGTTGAAAAAATGAAATTATAAAACTACAGAAGTAAAAAAAAAAAAAATAGGCATATTTAAACTCAAAATAAATTTTCAACATTATTCGATTCATCAGAATAAATAGACCCAGATTCTTGTGACTGATTATCTGATGATACTTGATTAATAATTGTTGCTGATTTTGTCCGTGACTTTCGGTAACCTTCCCAATCCTTAGCATTGGTAAGGACGACACTGATGGCCTTGATTAAAAGAGCATGAGTTACTGTTTCCCCAGTCAAAGTTTGTTTCAAATAAACTTCTAGAAAAAAATATCGATGCAATTAAATAGAGTTTAATAAGTTAAAATTTAATAATTAATTAAATAAATTATATATGTATACAGGTGTCCGGTAACTTGCAGACCAACGCTCGTGAATAGATAAAGCACAATAAACTGAACAAAAAAGTTCTTTACCATTTTGCGCGAATCGCGCGCTTATTCGTCAATCTTTTTAATTAATATTTCAATAATTATTGTAAGAATTCAAAAATGATAAAAAACTTTTCTGTTCAGTTTATTGTGCTCTATCTGTTCACGAGAATTGGTCCGCGAGTTATTGGACACCCTGTATGTCAATACCTTCTATACATGAGTAAAATTCTGTGCTCTTGAAAACGTATTTGTGTGGAATATTTTTTACCGCTGTGTACATTATTGCAACATTTCTTGCAATACAATGTTTTATAATATGCAATATATTTCGGCTTAAAGATCTGCTGAAATCGAGATAACGATGAATGAATTCACACTAAAACAGAATTATTTATAAATTATAGGATAAACATCAAACAGATATAGATGCTGTTGTATGCTAGTATGTATGTGTATATGCGTTTGTAGTACTCACAAAACTTTGTTTTAAATTACGGTCAGTATTCAACTGAGTATTAAATGCGTTGAATTGATCATTTGTTTCTAGTGGAAATTTAATATTATATGTTTTCAAAAATCCAGTTGACTCTGCTATATAATAATTATCATCAGTGGTTTTCGTTGCTTCATTATACATGACTATAGCTTTTAAATTCCGAATTTCATATCTGATTTGTTCTAACTTTACAAGTATTAAATCGGCTTCTGAAATAAATAACAATATTTATAATAATAATAATAATAAATTATATGTAACAATTGCATAAAAATAATTAATTTTGGATGTTCAAACATACTTTCTTCACTAAGTGTGGTAAAGTTGATTGGGTTTTCACATTCTACTCCATGCGAATCTGAAATTTAAGATTTTTATAATAACATTAAAAATACAAATATTTATGTTAAATTTCAAATATTCCAATAGTTACTTTGTGAATTAAGCGTTAAAACAGGAATGTCCTTATCCATTACAACTATCGATTGGCTTTTATCTTTTAAATCCATACTCAAAGTATCCTCACGCTGAAGAATAATCTTCTTATCTGGAAAATAGTAATAATCATGATTTTATATAATTATTAAAATTATTACAAATTATTAAAAATTGCAATAGTTACACAAAAATTTATAGAAATCATTTTATATAAAGTATTAAAAAATAACATAAATTTACAAACCAATGGGTAATTGGGGCATCTGCACTATCCTTGAAGATCCTGTATTTAGACCCTTATTTTGTTTTTTCGTATTTGTTTTTTTAAGACGTTTTAATGTTTTATTTGGCTCTGAAAAAAAAACAAAAAGTAGAACAGATCAATTTTTATTAATTCGAAAGATTGTTGGATAATAATTTTGATATTTATTTCTTATTATATAGTTATCATGCGTTATAATTGTAATTTACCTGAGACTGAGTTAAAAGAATTTGAGTTTTGTCAGACGTCATAAACTTTGATACGAATGCTGCACTGTCATTCAATGCTTTCTTTTTATAAAATTCTTTTTTTGCTTCTGATTTTTCTTTTGGATCCTCGTCAGAAGGCAAAGAAAAAACAAACTTCTGGGCTGAAAGTTCGTCCAGTTTCATTAAAGCTTCATCGTATTGCTCTAGAATGCATAACAAATTGCTTTAATTAAAGGACATTAAAATTATATATATACATGTATACATTACATGTATATATGTATACATATGTACATATGTATACATTATTTATTATATTAATTTATTATTAATTTATTTATTATTTATTTTTATATTAATTTATTATTATATATTAATTATATTAATTTAATTACTTACTTGCTTCGCCAACGATCTTAACCGTATAAGTAGGCCAAGATTCTGGTGCATCAAAACAATGATTTACAAAATCCTGTAAAAGTTTCGAAGTATTTTCATCGTACGGTCCTGGCATAAATTTTGTCGTGAGTTTAAGTCGCTTTTGGTCCCATGAGATCCATTTCGACGGTACCACGTCAATTTCTTTTTTTCCAGACTTTGGACCTTTCCTTATAAATTGTACTAACTGATATTTGTGCAAATAGTCTTCGTCCTCACTCATCTAAACAACGGAAAAAATATTCAAGCCTTGAGATACTTATTCCTATTGTTATGTATAGAAATAAAGAACGCCTTATTTATTAACATTCAACTATGAATTCTGATCTTAATGCAAACTTGACCGAATATTGAGACTAACTTTGATGAAATAAAAAAATTGTGCAAATAACTTACCTTCAGTTTCCACGATATTTCGGTCTTCAAAGAATAATATCGTTGATAGTTATTACACAAAATTGTTTCACCCGTTTGACTTGTTTGTTAATTAATATAAAAGAAATGATAATATGTGCAGAATAAAAAGCACACGGTCACGCGCATCACACGGGCTTATGAAAAACAAAGTAACGAAGGATGTAAATATATAAGAAACATTTGACAATTGATCAGTTTTACGGTTTCACCAATTGATGTCGTTCCGTGTTTTGTACTGTAGCCACGGCAGAAAAACTATTTAAAACTATTACTATTACTATTACTAAACTATTACTATTACTTAACTATTACTATTACTATTACTATTTAAAACTATTTTCGCATCTGTGATCCATGCATTGTTGTATCTTATATCATTGTGTGCGGAGCTGTATACACATACACAGTCGCGTCGGGCTTGAGGGAGTCAGGGTTGCACTTATTAGATTATGTTAGAATAATGTAATAAATTTGTGAAATAAATTTGGACAATTACAATCGTAATCCCAAAGGTTTCGTTGATTACCGCGTGTAAAACTATAATCGATGTATTTAATAAAGGAAAAAATAAATAAAATAAATGTACCAACAAGTATTATGATTTACTTATGTCTTTTTGTCTTCACAAAATTATTCAGTTTTTCCATACAAAGATTCAATCTAGTGTAAAAGAGATATAGCAAATGTTCTTTCATTAGTTCCATTAAGATTTAATTTCAATTTAATCATTTTATGTGCGATATTATGTATGGTCATAGTTTTTCTTCTTACTGCATCAAAACGAGATTCTAATAATTCCCACATGTTTAAAACAGATGAATTTATTGGATTTGTGTAAACAGTTTTTTTATTATACAAACATCGCCTTCAAGTTTGATTTTGTTATTTTTAACATACATTTTATTTATCGTACATATACATCCCATTTTTAGAAGAACTGTATTATCTGGCGCCTTATTTGTAAGTAACATATTAATGCACTGTAAAGCTTTTATATTATTTTCATTTTGTTTAAGAATTGTCACTACTAAAGGAGAAGGTACTTGATTGATGCAAGTTTTTTGCTCACAAAGTCTTCGAGCTAATTGTGCGACTACATTTGTAGGTGAACGAAGCATGTTTTTTATTTTTCCTAAATAACTCTCAAATGCAAAAGCACTTATAGACGATAAATTGCACTGTGTATTAAAAACGTCATCTGAAATGTGAAGTAAGTTGTGAACATTCATAACCATAAAGTCTGGACCATAAAGATCTTTGGATTGTAAAATAAATTTGTTCAGTAAATCTTTAGCGGTAGGAACAAAATTTACTGCATTTTCTGATGACAGCATACGACAAGCTGCATGAAGCAAAATAAAATATTCATATTTGTTTTTCTCTAAAATTCTTTTTAGCAAAATAGGGCCAGCAAACAATAAAAAAAATCTGTATTCAGTAGCTTTAAATTTTAAATAATCTGTTATTGGTCTCATTTTTCTATCAAATTCAATCGGTTGTTGTCGTTTTATTGTTAACATTCTCATTGACAGTTCTTTTCGTTGATTTTGACTAAATTTAACTTTTAGATTAGTAGACATCCATGCATCTATTAATCTTTTCATCACACCTAAATAGCATAGATGCATTGAATCTAGAATAATATCATTAATCATATTAATTGGCGGAGTTATGAATAAAAGAGGCGATGCAGCATTGTGATGATGTGGATCGGTAAAGTTACGGAAAGTATAGTCAGTGCGTTCTGCACAATTTGTTTCTAAAAATATCATTGTTCTGTTATGTTTGGTACCTTGAATTTCACAACGTTCACAACCGTGTGCTGCATTGTGCCCTTTTATGCATTTCAAGTAAGACCGTGCAGGAGTATCGCATATAAAACCTTTAATTTTGATTTCAAAGTGCCTTTCTTGTATAGAAATGCCATGAACTAATAATTTATTTAGTTCCATTATAAAATCTTTCATAAATTCATGGATATATTTTGGCTTTGAATTTCCTGAATAAATTGCGACAACAAATGGGCTATAAATATCAGGATTACATTGTACTTTTACAAGTATTGGCCACACGTCGTTTACACTTGATTTGAATAATTTGATACCGTCAATATTAATTAAAAGATATAAAATATTTGCATAATGTAAATCTAAATTTATGCAAGTTCGCAATCCCTGTTTGATACCAAAATAAGCATATTGTCCTTCGGTTTCATCTAAAACGAGCATTTTAGTTATAAAATAATGTGACTTGTTTGTCTGTAAAAGAGTTTTAGATGATTTAGGTAAATTTGGCAATACGGGATTCAGAATGCTTAGTAAAGAATCTAGTGTCGAGTGAGGAACTCGACATCCAATGGCCCAAGAACGTCACTCAGCTGAAATATCGTTTTGATTTTGATGTTGTCGAACTTCAATATCTACATCACCATTATTGCTGTCAACACTGCCGTCAGATTTATCGCTAATGTTATTAAAATCAATATCAGAGTCACTATGGTCTCCAGAGTTAGTTTCCGAATTATCATTTTTCTTTTCATCGAGTGTATTATAAAGGTCAATTGCAGTCTCTCTTCCGTCTTCGGTTCTAAAACTTTCCTCGTGGTATTCATTACACTCGGTCGAACTGTCTTTTTCACTATGACATTCACATTCACCAATATTATTTTGATTATTCCTCGCATTAGATGAAGATTGTGTATTAAAATTATTTGTTGCACTTAACCTATTCATAGCTTTTAATTTTCGTTTGAATTTAATAATTTTTCGATATTTTTGTGCGGTTAATCTATCCGCTAACAATTTCATGTCTCTATCCATATTTGGAAGAAGAAGTGAATTGTTATATTTTTATAAAACGTAGCGGGAATAAATATAGTTATATAGACTTATAATAGACTCTATAATAGTATCTCTTTCAGAAACAGTTTGAGAGAAAAGACTAGCGGACACTATATGGACATATAAAACATAGCGCCAGACAAAACTCTGGGCCATACCTAAACCCTTCTAATTTTTTTAGATAGGCTATGATTTGGTAAACAAGTAAGGCCAAACTTTTTTTTTCCTGGCAGCAAAGACTGGCGAACGCTACTGATTAAACATAGCGCCAGACTAAATATCATTCTGGGCCATACTATAGCCTTTCTAAATTTTTTTAGATAGGCTACGTCTTGGCAAACAAGTGAGGCCCATACTTCTGTCTTGGCGTTAAACTGGCAATTTCTACCAGGGTACATGATAACATAAATAATGAAAAATAATTTCAATTTTATTTCGGTTTTATTAACAAAAAATTTCTATTATTATTTTTATACGAGCGATGTCACATGAATAAAATATTAATATTTTCTGTTTCAATGTCATTTGCACGATCGGATCTAACGCATCGCGCTTTGCTGCGTGGATATTCATCGGCAATATCATTTTAAATAATAATTTCGAAATCGAAATTGCATGCTAATTATATGCATCGCGACTGATTTGCTCTCTAGCGATAGCTAATGACAGCTATCAAAGTTGCCGCGCTTTCAATTGCCATATAATATGTGTCTGTTCGTTTAGGTAATTGTATCGAGGTCGAACGCCATTGTATCAAGTACCGCTTGTTACGGGAAATGTATTTAATTTGAGCGGCCACAATTTCCGCAGGAGACAGAGCATTTAGTTAATAATTTTTCACTCAAATGTCATATCATGTGGAGGCAAGAGGCAAAGGAAAGAATAGAGAAATTCTATACGTTGATGCTATTAAGATAAATTATAGTCCCATTTTTGCACGATGGAGAAACTTATCGACGATTCGACTTTCTCGCGATATGCGAAGGCAGCGAGTTTTTTCAATTTCAAGAGAGATGCTACCAATTCTGTCGTTGCATCGTTCCTGCTGGTTGTGAAACGATGACGCTGAATCGAACGGTACACACGTCAAAATTGAGTGTTGTTCCCGTTAAACCGAGAATCAAATACGGGCTATGAACGAATCGTACGAGTGAATCGTACGAACGAACGTGTGACATTACGACGGGAAAGGGACAAAGTGTCGGCTGCGTGACTCGTTGCGGGTGGGAGAAATTTTGTCAGTGTGTCATCCCGGATAAATCCTGCCGCATCGCGCGACGACTTCGTCTTTTTCGCGGCAGTTTATGTGTGTACGTGCGTGTGTGTGCCACGAAGCGCATTTGTCGGTGGAGCGAGCCAATCACGCGACGTAGACGTCGGTCGTCTCTTTAAATTGTTTTCTGTGTTCGGGGCCTCACCTCGGTGAGCGGTCGTCGCGCCAATCTGTCGCTCTCCGAGGTAGTGAGCCTGCTGGGCCTCGCCGACGACGACGAGGTCCTCGCAGGCACGTCGGAGGAAAGCAGGAAGCACGCCTTATGGCAATTCTACTCCACGGGCATGCTCACCCACAGCCACAGCGACGGAGAGTTCCCGATCTACTCGCAAGGTGAGTGCGAAAGTTTGAAAGAAAGAAAGGGTAAAATATAAAAATAATAGGTATAAATATACATAAAATAATGAAGAATGTTCCGGTTAGGCGGAATCGAGAGGCAGATATTTTTTAAAAATAAAAGTAAGTCGTACATACGTACGAAGTGTGTTGTGATTAAAAACGAAATGGTCTTGTAACGAGGTACCGAATGTGTACCGGTATGAATAGCATCGGAATCGATAGTTATAATCGCACTGATGCGATCGTTGCGCTTCGACGACTCGCTGCGTCAACGAGCTAAAATCCATATCGTCTAAAAAACGATCCTCTTGCGCAGGTAGAACGTATGTACGTCATACCCGCGTTTATAGGGCCTATGTATTTTTATATAATGAAAGATAAAGGAGGAGGGATGTATAGTGGGCGCGCCCCATATGTGTACGCTGCATTGTATGTAATGAGAGGATCGATTCGTCTGCAATATACTATCGATGCTTTTTGTTAGATGCGAAAATGCTGTCGTTGTTTGTTTGTCACGTCGTTTTTCATCGGAAGTAATGTTATATTTGGGATTATGTGGCACACGTAATCGATATTGACATTAAAATCATAAATTAATGAGCCGACTGCTTATAATTTAAAACAATATTCATAAATAATAATAATAATTTGGAGGTAATTACACGCGCGGTTCAAATATTTATAATTATTATATGAGAGGAATAATAGGCACATCTCATCGATCGCGTCATGTATAACGCTTTCTATTATCAGGCGTTGCGCAAAAGCTTTTAATGTCGAATAAGCGTATCTCGTTACTTCGTTGGACGATTTGTCGGCGGAATGATCCGTCATTAATGTTACGGAAATGGATGTGAATAGGCTTGTATATTAAAAATGTCACCACTTTCGGTTGTAAGAAACTGAATTCCTTTTATTATTAGAATAAGCCAATACTTATATGCACAAAAAGGGGCGTTGTCAACCACCAACGTGTGTTCGAAGGTTTTACAGAGAGTCGACTATACTAAAACAAAAAAAAGGTTATTATGCACGCCCGAAACAGCAGCGCGGAAACGAACGAAAAAGCGCCATCTAAAAGAAAACGAGTCGAATTATCTTCAACATTCCCACTCGACGAGTTTACAAAGTCATACTCAAAAGTTTGCAATTTGCTATAAATTTTTGCTTTGAAAGAGCTTTTGTTAATATGTCCGCCCGTCGTTCATCGCTGGAAATGTGCGTAACCATTAGTTGTCCATTCTTGACTACTTCTCGTACATAATGATATTTTATGTCCACGTGTTTTGTTCTCCTGTGAAACGTTGGATTCTTGATCAATGTTTCTGCTGCCGTATTATCGCAGTATAGAGTCGTTGGTTTAACTTGCTCGTACCCAATTTCTCGTAATAGGCCACGAGTCCACACAACTTCCTTCGATGCATTGTGGGCCGCTATATACTCGGCATCTGTAGTTGATGTAGCAACTATTGTTTGCTTCTTAGATGACCAAATAACTGGGCCACCATTCAGCATCAACAGGACGCCAGAAACTGATTTTCGCGTATCCATGCAAGATGCATAATTTGCATCTGAGAAGGCCTCTAATTGACTGTCCTCATCAATCTTTGTACCATAAGTGAGACCCAGTGATTTTGTATCTTGTAGGTACCTAAGTACACGCTTTGCCGCTTGCCAGTGTGTTGCTGTTGGCGTTTCCAGAAACTGACTAAGTTTGCTTACTGCAAACGATATGTCAGGCCTTGATCCAATTGCCAAAAACATCAGCGAGCCAATCAACTGACGATATGGAATTTCTTCGTCCTTGATAATATTGCCATCTTCATCGAGCTCTCGTTTTAGCACGACATTAGGATCCATAGGAACGCTGACTGGATTACAATTTGACATATTGAATTTTTCAAGCATCTTAATGGTATATGCTGTCTGATGTAGACGTGTCTGTTTGTTAGGTCGATCACGGTCAATTTCAAGTCCTAAATAGAATCTTGCTTCGTTCTGTGTAATCTCAAATCGCACTTTAAGTAATTTCAATAGTTTATTAATTTTGTCTATTGATGCTCCAATTACTAGACCATCGTCTACATAGAGTGCGATTAACAAATACTTTTCTTCATTTGCGTAAACACAAGGATCGTAGTTGGTCGGCTTCATGTCTAATTCTCCTAGTACAGAGTCAATTTTCTTATGCCACTGTAACGGTGATTGTTTTAGACCATATAAGCTGCGCAAAAGTTTACATACTTTTCTACTTCCATCGTCGAAGCCTTCGGGTTGTAGCATATATAACTCTTCGTCTAAATCACCATATAAAAAGGCGGTCTTGACGTCAAATTGTACCATCTCGTAATCCTTGTGAGTTGCAACAGCTATCAGCATTCGAATTGAGTCATAGCGTGTTACTGGAGAATACGTTTCGCTGAAATCGACGCCTTGTTTTTGACTGCAACCCTTTACGACGAGCCTTGCTTTATATCGGTCGGCGTCACCGTTTGGTTTAATTTTGACCCGAAAAACCCACTTGTTTTGAATTGCTCGACGTCCTTTGGGTAGTTCAACTAATTGCCATGTATTATTTCTTCTTAGCGAATCAAGTTCCTCACACATTGCTTGCTCCCACTGTTTTCTGTCAGGTGATTCGATTGCTTTTTTGTAGTCTTCAGGTATCTTGATTTCAGCTAACATGCATGAACATGTGCCAACATGTTGAGTTTTGCTTCTTGTTCGATGTGCAATTCCATTGTTTTCAGTTATTCGTTCAGTTTGTTGTCTTTTCTCCTTTGAGCGGGTTCTCGTCGCAATTGCTTCATCTTTACTTGAACTTGAATCTTGTTCGGAGTCAGTATCTTGTTTTTCCTGTTTTATTTCTAATTGTTCTATATCTTCTTCTTCAATGAATTTAACGGCTGCCATTGGACGAGGTTCGACAATTTTAACGTTGCATCGCACATACACGTTCTTCGTGCCGCGCTCCCAGAGACGATAAGCTTTCGAGCCTGGTTCATAACCCACAAGTACAAGCTTCTTTGACTTCTTATCGAATTTGCTTCTAAATTGATCTTCGATATGAGCGTACGCATCACTACCATAGATACGTAAAAAGCTGACGTTTGGTTGTTCACCTGTGAACATCTCCCACGGTGTTTTGCCACCAAGTCGATCCAAAGGTATTCGGTTCCGAATAATTGCGGCTGTTCTTCCAGCTTCGGCCCAAAGCGATAAAGGTAAGTCTGCTGCAGCCAGCAACGTGCGTCCAGTCTCGACGATTGTTCTGATTTGTCGTTCAGCACGACCGTTTTGTTGTGGTGCACGCGGCGTTGAAAATTCATGAACTATCTTGTTTTTGTTCATAATTCACTTCATGTCTTTGCTAATAAATTCTCGTGCGTTATCGGACCGAAAACGCTTTATTGTGTGTCCATACGAATTAAAAATTGCAATAACACTTTCGACGGCGTCGACAATTTCAGTGCGATTTTTCATAGGACGAACTATTAGAAATCCAGTGTAGTCGTCTACAAAAAACTACCAATACAGTATTTCCACCGAGAGACGGAGTTGACATCGGACCGCAGACATCAAAATGTATCAATTCATCTGGCTGCTTTGCACGAGTGTCCGATTCGTTGAATTGCTTGCGTGTCTGCTTGCCAAAGATGCAGGCTTCACAAAACTTTTCGCTACTACTGATCTTTGCGACGTTCACGTTTTTAACTGTGCCACTAGTAGCCATTTGTTCCAGTTTCTTATAGCTCACGTGACCGAGTCGTTCGTGCCACACCGACAGCGGTTGTACATCATTTTCGGCATGATGAGCTTCATGTTCTGGTAGCACAACTTGTGTGTTCATCGTGTACAAATTTCGTTCATAACTGTAACCAGTCATGAGTGTCTGGTTTCTTTTGTTGACGATCTTGATTTGATCTTCTTCGATGATTGTTCTGTTGCCATGTTTTGCGCTTGCGCCGATGCTTAATAGATTACGACCTAAGTCCGGAATCCAGAGTACGTCATATAGTGTACCTTCGCGTTCTTTACCGTTTACCGTTGATATAACTCTAATATTACCTTGGCCACCTGCATAAACAATGTTTTTGTTTCCTACAGTTATCGGTACAGACTTGTCGTCAATCGCCTTGAATGTCTCGAACCATTCTCGTCGAAACGTCATATGATTGCTAGCTCCTGAATCAGCTATCCAACAATCTTCGTTCGGGCGTTCGCGCTGAGCCGTAGAGAATGATGCTGTGAATGCATCGCCATGAGACGATCTTTTACCTTGTGATGCGCTGTTAGCTTGCTTCGATTCTCGTTTAGGTTTCTTGCATTGTCGAGCCGTATGTCCTTCTTCATCACAATTGAAGCATTTTCCTTTGAATGTTTTCTTATCTTGCTTAGGCTTTTTGATGTGCTTTGACTTCTTAGCACACAATGCAACAGATTCATCTTCGCTACTTATCTTGAGCTCACCGAAGCTTTTAGCCAGTTGTTCTTCTTTCATGAGACGAGGCAGCAGATTAGCTAATTTTTGTTCGTTTCTTGGTACTGAATCCCAAGCTGATATTACAGAACGAAAACTTGCTGGTAACGAATGCAGAATCTTCGTAATTATTGTTGTTTCATCTTGTTTATGGCCAACGTCTTCAAGTTGTCGAGCCATCTGTTCAACGTTACTGACGTGTTCCGACACCGTCATTTTATTTGGATCCATCTTATACTCGAAGAATCTTGCTAACAACAGATGCACGCTTGTTTCGTTCTTTTGCTCGTACAGAGCTTCAAGCCTCGTCCAGATTTCGTTTGAGGTTCTGCAATTTACAATGTGACGTATCTGAGATAGCTCAAGCGACTGAGTCAATGCATACTTCGCTTTCTTATCTGTAGCATCCCAGTTTTCGAAACGTTCTTGTGGTCTGACATCCTTGCCGCTCGTGACATCATATAATCCGTGATATTCGAGGAAGACTGACATCTGGTACTTCCACAGCCCGAAATCTGTTCCATTGAACTTCGTGACGGCAATTTTATCCATGGCTTTCCCTTTTTTTTTTGTAAGACAGACAGTTTTTCCTTAACTCAAGTGTGCGTAACTACAATGCACATAACCTATTCACTGGGCGTAGACGCGACCAACTGGGCCCATAACCTGTTACGGAAATGGATGTGAATAGGCTTGTATATTAAAAATGTCACCACTTTCGGTTGTAAGAAACTGAATTCCTTTTATTATTAGAATAAGCCAATACTTATATGCACAAAAAGGGGTGTTGTCAACCACCAACGTGTGTTCGAAGGTTTTACAGAGAGTCGACTATACTAAAACAAAAAAAAAGTTATTATGCACGCCCGAAACAGCAGCGCGGAAACGAACGAAAAAGCGCCATCTAAAAGAAAACGAGTCGAATTATCTTCAACAATTAATTATGTTGAAATGCTAGCATATGTCGATTAGGGATGATAAGATAATTAACTCGAGTATTGGAAAAACAATCCAGATACATGTAGGTACCTTTAGGTGTGTTTTAATGCAAATACTGATTATCGATACATTTTTTAATTCACAAGTTAGGAAACGATTTTTCCTTCTGTATTGCTATTTTCATTGAATATTGTTTTTTGTAAATCACAAATGTCGAAATAATTGCTGACGCAGTTATTTATCGATGATACATTGTGTATTGGTGTTCAGAAGTTTCAGATGTGCTCGAGCAATTCGAAGTTTGAATCTTAAGATCGAACGTCACATAGTTTGGACCTTTCGAGGTGAAAGTAACGTAATTCAAACAGTCCGAACTGTTCAAACTAACTTCAGGTCCGAGAATTCAGAAATAGTATAGGTAATTCAAACATAAAATTTAAAATTTATATATTTATGAGTTTTTGTCAATTAACGAATATTTATTCAATTTTGGATTTTTTTAAAATAAAAATGTTTGAAAAATATTAATGCAAAATTAATAAATTAATGCAGAAATTTTAATGCAATGATAATTTGTAGAGAATCTCAAGTATCTCAAGAATTTGGACAATTTTCTCGGCATATTTTTTAATTGGAATATATTATATGTTTTATATTGTTACAAAGATTAAAAAATAATAATTTTCGACATTTACGAATATCAAAAGAAAATAATGTTAAAATAAAATTGATATGTAACATTACATGTTAAAAGAAATTCGAGAAATGACGGAAAAGTTTGAATGAATTTTTCCTGTGTCACAAAGTGTCGAAGTTTTGTAGTGACTTTTCCGCATGATACTATCGTACACTAGTCAGTCGACAGGTAAGACAAATTCTTTGAAAGACGGCGATGTATCACCAGTGTCGGTTGCGATGCGCGAAAAGTATATATGAGAAAAGTTCCACATGCCGTCGTAGTTGCATACGAGGTTCCCGATAAATCGCGCGCCACGCTGCGCACCCGATCAAGCCGAAAAGAAAAGCAATTTGCATTTCGTTTTCCGTGTCATTTCGCTTTTAGTTGCGAGTCTTGGCGTCCCACAGCAAATAAGACCGCGTTCCGTCGCTCTCGGCGAGAGAGTCTGTAAAGAATGTCGCGATTTTGTCGATCGAGGTTGCGGTGCAAAAAGATGACCTCAAAAAAATGTTTGCAAAACTTTTACGTGAAAAATGCAAACGCATTTGTCATTAGTACTTTACTGTGGATAATTTTGCAAATTAACGCTTTGTGAAATTTTTTTTAAAAGTATCTTATTACATGTATCATGCATTGCTGAGATAACAGGATGTCTCGAATATAGAAAGACATACAACTTCAATGAAGTAACATCCGATATCTATACAACTGTCGTCATTGTGTTTTTCGACATTTCTTTTATCATTGAAAAGAGAAATGAGGTGATCTTAATTCATATAGAGAGTCGATAACATGTTTTTTAGGAGGTAGATATGTCTAGTTATCCTACTGCAGTTATTAGTTCTTATTATCTTTTCGGTGATCAGTGGTGCTTAGAGGTAGAAACGACAGGTTCGGCGATATAAGAAGTTGCAAACACAGTTAGGGTATCACCATTAGAACCATTATTGAACCATTATTGAACCATTATTGAACCGTTGTCTCGTCGAAGACAAATTACATGGTCCTGATAAAGAGGCCACTTTGGCTCTCGCTGAACTGACCGTTCCGATTCAGCTCAAAGAATTTCGCCAAAGGTTGAGAGATTTGCAAGCATTCATGACGAGCGTACAGGGTGCAGAAATGCAAGAAATTTGGTATAAATGGACTACAAAATATCTTTTTTTTAACTATAAATCTTTTCCTATTCTACTGGTGACCGCATCACGGAACTATCTTTGGTCGTTAGGGATCGAAAGGTAATGGAGCACGCGTTTATTATGTCTATCTCTTGTACACGATTCTTCTTTCACTGAGTTGAGAAACTAGAGACGTCTTGTTTAAGAATATAGTTACGGAACCAAACTCGCTAATAAAATAACGAGAATGTGACAATGAAAAGTCCCATGAGAACACATCTAAATTAGTGCTGCCCAACTTTTTTGTACATGCGAGCTACTTTTTTTTAATAGATCTTGTGATCAGTTTGTGTGCAAAGGAAAAAATATAATTTTAAATATAAAATCAGAACATCAAGTAATTTTAATATTTATTAAATATACCAAATGTTAAAAATTGTATTCTCATGTCATGCATTTTAATCTTTTTTGCATTTTATTAGTTTTTATATATTTCTATATATGTATTATTATAGTAATTGTAAGTGCAATAATTAATTAGGTTGGAAACATAAGCGGATACAATTTTTTAGAAGCTTATATATTTCTAATATCGATTTATACAATAGCTATACAAAAGAAATTTTTTTAACACAATTTGAGTTATGCGAATTTACAAATTAGGGAAGATAATGAGACGATTATTTAATTGTTTCAGAGATTCTTTAACTATGCACGTAATGTATTGCGTACGAAATACTATTGTTTTATAGAGCGTATAGTTGGTTCTAAAAACGGTTATTAAATCTATATTGCTCAAATTCTTTAAGTATAAATTATGATGGTGTTAGACCTAAATTAATTTAAAATTAATTTTATGAATTTTAATCTTTCTGTAACTCGTACATACTAAAACAATAATAAAAATCCCTCTTTATTATATTTTACATGTCAAACAGTCACTTTTGATTATCTAATTTAATATTATAAGACAACAAGAAAGAAAAAGAATATGAAAATGAATCGAATATTACAGTAAACTTCCATTTTGGATTGAATAGAATTTAAACAAATAAATTATATAATTTCTTTTAAAATTTTACTACATTATATGTACATTATATATTAATTGTTAAACCAATGCAAATGTTTAAAATTAAAATTAATAGATATTATATGTATTTAATATATATATATATATATATATATATATATATATATATATATATATATATATAATATAATTAATATGTTTAACATATTATATAATATATAACATATGTAAGTATATATAATATATATATAATATTTTTAGAGATTATTTTTACCAAAGTTGTGTAATATTAAACTGAAATCATATAAAACTTGTAAAACATATCGGAGGTATATATAAAAACATATAATAAAATGAAATAAATGTGAAATATGTCACATTATTAATCGGAAGATAGTTATCAAATTACATGTTTGCAGAAAGTGCTTTGTTGGCAAAATCGATCTATGTTAATAAAATCAAATTATAGAATAATTAGACATTAATACGATTTTTTCGAAATACGAATTGTTTTCAGTTATTCCAAATTATTTAAGTCATCAAAGTCAAAATTATTGTTATTGCTGGCTGTGCTACTTGAACGTAGAACGTTGTCATAATTTGTTTTAGATAAATCTATGAAAATATTGAAATATGTATTAGAAGTATTAAACGCGATTGAAAGAAATTAAAATTTTAAAACAAAATGAAGCTGACCGTCGTCGTTTCTTTAATTTTGTGTCCTTGTGGGTGGCACGGATATACCGTTTGTTTCTTGTATTGTTGTCCAAATCTTTATACATTGTTTCTTCACGTGTCTTTTCGGATAGTTTGAGTAGGTAAGCTTTAGAATCATAGTGTTAGAACACTTCTTGCATCACACATGAAAATCATTAATCAGTTCAACATTCTTCCACCATGGGATTTTTTTTAGAGATTTTTTTAGAGAATCCGAATTATTTAAGTCACTAATCGTTGAAGTCTATTGTTATTGCTGGCTGGCTACTTGCAGATCCGTTGTCAAAGTCTATTCTGGATAAATCTATGAAGCAAAATAATTAATGTATAAGGCTCCAGTATTTGATAAAATCAAATAAAATTCAATAGGGGCGTAAAGAGCCACAATGCAGGTTTTTCGTGCGAAGGTTAATTTTAAATGGAAATACAGTAATCTTTGCACGCAGAACCTGCATCGTGGCTTTTTACGTTCCTATTGAATTTTATATATTAAATCTATGAAGATTTTGAAAATATTTTTTAAAAACAAATGCTAATTTTCTGAATTGCAGTGTGCACATTATATATGTACCTATATATATATATATGTATATATATATATATATATATATATATATATATATATATGTTATAAGCGCATTAAATGCTTTTCAAAGAAAATAAATTTTTGTAATATATAAATATTAAAAAAAACTCACCATTTTTCTTTCTTTACTTTCGTGCACTTGTTGATGGTTCTGATATATCGTTTGGTTCTCGTACTGTTGCCGAAGTCCTTCCATGTATTCTATCAAGATGTTTTGACATGAATTCTGATAAAGCAAGTTGTATAATGTGCTTTTTTTTTTTGTTTCTTACACTCTCTACATGTTACACTAAAATTGTCATACTGTTTAACATACCGCCACGCTAAGCTACGTAACTTGTCGTTTTTCGTTGGTGGCTTCGTATCATGTCGCTTTGATAAATGCCTTTTTAGATTGCCATACTTAATTTGTTTTGTGCTCTGAAATATCGATATGAGTTTCTCGCAATCCGGTACTTTGCATTCCGCCACGAAATCGTTAATTTTTTTGAAATGTTTCCATATCCAATGTTTTTTTTCCGTTAGTTTTATATTCGGATGTTTCCTTTTAAAATGCTTATGTATTGTATTTGTACCAACATAAATTACACTTTGTTCCTTTGGCAAACACAATTTACATACTGCTTTAAACTTGTCCTTTATTTCGAAATATTCGAACTCCCAACGGTCACTCTTTTTATTGGGATATGTAGACATTTCGTCTATCTTTTAGAACAGAGTGCTAATAACTAACTGAGGTGAAAACGGACTGAACGATCTAACGCAACGTCCGAGTGCGAAGAGTGCAGTGTATATATTATGAGAAATGTTTACTAACTTTCCGGCCTAGTATCAGACCACTCTCAACGTAATCCAGAAGAACAAAAGTGAATAATGCGATTGCTTTCTTCGCAAAATTGCGATACACGATAAACATGTAAAACTAATAATTGCTCATTTATATAGGTATATAATAATTATAAAATATATTTTATAATATAAAACATACGTGTCACATTTTAAATTAATATCGAACATTAATTAAACGTGATTGTACATTATTTAAGAAATATAATTATAATAATTATGCATGTGTGTCACGGATACACTTGTTTTCTCAAATATTTCAGATTATTCAAGTTCATAATCGTTAAAGTCAAGACCAGTGCTGACTGACCTTTTTGTATATACGGGTTGCTTTTTTTAATAGAGTGATCTCGTGATCCGTTCATGTACAGAGGAAAAAATATAATTTGAAATATAAAATTAGAATGTGATCCTAATATTTATTAAAAATACAGACAGACTAAGTATCAAAATGTATAGAAGTTAATAGAAACAAAATAAATATAAAAATTAGAAACAAATTTTATAATAAGATCAAACAATGTAAAAGTGAAAATGTAAAGATCTATTAAAAACACGTCGCGATTGATCGATAAATAGCGATCGACTGCTTGGGCACACCTAG
This sequence comes from Linepithema humile, assembly GCF_040581485.1. NCBI lineage: Eukaryota > Metazoa > Arthropoda > Insecta > Hymenoptera > Formicidae > Linepithema > Linepithema humile. The sequence continues at coordinate 21,074,443 of NC_090128.1, read as the reverse complement.
TTAAGATAGAGCACTAAAGATGTAGGTATTCTCACGTTTATAGTGCCTTAGTTAAGACTGTGAGCTAATTTCTGATTTTTGGTGTGTTCATTATGCAAGGGCGCAACAATTATTAACATAATAATATTAATAGTAATATATATAAAATCTGTCATTGTCTTTGTTTTTTAAATTTGTGTATTTCTTCATAGCCCAAGCATAGCGTTATTTTTTATATTGTTGTTTGAATCTCCAAATGTTTCGCTATGATGTGGATGACTTCTAATGCGGGTGGACTTTTAATGCATATTTCAATGTTTTCATTGATTTATGCAGAACAGACTTTGACAACGTTCTACGTTCAAGTAGCACAGCCTGCAATAACAATAATTTTGACAACGCAAATAATTTGGAATAGCTAAAAAAATTATCATATTTCTGACATGTCCAGTTATTCTATAATTTAATTTTATTTAACATATATCGATTTCACCATTTTCTGCAAAGTATTTTCTTTAAACATTTCATTTCATAACTATCTTTGAATCAATAGTGCGACATATTTCACATTTATTATAACATAGTGCATAATTGATACAGTTTCATTAATGGAATGGAATTTTGAAAGAAATTATATATTTTATTTATTTAATTTCTATTTAATCTAAAATAGAAATTTGCTATAATTTTCGATTAATTTTCAATATTTTTTTTTTGTTGATCTTACAATATTAAATTAGGAAGTCGAAAGCGACAAATGTTTGATATGTAGAAAATATGTAAAATATGATAAAAAGGTATATTCATTATTGTACGAGTTACTGAAAGATTACAATTAATAAAATTGATTTTGAATTAAAAAAAATTTTGGTTTAACACTATTATAATTTATACTTAAAGAATATAAGTAATAAATTTAGTAACAATTTTAAAATAATTACGCACTCTTTAAAAATAATAATATTATATATCTATTTATAAAAATGCAACAAAAAAATCAATTACTGGTAATAAGTATATTTCGAATAGTTTGTTATGCTGTCGAATACTGACAAATTTCGGCACTTAATTTATTTTGTCATATTAAATAATTTGTTATTTTAAGATTGGTTATATTTTAATTCGGAAAATCAATTATAACTTGTTTTTTTTACCATAGCACGCGAAATTGTAAAAACATTTACTTTATTGTTTTCTAATTGATTATTACGAATGCGGGAAACTAAATTTCATTTTTGTGATCCAAGATAATTTAAAAATTATGTAATATCATTTAAATATCAATTTACATTCTTTGTTTTTGATAATTATTAGCAAATAGATATAACAATGAGAAATAACAATGGAGACGTTCACTCGCAATGAAATAAATGGCGTGTAATCTTATGAATCTCTAGAGACGGAGCGTGTTAAACTTACGGAGGCACTCAAGCCGCGCCCAAATTAGCGGATGCCTCGCGAACTATGTGGTCAACCGGAAAAGAGATTAATTCAATTTGCATTTAATCAGCGCGCAATCTCTTGTATGAATATTCAATGCGTGCCCCTCCCTCCCTCCCTCCTTTTTTTACCCCGCGACGTGTCGCTCGTTCCTCCAGGGTCTACAAAACATAGGATCTGTACGCTACATTCATCTACGCGTGTATTTAGCTGCACTGTCGCGTTCATTTACTTTTCCACTCGGTCCGCGCTTTTCTATTCGCGTATGCGCGATCGCGGTCGTGGGTGGGATTATAAATTTGTATTGCGTGACATGAAAGTACAATTTCGGGTTGGTCAAAGGTGCGTGATTGCGCGATGTTTTTGCACGAAGCTTCTCTTTTTATCACACGTGCACAATGCAGTTCATGCAGTTTTGTGACCTCTGTGAAGTTGGCACCCCATTTTTCAAAAAATCAATTTTTTTTTAGAGTTCTAAATGCACCCCAAAGAGTTCTAGAGTTCTCTATAAAATTTATAAATAGTTTCGGCAAATTAGATAAAAAAATCCATTATTGAAAGTATGGGGTGCTAACTTCACAAAACGTTATTACAAAATTGACGATAACAGCTTAATCGTCGGAAATAATTAAAAATATCATTAGAATTATTTGTAGAACTCTTGAGGTGCTACCCAGAACTCCAACGAAAAAATTAAAATTCCAAAAAAATTTTATTCTTATTGGAACTTAGAATATTTTCTTAATCGGTGATACGAAAAATAGCGAGAACTTTTTATATATTGGTCTGAGCGCTTCGAACCTTAATAATTATTGTTAGAACTCTTGAGGTGCTACCCGGAACTCCAATAAAATAATCAAAATTCCAAAAAAATTTTTCGCTCTTCCTGACCTAGAAAATTTTCAATCAGTGATACAAAAAATTGCGAGAACTTTTTATATATTGGTCTGAGCGCTTCGAACCTTAATAATTATCGTTAGAACTCTTGAGGTGCTACCCGGAACTCCAATAAAGTAATCAAAATTCTAAAAAAGTTCTCGCAATTTTTTGTATCACCGATTGAAAATTTTCTAGGTCAGGAAGAGCGAGAAATTTTTTTGGAATTTTGATTATTTTATTGGAGTTCCGAGTGGCACCTCAAGAGTTCTAACGATAATTATTAAGGTTTGAAGCGCTCAAACCAATATATAAAAAGTTCTCGCAATTTTTTGTATCACCGATCGAAAATTTTTTAAGTCCCGAAGAGTAAAAAATTTTTTTGGAATTTTGATTATTTTATTGGAGTTCCGGGTAGCACCTCAAGAGTTCTAACGATAATTATTAAGGTTCGAAGCGCTCAGACCAATATATAAAAAGTTCTCGCTATTTTTCGTATCACCGATTAAGAAAATATTCTAAGTTCCAATAAGAATAAAATTTTTTTGGAATTTTAATTTTTTCGTTGGAGTTCTGGGTAGCACCTCAAGAGTTCTACAAATAATTCTAATGATATTTTTAATTATTTCCGACGATTAAGCTGTTATCGTCAATTTTGTAATAACGTTTTGTGAAGTTAGCACCCCATACTTTCAATAATGGATTTTTTTATCTAATTTGCCGGAACTATTTATAAATTTTATAGAGAACTCTAGAACTCTTTGGGGTGCATTCAGAACTCTAAAAAAAAATTGATTTTTTGAAAAATGGGGTGTCAACTTCACAGAGGTAGTTTTGTGCAGTCTTTATAGCAGTACGAGTTAACTGTTTATAGCTGTACGATGAAACTGTTTTCGCGCTTTTGAGTGTGTAATGACATCGGACGATGTAATTAACGAAATAACAGATATTACAATAAAAACATGATAAAACGTAAATATAAAAGGATATATGTTTCAATTAAATATGATCCTGTTAAATTTAATTGCAGTATTGTTGTGGAATATTTTGGGCAATGTGAAATAAACGTTTTTTAATCGTAACGAGTGTAATAAGCCGTGACGATAAAAACCGCACGTAATACAAGCCGCAATTTCTCGCACTCTGAAGAGAAGAAGACCGCGCCCATTCCGCAATTGGCTGCGGCTTGGCATGGAACGAGCGCTGGGGATTAAAAAAAGAACGGGCAACTTTGTCCGTGTTCGCTTCCGTAGCGGCCGGTTGCGTCTTCGGGAAAGCTCATCCTCTTAGTGCTTCGTTAAATATTCACGAGAATCTCCGCTTAAGCGCTGCATTACCAAGAGAGTCGCCGAGAGAGTCCCCGGCGAGTTGGCACCGTCTCTGACTTCATCTGGTGACGTTGTCGTCTCTGGAGAAACGTGCCGCAGCCGACGACGACGACATCGCGACCTTCGAGACAAAAGGCTCATTAAGATTCCCTCGTTCAAAATCATCGCGTCGTCCGGTTAGAAAAGAGTCCTTCGGTTCCATTAATCTGTCGTCGGTTTATGATTAAATCTTAAGAAAGTGTTTATGTTTCCGTCATTCTTTAAAACGTGAATAGGCGACTTAAAGAGTATTCATGGAATATACAATATAATCAGAGACTCTTTTTATATATATATACGTATATTTTTAGATATATAGGCGTATTGCCTAAGGATTGTGTTCGACTTGGTTGAAAGATATTGAGACCAATTTCTTAGAAAAATATAATTTATTTTTCCTCGTCAGAGAAGTAGAGTAAAGTACAAGTTTTGTGTTTGATTTGATTAAGGGCGCCAGAGGCGCTTTCTCGGCAAGAGTGTAAGGCCGAGAATCAAAAGAAAAATTGACGGGCGCGGTAAGAAATTACCGGCCGCGTCTTAGTGTGTTGAACGGGTCCTAAAAAGGACGGTTCAACTGAGTTAGCTCGTTGCAGCCCCTTTCCCGGCGTCGGTGGAACTCCGTTCGGGAAGTGGTCTTCCGTCTGACAACTGCTCTCTGAGCAGGCTCTGAGCGGTGAAGTCTGTACTGCGATGGACCGAGTCTCTGGTGTGCTGGTGGTGGCAACCGTCTCGGCTCTCGGAATTACGGATTGCTCCGTGTACCGAGGAGAGAGAGGTCTCCGAATTCGGATGTCGCCTTGAGTGAGCGTGTCCCTTGGTGGTCGAGTCAACCGGACGCAGAACTCTAGTGGGATTAATTTCCACACTAGAGACTGAGGAGGTGACGGCGAAAGTGGAGTATCCGCGGGCCGCTTGGTTGAAGTGTGTGGCCGATGCTGGGACTCTGCTTTCTTTTTACACGCCTTGCGAGGCAGTGTGAGAAAAACGGCGAGACTATGTGTCTCTGGTTATCTTCTGCCGAGGCAGAGTACGACTCAGTTCAAGGGCCCTGGGGAGAGCTCGCCTTGAAGCGAGTGAGTGAGGAAAGATCTGCGGAGCAGCTCTTTTATATCTCGTCGATCGAAGCTTGATCGCGAGAAGGTTCTTCACCGCCTGCGCAACCTGGCGGTGGGTCCACAAGCTTGTAACTGGTAGAAGGCCTGCGGCGCGTAGCGGCGCCGCGGTGTATTATACCGCGTCAGTGCAGCGGTGTGGCGGTGAGCCGCCACAAGATATAATTGAGTTCACAGGTATAATTCTGTATTTGAAATTGATGTTGAAAATTTATGAAAGGATAATTTATTTCAACTCTTCATGAACTTTACGTTTTAAACCTGAATGAACACACAAGATGAATATTATGTTGCGTTTATTAAACATTTTATTTTACAAAATTTCTCAATGTATCGCTGCATTTGGAATCACAGAGTCTTCAGGCTCCTTCGTATCTTCATCGGTTTTCTGAGAACCAATATCCTTCGAATACCGTTCCGTGGTGCCATCAGTATTTCGATCGATCCAATCACCGGTACGAACTCCAGTCCGGAAATCGGCGAGGCCCACGGAGCTGAGAAACGTGTTAAATTCCGGCAGGCTATCGTAAACCGAGGGTAACTCGTCGATATATCCGTTAGCTATCGATACATCGTCGTATGGCAGCTCTAGCGAATTAGGCCGGAACTGTTCGACGCGGACACCGTAATCATTATAATCGACGTAATCCCCATTTTGTTTTGCCGCGATATTCCACGGCCCGTAGAAACCGTGTAGTCCGACATTTTGCCAGATAGTTCTGTGTCCTGTATTAGCATTTGCAAATGTTTATGTTACATAAGAGGAGGAATAATTTTCTTTTTTTTCAATAATTTTCACACAATAGTTCTTCAAATTCTTGAAAATTCTAAATATTTTTTATATTTAATTGTTAGAACTCTTTGAAATTGAAAACTCGAGAATTTTGAAACTTAAACTACATAAAAGTTTGTTGAAAATTGCTGATGGAAGCTTAATTTAATAGACGAGAAGTTGTAAATATTTTCGAATGTCCATTGTTTGAATTAAAATTGCATTATATAACTTGATATCTTTAGACAAGTTTGAGCATTATTTGGACATATTTCACTGAATTTCAAAGTATTTTGAAGACTATAACAAAGTTTTTAAGTAAACTTGTAATAAAATTGTCATTTTTCTTTAAGATATCATTTCTAATATCTAATCCGAAACCGATGTCTTACCCAATTCAAAATCTCTTATAGGCATTAAAGCCACTTCAATTGCGGTCATCAAAGTGAGAATTAATTGGAAGATATTATGATGCTTCATTGGTGAACGCTCTGTTACCTTTCAGTTCATAGCTGACACTGGGTTTTAGTGTTTCACACAATCGCTTATATGTGCTGCTGCAATGGTTTCGTGTAGGCAAATATTTGGTTGTGATTTTAGCATGCGACGATGCCTCGTAACAGTTGCAGCTTTCCGTAGGAACTAATTTAACTAATTGTTGTTTATCCGCTTATTGAGATAATCCTCTTAGACCAACACAGATGGTGCGAATCTTCAAGGTTTTGGGCACTTGCGACGTATCGTCGTAGGATTATATCAAACATGATATTATATTGTGACATATATATATATATATCGAAAATTTATTTATAAAATGAAGGAATGTGTGCACAAATATGCTTTGTGATTTTCATCTTCTATATAAATGATATAAATATGTAAGTATATACAATTACTTATATATTTAAAATAATAGAAAAATAGTAATACTAAAATTTTAGCTGATAAATATTCAATAATAAGATAGATACGCAGTCTGTTAGTTGAGTTTGCGAAATTTTCTGGATATCGTCGTCTGATTGTTTTAGTTTCCTCTCGGTAATTTTTTTAGCGACCCCAGCCGGAACTATTAAAAGAAATTATTTTCCTTTTATTAGTCATTTTGTTACAGTTTTGTTTAATTTAAACGAGAATTTTGCGCTCTTATTATTTAAATGTACTAGCTGATATCTTGTTAACTGAGTGACACGCGTGCTTGGTTTTATGTAATCGTTATTAAGTGGATTGAAATGAAATACAAGAGCTTATAAATTTCATAAAAATGATTTTTTTATCTTATTCAATATTTTTTGTTTTGAATATTTATACACGTAGTGTATTTAACATACAGTGTATATTTAACAAAAATATTTTTCTTTTAATAGCAACTCTAGTGATGACGATGGTTATTTTTAAACAATATAATGTTTGTATGAGCGTTTAGTGAAAAAATTCTGCATAATTAATAATATTTTGTTTTTTTACCCGACTTTAATGTAGGACACAGTAGATGGTTTTCTTTTCTTTCCTAAAACTTGACCTCCGTTAACAATGTCGTCGTCACCGTCGTCGTAGAAAGGTCTTCTGTACCAGAACAATGGAAATCCATAGTATGTCGTGTCTCTAGCGGCTAATCCCTCTCGACCGCCTGTAAAATAAGGATTATGACATTAATTATGCGCAATATCTTCAGTTATATATGCATTCAGGTCATATCAACACAGAAGAGAACTTTATTTATAGCTCTCACATTAACACAGTTATGTTTAAATTATATCAGTGTCTAAATTTTCTCAGTTGAAATCTATTTATAAAATGTAGAGAAATTTTGAAAAATAAAATTAAAAATTTTTTGAGTTACATATAGATTTAAAAAAAAAATTGTAAGAGTGTATATTTTTTATAATAATCGTATTAATTCTCATAATTACAAATTTTTCTCAAAAAAACATTTAAAACATTTTTATAAATTTTTTATTATATGTCGTAATCTTCAATTTGCAAATTTTAAGCATTAAAATATTTTATTCGAAAATTGAGGTTAGCTTGATTAAAATTGTTGCTGGAATAATTAATCGAATAATTGTTAATCAGATGATAAACAAACAAACTCACCATCAAATTGAGGAAATGGTCGGGCGTTAACGAAGTTAAGCACCGTGAAAACAATTGCGAGGTACATCACGGATTTCATTGTGCTGGTGACTCGCCGGACATAAATCGTGCTTAATCGGCGTTGAAGTTTATCTGAATTGCAACGCGACATTTTACACTCTTATATATACACTTGCTTTACGATCTGCCTCGGTTCTTCTTATTAATTAACGAGATGTTAATTCAAAGACGTGACTCGAATGACTAATCTCGCTAACGAAGTCGGCAAACGGAAGCGCGGTAATTCAGGGATTTGTCGCTGTTTGCCACGCACAAAACTAAACATATTACTTTGAGAGGAATTTCGCACAACATATTTGTTGGCAAATTTTTAATGATGACTTCATTTCTATCCGGGTTTTTTTCCACGTATATCGAAATATGCAGTACAATAAGAAATCGAAATGTAACTTTTTTTTTATCACGGCTGTCATTTATTTACAATGGAATACAAATGTTACTTGAAAGCGACACTTTCCTATCGGATCAACTATTGAAACGCGCAATTGAAACTCATGCAAATTATGAATGCTTTTTTATCGACGCTTACATAATTTCCCTGGGGACTCGAGAGCGTACAAGTCGGGCGAACAGAATATTTTGCTGTCTGTGTCGACGTTTCTCGTTGTGTATTCGCACGATCGGATGCGAAGTTTCTTATCGATCGCTCTCGCGTCTCCTGAAATAGCGTTGGCTGTAGAGTTTAAAGTACTCCGCCGGATGCGAAGCGGAACCCTAGGACTCTTACAACAATTGCTCGATCGGATTTGCCAGACTTAACGGGAGCACCCAAGCACCATTCATGAACGAGCGTTTCTCCGAGTTTCCGCCCGCAAGCACAGCGTCGCTCTTTGTGCGTTTAGTTGACATGAAACTTTACTGGCCGCGTACACACACCGTTGTGTCCGCGGCCCATTACGAGATCGCTCTAACTTACGCTCGTTACCGAGCCGTAAAGCAGCCTTACTCTCGCTTCTGAAGCCCGTCGTTTATACTTCGCAGGCTAAAATGGAGGATGTACGATGGGCATTTCCAAGGGAAGCGATAAAAGAGAGATAGTTCTTGCTCCATTGAAAAGGGCAAAGGTTCGTCATTAATCTGAGGTTTAATCACGCTTTCAGTATGAGTAATAATACCGGTTACTACGTTCACTAAACGCCGATTATGGTCTCCGAGCTGGTTGTAAGCAAACATTGTGAGAAAAAATATTTTTTCGCATTATGAAACTTTTCTTCTTTTTATTTTGATTTTTAGGTCACGTGTTTTTTTTTTCAACTTAAAAAGTGATATTTTTTTGTTTGGCAAAGACTCAGTAGGTTAACGAGAAATTAAACGCGTACTTCTTGTATATAGTAATTACGATATAGAAGTATGTGTACAGTCTAAACACAAGAGGCTGCGTGATTTAATTTTCATTAACGTAATGTACGACCCAAGTAATTATTTTAATGCAGCACTTTGTTACTGTCCCGAAAACAGTTTTAGTGTCAGTCACTTCGCTGATACACAGTCGTAAATTTCGTGAACGACAAAGCACTGCTTTTTAGTCTAGTGCGCACAGTTATTTCGCGTTGCGACGATCAATGTTTTATCTTATATAAACTTTTATCATTTTTCCTTTATATTCGCAAACGAGTGTTCTTCGCGTCGCGTAAAGATTTTTCCGACATGATGTTAGGGTCTTCCGAAGAAAATTGCAATATATTATAAGTTATGCGTAGGCGGAGTGTATTTATAAATACGTAAATAATACATTATGCATTGCAACGCTGCGATAAACTCGTTTTGATACTTAAGCGTAGAACAACTTTCATTATTTTAACGATCTTAATCGCGACATGAAAGCACCGTAATCTTAAGGATAAACTTTGAAGAGATGATAAAAGCGATTTTAGGTAATTCTATCGAAATTAGAAGAAAACTTTTTCATATTGATGGCAAAGTTTCTTGAAAAAAGAATATAAAATTTCAAATTACATTTTGGTAATTGGAGTACGTAATTGCTTCCCACGAACTTTTTCATTATGCCTTTAAGAGGAAAGCTTCTTTCAATATTTGTTGCATTTATTATGGCACAATTAGCGCGACAATGTTCGATAAATAAACTTTTTCTTTCTCTATTCTTGAATGACACGTTTTAACACATCCGCACTTTATATTCATATATTTTTTAAAACCGCTAATCTATTTCAGTGGTAGATTGAAAATTTCTTCAAGGCCGTTTTCTTTGCCACTGAACTTGGAGAATGACGCTTGGCATCTCGGCACTTCGAAAATCTTTTCCAGCTCATAGATATAAAGGGGGATCTCTCTTTCCTCAAAGTGTCCGTAAAAAAAAAAAGATTCACGTCACGAGCTTCTCGACGGTGACCAAGGCGCTTGACGCTTCGTCGATCGATTATCGTTATTAGGTTACCGTTAACCAGCGCTTTGAAGTAAACCGTACGGCCGTGTGTCTTTGTTTCCCACAAAGAATGTTAAGGAATACTTTTACGAGCTTTTTTTCCAATCGCCGCACTGCAAACGTACGATGCAAAATGGCGTTATCGAGAGCTCCGCTGCATTGATAAACGTTTGTTCGAGCAAAGTGCTTGGAGTCGGATAATGCATCGTCACGTACCGTGAATGAACTAACGTTCATTGAATAGTTAAGATCTCTTGACACGTTTCCGGTTGCAGGCTACATTGCATTTCATTGTTTTCGCCACTTGTGTTATTTTATTGAGCTACGATGGCTGCTCATCTTTTTCCTGTTTCGCGTGCTATCATTGCCAACATATAACGGCACACTTTTGTCACATTTAATATTAAAATTGAATTGCGTTGACAGCATTTGTTAATTAATTTTAAATCTACAATTAGTTTCTTTCGTTTTATACAAGCAGTAAATTTTAAACAGTTTTAACAGTTTTTAACGAAACGCTTGTTATTTATAAACAGATTTCAAGCTTTCCATCGACAAGTTTTATGTTTCTTTCTCGAATAAATCTCTGCATCAATTTTGTAAGATAATTTTGTGAAATTGCACAGATAAATTATCGAATGACAGATCTACGCGATAAGCCTCGATGTGAAAAGCACGGATCATTGATTCCGCCGAGAAGGATGATCATTGATCCTTTACATCTCGCGAGCACTCGAGATATCACTACTGTTCGATAATTCCTTTGTCAGACAGCAGGAATCGCATCTCCTCTCTCAATCTTCCTGTTTCTCAGTCTAGATTCTATGACCTTCTTTGGTTTTCGAGACTTGTCGTAGTTCGATCACGTAGCGCGTTTCCCTTCTACCGGAGAAGCACTTTGGGGATCCGGTCAGGTTCCCGAGTGGTTCAACCGGTAATACCCTACCCCTTTTGTATTGACGAAGGGGATTTGCCGACGAGGTAAATCGCTCGATTGACGATGGTCTTTCGTCAATAGCGAGTCGCTAAAAGAATCGATGTGTACTCGACAATAAAGACGTTGATTTTGCAATGGATGATTTCATCGAAGTCGCAAGAATCGAATTTGCGATCTAATAAGCCAGCATTGAAGCATGCGAATTATTAACGGGAAAGTTAATTTTAGTCGAAAAATTCGATACTCCAGAATTCCTCGGCGAGCATCGATCTTGGCGATAAATATTTTTAACTCTTATCCGGTGGTGAGTGGTATGACCATCGGCTAGATGTCCCATGACCTTCCCACTTGGCTCCACTCGGGTGGCCGGATACCATCACACGGACCGTGCTATTTGCGTCATGCGGCTGTAGACGATCGCGAACTATTCTTAGGACGATCGCGATGATCGGACGACATTCGTTCGGGGAGTATTGAGGCACGACGGCGCTGGCTGCCGGCGCACAATCCGATCATCTGTCGGTCGACTGGTCACAGTGAGAGGGAGAGAGAGAGAAAGAGAAAGAGCGGCTTTCCCGCTCCCGTGAAGGGGATAGTTCACCGCGTTTAAGTATCGGCGAGCGAGTGTCGCGTACATCGGTGTTTGTGTGTTACCTGAAACGACAGAAGCCCAACAAGGCGTGGTGCCGTCGGCACGTTTCAGTCCGATGTAAACACGAAGCTCAGGTCGGTCTCCAGTGCACCCGGTACCGTTGACGAGAACGGCCACGCGCGAATTTCAGAGGCGACCCTTTCATTAGGTGTCGGTTCTCGCGCGCATTAATGATCGCGCAGGATCCACAGCATGCGTCGCTATTGAAAGCATCAGTCGCGATCGAAATCGAATCCGATAAGCCGTGCTCGTTTCTGCGTAACGTGCGAATTTCGAACAGACGATTGGAAATTTAGCGGATCAGGACTATTCTCGCAATTTGCAAATTAGTGAACTATAGTGATGTTGAGGACTTTCAGAATGCTTTTTGACTTTAAAAATTAGCTAACGCGTATGTTAAAGCTCACAGAATTGATAATGTTGACTTTGTAAATATTAAAAGTACATTTATTAAATTTTATTAATTAATGAATTTATTAACATTGCAAAATAGAATTATGTAAAAAATTACTATTATTCTTGTAGATTTAATTTTAAAGTATATTATTTTTTTAATATTATTTTTGTACATTTAATTTTTATATTGTATATATGAATCCGATAAAAGTTTTCTTTGAGTGTACATTGAACTTGCTTGTTGGCTAAAGCGAATCGTTTGTCAATGTAATTCTGACACGCGTCAGATTAGATAAGATTATACAAATTCCTGTTAAGATTAATTTCACGTGATACACGTAAGTCGTTGAAATGACAAATATCAGTGCCGAGAGAACAATCAGATCGTCAATGCGCGTTAGTTTTTTATTATATGCGAAATTGTGCTGCCGAAGCGTTTTGACTACGTTAAAATAATCGATTGTTGACAAAACGAATTATCTGATTTCTGGAAAGTTAGCCTATGTGTCGGTATTTAGCAAAAATGTGACGGTATAAAATAATTTGAATGGTTGGAATCGAGTTTGTAACTTTAAAATTTTTATAAACGAATTTATTCACAAATTGTGCAACAATTACTTGGTCAGTATCGATACAATCATTATTTAGAAAATATAAAGTGAAGAAAGTATTATTTAATTTGCGAATATATGTACAAAGAGGAATTATACAATCATTGCATATTTGTTTACGTGATTTTATGTAATTGTTGATGTTATGTGTTTACGTGATTATATGTAAAATGTAGCTGGTCGTAATTGCTGCAATTATATTTGCGGAGAACACGTCGCGCAAATTTATCATATTATCTAGCATTATATTGCTTTTACGTTCTGACCGTAATTTTGGAATGGCCATAGTCGCAAGTCGGTAAATCGTGATCGCAAATGGTAATTAATGAAATACTTTATGATGAGTTACTCATGTAAATACCCCTGCGGTCGCGCCCAGTATCCACGAAGGGTGTGTCTTTTATATGCAAGCTAGTTGTTAACCACGACTGAGAGAATATATATTTCGCGTTGTCTCCGAGGGATAAAGTTCACTCAGGGGTGCGTTTTGTTGGCAAAGTAACAGCGGTCGTATGCAGTATATATGAACGCGTCGTGTCTTGTCGGATGACAGAATAATTCGCAAGTTGTAATAATACGTTGAGTGCGCAAGTTTTTTTCTACTCTTAAATTGTGAAATAACAAATTATCTAAAAATTGATGAGATTGGACATTGATTCATTTTGCACTTTGGGTATTATTAATATTATTTATTGTTATAATTTATTATTTAATATAAGGCTATGTTGAAAACCTGCCAGGTTTCTTTTATTTTTTTTATCTTTGAGCAATTTTGAGTTGTTTGCTTTTTAGATAAAATATTGAAGTATGAGTTTTCTAGTTACAAGCAATTGAAAATGAACACGTGAGAGATTGAACAAGTAGATTGAACAAAGTCGAGGCAGTGAGCTTTGTGTTGGAAGTGTAAACTAGCTCGTCTGATGTTAGAACAATGTGAGAAGGATAGATACGAGCTTTTGTGTAGACTTGCTTTTATACGCAAGCCAATCACATGAAAAGGTTGATAACTTTGTCTTGAAAATCTTAGTGACACTCGCAATTTGTGAGAAAAGTGGTGTGCCTGTAAAATTCTATATGAGATGACGTACAAAGTTGCATTTATTGCGTGATCTATCGCTGGTTGCTGTTGCGTGTCTTTCTGCTCTTTTACATAGTGCGCAATGAGCTTGTGGAAGTTTGGACATTTCAAAGATGGTATGTTCATTTTGTTTTATTTATCATACGAATAAGTTTATATTAACTGCCTTTCCGAATTATATGAAGAAAATGAATTTGTGTCACAGTGTTAGAAATAGAAAAGGATGTAGGCGGCGCTCAGTACTGCGGCGCTGTGTGCGACAGCGAGTAGCACCGGCGTGACGCGAGTGTCCGATGTCTCGCTTCCGAAAAAGAAGCAGTTGTTCATTCTATTGTTTTTCTGCGTGCGTCTGAGATCTCTGCGTAAAAGGGCAACGTGTCCTCGGTACGAAAAACGGACGAAGTGTCCTCGATGCGTAAACGGGCAAAGTTATCAAGGTGATCTCGACAGAAAGTTCTTAATGGCGTGGGAACCTATTTCTCGGACTTGAGCCCAGATTCCATCCCGTTGTTTCTCAACAAACATCGGGACGGTCCGAGACATTTATCGAGTCACCGCGTGGTCAAGGCCAAAGTGGCATTAGACTATCGTACAGCCAAAGTGGCATTGTATTATCGGTCAAGGTCAAAGTGGCATTGAACTATCGTCCAGCCAAAGTGGCATTGTATTATCGGTCAAGGCCAACGTGGCATCGTGCGATTTCATCACGCTTACGACACAAAGCGGCTTTTGTTTAATCATTCTGCCGAAAGGCCATGTTTTGTTTCTTTTCCTTTCAGGTCATAAAACACAGAGGAATACTCATAACCTAACATAATATTCCGACAGGTGAAATCTAAAGAAGAAGAAACGAATAAATTGGAAGTATTAATTTAATCAAATATTTTGGTGTACGACATTGGTGAGCCGCTCGAACCTTTATTATTTCTTTTAATTCTTGATTGTATAGTAAAAATATACCTAAAGATATATGTTCATTGGTGGATAACGCATTGTCACTTGCTTTATTAGCGTATCTCTGAGACAGAATTCTCACATCCTTTTAATTAAATGTTAGTTTCTTAATTTTGATACATAACTGATTATAAATAATAGCCGATTGCAGGCGCTTTCGTTCTCCTACTTAGTTATATTATAATTGTTACGCATTCAAATGCTAGTTTTGCCATGGCGCCATAAAGTATCTATAATTTTATACTTTCTTAAAAACAATAACAAGATTTTCATTGTCTTTGATTGTTTAAT
Source organism: Linepithema humile (assembly GCF_040581485.1). Classification (NCBI taxonomy): domain Eukaryota; kingdom Metazoa; phylum Arthropoda; class Insecta; order Hymenoptera; family Formicidae; genus Linepithema; species Linepithema humile. The sequence goes on along the minus strand of NC_090128.1, from coordinate 21,059,441 downwards.
ACCATGCGTTATCATTTTTATGTTTTGCATTGTAATTTATGATATATGCTAATCTGTGCATTTGTAATTTTGTCAACTCAATCTTAAAATAATAATTATCTTGATTATAGTATATGAATGGTTTTCTTTTGCTTCGACGAGTTATCAGATCATTCGGTATAATTCCATTCTGGATTTCTCACCCTTTTTTCTAATGGTCATTAAGCGCACTAGCTCATGTCTATACACACAGATAATTGAAAGCATAATTTTTATTTTTATATTATTTTCGATATTTGACCGATATTTTCAAATTCTTTATTTTTATATATTTTCTTCAGCATCTGTCTCTCTCTCTCTCTCTCTCTCTCTCTCTCTCTCTCTCTCTCCCTCTCTTTCTTTTTCTCTTAAGTTTTTGGAGTACTAAAAAAAATATAAAAAAATAAAGATAAAGTCTGTCAACTTGCTTCATGTTTTTGTATCTTGTTTGCAATATGCTTTTTTATTCGTAAAATAATTTATTGTTGTTTTTGTGCAATATTATTTACGAAAAAGTTGACGATTGTGATGAATAAAAATAAGCGCATCGAATTGAAGTATCTTCGATATGGTATATTAAGCGAGAATAGAGAGCGTGGAATTTATTGCGCTTATCTAAACACGCGTTCGAGCGTCACGCATGCACTCCGATGAGCAAAAAAAAAATCGATTGTCGATATTATACGTGACTACTCGGATAAAAGCTTTTCTAGATACCGCGACAACAAACCTTGTGTGTGCGATAGAATATATATTATTGTTTGCATAAACATGCAACAAACATTGCACCGTGTATTTTCCGTCAATCCTTTGCGGAAATTTCACCGCGATGCATCCGCCAACCGCGGATAGGAGATCACGGACTTTCGTGGGACGACGAGATATTTGCATTTGCATAATAAGACTAAAGAACTTTAGTAGTTATGCCGGCACGTCTTCTAGCCGCTGTAAATGGCGGTCAAATCTTGAAGTCTTATCTTCCGACAAGAGATGGTAAAATTCTTTTCTACTTGGAAAGCTCTATAAGCTTCTGATTTTCTTCTTAGTAATAAGAATTTTTTCATAATCTATTATCAAGTTTGTACAACTGAATAATAAAACTGTGTCGCGGGAGCGAGCGAAATTAACACTTGCAATATTTTGTATACTTTTTTGGACATAAGTGATTTTAATATACAAAATTTTTTATTTAAAAAAATTTTTATTAACATTTAAAATAACAATTTATTTTATTTTACTTGTATATTGTAGGAGTAGGATTTGAATCACCCTCTAGCTACCGAAAAATCTTACTCCCTACTCCTTGTCTCACCGTGAGAGACCGGCGATACCGAGAATTCGGACGACGATTCCGAGCAGTCGAAATCGAGACATTGTACAAATAAGAAGCTAAAATAAAGAATTGATCGAAGCACGGTATAGTTTTTTGACGCCTGTTTGTCGAAGGAAATAGAGAATTGATAAATCGGAGAAGCCTCATCGTAAATAGGCAACCTGACAGATCGTGAATCGGAATCGACTCGCGAGTTGAATATTCGTAAGAGACGCCCTACAGTTTTTCTCAGAAGTGGGATCGAAGCTCGCGGAGTTGATAATAACGAACAATTGATTTTGCATCGCGGTTGTGTTTCGCGTTATTGATTGAGACGCGTTGCACGAATTGCGATTACGGCGTGCGGATCGTTACCTGCAATCGAAGGGCGGGATCGACGCTGTGTGTTTTGCATAAATTGACCGTTATCGAGATGTCGAAAGAGCCGTCGGATATATCGTTGTGCAACTACATCGTCGTGCAATTAAAAGAGAAGCTCAAATCGATGAAGCTTAGTACGACAGGCACTAAGGATGAACTAATATTAAGATTATCGAAGGCCGATCCGAGAATATGGGAAGATATGACGACAATGGAGACAGAGGACGTGGAGAGCGATGAGGACACACCGGGCTCCCCATCGGAAGCTCGGAATATGCAGAATGCATCTGTCATTGAGGCAATTCCCGAGCACGTAAGGCGAGAACTTGAATTACTTCGCCGAGAAAAAGCGGTGCTGGAAAGAGAATTGCAGCTGGCGAATCGAGAGGCCGGTGAGGCGCGACCAAACTTGCGAACGTCCGTTGAGTCTGTTGATAGTGGTGTAACGATGCAGCCCGCTGCATTGTTACGGCTACGGACCGTCCATCGTCCGTAGCCCACCAAGGGCGCATCGCGCGCCGATAAATTTCCTATCAAAAACAGCGGCGGTCAACCGCCAAAAATCCCCCACACCCGACCGTTCCGAAATTCCGTTTTGTGGGGGACTCGCCGCCGAAACCACCGATGCTTGCCGATTCGAAATCATTCGGCCGCCAGCCGGGTATAAAAGAGGCCCGGCTGAACGTCTTCTCAACCAGACTCCGTTTGCTGATCGACAGCGAACATCCCTCTACGAGTGTCCTCGTAGTCCTCAACCGAGCATACTCGGTTTTTCTTTATACCTGTTCCAGCACACGAGTATCCTCGTGTACCGCCGAGCGTCCTCGGTATGCTTGATTCCCGCATACGAATCTATTCGTATACCCGCTAAGCGTACTTGGCTTCTCTAGGCCACCGAACTTCGTATTGCGGGCATTCCCGCGTACCTAGCCAGGTCGCCGTTCTAAACTCCGCCTTCGTACGAGCATCCTCGTACTCCCGTTGAGCTTACTCGACGTCATGGTCCTAATTCCGCGTTGCAGCGCACCAGGGATTCATCCGCAGAATCCAGCGAGCAAACCGCGTCGACCAATCCGCGCCGTCAAGCGACCCGTCACGATCTACGATCGAACGGACTCGCGATACCGTCACGAACGCACTCACCGACGAGCGTTGCGTTGTACCAACCGTTGCGACCCGATCGCCCGCGCTTGCGCTCTCGCCGACCGCACCAAGACGCCTCACGTCAAACTCTAATGATCAATTCACCGCTGCTTAAACAATTGTCTCACTGTTGCCGGTACCACAGACTTATTTTACGCCGCTTTAATAAGTATCTCGCCGTCCGTTTAAATAACTGTTACATCGTTACCGATTCTCCAGATTTATTTCACGCCGCTTCAACGAATTACTTCGCCGTTTTCTTAAACGACTGTTATGGCTGGTTTATGCTTCGGTCTTAATCTTAATCTTAGTCATAAGCCGAGAGCACAAGCTTTTACATAAAGCATAACGCATAAGCATAAGGAAATTGATTGGTCTATACAGGGTGATTCAGAACAACCCAGGTGTCCTTGCACAGACGTATTCCTGAGTTAATTCTGAGACAATTTTTCCTTTACAAAAATTTTGTCCGCAGCTTATTTTTCAAGTTATAAAAGAAAAAAGTTATCAAATCACGGGACGAATACAAAAGATAGGCAGGAGCGGCGCAACTCCATTCGACACGGGTGATTACGGGACGCACGTTGCGATCAAACACACGTGATGAAACACACGCACGGACGCACGCACGCACGCACGCACGCACGCACACGCACACGCACACGCACACGTTTTGGGGGCTCGTCCGGGATCAAAATGTTGCGCCCGCGAACGGTCTTTCCGTCATAAACGGCACGCACGAAAGAAAGAACACTTTTACGAACACAACAGAAACTTTATTTCACTCAACCACTGAACAGAATAACACAGAACAATCCCGTTTAAATGGTACACCGCTGAGCTAGCAGAAACGCGTCCGCACTTTTCTGCAGCTCCCGAAAATCTGACATCTGTCTCCTTGTTTACATTCTCTTAGCAACAACTTGTTTATTTACAAATGCCATACGGCTTGAACTTATAGTGACCGATCGATATTATTGATCGGTCCGTCAGCTGTAACACACAGCATCAGCGGCGAAAAGCACAGGCGTAACAATACTTTTCAATAAAAACATAACCTGGTTCATTGTTTACATCGAGTACTGTCTCCGCATCGAGTTACGTGCGTTGTGTAAACGTTAGGCGTATCCTTCGAATAATTTTTAGTCACCGAATAATTAATCGGTAGTAATAACAAACCGATAGATTCGTGTGTGAGTGTGTGTAAATCTGTGAAAGTATTGATTACTGTAATTGCATGTAGTGTGTACTTTTTTCTTAATAAAAGTAAGCGGAATATAATTATTCGGCAGTGATTAATAGTAATAAATCGATTTATAAATCATTCATTTACGTGAGTAAATTCGGTAAAATTATTTATCCGTCAAACAGAATAAAGACGTTGAATTTGTAAAAGGTAAGTGAGCGAGCGAGAGAGAGAAAGAGAGAGAGAGAGAGTGAGAGAGAGAGAGAGAGAGAGAGAGAGAGAGAGAGAGAGAGAGAGAGAGAGAGAGAGAGAGAGAGAGAGAGAAAGTTGCGTGTGCGTGTGCGTGCGCGTGTGTGTGTGTGTGTGTGTGTGGCGCGTGTTTTATCACGTGTGTTTGATCGCAACGTGCGTCCCGTAATCACCCGTGTTGAATGGAGTTGCGCCGCTCCTGCCTATCTTCTGTATTTGTCCCGTGATTTGATAACTTTTTTCTTTTATAACTTGAAAAATAAGCTGCGGACAAAATTTTTGTAAAGGAAAAATCGTCTTAGAATTAACTCAGGAATACGTCTGTGCAAGGACACCTGGGTTGTTCTGAATCACCCTGTATATAAGCATAAGCAAATGCATAAGGAAATGGACCAATCAATTTCCTTATGCTTATGCGTTATGCTTTATGCAAAAGTCTGTGCTCCGGCCATTAGTCTTAACTTAATCTTAAGGACTCGTTTATGCTTCCCTGGAAATTCGGACTACGCATGTGCAAATGTAACAAAACCTAACCTAACTTAACCACAAATTGTAATAGATCCCGGTGCTGCAAATTATAGTGAATGTTAAAATGAATCGTCAGCGGCAAAAAACTTTAATGTTTGGAATGGCACTTTTGTTATCAAGTGCCTATGCAGCATGTGTATTATTAAGAAATTAAAAAAAAAATAAAAGAAAACCACGGAGATACGCTGTTCGGCCACTGAATCGAAAGACACGAAACTGGTCATTTCTTTTCTTTAATGAAAGATATGCTGAATATTGAATACGATCAGGAACAATTTTTTAAATATACACGGATCGAAAACCATTATTTCGCGCGGTTTCGTGCTGCGTCGGACGTCAGACTTACCTCATTGGCCCGGCCTTAGGACATTAGGGACTAAAGTTAAAAGATGGGATCTTTCCAAGATTAAGATTAAGACTAAGATTAAGACTAGGGAAGTATAAACGCCCTTATGGCATTCTACGTTATCAACTCTTAAGATTAAGATTAAGACCGAAGCATAAACCGGCTATTACACCGTTACCGATACTCCAGATTTATTTCACGCCGCTTCACCGAATTATTTCGCCGTTTGCTTAAACGATTGTTTCACCATTGCCGGTACTCCAGATTTATTTTACGCCGCTTTAATGAGTATCTCGCCGTCCGTTTAAATGACTGTTACACCGTTGCCGATACTCCAGATTTATTTTACGCCGCCTTAAATAATTATTTCACCGCCGCTCGAATAATTATTTTATTTTGCCGATATCTTGCATTTATTTTCACGTCGCTTTCGCTTTTATTTTGCGCCGCTTTAAAATAATTATTCCACCGTTGCTCAAATAATTATTTTACCAGTAACGATACTTCGCATTTATCTCACGCTACTTATATATTCTTTCGAATTCGCTTCGCACACGCTTCACATGTACACACGAGCATTGAAGCAGATTATTCGAAACAAATCGTATCAACATCTTTCTCAATAAACGCTGTTTCATTATTTTGTTATAAACGAGCATTTGGTTTATTTGACATACCCCCAACCGACCGAACCTGGATTCCGGCGAGCTACTCCGCGTCCGCCGAAGCTCACACGGTTTCAGTGGGCAGAGCTCACGAACAAATATCAATATTAATAACCTCAGCGGACTCATCGGCGAGTTTCAAGGTTCCAACGACTCATTTCAAACATGGGAGAAACAAATCGAGCTGCTTTGAAGAACATATGCCTTAAACGATGATATGACAAAAGTTCTAATCGGCTCTAAATTGAGAGGAAAGGCGTTACGATGGTTTCATTCGAGGCCGGATCATTTGGAAATGACCGTAAATGAATTATTAAGAGAGATGAGAGCGATCTTCGATCATAGACCGAGCAGGCAGATGCTACGCAAAGAATTTGAGCAGCGGATCTGGCGGGGCAGTGAATCGTTTGCCGACTATTACCACGATAAAATTGTTTTGGCGAATCGCGTACTGATTGATGAGAGCGAAGTCCTTGACTGTGTCATCGATGGCATACCCGACTACCAGTTGTGTAATCACGCAAGGATGCAGCGCTTTGGTGCGGCGTCGGAGTTATTGGAGGCTTTCAAAAAAATCACGCTTCGACCCGAAACAAAAGAACGTTCCGTATCGGGCACTAAGAGTGGCAGAGGGTCAAGGGAGCCGAAGGTCACTAATCGCGTGGACGAGTCGTCCTCAGGGTACCGGCCGATCATCAGATGCTATAATTGCAGCGGACTGGGTCATTTGTCAGCGGATTGTACGCGACCGCGGCGTGCGAGAGGTGCGTGTTTTAGTTGCGGATCGATGGAACATCGCATCGAAAATTGTCCAAAAAAGAAAGTGCCGCCGGAGAATACCGCGAATTTGGTGCAGCTTGCGCCCGTGACGGTGCCTTATCAGCTGTCCGTCGAATATTCCGTCGAAAAGGAAGATGGTAACGAATGCCGGTATAACCTTGCGGCGATTGTAGATTTGGGCTCACCGGTTAGCTTAATAAAAAGCGCGTACGTGCCCGAGTGCATGCGATCCGACGTCGAACCGAGTAGTTGCGAGTTTCGCGGTATTAACGGAACGAAATTAATAGTCTTGGGCGTATTTGCGCGGGAAGTGCGTGTGGAATCGATTTCGGTGACGATGTCGTTTTTAATTGTACCCGACCACACGATGGTTCATGCCGCATTGCTCGGTAGAGACTTTATATCGTGTCCGTCTCTAACTATTACATTAGGAGAAAAGATCCGAGTGACTCGTGCCAATGGCGAGTGTGAGAACGAACAAGGTGATTGCCTGCACGAAATTATAAATATTGACACGGCGAGTGCGTTTGAAAAACTGTCCGAACATTTGGATGTAAATCCTGCGATGAACTACGAAATCGCCCAGCAAGTACGAGATATGTATGATAAAATTTCGGAGATGCATATCGAGCCTGTCTCCGTGGATTTCGAAATGAGCATTCGCTTGAAAAACGAGCATCCTATCGCTTTTCGACCGAGGCGGTTAGCCTTTTCCGATCGAGAGAAATTACGTGTTATTCTGGAAAATTTGCGGAGCGAGGGTATCATTCGACCTAGCGAGTCCGAATACGCAAGCCTGATTGTTTTGGTTCGAAAAAAAAACGGCGAACTGCGGCTCTGTATAGATTATCGCGGAATAAATGAAATCACCATCCGAGACAATTTTCCTACCCCGTTGATTGAAGATCATTTGGATCAATTACGGGATAAGCGGTATTTTAGCAAGCTCGATCTTAAAAACGGTTTCCATCATGTGAAGGTTGCCGAATCGTGTATTAAATACACCTCGTTTGTAACTCCGTTAGGGCAATTTGAATATTTACGGATGCCATTCGGATTGACTAATGCCCCTCGGGCTTTTCAGCGTTTTACTTATAAAATTTTTAAACTGCTTATCGAAAGTAATGAGATTTTGTTATATCTTGACGATATCCTAATAGCGACGGAAAACATCGACGATCATCTTCGTGTTCTGTATGAGGTATTTCTCCTTGCCCGCCGGCACGGACTAATTTTCCGTCTAGACAAATGTACATTTTTATATGCCGAGATAACTTATTTGGGGTATACAATTAGCCACGAAGGTGTACGCCCGAGTAATGAGCACAGCGTCCATAGCGGAATACTGCATTCCCCGTACTGTGAAACAAGTACAACGATTTATAGGATTAGCCAGTTACTTTCGCAGATTTATTCCTAATTTCTCGCGTCTAGCAAAACCGTTGTATGACCTTATTAGGAGTAATAAATTTAATTTCGGGTCAGCCGAATATGAGGCTTTTAATGCACTGAAGCGGGGCCTAACGTCACCGCCAATACTTGCAATCTATTCTCCGCAACTTGAAACTGAGTTACATTGTGATGCAAGTTCGAGTGGATTTGGCGCAATACTGCTGCAAAAACAAGTCGACGGAAAAATGCAGCCCGTGTTCTATTTTAGCCGACGAACTTCTTTACCTGAGTCGAAGTATCACAGCTTCGAGCTCGAGTGCCTTGCGGTTGTCTACGCTATCCAACGATTTCACATTTATTTGTCCGGTAGACCTTTTAAAATTGTAACCGATTGCGATAGCTTTCGACTTACTCTCCGCAAGCAGAATATAAACCCACGAATATCGCGGTGGGCTATGTATTTGCAGGGGTATGATTTTCAAATCGAACACCGGCCGGGAACACGTATGCAACATGTCGATGCGCTCAGTCGATGTAATAACGTTTTAATTTTAGAAGGAAATACTTTTGAGCGAACATTATTTATTAGTCAGGACCAAGACGAGGAAATACGGAGAATTAGAGACGATTTGGAAGTGCGTGAAAGTAAACACTTCGAGCTGCGAGACGGCTTGGTATATAAGAAAGCGGGCAAAAACAAGTTGTTATTCTATGTACCGATGTCGATGGAAACAAATGTAATCAGAACGGGACACGATGAGTTAGGACACGTTGGCCTCGAGAAGGTGATCGAAAATTTGACGAAATTGTATTGGTTTCCGAATATGCGGAAGAAAATTAAGGCTCATATTCTTAATTGTTTGAAATGCATTGAATACTCTCCAGTTAGTGGAGAGACTGAGGGTTTCTTGCAAAGCGTTCCTAAGGGCGATAGGCCATTTTTTACAATTCACGCCGATCACTATGGTCCGTTAGAAAAAAGTAAGAAAGGCAACAAATTTATATTGGCGATTGACGATGGATTCACCAAATATATTCGACTATGCGCTTGCAAATCCACAAAAACAGAGGAAGTCGTGAAACATTTGCAAGATTATTTTCGATCGTATAGCAAACCTCGACGATTGATAACCGATCGCGGAACCGCATTCACATCTAGCGTTTTCAAGGCTTTTCTAGAGCGAGAATCGATAAATCATGTGCTCGTCGGGACACCGCGCGCGAATGGGCAGATCGAGAGATTTAATCGATTGCTTACTCTAATGTTAGCGAAGCTCTGCGACTCCCCATGCGATTGGGATAAAATTATTAATAAGGTAGAATTTGCTATCAACAATACGACGTGTCGATCTACCGGCGAACCGCCTAGTAAATTATTATTTGGCATTTGTCAATTGGGAGAAGTAAACGATAATATTAAATTATTTCTGGACGACTATTCGGATAACGAAAGAGATTTTGATGAGCTGCGGAAGGCTGCGGCGAAAAATATTACGAATAATCAGCGAATAAACGAGCGATATTATAATGCTAAGCATAAAGCAGCGACGATATATCAAGCGGGTGATTATATGATGATCCGAAACGTAGATACCACTCCTGGCACCAATAAAAAGTTAATTCCAAAGTTCAAAGGGCCGTATGTCATAAAGGAGGTTTTGGACCATAATCGATACATCGTAAAGGACATCGATGGGTTCCAGCTAACGCAGCGATCGTTCGAAGGAACCGTAGGTCCTGACCAAATGAAGCCCTGGATTCGTAGAGATTGACTCAATTAATCGTTTACCTATAGTTAAATGTATTTTTATTTTTTTGTAGAAAATTATAAAAGCGAATTATCTCGAGCGTGACCGAGGACGGTCAAATGGTCAGAATGGCCGACTATAGGAGTAGGATTTGAATCGCCCTCTAGCTACCGAAAAATCTTACTCCCTACTCCTTGTCTCACCGTGAGAGACCGGCGATACCGAGAATTTGGACGACGATTCCGAGCAGTCGAAATCGAGACATTGTACAAATAAGAAGCTAAAATAAAGAATTGATCGAAGCACGGTATAGTTTCTTGACGCCTGTCTGTCGAAGGAAATAGAGAATTAATAAATCGGAGAAGCCTCATCGTAAATAGGCAACCTGACAGATCGTGAATCGGAATCGACTCGCGAGTTGAATATTCGTAAGAGACGCCCTACAATATTGAATATTTATTATAAATACATTTGCATATAATGTATGCAAATTCATAAATTGCAAAGTACGGAAATATGCAATGCAATTAAGAGATAAAATTTGTAGCCCGCATTGCACGTATAGTGCGTTCTAGCATCATTTCCAAAACATTTCCGACCGGAGCACTCCATCTAAATAAAGAGCATATCTTCTACGTTGACTTGGCAACGAACTACAATGAGCATTTAGGTCATCGATTGCTTTCAAAGGACGCGGTGTCCTTTTCAAATCCTTCCGGATCTTATATATAAAGTAATTCTTAATGTCAGTATTGAATGCATATATATATAGTTAAATTATTATTATGATAATTCTTATATTTGGTGAATATAATGAAACACGTAATTTCACTCAAAAATTAAAATCCCGTTTTTATTTTTTATCGATAGTAAAAAATTTTCTACATAATAAAATTTTCCGACGATGGCTACCCAGCATGCAGACAATTTATAATAAAATTGCGTGATAAAATTTTAACTCAAATTTGATTTAAATTTGTAACAACTTGGTTCGTTGTAATAAAGTTTTACTGTGACAACAAAAAAAGTGCAGTGCGTTTAGTTGTATCCGCAATTTGATTCTATCCGAAATTAAAAATCCGGGTTATACGCGTCCAGCTGCGTATGAAATTTAATTTAGGTACATAAACATTTTTGAATATTTAATTTAAAATATATATTATAAGATAGGAATATAAAATACTTTATTAAATTTTGACATTTATTTTTGAATTACATGCATCCGGGAAATGGAGCCAATTATTGATTTGTAATATTATTCCACGTAGTGACGGGAGTTTGCTGTGATAGGCATTGCAATAAATATTTCCACCGCCGCAGTTCCCCGATCGTGGCGAGATTGTGTTACTTTTGGATGAGGCGTTTTATTTCTTCGAGAGATCTCCACGCTGCCTCCGGCGCGTTGCAACGGCGCGCTGCAACGGCGCGCTGATGTCGAAAGAGACTGTGTCGAGGGACGGATTGTGTCGTGTTCGAGAGCGTCCCCAAAGAATCGCTGACGGTGCAACGTCTCATTGTTATGTAACCGCTGTCGCACCCCACGGAAAATCACTCTCCTACCTTTCGCACCTGACGTTTCGAGCCTTCTCTCGTCTCAACATCCTAAATAACCATTCGGTTTTGTCATGGAATACCTTTCACCTTTTCCTAACATAGTTTCGCTATCGCGGGTAAAATGTATGCGACGAAAAAATGTGCGCATACAAAGTCAAATACAAGCGGCAGCCAGCAGAGTCGAGCAGTCGACGAAAACCGAGATGATGTTTGTCGTTTGAAGTGCCACTCTCGAGGGGTTCTTCGTGGCTTTAGGTACAATCTACAATACTGTGTCACAGCCTGTGTCATAGCTGCGATGAATTCTTACTTCCTTTAGCTTCTCGCCAGATTCGTGTTTTTCTGCTTATGTGTGAGTTTTGATCGCGATGGGAATTTAAAGAATACCATACTACTTTTTCGGGATCTAGCGTCACCTTTTCTACGTTATTCTATTAAACACAGAAGAGATAACCGCAATTTTTATGGAAATTGAATATAAATATAAATAATTTAAGTGTAATAAATATGAAGATATCAATTATTTATATTTAATTACACGGTCAACTCGAAATTATTTATATTGTATGCTAATATTCTGTTTTACTTTGTATTTCGCATTCACGCATAATACATACAAATTCGTCTTATAGCATCGGCAAGGAGTTGAAACTTTCAAGTAAAATTTATGTTGTAAAAAGGTTTACTTCCATTTTTTTGAATTCCTTTTAAACGATTTAACGAGCAACGTTAACCTCGCGCATATAAATTTCTCACAATCCTGATTCCACATAGATACCTACATTTATCGGGTCGCCGGTGCCATTTATCAGAATTTTCAGCGACATCGTTTTGTCCGGGATGTTCCAACGTAAGCCATAAAAGCGTCTTCGAAGCAAACATCATGCTATCGCGTTCGCGTACCACCTTATTTCCACCTCGACCACATGACGAGGCGCAAAGATATCGTAATATTCCCGCGTCTTTTTACCGCGTTCTACCAAGTAAATTGAAGTTTGTTATAAAGCCGAGAGTAGGTGAATACCAAGAAAAATACTCGCCAATCTACTTACCTTTCTCCGTTGTCTCGTTCTGACTTTTTTTTATATTTCTGCATTCTTCGCTGATCGCGAAAGTTTCGTCGACACAATCGGATAAGAAGCGATCTTGTATGAAAGCCAGGAGGGAGCTGTGGTGGAAGCGAGATATATCGCAAAAGAGCGCGCACGGTTATTGAATAAGGCAAGAAATATTGCAGGAACGCGACGTCGAAAAACTCGATGAGCTACCACTACCATCGTCATCATCGTCGATGAGGGTCGATCGGCTTTGTCTCGCTTTTTCTCGCAAGACAGCTCGCCACCCCACTCACCGCGTCGTTCATTGATTTTCTAGCCCCGAGCACTCTCGATATAGTATTACGGTAATACGTCGCAAACTAGTACAGAGTGCGCGTGGAAATTGGTAAACAGACTTCGTGAAAACCGGCCAATTGTTGTCATTCGCGAAAGCGTAGTCGAGAAAAAGTAGTTTCGCGCGTGATATCGTGAAGAATAAAAGTTTCGATTCGAGAAAGCATGACGAAAATGCACTAGAAATTGTCGCAACTTTGGGTGTAAAAAAAATTTGACGAATGATCATTTTTCTTGCACTCATTCGGGCTTATATAACTGATAAAATAGTGTAACATTAGAGAGATTCTCTTTTTGTGAAAATACTCAAATAAATATTCATATTATTTCGAAATTAAAACAATATGCGATAGTTTATCATATACAATGGGGTTAGTTCTTTTCGCGAACAAAATTAACACTTATGATGTATCTCTTTTTCTTGAAGTCTAAAAACGGTGTTCGCCATTGTCAGCGAGGAAGGACTGCACGAGTGTAAACCGCAATATTGTCCGCGAAACTATTTCAATTATAACCTAGTGCGCTTTCAGCTAAAGATATAGCTTTGCTGCTGCACTATCTAGCGTGCTTGTAAAGTTTTCCACCAGAAAAAAGAATTCGTAAAAAGAATTCGTAACTTACAGGAGATAACAATCGAAGCGATTAAATTTTTAATAAAGAAACTTTAATGTTCAAAAAAAAAAAAAAAAAAAGAAAATTATTTCTTGCTTTTTATAATTCGTTCAAGTTTATCTGAGCAATTTATAAAAGAATTAATTTAATTATGTTCTATTACAATCATTGTTACATAGTCATTGCTATATAGAGTGAGAAATAAGACAATGGCAATTGGAATATCATGTTGTGTAATCAGTGCGTTAAGATATGCTCTCGTAAGTAAAATAAATGCGCAAGATAAGCTTCGTGAGAGATATCTTTTATCTTATTGTTAGAAGTTAACGAAAGAATTTAACATTAAAATTCAGATTCTAGGTTACCGTATATGCAATTGTGATTTTTAATATTTGCTTGATTTTATTACATTAACAATACAAGTAGGTATGTAAGTTTGCTTAGCCCGGTAAATGCAAATGCACTCTCTCTCTCTTTTTCCCTCTCTCTCTCTCACACACACGACTTTATGCTTTTAGCATACTTTTGGAAATTATAGCAAAAGAAATAACGTTATTTCCATTTAGTTTGATTCTTTGAGCGAATTACCACGCCGCTCTCGATCGAGCACAATCCGTTGAACACAATTATAGTTTAATTGGGTTCTCATTGCTAAATGAGATAATTCGTTTCCTTAGTGATTGGAAAAGAGTGTGCCAGTTCTTTGTAAAAGTACAATTATACGTGAAGAGATTTCACGGCTCAGCTCGACGATTTAAATTTTTTTGAATATATAATAAAGGTGCTGCCGTTGTGAAAGGCCGTAGATATGAAAGCGTACACTGTTAGAAATTTCTGTAGGAATTTTCAGACACGTGTGATGGAAGCTTTATACAGTTACCGTTTCTGAAATTTACTAAACGAGAATGAAAATTTCAGAAACGGTAACTGTATAAAGCTTCCATCACACGTATCTAAAAATTCTGTTACAATTTAGTAATTTTCAATAACTGTACCTGAATTCAACTTCAGACACACATATCTTAAATTTTGTACAGTTTAGTAATTTTCAGTAACTGTAACTAAAAATTGAAATAATTACAAAAATTTTTATCGGTTTATTAATTTTAATATATATGCAGTTTATAATTATATATCTTGGCACATAAATAGGAAGATAATATAAGCTAAATATGTTATATGCAAACAGTGTATACATACGTATATTATACGTGTGTTATGCTGAATATATGAAATGTATAGTCAAAAACTATTTTTAATATATTAAATTTATATATATAATTAAATTTATTAAATTTATTTAATTAAATTTATTTAATTTAATATATTAAAAATAGTTTTTGACTATACATTTCATATATTCAGCATAACACACGTATAATATACGTATGTATACACAGTTGTTTGCATATAACATATTTAGCTTATATTATCTTCCTATTTATGTGCCAAGATATATAATTATAAACTGCATATATATTAAAATTAATAAACCGATAAAAATTTTTGTAATTATTGCAATTTGCAGTTACAGTCAAAAACTATTTTTAATATTATATATTAAATTTAATATATTAAAAGTAATTTTTGATTATACATTTCATATATTGAGCATTTTACATAACGCAGTTGTTTGCATATAACTTAGCTTATATTATCTTCCTATTTATGTGCCAAGGTATATAGTTATAAACTGCATATATATTAAAATTAATAAATCGAATAATAATATTTAAATGCACAATAAACCGAATAATAATTGTAATATTTATCATGTCATTTATCTGTTTTATTTAAAATGAAGAAACAAAATTTTCAATTGCCGCAGATAACTTAATAACTAATATGTCGCAAGAGGCGATGCGGCGTCGCTTTGCACCCGTTTCCCTCTTGCTTGTTGGCCCTTTTTCTTTGGTAGGATTAATTTTCATGAAGTTCCTGAAATAAAAGTAATTGATATTAACAAGTATGTTTAGAATAAATATTGCACTAAAGGCCAGGGTTGGGTAAGTTAATTTTTTTTTAACTAAGTTCAGTTAAAGTTAACAGCCTTGAAAATTAAACTTAGTTAAGATACAAGTTAACACATGTATGTATGTTTATATGTACCTTTGTATAAATTCCAAGGTTTTTGTTATTTCTTGCGGATAGGCGTATCCAAAAATGTAATAACATAAAAATGTTATTAATATTCTTTGAAGAACGTTTGGTACATTAATAATGATTGTTTGTTCAATAACGACGTCGTACTTCGCATTTGGATCGTATAGCGATAATCCTATAAATGAGTAAAGATAATACACATTAATTGTATCTTTAATAATTAATTAATTATTAATTATTAATGCGCGCGCGCACGCACACCTCTAATAATTGCAGTTGGATGAGGAAAAGCTTCTTCTTTTATTTCTTCCTCAGAAGCGTGTACCTGTAAATGAAAGTAACATTTTATTTTAATTGCAGTATTTGGATGATCTAAGTAGGGTAGACCAGGGCGAATCGGATCATTATAAGCTTTGAGACAGTTATCATTAGTTTTTTATTAAGGCAAATCAGATAATTTTCTCTTCGTGATTTTTTTCATTGTGCAATAAGAAATACCATGTTAATGTATCATATTATATAAGTCAGAGATGTAAAGATTAAGAATTTATAGTAAAATTTAATAACAATATTAGTTTTTTATTACTTTTGTACCTATGAAGAAAAATTGGTCCGATTCACCCTGGTCTACCCTACATTTATATGAATCCTCTTTAAGAAACATTCAGTTTGTTTATCAATAATTTTATAGTAAACTTACATCAATAACTTTAATAAAAAAGTCTTGATTTTCTTCAAAATACACCATTAATAGTGGAAAAATGACAATGGTGTAAGGTGTTCTTGATTTTGATGATTTTTTTTCAGCTTTTGCTTCTGCTAGTAATTCACTCATTTTTTTTTTCCGCTGTGCTTGATTGCCTTTAGTTGAATTTTTACTGATGCACATTTCTTTGAAATAATTTTTTGTTTTCTCTGCCAGGGCGGTCAAAGAATTTTGCCATATTTCACTGACTGGCTTTCCTAATAAACATGTTGCATGGTCAATCAACTTTGAAGGTTCATTTAGAAAAGGCCAGTCAGTAAATATTTTGTTTAGATCTCGATCTTTTCTCACATTGATGGCACTTCTCAGTGTAGCATACGTATCTCTAATTAACACAGGAACTGTCACGTCATCAAATGTGAGTGAATTATAAAGATCTTTCAATTTTTGTCGATGAATTTCTTGGGATTCTTTTGTCTCCCCAAGAGGTAATTCTGGTGCATAAGCGACGCACCCATATTCATCATGTTTTCTAGAAGCGTGCGGTCGATCGTCAGTGTGGACAGACTCATGAAAATGTCTTTTTCTGTCTTTATCATTCTTCCTGTAGTCGGCAGCATTATAAATTTGGTCGCGAAGAGTCCCTGTGCCTTTTCCTATATTGTCATTGCCGATTCGATCACAAAAGGTGTTTGGATACTTCTTTACAATGAAAGAAGCAAATTTTTCCGCTGTGCTTCGCTTGAAATCATTTAGTTCTTTCATGTAGTTAGCTATGGATGCCACTAAATATCGCCTGTCTCTAGGATTAGCAGTTGTACCATGTTCACAAGCTTCCTTCAAATCGTGCGTAAAAAATTGTAAAATTTTCTCTTTCCAATTTGCCACTAAATTAGAATCATACGATACTGTAGAAAGAGAAGAAGACGTATCAACTTCTGAAATAAAAATAAAAAATATGAAGAATTTATTAAATTTGCCAAATTACTATTTTTTATATAAACAACCATATTTTTATATAAATTATCTTCTTATACTATATTTATCATTATTTCTTTTTCTAAAAAATTACTAAAAATATTTATATATTTTATAAATTATCAAAAATAAATCTTTCAAACTACTTTAATATAAATTTAAAAATTTTTTTTATAAATAATCAAATTTTAAGACTATTATTATTTTACAATAAATATTAAATAAAATTTTAATTTTACTTATAGATTATTCCATAAATATTTAACAAAATTAAAAATATAATTTTCTTAATTAAACATTAAATTTTTAAATTCTACTTAAATTAAATTTATTTATATAAAAACTAGATATCATTATAATTGAATAAAATATCTTCTCTAATTTATTATTTAAAATATTTTTACTACAATAAATTTCATAATAAATTAACTCTTATAATTTCGAGATAATTATTATCCATAATTATAATTTTAATAAATTCTGATACAAAAGGAACAACAAATTAAATTTTCTTATTTTAATCTTATCAAAAACAAATTCACTTACATTACTTTATTTATAATTAATTTAATTAACTTATTTTCTTTAATTAACTATAATATATATTAATTTATTATAATTTTATTTAATTATATATATAAATATGTTACGAATAATGGTGGAATTTTTAAAAAGTAGAAAAAGAATGAAATTTTCATGTAGCAATTTACTTTCAATTGAAGTGAATCATACAGTAAAAATACTTATTCGTACCTTGAACTACTTCCAATCCGTCTGCATTTACATTTGATTTATTCGATATATTAAGGAAATCAAAATCATCAATTGATGATATTTCTGGTAACAAAAGTTTCAGATCAAGATAAGTTCCGCGATGTAGTGCAATTTCAGCCATCTGTATTAAAATTTCATTTTCGTCGATTTCCATTCCATCCTTCAGAGCAAGCTATATATTTTTCAAAATCAAACATTACAAAATACTTCCTAATATTAAAAACTTCAAAACGTTAATCTTGATTTAATAAAGTGAAAATATTTAAAGTAATCTTACTAACTAATGTTGACCTTTGGGAAAAAGAGGTTTGACAAATTGAAGAAGATAAAAACCGAATTAAAAGAATATCAAAACCTTATATTCCAATGCTGGAAGATTAAGCTTCTTTACGGCTATACTGATAATCTCATGAATGGTTGCTGCTTTAACAGAGACTTTCTTTCCAACTCCTTCTATTTCTACTCCGAAAATATGCATTTTATACAAATATCTATGTAATAAAGAAGAAACAAAAGTGTTGTATTATACAAATCAACGAAATTATCCAGATATAAAAGGTAAAAAAGTGGAAGAAATAATTATTGATAATGAGAACTTTTATCAAATGTGTGTACTTACATGAGAGGAATAAGGTAATTAGATTTAGATTTAGGTTATGAAAGCATAAAGGTAAAAAATAAGGAGATAGGATGATCAACATTTTACAATCAATTATTATTATCAATTATTATTATTATCAAATATTTCAGTTAGTAAATACAATTTAATTCAAAATTTACCTCGATTATATAATGACTAAGTGGGAAACTATCATATATATATATATATATATATATATATATATATATATATATATATATATAAATAACAGTTATTTCGAAACATTGATCTATTAGTCTGTCTGGCGTCATCTACCCTAGGCCCCTGAAATGTTGCCATAATCTTTTAAAGTTTTCTTTTAAATGTATAATTTGCAATAATTATGTATAATGTAAATGCAGCTTATATATATATAAAACATAATTACCCTATGAGCTGCGTGCGACGAATCCATACTTTGGTTTAACACATATACAATTTCCGATATTATAAGCATGTAACGGTTCATAACTAAGCATCTCTTCCAAAGGCAAACACTCGTACTTAACAATTGTTCCAAGTTCGTATGTTCGACAGTGCGGTCGAAAAAACGTTTCACGAATTTCCAATACGAAGAAAACGTTTCTCTCATCATCAAACAGAAGCAAGCATATTTGTCCCATCTCGACATTAAATTGATAACCAAATTGACGTACGCATACAGCATCTCCTTTGTTATACATAGTACCTTTTACAGATAATTTGTTGCACTCCTCGATATTTGATGGCAAGTTTGTTTCTTTGATAGCTTCCTGTAGTTTTTCTGTATAAATGTGAAGGGAAAAAGGAGAATTTTCGTATACATGAACTGTAAATCTCAAATCTGCTCCTAATCTAAGGAAGCTTTGATAAAGCTCATGCTTTTCACTCAAAGTTTTAGTGACGTTAATAAAATTGTGAAGAGTTCGTATTGCTCTTTTGAAAAAAGTGTGTTTACTTTCAAATCGCATACTCCATACTTTTATTAACGGTCCGAATGTTCTAATTAAATCAGGATAGTGGTGAAGATAATGATGTTTCGGAAGAAGCTTTTCTTCGAATAATGTCTGTCTCCGTGAAAGATAGTCGTTGATCAAAACTTGAAGATAAGGTAGGTACGATTTTTCGATAACTGGTGCCGTAATAATTTCAACAATTTCTGTAAGTAATAATAATGACATCCAAACTTCATCATATGGATCTTTAATATAGTTGTCCATTATCAAAGAGAAAAGTCTCAGGAATTGCCAAACTTGACAGGCTCCACCTATTATTCTATTCTTCTTTTCTTCTATCATGCGTGGTTTATCTTTCAAATCTTCACTTGAGTATGGAAATGTTTCAATTCGATTATTAAGTG
Organism: Linepithema humile; assembly: GCF_040581485.1. Lineage (NCBI taxonomy): Eukaryota > Metazoa > Arthropoda > Insecta > Hymenoptera > Formicidae > Linepithema > Linepithema humile. Next base: position 21,039,596 of record NC_090128.1, on the reverse strand, counting down.
TAGAAATGGAAAACCATTTTTTCTTCACAAAATAATTTATAAACAACTTCAAATCAAATGCGACTGCTCCTTCAAATAAGTCATGTCCAAGGCAGGGAGGTAGACCAGGATTACATACATGATACGTACACAATTTGTTAAATATAGAATTGAACTTAACCACCCTGGTAGCTTTTAAGATTTTTTTCTTTAATTTCTTCTAATGCTTTATTATAAGATTCAATGCTTCTTACTGGATACGATTTCCAAGCACCGTCTTTTGTATAGAATTCTTCCCGAGTTATCAAACAATATCTACAAAAATGTGTTGTTCTGCCAAAACTTTCTATGAAGCCACCTAAAGAATGACTGCCCAAATTATCTCCAACAAAAAATATAAGAGTTCCTTTCAATGTTTGGCCTGTTTGTACTCGTACTCCGTTTGTTTCAATAATTTTTAAACTCTGCACGAATTTTCCATAGACTTTCTCATGATCAAAATATTTTTCTCTACAAAGAGCAACTAGTTTTATATTACTAATATGTGACCGAAGATAATCGGGTATGTTTCCAAAGCTAGCATATATAGCCAGTATTTTATATATCTTTTTGGCAGGTCCAATTGGACAGACAAGCTCAAAAACGTCTTGATACCCTATGATTATTAAAGCATCGGGATGGTTTTTCAAAAATACATTGTTTCTTATAATAGTTCCATCATTAATATCTTTTAACATGGTACTTTCAAAATTCACCGAAACAGCAGATAAATTGTTTGCTATTGATTTATCTTTGAAAAAACACTTAATTGTTTTTTCTATTGGTACGTAGTGAAAGAATATTTTTTTACCATCTATAATTGTTAAAAGCTCTGCCTGAGGTTCTACATAATTAAAATATGTTTTGTAAAACTTTTTACGTTTATAATCGGTACTCAATCGATTGTGACTTGTCGAGAACAAATCACTTTTAAAAACATCATCGACAAGTTGAATTGATATGTCTGGCAATATTCCTTTTTCTATTAAATGGATTTGTAATTTTTTTTTTATCACGCTCTGACTTTCCTCATGATTATCGTACTGTCTAGATACGATGTATTGGATAGTACTCGCAGGAATCATGAATTGGCATTCCAATTTCATGTACAATTGAGCTACATTTGACAAGTATAAGTCTTCCATATTGTCATCAACTTTTTGAGAAATCACATTAGCATCGCTCGTGATTGGGTAACTGAATTTATGATTCTCCTGCATCATATCACACTCATTATAATCTACAATTTCAGCATGCAATTTGTCACTCCTTGAAAAAATTGATGATTCTCCTACAACAGTTCTGTGTCTCTTGGACCAATGTCCAGTAAAAGAACTCACATTATTATATGCTTTCTGACAATCTTTGTAAGGACATTTCACTTTTATATTATCATTCATATGGGCCTTTAAATGTTTCATAAGGACAGCAAAATTGTCTAGCTCTTTTTTGCATATTTCAAGTGTGCATATATACTTTGCTTGCTTATTTACCACATTATTCACAGAGTCAATTTGTATGTTTTGCTTAAACTGTACATTATGAACCCTTATCAAATGGTTCCTTAAGGAAGTTTTAAATTCAAAAAATTTTTGACAGTGTTCAAAACCACAATGAAACTTTGATGTAACATTTTTGTGATATTTTTGATGTTGCATAAAAGGTAGTATTTTTGCTGTCATAAAACTGCAGAAAGAACAGAAAAACATTTTCACAAATCTGGAAACAGAATGGAAAAAAATTATCAAAATGTGTTTGGATTTTTAATTTTCATGAAAAATGTATTTACTTTGAAACTCTTATAATAGAGGAATTGAAATATATATATATATATATATATATATATATATAGCCCATATTACAAATAATAATTAATTATTCTTAATTAACAAGAGTTTTATCAAATTAAATTATTCATTTTAATCAAATTAATTTTACAAATCTGATGGCAGATTCGGAATCAGTGACCCAGAGAGAAATACAGGTCTAAGAAACGTCTAATAGACATCTAATAGACGTCTATAGACGTCATTGTATTTCTCTCTGGGGACCCCCAAAACTGTAAAGCGTTGTTTCTCGCACGCGGACTCACAGCACGTGCGAGCATTTTGTTACCTGAGTTGCGATTATTTGTCCAGGAAATTCAATTTGAACTGTCATCAAAAATGTTGATTTAATTAACCAATCAAATATAATAGTTTTTATATAATCAACTTTTTGTTGGCGTAGGCTTCTAACCTAAAAAGTGTATTTCGTCAAAATATTTTACTTTATTAGTCGAAGCTGAATACTACATACAGTTCTTAAACCTTGTGTCCGATGCTAGAATGTCCTTAAACAATGTCCTTAAACGATGCTAGAAATTGGTCTAAGATGATCTACGTCTGAGATGATCTTGTACGTGCTGTGAGTTCGCGTGCGAAAAATTACTGATTGAGTTGCTATATTTTTTGTTGAATGTTACAATAAAATACTTACTTTGGGCGCAGTAAACTTCTAATTATTAATCGTAGATACACACACACATTTAACAATCCGCACTGCTATGAGCTTCCACTATTCGTGGACTTGATGCGGAGAAATGTCTCCCCTTTGCGCGGGACGAAAGCTGCGCAGAGGACATTGCGCAATTTCTTCCAGTCACGATATCTTAAATGTCCGTTACCATTTAGTAATTTTAAGAAACCATTGGTAATTCTAAGATATAGTATCGGAATATTTAGGGAAATTTAGTAAATTTGCTTTAAATGTTACTAAATTTCGTTTTCAGTACCTTAATTTTGTATAATTAAGTTACTTCAGTACCTTAAATCTGACGGAATTTTCCGAACATTTCTAACAGTGTAATTAATTATACGAGCAATACTCGGGTATCGATTGCATTGAACGTTGTGCATTGCTTTTGTTGATAATTAATCTACTGCTTTCTGTTGCAATTTCGCGATTGAGTTGATACAGGCACTATAAGAATTATATATATATACAATGTTATATTCGCAGTGATATATATATCACTGCGAATATTACATTGTACTTATTATATTTTTATTTAGAACGAAGAGTAAACTGCATTTGATTCTTAACTTGTAACTGGTTATATTATCTCGTTTGTAATACCTATATATATTTTTTAATCTATACATTTTTTTTCTATCTAGTATTTAATGGAAGTGATTCATGAGGCATGCAAAGTGAATTCCTTTCTACAATACCTTTCTTTATTTTCTATCATGCGACGTCCTAGAAAACTGCAGGTTACTCAAAACCGGTTACGATATAACGCGCTTTCGCACTTCTTGTGCCGCATTCCACTCTCATTATACATGATGGCTGGAACGCTTGTAAATAAACCATGTGGAGCATGTTTGAACCATTCAAAAAAAAGATAGTTTAAAATTAAATAAATATTTTACGAGATATTATAAATGATATTATAAACGATGGAAGACGTAGAAATAGGTTTTCCATCTATATTATAAAAATAACATACGCGCGTGCACAACACACATACACACACACACACACACACACACACACACACACACACACACACACACACACACACACACAGTACACTTTTTTTAAATACTTTAAATAAATTGCGACATTTTTTTATACGTCTGTAAAACTAAGATGTGAATTTGCAAAAGGCTAAATTCTTTTTATACATCTGTAAGATTACAGATGTGAATTTGCTAAAATATCTATTGTTGTTATGAGTTGCGTCTTCTGATCATTGTGTAGATTTGCGCTCTGTGTGCATTTGCTATTTCGTGAACGGATAACTCGTCTATGCAGCCGGTTGTGGTAAAGGGACGGCAATGCAGGTTTAGGTGCAGTATGTTCGATAATCACAGTAATATACCGCGAACGATAATGCTCTTGTGGCACTCAAGCTGCCATGCAGCGACCGATTTTAATGAAGAGCAGTCTCGCGTGCGGTAGATTAGGTGTCTCGCGATTCTAATCGCCTTTAATGAGCCGGTGTCGCAGAAATTTGTTACGCTTGCACCGATCGCGAGACGGAAATACACGTAATGCCATAAAAGCAGATAGTAATAGGCGGGAAATCATGATAATAGAATGTCTGTCCTAAACAAATTTGGAGGAAAATTAACTCTTTTATTATTATTAATAATTTAGTCTAAAACTTTTTTTAATAGCTTCTACTTTAATTTTCAATAATAAAATTTAATATCTTAAATATAAAAATATTATTTAATACTTGTTAAAAAAAATTTTTTTTACTAATTTTTGTTTTTGAATTTCTATATTTTAAATATTTTTAATTAATGATAAATATTGTTATAGTTTGTTATAGTTGTAGCTACTGAGATATTAAAATAACTATTGTTTTTGTTTATTTCACGTTCTAATATTTTTGAAGAAAATACGCAATTTTTTAAAATATTTTCTATGATACAAAGATTGAACGTATTGGCTGTGTCGACAGGGAAAAATGTATCTGTCACGAAGACAATTCGTGTCACTCCGACACATTTTCTTGTGTTAGCTTCGCGTTTATCGCAGAAATTTATTCCTGAAAAATGGAAAAAGCGATGGACTGGTTGTACGGAACGTGCGGTACGCTTTATTGTTCCGAAAGCACATTTTTGTAGGTGAACAGCATCCTGCTCACGAAGGAGAGCTGGCGGTTATTCTTCGTCTCTCTCAGTGGACGCAAATGCGGGGCGAGATGTGCGTCAGCGCGCGCGGGCCATTGATTTTGTGAAATGGGTTCTTGCGGGACAGTTTTCGCGCATGCAGACGCATCGTCTCCTCCGTTACATCACAGAGATCATCTTTTGACCTCTTGCTCCCAACGTCAGCGACATCGCAATTCTCGTAAATAACGACGGAGATAGAACATTCATTTTGTGACTGGGCGGTTAGAAGCGCCAACTATGACGCTGTGGTTATGATTGTATCTAATGCGGAAATACAATCGCTCAGCCAAAGAGTCTGATTGTTCTATCGTACGTTCTCCATCGTGGAAAATATTGCTCGCAGAATACGAAGCATCGGTTTTTACATGTCTTATCTATGGTCTTTGCATTTGAATTGCTGTATTATGCATGCGTACAAATTGATAGATTATTTAGAAAGCACGTTTTATATTACGGTCTTTTTAACATTGTTATCTGAATTTCTAGACATTTCCGTAAAAACGCAGATAAGCGGATTTGTAGAATCAAGGAACGAAATCTTTGGATTGACGATTTCTATCGAATTAAAGAATTGAGTCACAGGTCCGATTTTGTTTTTTATTTAAAATAAATAGTTTTTATTGCAATAAGTGTGTGTTATAATTAGTTTTTATAATGGCATCGAAGCGAGCATTATGCAAATGCTTTTCAAGATGTATCTGTTACCCCAACTTGCTTTAAGCTTATACTAACTTCGAAAAGCGAGCCGTTTCTACACATGATTGTGAAACTCCATACGAGAAGTTTACTTTGTCACGTTACTTTTTAACTCTTTGGTGCAGTTTGTATTAGACTCGTTGAGAAATTTCTTCGCAGATGCAGGAAAGCAAACACGCATAAGACGGCTCGTTTTTAAGAATGCGAGAACGAGCAAAAACGGAAACGAGCAAAAACCGGAAAAGAGGGATGTATCTCATCGATCCGCGAAAAACCAATATCGCGCACCTGCCACGTTCCCTAACACATAGATTTGTCCATCCTTTACAGCGCATTCTGTAGGAAAACCTCGTTGCATTTGTCGCGGTTATTTGTAGAATTCAATGTGCATTGATGCGATGTGCTCTAAGGAGCCCACGGTGTTTCTTTCAAAATTTTATCGTGTACTTACGCCGGAAAAATCGTTGGTACTGACTCTTCCTTTGCACAATTCCATCTTACGTTTTATTTATGATCATTGGCAATGTTTTTTAGAAACATAGAAAAACGACTGGTTTATTTTGGAACATGTAATAAAAAATTAAAGGAGCATTCTAAATGTCGTTACATTAATACTGAAATGTACTACTGTAGGAAAATAATGAAGTGATGATTCTTTGAAAATTATAAGAATGAGGATCTATATGCTTACATATATTCTATTTGGTGCATGAGAATACAATATACCTGTACAATACACGCCAATACAATACACTATTACAATATGCTATTATAAGAAAAACGAAAGTTGTTCGATACGTGGCAGTACATGAATGCGCGTCGCACGTAAAACTTCATCAGCTTTTTTTCTTATATCAATGTATTCTTTATCAATGTGCATATATTTCGCAATTATACTCTAATCACAATTTTACACGAAATTCACCCCTGTCCCAAATACAGCACTTATTCGTGACTACTTGCAACTCGTAATGAAACTTGTCATATAATACGAGTGTAAATGTAATGTATTCGTTTTCGTATGTTTTGTTTGTTGGTACCCCTACTTTTACTTCAATTCTGTCTCAGTGCCTTTGTGGACATGTCACATATGACCCACGTATCATGTCGACAGATCGAGATCAACGATCAAGAATATTCTACATACTACTAATTTTCTTTGGAATAAAATTAATTATTCTATGACTGTATTTTTGCGAATAATGCGAAAAATGTGAAAAATTGTATTTTTATGCCATGCATTTTAATCTTTTTTGCATTTTATTAGTTTTTATATATTTCTATATATGTATTATTATAGTAATTGTAAGTGCAATAATTAATTAGCTTGGAAACATAAGCAGATTAAATTTTTTATAAGTTTATATATTTCTAATATCTAATACATTAGTTATATATTTCTAATAACTAATATATTAGTTTTATGAATTTTAATCTTTCTGTAACTCGTACATACTAAAACAATAATGAAAATACCTCTTTATTATATTTTACATGTCAAACAGTCACTTTTGATTATCTAATTTAATATTATAAGACAACAAGAAAGAAAAAGAATATGAAAATGAATCGAATATTACAGTAAACTTCCATTTTGGATTGAATAGAATTTAAACAAATAAATTATATAATTTCTTTTAAAATTTTACTACATTATATGTACATTATATATTAATTGTTAAACCAATGCAAATGTTTAAAATTAAAATTAATAGATATTATATGTATTTAATATATATATATATATATATATATATATATATATATATATATATATATATATATATAATATAATTAATATGTTTAACATATTATATAATATATAACATATGTAAGTATATATAATATATATATAATATTTTTAGAGATTATTTTTACCAAAGTTGTGTAATATTAAACTGAAATCATATAAAACTTGTAAAACATATCGGAGGTATATATAAAAACATATAATAAAATGAAATAAATGTGAAATATGTCACATTATTAATCGGAAGATAGTTATCAAATTACATGTTTGCAGAAAGTGCTTTGTTGGCAAAATCGATCTATATTAATAAAATCAAATTATAGAATAATTAGACATTAATACGATTTTTTCGAAATACGAATTGTTTTCAGTTATTCCAAATTATTTAAGTCATCAAAGTCAAAATTATTGTTATTGCTGGCTGTGCTACTTGAACGTAGAACATTGTCATAATTTGTTCTAGATAAATCTATGAAAATATTGAAATATGTATTAGAAGTATTAAACGCGATTGAAAGAAATTAAAATTTTAAAACATAATGAAGCTGACCGTCGTCGTTTCTTTAATTTTGTGTCCTTGTGGGTGGCACGGATATACCGTTTGTTTCTTGTATTGTTGTCCAAATCTTTATACATTGCTTCTTCACGTGTCTTTTCGGATAGTTTGAGAAGGTAAGCTTTAGAATCATAGTGTTAGAACACTTCTTGCATCACACATGAGAATCATTAATCAGTTCAACATTCTTCCACCATAGGATTTTTTTTTGAGATTTTTTTAGAGAATCCGAATTATTTAAGTCACTAATCGTTGAAGTCTATTGTTATTGCTGGCTGGCTACTTGCAGATACGTTGTCAAAGTCTATTCTGGGTAAATCTATGAAGCAAAATAATTAATGTATAAGGCTCCAGTGATTGACAAAATCAAATAAAATTCAATAGGGGCGTAAAGAGCCACAATGCAGGTTCTTTGTGCGAAGGTTAATGTATTTTCATTTAAATGTAAATAATTTTAAATGGAAATACAGTAACCTTCGCACGCAGAACTTGTATCGTGGCTCTTTACGTTCCTATAGAATTTTATTAAATCAATGAAGATTTTGAAAATATTTCTTAAAAACAAATGCTAATTTTCTGGATTACAGTGTAAATTCACCATTCTTCTTTCTTTACTTTCGCACACTTCTTGATGGTTCTGATATATCGTTTGGTTCTTGTACTGTTGCCGAAGTCCTTCCATGTATTCTGTCAAGATGTCTTGACATGAATTGTGATGAAGCAAGTGTTAAAATCTTCTTTTTTTTTGTTTCTTACACTCTCTACATGTTACACGAAAATTATCGTACTGTTTAACATACCGCCACGCCAAGCTACGTAACTTGTGGTTTTTCGTTGGTGGCTTCGTATCATGTTGCGTTGATAAATGATTTTTTAGAGCTCCATAATTAATATATTTTGCGTCCTTAAAAATCGATATGCGTTTCTCACAATCCGGTACTTTGCATTTCGCCACGACATTGTTAATTTTTTTGAAATGTTTCCATATCCAATGTTTTTTTTCCGTTAGTTTTATATTCGGATGTTTCCTTTTAAAATGCGAATATATTGCACTTAAACCAACATAAGTTACACTTTGTTCTTTTGGTAAACACAATTTACATACTGCTTTAAACTTGTCCTTTATTTCGAAATATTCGAACTCCCAACGGTCACTCTTTTTATTGGGAAATGTAGACATATCGTCTATCTTTTAGAACAGAGTGCTAATAACTAACTGAGGTGAAAACGGACTGAACGATCTAACGCAACGTCCGAGTGCGAAGAGTAAAGTGTATATATTAATGTCTATGAAGTTAGCACCGCCATTTTAGAAAATTTAAAAAACAAAAATTGTGCTAGATTGTGCTAGGTTTGTGCTACGTTGTGCCGCAAACCGCACTTCAATATCTCCAAAAACTACTCGAAAATTCGAAAAAAACGATTTTAAGGCCCAGCACCGCCATTTTGTCAGAATGAAAAAATAATGGTTGTGCTAGGTTGTGCTAGGCTTATGCTGGCTTGTGCCGCAAACCGTAGTCCGATATTGCAATTAGTTTATTAGCAAATCGCAATTAAAAAAAAAATCGTAGCACCGCCATTTTGAAAAACGAAAAAAACAACGGTTGTGCTACATTGTGCTAGTCTTGTGCTGGCTTGTGCCGCAAACCGTAGTCCGATATTGCAATTAGTTTATTAGTAAATCGCAATTAAAAAAAAAAAAAAAAAAAAAAAAAAAAAAAAAACGCTATTTTAAAAAACGAAAAAAACAACGGTTATGCTGAGTTGTGCTAGGCTAGCACAACAACTTTTCCTTATGACAAAATGGTCTAAATAGTTTTTTGCAGAATCGGTGGATAATTGTTTATACAGCCATTTTTGAAATTTATTATTTTGACAATTCCTATGCTTGTGCTGAGTTGTGCTAGGCTAGCACAACAACTTTTCCTCATGACAAAATGGTCTAAATAGTTTTTTGCAGAATTAGTGGATAATTGTTTATACAGCCATTTTTGAAATTTATTATTTTGACAATTCCTATGCTTGTGCTGAGTTGTGCTAGGCTAGCACAACAACTTTTCTTCATGACAAAATGGTCTAAATAGTTTTTTGCAGAATTACTGGATAATTGTTTATACAGCCATTTTTGAAATTTATTATTTTGACAATTCCAATGCTTGTGCTGAGTTGTGCTATGTTTGTGCCGGTTTGTGCCGTAAACGAAAATCGACTACAACTTATGGTTCTCTTTGAAAACGGAGAAAAATTTTGTTATGCACAAGCAAAGTGGGTCCAGTATGACTAAAAAACTGATTTTATCAATTATTCTCGTTGGGAAAAGTTGTTGTGCTAGCCTAGCACAACGCAGCACAAGCATTAAAATTATCAAAATAATAAATTTCAAAAATGGTTGTATAAACAATTATCCACCGATTCTGCAAAAAAACTATTCAGACCATTTTTTCATAAGGAAAAGTTGTTGTGCTAGCCTTTTTTTTTTTTTTTTTTTGGGGGGGGTCTTTAAGGCCCCCCAGGGGGTGGGAAATCTTCGAAAGACACCCCAGCACGTGCAATGGGACAGTTTAGGACTGTCCCCGCGCCGGGGTAGTGTTGGATTCACCGGTCTCTTTGCTGTTTAGCTTTTGTGACCGGTGCCTACCAACTAAAACCCACCCCCCTGACAAAGAGCTTACCAGCCCTATGATGGCCGGGGCGGAACCGCTTAAGCATACTTCACCCCGACCACCAGGCGAGTCCCCTTTTTCCTAAGGGGAAAAAAAAACATCACCTCCTCTGAGACCCCAGGGTCTCCCAGCTAATCTTGGAGGGGGGGGGATATATCCCCTTTTCCCTCCTCTTCCTCCTTTATCTTTCTCAGGGACCCTGGGGCCCCCTAGTCGGAGAGATCCTCCTCTCCCCGACGCTGAGACAGCGCCAGGGGGGATCTGTCCCGGCTACGGGACGTGGTGCGGGACCTGGGCCCTGGCTTGCGGCCCGTCCCAGTCTCGCGCCTTCCTGCTCTTTTTTTGGCCGGCAGTGGTTGGGCCGGATCTGAATCCGACCCATCCGCCGGTCGAGGGCGCTTCTCCCCGGCCTCGGTGTGGGTCGAGAGACCCGACTTCACCGAGGCCGTATCCGTTGGCGACCCCGGCCTACTTGGTCGGGGCGCCCCTCGGACTCTTGCCGAGGACTCCAGGGGGGCCCTCCGGGGGGCCCGGCTTGCCGGGGCCCGAAAAGGCGCCGAGGAGCCCGCGGCCTCTTTGGCCGTCAAGGCGACCGGGGGTACTCGGGGACACTCTTGTGTCCCCGCCCGGTGCCCGGACTCTCTACCACGCTCGGCGCATAGGGGGCACCTCGGCGGGGCTTTGCATGTGCCCGCACCGTGGTCCCCCCCGCCGCAGTTGAAGCAGCAGCGTGCCCTGTCCACTTTGGACGGGCATCGCTGCTGCGTGTGCCCCCTGGCCAGGCACCGGTAACACCGGGTTGGCCTGGCCGGGAGCAGATCGACCTTAGCGGTGGCCCAGACAATTGGTAGCCCCTGTAGTGCCGCGATCTTCATCGCGGCCTTGGAGGGGCACCTTGCCCAGACCACCCTGTTTCCGCCTCGCGGGGGGCGCAGTGGGCCCACCCGCACGTCTTCCTTCTGGCAGCCGCCATGCGTGGCAATGGCGGCTGCGATGTCCTCCGCCGTGGCGAACATCTCGACACGGCGGAGGCGGATCTCCGCAAATGTACAGGGACGGGATATTTTTACCCCGTCCCCGACATGCTTCCTCATCTCCCTGGCGAGGGCGTCGGCCTTGGCCTCTGCACCCATGCCAGGGATGGCGAGGAGGAAGTTCCCCGCAAGGGTCGTCCGCGCACGGACGCCCTTGATGTCCAAGTCCTCCAATTTGATGGAGGACTTGGCTTTCCCCATAACCTCCGACAAGGAGGTTGTCGGGGGAACCGCCACCATAACGGCTGCCGTCTTGGGCAGTCGCTTCTTGGCCCTCTGCAGGGCCTCCTTTTTCTTCACCGCCTCTGTGGGGGCCTTAGCCTTCCCAACAGCCGGCGGTGGAGGGGCGGGCTTGGGTACGCCACCCCTCTTCCTCATCGTCTCAGCGTATGAGGGAGCCGGGGTCGAGACGGGGGGGACTGACACCCCCGCCCCTAAGTCCAGCCCCCCGTCGGCCGGGGTCCCCAGAGGTGGGTCCGCCATTCTGGCGGCCCGCCTCTTACGCGACTCCCTCCTTTTCGCACTCCTCGAGACGGCGCCCGGCATCGGGGGCCGCGGTTGAGGAGGAGGTTGGGAGGGGCGCTCCTTGAGCGGTGCACGCGCCGCCTCAAGGTCGGCGATTCTCTCGCTTAAAGACGAGAGGACCGCCGACATTCTCGCCATGCCATCTTTGAAGATGGTGGCGACACCATCAAGTATCTCCCTTATTGCCGGGGTAATCCCCGGTGGGAGAGGAGAGGGAGCCTTGGGGGGACGGGGGGGCGATAAGTCCCTCCCGCCCGAAGGCTCCTCTATATCCATCCCCCAGTCACATGACCGGGGGGAGGGTGCCAAGTGCACCCTATCCACTTCCGCCCGGATTGCCCCTGGCTGAGTGTCAGCAGGGTCCGGGACGGGTGAGTGTGTGCGGCGGGGAGAGGGGGGGGGAGACCACCTAGATGCCCTCATCTCCCTCCGCATCTCCTCCTTCTCTCTCCGGAGGATTTTAACCTCCTCCCGGAGAGTCTCCAGCTCTCTCTGGAGGTGGGATATATCCCCTCCCCCAGAGTCCGCCAATCGGTGGCCGAAGGCCAAAACTACCTCCTTGAGGAGGTAGCAGTCCCTCTTGAGGCGACCGCTCAAGTCCCCCTTAATAGAGGAGGACTTAGAGCGGATCGCCTCAATCTCGTCTGCCAACGCGGCGGCCTCCGAGGCCGCCGCCAACGGGGACCTGTCGAGTATGTCCCGTAGGGACAAGTCGACACTCTTCCGCTGCGGCGCCGTAAAGTTCGGCGGGCGGGTCAGACGAAGGGGCGCCTCGTCGTCATCGTCCTCACTATCAGTGAGGGCGTAGACCCTTCTGGAGGCCCTCGGGGACCTCTCTCTCTTTTTCTTGGCGTCGCCCAGCCTCTCCCAAGGCTGAGGGACGCCAAGTTCTTGGCGCTGCGCCATCTCCTCAACGGAGATGGACGGAGGCTTGTAAGGGCCCCGTCCGTCAAGACGGGGCCTGCCTCGGCTTCGCTCGAGGGGGAACTCCCCCGGAGTTGGTGCGGGGGGGCTACTACCTCCCCTGCCTCTTCCTCCTCGCCAATCTCGACGACGTTCGGCTCGTCGGCGGGAACCGTCGACGAGGTCGAGAGGGCGTCTGGCGCCGGAGAGGAGGGCTCCGCTGGTTTGCGGTTGGCTCCTCCCCGGATCTTCTCCTCGAGGAAGGTGGACAGCTGGTACCTGTCCACCATCCTTGAGAAGAGAGGCTCCTTAGCCCGGACTCGCTCAGTCTCAAGAGATTTCCCGAGGCTGTTACTGAGTTCGTCCGGGAAGGGACCCCCCTTCTCCATCGCCATCATTAAGTACTGGAGGGCAACCCCCCAGTACTTGGGGACGAAGCTGAGCTGCCGGCTCATTTCTTCGTCCCCCTCCACCTCCAGCGTTGGAGGACATTGAGGCATGAGCCTCATCAGCTCGTCCGCGGCGCGGGCGACACCTAACCAGTCTTCTTTGCAGAAGCACTGGAAGGTTGACTCTGAGGAGTCAGCCAGTCCCTTCGCTACCTCACCGATAGCACGTTCACCGGTGGAGCTCGGAGTCAACTCCACCGGAAGCCCATCGCCGGATTTCGGCGCCGCTACTGCGGACGCCGTCGACGAGGGGGCACCTGGGACGATAGCCCCCCCCGCCGAATCCCTGGGTGTCCGATCACCCTGGGACCGTAACAAAAATCCTTTGCGGAACATATATTACCATAAAATGTAATTTTTTAACGAGGTTGTCTTCCTCGAGAGGGTTTTCTCAGGGCCCCCCACCCTTAGACCGATTGCCTACTCCACGGCTAACGAGCCCAGTCTACCCGGGTTTTTTAATGTGGTTTTCCATCCACCGCACCAGGCCTGGTGCGTTCCGAGCCGGACTCCTCGGGCTATGCCCCCAGAGACCGACTCGGCTTCACCGCCGTCTCCGACCCTGCCTCGGAAACGTCCGAGCGGCTCAGAGAGGCGGCCACGGCCCGACGAGCCTGGTGGAGTTCCAGGACATCGCCGGCCCGCACCCTCCTTCTCGGCCGCGTACGCAAGGACCACGTCCACGCGCCGTTTGGCCGGAGAGGGAGGGCTCTTCCCTTGTGGGACGCCGCTTTCCCCCCATGCCAGACGGCATGTCCTGAAAAGGACATCCGCCCGAGACACAGAGGGAACCGGCACCCACATCCACCCCTTTAGACGGGGCCACCGAAGTGACCCCACCAAAGACCCGTCCCGCCGGAGCAGCAGCCCCGGCCAAGACAGGCCTCCACCACGGGGGGAGCACCCCCCTGGCCAGCCGCCCCACTGGGCTAACGAGCCTGGCCGCCCGTGCATGGAGGGGAGATAGAAATCTCCCCCTAACGGTGCCATGCCACCGGGCGATTGAAGTCAGGGCCGCCAACCCCTACCAGCGATTGGGACAAGTCCCTAAGGAGTCGCTGGGCTCCTCTTGTTCCCTCCAGCGAGGGAACTGTGCGCTCTTGGCACCACAAGACGACTCCAGCGAGCCGCCCCATGGTGAGCCCCTTCACCACGACAAGGTGGCGCACGACGAAGGGGATTGTTGTGCTAGCCTAGCACAACCTACCACAACCGTTGTTTTTTTTGTTTTTCAAAATGGCAGTGCTGGGCCTTAAAATTGTTTTTTTTTTTCGAATTTTCGGGTTGTTTTTGGAGATATCGAAGTGCAGTTTGCGGCACAACGTAGCACAAACCTAGCACAATCTAGCACAACTTTTGTTTTTTATGTATTTTTAAAAATGGCGGTGCTGGCATTTTTTTCAAATGCAATTTTCTAATAAACTAATTGCGTTATCGGACTATGGTTTGCGGCACAAGCTAGCACAAGCCTAGCACAACCTAGCACAACCGTTGTTTTTTTCGTTTTTCAAAATGGCGGTGCTACGATTTTTTTTTCAATTGCGATTTGCTAATAAACTAATTGCAATATCGGACCACAGTTTGCGGCACAAGCCAGCACAACCCTAGCACAACCTAGCACAATCATTTTTTTTTCTTTCTGACAAAATGGCGGTGCTGGGCCTTAAAATCGTTTTTTTCGAATTTTCGAGTAATTTTTGGAGATATCGAAATGCGGTTTGCGGCACAACGTAGCACAAACCTAGCACAATCTAGTACAACTTTTGTCTTTTTAATTTTCAAAAATGGCGGTGCTAACTTCATAGACATTATATATTATGAGAAGTGTTTACAAACTTTTCGGCGTAGTAGCAGGCAACTCTCAATGTAATCCAGAAGAACAAAAGTGAATAATGCGATTGCTTTTTTCGCAAAATCGCGATTTACGATAAACATGTAAAACCAATAATTGCTTATATATATATAATAATAATAATAATAATAATAATAATAATTATAAAATATATTTTATAATGTAAAACATATGTGTTACATCTTAAATTAATATTAAACATTAATTAAACATGATTGTACATTATTTAAGAAATATACATTATGCTTGTGTGTCACGGATACACTTGTTTTCCCAAATATTTCGGATTGTTCAAGTTCGTAATCGTTATAGTCAAGACCAGTGTCTCCCAACCTTTTTGTATATACGGGTTGCTTTTTTAATAGGGTGATCTCGTGATCATTTTATGTACAGAGGAGAAAATGCAATTTAAAATATAAAATTAGAATGTGATCGTAACATTTATTAAAAATATCAATAGAAACAGACTAAATGTAAGTCCAAATATATAGAAGTTAATAGAAACATAATAAATATAAAAATTAGAAATTTATTTTATGAGATTAAACAAAGGAAAAATGGAAATGTAAAGATCTATCAAGAAACACGTCGCGATCGACTGTTAGATTGCGATCGACTACTTGGGCACATCTAGTCAAGACTGTTGGCTAATTTCTAATTTTTTGTGTGCTTATTATGCAAAGAGCGCAACAATAATTAACGTAATAATATTATTAATAATATACATTGTTAAAATATACGTTCCGTTTAAAGCTCTCGCTTTCTAAGGCATATTTTCATGCACACGCCTTTTTCATTTGTTTATGTTTGGCATTTTTCTATTGTTCTTTATAACCCCGCCCGCTTCGCTTCACGTAAGACTGTAGGTTAGCGCTCGAAATTAGTTGCACATTTCGGGCCGATTCAGGAGACTACGCCTCCTGTTCTTCCACTACCGCCCGGCCGCTGGCGCCTGCTGAGCCGCCGATAGCTCGAACTCAGGAGCGTTTTATATTAGAAATAGGCTGAATTGTTTAGGCATCTTTCAGGAAACGTAACATTTTCTTTACTACATAAATAATGTTTATTTTTATTAATACATAATATATATATATTTAATTATTATTGAAAATAAACATTATTTATGTAACAAAGAAAATATTACTATTTTCTCAGAGGTACCTCAGCAATCCAGCCTATTTCTTATATAAAACGCTCCTGCGCCAGAGCTATCGGCGGCTCGGCCGCCAGCGGCCGGGTGGTAGTGGGGGAACAGGAGGCGTCGTCTCCTAAATCGGCCCGAAATGTGCAACTAATTCCGAGCACTGCTGTAGGTCGTACAGGAAAGTACACGCGTCTCTTGTACACTGTCTAAGAAATAAAGCAATCTGTTCGATATCAAAATTGTGCTAATTACATTACATTTCACGACTTCGAACATATATAAAATCAGTCATTGTCTTTGTTTTTTAAATTTGTGTATTTCTTTATAGCCTAAGCGTTATTTTTTATATTGTTGTTTCACTCTCCAGATGTTTCGCTGTGATGTAGATTTTCAAATGCATCGATAACAAAAGCGGTATAGTAGTTTCACAGATTTTACGCTTCTTGTGATAATCATTTTTTTATTTACAACTTGTTAGTACATTATATGAAATTGAATTTATTTTGTTTTCAATGTTCTATCTTATGAATGCCTAGATGTCTGATTAATTCAAATTTGTTTTTACAATTAGTTCTATTCTTGATTTGTCAGACACATTTTATCTATCATTTATTGCAACGCATTGCATTTTTTGGCCAATAGCTTTGATATAATTTTTTGTCCTCGCGGAAATTACAGATTGATTTCGAGGAATAATTTCATAAGCAAGAGTCTATTGCAAAATTTTATTTTTCTCGTGAGATTTAATGTTGTTTCTTCTTCTCTTGACGCGCGTGCAAACCTATAAAACTCGGTGATATCTCGTTTATCACGCGATGAAATGGATTTCAATTAAATCAACATGAACAGCAATTTATATCAGTTATAGTTTCTTTAGAATTGTCTTATTATTTTTCATCGTTTCTCACTATCTCTCGAAAACATCGGCGAGGTTGACCGATTATTCGCAATAAACATTTTGACTCTAAAATGCTTTATTTTATACTAGACACAAATTTCTGCGTAGAATGAGAAAGAAAGAAAAGAAAAACGGTTAATTAGATGAATTTAAGGTATATTGTATTTCAGACACAGATACGCGGTCAATAGATCGCCAATAGCTTTGTTTTATCTCGCAGTTGAATCACATTGTAAGCTACTTTGTGAATGATGACAAAGTTCGTGGAATTTCTTGGTTACAAGAGTGTCATCCGAAGATTTTTCTCGCGGCTGTTCTGTAGGATATGGAAGAAAAATTACAGCTTGGTGGACCGCTTTGGTAAAGCCAGTATTTCGGTTTTTATCACATGTAAGGAAATTGAATTACACACACATTTGGAACGCAAAATGATATTGATAAAAATTGATAAAGGCCAGGTTTCCCATCGCGGATTACTGTTTAATTTGTTTTTCGATTGAAAATACAAATACTTTAATTTACTTTTTAAATATAAAAAAGCAAACCCACATCAATATAAGTGGAAATTCTACGTATTCTATTTATTTAATCAAATTTTATAATACTAACTTGTTTAATCAATTTTTTATGTTTAAATAGTTTCCTCAAATACTTGCTTACTTTTCTAGTTTTTCTTGTGATTCTTCGCGCAGTAATATCTCGAATAAGAGGTAGCACATTATAATATATATAATATTATAATATTAATTTTGCATTAATTTTACATGAATGGATCAGGGATGTTAAAATGGTTTTGACGCAAAATAAATCTATGTTTGATTTAAAAATATATGCTTTTTTCTTCTCGCGGAATCGCATATTGCGCGCCCACTTATTTACGAGCGTGATTGAAGCTTAATATTTACAGCATACGCGTAAAAAAAACAGATCCATCCCTGTAACACCCCGATAAAATATGCGCGGGATAAATCAAGCGTATTATAGGGTAGGCGCTATTATTTTTATTGCATTGACGTTGTTTCCACGTGCGAGTCATAAATGTGAGGGTCGTTTTACTGATATATGCCGATAATTCTAGTCGATAAAATGCAATATTTTTTTTCAATGCACAAAAATCACCGATTACTTCTAGTATTCTATATCTAATTTAAATTATTTTTTTGTTAATTGTAAATTTTATGTGAAGTTAAATTTTACTTTTAACACTGCAAAACGCAAAGAAAATATGCATTTCCCACAGAAATTGCTCATATAATGTTCTCATATGATGTCATAATAATATTTTTGGAAGATAACGATTTATCAATGTAAAATGGTGAATTGAAAACTTTGTCTGTAGGTAGTTTTATGGAAGAAGTTGATACTGTTTAATTAGGGTAAAGCATAAAACTGCACTTGAAAATACGAAGTCAATTATTGAACTGATTCAGTTGCAGCATTGATTAAGATTGATACCAATGAAAAGATGGAATCACTTTCGATACATATCTATAGAAGAAAAACTGAACAATCGACGTTACTAGAGAAATTAAAATATTAATGGATTAGCACGTATTTTATCATTCACGGTTGTAATTTGTAATCCGAGTGTCATTACGAATACTCGCGATAATCTCTTACGTACCGGATTGGCAGACTTTGCCACTGCTTATTGTGAATAAAACGCAGTTGGACTGTGATAAATGCGACGCGCTGCAGTATATCAATTAGTGTTACGTGCAGACGTCTCGGTTGTAAAAATGTACAACAATTCGTCGCTCAACCGATCGTATAGTATAACGACGAATATTCAGTAAATTTTACGTTCATATTGCCGACAAACATCAATTCTCTTCATACCGTTAAAATAAAGTTCTTAATTAATCTAAAGAAAATTGTTGCGTTAAAAGGAAGTTAATTAAATAAAAATGCATTAGCACTATGAAATACAATTTAGGAAGCTGTTTTGCAAATTGTTTACCAAACTTGCAAAGAGGTTTGTAACAAAGAAAATAATGGCCTCAGTAGCCAATAATTTTGCTTTACCGGCTTTAATTTTCATTGAAATCGGAAATTCTAATGGAGGATGGCAGGCTGAATCTACACAGTAATAAGGAAAGCAATCTCTTCATTACTCTGCTTCGTTCCCACTTCTTTGGCTTCTATTAATTTCCTGCCATTATCGCTCCGAACAACATCTTATCCGGACGGTTAGCCACAATTTAATGGTTATGCGACAGTCTTGGTTATCCTAAACCTCTCACGCGATTTTAAACTTATATCGGTTTATATTTGTACATTATTGCTTATCTTATTGTTATATTCTGAATACACTATAGTAATATTTTTATACAGTTTATGTTATTTCGTTGAATACAAAGGCAGATTCGATTTTTGTAATTATTTTCTAATAAAAAATAGAATAAGTTATTGATTTCAGTAAATGTACATTTTTAAACAAAATAAATGTTTTAATATTTTAATTTTTTTTTTATTAAATTGTTAATTATAAGTTGTCGATTATTTTGAATCTCAGTGATTAGTTGGCAAACAAACAATCTTTATGCGCAGTGTAGCATGTTTAGTCTATCCACTCTGCATGGTTTCTCTCAGTAAAGCAACTTTATAATCGGGACTCACAGAAAGATGGGTGATGGGTAGCTGCTTGCGCGCACCGTTCGTCGTCTCTACTCGGAGTAGGGTTTTTTTCTCTTGCTCCTTTGAGGACTATAACACCGCGCCTTTCGCATCTTAAAGACGTGGTTCAATCCTCAAAGGTAGAGAAATAATGGCATTTCCACCCCGAGCAGTAATGACATGCTGCAGAGGGACTAAGAGTGCCAAACATTTTATTTTTAATTATTAAATTGAATAATAAGTGCAATAACTTTTAATATTTTAATTTGTGTGTTAGCAAAGAACGTTTTGAAAAAAAGCATTAGTCGTTTTTTAGTGTTTTACATGTTTTACTAACAATAAATTGATGATCTACATATTGATTTTAAATTTTATAAAAGCGATGTTAATTTCTTTTCTCATACCTTCAAGGTGAAGCAAATGTTTAAATCTTGAGCGTCGTAAGGAAATTAAAATATATTATTATAATATACCGTTCAATAATACCAGCATGTACACTCATGTTATAGCAAAGCTTGCATGAATTGTTAAACCTGTATTTTACAAACGGTAAATAACATCGTTCAAAGTGGCTATTCTTCAGACGCGATTTCGGGAAAGGATCTTTCTTACACGGATGATATTTCTGTCTCGTGTGTAATTTGCACGTGTCTCGTAAGTAGCTGCATTTAATGTGAGAGCGTGAAAGCATGCCGGACCGCGTAAATGCGACACCATATACTCAAGACGCTTGTGGTTGTCGCTGATGCACTGTCACTTCGCTTTAATTACACGTCTCCATCGTTTAACAGCAAATTGTCTCGTAATTCGGGTCAGCTGAGAGACATTCGTTCCTTATTGCAATTAATAATATGTTCAAATGGATGTTTGACCATGAGGAGTTCTCGGAACTTTATATTGAATCGCGTGTAGCTATCCACGGATTGATAGATCGATTAATTTCTGCAAAACAATGTACGTTATTAGTTTCTTCAAACTGTACAATTATATCGATCATAAGTAATAATTTATCTGATACTGTGACAAATATAGCGTGAGTATAATGAACATATAATGAACATTTAATATTTGCGTCGAAATTTTCGCATCTCTATTTTCGCATCGTTACGTTGAATTCTACAAAGAGTTCTCTGTATCCAGCAGAGAACTTTCCAGGTACTGAACGTAATAAAGTCCTTCGCTGAGAGATTGCAGTTTTTCAGGAATATGTAGATTGACCTTAATTTATTGCGATCGATGAGACGGGTCAGAGGACAGTTTATAGTTCGCTTAACTTTACGAGCAGACCTCCATCATTGCGCCGATACCGAAATCGAGGGTTCTTTGATCGCTGAACTGAGATACAATGCAATATTTTGTGTTGTGATATTGACCTATTGATTTATGTAATGAACAAGTTGATGAATTTTAAGTCTAATGAAAGAGTTATTTGCAGGATGAAACGTATACATTTTTAACGAAAAATTCAGTAATATCGCAGTAATCGGGCATGTTATTGTATCTACAACACAATCATTTTTCTAACTATATTATTTATTTGGAAATTACGATAATATGACAGCAAAATTTAGAAAGACGCGTAGCAAGTTGCAAAAACATGAGAAGGAAAGAAGTTTTCTGTATATAATGTCGCAGTAGGACGTCCATGGCGCACACGTAATGTTCTCTGCAATTCTTTTAATATGTATAATAATTACTAATTTCTAAATAACCTGGTCTTATATACCGTTAGTGATGTAAACGTGTACAAAGCTTGCGCTCACGATACCTCGCAGCTACGATAAGATGTTGCAGACGTTACGGATGCGAAAGAGATAAAGATCAGGAACCGACCTAATATTACATTTACATATAAATATGCAAAATTTTTGCTTTTATACGAATGCGTAAT
Organism: Linepithema humile; assembly: GCF_040581485.1. Classification (NCBI taxonomy): domain Eukaryota; kingdom Metazoa; phylum Arthropoda; class Insecta; order Hymenoptera; family Formicidae; genus Linepithema; species Linepithema humile. The sequence goes on along the minus strand of NC_090128.1, from coordinate 21,017,934 downwards.
ATAATATATTATTCGTGTTGCACATTGATTAAAAAGCGCTACGCTCTATTAGAAGACACTTGGATTAATGGAAGGAGCACGGCAATTTCTCAGAAAAGATGTTTCAGGTGTTGCATACATCAGCACAGCCTAATGCATTATGCATTTAAGAGTTCAAGATCTGAAAATTCGCAATCTAACAAGCTTAAGATGTAGGTTCATAGATCGATTGCCTTTCCTGCCATTGATGTGCATTTGCACATCATGTAACATGAATACTTTCAAACCAGCGACCTTCAAGAATGATACTCGGTCCGTTCCTCGCACACATAAACGGCGAAATGTTCCTCATATTTCAGGCCTTAGTTGTGACAGCGGCCAGACCGAGGTGAAATGTAGTGGTAGCGATTCGCGAGTCGGTTTAAATTAGTAAGTCTAGACGCTTCGGAAATACCACGTGGTGGCGAGCGTCACACTGCATCCGCTGTCTTCTAGTTCGAATATTCGCGCTTCGGCATATCCGCCCACCGCCTTCCAAGATCCGTCTGGATCCTCGCAACGTGGCTCGACAGCTTTCAAAAATAAAGCTTAGCTTGCACTGTGTGCAATCTAACCATACATGAAATAAATGTGCTTAACTTGTCGGTAACCGCGCTGTTGTAAAAATACTGCGCGCCGTGATATTCTTGACTTACTGCTTATCAACAATGGCTTCAATGATGTTTCCTGCATCTATTTCTGTTGGGTTTAATGCTAATTATAAGTTGCTTTAATATAACTTACAAGCAAAACTCTGCAGAAATCTTTATGCTATTATTATTTCCTATTAAGATAGTTGTCTCGCGACAGTATGATCTAAAAATTAAGTCTTTCTTTAAGAAAAACTCAAATAATAGTTTAGATATATCATTGCATATTATTCAATTTGTTATACGAACAATTTATTACTAAAAAGAATCAATCGACAGTTTAATAATAATTTCAAAGTAGTTAATAAATTAATTTCTTGCGCTTGCTAGAGTAAACTTTTGATTTGGTTTGTCCACATTACGCACTTACACATGTAAGAATTATATATTGTGATTCGCATCTTACTGCTGAGTTTTTTATCCGTCAAAAAATATTAAAAATCGTATACTTCTTACGATTATATTGTTGAAACTAAACGGTCAATAATACTGTTTTTTTAATGTTCATATATTTGTCTTCTGCATGCTCATTATTTTTCAGGTCTTAAATGTAGTTTTCAAGATAAAATTAAAAATATGACGTTAACCTTAGTATGGTGTATGATACAACACGTGTTAAAAGTACTAATTACAATTGCAATTATCTCAGCTTCTGAACGGTAAATTTTTTTATTGCAAGACCACTTAGATATTACTTCAATAAAAATATAGTGAACATTTGGATCAATTTGTAAGAAATTTACTTTATAAAACAACTACCTTAACAGTACATTAATTAAAAATAATGGAAAACGCAGGAATTGTTTTATATTTACAATAAATTAATTAAAAATTAAATGCCTAGATGAAGAAAAAATATAATATCTTTTTTACAATAACGTAATCTAATAAAAAATTTTATTTCTGTTTCAGGTATGTACCTATATACTTTAAATAGATTGGAATAATCTTTGGTTCGCTATTTAACTGATCATCAGTCTTCGGTCTACATTACTGTAAGTTACATAATACACAGTTTGAATTTATAGTTTAAAAAAAAATAATCTCATTGTTCGTATATTTGACCGGTTCGTATATTTGGTCGGAATTACGATGGATGTACTATGTTGATGTTCACGTCATCCTTCTCTATTTCGCCAATCTACTACTGGCTCGTGTTCGCCACACCCACGATTGTCACTTTTACATCTGCGAGACTTACGCATGACTTCATATACGTGTGTGCACTTAAGAAAGCGTATGAGACTGATATATAGCAAACTTTCGCTTGCTATTCGTCATGTACCTATTAGCTTCTAACTGGAAACTTTATTCAATCAATACTCATTGTGTAGGCAGACAAAAGAGAGAATTCAATATTTAAAACTGTGAATTAGAAGCTACAGCCATATATTTATTAAAATATTAGATATGAGAAATCGCTTGTAACTTTTAAGTTACATTAAATTTGACTGAAACAACTTTATAGATAGGTAAAAATTTTCAAGGCGTACGTTTCAATCATGTATGAAGGTATTAGCACAATTTAAGGCATTTAGAATAGAATATTCAATTCTCAATTATAATGTCTCAAACAAAAGTCGAATCGATTTCGACGTTATATTCAAACACGGAAGATTTTCACCTTGAAATTAGTAGGCTCGACGTTTGAATTAATTCAGTCTACTTAAAGAATATTTATGCTAAATCTCAATTTAAGGAAAGAATAATTTACAACCGCTGCTCGTTCGTGCACGCAGCAATAATTTTTACTCTCGGCGTTTACGACGTCTGCATTTTGTACAGCTTAAATTATAACGAACCGCCCTCGTCTAGAAAAAAAATTTTTCACACGGTCATGATCGTTAGGATCCCTGGGTGTAATACGAGGGGTACGCTCGCGCGCGCGCCAAGCCGGCGCGAGCAACACGTTAATTGGGCGAGAGTTACGGCGAACACGCTATACACTTTCACCGCACCCCGCATCTCAGCGTCTCGTCTCGGTAGCCGGTTGCCGCCACTGCCGTCGTCGTCTCGTGCTCACTGGCAGCCGCTTTGGGCGCGAGAGGGCGCTGTGATCGCATGGCCGCCCTCAGTACTCGCGAGCCTCGCTCGGTGTGTGTTTCGTGTCGGCGTCGTCGTCGCCGTTACCGTCGTTCCTTGTCTCTCCGGCCGCTTGTTTTGCACATCGTCGGCCGTCTGCGCGCGTACGCAATTAATTCCGTTCGCGAATCCGTCCCATCTGACACGACGGCCGTCCCGTCGCGCTCCTCCGCCGTTGGACAATCACTCTCTTTCTCTCTCTTTCTCCCTCTCTCTCTCGCGTGAGCAGAAGGAAGAAGCAACAGCAGCAACGGTGGCGGCGTTAGTTGAGTTTGTGTCGCTCGCGCGGCGCGTATCCGCGTGACAGTGTGCGTGACAGTGTGCATCGCTCCCGTGTGTGTAAACTGACGTTGTCGTCGCCGTCGCCGTCGACGACGAGGAAGATCCCTGGAATCTCATTCCCTCCGTCGCCATCTCTCCGTCTCGCTCTCGGTTTCTATTTCTTCGCGTGACTCTGTCCGACTCCGATTCTCGCGCTCCGATTCTCTGTCGCCCTCTCGCATTACCCACGGCGTCGAATAAATTTACGTACGTTGTGCCCCCCGGAGTCGAAATACTACGCGCCGCTCCCGTGTGTTTACGATCGTTGCGTCCTCTCTATCGCTGTCTCGCTCTCCTCTCACCTGCGCTCCTCACGGCCTAACGCGGACAGGTGTCCCGTGGAAGCAGCAGAGGAGAAGCCGACGCCTGCCTCTCTGTGATATAACATCGGGCCGCTGGCTGCGCCTCGATGATCCTTCCCGAATACTGCCGAGAAAACGAGCCCTCCACTGCCCGTCGTCGTTTGAGTACGTATACATACGCGATCCGCTCAGTTCCGCGTCTCTTCGTCACCACCGTGTGTTCGTTCGCTCATTACGTATGCGTGTGTGAGAACTCGGGAGCACGAGACGAAGAAAATTATTGCGCGTGTATCGAGGGCGAATTACAGCACGCCCTCGTATCGCCGATGATGTTTGTCCTTGGAGGTTAGTCAGTCGGTTGTCCGCTTCGTGAATGGACGCTCTTTTACGTGATTCTCGAGCTCCAAGTTTGCCTTCCGTCGTCTGGCACGAGAGCACGCAAAGTTGTTTTCTTAAACGGAAGAAACATTTGTGCTAAGTGGTGATTGTGTTTAGTGTATTAAAGTAAGTGATTGCTTCTGCTGATGGAAATTTCCGTTCGCTCATTAATAATCGAGATGCCTAATTTTCCGTTGAATATCAGAGCAAAACGCGAGACGTAGAAAATTTGATCTTGGCCAATATATATATTTTTTTCATTAATGAAGTGGTTTATTTTTGTCCGAACAATTTTAATTTTCTAAATTAAGTATCAAGGCGTGGTTAATTAATTAAATGTAACAAAATGACGTAATATGAAAATAACTCGCGTAAATAGGATTCTGTTTATGAAATGCTATATGTATTGTGCAGCATTATAATTCACTTTCATCAGAGATGACATATAATAATAGAAATTTAACACTCCATATATAACCGTGCAAAAGAGATCGCGTATTTATATAAAAAATTAAACAATAGCGATGTTGCTAAAAGAAGAAATCGATTCTTATTTTTACACTCTTGCGTCGAATAAAGTTATAATTCTATTTCATCACATTTTTATTATCGCGTCCAGTCGGTTTATCCTTCGAAATAATTTTATCGTTCATAAATCTGGCCGTAAATCGTGTCGAAGTAATTAAATATCGATGGTCGGCGTTTCATATTGCACGGAAAGCAGCAGCTTTGATATCCTCCACAGAACGCGGAACAGTGCGATCCAATATCACCGGATGCACTCAGCCTCGGAAAATGCACATTTCCGTCGAGTTGCACGCGGAAAATTTTCTTCGATCTTGATCTGCATCTCACAAAATTCTGGGCGAGATACAGTCTCGGTCGGTTTGGAGAAGGAAGAACAAGTTTCGATTTCAATTAATTCTATTACAATTTAGTTTATCAAAATTACTTGTTTAAAAATTATATATTATATATTTAAACAACTCGTATTGAATTTTGGCAGATAAGCTCTCACACACGCATACGTTATACTATCAATAACTTAACTATTTAACGTCGACGTATTATCAAGTGTTAATGCTAAATTTCTTATCGACAATTCACTGCTTTGCTATCTTTATTAAAACAGAAATTTGATTTATCATTTTTCACATAAACGTGTCATGTACTGATTACTACAATTTTCCGACACAATTTCGAAAGAAAATTGTTTGACTCGCCGCTTGTTGTATAATCATCGGGCGTTCGCGAACGAACACAATGCGCGCCATTCATGACGGTCGGGCAGTGGCTTCGGTAGTTTTAACTTTTCCTCATTCGCTGATGCGCAGGGACGTGCCTCTCCTCCAGTCATCAACGTCGGCAGTCGCTCTCGCGGTTCTCCTCCGTGCGAGTAATTTTCCATAGTGTGTGCCAATCGCGAGGAATTCCGTTGTAAATAGCCAGTGATTCTCCGTGAAGCCGGTCTCGGCTCAGACGATTTTTCGTACGTTCTGTAGACTCTATCAAAGTGATCAGTGCCATAGTTACGAATAAGAATAACGAAGTTGCTCCAAGGAGAAATCTCTGTCTGGAACGCGCAGGATAATCGATTTAGCGTGCAACTGGTGCGAGTAATTAAGCAGCCGATAACAAGAGCGTCATTTGTCCGATGTAATAACCGCACTCTTAAACGACGCTCGAGAAGACGCTGTACACATTCTCAGCGCGAATTTTACAAGTGGGAGGCTGGAACACATCACCGGAATAAGCGCGTCTCTTTGCCGCGCGCGCGACGATCAGATGCGCGCTCGCCCGGCCGATCGATAACTCTCGATAAAGTTCGAGAGCGACGAGCGCGCTCGGGCCTTTTTGGGGATCGACGCCGAGCACGTGGGAGCCGCGCCAATCTTACCCTCAAGCCGTGGAGTCGCGAACGAGAAGTGTCGAACGACGACGCGAGCCACTGCCGCCGCCGACCCCTCGAGCAGGTGTACACCGGGATGCTCGCCGCGTCGGCCACCCGGTAGCTCCGTTGCCGGCTCTCGTAGCGATCCTCAGCCCGTGGCGTCGAAAGAGACGGGGTCGCTGCAAGGATCAACACCGGGCCGCGTCGAGTGCAATGTCCATCCGCGTGAGCGGTGTCTATTTGGTGCCCACCAGCCCGGGCTCCAACGATAATGGCGGTAACGACAAAGGCGGCAACTTGGCCGTGGATGGCAATCTACACCATCAGCAGCAGCACCACCATCATCATCACTCGACGACGAAGACGGTGACGATCGTGACGGCGCCGCAGCGCAGTAATAGTCTGGACTATCTCAACTTCGAGGAGAAACGGCAGATCATCGCGTCGTCCTTGTCTCTGAGTGATTTTTTGGCGCATGGACCGGCAGCAGCTGCGGCCGCTGCCAAGGAAGTGGCGGCGAATACGGTGATAGGTGAGTCTCAGTGAACATGTCGAGTCATCAACGACTCGGAGGAACTGCGTAGCGAAAAATTGCGAGGTTAGCTTTTGGCCATCCATAATTCAACACCAAACGTTGACGTATATTAATAATACCAGGAAAATGAATATTATATAACAATTGGCGTAATCTAAATAATATATAATTAAGTAGTAATAAAAAAATGCTAGAATGTTACCTTTGGAAAAAGGTTAATAATTATAGAGAAATATTGCCAGCATATAATCTCTAGCAGCTATTATTATGTGTGACAGAATTTAATAACGATTTTCACATGAAATGAGTCACGCTAAATGATAACGCGATGTAAAGTGATATTCGTGTAGCTTTATTGGAATGAGAGCGTTTTTGCTGTGTTGGTTTGCTCTGCGCATCCGTGTGGATGGATTGAACGCACGGACAATCGGACAAGGTATTCTTCTCGGTCGAGATCCGGTTTTGCAGTATTCTACCATGCAGCGAGAATGGTCTCATTTATCTACAACAGTCAAAGTCAAGTCTGCCGTGTTTTGTTCTGTCCTCTTACAATGATATTGGAAATGATTATAGCGCGGTGGCATTTCGTCACATCGTATTTTATATATTAATGAATATTATTTCAACATATTTAAAGATTGTTGTTGAATCAAAGCGTAATGATGGGACGCATTTCGCAGTTTTGTCATTCGAAAAAATTGATTCTTCTCTGATCTTGAATTTTTTCGAGTTTAATACCTTTTCAATGCACATCAGCTACGTTTATAGAATCTTTAACCCTTTGGCCTACAACCACGAGTAAGACTCGTGGTAAGGAATTTGGTCCCTAAGCAATAAGCACGAGTCTGACTCGTGGTACTTCAACGCGCGACCGACCTTCCTGTTTACTATGTTTACTATGGCCCGAGCAATCGGAAGAAAGCGTGTAGGTCAAGTGGTTAATCGGTAAAAACTGATATTTTTCATGGAAACGCAAACATGAGATTCCTAAAATTCATGGAACATAAACTCATTGATCGGTTTTTTTCACTGAACATTAAAGTGAATTTCATCGCTTTGCGCCACTCGATCAGTTCCTACGCGAGCGTACAGTTTATCGCTTCGATACCCAGTCCAAATAAACCAACGAATTCAGCGGCGTGATACTCCCTCGTATGGGTAAGGTCCACTAGAGGAAAAGAGAGAGTTCATGGTGTTGAAAGAGTTAACAGGTGACGACGAGCCGCACCGATCGCCACCGCGTTTCGATTATTCGGGCGATAATTGCCGGCGATTCGTTTCCATTGTCGACAACTGCGTGATTTACGAGTGACGCGACATGGCTGAGAATCGGCGAGCGCCGCACAGTCGCGTGGTTTCAGTCGCCACTCGAGTGATAGGTGAGGCAGCGATGAATCCAGGTAATCGACACACAGCGAAGGGTAACGTCGAAAGGTAGATGCGGGGGTATGCGGGGAAGCGCGAGCGGTAAGTCCAGCAAGGACGGCGAAGGGAAAGACGGAGATGGAAGCGTGCGCGACGTGTGCAAGGTGGAGACCCACCTCGCTGTGTCTCACTTCGAGTCAAGGAACTCCGGTAGCGGACGCGAGAGGCACGGCTTGTAAACAAACTCCGCGTGCGTAGCGTGTGTGGCCTGCCTGCCTGCCTGCCTGCGTGCGTGCGAGCGAGCGAGCGATGCGTCTACCGCCTACACGGTTGTCTCGGGAGAAAAGGTCAATATTATGAGATTTAAATTTTAAATATCGTCCGGCGACTAAGATAATTCCTACTCAAACATCCGGTATATCCGGGGAAATTTCCCGTATCTCTCCGCGTTTGCTTTACGTCGAGCCTACAGCGGGCCTATCGCGACTGGTATCTCGTGAGGTCGTCGGTCGTTGTGCGAAAAAAAAGGGACAAAGGGAGGCGGTACGACGTGGCGCCGGTAGTTCTGCTTTTCCCCTCTCTCTCCGCTCTTCCTGTGTGTGCGAATGCGCGCGGCCCTTTATTGTCTCGTGGAAATAACGTTTTATTCCCTTTGGGAAACGCAAGAGAACGCGGAAGGGAGAATAGATAATTCAGGTGTGAAATAGCTTATAGTTTTGTAGAAAGTCGATATGCGACGTTTATTGTGGCATAATATATATTATTGCATGCAGACAAGTTATACGTGCATAAGAGAAAATATCGTATGCAAAAAATAATGCACTAATGTTCCCGTTACCTTCGTTACTTCGTTAGTACATGTTAGTACAACATAATTGCCCGGCAATCCGATCCTCGGTTCTACGTTTGCGTCACGCAGGAAGCTAACCGTAATAAATCTCTGCCTGAACTCTTCCAATATCTCAATCCGTAATGCAAACCTCTTATGTACAGATATTACTGTAGCCGATAAGAAACGCGTGTGATCTTTCTCGGCCGGAACTGTCAGATCAAATATTATCGCACGGTTTCGAGATCAATATTTGCCATGTCCATTAAGAGAGATAATCAATCGATAATAGAGGTAAAGTTTCATGGTTCTTGTACTGTATTAATGATTGTATTAATGATTAATCATTCGGCGATAATTATATAATTATCAATCAGTCATAAAATGAATTGTGATAATCGCATTTCGAGAGTGGAAGCTGACGATAGTAATTGAGTGTCTAAAATGATAACGAACACTTTTGTCTTTTTATCTTTTTTAGTTTGCCACTATGTTTTTTTTGAAATATGATTTAATATAAAATAATAAAATTATATAAATAAAGCAATGAGATAATTACACATGATCAATAATTGCTAAAACAAATGTAGGAATAATGTTTCAATTAATTTTAATTGTATATTTTAATTAATACAAATTTACAGATTTAATGGAAGTTTTAATAAAAAATATGTTTTTACTTTTTCAAGTTACAAAAATTATATAATTAAATCAAAATGCCGCGCAGAAAAATTTTCAATTTTACGGATGCTCCTAATTTGTTTCAACTTCTTCATTTTGTTTTAACTACTTGAACCTCTTTTTTTGTAAGCTTTTGAGATTCCATTTCCTTTATCTCTCTCTCCGACTAGATTTTAATCGCTATCTTTTAATCGGTCTTTCCGGCACGACAGGCACGCGCTCAGGCCCTTTCACCTTTTTTTGTTTCTCTACTGAGAATTTTCTCGAGGTGCGTCGCGATGGAACATCGTGGCGGCCGCGCCTAGTACTACGTTGTAACTGAATCACGTGTGCGGGTCGCGTAGTGATGATCAATCATTCCTGTACACTTGGTACACGATAGTAACTACGTAGACAGAATTTATTTCGAAATGTTAGTTTTTGTCTGCAACTCTTTTTTAACATACCAACCGTACTATCAAATAATTTCCATTTAAACGTTGCATGTGAGAAGCACGAATATTTATCTTAATTGAAAAGTGTTGCACTTCTGTCTTTTAACTTGAATCTTTTCTTCTGTGCTATGATTAATACTAAAATTAGAAATAGATTAGCGACGAGTTAAATTGCAATTGTGGCGTTAATCAACGTTGATGAAATCGATTCTTATTCTAGTGCATCATGAGATCGCTTCATTAGTACGAAACAATAAATACGTCAGATGCGTTACGCAACGCGTGCGATCCGTGCTTCGAGCGAATGGGAGAAAAAGGCACGATAGCATGTCCGATGCAGTAATAGGTGCAGAATGCAGACGTAACGTGGCAACGTCGCGCGGAAATCATTCATTGAGTAGAGAGCCGCTCTTGGTCGGTTGACGACTGGCTAAGAACGGCGGAACTTTGGTTGGCGAAAGGGCTCTCCGACGATAACAAGACTCCCGAGTTCGATAATCCGATGTCTGCGATGCATCTTAGAGGTTGCCCTAAATCCCTATTAATCTGTATTCAAGCAAGATGAGTCTGTTGCATTCTCACGAAACTTCAGCTAATATTATTTCGCGAACTATATTTCCATGAATTTCCATTTCTGATTGCGTTAAAACTAATACACTCGTGTACGTAATTTAATGTTTTATGCACTGTGTTAATGACGCAAATAATTAGTATTTTTATATTAAAACATATATTAAAATTTATTAAATTTGCACAATTTGTAGACAGAATGCACATTGCTATTGCAAATAATATTTATTTAAGTGCTTTTGCTTTTTTTCTTTTTGTACTTGATTGAGTTGACTGACTTACTCGATCTCATTATTTGTTCTGTAATTAGAAATTCCTTTATACTTCCACCGTCTGAGTGGAATTTATTATTCCCTAGTTAATGTTCACTTATTTAAATAGTGTTCTTTACGTAACTCTATCAGCACTGCCCACGGGATCACTTGGTAATAAGACTCATGTAAACAACATAAACTCAGTATGACACGCAAAAATACGAGTCTTCTTACAGTTTCGGTGTGTAATTTCCCTTGAGCAAAAGTAAAGGCAAGAGAGAAACTTTCTCATTTAATCCGTGAACTATGTGCGATGGACGAAATGTCTAGTTAATTATTCCACAGCAACGTGAATTTAACATTCTTTATCTAATTCCACCTATACGCGGAACATCTTTATTTATCTTATTAAGTTCTTTTAATCTTCTCCACAAATAAGAAATTCTTATTCGGTTAATTGATTCTCGTCTTTTTCAATCTGTTTTTAATTAGACGTTGTACTGTTCATTACCTTTGCTAACGATAAAATGATCTTAAAAGGATTATATAGACATGCTAAGTGCCGGAAATAAAGATAGCAGAAAATGATTTTTTTTAATGATATACATATATTTGTAGAATAGAATATTAATTTATCAAAAACTATCTTACAGCAAAACATTATAAAATTGAAGAGAAAATGTTTTCGGCACATAATTATAAAACAGAAAAGCAGCGCACATTACCGGTTCAAGGTTGCTGAACTTCGAATAGACGTGTTTCTTTGCTAATTAATTATTCAATCGTGTAGATTTTTTTCTTCTCCGAGTTGCACGAAAACTGCTTCTTTTTGGCGCCCGCGTAATACAGTGCTGTGTTAGCAAGAACAAAACGTGACTCATAGAAGATTCATCGTTCAATTTCGCGCGTATACACAGGCATATGAACTTTTTGACAGAAGGAAGCTCGTTAAGAGAGATTCGCGACCGTGTTTTTTTTTTTATCAAGTCGCCTACGGTCTCGTTTAATCCGTCGATCATTAAATATAATAGGAACACTCAAATTAATGTTCTGCCTGACGCATAATCCTACACTGTTATATAGAAAACATTAACAATAAGATTCTTTTATTCCAGTCAAAGTAGAATGCGATCTTATTTTGAAATACCAAAAATAGCATAAGTACGGCTGAAATAATTTTTGGGCTCGTCCAGTGTATTGCTATCGTCGCGTCTTTTACTACGTTGTCTCAGACTCGCATGCCAAGAAAGTCGCCGTGGGCGTATAACTGTACGGCACAAATAACATCTTATCCAGAAAAGTATACGAAGTACAAGGAAAAGTTTGCTGAGATTGAAAGTCGTCTCGTGTTGGATGCGGATGAGAAAAGTAGCTTTGAAGTTTCCGTTGTGATATATGTCTTATGATACATTTGCTGGTAGGTTCCCAATTCGATTCACGTACCGTGACAAGAGGGAGCATTTTTCTCAGACACAAGAAACTAAACTGTTAATACTGCCCAAAAAAGGCAAGCTGCGCCGAAAATGTGTACGGTAAAAGTTATGGTAAAAATTTCGCGGATTATTAGAATGAAACCGTGTGGAGGAAAAAAAAACAATGTGACAAGAAGTTCGATATTAATTTTATGAGACGAACTTTGGCGTCACGGGGCTGCTATGCATCGCTAATGAGGGTTACTACGTAATAAGCGAATGTCAGTGAAGTTGTTCACGAATTTTCGGTCGCAGCGGTTCACCTCTCGACCTGTTCTAATTTCATCCGAGGTCAAACTCGTTACATCTCGTGACTTAACAAGCAGCCGCCATCGTATGATCTACTCATTAAAAGAAGACTCTCTCAAGCTTGTCGGCGGCGGCCACGTCTCTTTTGCGGAATGTCAAGGCTGCTGGTCGGAGCTAGCGTAAATTTTTACGTAGAAACACATCACGCCTGTGAAGCGCGATAGGTATCAATGAGAGAGGAGACGGTTTCTACGATGAGCTCATCGATCTCGCGGAAAAGAGTGAAAACGGTGCGACGCGACGGCGACGTTCGCCTTTCGATTTATCACGTTTCACCTTTCTTCTCATAAGCTTTCTTCTCGCGCACTTTGCCACTTCTCTTCTTTCCGCACTTAACTCGCTGTGTAATTAGCTCCTCTTTGCGCTCGTGTTTGAGAGGCTCACGGTTCCCACGTGCCGTCGGTGAGTGTACGTAGCATTACGAAAGCTTGTCGTCTCACCTTTCCGCGATGTGCTAACGCAGTATGCTATAAATGAGCTATTATGAAATTTACGACGATTGCGGACAATCTACGATATAAAATCCGGAGGATTATGGCGACATAAATTGTGAACGGTGTCGATAGCAATTAGATTTTTAGTTTTATACACGTTATCCTTCTTTTAACTCTGTAGTTGTGCTTGATGGTTTAAAAATATTATATATTTTCTCATTTTCTTTCTTCCGCTTTTAATTTTTGAGATTTATTTGCTTTGCAATATATGGTATGATTATATAGTTATACGTTGTGGCGGGGGTTTTCCTATCATAAGTCGAGTATGATCACACGGCTTAGATATTCGCGAGGGTGCGGTGATCGGTGGGTGAACAACTTTTAGGCTATTTTCGACAATGTTTGATGTGATCACCTACGCACAGCACAAGTACATACTACGGGCGTATCTTTCCATCCAACCTTCGTCATATCGAATCATCGAAAGGATCGATATATGTATTCACAGCTATTCTTATACCAAGCAAGTGTTTTTCTCTCTTCAACTCTCTGCATATTACTTCTTTTTTTTTCCATGACAACACTCTTATCGCAATAGATATAAGATTTGTCGATAACACTCTTTTCCTTCTCATGTTTTCTTTTCATATTCCTGGATAAACGTGCATGATACGAAATATTGAAAAGGAAATGAAAATGCTAAAAATACAATTAAAAATTTAGCATTGAAAGTGCGTATAAATGTTAATGAGAAAAATCTCAGGGAGGGAACACTATTTTGATTATTTTTTTATTTGTAAAAAGTGTACAGAAATACTCTACATTTTATATTTTATGAACGTTCTTGTAGACGGCTTTTTACTATGTTGCTAGCTTTGACACACACCGAGTACCTTTGACATTAGCTTTGACACACACCGAGTACTTTTAACAGAGAATAATTTCCTGGAAACATATATTTACAGCTTTCTTTTCGTGTTACACCTCAGTCATTTAAGCGTTCACAAATTTGTCACAGGATAGCATGACCGTTAGAGCAGCGGTTAGATTCATTCAATCATTTATTTAGACGTTCGCTCACGACAGAGAACGGGTACTCGACCAGGCCAAAGTCTTTTCCCATAATAACAATGGCTATGATTCGAGACATGTGAGCGTGTGATCAAAGCGAATACGTAACGCGGAGTGAAACCGAAGTACGCGGAGTGAAACCGAAGTACGCGGAGTAGCGAGGCGGGGTCAATGTAGCAAACTTTGCACCGCGTCATCGCACCGTTTCTAATTCGCAGTTCTCTGTAGCTGAATTTAATGCTTCTTCCTATCCGTTCCTTTGTGAAGTCTCGACGGCGCCTTTACGTGCGTGTGTTGCTTTACGATGGCGTCTCGACGCGGGTCAGGTGAGCGTTAAGGCGTTCGCAGGACTGGAAGGGTTAATTTTAGTCTTAACGCGTCGGCGGCTATTGAAAGGGTCTTTTAGGCGCGACAAAAGATTTGAGCGAAGTTAAATCTCTTTTGCCAACGATGGCAGACATCTTTACAAATAAATTTTTGTAATTAGTATTTGAGAGATTGTATATTAGACAAATTATTTGCAAGGAAACTTTGTATTTCGTAATATTTTTTTAATTGAATTTTCTTGCACAAAATATTTTAACCGCTTATTTACAATAGCATGATAGTGATAGAGTGATAATATCGATTATAAAAAAGCTTTGGTGATAAATTTATTTTTATATATAAAAATTTTTAATGAAAGAAAGAAATATTACATATTGCAAAATATTCGACGTTTAAAAAAATTACATTTATTTTAATTCATGCAATGAAATTAAAAAGACAACATGATTTAATCTTCAATTTTTTTGCAATAATCTCTTCAGCTTGTAATTTTTGACAGCATTGCCATTTTTTGGCGATCAAAAAAGTACGCAAATTGGTGGCATGTCCAATCAATCAGTAGATTATTTCATCTATGGTGTGATGTAAAACGAAATATTCGGAAGTAACAAATCAACATTTTTATGCTTTCCCGGTACGCGACTCATTAACTGTTGATTCATCGGTTACGTCAGATACAAACTTATCAGAAATATATCCTTCGATAACCATTTCAAATAAAAAATACTGTGTTCAGATCTTATTTTAGATCTTATTTTTCAGAAATAACTTTATGTTGCTTGTAAAATTTAAAGAGTAGTCACAAAAATAATTTTGTGAAAATATAATTATTGAAGATTTACATACATATTCTTCTTTGCGTTATGGACACATTATATTTAATTTGATCGTAGATTTTTTATAATTACTATAAAATCGATTTTTTGTCGTAATATGACAACATGCCAACTTCGATAAGTGCTTTCGAGAGTGCAAAGCAAAACGTTGCAAAAGAATTTCAGTCTAAGATTAAATCATATCGTCTGCAGTTTCCACTTGGCAAATAATCTCTGAACTGGTCGTCTTTGGAATTACCTCGGCGTAATGACGGCAAATATGTTGTCGTTAGTCATATTGCCACGATGATGTCGACAGAGCGTAGTTTTTCACACGGAAAGGAATCAGCGTTCGCGTCGTTTGTCGCTCGTAGAAACTGTCTTGATTAACGGAGGATCATGTTGCAACTATCACCAAGGGACTCGGAACAGTATAAAGGGTACAAAGTATACTGGCAGGACAGGTTCTTTCACGGACGCAAAGTTGTAAGCTGCGCATTGCTCTGTCCTCGCATTACCTTATTTGTAATTCGAATAAACGCAAATTCACGCAAAACTGCGCGCAGTCCTGTTTTCGTAGATGGCTTATCGACAGTCCGATATCGATTTTTAGTATCGTAGAATGGTGAATGTTGTCACGTGAGATTGCGAAACATGTATATATATATATATATATATATATATATATATATATATATATATATTGAAAACATGATAAACTTGGACAGATAGCTGAGAGTGTTGCAAATGCAATGCAATTATATAAACGTCAATTAAAATTTTAATAATATTACGTTGAAAATAGCGTATGAAGTTTAATATATCGTTTTATTGTAATGCAAATTACACAATATCACACATGATAAAATTATAATGAGAAGACAATTGTTTTAATTTAAAAACACTTTTAAATTAAAAATTTAAATTTGCCAGCAACTGTGTTTTTTCAGTTTCCGGCGGTAAACTGGACCGGAGGATGATTAAACAAATTGAATAAACGCGATGCCTGTGCAACGTGGAAATGGTCGATGTACTCGTCTGCTTCCTTTCCGTTTCCCTTCCTCTA
Source organism: Linepithema humile (assembly GCF_040581485.1). Classification (NCBI taxonomy): domain Eukaryota; kingdom Metazoa; phylum Arthropoda; class Insecta; order Hymenoptera; family Formicidae; genus Linepithema; species Linepithema humile. Next base: position 21,002,130 of record NC_090128.1, on the reverse strand, counting down.
TTATTCTTCGTTTTCTCCTTTACTCTCTTTCTATCTCGTGCTTTAATTGCAGTCGTTTAACACGGGTTAGAATACAGTTCCTAGCGCAGCTTTAACGAAACAAATTACTGTTTTTCTGGTGGCCGTAAATTTTACTACTCGTGTTTTCTTTTGTCCCCGAATTTTTACGAGTACACCTCTTAATAATTTGTTATGAAATTTTTGTGCTGCTTTATGATTTCTTTTGTGACGCTTAAATTATAATTTGCTTTATAAAAAAAAAAGTGAAAGAGAAAATATGTTATGAAACTTCAGAAAAATATGTCTAGACTTTCCTGATTGCGTCGCGGTACATTCATAAGTTTCATAAGAAACGTGACGGTTTTCCTAACAAAGCTCCCATATATTGAATCATCTTTACCCCTCTGAAACACGGCGTACGCAATATAATAGGAAGTCTGCGCGTACTGGCTGATTGCTGATTCGTACAAAGTTTGATGATATATTTCTGAATTTGCGTCATAAATTCTTCGTACATATCGAAGTGAGGAAAGCACGTGCGTTCCGCGATATCTGATATCTTACCGAGTCGCCATTCGATATCGTGCGGTTGCATCAGGTATGCCAGCTGCGTGATTTTCTGTTACCCAGTTTCGCATATCAGAAACATGTTATATGCATCTTTTTCATTTCTAAAGAACATGTTGCGCGGACATAGTAATTGTCAGTGCGTTGATAAATTGAGAAGACACTGCTTTGAGGATTGTACCATTCCAAAGAATGCACGCACTGTCCATGCGACAATTACACTAATAAGCCTTTGCGAGTTCAACGCACTCCGAAGCTGTCATATCTGTACTTAAACGTTCTGAAAGTAGAACCATTTAAGATGTTAATGATATAAACTGTAAAATTTTTTTAAAGATAAAAGAAATCGTAAACATGTTAAAACACGAAAAATTTTAACAATAGATCGCACTTGGTAACAATATTGGGAGCGAAACCTTGTGAATGTTTTATTTGTCAGTAAAGGATCGAATGAGTTTCTGCTCCATTTTGCGTAGGAGCCTAATTTGCGCGAGAAATATTCGCGACGCTTTCGCAGGATCGGTGACTTGAACGGAATAAGAGAAAGCATTTAATAATAAGCTATATGAATTAGTGTTATTGTTGCAATTTTCTCGGTCACTATTGTAACAGTTTTCTTTCGTTGCTTCCGTTGCTTTCATTTCACGCTGACCGAACACAAACACGGTAATTTAAACAATAAAATATAAATACACGTGATTATATTATTTAATTAAAATTACAGGTCAATTCCTTGTGCAACTGCGCTCGACATTACAAAAAAACGCTTAATATGAAATTGATGATACAGTAAATTTTTTTTATATGACGATTATTTCGTAATTAATATTACCAGAATTTATAAATAATTTATTTGATTCTATTCAATTGCTAATGATGCTACTATTAATGGTATGCATTATGTTTATTAAATCAAAATCTATTATTTATATTTTGATATTATAATTAATATTAATTTATATTGATTTTACATAACTTTACTATCACATAAAAAAATCAGATATTCTGAAAACATTGGATGCATTCAGGAAAGAGAGTCTTGCGCATTTCTAATTCACGACTTTGCAATGTTACGAGCGCAATATTCATTCGCGACAGAGTTGAAAGTCTTCGCGACAAAGTAGCTCGGCGAACAACGCTGTAAACAGCCAATAGTAGCTGCCGATAAAAGTTTCATGAAAATGGGCGGCGGGTGGATGGACGACGCGCGGTGTATGCCGAACGCAATCCTTCTCTTCCGGAATTTCCAAGCGTTCATAAATAATCTGCGAGCTCGGTGAATCTCGGAACTGAAAGTGAGAAAGTACAACTCGCGCGGATAAATATTTACGCGCACGGCGGCGGCGGCGGCGGCGGCGGTGGCGTTCGAGCGTGTTGCAAGTGTGCAAGTATATCACGCGCGCATGCATCCGTTCCCTCGATTCTGCCTCGGCATCTCGTTTGCGGGCGAAACGGAACATGCCGCACTAATTACTCATTACGACACAGGGGCGAGCCTAGGATATTTCCGGGCAGCGTCACCACCGGAATTAACCCTAGTTGGATTGTGTTCCGATCCGCAACATGAGGAGTTTACATCCGCGAATTGAGGAGTTTATTACCTACTGTAACTTCATATATTCGAATTTTAATTCAATTTAGCTACCTAAAATATTATTTATTTTATTCGTTAAAATTTGATTACTTATGGACAACAATTCTATTTTTACTTTAAATTTAATATCGAATTGAAAATGCGATTTTCGATGCATTTTGTACATCGAATTGAGCCGAATCATATTTCTAAAATATTTCTGATATAGTGCACAGTTTAAAATGAAAAAAGAGATATTTAATTTTGTTTAAATATATTTTTTTGAAATATTCAAACGTCAAGTTATCGCAACATTTTTTCGTCGATTTCACTCGTACTGAAAAATAAAACGTGCGTTTTAGCAACGTTTCTCAGATTCTTATAAAGGGAACAAAATCGATCTTTCGCCGGAATTATTGTTAAGCGTTTCCCCTCTGGTCGATGCCAGTTGCGCCGCGACGCCGCCCTTCTACTTTTTTTTATCCGTGACACGTGGAAACCATTTATTGTGATCCCAGACTAGACTGTGCGGGGTGGACACCGACAACCGTCATCCATTAATACAATGTGAAAAGCGACAGTGCGTCACGAGGCTTCCCCGTCGATAGGCCGTCAAACTTTTGCATCGCGCCGATAAAATCGTTGCTGTCGCCACCGCCGTCGTTCTAACGAGATATCGATACTTCGTAAATATTGCTGCAAGAATTTTTCGTTTCATCATCAAACAGAATATTGCAAAGTATTTATACAGCGAATAAAACTATTCTTGTTTTAAATTTGAATATTTATGCTGTTTACTGTTGAGCTTCTCGATATCTTGTAGACAGTCGAGCTTGCGACCCAATTCGTCTAACTGCTAACTCATAAATCAGCCGTGAAATGCGTTCTGCATTCTATCGAGAAGCTACCTCTCCGTCGAGATAACTCACACAGCTTAGGTCGATCGACAAACACTTTTAACGACGGATATATTTGCCCGGCATCGAGCGACGTTGCCCACGAGCATCAAATGCAACGCACGGTATATTGCAGGATTGTCTCGTATTTGGGCGAGCACTGGTAATAACGGGAATCGATAGGGGTGGTTTACGACGCACCAATTGTAGAACGACGGGGGAATAATAACTATGGGTGGATACCTTTGATATGCACTCGATTGCTTATTTACTCCTCGATCTCTCGTTGTAGATCTCGATGAAATGGGTTGTATATTTACTTTGAATGCGTACAGCGCTTATCACGTTTCTTGAAGATAATAGTAAATTATGACGGAATGCTGAGTTTCGCTCCAGTAATAAACCGCATTTCGTTACAAAAGATATTTCTTGAATAAAAATATATAGTTACTACACTAATTCATATTAAAGTATCATCCGCTTAAGTAATTGTTTAGTCGATAATTTATTTGCTAAGCTTCTTTAATCTCTCTATACCTCCTTGAAATAAAGCGGGACGGTAATTTCTGATTCAAGCGCATCGCTCATAACGCAAATATTGTCGAGGTAAAGCGAGTTAAAAGGCACTGAATCTGTTGCGAATGACTGTCATCACCAACTTCGCGCTATCATTGATTTCGTCGTGACATCACGCGTCACTGACATCGCTCGCTCGACGTGTTTAAAGACACGGTGGATTCGACGAGGCACGGCGTCCGCAAAAGTAACGGATCTATGCGCTATTCGCTCGACCGTAACGCCGTTACCTCTTGGTATTACCGTTCCCATTTTTCGCCACGATTACGATCGCCGAGGAAAAAGAATCGATCTAGGCGCGATCGCGCGGTCTCGCAATGTCGTCGTGTCGATTACACGTGTTTGACGTCATAAAGGTCGGATAAAACCGGTATTAATACGCAATATCTATTGGACCAGGATGTGAAATCGATTGTTTCATAAGTTTTGCAGTAAACATGTTTGCTACTGTAATACATTCTATATTACACAGTGACCATCGACGAGGAAATTAAAAAAAGTAATAATAATAAAAAAGTAATAAATAAATTTTCTATTTGTATTTGCTATTGGCAGAAATGATTTTAATTTCAGAATCATTAGTACATTGTACTATTTATGGTATGTCGCGGAAAGATCATTTTTCTTTCAATTAATTTCTTTGCAATCAAAAACACACTCTATTTTATTTCGAAAATATTTATAGCCAAAATGTTAGCAACGTTGGTAAATTGACAGCAAATTTGATTAATTTTTTATCAAAATTGATTAAATTAGCTGTCAATCTGTCAATACTGCTAACATTTGTCTATCTGGGTTAACAGAAATATAATACTTATAAAAGATTAAGAGCTGGTAAGAGCTAAGAAATTGCGCTGGTTGTTTTGTTTTGTGGTAGCGCGGAAAGATTAGAAATCTAACTTTTCAATCATCGCCTTTTGTCCGTCTATGACTGAATAATTTCCAGTCTACTTCCAGAAACATAGTGTTTGTTACCAACTCTCGAGTAATTTCACGATGAAATGTTACCTCTGTGAAGTTGGCCCCCCATTTTTCAAAATAAAAAAAAATGATTAGAGTTCTGGATGCCCCCCGAGGAGTTCTAGAGTTCTCAGACCATTTTAGAAAGAGTTCTGCCATTTAAAGTAAAGAAAACACCATTTGAAAAATGGGGGGGCTAACTTCACGGCGCCCCCCATTATGTAAAAAATCCAAATTTTTTTATAGTTCTGAGTAGATTTCAAATAGTTCTATAGTTCTAGATAAGATTCAAAAATAGTTCTGCTCGAAATACTACGTAAATTAAATTTGAAATTCTCGACTTAGAAAACGAAAAATAGCGAGAACTCGTTCAATTTTGATTTTAGCGTTTCGAGCCTTAAGGATAATCGTTAGAACTCGTGAGGGGCTATACAGAACTCTCAACAGAACTGCCGGTTACCGAGAAAAAAATTTTTTTCCTGTAGGACTTAAAAATTTTTCGAATCCGAACCTTCAACCATCGAGAACTTTTTTATTTCGCCTCTGAGCGCTTCGAGTGTTAATAATTATTGTTACAACTCTTCGGGGGGCGTACAGAACTCTCAACAGAACTGCCGAATACCAAGAAAAAATTTTTATTAGAAATTTTTCGAATCCGAAATTTCAACCATTGAGAACTTTTTTATTTCGCCTCTGAGCGCTTCGAGTGTTAATAATTATCGTTAGAACTCTTCGGGGGGCGTCCAGAACTCTCATCAGAACTGCCGGTTACCGAGAAAAAATTTTAATAGAAATTTTTCGAATCCGAAACTTCAACCATCGAGAACTTTTTTATTTTACCTCTGAGCGTTACGAGTGTTAATAATTATCGTTAGAACTCTTCGGGGGGCGTCCAGAACTCTTATCAGAACTGCCGGTTACCAAGAAAAAATTTTTTTTTTTGTAAAACTTAGAAATTTTTTGAATCCGAAACTTCAACCATTGAGAACTTTTTTATTTCACCTCTGAGCGTTACGAGTGTTCATAATTATCGTTAGAACTCTTCGGGGGGCGTCCAGAACTCTCATCAGAACTGCCGGTTACCAAGAAAAAATTTTTTTTCTTGTAAGACTTAGAAATTTTTTGAATCCGAAACTTCAACCATCGAGAACTTTTTTATTTCACCTCTGAGCGTTACGAGTGTTAATAATTATCGTTAGAACTCTTCGGGGGGCGTCCAGAACTCTCATCAGAACTGCCGGTTACCAAGAAAAAATTTTTTATTTTATAAGAGAAATTTTTCGAATCCGAAACTTCAACCATTGAGAACTTTTTTATTTCGCCTCTAAGCGTTACGAGTGTTAACAATTATCGTTAGAACTCTTCGGGGGGCGTCCAGAACTCTTATCAGAACTGCCGGTTACCGAGAAAAAATTTTTTTTCTTGTAAGACTTAGAAATTTTTTGAATCCGAAACTTCAACCATCGAGAACTTTTTTATTTCACCTCTGAGCGTTACGAGTGTTAATAATTATCGTTAGAACTCTTCGGGGGGCGTCCAGAACTCTCATCAGAACTGCCGGTTACCAAGAAAAAATTCTTTTTTTTATAAGAGAAATTTTTCGAATCCGAAACTTCAACCATTGAGAACTTTTTTATTTCGCCTCTAAGCGTTACGAGTGTTAACAATTATCGTTAGAACTCTTCGGGGGGCGTCCAGAACTCTTATCAGAACTGCCGGTTACCGAGAAAAAATTTTTAAAATAAAAAAGTTCTCAATGGTTGAAGTTTCGGATTCGAAAAATTTCTCTTATAAAAAAAAAAATTTTTTCTTGGTAACCGGCAGTTCTGATGAGAGTTCTGGACGCCCCCCGAAGAGTTCTAACGATAATTATTAACACTCGAAGCGCTCAGAGGCGAAATAAAAAAGTTCTCAATGGTTGAAGTTTCGGATTCGAAAAATTTCTAATAAAAATTTTTTCTTGGTATTCGGCAGTTCTGTTGAGAGTTCTGTACGCCCCCCGAAGAGTTGTAACAATAATTATTAACACTCGAAGCGCTCAGAGGCGAAATAAAAAAGTTCTCGATGGTTGAAGGTTCGGATTCGAAAAATTTTTAAGTCCTACAGGAAAAAAATTTTTTTCTCGGTAACCGGCAGTTCTGTTGAGAGTTCTGTATAGCCCCTCACGAGTTCTAACGATTATCCTTAAGGCTCGAAACGCTAAAATCAAAATTGAACGAGTTCTCGCTATTTTTCGTTTTCTAAGTCGAGAATTTCAAATTTAATTTACGTAGTATTTCGAGCAGAACTATTTTTGAATCTTATCTAGAACTATAGAACTATTTGAAATCTACTCAGAACTATAAAAAAATTTGGATTTTTTACATAATGGGGGGCGCCGTGAAGTTAGCCCCCCCATTTTTCAAATGGTGTTTTCTTTACTTTAAATGGCAGAACTCTTTCTAAAATGGTCTGAGAACTCTAGAACTCCTCGGGGGGCATCCAGAACTCTAATCATTTTTTTTTATTTTGAAAAATGGGGGGCCAACTTCACAGAGGTTGAAATGTTTCTGAATGTTTGAATGCAATGTCGTTTTCATAAGTTTAATTCGTTACGCGTTCGCTTTACTATATTTCTGGACATGTAGCGCGATGTTAATGAAGTCCCCATTTCCTATCGATATCGACAGGCTATACGCTAGCGATATAATCCTGAAGTCATAAATTATTTATACGAAACATTTTTAAAACGAGCAAACCGATATGCCATGCTGCGTTGTACATTCCTTTGACGGAATATTTGTTCACCAGATATAAAAGGTATGAAGCTCCACCGAGAGAAATTACATTTTTCAACTCTGCAGTGTCTTGTTGTAAGCAGCAGCGGAGTTTTCCGGATAATCGGTCGGTTGTATACATTTTTATAGCCGATAAGATTCGAGTTATGACAGCGGAAACAGCGGATGGAAACCAGAACCGCGGAAACGTGGTTGAAATTTAGAAAATAGGTTATTATAAAACTTACGATTTTACATGCCTTTTTTAAAACTTTATCATACAGAGTTTACTCAAGTTTACAGAAAGATTTTAGAATTATAGATATCGAGAAAATATAAAATAGCAAATATAAAAAAAGTAAAAATTAACAAACTAAGTTTATTAACGATGTATAATTAAACATTAGATTAATATTTACAAAGTACTAATATTGCGCAGCATCGTTCCCATGCAACATCGCTAACTTTCCTTTCTGTAACATTACGCTCGTCTATTTTCGCACGTTGCATACAATGATTTCGTAGCCGGAAGACACTTGGCGCCGCATTCCGTATTGCTTCAGCCTAACGCGAGTAACTTGGAGCTCGCTGGCTGTTACTGTTCTCATCTGTTTGCCGCCGCTACTCGGCCATTTTCCTCAATAATAGGCAACGCCGCCCTCTCCTTGTGGTTAGATTCTATTGTTGAGAGCTTAATGACTACACGCGGTCGATTCTTCCGTTAACTTCTTCGAGATAATTGGAACGAGCTACGCTGCGCTTCTTTCGGCCCGATATCGTCAGGATTGAAAGGCTCCTTCCGCTTCCTGAGAATGACCCGGTGTCGATTGAATACGTTTCTATATTGCTGCCATGTCATTGCCTTTTTTCCTCGTTCCGGCATTCGAGAAATGCAGTAGCAACGATCAGCTTCTAGGATATTGTTTAAAATATAATAGATACGAAGAAGTGTACGTTGGAATTTTTATGTTTGAAGAACAAATGTGTAGAAAAAAATTAATGTGATATTTTTCAGAGGTATATCTTCTAATTTTATAGATTAAGTAATTAAGTTGATTTCGATTTCTGCCGAACAGAGTTTTTTCGAAAATAGCTGAAGCACAAGTTCGAAATTTAATTCGCTAAACTCTAGGGCGCTTGAGTATGTCTTTAGAACCTCACGTAAGAAGTCATTTTTATGTTCGAGCACTCAAAATGTCACTAAAATAAAATCACCTATCTTCATGTCTCGTTGCAAGGTTGCGTTTGTCTCATAATAAAGTCAGCGCACCTTCGAACGAGCTGTCAGACATTGCATTTTGCCTCTGCACACTGGTGCCCGTGTATATTTACTCGTTGTTGGTTTCCTCCTCGGCAACAAGATCTCTCTCGGCAAGTCGAGACTGGCCTGGTTCTATTCTAGTGCTTCGGCTGACAGGATAAACACTCGCGATACCAACGACCCTGTCGCAACATGGCGCGGTCAAGGTTTGCCCAGGCATCTCCAAGGTTTCCTTGGTGTGCATTTCGCGATCGCCGCACCCATCGAGGCATCGACTCGCAAATAGCCGCTACTCCGATTTATAAATCATCATGATTGCCAAGTTACTGCGAGCTTCGGGTTTTGTTTAGGTTCGAAGATTAATATGTGGAGCGATGTATTGGCTCCAAATGAAATTTTAATATAATTTTTTTATGAATTTGGCGTCAATATTTGTTTAAGAAAAATTTGACTTTCTTTAATATTAAATATTTTGATAATTTATTTGTTATTTTTCATGCAATCATTAACCAATTTGTTTTTTCTCTTTGAGAAGATTATTGACTGATTGATAATGAAAGTTTGTCGTTATTAATAACTATATGTACAATTTTGACAGGTAAAAATAAATTTTTATACCGATATTTAATTTTTCACGAGAAAAATCGTTTTTTTTTTTGCGCAGCGAGAAATTAATCAGCATATCATCCATATATGTATAATGCACGCGAATCATCTCGCGGTTGCACGCCAGCGGAATGCGGAATATACATTCCTCTCTAGCTTACGTAATAGCGACCGATTCTGCTTTGCTGCATTTTCGCGAGTCTATCGTACCTGCAGATGACAGAGTAATATCAGGTAAACGAGAAATATCATGCTGGTTTGAAAACTATTTTTATATGTTTCTATTGTAGAATATTTTTCTTTGAATCTGACTGCGTAATATTGATTTTTACTATTGGTAGCGCTAGTAACGGAATATATTGTGGAAATATCAACAATTGATATTTTAAAGTACCATTTCTAATTATTCTGATTTTAATTATAGTATATTTTGTCAATTAATTTTCTTCTTGCAAATATATTTGCAGTCTTATTCATTTCATGGATATTGTAACAAAATGGTGCAAGTTTCTCTGTTAGAGATTTATGACCAAAAGAAGTATATGTACTATAACATAAAGGCCGTACAGTTTGATCTATTGAATCTTGCTGCCATTATTATCGAGCTTATGAACTACTTGGAACATGACCAAAGACGTTTTGATATAATTTGAAATATTATAGCGGAAATAAAGTTCACAATCCGAATAACAGAAAGCAGAATTGCAGGATTATTGCGGTATCCCTTTTTAACGAACTCTTTCTCTCTCGTTTTACAAAACGTGTTTTCGCAGAGCGAAAACTCTCATTGTCAGTCAGACACTTGACTAAGGAAGCATCTGCCTCTACGATTTCGATCAGCTAAACTACTTCTTTAAAAGTCGAATACAGTAGTGATATTTGAAGTTATCTAAAATTATCTCCGCAATCTATCGAATATCGTATCGAATATCGTACAGGTATAAGTATATATATGTACTTTGGTATTTTCGTGACCTCATTTCTTATTCCACTGTAGTTGTAGCGATGATTGAATCAGTTATAATGCAGTGAATGCTGAACGATAGAATTGGAATAAAAATAGCATATTCCGATAAAAAGATATATAACAATTTGATCATAAAAAGAAAAAAAAGAGAAAGAATAATGGAAGTCGATGACGGAGAAACTTCTGATTGTTAATTGTAGTTTGTTGTAGAGATTTCGCAAATAGATTTAAGTCAATACCAAAACAGTTATTTTTATTTAAACATATAAAAGAGCCGACTGTTTTATATTATTCTATTAATACAAAGTTAATTATTCGTAATATTAATAATTTATTTGTTAATCTGTTTGCGCGCAAGAAATCGATTTTCTGTCAAAGACCGATTTACGATTAGATTTACCGTCGGTGTTTCTGAAAAGTGGCACTAAAATCTTTTAAACGCTATACCGGATTCAACCGATGTAAAAGGTTATACGGGCGCGCCGAGACCGTTTTATAGGCTAGAGCAGTGCTCGGAATTAGTCTGAACATTTCAGCCGATTTCCGTGGTATACGCCTCCTTTCCTCTCCTTACCGCGCGCGCCGCAGCCGCTAAGGCCAGCGCCGCCGAGCGTTAGGAGCGACACTATCTGATTATGAGTGGGTTCTTTTCCCTATTTATTAAAATTTAAAAAAATGTATTAAAATTTATTAAAAATAAATTTTTTATTTTTAAATTTATTAAGTGGAAATATTTCAATAGATTTCCACGTCACCCATGAGATACTAATGCTGACGCGTTTTTTTTTAAATGGTTTCCCCCGTAGACCTATTCCACTAAAGATAAAAATAAATTTTTAATTAAAAAAAAAATATATATGTAAAAGAGATTTTCTTAATTAGATTTTCTTAGCCTTTTATGAGAATGAACAATTGATGCAATAATGTAGATAAAAACCACTTTTTGAAAAACGTGTCAGTATTAGTACCTCATGGGTGACGTAGAAATCTATTGAAATATTTCCACTTAATAAATTTAAAAAAAAATTTATTTTTAATAAATTTTAATAAATTTTTTTAAATTTTAATAAATAGGGAGAAGAACCTACTCATAGAACCTAATCAGATAGTGCCGCTCCTAACGCTCGGCGGCGCTGGCCCTAGCGGCTGCGGCGCGCGCGGTAAGGAGAGGAAAGGAGGCGTATACCACGGAAATCGGCTGAAATGTTCAGACTAATTCCGAGCACTGGGCTAGAGTATCAGTGTGCGATCAGGGTCGGTGCGTCAGCAATGCACCTAAACATTGATATGTACATGAAAGTTGATTGTACACTTCAACTTTTAATAATTTTGATAATTTTATATGAATGAATTTTCACACATCACAATTTTTATACATAATAAGTAAAAATAAAAATTAATATACAAAAAATAAAGCATAACAAAAATTTTAAAAAGATGATACAATAATGTTTGCAACGTGAGATAATTTATAAAAGCATATAATGCATCGAAAACGTATTAAATATGATATAATATTTAAGAGTTGATAAGCATTGTTGATTACATATCTGCAATTGTGCAGTTGCACCAGCGATAAATTATGAGTGAAATTTCCTGTTTCGTTATTGCAACTATAAAGGTTGCGATTATATCGAGCGCATTGCATGCAGAAGAATTGTTTAGCGATATTCGATTGATTTATACTACGGAAAATTAGGAACTGCTTTTTATTAATGAAGTAATTTTGATAAATTTATTTACAGTATGTCGATATAATAATACAATAAATTAATTATCAATACGGGTTTTAATATTTTGATATTCGAATTTTGCTCGTACAGAAAATTTATGACATAGTTTGTGAGCCGATATAGCATTCGCTTTGCAATCACCGATGACCGATATTTTTTCATGTCCGTTGCGTTAGACGTGAACTACAATGCAGCAAATGTCAAAAGAGATTGAGTCATAGTACAAAAACTACATTTATAAAAACAAGTATTTTTTAAAAGTCCATAAAACAAGCTTTTACAAGCTCGATAGTGCTCGTTTAATATTTTTCGAGACAAATTTTATGCAACTTTTTGTATGCATTTTTTAACGCATAATTAAATTGTAGCAAATTTGTATAGTTAAAAAATGTTTTTTTTTTAAATTATATATAAAATCTTACAGTATAAAATAATATCAAGAATTAAATATGCGGATAGTATTCAGAACTGTAGAAAAGCATTTGCAACCGATGCACAAATAGTTTTTGTAATGGACTTTTGTTACTTGTTGAAAGGAGTGCATTGTGTACATTCACATCGAATGTATTCCGTGAAAAAATGTGTGCGAAATTTTGTAATTAATAGAATTACTTGCGAAGTTTTTGCAGTCGATGAACCGTTGATTTGATTTCGCTTGCCACTTAAGTTATGTATGTATATCGATGCAGTTATCGGATTCCGCGGGAATTCCCGACCTTTTCCGATTTCGTCGCTCTCCTTTCAGAGAGATTACGATCAAGCTGATTAAGTTAACACTGTTAAACCGCATATAATCACGTGGATATATGATATTCTGTCTCGGGGATATCAAATTATTCCACTCATGTGTGGTCGATATATCGGTCCATTTATTTTGTGTAACATTTGCACAGTGCATTAAGCTATCGCGAAGTGATTTTTATCTGTTAAAGAAGGAACTTCATATTCGGTTCATGACATATAAATATGTAGATATGTATGTTTTGGCATTTTTGCAAATATTCGGCAGTTTCGTAAATATCCAATATTTTTCAATAGTATATAAATATGTATGTAAGTAAATATGCACTATTCTGCTACCTCTCGCTATCGCGCGATATTTTTTTCACTCTGTCGAAGATGTCCAAGATATATTTTGTATATTTTTGTTAACCGAATATAAATTTGATTTCTGGACTGCGTAAAAATTCCTGAAACGCTTTCGCGCATATAGATAAGATTTTGCATTGCGAGACTTTCATAACGACCTCGATTGAATTTCAAACAACGTGATCGATGGGCGTTTGTACAATTCTGCGTATGCAGTTGCGTTGCGGCATTCGTCATTCTCGTTGTCGTGTTTTGCGAAGATGACACAGTCGCGAGTTGACTATTCGCTCATTCATCACCGCTATTCCACTTCCGCTGTTTCGAATATCACAGAAGCTCTTTGCCAAGAATTTGCTCATTTGTCGAGACAACCTTGCGTTGATTCCGACTAATCGAAAGCCTCGTTTAATTCGGCATTCAGTTGGTTAACTAGAATAACATCGTCTAAAGAACAGTACTGCATAACTGAAATTTTTGGCGAAATTAACAATTTTATTATATTCGCAGTCTTACACGATTTCTTAGTAAAACTTGTCATATCCGGTAGTTTTGCGAAAATATGTAGTAGGAATGTTGTAGGTATGCAAGTTGTTTACAAATTATGTATAATTTTTGGCAACTGTCGTTTTAATGGACGTGAATCGGCGTGCCATCGCGATGATCAATGTGGGATGAAGTGATTCTTCGATTTCGGATGTGAATAAAATTCCTAGAATTGCATCACATTACAAATGAAAACAAAAGACAAGCAACATTTTTTATGAAATTTACTTTTTTACATTTATTTTGTTGTTATTTAATTTGTAACTCGAAAACTACACTATCTTATAATTACTTGGCGTTTAGAAAAATTTTTCTATATCAAATAACTCCTAAATAATATACATGCAATTGCGACGATGCGAGGTAAACGCAACTGCAGTAAATATGCAAGTCCCTTTTGCTGAATATACAGGAGATCCGTTGGTCTTTGAAAAGCACACCGCACGCATCCTCAATAGGTGCAGATCAAAGCTCTCTCTTCGATTTATTCAATTTACCCAGGTGGACTCAGGCTTCTCTCCATTCATCGAATCGACCGAAACAGAATATCGGACAATTTCATCCACTCCCAAATTAAACGCTTCCCCAGAAAAATAGGTATATTATTGAAACGTCAATACTCTCTTTTGTCGCTACGCTCTTTTGTCGTATATTTTTTAGTTTTTTTTTATACGGTTTATGAACTTGAAAATTTTTACTTTTAACTCAATTGACAATATTGCATTGCACATGAAATCAAAGCTAATATTTATTGCTCAAATGTTATTTGTTAAACACATTTATCCGTTTGACGCAACGGTACCACAAGCGATATTAAAGTAGACACAACTTTCTACAAAAGTTTATATTCAATTTGTCGATGGAGTATGCCTATTCTGTGGCTACGCAGCGATGATCTCAGCGTTCGCTTCTCCTCGTCGAATTCCTCGTCGGTCAGTCCGCAGACCGGCGAAGTGTGTCGAGTCACTTTTGGCGGTATTCCACGGGGAAAATAGTTCGTGGGCGCCTCCATTGCGTTGCCAGCAGCCTCCCACGGCAATTGGGTCGTAATTTCAGGAGACAAACGGGAGAACGTGGCCGTTCAGGATTAAAAACGTGTTTCTCGCGTTGCCCCGCGTCAGCCGACCGGTCTCGGAAAAATCCGTGTTTCTGAATTAGGGAATATAGCGTCTTTGGAACGGCGCCAGCACACACAGCTCGAGGAATTCCCCGCGGCGCATTTGTCCGCTCACGTCGGCTTTACGTGAAACCTGCAATAAAGAGCTGAATAGCATGTTATTTGCCTCACTTTTCAATAACAAGATTAACTTACCATTTTACTTTGTGTTTCGTGTAAATGCGCTTTTACGAAACTAGAGAACAGATTATTCAATTAGCAAGAATTGGCTTGATAAGTAGGAAACATTTTTGAAAATTAAAATTGAAGTTATGACGCTCCGAAAATGTCACGCGTGAATCTGTGTTAACTTTTATTTGGCACGAGTGTTCAAGGGTTAAGAGGTCAATAGAATATCGCTGCCAGATAGATATGACTTTTTCTTCTCGCAATGCATATATCGTTGGCATGCTGGTAAACTCGTGGACTCACTTGTTCGCGCGAAGTTATGTAAAAAGATCGTAAATGCGCGCCAGACGATGCTAACTGCAAAACATCGAGTGGAGCGCGCCGATAAAACGTTTCCTCCGCATTCCTCCGTAAAGAGTTCGTCTACTTTTCGAACTATTTGTCAGACGCGGCGGAAATTTCATGCTTTGAACTGGGCAAGAGGATTTCTTGGAATTGGGCCACGAATTTATAACGAATTTCGTATACGGCAGCTAAATGCAGGCCGCAAACTTTTTGCAACGGAATAACTTTTGCACGCTATGCGATGATAAATCTTGTGCCTTTTTTTTATTGATATTGATGTCAATATGACAATTTCAAAAATTTTGTACATTTATGCTTGCTTACGTTTGTGGAACGCATTCTACTTTTTTCTTTAATATGAAAATACACATCTTAAGTATAAAAATATATTTATTGCTTTTGATACGTTACTAATTAATTACGTTACTAATTAATTACGTTACTAATTAATTACGTTACTAATTAATATTAAAATATCGCCAAGCGGTTAACGCGTCAGCATCGTGTGCGAGCTTCGAAATACGAAAGACACTAAAAAAGGAGAGTGTGAATAATGTGTGAAAGAGAGAAGAGAAAACATCCGCCCGCCTGTTGTACGATTCATTCTATCCTGTGTATGATATCTTTGTCTCTAACTGCGGATGCATGCTCTCCTGCATCCTGAAAACGGCATACCTATCTTCATTCTCTCGGTACGTGTCTACATCGCGATACAGCTTGTCCTTCTGTCGTGTACTACCTGCAGATGAGGTACCTGTCCTGTCCGCCGTCGATCGCTCCAAAGAACTTAACGGTCTCCTGCGGAAAAAGAGTGGGGAAAAAGATGGAGGAAGATGAAGGAGGAAGATGAAGGAGGATGACGAAGACGATAGGAAACGGAATAACGTATTTCCTTTGAGTCTTAATCCTCCCAAGTTTCTCAACCGTGAATGTTTCTCGCGCTCAATGTCGAATAATTATACCATACATGTTGTAAAATTAACTCAGAGTACGTTTATATATTATAGAAAAACGCTTTACTCTCGAATTCGTGAAGGTTAATGTTAATTTAATGGTTTGCGTTCGCGCAAACTTTTTCGTAAGAGATATCGAGAGTATACAATTTCTAGAGGATGTATTGTTCCAAAGCTGTCTGAAAAGAATGTCAAGTATCCGGGGGTAAGTCAACTGAAGTCGGGATCGTTTGGAACACGTGCGAAAGCAACCGTGGCGAGGAATTTTTCAGAACCGATTGAGGCAATCTGCTCCAAAGTCAGTATTTTTAGCGCGCCATTTATTATCGTCGATCGTTTTCTTCGAATAAAATGCAGCATCCCGCGTTTAAATTTGTCACGGACAAGGCTACCGTTCGTCTTATTTATAACGCTTGGCAATTTCGTATCCGCGAATTTGCAGGAATGTCTGGGCTCCTGTCGTCTACCGCTCCAGCGGACCATTTTTTTCCATCTTGTTGGTAAACATACCAGCGTGAAGTTTCTTGCCAACTTCCGCTCGTTTCTCCTACGGGAATAATTAAATTTTCTCATTCGTGTAACTTAATTGAATAAGATGTATTTAATCTTTGTTAACTGTTGTATACACTTTTGCACATCAGTTAACTATATTTCATAATATTTTTGTCTGAATTTGTACAATTTCGCTCTTTTTTGTCTGAATTGAATTTAAAATTATAATAAAATTAACAAAGATAAGGTATTGTTCAACAATAAAATGCTATATTAAATTAGACGATAAGTTGATTTGATACACTCTTGCATAATTTTTTTAAATCTTTCAGATTCTTTAGAGACGTATGATTATAAACAATTACAGAAAGAAGTTAACATTCTGGTATCAAGTGAAGCTCCTATGTATTATAGGAATTGTCTATATATTATAGAAATTCTTACATAGTAACAAATTTGAGAGGACTCGCGGAGATTTAATCTTGCTTTTAAAGGCGCAATCTAACGCTCGATAATTGCTTCATTCAAACTTGATAAATAGTCCGCACATCGATATCTTAATTGTCGACGGCTTAACGATTTACAGTTTGATTGTTTCTCTCCTTTTCCTCCTCGTGTACCGCGCACGTCTTCCGGCGAAGTATTCTTAATGAGGTCTCGAGAGAGAGTGGACTGAATCGATCGAAGGATTTAGTCGAACAAAACAAACGCGGTAGATTACGGAACGGAAGAGGCTCGACTTTGTTGATCTAGCTGGAATCTCAATCTGCTGCACGTATTTCATTGCTGTTTCCAGAGATTGCAGTTTTGTTGTATAACGAAAGGTCGAATCGATGATTGATTTATCGATGTACTTAATTTCACAATCGAGAAATATTATCTGTGTTATAATATATCGAAAGGTTTCTAAAACTATCAAATTTGACGAAATCGGAGACAGGCAAAAATTTACGAATAATATACAAAATGGAAACTGCAAAAACTGTAAAACATTAATAGAATTGAAGAAAATTCGATACATGATATCAACAACAAATGAAATGTAAAAAAATGCGCGGAAACGGCGCAAAAATGTTATTCAACGTTGTTCTTTTATGTAAAGTATGCAAAACAGCTATTGTAACGACAAATTGAGACTACTAGAAGTACTTCAATTAAGACAGTACATAACAATGTACAAGGACGTTCGGAATAAAATTACAAACGAGCAACTCTGCATTGTAAAATATCGAAAAACTGATCCACCAATGAATATTCGCCGAACTACTACACACAACTTTATCTGTTGTGACGCAAAGAGAACCAACAGTTGCATTTCAAGTATGTGACAACAATGTTTTTATCATACATTACGTTATCGTATGTCAAAAAACACTTGTTTTTAAAATTCAGGAACATTATTCATCAGAATAAAATGATAATTATTAATTTCGATTATTTTTAATACTGATAACTATTTTATAAATAATGATGAAATAATACTTTGAGTTTTTTAAGCGTATGAAAACACATCTGCGCTTACAAAAAAAGCACATCTGCTGTATCATTTTCAGGTTGTATAATTTACACATCCAATAAATTATCAGAATCCGTGTTTATTAAATTTCTCCATAAGTTTCATGTCGCGCTTTTCGATGTATGGGAGATCTTATTTTTGCATAGCCATAATAAATTTCTCATTCAACCTTTTGAAACGTTCTTCCCAAGGCCTCCTTCACACATATAAAATATGCAAACACGAAAGAATTGTTGCGCATATAAAAGCGAATAACGACATGGCTGTACAAATTGTTCGAGCGTGCAAGAAGTCACGTTTAAATATAATTATCGATTTATTTTCAAGAAGAAATTATTATCTTTTCGCATAATTTTTTTTTATATTGCAACATTGTGGTATCATTTATGTAATAAATAGCTAGCAGTCGGGATTCCAAGAAATTGGTGGAATTATCGCAAGGCATGCACTTTGGCATTTTGCCTCGAAGGAAAAGATTCTTGATGATGTTCGTGGCTTTCTGATGTGGACGATTCTTCGCAGAATCCAATATAACATTTAATGGCCTTATGCGCTCTCTTATTCTCTTCAAAAGATCGTGATGCTTTATCGAGCACGAATGATAACCATCTGTGTCGTTTCCTCAAATTCCTTTCAACGACTCAACAACATTATTGAATCGTCATTGCATTATTTTACGTTATTGCGGTACGCATGGTTGCCGTGGAAATTGATTTTCACAAAAGCGTCGTCTTTGAAGACAGCTCTAATCGAATTTTAATTCTTATTCTGCATCACTTTATTACTGTGATTTCTGTAATAAAAGCGTAATACACATTAATATTACTATCATATTAATATTAATTTATGACGATAATTTATTACTGTTATTGCTTTGTATTATGCGATTTAATAACGTTTAATTCATTTGAGACATTTTACCATATTTTCTCATTTCTCGATTAATTTTAGAAAATAGAATTGTTTTTTAAAACTTTTTTAAGGGCGATGTGGAAAAATTCAGCGTAATCGATGGCAGCAGTTTCAAATTTTTATTTCTTTTTAAAATTTGTTTGAATATAGATTGTGACATAAATCGAAACTTTACAGAGTGTAAATTTATTATGACATCTCATATATTCGTTTTAAATTTTGCACGCGAGTTTGATTAGTGTTTGTTTCATTGTAGCGCTGCGCAATACGCTTGATCGGCAATAGCGCTTCTTGCCTGACAATGAGTCGGTATCTAGCTGTTGAGTGGTTCGGACGTATAATAGTAAACACATCAAGAAGATTATTACTTTCATAAAGAAACAGTTATTATCCGCGTGCAGTTGGATGTACTTGAAAGGTAAAGACGTATATACGAATATAATTGTATTAATAATAACAATTACGTATTTTACAGAAATATCAATATAGGAAGGTTGCAAATTAGAGAAAAATCTTAACTTTTCAACGGAATAGCATTTTTACGATGACGATTAACATGTGTCAAAGGTTTCGTTTTGTCGAGACGAATGTGAAGGTGCGTCGGATCGATGTGACTGGAGAATACATCCAGAAATACCTTTCGAGAGAACTTTCCTTGCCGCTTTGTTCACACATGCAATTGAATTTACATGGTGCGGTTTATGACGCACGTCGAGAAAGCCATGTATCGATCCGAGACCGGCGCATCATGTCGTTTCTTGTCTTTTTGTAACAGGTGTGTCTTGCATGGCGTAACATCATTTTCTCGTAACCGTCGCCAAGATCGCGCCTCGATAGAGACATTCGAATGAAATCTAATATCTTTCTTCACTTCTGAGCGATCGGCGGCGGCGTCATTATGCAATGGCGTCAGTTGCGCATTCTATTTCCATCAAATTCTGCATGCACGCATTCATGGCGCAACTGGAGGCATTGTTGCTGTCGCGTTACATAAAACCAGCGGCGAGGCGACATTCCTACGGTTTTAGCGATGCTGTCATGCTTCGAACCAATTTCCGATTCGTTCCAACAAAGCCGTCGGCAAGACACTAGACAACATTTTTTTTTTAACGAGGTTAAAATTGTGTAATGAAACTTTCACGTAGAAATTTGTCACGGTTCTGTATCTTCAACGCGCGCATCTTGTTAATTATTATGACGCGCGACAGTAATTTGCGAGTGACCTATAAATTATGACGACGCATGCACTTTTCTGGCATATTGGAGAACTCACGTCGGCAATCTGTCGCGAAACGCGCGATCCCATAACGATAAATCATTTCGCTTAATAGCGTCACGTATTCGCGCACGCGTGGCGCCGGAGCGACGCGTTTACCATTCCAACATTTTTCCAGCGACCTTTAATCGCACTCGCCATTCATCGTCGCTCGCACACTGCCAAGGTCTTTGAGCTCGCGTGTTGTCTTCTTTTCTCTTCGGCACCTCCACCTCCGCATGTACCTCCTCCCTCGCCCTCGCCCTTTCTTTCTCGCTATGCCTTGGCACGCTTTCAGGACTAAAAAAAGCAGCGCGTCTAACGAAGGGCGAAAAAAAAGAAGAGAAATTAATTTATTATTCTGGGTCAATCTTTTTCAAAATAAATAACGAAGACATTGTTGTCACAAATGTTTCTATGATAAGCGAAGGCATAATGCGTGGAAGTAGTATCTAAAAAACATATATAGACAAACAAGTTGATTGTAATGACCTAAAATTGACGTAATATGGTTTCTCTAACCACCCTACGTATTAGTCAGAGATATCAAGAATAATGCTAATAAAGGACTAAATGACTCATTTGATTGATGAATGCTTTACAGAATACAAGTTAATTTGAAGAAAATTACAATGGAGGCTAAGAAAAGTCTTAAGTATAAAGCGAAATTATTTTATTGAGAAAGGAACATGATGGCAAAATGTGTGCGAGGTAGACGAGAGACGGTAACGTGTTGCGACGAGAGGGAATCTTCCTTCCAGCGGAAGTCGAAAGTCAACCCTCTTCCTCCTTTCTGCCTGACGATCGAGCGCTTTTGGCGACCCGCCAACTTCTCGGCGATCTCACGATCACGCGCGAGCGCGCGCGCGAATCAGAATCACCGACGTGGTATCCGGTCGTCGTCGTTTCTGTCAGGGTAGAAGACGATTGAAACTTTTACGGGAAGCTGCGATTGCTCCGGGCAAGATGGGAGAAAGCGGGATCGGGGTCGCCGCAATTATCTTTTATTGCGGCACATTAACTGCAGGGTGCGTCGAAATCAACCGACAGGATTATTTTGTCCGTTGAGAAAGAGATTAACTTGTTTGAACCGCGGGTTACAAGAGTGTTTTGTTCCTCTGATTTTTTAATTCTCTCCTAATTTGTTTTTTTTTCCTGGATTGAGATTGTTACGACGTTAGGAATGGGAAAAAAATAAATTACAAGTGGGAAATATTAATCGACGTGGGTTGTTTTCTTGAAATACTGTTTTGAAATTACTATTTTCTTGTAATGAATCAAAAATACTAAATGTGCAAAGGATGAAAACTTAAGAAACAATTGCTCTTACATATCTACGTGTTTTTCTTTTTAAGAGATCTCGAGTTTTATTGAAATAATTAATATTTCGATATAAAACTGACTTTCTTTCATCCAGTTATCAAATAAGAGCCACGAGAGTTCTCTCGCAGAGTATTATCATATAACGCCGTAGGTAATACGTCTTTTCCGCCATGAGCTTTAGAAAGGCATTGCAGCTGCAGCTGCAACGTTGAGCTTATTCACATATTCTCGAGCGTTTGTATGAGATCGTTGCTTTTCCAGCTTCGTGTCTCTGTCGATCTGGTGCGTTCACGGAGGCATGAATCGTGATGTTATGCGAGCAAAACGCGACGTATATTTTACGAGACGATTTAAGACCAAGCTGGAATTAGAATTTCTCACGTGCATTATTGAATCTGGCGTCATGTATCTACAAATTACATGACTGACTGCGTCATGTTTTTTTGTTCCAAGTTTCAGTCTTTGAAACGACAATCACTATAAATAAATGAACGTAGGTGTTAAAACTTTCGAAGTTTTATATTAACATGTAAACAGTAATTGAATATTCTCCTTTCTGTCACAATAAGGTTTGTTATTAATAAAATGGCTAAAAAATTGTTTACTGATTACACAATATGTTTATGACATATTTTTAATAATATATATTGTTCTTTCTGTTGCAGGTATGTATCATCGATTATCTTTTTCCGATCTTTTCTACATAGTTTTGCTGATGGCGATTCAAACTGTGAGTAAATCATCTTGCGTCAAAAATTTTTTATCATTGTTTTATATACAATTTAATTGAATTTACTCGTTGCAATTTATTATAGTATTGATTGATTAGACAAAAATTTATTTTGATGGTTATGAAGATATCTAATATCAGGGTGCAAAGTTCTTTTATCTCTCCTACGACTTTTATAAAATTTTTGCTAGGTACATACTGCGTTTTAATTAGTGGTTCACAATATTGATAGATTTACAAAGGACACTCATGTCTCAGATAAATAAGACGAAGAAACAACATGACTGTGCGCTTCTGCTACGTGACTTTAGGACAAATTGATGGTTGCACTTGACAGACAATAACTTCAAAGTTGATTTGTCGCACTGATAAATGTACGCTTTATCTCTTCGCGACAGATGTGGAAAGAATAGCTTTCAATTTTCGCCCGACTTTATTCGCTATTGTCGTTGAATTAAGAAAAATATTACGCCGGCTTGATTTTATTCCTGGCGAACACTCACGGGACGAATTTACTTTATGTACGTCATTTTCACGAGATTATACGATGAGATGCGAAAAATTTTGCTTCTCTTGCATAGTTCGTTGAATTATTAAAAAGAACGAGAAAAACCTCCGGCTGCCGGCTGCCGGCCTTCTTTTTCGCTGGTAAAACGAAGGTGCAACTGAGACGACAAACTTGGCTGCGCGCTTTGCGATAAAAGCGGAAGGAGATTACCTTCGCGAAATCGAAAATTTTATTTCCCCGCATGGCACGTCAGTACTGTCGGCTTTACAGACGTCGACGCCATATTCTTGAAGTTCCGCGCTGTTATCAGTCTGATTCTGTGTACGTCTGTTTTCTGGAAAATAACGGATCATGGATTTTCCAGCTTCTGCAGTAATAACACAGTGAGATTGTATCGGTTGTTTAACTTTTTAAAGCTGAAGTTTTTTTTCGTGCGACAAAAAATTACGCTGTCACGCTTGAACTAGACAAATGTGCGCTAGAGGACTTTACGTGTTTTTTTTTTATTTTTTTTTTTTATTATCTGAGACCTTTTCGGTTTACTGTTCCTGTTTTTAAAATCACAAAATTTATATAGTTTACGTTAATATCGTTTATTTTTTCTAATTTATTTTATGACAAACAAATGGAGGATGAATAGTAGTAGTGAGCTTCTGAAAAACTGTAAAAAAATTAGTAATGCTTTGTAGTATTAGCAAAAATCTAAAAATTGCATCGAAATTAGTACAGTTTCGCGAACAATCTTGCGAGTTTTTAATATTTATTTTGGTTACGATATTCATCGACCTCATTTAATAGCCAAGTTACTCCTTTCTTAGTCACGAAGTTCCGAAATGTTCTTTTGCCTCGAGCACTTCTCTAGAAACGTGTTCTTAGGTCAAGTATGTCACGCTTTCGAAACTGCAGCTAAGTTGGTGGACAGGGATGGGTAATTGATTGAAAGCTCGGATTACTTGCATCTTGCGTAAATGCGCAGTAATTTGGTCTAAATACGTTAAGGGGGGAGCCTCGTATGAATCGCTAAAACAAAGGTGATTTTTAAGAATTTTTTTTTAAGAAACAATGCAACGAATCTTTTTAAAACTTTTTAGTGTTTTATAACATATATTAAAAAGTAAAAAAAAATTTTTTTTGTTTAAAAATAATTGATTATAGAGCCACTATAAACAAATGTTGACGCAGCCTCGTCACCACTCAAAAAAATGATCTTGCAATAATAGCTAAAATTTTCTAGGTGTAAAAAATTAACTAATACAGATAAATGATCAGCAACTGTTGTGATATTGCATATGTAATTACTTAATCAGTTTAGATGACAGAAACAGAATATATATCTGTATTGTTTGTGAACTTTAAAAAGAAAGTTTTTCTAAAGCGCCTATCTATATAAGATCAATCACGTGTTAGATCATGCAATGAATAACATTTAGCAATGGTACCTAAATTTTTCAGAAGCTATTGCTAGAACATTACTGCTATAAATTCTATATGTGACAAACAATGTTTTCACAGATACGAAAAATAGCGATACATTCTTGTTGCGATATCTAGAAATCTAACTACATTAGCGAAATATTTTTTTGAGTGACTGGAGTTGTGAATTGGCGGGAGTTGTAGCGTCTTTTGCACTCGTTTAAAACAAAAAAAAAAAAAGTTTTTTTTTTCTATGAAATTATCTAGTCGATGAACCTAAAAAATAAGTAAAAAGTTGAAAATTGAAAAAATGGCAACACTTAAAAAAAAATTGCGATTTTGACCCACAAAATGTCACCTTATTTATGCAATAAAAATTGTTTAAATTAATTATTTTACTAATTTTATAGATTTATCGACAATTTATATTATTAAACTACATGTATACACAGGGACAACTCGATTGATCGAATAGTTTTTGAGTAATCTTTCCCGCCAATTGCCAAAAACTGGTTTCGAGAAAAACGCGTTTAAAGTTTTCGGTATTGAAAAGTAAAAAAGAAAAGTGTAACAACAAGTTTAAAACTGAGGCTCCGATTTCCTGCTTCTTCGAATTTCACACGTTGCTTGCACTCTCCAAATTGCACTCTCAAATAAGTACTTCCGAAAACGCGCCAAAAACAGTTACAAATTCTATAATCTTATATCTTATGGTACCGTTGACCAAGCGCCCCGCCGCGCGCTTGTATATCTGCGCGCAAGAAATAGGCTGTGGACTCCTTAAAACTTCGAATTTTGTTTTGTAACTTTGGGAATATATTTTCTACATGGATTGCTATTGATTAAAGCAAAAAAAAATTTTTTCAATTTTTTTAACCGGTTACACGAGGCTCCCCCCTTAATCAGAAAAATAACTTGATTCTTGCAAAAGCATGTCTAAATATACTTTTTGTTCTCTTTAAGAAATCGATAGTCATTTAAAGCATTTGATTTTTATAACTCAATTGTTAATATTTGACTACAATTTAATATTAATTATTAAGAAGTTGCGATATACAGGGTGATTCAAAATAACCTGATGTCCTTGCAATGCCATATTCTTGAGCGAATTCTGAGACGATTTTTCCTTTTACAAAATTTTGTCCGAAGCTTAGTTTTCGAGTTATAATTGAAAATAGTTTGCTACTTACGAGTTCGATACAACGGACAGGCAGGGACGAGGCAATGCGTCATGAGAAGATAGTGAACACTTGACAGTCTCATTATACGTTGTGCGTCCCTGCCTGCCCGTTGTACCGAACTCGTAAGTTGCTACCTATTTTCGATTATAACTCAAAAACTAAGCTTCGAACAAAATTTTGTAAAAGGAAAAATCGTCTCAGAATTCGCTCAAGAATATGGCATTGCAAGGACATCAGGTTATTCTGAATCACCCTGTATAATAATTTTTTATCAAATTTTTATTTTTATTTGATTAGATATATATCTGTCGAAAAAAATGTGAAGTTTGAATATTATATTTTAATCATAAATCGAAATAAAAAATAATAGAATATATTATTCTATCATGGCATTTTAACAATATTAATGTGATAATATTTATAATATATTTACTTATGAATTACGAACCGATATCAAACCTATTAAGCTGTTTTATGAGCCGAATCGGATTTATAGGATGCTTAGGCTCGTGGTATGTGCGTGTTTTAAACGTAAATTGCTAAATAAAGAGAATTGCATATATTGATAGCCGCAATAAACGAATCGTAATTTCTACTATATTAGAAAGGAATTTACATAATTACCGCGTTTACATTGTTTGTTGGGAAAGTTATTACGTTGCTACCAAAATTTTATCTCGCAACTATCGAAGTAATTAAATTCACGAATCGTTGCGTTAAGCAGTAAATTTAATTAATTAATCTGCTGCACACTTGGAAGCGTGCGCACGCGGTTGAAGCTAAAATTCGGTACCAGAAACAGGAAGCTTAATTGTAGTGGTGCTGTGTGAGTTTCGACATAGTCATTAATCAGAACGTTCGATCGTCAACTACACGAAATTCGTGGCTTCGCCGAATGCGGTCGCAATTTTTTTAATGTCGCACTGCTGCAAAACTCGTCACGCCCATTCTCGATCGAGGATGGATTAAACCTTTAAACTATATTTTCTACCATAAAACGCTGGCTTTAGCTACAGCGTTTGCGTACATTGCTTAGTAAATACGTGCACGAATAAAATAAATTGTTAGTTAGATTAATATACATATATATATGTGTGTGTATATTAATCTAACTATCAATTTATTTTATTCGTGCATGAATATATATATATATATATATATATATATACATACATACATACATACATACATACATACATACATATATATATTTTTTATGCTGCATTTTGATATATCGACTATGGAAATCTTATATTTTGTTTTGAAAGATTTAAATGTTGAATGTCAGTTTTGATCATTGACATATCGCGCGGTTGAGTAGAAAGTTCATTATGGAACATTCTCTTCATGTTATTGCCTCGAGCATATCAGAAAATCGAATCTTGTTCCTTTGAGCGACGGCAATTTTGGTAACGAGTTTTTACGTCACAGCGAAATGCATCAGAAAAGAGAGCGAAAGTAGTTCGCACGAGAGCGCTGTAACTGTAAACAAGCTGTAATTTTCAAGCTGTTCGATAACAGCTGTCATATTTTTGTTTTTATCGGATTCATCACAATACGTGATGAAATACGTCTGTCTGATATATGAGAGTGATAATTTCACACACAGAGTGCCTTGCAAATTTCGCAAATTGTGTTTAAAACAGCAAGATTTTTCGATTAACTTAAGCTGCATAGTATTGCTTTTTAAATTATTTTTTGTAGAATTTTTATTTTTATTATTTGCACACACATATTGCATATTGTATATATGTGAAAGAGGATAAGAATAAAAAAAAGTCGCAAAGTACGTAAAAAATCTCGAGAATCGCATATTGCAACTTCAAAGGCGAAACTCTCTTTTGTGCTGCAAATATCGTTTATAATTGTAGTGAAGAAGGTCACAGGCCGTTGTTATAATTAGAGCAACTTCGTAAAACATTTGACTCTTTTATGATTAAAGCTTAATCGATTTACCGCGAAACAAATTTTGTATGGTTATTGAAAAATATATTAACAAATATTATTTTATATTTTTCAATATTTTTGTTTCATTATTTAATTAAACCAAAGTATCGATTTACCGTCAAAAGTATGTGAAATACTCTAATAGAGCGCGTTTGTGTACAGCAACGCGGTCAAGTTAAAGGAAGATTAATATTAAACATGTGTATGTGTGTGTATCTTTTTACATCATACTGTATTCCCGGATGTGATAAAAAGAGCTTTTCTCGAACGCTTCGTTTAACTTTTCGCGAGCACATTAAACCGGAAGCTTGCGCTTATTTATGGTATACGCGATCCTATTAATATGTGTACACACGCAACAGTCTGCGAAGTGCGCTGTAGAAATGGCAGTAATTCATCTTTCCCATTTTAGAATTCGCGACAGTCTGCAACTCTTATTTAACTGCATACAATGTCATATTACTGTATGTTCATACTTTATGAATAAATTCCAACAGTGAAGTCGCTTTTATTTGGAATAACACATAAGAATATTATATTTTGTATCATAAAGAAGTACAGTTCTCTCTATATGAAGTGGCATTAATTTGGACTGTAAAATATTTTTGGTCTAAAAATTACGTTCAAATCAATTTGAGAGATCTCAATATTTTAAGTCGAAATACTGTTAAATATTTTAAATCAAAATACTGTTAATACTGTACTCTACAAATGTTGTTTGTATGTTTCTGAGACGCTTCTTTTAGTCTTTTTTGTGTATCCTATATTTCTATTTTTTTGTAAAATTTTCTTTAATTCATATCGAAATTGCTTTTACAACTTTTCTGGCATTAAACCATCGAAAAATGTTCGGAAAATTATTGCTGGGCATATTTTCTTCAATTATTTTTTTTATTAATTTTTTCTAGCCATCTGTTTATTTTAGCAATATTTATACGAAAACTACACGATGTGACATGCGCAAAGAATAATAGACAGTCCCACTTTGTTATCCTTTTGTCAAGCATTGTAAACACTTCCGTTGTATTTCATATTGTCCTAGTTGCATATAAAAGAGATATGGTCACTGCAGTTGCATGCCGTTTTTTCACCGAATCGTCTCGATTACGGATACTGTTTCTGTGTACAAATACGCGCGACCCTACGACCACGTGCGGGGAAAACTCGCGTGACCCCACGCAAGTATATTGCAGCATGCTGCCACGCACTGTACACAGTAACGTAAACGCATTTACCGGCGGTGCAGTAATATACTGTATAGCGGTGTGTAATCCCACGAGGAGGCGAATAACGGTGCCAGTCGTACGGCAGCGTTCACATGTGAGCGAGCGGCTTTATTAAGCGGTCTGACGAGTAGAGAGCAAGCGGCCGCAGAACAGAGAGTCCAGTCGTCTCTGCGGTGTCGTCGCACTCGACACGGGAGAGTAAACTGCTCGTTAGAGCGCTAGCTTATGCGATGCGACAAATAATGCGTGCGGTTTACAGAACTATTTGCCTTCATCGACGTAACTCCTTTAGACAACTCGCTTTTCATGTTAAATTAAGAATAATGAATCTGTAGTGATATTTTTGAAAAGCAGACTTTTTGTTATATCGAATGTCTCGAATGTCACGGAACTTTTATTTATTGATTTGTGAAACATCGAAGATAACATGAACATTTTTAAGCTTACAAAGAACAAGTTAATTTAAAACGATCTTGTTTTTTTACGAGAAGACACTTGATTATTTGATTTTCTGCAATTTTTCAAATTCTGAGGCGGTCTGTCTGTATTTTCTAAAAGAGGATATAAATTATTTTTTTTAAATAATAATAAGAATGAGCTTTCATCTTCGTTTATTAAGTTTTTTTCAAACGGAAAGTAGACGAAGATGCATAGGTCAATCTGAACGAATTTATAGCTTGAGCACTGCCAAAACATCTTATTTGAATAAAGACCGTTTCTTCTCCGTTAATTTAATGATCATCAGTGACTCACGTTGATATAGATTCGTAAGACTGGCTTGTTTGGCACAAGTGGGCCGAAAATAACACGAGCCGTCGTCCTCATTCTTTCGCATACAAAATTGAAAACCTTGATTCATCGTCAAGGCAAATATTTGCATTTTTATTAGAATCAAACAATGGTTGGATTGTCTTTGGAAAAGAAACGGCATTGTTATATGCGTATTGTTTCATCATGGCAGGAATACTATAATTGCTTCACTCAGCATCGTAAATAAAACAGTTAATATGTGCATAGCGATAATTTTTCATTATTATTTCATCGATTTAACGGAAGAAATTTCGATTTTTTCAACGATTTGTTGAAGGAAATTTTATGGAGCATAACATTGTAGCGAATAAATTCATATACATTGTTGGCAACGTTACATTTGGCAAGTGTTACGGGAATGTAGTAGGAACATGATAGATGAACATATATCTCTGCCAAATTTCATCAATTCCTTTATTACAAGCATTAGCACTAGTGATGATTATTGCGATTCTTTATAGACAGCTGTATTTTTGCAGTTTACTACAAGAGATAAGTTAAATATCGTCGTTTGTTGAATTAGATTTATTGCTACATGAGAGAATTAAATCCTGTATAAATTTTTGATTTCTAATCAAAAATTTCCAAGCTGACATGTTTATAGAATTTCACGAATGATTATTCTATGATATTACTTATTGCTGGACATTCTTGACAATTTTGTCGTTGGTAAAAGAATAATTTATAACGGTAGTAAGTTAACATTACAAAGTGGAAATAATGGCGCTATATTTTCACTTCACAAGGAAAACCTTTTACAATATGCGTGTGATAAGTTACAGTTTTGTCATAGAAGCAATTCAGTTTCACAATTCACATATTTTCTTCCATGATATTTATCTTTAACAAATAGGTATTGCAGCAAATAGTTTTCAAATGGTTTTTATTTCGATTAATGTGGAAAAGTATAAAATGCAAGTGACAGCTCGAATTATTATTATTCACTCGTGTTTTATTATAAAATTCTCAGACACGATTGCAGTAACAATGAATTCCGTTGACGAGTTGCGAAAACGTTGAAAGAATAAGGATTATATTGGCTCACGACATGTTCAAAGTTACGATTTAATCGCTTTCCGACGAGATATAAGCTTTTGCTTCAAGCGCAGAACGCAATATAAACAGCTTGTAGGGCTTTACGTGCGCTCAGCTTTTTCGTGTTATATAGAGAACGAACGAGAGACGGCCAGTGGATGGGTGTCGGCGCTTCTGAGGCTTTTTATTCGCGCATTCGTCGTGCACGGCCATTGCTCTGTGAAAACTCCTTTTATCTCGCGATTTAACGAAATTAGAACGAACTTATGAAAGTATTTGAACAATGTCGGGAGTATTTTTTGTCGCCATGACGATGCTGTTTCTTAATATCATCGAGTTTTGTACTATTGTGATATTTTCAAATTTCTCGTAAATTTGTTATTTGTGAAATTAATGATATCTTGATTATCTCCAAATATGATGAAAAATATGCATGCAATTGAACAGTTTTTCGTGTCTTAAATTTAAATGTATTGGTTTTATTAATGAAAAGTTCCGTCAATGAAAATGTCGTCTAATCACTTTTACTTGCTGATAAATAGTATATTGAAAGATAAAAAATATTTGATTAGTATCGTTAATTTTTCGAGATAGAATAAATTATTTCTCTTTTACCGATAATTTTGAATTTAATATATCAAACAAGCAATGATTCATTTATTTTATAATTTGCATATCAATCTACACGCTGCAAACTCGTTGACATTTAAAATAACCGCTGAGAATAAGCGTTCGCCGCACAGGAATCTCAAATTGAATGGACACGAAATGAAGAATGGACTGGAAATGCAGACAGTTGACGTTTCGACGATATTTATTGCGTGCGTTTCTTTTATTTTGCTCTGGGAAAATCCATTTAAAGGGGAACAGAGAGATATCTCGTTGATCCTCGCCTCGAAGTCAATTTTAGATCCGATCGACGCGTAACTAGATTCCAATAATTACAGGAAGCCTGATCCACTTCTCTACTATCCTGCTTGCGGATGGCACAACCACGGCTGTTTTTAGATTGGCCTGGGTTGATGCCCGTGTTTTAGTTAAATTCTTCGCGTTGCAATGTACGCAGAAATTTGCATGTCCAGAAATTATGCGTATATGATTATTATTTTATGGAAACGTTTGAATATTCAGCATGCATAGCTTAAGAAATAACGCGCGGCAGGTTTGCGTTTTATGTAGATCGCGTCGTTAGTACGTGACGTGATTTGAATGTCTTACGGTTTACGCAAAATTTCTAATTCCTAGCTAATCTAACTCATCAATCACGATTCTTGCGATCTTTTATATAAGTAATTAAAGCCAACCGTCTTGACCGAGTGGGTGGCGACGGTCGGGCACGCGCGCCAATTACCGTGCCCGAAATTGCTACAATTTCAGAACGGCCGCGGTTAGCAGCGAACGCATTCTGCGCTCTATTCTCGGTTTCATCTCCAAGAGAGGAATCTCAGTAATTGCATTTCAATCCACGGCGGCCTCATCCTCGGTCTTGTACGAAATCTCGGAACGGTAATCGAAGGAACCGTCGCTTCCGCGATAGAGAAAGGATCCGCCTTTACCTTGCCTTCTATCTTCTCATTCGCGCCGAATCACAGTCGGATGACTTTTGTCTTACTACTTCTAATTGACTTTGATGTCAAACGCGGCTAATTAAAGTTTCCAAGCGTCTGTCGAACTATTGTCATAGAGCTTAATAAAACAAATGGTTGAAGACTAAATGGACTTCGACAAAATTGAAACCGCGAGAGATGAAATTGCGCCGATGTGATATTGACTCCTCTCTCTTTGTCTAAAGAATAAAAGAAGTTAATTGAGTAATTAGTTATCTATTAATAGTTTTTGTCATTTGATAATTTGTCACTTAATAGTTTAAAGTTTACTTGTATTTATGCAAATCGCTTTATTTTCAGTGATTTATAATTCAAAATTTACAGAATTTTAAGACATAGTTAATAATTTTTATTAATTATTTTATTAATCTTGCAAACGTCGACTCGTGAATGCAACGTTAATTTACGTTATTGCTAATGACATCATTAAAGTCGTAAGATTTTTAGAAGGATATTCTCGAAAGGGCGCGTAGATGATAGATGCTATTACGGATTAATGAGCATTTACCCCTTTGTGGAAAGGTACTAAATAGAGATCCAAAACCTTCGCTCCGTAATCTTCTCTCAGCCCGAAAGGACTCTGATAGGGTGAGCTAACAGACGGTGAGCATGCCTTTATGGTCTCTCCGATGCTTTGTGGTATGAAATTCTGTACGAGCACGGCTTCAAACTTATTGTTAACGATTTTGTCGCACGAGCCGTCCGCGCATATCTGGCTTTTACGCGTTCGTGATTAATAATGAATTGCGAAACCAGCGTATTCATTGATTTAACAACAATTAAATGTGACACTGCGCGGTATCTCATGAATTCTGTTGTTCTGTTTGTAGAACATTGCATCTTCATCACGCGAACGAGGCCATTAATATTTTGGTGGTTATTTTAATTCATTATTGCAACTTGAAATACGAAATATTACAGCGACGTAGATTGGCTAAAATGCAACCATAGTTTTCGTATTGATTAAAATTATTATTTTTAGCACAATAAAAATGAGTTTAATAAAATAACTACAACTTTTCGAGTGAAACGTGTAATTAATAATTTTAAAAAAATTACGATTTCTTATAGCTTACAATTAAATTTTTTATTATTTATAAAATATTCTGTTTTGAAAAAAAGTATCAGATACCGTTTATAAAAAGCATATTTTTACAGAACATGCTAGAATAATGAAAACAGGACAGAAAACAATAAATTGTGCTTTAACACTCGTATGCTGCCTAACGAAGTACATTGTAAATTGACGCACAAATGATTATGTTCGGACACACCTTTGCGAGCTTTGGTCAGTACGGTAGAAACGTATCCGGGGTTTCAAGTTGACAACCAGCGGCCAGGTAATTGGAGAACGGAAAACAAAGTGGCGTCTCCATGGCAACACCCTAGCATCCCTTGACGTCGGGGGATGCTGCTGCCGCTGTCGTCGCCACCATCGTGCCCAGGGCAACGTGCCCTAACTGCTGCAACCCTTATTTTATCTGTGCACTTTTCCGCCCGTTCTCGGTCCGCCGCCTGTCGTGTCGC
Organism: Linepithema humile; assembly: GCF_040581485.1. Classification (NCBI taxonomy): domain Eukaryota; kingdom Metazoa; phylum Arthropoda; class Insecta; order Hymenoptera; family Formicidae; genus Linepithema; species Linepithema humile. The sequence goes on along the minus strand of NC_090128.1, from coordinate 20,968,538 downwards.
GAGTCGGGAAGGAAGACGTGCGCGCAGGTCTTTATTATTCAGTTAGCGATGATTTATGATGTGACGCAAGCAGCTAAGTCACTGTAACAGCGATATCGTAAAACGTGTGGTCTTACATTCTTACTCGACGCTGAGTACAAATCGGCTGGTATCTTTCACAGCGTCACTGCGACGGCGCAACACGTATCTTCGTGCATCTCTCGCGCAATGTACGCGGGTATTCATTATGACGTAATAACGCTAATGTGACTGTGGCAATTCCTCGTCTACGCCCAACGTACGACGCGATGCGTCGTGTTGTGTAATAATCCAAATCACATACTTTTGCCTCAAATGCACGCGACTTTTGACTTTTATTTGCCAGCGTATAATTGATAAAAGATAGAAATAATCGGGAATGTTGTCGAAAATTATATTAAAGATTTTAATGGTTAAATCTTTCTATTTATTTATGAATTACGTGTGCGATGGCAGAGCTTATTTATTTTTCTCATTTATTTATTAGCCAAAAAGTCTTAAAACAGCTAGGAAAAAGTTTGTTGATGTAATCTTTTCTCGACTTGAGTCATGATTTAAGGAATTCTCTTATTTCTCAGTTTAGTCAGATTCATGTCAGTCGATTGCGGAATTGTTCGGCACGGTTCAAGATCTCTCGACAATGACGCGTGTCTATTGTTGTTCGGGTGCGCCTGTTGCATCGAAGCAATAGCTTGGTCAAGTGACGACACATTGCTGCGATTCGACCGGCATTCGAGTTCATTTGTTCGGTCGATGCCGTGATTCGATTAGACGATACATTGCATTTGCTTTTCTCCTCGAATTATTATACTGATAACAATAATTGAGTGCATGAGGGTATAAGTAAAGTATATAAAATAATAAAGTAATCATTCCTTTCTTTGTATGCGCCAACGGTTCACCAGCGTGTGAATTTCGTATTGAGTTTTTTGCGTCCAGAAGGATCGCTATTAGCGCCTGTCTTTCATCGTACTTGCTTTGTTATGGTGAAAGGTAGCGATTATGGCTGAATCCGTGTATTTTATGGGCGTAGGCGGTTTTGTGCCATTAACTTGTATTCGTGATCCGTGAACTAAGTTATAATATATCGCGTGAACTACGTGGATGGATAGATAAAAAGCACAATTTAAAATAATATTGAAACATGCAACGATACCTCTATTGTTAAATTTACAGTTGTGATTCTTAGTTATTCAAATAAATTGTATCAGAATTTCAATTTATTACAATACTTTTTACCAAAATTGTTCTTAAATAATATTAACATATTACAAATAATATAGACAATAATTTTTAATGAATATAATTTTAGTTGAATGGATAGATTACGAAGTTTATTGAAGCTATTGTTACGGGCGCGTCTAATATACACGTATTTTGCACAATTTGTCGTGCGGCTTACGCTATAACGATGACTAGCGACCGTAGCTCGTCGGAAATCCAGGCTGAATATCCATTCACATGGCTTTCGTTAAAGCTGTGAAGCTGGCGCCTCAAAATGCGAATTTTTGTAAAACAAAAAATTGGATAAAATTTTGTCACAAGCATCTAAATGCATTTTTTTAAATTGTTTTTGTTTGTGTATAACTTTTCTTTGAAAAGTGGACAAAAATGTTTATGTCAGAACAAATATGATCATATTGTAGACAGTTAAACGCCGCATAAGTTTTATAAAAATTCGCATTTTTGAGTGCCAACTTTACAAATCTCGTTCAACCCATTTTACACAATCTCCACCATCGATTAAATCATCGCAAGCATCCATGCGGCGATATCCATCTGTTACGCTTGGAAATAAATTGCTTTAAACGGAGAACTATAAAATTCTAGTTTGACATTGTTGGTGTAATGTCAGACATTCTTGTGTAATAACTTGTGAATAGCTTATTATTTACGACCTAGAGTTAGTTTAATGTGTGTGTACTTTGTTGTCAAGATTAATCAGATAAAGTTTGAGGATTTTGCAATGCGAACTTAAACGAATTATTAAATTATCCATTTATAGTTATAAGCTTTAAAAATTTTTCTAACAGGATTTTAATTTTCAATTTATAATGCAAAGAGTATCCGAATGATATTTCCATTTTATTAGAAAGATATTTTCAAACATTAATACTGCTGTATTTTGCGCCGATTAGGAGATCTTGTGTCGCGATCAATCGTTCTCATCTTTTTTTTTTTTATTGTAACAAGAGTGAAATGATCGTTGTCTAAGACGCCGCACGATCCCGAACAATGGCGAATACGGTCTATTGCGTTAATATTGCCATTGTCTGCAGACGGTAGACGTGGTGCAACAACTCCCGCCAGTTTTCGACGCGCGTGAATAGGTCCGCCGGAACAGCGGAAGTGCTTTGTGGCGTCAATTATTCTACTTCGGCATCGGGGCCAACCGGGTATATATACTCTTTTCCTTCCTTTCCTGAGATTAACAGAAAAGCCTGCAAGAGATAAAGCGGAACTCATCGTTTATCAATTAAACTAGAATTCCGACTGATTACTTAGGAATGCAGTTTTGTCATCATACATATTGGATAAAAATGTACAGCTGAAATAGCATTTAATATTTTCAATTGAATTTCATGATAAGATTGGGAAATGCTTTTGAAATTACTAGGGTGAAAGATATTTAAACTTTAAAAAATTGTAGAAAGCATGCGGTAGCAAGCTTTGCTTTTGTATTTCTCTCACGTATCTGTCATAAACACTTCAGTTATCACTTAATGGATCCATCCTCGCTTCTTCGAGCTGGGTTTTCCATAACCTAGCGCAATGTCTCTTCTTCCTCGATTTATCACGCGTGTCATTCCGACCGGAGAGCCACTCCTTAGCTCCGATGCTTACTTTGTCGTAACTTCCCGACTGCCGCGAGGGATTAACGCTCGAGCGGCTAATTAAGCGATCGTCATTTAAGCGACTTCGACTCACCCGCGGCGGAAAGTCGTTCTGCTCGAGAGCGGTTGGCTCTCCAAGACGTTACGAGAGTCACAAGAGTGTCCCCGAGGGATGCTTAAGGCAGCTGTAATCGGTCGCTTCTACCTTACATCCGCGCAACTGCCCTACCGCACGTTATCGGCCATTATTCCCCACGAGGGTTCCTCAGAATTGCCGTTTGACAGAATTCCACCGCGCGCAACGCACTTTCTTTCTGCCACATCACACCCTCGCCATTATCTCCGCACCCTTCTTTCCGGAATATATAGGAAGGGTATTGCATTATGCACCATAGAGCGGGTGACAATACAAACAGGTCGTCATGGATTGTTTACGACTACAATAATGACTGTATTATGGAATAACTCTCCTCTCTTCAGCGATAGTTCAGGTTGTTTCTTTTTTTAGTAGATTGTGAGAGTTAATAAAATTGATTGCATTGATGGCGCAAATTTTCGGTAAAATAAAATAGTCAATTTGTGATGAATTTATTTACTGAAACATAAATAGTATAAATAGTAACAATAAATTTTTAGTAATTTTGTTGTTACTAAATTTGAAGATATAATACATTTTATTAACATTTATTAAATAACAAATACATCCATTAGTTTCTACAATTCTTGAAGAATGCAGAATGTATTTATCTGCGAAACACAGTTGCAATAAAATTCTTCTTACGATACTTATTACCCGTAAAGGTAATGTATTCGTTTTCGTATGTCTCGTTTGTCGGTTCGCGTATTTTCTTTTTAATTTTGTCTCACATTTTGTCAGTATCTTCGCGGACATGTCACATATGAATTACGTTCCACTGATAGAGATCAACAATCAAGAATATTTTTTTCTCCACACTACTATTTTTTGTATTTTATATCTCTTTCCGAAACATTATCTTGCATAAAAATGTATAACAAAACTAAGTTGAGCAAAAAATATAAATATTTTTTAGGTTATTAAGTTAAAGTTATTAATCGCAAAAGTTCTTAATTTTGAAGATAATCTTTTATCGTCTGATTTAGTCAAATAACACAATAGAAACAGGATAAGAAAATTGTAGAAAACATAGAAAATTTATAATTAAATGAAACAAGAAAGAAACGACAATTTGGTTGCATCATTTTTGTTTGTTGATGCCACAACTTGCATTAATATGTGTCTTATATAATGCAGCACATTGCAATTATCTTTCTCCCTCCGAAACCGGTACATAACGCCACATCAATAATAACTCGGCAATCTGTCGAGGAACGCGTTATGGAATAAAGAAAACAATCGAGTAGGTAAATTGATCAATTTAATCTTTACATTGATATCTGGAATAGGATTAATTAATACATGACTATATTTTTACGATTAATGCGTAAAATGTTAAAAATTGTATTGTGATGCCATGCGTTTTAATCCTTTTTGCATTTTATTAGTTTTTATATATTTCTATATATGCATTATTATAGTAATCGTAAATGTAATAATATATTTTTAAAAAAAGGTAAAAAAAGGCGCCAAGTACACGCTCTTGTCACAACTAAGATAAAACCATATTGTTTTATCTTTTAAAAAAATTGTCGTATATATTAAAAATCTGTCATAGATATTAAAACCTTTCAAAAAAAACTTGTATATAGTAATATTTAAAAAAGCTATTATATATACTTTCTACAAAAAAATATGATATCAGGAAATGGCACCAAGTGGGACTAAAGAACTATGAAAAAAGTTGTACACTATTTCTATAAAACTCTTCTATAAAACTCTTGTACATAAAGCTGTCGTATATATAATTAACTATATTATATACTATATATATTATAAAAAAATAAATACATAAATAGGAAAACAAAAAATTAAAATTAAAAAATTTTTTAAAAATATTTAAAAAATAAAAATATTTAATTAAAAAATGAAAAAATATAAAAAATTTAATCAAAATAAAAAGATATTTATTAAAAAACGCAAAAAAACTTGGCGCTGCTACACCACAAAGTATTATAAAGCAATGAAATTAACATGTAGCTTACTGTAGTAGCGCCAAGTTTTTTTGCGTTTTTTAATAAATATCTTTTTATTTTGATTAAATTTTTTATATTTTTTTATTTTTTAATTAAATATTTTTATTTTTTAAATATTTTTAAAAAATTTTTTAAGGCTCCTGGGTAGTCACCGCAGCCATATTAGATTCGTGACGTCAGAAGCGAGAAATGACACGCCGAGAATTCTTGCGTGTCATTTCTAAATAAAATGATAATTTAACAAAGTAACACTCTAGATCGCTTTAAGACACCTGTAAAATCGTCCGAAAACTATGCTTTTTTCTTGACAGGTTATAAACGATCGTTAAATCAACCGTGAAGCGAAGCCTAATTATGCGAGAAAACACACGGTTGACAGCTGTCTGTATGAGTAGAAAATACTCCTTCTACGTTGGGCTTTCCCTGCTAATCTTAGTTTTCGGATAATTTTACAGGTTTCATGAACACGTCACATATCACAGCACTAACATTTAACGAATATTAACGAAATGGCACGCAAGAATAAATTGGGTAGTCAACATGTCATTTTTTCACGTCTAATAGTTCATCGATTCTCCACCTAAGACGCTGCATGAGAATTTCTGTCATATGGACATGTCGGTAACGGTACTAAGCTATATATATTCTGTATTTATCGCGTTTATTTTTTTGTAAACAAATTTTTGAATTATAAATTAGCATTTTGTATGTTATTCAGTAATTTACTTTTATCGTATCAATTGATTAGGTCAAACTGTTACATTATTTACTTATACAATAAATCGACTAGGTAAATTCGACTAGGTTTTTATTCCTACCACAATTATGTCGCCACTGTCAACGCGGAGTTCACGGCTACGGGACCAGGAGCCTTAATTTTAATTTTTTGTTTTCCTATTTATGTATTTATTTTTTTATAATATATATAGTATATAATATAGTTAATTATATATACGACAGCTTTATGTACAAGAGTTTTATAGAAGAGTTTTATAGAAATAGTGTACAACTTTTTTCATAGTTCTTTAGTCCCACTTGGTGCCATTTCCTGATATCATATTTTTTTGTAGAAAGTATATATAATAGCTTTTTTAAAAATTTTACTATATACAAGTTTTTTTTGAAAGGTTTTAATATCTATGACAGATTTTTAATATATACGACAATTTTTTTAAAAGATAAAACAATATGGTTTTATTTTAGTTGTGACAAGAGCGTGTACTTGGCGCCTTTTTTTTTACCTTTTTTTAAAAAAGGTAATTTTTTGATAGATATCATTTCTTTTTTTGTAATATATATACGACAGCTTTTTTTGATTTAATATATAGGTACGACAATTTTTTGAAAAGTAAAACAATACTGTTTTGTTTTGATTCTGATAAAATTGACTGAAAATTATAAACGTTGAAACTAGGATCTATCAAAAAAGCACACGTTTCAGAAATTTTGTATGATTTGTCTAAAATAAATAAAATTAAACACCAAAGTTTAATATTTCTGTTCTATGTATCCTAAATTAATTCCAACAATATTTATAATTTCCAGTCAATTTTAATCAGTCAAGAAAGCACACGTTTCAAGATTTTAGTATGATTTATCTAAAATAAATAAAATTAAATGTCAAAGTTTAATATTTCTGTTCTATGTATCCTAAATTAGTTCCAACAATATTTATAATTTTCAGTCAATTTTATTTTGTGTATTACAAGATTTCTTGTCGAGTTTGTTTATAATTGAGTTTGTTTATAATTTTTGTTTTTTATTTTCTATGGACATAAAATTGACTGGAAATCATAAATATTAGAACTAATTTAGGATAACTACAAAAAGTATTTTATGCTATATTTTTTTATATATAAAATAAATTTTATATATAAAATATAAAATTGACTGGAAATTATAAATATTGTTGGAACTAATTTAAAATACATAGAACAGAAATATTAAACTTTGAGATATTTAATTTTATTTATTTTGGACAAATCATACACTAAAGTTTCGAATGATGTGCTTTTTTGACAGAATGTATTGTAAAATTAATTTATACAATCATACCAATCATCACTATGTTTTATAAGACCATTGTTTAGAAACTTTAGTGTATGATTTGTCTAAAATAAATAAAATTAAATATCAAAGCTTAATATTTCTGTTCTATGTATCCTAAATTATTTCCAACAATATTTATAATTTCTGGTCAATTTTAATTTTGTGTATTACAAGATTTCTTGTCGAGTTTATGTTTATAATTTTTGTTTCCAATTTTCTATGGATATAAAATTGACTGGAAATTATAAATATTGGAACTAATTTAGGATAATCACAAAAAGTGACTTATGCTATATTTTTTTTATATATAAAATTGACTAGAAATTATAAATATTGTTGGAACTAATTTAGGATACGTAGAATTGAAATATTAAACTTTGAGATATTTAATTTTATTTATTTTAGACAGATCATACACTAAAGCTTTTTGACAGAATGTATGGTAAAATTAAAACACAATATTTATAACCTATATACACTTATTTTACTTAATACATTTATATTGAATTTGATCACTCGCACTACACTGCACTACACTACTCTGATGAACACTACTCTGATGAACACAAAAAACTGCTGAACAGTAAGTAGCCTTGAGTGTGCACCAGTGCAATGTAGTGCGAGTGGCCGAATTCAATATTATTCTTTTGACACATCTTCTGTAAGGTTATTTGGTATGCGCGGCTATTTCCTATAGCGCCACCAACACAAACCCAACTACTAACATCACTATAGCCATCTAGTGTGAAAAATGTTGATTGTACATCCTAGAAATTGAGATAATATTTTTGACATTTCGACTTTGGACTTTTATATATTTATTTATAAAGCACGTAGAGCAAAAACAAGCATACTTTTATTATATATTTTGGGTATGCGCTATTGATTGAGACCATTATCAATCGGCCCAGGCATTATTGAGTTCCGATAATCTCGGTTCTCTGGGCTCTTCGGGCTCGCGTAAAGATACACGTTCGGTCTTGCGCTGCGCGTGAACTTGGCGCGAGACACTACCGTGTCTCTTGATTATAGTATAATAATTGTAAATGTAATTAGATTGGAAATGTAGGCAGATAAAATTATATATATTTAGAAGTTTATATATTTCTCATATCGATTTGTATAATAGCTATATAAGTACAAGAAATTTTTTTAACACAATTTGCATTATGCGAATTCACAAATTAGAGAACATAATGAGACTATTTTTTAATTGTTTCAGAAATTTTGTAAGCCCTTATTTAACTATGCGTATAATGTATTGCGTACGTAATATTATTTTCAGAGAGTGCGTAATTGTTTCTAAAAATTCTTATTAAATTTATTGCTTATATTTAAGTACAAATTATAATAGTGTTAGACCAAAATTAATTCAAAATCAATTTTACGAATTTTAACCTTTGTGAGCAAAGTAACAATAATGAAAATACCTCTTTGTTACGTATAATTTACATATTTTGTACATATCAAACATTAGTCGCTTTTGATTATCTAATTTAATATAAGATTAACAAGAAAGAGAAAAAATATGAAAATTAATCGAATATTACAGTACATTTCTATTTTAGATTGAATAGAAATTAAATAAATAAATTATTTCTATTTAATTTCTATTCAATTTTGAAAGAAATTATTTAATTATTCAATTTCTTTTAAAATTCCATTCTCTTTATGAAAGTGTATCAGTTGCACTATGTTATAATTAATACATTGTGTATTAAACAAATAAAAACGTTTAAAATTAATATATATAATATATTTAGATATCTCTAAATACATCATATGTTTTTAGAAGAGATTATCTCTACCTAAATTATATAATAAATTGAAAATACAACACTCGTAAAATATAACGGAGATAAGTATAAAAACATAACAAATTAAAATGGATGTGAAATATCAGTATTGATTGGGAGATAGTTATGAAATTACATGTTTACAGAAAATGCTTTGTCGGTAAAATTGATATATGTTAAATAAAATCAAATTATAGAATAATTAGACATGTCAGAAATACAATTTTTTTGAAATACGAATTGTTTTCAGTTATTCCAAATTATTTAAGCCATTAAAGCCAAAAATATTGTTATTTTTGGCTGTGCTATTTGAACGTAGAACGTTATTGTCTAAATCTATTCTGAATAAACCTATGAAAATATTAAAATATGTATTAAAAATATTTAACGCGATTCAAAGAAATTAAAATTTTAAACAACAATTTTAAAAATTAAAATTTAAAACAACATAATAAAGCTGTCCGTCGTCGTTTCTTTAATTTTGTGTTCTTGTGGATGGCTCCGATATACCGTTTGTTTCTTGCATTGTTGCCCAAGTCTTTGTACTGTTTCTTCGTGCTTTTTATGTAGATTGAGACGGTAAACTTTTGAATCTTAGTGTTAGAACACTTCTTACATCGCACATGAAAATCATTAATCAATTCAATATTCTTCCACATAGGATTTTTTCAGAGATTTCGAATTATTTAAGTCACTAATCGTTGAATCAAAACTATTGTTATTCCTGGCTGGCTACTTGCAGATCCGTTGTCAAAGTCTATTCTGGATAAATCTATAATAATTTTGAAAATATTTATTAAATACAAATGCTGATTGTCTGGAGTAGAGTGTGCACATTATATATACAATATATATACATATACATATATATATATGTAAGAGCGCATTAATTGTTTTTTAAAGAAAATAAAATTTTGTAATATATAAATATTAATAAAACTCGCTATTCTTTTTTTTTTACTTTTGTGCACTTGTTGATGGTTTAGATATATCGTTTCGTTCTTGTACTATTGCCGAAGTCTTTCCATGTTTATCTATAAGGTGTCCGAATACGTCTTGTGTAAGAGAAAGTTGTATAATCTTCTTTTTCATTTGTTTTTCACAGTCTCTACATTTTACACTAAATTTATTATACTGTTCAACATATTTCCACACCAAGCTATATTGCTTATTGTCTTTCTTTGGTGGCGATATATTGTGTCGCGTTGATAAATGATATTTTAGATTATGGTACGTTGTTTTGTGTATCGTCGAGCTCCAGTCGCATTTCCGCATTTTGCATTTAGCTTCTGAATCGGTAATTTTTTCGAAATGTTTCCATATCCAATGTTCTTGTAGTTTTACATTAGGATGTTTTTTTTTTAAATGCTTATTTATGTTCGATGTATCAACGTAACTCATGTTTTTTCTGTTTGACAAACACAATTTACATACTGCTCTGAAATTCTTCTTTACTTGGAAATGTTGCAAAAACTCGCTACGGTCTTTTTTAGTATCCCGTGATATAGACATTGTCTTCGTCTTTTACGACAGAGCGCTAGTAACTCACTAAGTTGAAAACGGACTGAACGATTCAACGCAACGTCCGAGTGCGAATAGTACGGTGTATATATTATGAGAAATGTTTACAAACTTTTCGGCCTGGTATTAGGCCACTCTCGCTGTAATCCAACAGAACAAAATTGAATAACGCGATTGCTTTCTTCGTAAAATCGCGATTTACACGTTAAACATTTAAAATTTATAATTACATATACACACGCGCGTGCGCAAAAAAATTATATTTTATATTTTATAATATAAAACATATATGTTATCTTAAATTAATATTAATCATGATTGTACATACAATATTTATGAAATGTACATTTTAATAATTATACATGTCACCTGCTTTATCAAGTATTTATAATTATTTAAGTCTATAATCGTTAAAGTTTTCTCGGCTAATATCTGATTTTCTGTGTGCTTGTTATGTAAAAGAGCAACAATTATTATTATAATAATATTAGTAATAATAGCGCCCACTTGCAAGAAGAGTGATACAAGTCGATATTTTTCAAATTTTGTTCTATGCGCGGATTGTTTTTTGAATACATCGCCTTTCAGTCAGAAAAATTGTTACAAGTTGAATTCAAGTACTTTTCGCGCGCGCATGTTGAGTCCGCTATGTTTAATACTGCCGTAAATAATTAATTTTAAAACTGTCGTTTAACTAAGCATAGATATGTGAGATTAGTTTCCGTAAAATTAAGCTCGCTTGAGACGATTTATAATTTGCAATTGAATTTGAGATGAAAATTAATTCATAATATTATTAATGAGAACGTTATTATTAACGTAATTTCTTCTTTTTTCTTTTTTGAAGAAGATTTTTTCTGTTTTTACTTGCTTTACATTTCTTGGCGGATATGAATAAAGTCTTACTATCTTCGTCTTTTAATTTTCGGCATTTCTTCATGGCTCAAGCATAGTGTTATTTCTTTAGATTGTTGTTCAAATCTCTTGATGTTTTTCTATGATATGGATTTTTAAGTGCGTCGTGTAAAAAAGTGGTATAGTAGTATCATAGATTTTACACTTCACGTAATAATTATTTTTTTATGTAATCTGTAAGTACATTATATGAAATTGAATTGGTTTTTCTTATTCTGTTTTTAATGTTCTATCTTATGAATGCTGTCTAGATGTCATATTAATTCAAATTTGTTCTTACAATTAGTTTTATTCTTGATTTGTCAGACACATTTTATCTACTAGTTAATGCAACGCATTGCATTTTTTGGCCAACAGTCCTGACAGTAATTTTCTGTTCTTGCGGAAATAACGAAGATTTATTTTGGACAACAACACCACAAGCAAGTGTCTACCCGAAATAACTGAGAAATTCAATTTCTATCGTGAATTTTAATATTGTTTCTTTTCGTGCGTTCAAACTTATAAAGTCGCTGATACGTTTATGTCATGCGAGCGAGAACGCACGATGGAATGGATTTCAGTTATATCAACATAAATGGCAATTTATATCGTTATAGTTTCTTTAAAATTGTTTTTCATTATCTCTCGAAAACATTGATGGGGTTAATCGATGTCCGTAATAAAAATTTCGCGCTAAAGTGTTTTATTTAATACTAGACACAAATGTCTGTATATAACGTATAGTATGAAAAAAAAGTTAATTAGACGAATTTAAAGTATATTGTTGTCAGACACAGATATGCGGTCAGTAGAGTATCGCCAATCACTTTGTCTTCCTTTCATCTCGTAGTAGACTCACAGCTGCTTCGTGAATAAAGGTAAAATTCGTGGAATTCTGAGCGACAAGAGTGTCATAGGAAAAGTTTGCTCGCGGCTGTTCTGTATGATATGGAGGAAAGCTGGTGCTGGACGAAATTGTCAAATTTTGTCAGTCTTTTTCTCTTATATATCAATGTGCATGTACTTCGCGATTATAGTTTAATCACAATTTTGTACAAAATTTTTCCTTTGTGTCGAATACAGCACTTATTCGTGATTACTTGCAACTCGTAATGTGAAACTCGTCTTACTTATCTGCGATTGTCATGTTTTGTTTATGTTTTGGTGGATTGTGCAGATTTGTTCTGTGTGTAGTTTCCGTGTTTGTCACGATTATGCTTGCACAGAGCAGTATTTCTCAACACGAGAGGGCAGTGACTATTGTACTGCATTATGTACTAAAGGCATTGCAACCGAAGGTCGTAGATGGTCGATAAGTGTTGGTTGAAAAGCCGTGTTCAGAGAACGATCTCTTAAAACGAACTTTTTTTTCTAGCAAGACTAGCAATGCAATAAGAATAGAGTCGGAAGGAGATAGAGTCGGAAACAAGACAAATGGCTTGCTTCGACAAATCTCTAGCGTCTAAAGTTTTGCTCAGCTAATTTTGTTAACTTTAATTCAATGTATTCTTTCTTGTTTTTGCGCAATAATTTTGTTTTTTTATAACAAATAATTATTTATTGTTATAGTACAATTAATTTCATTGTAGCTAAAAGTAATTGAAGAAATTGTTTTCAACATTTTTATCTTACGTGAATCTTAATACATCATAAGTGAATAGGTTCATTAGATTTTATTTTATTTTGACTTGTTTTTCTTTTAGATATTTTCTAATATTTTAGTACATTATTTATTGCGCACATGAAATGTCAATAGATTTATTTGATACGCATATTGCATTTGTTTTTTTGTTAGCATTTGAATTTGCTATAATATTTATTTTGTAAACATGTATCAGATACGGGTAATTACTTTACGATTTTGACGTCAATAAACCTTTTTTCTTTATCAATCAAATTTGCTATGACATTTCGCTTTTACTGCGGTGTAATTGAGTTTCAGGGCAACACAATAAAAAATCCGTTAAATTATCTGCGGCGTTACGTTGTCGAATATTGATTTTATACTGACACGAGTTATGCTGCCGGTTGGCATTGAAATCATTCAGAAAATAGATGAAGCGAATGAGAAAATGAAATAAAAGTGGTTTTCTTTTTTTCCGCTGTGCTGGAAAATTTATTAATGATGTTTGATATTATTTTCTTTCATTGTCAGAGTACAAATAAACGCATAAAGTATAAAAATTGAATAAATTCAGCTCTTGCCATTGTTTTTAATATTTCTTGTTTCATATTTGTATATTGATCATATATCTAATATTCGAGAAGAAACGTTAATGGATTACGTAAAGTCATTGTTTATTTAATAATTATATAGATCGTTTAAATATGTGTATGTCGAAGTTTATTTTGCTCGGTACACATTTTATATATTTTATACATTAGTAAATTAATCACATACCGAATTTATTCATTTTAATGATGTTTACATATATAATTTACGCGACATTATGAAAAATTTATATTGTCGATTTAATATAGGACGAGAGAGAAAAATGCGAAAAAACATTTATTTCTGCGAAAAATGCACATAGTAATTTTAAAGCCATTTGTTATGCAAAAAATATATTTTAGTCAAATTTTTCATGTCTTGGATTGTTTCATGAATTTATTATTGTAGGAATAATAGTGTTTACGATAATGATTTTTAGAGAAATGTAATTTATAATTTGCAAATGTATCTTATTTATAAAAAAAATGTTATTTTATTTATTTACTTGCAATATTTTCCACGCGAGAAATTTCACATAGCTTTTTATTTTGAGAAAATTTTTTAAACTCTTTAAAATTTTTGTGTTTTGATTTTTGAACGATAGCATGACAAATTTTAATAAAATAAAACGTAGCCTTCTCACGTTTAATAAATTGTGCAATGGATCGATGGTCGTTTAGTCGCTTTCAACCCTTACAAATGCCGATAAGGGGTTGATAAAAAACTCCCTTGGTCGGTAAACGTGGATAACATAGGGAACTGCGTATGTTCGTTTTACTGGAAAAGCGGAAAATTCGGATAACATATCCCAAGTGGATAAACTTATATTACATTGCCATTGATAATATTTCGTCATATCGTATGCGAATAATCAAGTCACTTTTACTTATTGTTAGCTAAGTATTTATGTAAAATTAATTATGATCCAGTAAACAAAATATTTGCAAACTATCTTGCAAGGAACGATAAATTTTAATGATTTGATAAGAACAATCTTGTTAAAGGATGATATTACATGTGAGTTACTTGACGTTTCGTTTAAGTTACATATTAGACGAATAACTTAACATAATTTTGATTTACTAGAAATATAATTTGTTACACGTAATAGTGATGATATAAGTGAAAAATTGTTAAGCGTAATTTAACGATTATTTCTCTTTCCGTTACAGCGAAAAAGCAAAATGGTGCTGCTCTGCGGACAAATAGTTTGGGTTCGGGTGCGAGAACACCGCCCTTGGAAAGAAAAAGCAAATTTTCGGCCCTCGGTAGACTCTTCAAACCCTGGAAATGGAAGCGGAAAAAGAAATCGGATAAATTTGAAGCCGCTTCGTTATGTAAGTATAATAATGTGCTTCATCAATTACATTTAATTTAATTTTTTTAAATTTATGTTAATTTGATTGGAATACGCATTTTAATAAAAAGAATTTAATGAATAATTTTAACATAAAGAATTTAATGCAATGCGGGTTTTGTATTGCATTATTTTCATAATCGGCATTGATATAGCATAAATAAGTTTTGCATTTTAAAATAATGAATATTATATTTACATTTGTAACTGTAAAATATTTGCATTATGCATGAACGAATATTAAATTATTATAGCAAAATTGTTTTAAACGTTTATCACATATGATGCTGCACTGTGAAAATAATTACGCCGTTTATAACTGCGTTACAGATAACAGAGCGAACAGTTTAATGACGCTCGCGTTTTCGTTGTTTTTGTTAACAGCGCTGGAGAGAAAAATCTCGGTACGTGCCAGCAGAGATGAATTGGTGCAGAAAGGGATATTGCTGCCCGTTATACGGTCAACGTCGTTTCCGGAGAATGGTAAGTGATTGAGAGTTCTTTTTTGTACTTATATTTTGTTGTCTATCATAATTTATCGTTTATCGGCTTTGCTCGAATACTAATCTTTTATACATTGAATTACGGATTTCTTTAGTTATTTTGTAAAGAAATCGTCGTTTTGCATTTTATATAACAACTTTGCTTTCTAAATAAATCACAAATTTTATCGTATTTTCGATTATAATTATTCTTCTCGATTGCATCGTGATATTTCTCGTTGTATGTGCTAAAATTTGCACGCACGCTAGACACATTTCCGAGTTCATTTACCTGGCGCACACGCGCCTAAAATGATGTCCACCTCTTCGGTAGACTGCACAGGAAACGAGAAACAGAGTGCTAGGATAGCGACAACTTGCCGCCCAATGCCAAAGGTCGTAATTGCGTTTTACAGCCGTTACCGTGGCAGACGTGGACTCAATTTCCGCAGTCGTGACTAGCTACCGGCCGCACCTTGCGCCAAAATGATGAGATTAATTGCGAAGCCGATTAGTGAATAATTTATGTTTCTTGAGATGTTTATCTCTTATCATTTGCCATATCTGTAACATAGATAATAACTGTACTCGCTGATATTATCGCGGCACGATGCGCATGCGATCCTTCTTACCGACAACTTGTATGAGCGATTTCACGTTTTGTTCGAATGTGGAGTTACTTGGCTCGTTTAAAACAAATGTTGATGAAAAATTTTTATTTGTTTTTGAATCCGTGACGCAGTTATCAATTTACATAACAAAGTTCCGAGAAATATTTTCGGTATCGGTATAAAATAATTACATTATTTTTATTTTATAAGATATAGTAATTAATAGATTCTTTCACTAACTTTCATTAATCAAGTATATAGATTTGAAATTTTTCGATAAATCTATAATTGATGAGGAATTTGGGACTTTGACACATTCTATGCGCTCGAGGTCACACGAGATGAGGCTAATTAGTGTCAAGGAAGTTGATTTCAAAACATTTCTTTAATTTCTCTCGTTGCTCAAGGCAATGGAACTTCTCGAGTGATTAATGCATCTTTCCTCGGTACTTAACACACAACAATGGTAGTTTACCGGTTGTATCTCCCCTCGTCAAGGAAATCTCGGGAATCCTATCGATTCCGAAACTATTCCGCGAGTTTCGCCATTCGTCATATCTGAGTCCGAACAGTCTAAACTTTTCGAAACAAGTTTTGAGAGAAGCGGTAGCGCCTATGTATCTTTTGTAATTAAAGTATTTTGCTCGCAATTTCATCAGATTATCACAGGAAGTTGCGAAACTTGATGATAGTCGGCGGCGATGCCGTAGGGCTATTTATCAACGCACGTCATCTCACCGGTTACTACGCTAGAGATACGTTTATTTAAATTAAGCGCAAAATCGATGGAGACCCGGGAAACGCGGGAATACGTGCCGAGGAGAGCGTAGAGAGATACCGCGTAGGAGTGAAACATTGAAAGAAAAACACCGATAGCAGTATCAGATATCAGTATGATATATTAAAAGCTCAACGTTATTATCCAGCGCATATCGAAAGCGAACACACCGACATTTCGAGGAACTGACACTAAAGAGACTTTTTTATGCAGCCGTATTTCGTACGCGCTATAAAAAATAGTTGTTATGAGTTGCGGTATAAATTTTATCTTACGCGCACATATATAGGATAAACATTTTTTCTGAGATATACGTATATTTTATAAAGCATTCATATTCTCTGTATTTTTAGCACGCGTTACATTTATATTTAAAATTTGTATACCGTTACATAAAATTTTATTTTTTTGCTGATACTAAAATTTTAAAGTTTTGCCAGCCATCGTAAAATATCGTACTTAACCACTTTCCTGATTTGCTCGAGTATATGTTCTGTAATCTGACAGGGAAGTGGTTGTAATTTTGTATTTGTTTTAGTGAATCGAATTAATGTGACATTTATAGTTCACGGTCGATTGCCTAATTATTGTTATATTCTATACATTCGTTATTTGTTTCGACTTTCAACATGACTCCAGCTGTATTCGAAAATCTCTTTATCTTAAGAGTTCCAGATTGATGTCAAGATTTTTTCCTACGTCAAATAAAAGAATCCATCTACATAAATTTGACGAATCTGTTTTTATATGCTGTTATAATTTTTTTACATCTGATCTTGTAATTTTAATTAACATTCCGCTGTCCAGTGGTCTTCTCGTTGAAAAGTAGAATTTCTACCACGCGTCACAACGTGTATTAATTAAAGCCTAATGTCTTCGTTCTCGCCAACACGTACAATATCATGCGAATTTCACGCGTAACTACCTCGGAAATCAACTTATAGCGAACGTTCGCGAAATACAAATTGCGCCCAAATGCCAGTGGCATTCCTAAATACTACATCCGCCCAAGAAACATCGTTTATCCGATCGAATTAATATTCAAGACCGGACCAATCCTTCCCCGTTGTAGAAACAATGAGCGAGCCGGCGATGGACGCGCAAAAACCGCCGACGCCGCAGCAAACGCCTCAGCAACAGCAGCAGCAACAGCCGCCGTTGCAGCAACAGCAACCATCCGGTGGCACCGTGACTGGTGGCACCGGGGGTGGCGAAGGCAACCCCGCGATAACACCCACGTCCGCCAGCAACGTGCAGCAATCCCAGCAACTGGTACCTTCGGCCGCGCCGACCCCGACGACTGCCACCCCGCATTCTACTGCAGGACCGCCCAGCAGCAATCAACCGTCGCCCCATCCCTCGCCCCTCTATCCCGGCATACCACAGCAGGCCGGCCAGCTCAACGGCAGCACGCAAGGTAAGTCGCGAACATCGATATGATTTCGTTTCGCGCGCATACGCGAACTTTGCGAGCCGGTCGTTCGCTCGCACGAATGCGAACTGCACGAGTGAATGGCCGGTGCCCGTTTCCGGTTCCGGGTTTCCGACTTCCATTAGTCGCCCCTTAGCACTTGCTCGGCGAGACACGAGTTCACATGCTTTCTGGCGATCGTCACAGCAGGGACGAATTTTTGTTGGACAATAACAGCGAGCGGCGTTTCCAATCAAATTTTGAAACTCGATAACTTGGGATTTTATTATTAGAGATAAAAGCGTATATATATATAATATTTCGAGAAGTTAAATCGATAAATGATTAAAATATCATTTCGGTATAAACAAGTTTTATTATCTTTTTTTATTGATATAAATTTGCTTGATAAAAACTGGAACTGTAAGACATTATCAAGAATACACAAGGCGATTGTACGCGGTGACGTAAACGATATTCGATTGTACTATTCAGGAAGATAGATTCTACCGCGCGGTAGACAAACCAATTTAGATAGTTATATTCGGGTCTCGTTCTCGCGATTATACGTGTAGTACCGCCTTTCCCGCTCGTGGCGCCACAATCTTAAGAGTGAATTTTTTCTTCCTTTAACCCATGCATGCTTCTCTACTTCATAACGTTTTTTGTGCTCAAAGGAGCCACATCATAGAGTGATTGTAGAGGAAATTAAGCAGAGATACATATATTTGCATATATAGTATTGAGGATGTCGAAAAGGAAAGTGACCGACGACGATCTAGACGGAATATACAAGCAGATGAGAAGTCTGCGAAAAAAGTTACGGAAGCTTAAGAAGGAAACGATCGAGGAGGTTAAGGAACCTCCGGCAGCCATTGTTGTTAATGCGGCACAAGATCTCGAGAAGGATAAGGGAAATGGTAAGTGCACAAATACACTCGCAAAAAGTCCTAGCGATGAGCCTTCACGAGAGGAAGGACAGATCGCATGATTCTCGGCGATGAGCCTTCACGAGAGGAAGGACAGATCGCACGATCCTCGGCGATGAGCCTTCACGAGAGGAAGGACAGATCGCACGATAGTAAAAATCTCGCGACGACGAGCCCTCACTAGAGGAGGGACATGTCGTACATAGGCGAGTCAGCTGTTATACAAAAAATTTTTCATTTATGTTAAGCAGCTGCCACAAGTGACCTCGTAGAGGACCTTGTGGAAGAGGACGCGAGTGAAGGGAAGGAAAGATCAAATTCTTCCACGTCAGAGGGAGAATCAGACACGAGTGAGGAGACTAAGTCAACAAAAGAGGAGACACCGGAGACAGCCAGAAGCCTCAGCAATGAGACTAGAGAGAGGTTATGTTTAAAAACAGAACCAGCTCAGTCGGATGACATTGCTCTGCATCCGGTGCTGGTTACAGAATGGATGAGTTGGATGCGTAAAGGGCTATATGAAGGAGAAGAAGATGATCACAAGAAGCGAGAAGAGGAAGAGGGGAAAGTACGAGAAGAAGTCATGAAAAAATTCTTTCGAAAAGGAATGTTGTACGTAGAAGCTCCTAAGTTGAATCCTGAAATTCTGGCTTACATGTCAGGAGTAGCGAAGACCAGAGACAAGCATTTTGTGTCTTCTCAAAATGCATTGGGTTCCGCAATGATAGCTATAGCTAAAGGTATCTCCCTACTTTTGGAACTTGAAGAAGGGGACATATCCAGTGCCCTCCTACAAAACTTGGGTAACGCAGGCAAACTATTAGCTGGATTGCATTATCAACAATCCACAATGAGAAGAGCATTTATTCTACCCGGCATTGAAGAAAAATACAGGGAAGTATTAAAAAAGTCTGAAATAACGAAGGAACTGTTTGGCAATGAATTGTTTAAACGAATTAAGCAGACAAAGTCCCTGGGTAAGGTAGTAGAGGATCTTACTCCTCACCAACAGGTCAAGAAGCCCCTGAGAATGTCAAACTGGGGAAACAGGAAAAGCCTGCCGCAAAAGTCCAAGGGTCACTCGCAGCAGGCGTGGAAAGGAGGCCCTCAAAAATCTCTACGGTTCAAAGACCGCCAGAGAAATTCGCAGTGGAACAGGAGAACGTCCACAAGGTCGACGAGATCAGATCTCCACAAGCATTAGAGGTGAGAGTGGCTGGTCGTCTAAAATACTTCGTTGAGGAATGGAAATCGATCACTAACAATAAGTTTGTTATTAATTCTATCAAAGGATACAAAATTCGGTTTACGTCTCAGCCGTTTCAGACACAAGTACCAACGGCGCCATTACTACAGGGCTCGCAGTCTTTAGACGACGTTAAGGAAGCGATAAATAAATTATTAAAGTTAGGAGCTATTAGGCCCTGTATCGCAGAGAAGCCACAATTTGTCTCATCGTATTTTTTAGTTCCAAAAGCGGACGGATCAGACAGATTTGTGTTAAATCTCAAAAAGCTAAATGAATTTATACAAACAACGCACTTTAAGTTAGAAGACAGTCGCGCAGTAACAAAATTAATCTCAAAAAACGATTTTCTAGCAAAACTAGATTTAGAAAATGCGTATTTTCTGATTCCAATAGATGAAAATTCATCTAAATATCTAAGATTCATTTTCCAAGGCCAGTATTTTGAATTTTTATGCCTACCGTTTGGACTTAACGTAGCCCCATACATATTCACAAAAATTCTGAAACCAATAGTGACTTATCTGCGTAAACAAGGGTACTCTTCGGTTATTTATTTAGACGACATGCTCCTGGTGTCATCATCTAGACAGGAATGTGTTCATAATGTGAAAGCATCAATTGAGGTGTTGGAAAGATTAGGATTCATAATTAATTACGCTAAAAGTAAGTTGGATCCCGAACAAAAGACAGAATTCTTAGGAATTATGTATGACACTATAAAAATGTCATTAGAATTGCCTAAAGACAAAAAACAAAAATTACTTGGGTTTTTGGAAAAATTTAGTCCAGGAAAAATAGTTTCTATTAGACAATGGTCCAGTTTTGTGGGCTCGATTAATGCAGCTTGCCCAGCAGTAAAATATGGCAGATTATATACTAGAAGTCTTGAGAGAGTTAGGTATTTAGAATTATTTAAGAATAACGATAATTATGATGCAAAAATGCGTATTCCAAGGAAACTTAAGGCAGTTTTCACTTGGTGGAAAATAAATATTCTAAGATCCTCGAACCCTATTAGACAAGGCAATTATAGACACGAAATTTTCTCGGACGCCTCCACTACGGGATGGGGCGCGTTCTGTGAAGGAAAGATAGCTCGAGGTTTTTGGACGGAGAAAGAAAAAAAGTTACACATTAATAGGTTAGAACTGATGGCAGCCCTATTCGCGATAAAAAGCTTTGCAAAGAATATTAGAAATTGTGAAATTCTTCTGCGTATAGATAACACCACGGCGGTATCATATGTAAATAAAATGGGAGGAGTGCAACATCCTAATTTACATAGGATTGCAGAAGAGATCTGGCAGTGGTGTGAGTCGAGAGATATCTGGTTAGTGGCCTCGTACATAAAATCCGAGGAAAACGTAGAGGCCGACCGAGAATCGCGGGTAAAAAACATAGATACGGAATGGGAATTGGCTGACTACGCGTTTAGGCGGGCGGTAGGAGAGTTCGGAGAACCAAGGATTGACTTATTCGCCACGCGATGTAACACAAAATGCGAAAGATATTTTTCTTGGGAAAACGATCCGGAGGCACTTGCAATTGACGCGTTCACCAAGGATTGGCATTCCCTAGGATTGTTTTGGGCTTTTCCACCATTTGCTCTCATTTTAAGAGTCTTAAAAAAGATTGTGGTGGATAAGGCCACGGGGATAGTAGTAGTTCCCCTCTGGAGTAGCCAACTATGGTTTCCATTGTTTATGAAGTTATTGTTAAAGAAACCTTTAATCTTTCGACCGTCGCCTACATTGCTTATTTCCCCTTGTAGATCCATTCACCATCCACTAGCAAGGAAGTTGTCCCTGATGGTAGGCATATTATCAGGGAGTCTTTTAGAAGAAGAGGATTGCCAGGATCGTCGCTAGATATATTCGAAGCCTCGATAACGAAGTCAACTCATAAACAATACGCAGGGCCGTTAAGACAATGGTGGGCTTTCTGCTTAGACCAGGAGATAGATCCCTATCAACCAGAAGGAGAGGAAGTCATTCGATTTCTCACAAAAAAATTCGAAGAAGGAGCAGCATATGGATCATTGAACTCGATGAGATCGGCGATTTCATTAATTAGTGGGGGCAATATTGGACAGGATAAAAATATTTCGAGATTCTTTAAGGGTGTGTTCATGCTTAGACCAGTAAGGCCAAAATACGATAGAACCTGGGATGTTAACATAGTATTCCAAACAGTGGAAGAATGGTTTCCCTTAGAAGAACTAACTCTTGATTGCTTGACGGAACGTCTCGTGTTATTACTCGCGATAGGAACAGCGCATCGAGCGCAAACATTAGCTTTAATTAAGCTATCAAATATGAAGCATAGTGCAGCAGGGTATGAAATTGAAATACCCGATAGAATAAAGACTTCTAGGCCGGGAGCATATCAACCGTTCTTAGTCCTACCTTATTTTTCGGAAAATCCAAAATTATGTATTGCATCGACACTGGACACTTATATCCATAAGACATCGAGATTGAGAGGTGAAATAGACAGTCTATTTTTAACAATTAAGAAACCGATTAGGACAGTTTCCGCGACAACAATAGGGAGATGGATAAAGGCAGCTATGTCTCGCTGTGGCATAAGTGAAAAATTTACTGCGCACTCGACGAGACATGCAGCTACATCAGCAGCTTTAAAGAGAGGGCTAGATTTAGAGTCAATCAGAAAAACAGCCAATTGGTCGGAAAACTCCCAAGTTTTTGCAAAACACTATAACAGGGTTATTGTTTCAAACAAAAAATCGTTTGTAGAAACACTAATGCACAGCTAAAAAAAAAAAAAAAAAACGAGTTTTACCTTTAAATTTATGTTCTTTCAGTGGCTAGCAAAAGAAATGGTTAAGTTTATTTTATGTTATGTTGAAGCTAGCTTTCGACTGCAGAGTTTATATTACAAGAGAATACAAGATTATCTAGTTAACTGGCAAATAAAAATTATTTCTCTGAACCTCTACACGTATAATCGCGAGAACGAGACCCGAATATAATTGACAGATCAAACGATCTCGTAGAGAGATGTTCGATCGTAATTATATGAAAGGTCTCGTTCGAGCGATTACTCCCACCCAATGGATTTCATTAATTCCCAACCCGTGCTAATAATTTTTATTGAATATAAAGATGCCCTTAGAGCTCTAAACTATATGAAGTAGAGAAGCATGCATGGGTTAAAGGAAGAAAAAATTCACTCTTAAGATTGTGGCGCCACGAGCGGGAAAGGCGGTACTACACGTATAATCGCTCGAACGAGACCTTTCATATAATTACGATCGAACATCTCTCTACGAGATCGTTTGATCTGTCAAATATACACGAGATTCACTGCGTACCGATATCGCGCGCAGACGTAGGACAAATAAATCGTTCTATTTCCGTTTCACCTCGTTTTCGTTACATAATAGAGACCGGATATTTTGGTTGCCGTGCTATATATCTAACTTTGAGCGATATCATCGTAGATTGCCACCACGTTTGTCCGCGACATGAACATTTACAATAAATGCGCTATATATAAAAGGAAATGTAATAATTGTATTGTACGTTCATATTGACTCTCATTAACCAAAATATTTACACATAAATTTGATCTCACAATTTTATTCTCGTCGCAATTTTTTTGCGCGTTTTATTTTATTTTAGCGTCTTTAAAGTAGCGTGTCACGTGTATTATTAATTATACCTTGTGTTTTATAACATTTCGCGATTTAAATATTTTTTATTACGTATTTTTAAAGCTCTTGGTTAATCATAAACTGATTAATCATATCTGTATATTATGGAAGAAATATTATCCTTTTTTGAAGAAATATTATCCTTTTTTGAAGAAATATTATTCTTTTTTGAAGAAGCGGATCCGTCGCTTAATGAGCTCCTTATCTTAGCGCCTAAAACGCGCACACATAACAATGTAAGCATAAGCGATGACCTAATTACAGGACGTTATGTGCCGGAGGCAACATTAATGGGCTCCCAAGTACAATCGTGATGCATTGTGCTATGCACGGCCGACTAAATTTCTCATGAAATCCGCGCCTGGCCCTTTTAGCAGTGTCCTGTGCACGTGTTAATTAGAATTATATATTCGGTCTCAATTCCAAGTGACAAGAAGGTGAAACGGATGGCGTGCTTTATAATTTTCTACGTAATATTTTTTTTTGTTTTTTTATTTAAGAAACACATCTTTGAAAAAAATTTTTTTTTAAATTCTTACAATAGCATATCGATCAGTGTGTGCTGACGTCTTATAGATGTCATTCGTTTTAACTATATTCTTAATTAATGTTTTACGAAATAAGATATAGATCTGGATCTGACCTGGATCTTGCACGTTTTAGCAAACTGACACGGTGTATTTTTAAAGCAAATTGGATGATAATCTGTGGAATAAATAATGATATATGAACGCGTTAAAATTGGAAGAAACCAATTTCAGTCAGTGATACAATATTTCTTCAGCTCGATATTGGCTTTTGACTCGTAGCATAGAATTCACCTCTTGTCCTGAATCTCTTTAAAATTTCATTATCAATATCTTAGGACCAAATAAAATCTAGCATCTTCTTACTGAATATTGAATTTTCTTTCAAAACACGCAGTAAGATTGCTTCGAATTTTGAATATATATCAATGTTTATTTTCGACATGTTATATATTAATAATGTAGAATGTTATTAAACAATTTATTATACATGTAGCATGAAATTTAAATATAATGTAGCTTTAATAATT
This sequence comes from Linepithema humile, assembly GCF_040581485.1. Taxonomy (NCBI): domain Eukaryota; kingdom Metazoa; phylum Arthropoda; class Insecta; order Hymenoptera; family Formicidae; genus Linepithema; species Linepithema humile. The sequence continues at coordinate 20,943,549 of NC_090128.1, read as the reverse complement.
ATTTGATAAAAATTTATTTGCACAAAATATCTCGATTGTTTCTACTATTTATCTCAATTTTTAATTATTTCCAACTGTAATAAAAAATATTTAAGTTTGCTTGATAAATATTATATAAATCTTTTATTATTTTATATTTTAATCTATGTGTAGATATAAAAATAAGGATAAGGAATGGAGGATATGTGTGCGTGAACGTAAATTAGCTTTTCGTATTATAAATAATCCGAATATAAGTAGCAGATGTATCACTCGAGCAAGGTTATCGGGTTTCTTCGTTGGTCTAAACTGAAGCCATAAAAGGCACGTCATTATCCGAACTAGTAATGCGATATCGCCAGGTTCTTTTGGTTATTTCCAACCACAGATTTTACAGAAGTCTTGTGTTTCCAACCTTCAGATCGAAGGCTGACATTGAATTTTTACGCAAAGTTTCCGGATTAATATGGGAACATTATTATACATAAATAATTATCATTGATTACACTTTTGATAGTCTAGCTGCCTATTGCGATTTGAATAAATTTTTTTCCACGAGCTAGCAACATTATGCCAGACATAAAATAGTTTAAATGTGCATTAAATTACTACATTCAGTAATACATCAGTTTATAGCTATGCTCATTCGTATTAGCGCTATTTTGGGAAAGAAATTAAATTTTTTACTTAATTGAAGTAGACTAAAAGTAAAAGCAGTACAGAAAAAATCTTAACAAGTTTTGAGTTTAAATTACATATGAAAGTAGATGCTACGAAGAAGTATATTTAAAGGATTATATTTTTATTTATAGTTGAAGTTTAAATTGAAATGCTTTTAACTACACGCATTGTGTATTTTTGTAGTTACTTTCTTACATGTAGAAATACGATATTCTGACGGGCTTAATGATCTTAGATTTGATAAAGCAAGATAAGAGAAATGTGATAATAATTTCAAGTTTCTTTTCGCGTGACGATATTTTTATTACACGCGGGAGTATCGTAAAAAAATACATTTTTGTATCTTTCATATCTGAGCTCTCTCTCTCTCTCTACCTTTTCCTCTGTGAGCGAACTCCGTCGTGACTTTACTTCAAAGGGAAGTGCGAAACCATGCTTTTAAAGATATTTTGCAGCAGTGGGCGTAATATTTCAGCGTGGTCGCATAGGACGCATTTTTCTCGCGAAAACCAGCGACGTCGCATTGCGTCGTCGCAATCAGCGACGTGACGTGTTCGCGAGTGCATTAGGACTGGTGCAATAAGCCTCTAGCACCTGTTACCGGTGACAGGTTATTCCATAGTGGAGAGTTAAGGGCCAGCTGCCTCGGCGGCAGGTCGTTAATTCGAGGAGAATGCGACGAGAGAGGGAGAGGCAGAACCGAAAGCCGCGGAATCAATGCCACGCATTATAGTATTTACAAAGTATACTGATTTTGATTTCAGTAACCGATTTTTCATTTCCTTTTGATTTGTCGAGAAATCGAAATTTTTCTTTTACCGAAAGATCAGCTTTAATACCAATATGTTCTTAGATCATAAATTTCTGATTTTTATATTAAACATAGAATTGACGATTATTTTATACGCTAAATGTGGATATAAAAATTCAAATCATATCATTCAAGAGATCGAATAGGAAATAGCGCTGATATCTTCGAGGATTCCTAATTTTGCGGCTGCATTTCCGTTAAATCCTTTACCTGACTTATAGATTCTCGTATAACCTATATCCTCGAAGGACCGGGATTAGGGACGGCCGTCATACACCCTTGCATCATGTGCGCTCGATAATGTATCGGGGATTTACAGGGAGCTTGAATAATGGGGGATCCGCGGAATTAATGTCAGACGATGGCTCCCCCGTCTCATGCCATATTTGCGCGCTGTCCACACGGTTTTCTTGGGTTAATTCCACGTGTGTTGGTCCGCGTAAATATTACTGGTCCATCCTTTCGTTGCGCTCGATTCGTCGAGGGAAAAGTGGAAAACTGTGGGAAAGATAAATCCGCAATAATTGACCCCGTTTCGCGCGATGATTTATTCACGGTAACCTTCCACACTGCCGTGGTGCGCGCAAATGAAAAATTCTTTTTGAGCCGTTTATCCATTTCCGTTTTTTGCGATTTTCGATATTTTCGTGTTTGCAACATTTGCCGCTGCAGTCTTTCTTATTTCGACAAATATTTCTCTTTGATTGAAACTCTTGTGAAGAGATTTTTATTTTTCTGTTTTACTAATTAAACTGCGTATTTCTAAATGGCGTGCAAGCAAGGAAGAAGCTTTAAGGAAAATTCTTGGCGCAGCGGCGAAAAGCTTTCGCAAATGTGGCGTCTACGGCGGTATCGTGCTGGATTTTTTCGGATTTTCTTCGTCGCTAAACACTAGAAGACGGGGAAGGGGAGGGTACACAAGGCAGCGAATTACACGTTCGTGACAAGGGCGACGAACGAAAGGTGGGCAAACAGGGAGCGAAGCGTCGTGTATACGCGCGGCCGCGTTCGGTATTATGCGCTGTTCCTCGTTTGTCTCGCAAGCAAGAAACATAGGCGCAAACGGCGATCGATATGTCCCTGCAAACATCGCGGCGAGAGCCTACGGAGCGTTTTCTCATCGTCTCACTCGCCGATAAAGTTGTCTATACTCTGTGGAAAGGATTCAAATTGGCGACGAAGTCACCGAATCATTAATTACCGCGGCAGTGGTTTTGCTATCTCTATAGATAGAGTTTAATTCGTTAGCTTGCATCACGATTCTTTGTTTTTCGACAGAAAAATATGAATTTTTTATTAGTTGTTTTTGTACGATTTTAACGATGTTCAAATGTCAGCGTGAAGTACCATAATTAATGGACGGTAAACACACAGCATTGCTTCTTGTTTGCTTATTTGTGGTCAATGTTGTATAAATATTAAGTGGACATTTTCTAAATATGTTTGTGATAAATATACATTGGTAATTTTTGTGACACAATTTTGAGATTGAAATAGTCGCGAATCGGTCTTATCGAACGATCAAAAGCATTTTCAGCAAGAGTTGAAATCAGAGAAATATGCGAAGAGCTCGCGTAAATTGTTTTTTTTCCCCCAGCGACAGGGGTGAAATAAAAAAAATAGGGTACCATTCGTTCAACTGGATGTTTCTGCTTCGCGAGGCGAGCAATATATTTTTTCATTTTCGAGTCGAGCCGACAATTCAACCGTGGCTAATATCGCTGTACGGTCGATAGTTGTAGCAACAGTCGCGTCTGGATTCAATCTGTTCGATCATTCATTATTTAATATGACTACGGATTATTTGTTTTTTTGCGAATGTTTCTTATTTTTCGCTCAAGTTATCTTTAATTCTATAAGAATAATACAATAGAGGTAATTAAAAAACCGCGAAATTTTTCACTTTTTTCAAACACAAGTTAATATGTACACAGATATTTTCTATTTATATTTCTCTTGCTTGCGTATAATAATATAACAATTTTTATTTTTTTTATTTTTTTAGTTAACTCATAAATAATGCTCAATCAAAATCTTTGCTTTAATATGCGATATGAAAACTTATACGTTGACATATTAATTGATCTTGAAATGGATGTCTTTCACGTTTGATACGATAAAACGAATAGAGACACCAGCGAGACGTTCAATAATTCAAACATTGAAAAACAAAGGATATAATGTGCATATTTCACCGGGAAAGTGTTCGTGTTTGCCTGACTGTGTAGCCACTGTGGTGTAGTTTCCGTAACGTATAGGTTCTCGGTGCAAAGAGACGTCGAGACAGAGTGCACGAAAGAGGGAGACGTAGAGACGGAGAGAAAGAGAGTGGCTGCCTGCGGATCGATATTGACGCAGGGCCGTCGTGAAACCTTACGTAGACGTTGACGACGAAATTCACCCTCTCCGACGCACTCGAGCACGTTAACGTTTCCCGGAATTTTACCCTTTCAGTAAATACGACGTACGTCTGATCTTAATCTCGTGATTTCGCAGCGTTAATCCTGTCGCACCTTTCGAATAATGCTGTCGTATCTCCCGAAAATTTACTTTTCAGCTAATTAATCTCACAGATTAATCTCGCAGTCGACTTTCTCCGAGTTTCGAAATATCCGCAGCATTCGACGTGGCGCGGCGAAACTTTCACGGGTATAAATTTTTAATTTTCACGACTGTGAGACATGCCGCGTGTTATCGCAAAATTATCGACAGCTATTCGTCAAAGTGATTTTATAAAAGAGTTATGGGAAATCAATATCAATCGCGAGTATCAATGTATTTGCCGAAATACTGCCACTGCAATTCATACATCGGGACCATTATTTTCTGGTTTACAAAATCGGTTCCGATTTGCTCGTCTCACGGAAAAATGTCAATATAGCGATATTGCGATGTCGACTTTATCGAAACGACATGTCGCTGCCATGTAAGCGAAAACCTTACTTTCTTACGTCCTGCCAAATTATACTCAATTGCAATTGGACAAAGAACTTTTTGTTTCGAACATAATATCCTACCATTAATTTTACATACGATCCTCATTTATTTTCTTTCCACTCCAATGCGAAGAAAAAAAATATTGAAAGAGGAAGTGGAGCACGCGGATTTCATGTGATGAAAGCTGCGGTCAGAAAATGGAGTTCGGCTCGCGAGACTTCGCTTTCAGGGTCCATTAATGTAACGCAGGGGCGATTTTAAGGATAAAGTAGAAAATTGAATCGCATTGATAACGGCAGGAAGATTCACTTAACGTCGACAGCGATTTAACCCTTTCAGAGCATTCACAGCGCGCGCGACGGCAATTTCGTAGAAGAGATCTGTCTACGAAGAACATTTGAATTTTCAATCGGACGACATTCATTTTCCTCTCTCCTGCTCCTTGGCGTCTTCATATTTACCGCTCGCTGCTGCTCACGGCGACACTCGAACGATGAGAAATTGCATCGATAAAGTTTAATGCAGTTTCAAAAATACGAGCTTTATTTGAGCAATGACCGATAAATTTTTTAAGAACAAGAGTAGATAATTTTAAAGAGTAATAAATGGACGTCACGCGCTTACGCTACTTTCTTGTACAAACACTTCAAAGAAACTTCACACGTCGCGCGTTAAAACGGTGTAGTATAGTTCGTAATGCAATCACACGGAAAAAAAGTAGTGTCAAATCAAAGCTTATATATTCAAATTAACGCGTTCATTGTTTCGTATATACGCAACAATTTATAATCCTCCGATGAGAATTTAATAATCTTAAATCTTAACAATACTATAGTCTTATTTCCATTTTATAATGATCACTTGAAGAATACAATATTTAATTTTACTCTAAGAAAATTATAATCTTTTATTTGAAAAATATGTTATTTTCTATCCAACATTTTTTCTTTTCCATTCAATTCATTCATTTTTAAAATAAAAATATCTTTTTTTTCCGTGCACGTATCAGTTTTACAAACTCCTATATATTTCGCCTATCCTCGCGGCGGAAATGGATTCCAAGGTGTCTGAGAGGAACCCGATGATACTACGTCACGGCCTAATGTGAAGTTTCGACGCGGTCTACCGGGTGGGCGGAAAAAGTTTCCGCGCTCTCAGTCTCCGCGATGTGCCGCTCCCAGGAGTTCTGCGGCAGGCAGGCGGACAGACGGTGCACATTCAAAGTTATACTGGATTTCTATATCTCACTGACACGTGTTCGGTACGCGCCACTTCTGGTTTACGACGTCAACTTCCTTACGAAGCAGCTCTGTTTTTCGCGTTTCCCGGCGCGGATTCGCGGCCATGTGTTTTCCCTTCCATTATTCGTTACTTTGTTTCGCGTCGACCGTTCATTTTCGCAATTTATAGCGGCGAAAAACGATTTGCGTAAGCTGTTTCATCATGTAACGCTTAACACGACGCTTTGCTATTTTTGCTAACGTAAACTTCACCGATATTGTATTTTACAATGCGCATGTAATGGAGAACGAATTTCGAAAGTCAGTATTTTTTTTTTAGAAAAACCGAACAAAACGCGTTACGCGGTGTGCGATAGAAGAGTTTTAATTGAAAAATAGCGATTAATTATATTTAAAAATTTATACTTGATGGATTGCAATTCTACGGAAATATCGCCAGGGGCGTGATCCGAAATAATCGTGTGCGCAGCTGGTTTGAACAGTGAGTTTTGCAATACACGCGAGATAGGAAACACACGCGTCAACTCGACAAAAATATCGATCGCGGTTCCGTGAGAAAATATTTCGTGCGTTCAGTCGAATGGAAAATTTCATGATGCGTGTGACAGACAGGTCCGCCATCTCGGCGGAGCGATGAATCGACGTTGCCCGATCGAATCCCGCGATACAACGGACAGAAAAATGCATGCCGGTGGAAGGATCGATAGGAACGTTCTTCGAACACATCCTTCGCGTGCACGAAATGTTGAATGGGAAATTCGGCGCTATTCACGTGGGCACGGTGAAGTGCAGGGTACACGGTCGTTCGTGGAATGTGGGAGAAAATTGCATCTTCGGTAAAGCGCCCGAGGCTCGCGGAATTCCTCGTAAATTTTCCACGTATCCAGCCTGTGTATCGCACCGCCGGAAGGTCGACGAACTCTCGAGGTTGCCGAGTGCTTTGATGTAATTCTAGAAGGTTACCACTTGGCGCGTTTGACGCGGAAATCATTCCGGTGACCGCAGCGTTCTATCCCGCCAAAAACACACACGCAGAAGTTTCAAAAGGCAACGCTGCGACGCCGTGACGTTTCCGAAGAGCTTTTGTCTCTACGTATGTCACTTCGGATATGAGTTGATTGATTTGCGCGCAAGTCGCACGTGAAGCGTGCGACAGAGTTTCCGCTCGCTCAAAGCTTTCGGCGAAGCGATACCGACAGATTGCAAAGTGGACACTAAGATGACATTACGTTAGCGAAGACCAATGTTGTAAGAGAGGTCGAGACACTTTGAAGACGGTTTTGTATCGTTTAAGAAGGAGAGAAATCTCGTCACGACGTAAAATTAGTCGGTCTTGGGAATTTTTCTAGATGCGACGCGGCGCACTTGTGGTTAAACGTCGGTCAAAGCGACGACGTTTTTTCAGACTTCCCCGCCGGGCGGTCGATGCGCTTTTCGCGTAAATATTTTTTCGCAAAAGAGGTTGAAGTAAATGATGGTGGGCGGCAGTGTGAAATGGGTAGTGCAGAATGAGAGATGGTGGAGAATGTATCATTCATCCCGTCCGTCTGGGCGGAGTCCGTCCGCCTCGCCCGGAACAGAACGTCGAGTCGTAGCCGGAATTTTTCAAGCAGACCGGTGAAATGTTTCCGGCCCATTGTAATCTTTCATGTGCGAGTGAAAAGCTTTTTCTATATAAGATTGACAAATTCCTCCCGCGATCTCTCGCCTGTAATAAATATCAATTACACTCGTTCTTTCTCATATATTCTTGAAATCGCCACGTACATTTAGGCCGCGTGAATGGCGAATTTCCGCAGCGTTGCGTAAGATCTTTCGAGGAAGACGAAAGTTTTCGATTGAAGCGGACGACTAACGCGTCTGACTTTTGCGAACTTTGCGCGAAGTTTAGCTTCGACTCGAGAAGACTGATGTCGTGACACTGAATTCAGTTTTCCTCTCGTATTTTCAAAGATACACGTATGACTAACAATAAGTTTATCTGGCAGTATCGCACATTGTTAAAAATAAATTTCTCGTCTTGTTTGATAAAACTTTAGACTCGCATTTAGAATTGTATTTGGGAGTTCATTGAACCAATTAATCGTAATTGAAAGATTTAGTACAAATGCATAAGTTCGCATTCTCTCTATTTTTGTTTCAGATATGGTTTTGTATACAGTTCACCTTATAAATTATGAATCTCTGCTGCACGGAGTTATAATTAAATGCGCTCATAATTTAAATGAAACAATATAAATAATAATACTGCCATCTTATAACTTATTACGCTTGAATCTACGTGAATTTGAATAGAATTATAATTTTCAGATGCAGAACTATATAATAGTCTCACGTAATAACTTGCATTTCTCTTTCCGTGCTTCCAATTTTCATAGACTTGGCATAAATTTTGTGTGTAGAACATGTCAATTAACGTAGCATTCCTTAATTAGAATCAAGCGGGATCAAAGCGATCTCCAAACCAACACCAAAGCTATTCAGACAGCTTGAAGAGAAATGGCGTTTCGCTTTAGCGCAATAGTTACGTACCTTGTTTATTGCGTTTCTCGCAAGTTTAATCTGAATAAAGCACACAGTCCCGACGCCGAGGTCGAATAATTTGCATTGCGCGGGTCATTGCGGCGGATTTACATCCGGCGGCGCGGCAGGTTAAGAACCCCTGGATTACATCGTTTCTTCGACGTGCGCCATTGCCGCGATAAACTTAGCGGTTTTGCGCGCCTCTTGGTATATAGACGGCAAATTGGAAATCGATATGTCGACCGAGTCTGTACGATATAACGTCGCGTCTCACACTGTGTATGGATCGGCTATAAGCATGTTTGCACGCGCGTCGTCCAGGCGAGGCGCGATCGCTTTGAAAACGACCACCGTCGTCGGAGTTTCAGTTGACCACTTGTCGTTTAAATATAAAGAAGCACGTAGATGATCAGAACGATAGTGCTACACGTACAACACATGTATAACATTTGCATAATACGTCACGAAATGATATGTAAACGCGACAACAAAACCGCACGGATGACGATCGGCTCGCCTGAATTATTGACATGTTTTCTTCTTGCCAAAACATGCCGTAATATTTTGACAATACCTTTAATTCTGATTCAGAATAGATTGTACATTTTATAAGTTATGAATCGAGTTTGGAAAATTTTTTAATTTTGAATATTTTATATGTATTTTATAATTTAATTAATTGTTATATTAATTAATAATTTAATTAATTGTTTTTCGTTCTTCTTTGTTCCAGGTATGTATTTGCAACCAGTTATGAGTGTTCTACAGTTATTTTCATCGTGGATTTCAGAACAAAATGTGAGTACATTTAATTTCAAGAAGAAAAAATATAATATAGGTAAATTTTTAATAATTTGTCTGAAATTAAACCGAACACTTTTTTCAATTTTGCGATGTAAATTTAGCAACTTTTTTATTGTAAAATTAAAAATATGCACGGAAAATTTCTAAAATTTTTAAATAATTTTTAATTATTATTTTTTTGTTTCAAAACCGTATTATTATGCTGCGAAACTTGGATATATAACGAATAATGCAAAATAAAATGAATGAAATAATATCAACCGCAGCTTCGTTTCTATTTACACAAATGCGTGATATTATATATAATACTTTGATTTTATCGTATTTTGTTAAAAACGTTCAGAAAATCAGTGATTGTTCCAATACATATTTTATATAAAATACAGACGCATTGACATTCTGCGATTGTGCGATCACAACAAAACTCGATGCCGCATCGAATTTATCTTTTATCTTTGCGGCAAACATTGAAATTTCATAAACCAGACTTCGACGAAAAATGCAGCGGTAAAAGTTATACAACTAAAAATTTCGAACTTATATTTTTTGCTTTGTCTTTTCGTCATCCAAATGTTATTTTTGAGAACTCGTGAATCTACTCTTAACCACACAAAAACCTATATTGAATTTATATATTACTTTCGGCTTTTGTAAGAAAGCGAATCTGATCGAAAAGATCTCTATTTTAATCGATATCTCTAGTCGATACACCGTGGCGCTATTAGGCGACTAATGAGTGCATTAATGTTCGCCTCTGCTATTTCTGTGATCTATGTTCTTCTCGGCTGGCACTCTAAGCAGCATAGACGCCTACATTTACGTTTCTATTGAAGTCGCCGTATTTTTCTGTGTACGTTTGTAATACTGGAATATACTCATTGTGGCTTAGAAGTGGTTGGTTATTTACTAATTCCTGTCAGCTTTAAACTCGTGTGAAAAAGTACTTCCTCTCGTCTTTTCAGTCTATCAGCGCGTGGGATTTGTCACTTTTAATTGCGGCTTTTTTAATTGAGAATTTAATGTCACGAAGCCATATACTGCGTCACGATATTTTTTGATCTCGGTTTTGCACGCACTCCAACATCTTACACCTATATCTATATTTACCTATGATACTTCTATTTTTTAATTAAACCGCTACGACTTCGTGTTCTTTCGTCGCTGGCGAAGACGATCCTACTGTTTGCGGAAATCACTTTGTTCCTTCCTTTGTAATATGCAGAAAGCCTTTCTCATGATATTCCATTCTCCATATCCAGCCGCGAAATATTTTTTCCTGATTTGATGTTTCCTGGAGTTTCATTTCTGTATTGCCTTTTATGAAGAATGTATGACGTAATTTGCACAATATTTGCAAAGCTACTGTTAAGCTTGTAAAACTGCTATAATGGAATGAAAATGCGCAATCATGATAGCAAATATATATTATTATATTTTACAATGAATCGCAAAAATGGTATTTTAGGTACTGTTTTAAAATTTGATAGAATAAAATATTAATGTTAAATAGCTAAATATCTCTGCTTCTATTAATTTATACGATAGCCTATGATTTATAATAGGATATAATTGTACGTCGAGCTGTCACGGAATGAAGATAATCCGCTTGTAGACACGTATTCATGTCGGCGATGACGAGATATCGGACAATACGCGCAGAGATGCAATTTAATTTATTCCAGTTAATTCATTCAAGTCGAGACAATCAACGGCTGCTTGCCTATCATCATCATATCTTCGTAGACTCATGAAGTTGACGAGTGCTTTCAATTAATTTCTTAGCTCGGAGATCAGTGCCGCGAATATCCGCGTGAAGTTCTTTAAATATCTTTCCTGCATAAGTAGGTCGTTTGAATCGGATTCTGCGGTAGAGAGGAAGTATTTAAATGAAAAGACCGAATCAGAGTCACCTTTATTGAGGAGACCTTCTTGCGCGGATAAAAATCTCATACTTTCATAGAAGTTTAACCAATATCGCATAAATTGTAGAAGAAGTTCAGTTCCCCTTTGAGCAATTCTTACTTTTTTTTTTTCACAGTGTTGATGAAAAGATTCCGTAATCAAGCGCGATAAAATTGAGAAGAAAAATACTATTTAAATGAATAAAATTAAACATTGGAACGAACAAAGTTCCGTATTTGCTTGATTTAAAGTGGTCAAATTTTTTAGATAGGCTTTCGGCACAAAATGTTTCCATATCTGTGCGCTTCTAAAAATCCGAGAATTGATGAATGAATGTGAGTCGCGTTTGAAATGACCACGGGCACTTGTGGAGCGATTGTTGAAGGAGTATCGAGCTTCTGACGCGTCGGTCAGCCACCTTGGAGGGCTAGCGCGCCAGGTGCATGGTCGCGGATAGGTGTACGGACTCGTCGGCGGTGGGTCGGTATAATCTACGGCGGCAGTTGCAGCTGCAGGAAGAGAGGGCCAGGGCACGGGGTGGAGTGCCAGCCGGCGGCCCGTCGAGGGGTTTGAGCTCGCCCCGATGGGGGGAAACCAGCGCGCAAAGGTGGCGTCGGCGTCGCGACGCCCGGAGAGAGTCAGTCACCAACCGACCTCAACGCGCCGCGTAACCTCACTCCGACCTAGTAAAGCGCGCCCGTTCGCGCTCGGCGACGCACTGCTGTGATTTCGTTAAAATCCTACGACGTTCGCGTTCGTCCATCGTTCATCGTCGTTGCGTCACAATCAGTCGTTCGTGAAATGATGACGCGCGTCGAGAGATTGGCACTGAACGCGAATCGCGCCATGCTGAATCGAGTACTCGTGGTGCGCTCCGAGGAGTGACACGCTCGACGTCCAGTTGTTCTCGCGCTCGAACTCGCTTTTTTCAGGGAAAAGGAAGTTGTTTTGCGCTAACGTTCGTGGCGAGTAAGTTGAGAAATCGGATTCAAAGCTGAATTACGTGCAATATTGAGTACAGCAATATTGAACTACGTATTTGCAACGTGAACTTACTACTCTTTGACCTTTTCTTTCCATCTGTGCGATCGGACGTGATTCTCGAAAATGCGCGCGGGGATTTTACTCTTTCGCGACGAAGGACCGCAAATGGCATATGGTGTCGCCTGGTAGCTCGAAGTGGGTCAACATTTCCCTCTCAGTTTACCCGGCGATGATGCTACTGGCGATCGCCGTCTCAGCTGGTACCAGTCGTCGATGATTTCGATGACTCGGATTCAAGTGTCGTAGATGAGTGTCTTGACCGAGCGCCATGCGTCGACCCGGGTATCCGCGTGACCCGGCGACCCAACGTAGCAGCATAGCTGAGGTCATTGAGTACCCCGCCCGGATTGTCAGAGAATTCCTCGCGTCTTATCTCTCGTCTCTTCTCGCGAATTGAGATTTTGTACACAGGAAAATTGGAACAAGACGTGATCAAATTTTTATCGAATTTGTCCGAGTAATATGAAAGAAAGACGCGTGCAAAGTCAAATTGCTTGAATCTCATTTGCTTCCGCTATTGGTTACCACGCGATTTCATCCGCATTGATCGGAACAAAATGTTACATGTATAAAAATTGTATAAATTTTCTTTGAAAGGTGCCCAAAGCTGCACCTATGTGAACTTGGCACCCGACTTTTAATAAATAAAGTTTTAAATAAGTAAAATGATAGTACTTCGTTTGTAGTTGTTTGTAGTAAAAATATTTTCGTTTGTAGTAAAAATATTTTTGTTTGTAGTTCAACCCATTATAAAAAAAAAAATGTTTAAAAAATGACTGTCACCCGACTTTAAGATTTTTCAAATCCGCTTCTTCCACGTGATTCAGAATCGTTTGTAGTTGTTTGTAGTAATTTTCCTTTTGTTTGTAGTTGAATAGTTTAAAAGTTATAACATATTTGCAATAAACAAATAATGTAACTTTGTCAATTTTGAAGATTTTTCAAATCCGCTTCTTCCAAGAAAATCACTACAAACAACTACAAACGATTCCGAATCACGTGGAAAAAGCGAATTTAAAAAATTTTTAAAATTGACAAAGTTACATTATTTGTTTATTGCAAATATTTTGTAACTTTTAAACTATTCAACTACAAACGAAAGGAAAATTATTACAAACCACTACAAACGATTCCGAATCACGTGGAAAAAGCGGATTTGAAAAATCTTCAAAATTGACAAAGTTCACTCTTGACTAATTGTTTAAACAATCATAATTTTGAAACGGTGCAACTACAAACGAAAAGAAAATCACTACAAACAACTACAAACGATTCCGAATCACGTGGAAGAAGCGGATTTGAAAAATCTTAAAGTCGGGTGACAGTCATTTTTTAAACATTTTTTTTTTATAATAGGTTGAACTACAAACGAAAATATTTTTACTACAAACAACTACAAACGAAGTACTATCATTTTACTTATTTAAAACTTTATTTATTAAAAGTCGCGTGCCAAGTTCACATAGGTCAAAGCTGCGGATAAAAAATTAAATTAGATATTTATAGATACGATGTAATTTATTTCTCGAGCAAACTTCTTTAATGAACGGGTTAACGTTTTCACAGCATCAAGTTACGCTAGACCGCGTCGTTTTACAATGTCATGACCGCCGTTTACTATCGCGCCAGTAATTCATCCTTTATACGAAGTGTTCCGACAGTTTTGCGTTCCTTATCGGAGTTTGGTCACCGTCGCTGCATCCTGTTGATAAGCCAGTGTTTACGTTGCACATACGTTGCCCGAGCACGTGCTGAAATATCGAGTACGAGATAAACAAATCGGAGCGACTTCGTGATCATTCTCGAATTTTTTTCGCAAAGAAATGCAGTATTAACCGTGTCTTGATCATTATTTTTCACAATGACATTTTCGACACAACAATGCTGAAGCGTCGGCAATATCTATAAAAAGGCATATATCGGATGAAACAACATTTTGGTCTTTACAGTTGCGTTAAATAATATAATGAATAAATATTAATATAAATAAAGTATTAATTTAAAGAAAAAATAATTTTATTTATTAACGATATTTTTAAAAGCCTTGTTTATCCGATATCGCTGCAATTATTATAATTGTGTTTATCCGATATTTTTTTTACTGCAGTATAGTCGAAGGATCGATAAATTGATATTCTTCGTGCGCGCAACCCCATTTGCGACTGCTCACGCAATTACATCGTACGTGTTCGACGCATCGACGAAATTTAATCTCCGGATTATCTCGCGAGTGCACCGATCGGACATCGGTGATTCTGATCGTGCGAGGATGCGCCGGCGTGCAGCGTGGACGAGCACGCATGCTGCCGGGAAGCACGCGACGACAACGGGCCAGTAAATCCGCGCCACGGAGTCGGTGACCTCTCGACCAATAGCAGTCCAGAGGAGTGTGATGTTTGATGCTGCAGTGGTGTTTTATGCGGCGACGACGAAAAGGTGTGCACTTTTCCCGCAGTATAACCGAGACGCTAATACGTTCTCGTAACCTGATTTCATTGACGCTGCTCGACTGCGGATGCAGTTGTAACGCGTTGACCACCATTGCCCTTCTCCTCCTCCACCCTTTGCCCTCCCCGGTTCTTCTTCTCACCCGTCATGTTTATAACGCGAACCTTCCGCGATTTCCCAATCGTCATTTCGTCTCACATTCATGCATGAAGACAAATGTTAGAAGAAATACGACGTTCAAAGGAACGGTTCTTTGTCGTAGGTGTTAATTCGATTTGCCTTTGACTCCGGCTCATTTTGTTTGTGTTTTAGCTTTGCTTATTTGTATTAGTCTATCTGTATACTGTATATCTCATCTTGAAAATGCTGCTTTGTTAGTGTATAGTTCAAGGACTAGATTCATAGTGAACTTAAAGTTGAATGATCGACGTGTCTTGTTAGACATTCGCATTCGACAATCCGCGTCACCGAATGGACGACTTAGACACCGGGTCGCTCGTTATGGATTGAATAAACCGGGAAAAGCGTTTAATTGTCGGTTTAGGCTCGGCACAGAGTATTACCGTGGAAGGCTCGATCGATTTCCAAGTGGAGAGCTTTCCAAACGGCCGAAAGGAGGAGCGCGGCGACGACGATGGGCCGACTTGCTGGAGCCCGTCGGGGTACTTCATCTCGTGGGTGAAGTGCCGACACGAAAGCGACCGGATGATCCAGCCAATAGTCCTGAACGGTTCCACTTAGTCTAACGGGCGATTCGTAAAACAGGTATCATCGAGCCGATCTGTTAATGGTGATCTTGTCCCGCGCGCGACACTTTGTTCTTATTGTCAAATCGTAAACGCGATATCGCGGCGGCTTAGCCGCCGATAAGCCGATAAGTCGCTCGTCAATTGCGGGGGTGTCCTTGATTTTCTAACGTGAAATTATCACGTGGCGCATGTGAGACGCGGCGTGCCAAACGCATTTGCCGTTGCGTCGCGTTACACGCTCGGATTAGCGTGCGATACAATATGGCGCTGTCGCGGTTATCGATCTGGATATTCTAATTTGAATTACGTTCTCGTGTGACACACTCGCTTCTGCACACAGAGCTTCGGCTGTAATAATGGAAAGTTCGGAGTATATGGTAATGTCGTAAGATATATATATATAACGGTATATTATTCGCAACTAGCGTTCCGTTTTTGGAATAAATTAAATCAATATGTACATATACAATATTTGTATACATTAAGCAAATATTGAATGATAGGTACACCAGTTAGTTAATTAACGTTATGAATGAATGTCACATATTGTAGATATATATATATATAAACACAAAATACAAGAACTATTTTTTAAGAGAAAGTGGCGAACTAAGGAGCGTGCCCGCTTATTTTCACCCTTGCGCTAATTAGCAAATAAACATGCGGTTTAAACGTGTGCGTGACCATTGTCGTAAACAAAGAGTTCAAACATTTGCGCACAACAATTTTATCTAAACTGGCGTGTAGAGGCGTAAAATTTTATTATCCCGACGCCATAAACACGACAGTTTTTATTTTGCCGTCGAAACAGACGCTATTTCGTATCTTCGCGTAAAATTTCGCTCATATGCCGCAATGCCGGTCCGCAACATCGTTCGTTATTTTTTTTTTCTACACGTAATTGCGATTGAACATGTATATAACTCGGTTCGGTTAAATACAGCAAGATTAAAGCTACCGAATTATCGGATTTTGATTATCGCGCTATTTTAACATTTGATTATCGTGCTATTTTAACATCGCTACTTGATTAAATCCACTTCGGCTAATAATGTATCCGCACTTTGTGAATTTTCTCTCCTTCAATGTCGCTACATTTTCATGCGCGCCAGGGGTTATGCACGACTCAGTGGCGTGACCTAATTTTACAATCAATGCTTTCAAGATCTAAGGGTCTGTAAATGGAATTTCACACCCCTTTCCGCTGCTGTCGCTAAAATAGCCGCACGCTGGACCTCTTCGTTAAAATTTTGCAATAAGGTTGTTACATGGATGCGAATATCTCTATATATGCACACAATATAATAATGCATTGTATCATTCAATATTTTTCATCATTTGTCAGAATTTTCAACGTACTTTAAATTTCAATTATTGCAGAAAAATCAAACATGAAATTTTTGCCTTTGTTTAAAAATTACGAACAAATTGCGAATGTTTTTAATAACGCAAATAAAAGTTGGTTATTTGACCGATGATTAATATTGATGATAAATTTTTAAAAACTGATGCCGTATCTATTTTTCGATTTTAATTTTAGTTTTTACTAAATTACAATTTTCCGCTGTACAAACTAATAATCATCTTTGTTTTTGTTTTATTTTACGATTATGTAAATACGTCTCGTTGCTTATTCTGTTTATTTCAAGCCTTTCGTGCCTTCGGTCTACTAAAAGAATAGATGGTCATTTCAAGGATAGTCGATTACGATTAGTGCTCGCATAGACGAACCGGAAGAGACAGTTGTTTCGTGCGCTTTCTCGGAAACGACGTTCTACGATACTTTGCGGAAAGGACTTTTAGACCGTTTAAATTCCTAGGAAAATGCTTTCAGAGATATATATTGTCCTTGAATATTTGCGCACTTGAATACCTAAAGTACTTTGGAGATTGCACAGTTGTAAAAAAGTGCATTATAGAAATACGAATAACGACTATCCAAATACTGTAACCTGTAACTAATGTATTGAAGAGGAAATACAAAGTGTTGTTTGATTCTTTTCATGCGGAAACTATAAATATTAAAATTAAAAAAAATTTCTGTTTTTCAAGTTTTGCAGCGTAATTCAATAGTTTAATAGTTTCATGGTTCAATACATACAGTTCAACAGTTTTAAAATAATTTTTAAATAAAAATTAAGTAGTGCAGTGAATTAAATATCTGCTAAAAATAAAGCAATTATAGCAACGTTTTCAATCGTAATTAAAAAAAGCTGAAAATTGAGATATAAAAACAAAACAGCAGCATCAATTTTCCCGAATTTATTGCTAACATCAATCACCGGTAAACCAATAAGCTAATTGGCATTTACGCTCATTATAAATAATGCGGCTTGTCTAGGCGGATAATAATATTTGCATTCATCCACACACGAAACGAGTGACATTGACGTAGTTCAACGACGGTATAGCTAAACATCGAACGGATTACGCATAAGTCCTTGCATCCCGTAATAGACAGTCGCTGGGATACCGCTGCGGAATGTACGATATCTCGGGAATTTTAGTTAGCGAAATATTCTCCATCCCCCGTTCGAATATTCCCCCGAGTTCTCTCGCACACACGTGTCTCAGCTGTACAATGACTGCTATATCATATGCATTTTCCGATAATCAATTCTGGATTAGTGTTAACTAACCTCGGTCTAGCGATTTTGCCATCCACTTCTAAATTCTATTCCCGCTTATGCAGATAGAGGAAGGAAATTGAATAAGCTAAAATTAATAAGCTTAAAGTGAGCGCTGATGCAATTAGGTTCTACAATTAATATGAAATAGTTTCTAAAATTAGCTACGATAGCTATGAATTTGTTACAAGGACATTGTTCCTTTTCTGTGGAATCTTCTTCGAATTTCGACGAATTTGCGTTTTCGAGCAGACCCGTTTCGGCGAAACGGTGAAAAGACGTTCGTTAAGATCACGAAGCGTGCCCGCTCGAGTGGTGGCAATGGACGCTTTTTAAGAACACCTTTCTCTCGTTTGCTCGTCTCGTCATGGACTGTATGTACGTACCTCGTCGACCTGTTGTCGAAGGCCAAGCACAAAGCGGCCGCGCCGCCGTCGTTTCCGGGTCAAAGTTCAACGAACGTACTCCGCGTCCCGTGCCGTGACATTCGTAACGCGCGGGGGTTGCCGCCATACGTATGTGTACATACGTACGTATGCAATAACAGAGAAATACGCGCGCGTTTCACGACTCATCGGTGAGTCCTTGTGTAAATCTCAGAATAGATCAAAGGACCGTTTCTAATATACATTACTAGCTTCGCGATGCGGGTAGGGTGACGTATTTTTCAATCACGCCGGTGTCTAGGTCAATACTTTGCTTTTGCTTTAAAGATTTCTTTTTCATTCTTTCATGATGTGTTAAATAAATTATGTGACGTTCGATATTTTTCTTGCCTGTGACGCTTTTAAATTCTTCCGAGTGATGCATAATCAGGAAGAATGAAATTATTAAAGAAAATATATATTTAAGATGAACATTTGATTGAAGATAATTTCGAAATTGCATACAAGTATTTTTAGATTGAGCGTGACGAAATCTCATGAAAGTTCCGAACCAATCTCTGGGGATATTCTGTGAAATCGCCTTGAGGCGCAATAGATTAGCGAGTTAACAGCCGATTAATTTTGAGGATCCTCGAGGATGCTCCGCGTACGTCACGAGTCTTACGTCATCGGCCGAGGTGTAGGTAGGTCAGCGAACTGCGACCTGGATTCGATGGATAGATTCCACGCATTATCTGACGACCGCGGGGCAATTCGGTATTCATCGATCCGAAACGCGAGCGTATCGATCTATCGACTTGATTTCTTGCGTACTTTTTTATAACGCGCAATGTAACCTGGTATAAAAATTAAGCAGCTTGCGGCGTTCCATCAGTTAACTTTTCCATAAAATCTATAAAGAGCCGCAGGCCTAGATTCCATTAACTATCAGATATCTGTGCACTTCATCATATTTTTATTTTTTACTCCTATTTTTTATTTTTATTGTCTTTCTTTTTATTCAAAATACTTTATCTGTAAAATATAATTTATGCAAGAAGTCAGACGGAATTTATAGGAATATTAAAATATTCAATAAAATAGTTATTCTCGTCATGAAAAATTTTGCCCATACTTATTTATGAAAATAATTAGCAAAGTGTAAAAAATGAAGAAAAAAAAAAGAAAAAAAACCAATTTGCAGCGCTTACGATATTAAAAGAAATTGTTAATGAAATAAATAACAAAGGGAATTTGTTTTAACCCTTTGATATTTAATTCAATATGTATACATTTTTAAAACAATATGAAAATTTAACACAACGCGCTTGACACTTAATCACTAATACATTTTACACGAGAACTTCTGCTTTACACAAAATAGAAAGAAACAAAATATGAATCGCAAGGCGTCTTTTTTCGAATGTTGATTAGTTATGAAATGAATGCATATATTGTTCATTATTTCCGCGTTTTTTTTTTTTAATTGGTTACTTCTAAACAAAGCAGTAATGTATAACAGTCGCGCGATAGGTGCCGATCAGATATAATTTCAAGCTGCAAGAGATACGAGGATTATACAGGTTCAATTGCAGTTTAATTCAGAAAAGACCAGCTTGCTGAAACGCGCAATCCCGTTCCTAGTTTCCATCCGTTGATTAGTCTCTCTTCAGAGCTTGCTTTGATCAGGACGCGGTTTTCCGGATAGAACGGAAGTCGGGGTTTGAATCGATTGATATCCTGCTATTACGAAAATTTCACGACGAAGCGCCATTTTATGGACCTTTCATGATTTTTTGTGCCGAAATGTATCTTCCTTAAGTTTTTTTAAAAGCGCTGGAAATGTTATTAAATGAAAAGTAAACATTTATTTATTTTTAAGAAAAAAATCAAAGATTAATGCGGTAAAAGAATTATTTATTCATTTATCGGTAATTTTTAATTACAATGTGAAGTATATTGAATGTAATTAATTAATGTGAACACAAGAAAAATAATATCGTGACATTTACACTTTCCTTCCATTTTTCCAAAATTGATGCGCGTTTTAACGTGTGTTAAGCACTTTATTAAGCGTGTGCTCGAACATACGGGACCCAGGTCAATCGATTAATCGCCTGTATTTATGGTTCGCCACCTAAAACGGCTTCGATCATGAATGTGCCCTCCTTGGCCTCGAGTCTAATGCGGATCGATAGGATGATCGATTTTCCCGTTTTAACTCGCAGAAAAGTTGAAGTATCCAGCCCCGAAGATACGCTTCCGACCTTACTCAGTTAAATCCAGTAAATCGCAGTGAGCCGCGACGTCGCGTTCTCACGATGTAAATCACCGTTTCCACCCTTGACTCACCCTCTGGCTGCATTACCCCTTGAAGAATAAACCGCGCGTTTCTCCTGCGCTGCATACCAAATAGGATTTGGCGAATGGGATCGAGCTCGGTTCCGTGGTAATTTATGTTTTTTTTCGCATTTTCACCAAGCGTAGCTCTCTTTACATCGGACAAAATTTTTGTTACGATTTTTTCATTTATTAAACCGCTTATCTGTTTTCCGTGTTCGATTTAACTCTTTTTCAGGGTTTCTGACATACACATCAAATACGAACAATCAGTTAAATAACTATATTTATATATTTATCAGTTATAAATTGCCTATTATTTTTATTTAATCAATAAATAAATAGCAAAATTTTCTAGTAGAAATAAGTAGTATAATTAATTTAATATTAAAAATTGCACAAATAATTAAACGATTTTAATTATAACAATATTCTTTGAAGCAATTTATTCACTTTTACAAAATGTTATACATTCATACGTTCTTCTTAATACTGGAAAAGCTTACTTATATTATAAAGGTTTATTTCTCCGATAATTAATTTTCTTTTCTGCTTCTTAATCGTGTAATCGTTTTAATTTTCTTTTTTCATCTAAAGCACGCGTCTCTGTAAACGAGCAACGTCAGCTCATCAAACAGTTACGTTCTTAATTGCCATAATCGAAGCGATCGAGATATTTCACGAACCGTGTCAAGAGCTCTACATAAACAGTTTCAAAATGCGAACGTAGGGGTGCCTTGTTTTAATATTTAAATCGGTTAACGCTTTGATTCTTATTCATAAAATAATATCTCACATTATTTTACTCGATATTATAGTTACTTTATTACAATCGTGTCTTCCTCATTTTTCTTCTGCGAAATACAAAGATTTGTACGTATTGCAATTTATTACCTTTGATATCATATTATCATACAGTGCGCCGCAGCTAGCATTAAGCAGTTTTTATCCGCTACAACCGCTTTATCGTTTATAACATCAATCATCTTCCACGACGAGGAAGGACAGGCAGTTCAAAACTGGCCGCTCAGGCAACCACCACGGTGGTTATAAACCGCGGTTTATCTGATTCTTTTCTACATGGTCGGAGCTTAATAGTTTTTTCCACATTCCATCCGCAATGCCTGCGCTTCGCGAATCATCGTCCTTCTCTAAAGTAGAAGAGTTGCAGTGAATATCTCCCTATATTAGTTTATCCGCGCGATCGACCTGCTTGCATGAACTTACATTTATATATTTTCTCGCGCACGAGCTGTATTGATCGATGAACGATGCCAATCGTTCTTTTTGTAATGTTCTATTTTATATAACTTTCATACGATTCTCCACATGCGCTCTCTTACTTACCATCGCGCTCTGGTAAATCATTTTTAGACATTCCAAGTTGCAGTAGCATCTAGTGCCAAAACTCACCGAGCTATTTTTTACATATTGATTATTGGGATCTTGTTGACACATTTGTTAAAATGAAGTTTATTGCAAAATGATGAAAGAATCGTGGCTTTGAGACACTATAATATATATATTGTATATAAAGTTAAAAAATACACTTTATCAAATTAACAATACAAAGAAACAGTTGCAAACAATCTAATAGTTTAATTTTCAAACATTTTACATATTTATATATTGCGGTAAAATAATTTGAATTTTAATTTAATATACATAAAGAAGATGCATAAGTTTGCTTATGTTTTACAATAAAGCTGTCGTGAGTCAGCTCTGCGGTATTGCTGCCACGAAGTAGCTGATGGGTAATACGGGCATATATATGCAAAGTTTTGGTGCGGAAGTATGAATAAAATAAAAATTGCCGATGCCATGTCGTAGAGATAGAAAATAGCTGGCATTCCGTGTTCATGAAAATGCCACGACTGCAGCTTTCCTACCCACGTGACACTTTAAAGCAGAAGCATTATGTATTCGAAGTATTCGAAATATATACGATTTTGCATCTGAGACTTATAAATTATGGAATTATTTTAGAGCAGTGCTTAGAATTGCAAATACTTTTTAATTAATTGGCATCTTATATCTGTTTTTTTTTTATTATTATTCATTATTTATTCTTATCTTTTATCTTACTCTTAAGTCTGGTGTTTGCTATTTTTATATTGCAATTGAGAGCTCGTTACATTAACAAAGCGATATTTGTGTAATTATAAATTGTACAAACTGTCGTCCACACTGTAATTGGAGAAATAAAATTGCACTTGGCTTGGCAGTTGTAATATACTTATGCAAATTTTGTCGATTCGGTTGGTGGCGCGAGCTCGAAGAAAAATAGATCATGTCATAATTAAGCGCGGCTCGCGTTTCACTAATGAGCGCGCGACGAAGTGTTCTCTAAAAGATATGATGTAGGTTAAATTCGAAATAAACTTCGAATAATTTTAAGCGAAACCGGTATTGTATCGCTTTGGCGCGAGTGTATAGTACATCGACAAAACTTTGGAGTATCCCAACTTCGGAAGTGGTGTCGCGCGCGCTGCACATTAATTTCAAAAACTTATTATAACGACGCAGTAATGTAAATTTAACTCTATATTAATACACTTCGAGAATTCGAGACAGGAATAGTTCTATCCGATTATGATGTTTATAATATTATAATAATAATATGACAATCAAGCAATCATACGGTTTGTATAATAATAATATAACAATCAAGCAATCACACGGTTTGTTTTTAGCATGATTAGAACTATTTATCATTAGTCTCATTTAATATCATTTAATCTCATTTAATATCATTTAATATTATTTCTGTCAGAAATAAAAATTTATTTTATAATTAAATAACAATAAAATGTTTAAAGAATAATAAAACTAATTTGTACAATATTAAAAATAATTTTATTTTTATTATTTTTAATTATCTAACATAAAGAAAATAATGATGTATAGATGAAATTTATATTTGTGCTTTTCTACAAATGGATATATATACATATATATATATATATATATATATATATATATATATGCAATAAATATTTTAAATTCCTTTTTAAATATATTTGAAGATTTTATCAAATCTCAAATATAAGTCGATGGAAGCTTATTTTATGCTTATTTTATCTTTCTTTTTTGCATACATAATTCAACTTTGCTGTAGGAAAAACGTTTATCTGCAATTGAAAATTGCTGGATTCTGGATTGTACCAAGCAATTTAAGGAAGATGAGGGTCGTAATAAGAAGAAGAAGAGCAATGGGATTAATATCCCGTTAGAGACAAATTGATAAAAATTCATTCGTTGTATTTTTCTACTTCTTTCGGATACACTCAAATTTTATCTTGAGATGAAAGATAGATTATACGAAATTATTTTCAAAAACTTGTATCGCGAGATTTTATTATCGAAAATATCGATTAATCTTTTTGTTCAATGAAAATTGATTACATGTAAAAGTGATTATTGCAAAAATGAGTGCTCATAGCATCGTATTACGCTGCTGTTTGTATTATTAAACAAATTACAATTAGATTTTGCAAACATTATTATATAAATTAAGCTCTTATTAATAAGTTAATAACTAATAAGTTAAGTTAATTAGTTATTAATAACTAACTTATTAGTTATTAAACATAAGTTAAATTTATACATTAAAATAATACTGTTTCTATTATTATTTTACAAAATTATTAATACTTTTATAAGATATTTTATCGTGAACATAACGTTTTTTATCTCATTATATGATTTATTAAAATATTTCTACTTTAATTAAAAATTATCGTTTTTAAAGAATGGAAGCTGTTGAAAGATTAAATTGCTGCTAAAAAACTCATTAATAGATTTTTAAATAATTTTACGTTTATAAGACAATATTATTATATTTATAATAGTAGAGAAAGAGAATATATTGCACTGTAAAACTGTTACAGTTCACGTCGAAAATTTATTATAAAATAAAACTATGAGCGACTAATATCATTTTTCTTTTTTCGTTGCTTGCGCTTTGTTCCCAATTATTGATTTCCATCGCATAAAGTTCGTAACTGAAGAAGCACTTCTTGAGATTTGCTTTCTCGGGTCTGAAATCCAATAATCTTTAATTGGGTCACAATAACGACATATTATTGACCATCACCGTTCTTGACACGATACCGAACTGATACTGCAAATAGAAAATAATTTTCACGTTATGATTACGATGATTTGAAGGAATTTCTGTCAAATAAAGTATCATAGAGCTGCGTACAATCTTATATTTATCTCTTCGTTGTCAGATAAATTTTTAATATCTTCTTTCGAATTTGAATATCTTTTATAGATTTTTTTATTACAAAAATGGCTTATCTTTTTAATATATGTGAAATTGATACATACTTCTGTAATAAAAATATACTATTAAAAAATTTTTATTATTTTAGAAAATTTTGAAATAATAGCTGAGTTTGAAAAATCTAGCTTGTTCTTAAGAAACGTATAAATGCAAGCGGAGTAGACATTTTATTATGAGAAATATACTTAAATATTGAGAATTTTTCGCGCGACATATATATGTGTGTATATATATATATATATATATATATATATATATATATATATATATATATACCATATTTATATGTATATAGATTTTGTATGCAGTTTCACATATCTCTTCATTCTATTTCTAAGAGAGTCTCTAAGAGAGAGTTGGGTGTAGTAATAATTTCGAAGGCATTACGCATGCAACTCTCGAGGATCGAATTACTTGAAGTTTCTAGTGGCAGAGTAATATAACCGTGAAGTGTGCAGTAGTGAATCTCCGCTGTGTAGTCAGACGCGACTTGGCTGACTGTCGTTGATGTTAGTTAGTATCAGATGCGCAGACTTCTGCGCGTGCAATTTCGCATCACAATCTTTCTGCGTGTCTGCCAAGCAAGTGATTTCCTCTCTTTAGCATGTATGCGTCGAAATTTCGGGTTCCTATTTTACGAACCAGCTTTGTTGATAATTATTGTGTTATGAATAAATTATTGCGCATTGAAAATTTATCACGTGCAAACAGTATCGAATATTTCGTTCCTCTTTTCACGCACGAATAATTTATTCAAAAAAAGAAATTTAATATCGTTTAACAACAGCATATGCTTCCAACCATCGGAATTATTAACAACGCAGGAAGCGAATGATTGGGCGAAACTCGATCCAGTCCAATTTGTCGTACTTATGAAACACACAATATCCACTAATTTAGCAAACGTACTGATACACCGAATTTCCACCTGGTTTTCGAGTTGCTATCGGTCGCGTTTCGCGGGGAATCATGGCGCCGAAATGCACGTATAAATTACACGGGATCAATTAACGCCATGTAAACGAGAAGCAACCATCGGTCAACGGTCACGTATTTGCCGGGCTCGCGTATACCGGTACTACGCGATCCCGTTTCCCATCCGGCACGTATCGCATCGATCCCCTGCGTCCGTGTCCCCCTTCGTGGGCCCCGTAGCTTCCGCTAATGCGTCGTGACGAACAATCGCAAGCAGAAATAGCCGGCGGTAGCCAAGATAATTAGTGGCAGTCAATGATCCGCCACGTAACGCGAAACTCACGTATCCGTCGGTTAATCCGACGTTTACGTTGGTATTGCGCTTCGACGCTTTTTCTTCGCAATAAAATATGAATACGTTACACAGTTTGTTGAGAATTCTTTCACGGATTTTTCCCACTGTTTTTACGTTAATCTTCTGGCTCGCATAATCTTACCATTTAGCGAAACATAAAAAGAAGAACTGACATTTCCAGTGGCGGTTCGTATCTTTTTACATCTCGCTGAATAAGCGAAATCTCGCGTTCGCGATAGACTTGACTGTTTCTTGGCAAATAACTAACTTCTGCATACTTGCCGCCAAGCGAGTTCTGTAACAGAATTATGCAAAAACGACGATGGGATCAATGGAAGTGCAAGTAATAGAGAAACGGCGCGAAAATTCGAGCGCACTGCCGTATCCATTCTCGAAGTTGCGACGTTTATGCATTCGAAATATAAGCGCAGTTTACGTCCAACTTTATAACGTACGATTTAATCGGCCATATTTTTCGGCGCGAAAGCCGCGACGGAGTATATTGCGGTCGCAAACATTTTTTAATTAATAAAAGCGCCCCGCGCACTTCGTACGCCATCGTTCGATCCTGTGGATTATCGACATTAATAAGCGATACCGTATTTTACCCGTGGAAGTTTATAGCCGATATTAATGCGCACATTAATCATGCGTTGCGTGGGAGAAATCTGCGAGTGAAATCCTGAAAGTCGGTGTTCACGCGTTGATGGCTTTACGTGTATTACGCGTGTTCAAGCTTAACTAGCTGCAAAAGAAAAGCGATTGAAATGGCACGTTTCTCCTACCTCATTGAATGCTCAAATGCTTCAGCGAAAATAAATTTTTTGAAGTACGAATAATTATGAATGGATCTTACACTTTTACTTATACTAAAATCTTATACTGAAACATATCTCAAGGCATTGTATGCATTGTTAATATTAATATTAAAAAATCACTGATATTTTTAAATTAAAATTGCTGCTTGTTTTGTATAAAAGATGTGTTAATATTTAAAAAATTGTAATTTAGAGTGAAACGACAAGTTTTCTTAAGTTTAAAGCTGGTTAACCTAAGCTAACCTGACTTGAGATAAGTTAAGAGTGCGCAAGCGAATATTAAATTAGAAACGACAAGCGTATCCTTGAATATTTATTCTGATAAAAATTTATATTCGTTTACATATATTGCATAAAGTTTATATAACTCGCGCATTGCGTGCACACATATAGCAATAACAAATGACACAAACTACCTTTTTTTTCATTACGAAAACATATAGATTATACGCGAAGCAGTATTGCAATACTTGCGAGTTAGATAGCCTTGTTTTTAAAACTATCATTACGTGCTGTTATCAGTTTCTTTCTTTTACACTAATTTACACTAGCAACATGAATTGTGATAAGCCGGCAGTACATCGCGAAATTGTATTGGAAAATAACAAGGAACAATTTATTCGAGTGCGCATATAGATAAGCATATTCTTATCATAATTCCGCGTGCATTGCAAAACCACGGCGGTATCCTGTTCGAATTATCGAGCGAGCCTTGACTGATTTCCGGTCACGATTGCTTAGTTCCGACCGTCAAAATGATGGAGGTACAATTGCCGGGAGAAGGCCGGAAGAGGAGATAAAACGTTAACCTAAATTATACGATATGATATGAAAGATTATGTTTCCGTTTATCTTGATTCATCTTTAATTAAGTGATTAAATTTATCTCGATACACTGCATAAGATATTAATGTAGTGTATTATATAAAAACGTCGAAGAGAATATTACATTTTCATACATTCTACACCGTTTGGTAATCCATTAAAAAAATCACGATAAAAATTAAATTTCCTATACTCAAATCTTAATCTAATTACTTTTTGTCTAAGTTTAGATTTTGCTGAATTAATATATGAATCTTTAATCGACTTACTTAATATGTGAAGCTTGTCGATGGAAGAATATATCGTCGTCTTATAATATATGTATAAGGGTATTTTCTTCTTTTCACTGCCGATATAAGACGATATATAAATGTTGAAATGAGCGTGCCATTTATCACCACGAAACGCCATTTCATCCAATCGGTAGAAGGGAGAGAGAGACGTATTTTAGTTGGCTAGATGGGCAAACCAGCGCATCGCTGATGGCACTTGGCGCTCTCGTAAGGACCAACCAATGGCAATTAGTCGAAAATAGGAGCCTTCCTCCAAAGGATAGTTTTCAACTAATTGACCGCCATCCTTACAAAAGCGTCGCGACTTGTCAGAGCAGTTTGTCAAGTTATTCTCTCTCTCTCTTTCTCTCTTTTTTTCTCTTTCTCTCTTTTTCTCTCTCTCTCTCTCCTATCATCGTGCTACAAAGGACTAAACAATCCTTCCACCGTCTCCAACTCCTGTCTCTTCTAGCCCGGACAAGCGATCCATTCGCTCAACACTGCCAAACCGATCGCCGTAGCAACAAGCGATTCGGGACTTGGGCGATCTCGTCCGTCGCTCGTCATGTTTTTTCGATCGATCGCGTTACGGTCGATACGTAGAAACGATCATCGACTACCCGCAATTTCGTCGAGCCGTACAGCATGCTGGCGAACCGATAATCTCCGCCGAACGTCGTCCGCTGTATGGTAGTGCGCGCCGCGGCGTCCTCTTCGAGCCGCGCCTGAAAAAGCGAGCGGGAGCGCGTCGTCGTCGTTAGTGCGCGATGTGCCGTCGGCTGGACACTTCCGATCTCGCGATCTCGTGCGTCCACCGCGCCCGTGAGGCCCGTCGATCGTGGAGAACGCCGCCGGCGAGGCCTTCGCCATCGTCGCCGCCGTCGTCATCGTCGTCGTCGTCGTCGTCGTCGTCGTCGTCGTCGTGGACGTCGTGGATCACGGCCCCGATTCTCAGGCCTCTCGTGCTGCGCTCCTCTCCGCGCCGCTTCGCGAGCTGAGGGCAGGCCGGAGGATCCTGGGCGACGGCCGCACCGATGATGGGATTTATTATGGGCTGCACATGTTTCAAAGGTACCTCCCTGTCGCATCTCTTTCAAGGTTCGTACCGCTTCAGGCTGAGCACTCACGGAGCGCACTCGAGCCGAAAACCTGCCGATGACTGCACAGTGCGCGTGTATGTGCGCGCGCTATTTGGATAGATCGATAAAGTGCGTAGGAGCGGAGATAAGTGGAGGTGACATTTTGCAGTACGCTTTTAAGAGGACACATTTATAATTAACGTCAAACGTTCGAAAGAAACTGTTTTCTTTTGTTTTTTTCTTCTTTGCTCTATATAAAGACCGCTTGCTCTTTTATTAATTTGCAAAGTTTTCTTAGATAAATTGCAAATGGGGGTGCAAATTTGCAGCAGTGAATTGATACACACTTTTTTTTTATTTTGTAGCGGAATAATGAATTTTTAATTAACGAGGCATACGTAATCTCTTGCTCCATACATTTCTCTTGTGGACGTCTTTAAATATTTTAATAGAGTATTTCAAACATTAACAGATTATTTTAGTCACTAAACTGAGCATTAATTTGTCATTTCGCCAGTGTCAATAATAGAACAGTTTGAATTTATAACGATATGGAATATTTAATAACATAGATAATGTATCTTTGCATTAAAAATGTTATGTGCAAATCACAAATACGATACATCAATTATAGTTCTGGCATAATTATTGCAAAATGACATCGCTGTGTCTCTATTTCTACACATGCTATCAATATCCAAATTCGGCATTGCCGGTGGACTTCGACAATTCAATTTTCGATACGCGTACGACTACAACATATATGTAATTAATTGGAAAGGTGCGTGAAACGAAGCAAAGATCAGATTTGTCCGGTCTAAAAAGATAATGATCCAAATACGTCCATTGTCCTCGGTCGGCACACTAATTACGAAAAGTTCTTTGCCGCTGAACAAACACGCGAGAAACGTGGAATCAAGTTAACAAGAAGTTTCTACAATCTTTAATGACATTTTCCCCGCGCATTAATTCGCCGATAACGAAGCTCGTTAGACCGCAATCGCAATCGGCGAAGTATATTCTCTCGCAGAACTTGCTCGGCGCTACGTCTGCTAAAATTTACATACGTTCATCTGGCTCGATAATCAATATTGCGTTCCGACAAAACATTATATATGTACAAGTTCGTTGACTATACGCTGTCACTCGACGGATGGATGGTGGAGATCGAAAATCACAAACAGCGTTATTTCTCGTACCCTCCACACACCTACGCACATACACACACGAGCGCACATCCGTACGGCCGACATTGTTGAGTCGCGGGCCGAAACTATCGAAAGCTCGTAGCGGTCGCGCGCTTCGCGACGCGTAACTGTCACCGCCACAAGGCGCGCGGTTCGCATTCACTTCGCGTATAGACACATGGACACGTGTACGCCTACATACGCGCATCTCACGGTTCTATTTTACTGTTATGCGCCATCCCATATTTACTCACACGGATGTATCGTCGCTCCGTAGACAGAGCGAAACCACGTCAGAACTATGCGTCGCGCGAGACGAATAAGGCCATACGCGCAAATTGTTTTCGGCGTAATATCGCCATATATGCATCACGTGTTACCTCTCTCTGTCGTTTAACCTCTCCAACCCCGATATATACGGGCGAAAATTTACATGTACTGAATATTTGCGTTTAATGCTTATACATCGTTTTTGTATCAAATGCGAATTTGTTCAAATTATTATTTTTTTTTTTTTTATCATTCTGCTGTCAAATTACAATAATAAAAGTAAAATTGACATCTGTCCGTTGAAATTTGTCAAATTAAAATCTGTGTCAAATTAAAATCGTTTTAATCATAATTGGAAATAATTTCAGAGTTTTACAAATGTTAATTATGTTAAGTCTAATGCTTATTAAGTTCTTCATTCGCTGCATATATTTGGAATTTTCCTCGATTTTTGGACGCATTGTGCGCGCGTCACGCGATATCACTTTGAGGACCAGGCGTTGACATCTTTATATTCTTCCGTCTAGCACAACGATGCCATTGATCACGCTGCTGTCACGCAGGTGAATGCGTTTTGAAGGCGTATGAAAGCGCGCGCGCGCACGTGGAAAACAATACCTCCGTACACGGTGTGAAGGCACCTTGTGTCCCTCATGCGTATAACGTGTCACGCGTAGGTATGTCATCGCGACATGCATAATAAACAGCGAATCATTCTATCCGCGACGGTTTCCTTTGTAAGCAAATTAGGCGCGCGTCGGTGTCGTCGAGGCGACGGCAATACGCGTCCTTACGTTAAATGTTTAATAAATCAGCGCTTCTTGAGCCCCGAAGCTTAGCTCTAATGCACTCGCGTATAACATTTCTGAAAACTCGAATACTCAGTAAAAATATTGGATCCATTAATTGCGGAAGCGTAGAAAAAAAGAAAAGCTTGTAAAGATTGGTTTTAGAAAATTGTCAGCTAAAAATTTTGACATTAAAAATTTTGTTTTTGTTTTTCTACAAATTTTTTAACAAAATAATTACACGGCTTAAGAAATATTCAGTGAAGAATATTCAGACGCTATACGCGTATTGGCAATCAGATAAGAGATTTACAAACGAGTGGTGTGCAATTAGCATTTGCAATGTCTTTAAAAAGCTTAATCAGCTTTTCGAAGATTTGACTTACTGTTTTGAAGTTTAGTTTTTTGTGATCTTTTACACACATGTCGGCAACTGGAAAATCCTTGTCGCGTAATGCTCGGGTTACTTCACATGCATCTCGCACGAGTGCCCGGTCACGAAGTAGGTAATTAGAGCTTCACGTTTTTATGCTCGCCAAGTTAAACGCACTGTGAGATCGACGATGTAAATTTTCAAGTTTTTATGCCCCCATTTTTTCAAGTGCCGTATACTTCAGGCGTGATTTGGTTGAGAGTAAAATTATATACAAGAGAGCCAATAGAATCGCACGCTTGAATGGCACAAAAGCTTGGTATCATGCTGCTGTAAGGAGCAGAAAAAATGAGAAATCTTTTAGGGAGAGAAAGAAAAAAGGAAGAATAAATTCGATGGTATTTCATACTAGCTTCTAATTATCTCCCGTATGAAAGTCTTGCACGAACCGATTTTTCACGAGTTAATGCGCGATGTTCTTGAAGCTATTTTTTTGTTTAAAATGATGTATGTTTTCTTTTATTTAAAGTTTTGTATGCCATATAGCTATGTAAAAACTATGTTACTGAATGTTATTAATATTAAAAGTAGAGAAATATTTTCGGTCAAACTATAATAATTAATCTAATATATTTAAACAAAGTTGCAAAATCTGATATTTGTTCTAGTTTTTAAATATCAAAAATATTAAAGCAGTGCTCGGAATTAGTCTGAACATTTCAGCCGATTTCCGTGGTATACGCCTCCTTTTCTCTCCTTACCGCGCGCGCCGCACAGTGGTACTGAGGCGGAAAAAATTGATTTTTTACAGTTTAAATTTTTAATTTTATTTTATCATAAAATTGATGTTTAAAGATTTAATATATCAATACTGAAATATTTTTTTCTTTAAAACTTTCTATTTATTAAAATTTTTAATGAACAAAACTTAAAATATTTTTATTATAAAATATATCGTGGTAGGTAATATTCAATTGTCTTGTTTTTTTTAATCAAAGATTATATATATATATATATATAATTATTATAAAATATTATATTTATTATAAAAATTTAAGTTAACTTTGAATCTTCCTTAGAAAATATTGCTTTAAAAATGTTTTTTAAAAAAAAAAAAAGGAAATATTAATTAGACGAAGTATTTCTTTATTACCCAAACCTCTCCAAAATGTATTTTTTGTCTAGAATGAAAAATAATCTTTCTAATTTAAAGAAACATCAATATCCAGCTGCGCATATTTGCGCCATTGAGAGAAATTCAAATTTTTATTCAAAGATGTTATGTTATAATGCATCATGCAATCAATGGCGCACTTTCGTCAACTTTTTTGTTGTTTCATATTTCTTTCATAGATGGTGTTTTGCTAAATGTTTTATCTCGTAAGTAGAAAATGTTTTAAAATGACATATTAACAGGATTAGAATTAATGTTGCTCTGGGTCAAATAGTTTTTTGAGCTGATGTATGTTTGTTTTTCCAAATTGATTCGATTAAATTTATTTCTGCATTCAGTATTTGCTGATATATATATATATGTATTATAAAAATACTAATTACATTTTATTTCTGTAATATTATATATAGAAGATTACATTTTATTTCCAACATAAATCGTTTCAGCCTTTAATTTTTTTTATAATTCCTTTAAATTTATAATTTCTTTAATTTTATCATTTCCTTAATAATTTCCTTTAATTCCTTTAATTACTTCATATAACATTATTAATAATAAGTATTGCGTTCGCTGTTTAGTTTATAAAGATTTTAGTTTTTAAGAGTTTGCTATATATAGTATATCATTGTTTTCTGTTCACATTAGATTACTCGTTTTATTTAACTTTTATTCTTATGACTTACATTTCCAATTTTTAATTTGTATAAATTATATATTAATACATTATATTATTCTTAAAATTTATTAGATTATTTCAAAATGACGACTTTTTCGATTTCTCGTGAACATTTGTCAGAAATAATTCTGACTAATAATTACAATATAGATAAAATAAAAATATTATTAAAAAGTAAATTTACAAACTTAAAGACAAAACACTTGGAAAAAGTGATTCAAGATATTCAAAGACATTTTTTGTATCAATTGAAGAAAAAATGGCAAAACAGTCAAAGAAAATCTGATAGATTCGAAAAAGAAAATAGAAATTGGTTGAATGGAGTGTTCACAGTACAACTTGAAGAAGTTGACTCTGATGTGCAAAGTGAACCTCCAACAAAGAAAAAGGTAGGGAGGCCTCAAAAATCATTCGAAGAATGTTGTGATCGAGCAAAACGGTATAAGGCAAAGCATCTTTGTGAAACTTTTCCCATCGAACAGTTAAATTTGGCTGTCAAGAATGCATCAGATAATAATATAACGCGAGAATATATTGATACTAATCAAACATTAGCGATGATAACGAATGCAGATTTGAGTAAATATCAATATGAAGTAATTCGAGAAACATTAAAAAAAAGTGGTTTCGATATTTTGCCTTCTTATAAGAAAGTTTTAGAAGTTAAAAAGGAATGTTATCCTCGAGAAATGAAGATAACCGAAACGAAAGCTGAAATAGATCTTCAAAATTTATTAGATCACACTGCTGAAAGAATGTTCAAAAGTTTTGATATAAAAACAATTGCAAACATCGACAAAGAGGAATTAATTTTAATTTCCAAATGGGGATGTGATGGGGCATCTGGTCAAAATGAATTCAAGCAAAAGTTTTTGGACAATTCAATAAACGCATCTGATGCATTCATGTACATGGCATCTACAGTGCCGATTCAATTAGTTTCGAACGATGATATCATGAAACAGTTTTGGCAAAACTCACGCCCATCAAGTCCAAGACTGTGTAGACCAATTCAGTTTGAATTCGCCAAAGAAACACCTGAATTGATTAAAAAAACGGTGCAAGACATAGAAAAGAAAATTTCAAACTTGCATGAAACAATAATAAATATATCCGGACATACTTTCAAAGTAAAACATAACATGTTATGTACAATGATTGATGGAAAAACAGCTCAATCGCTCACTGACACAAAATCATCATCAACTTGTTACATTTGTAAAGCGACTCCTCGAGAGATGAATGATCTTAATCGAATTCATCA
The DNA here is from genome assembly GCF_040581485.1 of Linepithema humile. NCBI lineage: Eukaryota > Metazoa > Arthropoda > Insecta > Hymenoptera > Formicidae > Linepithema > Linepithema humile. Next base: position 20,908,811 of record NC_090128.1, on the reverse strand, counting down.
AAAATCTTATGACGACAATGCTTTAAAACTCGGCTTATCTCCTCTACATGCGCGTATAAAATTCATGGAATGCATTCTTCATGTCGCTTACAATCTGTCTTTTAAAAAATGGTCAGTTACGAAGGAAACAAAAATTGAAAAAGAAAACAACAAAAAGAAAATCCAAAAAGAATTTCAATCTCGAACTGGTCTTAGAATAGATACGGTGCGTCAAGGCTGTGGAAATACAAATGATGGCAATACTTCGCGCCGTTTTTTTTCCCAGCCGAAGGTAACAGCAGAAATCACAGGAATAAACGAAAATTTAATTAAACGTTTCTCAGTAATACTGGAAGTCATTACTTGCAGTGCTGCTATTGATCCGAAAAAATTTGGCATATATTCTTATGATACTGCAAAAATGTTTGTTGACTTGTATGGCTGGTATTACATGCCAGTAAGTGTTCACAAAGTTCTTCTTCATGGCGAAAAAATTATTACTGCAGCAATGCTTCCTATTGGTTTATTATCTGAAGAAGCACAAGAAGCTCGCAACAAAGATTATAAAAAATATCGAATTTATCATTCAAGAAAAATTAGTCGTTTAACTACAAACGAAGATGTGTTGCATCAATTATTAATCTCATCTGATCCATATTTATTCAGTTTGCGAAAAGAACCAGCAAAAAGTATTTTACCATTAAGTGAAGATGCGAAATCTCTTTTCCAAGACGAATCTGAAAAACCTGACTAATTATTCATTTAAAAAATTATTCTTATTATTTTTGCAATAATATAATAATTAAAAATTTAATAAATTCTAATTGATAAATCATTATCTTTAAGTTAAAAAAATAATTATGACTCTATCTATTGAAATTAAAAAGTTACATAATTTTTTCCGAAAGTATGCGTTCTAGCACCACTGTGCGCCGCAGCCGCTAGGGCCAGCGCTGCCGAGCGTTAGGAGCGGCACTATCTGATTAGGTTCTATGAGTAGGTTCTTCTCCCTATTTATTAAAATTTAAAAAAATTTATTAAAATTTATTAAAAATAAATTTTTTTTTAAATTTATTAAGTGGAAATATTTCAATAGATTTCTACGTCACCCATGAGGTACTAATATTGACACGTTTTTCAAAAAGTGGTTTCTATTTACATTATTGCATCAATTGTTCATTCTCATAAAAGGCTAAGAAAATCTAATTAAGAAAATCTTTTTTATATATATATATTTTTTTTTAAATTAAGAATTTATTTTTATCTTTAGTGGAATAGGTCTATGGGGGAAACCATTTAAAAAAAAACGCGTCAGCATTAGTATCTCATGGGTGACGTGGAAATCTATTGAAATATTTCCACTTAATAAATTTAAAAATAAAAAATTTATTTTTAATAAATTTTAATACATTTTTTAAAATTTTAATAAATAGGAAAAAGAACCCATTCATAATCAGATAGTGTCGCTCCTAACGCTCGGCGGCGCTGGCCCTAGCGGCTGCGGCGCGCGCGGTAAGGAGAGGAAAGGAGGCGTATACCACGGAAATCGGCTGAAATGTTCAGACTAATTCCGAGCACTGTATTAAAGCATTATTACTAAAATGATTGGCGTGTAGTAACCATTATTGTTTTCTTCATTAGCTTGGCATCTTATATTGGATTTCGCGGTACAATTTAATCTGTGTTCTACATCTTGCTTGATTTTCAGCAAGGTGTTTCTAACAAAAGATTTCTTTTCTTATCGACTGCCTTAAATCAATATCTTTTTACACATTTATTTTCGTCTTGCCTATACATATATGGCAAGGAACATAATTATGTCTTTCTGCACTGTAAAACAATTTGGTAAATTTGCACAGCTAAAATGTAAAAATTGCATAATGAATAACGGAAATATGCTAAGTAAATAGTGTAAAACACTGAAAATAGTGTAAAACATGGAATTTATATAAATTTACATTATATATTTAGTAAATTTCTGTTATTTATCATGTAATTTTTACATTTTATTTATATTCATTGATTGTTTTATAGTAAAACATCGTTTTTTTAATAACTTTTTGTGTGTTTTTGTTCTTGCAGTAAAAAAATTATTTTTTAATAAATATAATATTGTAATAAATTAAAATGATATACAGAACAACAGCAAAAAAAAATTTTGATGTTTTAAAGAAACAGCTAAGGTTAATAGCTAAATAATTTGTGCAATTGTCATGCAAATGTCTTATCGAAATCTAACGTGCATAGTAATTCTATATCAAATTAGTATGACAGGTTGAATACACTTGAACCACGTGTACCTACGTCGCGAAGAAACGTCGTGACTGCGCGTTGGACGCCGGCCAGATTTGTATTGACGCAGAGTGCTTCGATAAAATCAGACTTTTCTCTCTTTCGCTCTCTTTCTCTCTCTTTCTCCCTCCCTCTCTCTCTCTCTCTCTCTCTCTCTCGGTTAATTAATTCGATTCACGTGTTGCAATACGATAAGTCATGAATTTAAGTGGAGTTGCATACACAATACTCCAGTAAACTTAAACGTAATTGGACTTGGGAAATCACTTTTTGCCATTCTTCTCTCGAGCTATTTCATTAACGAGCTATCCAATTCTTGCAACAATATGAATTTCTTACGATTGTGTTTCTTTTCTGTTTCAGGTATGTAAGATTGCATTAATTAATGTATAACCACCGCTGGTGCGCAGTGCTTAGGATGCGAACTAAAATTGTAAGTACTTATAATCAATTGCTGTGCATCAAAATTATCTAAAAGTTCAAAATTTGGAACAAAATTTGAAGTTTGGAATGATGCTATACTGTAAAAAGATCAATAAATTCATACAAATAAATTGAATGATGACACAAATAACATAAAATGGCACAAATAGCGATAAAGAAATAAATGACGTGACAAAATGCATGAGTCATCTATATTGCGTGTCTATACATATTCTTTACGTGCGGAATATCTAAGTTATCATCTTATTATTATAGTCCGATCTTATTGCATAATCAATACTTTAATCTTGTTGTATAGCCTGCATTTATGTAAAAGTTCAACAGATGAAAATAACAAACCATTGACATTTTTTGTTGATTATTTGACAATATTACATATTATATTAAGATACAATTTAGATATATATTTTATGTATATACATTATTTGCGTGTGGATCTTTGACTCTAAAATAATTTCTGAAATAGGAACGATCATAAATAGGGTGTATCGCGTAAACATTGCGACATTTAACTGATCAAAGGTCTTGTTTAGATGTTTAACCTTTCTTAATATCGCTCAGATGAATTTTTTATATTTATAAAAATTTCAAGTGACATATAATCGTTTATGTTATAATGCAACTAGGTGTTGTTGTTGACTGTTGTTGTTTTTAATCTTAGCACGAATTTTATTTATTAAAAATTTTTTGTCTTAAACACATTTTCAACATATTTTTCATATAAAGCTTTTGAGTCAGATTTAATACATTAAACTTAAATTAAATTTTTGAAAAAATTTAGTTTAAAAAATTTGCTTATATAAAATTAGCAAGAAGAAACTTGCTTTAAATTGTACAAGGTGAAAAATATATTCTTTTCTTTAAATATATTTTTTAAAAGGTATTCAATAAATGTATTTTTGACTAAATGGAAGCAAAACTTTTGTTATTGGAAACAAAGATGTTTTCTACGCTTTTTTTTAATTTAACGATAATATTTAATTTACTTGAATCTATTTTAGTGTTTGTTATTTTGAACCTCCTTAAAGTTTTCTTAAAGCACAGGATATTGATTTAATATACGGGAATAGTATTCTATTCTTTCTCTTCAGTATGCTTTAGCCATATCGATTTCTTTATTTCAGCAATTTTTTAAGTTAACTTTCTTATTTTCTTTTATTTTGTTATAATTTATGAAAAATAAATAGGCTTATAAAGAGGGATTACATTTATTTTATCATAATCAAACTGTTATTCCATGTTTCTTTTACCTTCTAGATGAATGTCGCCATCTCTCATAAAGATTCAGAGACGTTAGCTAATAATCAATAACACCTCGCACAAATTATCTAATGCGAATCTAGTGCAGAAAATTTGAAATAATATTAAACATTATTATTGCACATTTGAAAATTGAGAAGACAAATTTAAAAATTAAATTTTTTGTAATTTTGCAACAAGAAACATACGACAGATGATTCCTTTGTTACATCAACTGCCGGTAAAGGTTTTCCTGCAATCGATTGCAGCACGAGTAGTACCACCAGTGGATTCTGTCCGTGAAATGTGGCGCCTCTACTTTTCCTCCGATAAATGTTTTGTGTTACCGAATAGTAATAATTTACACATATTTCATGTATTGTTACCTACATATTGATGCAAAATTATGTTCTAGAACTCAATCATAAATCTTTGTTAAGTTAACAGTCTATTTTTACCACTAGTGATTAACGATCGAGCGGGCAAGACAAAAATAAAGGAACTCTGGCAATTTTCTCGAGTGGTAATTTTCTAAATTCTCACAGATTAAAATCTTTTATTGGAAAATTTGAAATTTTTTGAGAATTTTGAATGGCATTTCAAGAATTATATTGCGTACTTTTCTTAATAATTAAGATAGTTAATTAGAAAAGTATTACCAAGTTCATCGCTTACGTCACAGACACAAAAAGCCACAACAGGAGGTAAAATCAAACAATATAATGAACAGAAAGCATTACAAATTTGAAACTGAAATAAAAGAGTTATTTTTATATTGCAAAAGCCGAACTAGAAATTGTGAATTTCTGTATTTTTATTTTTTACGTTTAAATGTCAGAATTATTTTTAAACATATCAAAAGTTTAGATCTGTTGAAAGAAAAGTCAAAACTCTATGAATTGTATCGAAATTCTGAAAATGGAATGTTAACTTTAAGATTAATTACAATGATGAATTATTTAAGGTTTTCCTCAACGTTCCTCCTTCACGTTCATAAAATTAATAATACTTACGATTTTTTAATATTTTACATTCAATCTCTTGGCAACTAAATTTATAATTAAAATTCAGGAAAGAAAAAATCTATTGTACTTAACAGAAGTGAACGAAAAGATTATTATTTATTTGTGCCCCTAAAACTTTAATTGGGTAAAAGTTTTAATTGTTCATTACACTGTTTGATTTTGCTTTCTGTTAGCTTTTTGTGTCTGTGACGTAAGCGATGAACTTGGTAGCACTTCTCTAATTAACTATTTTAATTATTAAGAAAAGTATGTATAATCTTTCCCGCAACAGAATTGACACATCAAATAATTAAAACTTATTAATCCACGTTTTCGTCGAGACAGCATTAATAATGCAAATCTTGTTATGTTGTAAGTGCACGGAACATCTTTCACCCGGAAAAAAAAAAGATTCGTTGATCCTCTATTAATAAATTATTTCTCGTTGACTTTAATCGCTTCTCACGGCGATCGATTCTACCAACGCGGTAAAATTTTCAACCGGAATCCGGTTACCAGCGATAGCGGTTTCATAATCCTTTTTTTTTCGTCCGATGCACCAGGACATCGGCTGTGCTCTCGTAACGCCGGTCCATTATTCTTCTTTTATTATCGTGTCACTTAATGGCACCGCAGTACCAAAAAGAAGTGGCGGCAGCGACTCGCGTTTTCGCAGGTAGATCGATCGTCGCGCATAATCGTCGTCATCCGGAAAATCCGGGGCGAAGGAAAGGGCGAAGGACGAAGGAAAGAGCATGCCAGTTCTCTCTTCCCCGACTGACGCCGCGACTTGTGATCGCTCGTACAGCGCAATTAAAACGGCTAGAAATTCTTTCGCAAGGAAGCTACGAGGATTCGATAGTTCAAATACTTCAATTCCAGGATCTTTTTCGCTCTCGTTGAACCTGACGTTTAATTAAATCTTGCGCGCGTGAGTAACGCGGCGACTCGCATGGGAGAAATCCTGGCGCGATGCGGCTTTGAGCGATGAGATCTTAGAAATAACTTTTTGAACATTCGTTATTATTTCGAGTAATAATCAACGTGCGATGTAGAACGATACTTCAACCGATCTTCAGCGTGATATTGATATCGCTGTTGATTAAACGGCGAGCCTTGAAATTTACTTTAGGTTTCTCGGAGAACCGTATTTTCCGGCATGAATTAATCCTCGGGGAATGATGTGAGGAATAATTAATTTTTAATCCCCCGAAGCTACAGAGTTATGTAAACATTTCTAAACTCTTTATCTAAGATAAATGAACGTTTCATCTATCTGACATAATATTAATGAAAGTTATATCAAATTTTCATACATAGTCGTAACAATAAATTTAAATAACTCGCCATTTTTTAAATTTTTTAATGTTTATTACACTACGTGAATTATATTACGCACGTTCAATGCAGATAATATATAACACACTTCAATTTTATATAATTTTTTATCGATATATTTATATTTTTCTTTGTTGAAAGCACAACCAGACTAAAAATGTATCAAAATCTTTTTTTGCAAATTGCTGTATATATTTTTTCTGTTCTATATAGATTCGTTCGCGTATTGCCTCGGCAATATTCAGTGAAACTTTCAATCCCTCCGCGATAAATAACATTGTCAAGTGTAATATTAATGCGCGAAGGATACGGCGCGGAATGAAGCTTTCGCAGTTTCATTGGGTAGCTTTCGAACAACTGACTTCCATTACTTCTCACTCGCTGACCTAATTTGCCGCCGTGGTTCTCAGCACGTCCACGGATCGAATTATTTATCAGCACGCTCGGTACAATCGGTTTAGTATATCGGCTTTCTCTAACATTCTCCAGTCGGCTCTTAGATCCGGCCACATTGGGAATGAATTATTTCCTCGGGAATTACGCCGAACGATTGACCGGGCACCGGTGAACACTCAGCTGCTATCACCAGCACGGCTATTCAATTCATCATCCTATCACATATATGTGTTCCAAGATATTTTGTCCACCATTCTTCTTCATCCCTTTCTCTATTTTTGACGTCTCTCTTTTTCTTCCTCTCCCTCTCTCTTTTTCTCTTATTTGTCCGGCAGCGATCGCGTCACGATCAAGATAAAGTCATCTTTATTTCACCCGTGAAGTTTTGAGATCATGTCACCATGTTTTAAAATACCCTGAGGCTGCGGAGGAGGTTCGTATGCACTTGCCGTCCTTAACCCACATCATGTGACGCGCTTAGCCTGCACGTGGCGCCCTTCAAGCATCACGTTTCCCTCGCAATCGATGACTACATCCTCGCCCTTTTATAACTTGAGCTCGTATTTCGAAAATCCGATTTTCCATTTTTGTTTGATTTTGCATTGCAATTAACGATCGGGTTGCACGGGATTTTTGGGTTGTTATTTTTAACGTTTCTTTCCGTAACGAAGAACAAACTGTAACAGCATAATCCTCCCGCTTGCATAGCTATTTTTAGGATCGCTATGCGCACAGTGTACAGAATTTACATTTAAAATGGTGGTCGAATCAAATTTACGCACGTTGTGCATTCTAATCGCTTCCGTGCCTACTCCCGTTACAGTTTGCAAACAATGGCCGACGGCGCGAAACGAAAGCGGTAGCTTTTTCCAAACCTCACCGCAAATCTGTGTCACAGAGATGGCGAATGGCAAAGGTGACCGCGACGGCGAATCGCGGATCGGTTTTCCGAGCTATTGTTTTCCGACGAGTGCCCGTTCATTACCGGTCAAAGCCGGCTATCGATGTGCCGGCAAACTCCGCCTGTCAGGCCAAAAAAGCCGCAGCGCCGGCCGAGACGAGATCGAACCACCAATCTCCCTCGTCACGGTCCAAAGCTTTTGCGGCCAAAAAAACATCCTTTTGTCGCAGACTGTTCTTCAGCGGTTTTTATCGAGCTTTACCCGACATTCCCCTGGCCAGAGGCGAATTCACGGCCCAAATGAGGGCTTGGCCTGTGTACATCGTGCGGAGAACGAACGGGGGGATGGATCATGCGACAAACCGCGGGCATCCGTGACCTCAATGCATTCATTTTTCTTGATCTCATTCGAGACTGCGCTTAGCGCTGCGCCCGTGGCCCAGCGATTTTCAGGAGCGCTTTAAAGCGCGCCGAACGCGTCGCCCATTACCCGATCAAAAGTTTCGTCGGTGCTTCTTTCGTGACCGTGATTGCCCGCAGGCTTGTTTGCCTTTTTCCCATTTTTTTTTTTAAGCGTTGAATCTGCGAAGAATTCGAGAAGTTTTAAAAAATATTCACTCTCACGTCCGATAAGCATTTCTGTTTCCGTCCGTGATTTTTTGTCGCAAAATCTAATAATATGAAATACAAAAGCTGGCAATTTTTATATTTATTGCACGCCTCATCCAGTTAATTATATTATTTTGACATGAAGGGATGCAATGAGAGAAAAGATTGCGCAGCCGAAACCAATTTTACAATATCTTAATAACGAATCAGTGATAAACATTGATTACTACGAAAACTTCTTTATCTTTCATCACTTCTGCTAAACACAGAAATGTATTGCAAAGGTGCGCTACTCCCTCGCGAATGCTCCGAGATTCATTTGCTTTTTCCGCCTTTACTTACTCGGTCTAAAGTAGACGACAGAAAAAAAAAGGAAAGCGGCACGGTGCGCGTACAATGGCATTCGGAATCCTCGAAGGAGGACCGCCAGCTGATCGAAAACCACTTCACGAAGCGCTCTCTCGGAAAAGTAAATGAGAGAATCGCGTCGTAACGACGTGGAGAGAATCTCGTGGCTTCTCGTTATACGAACGTGTAATTGATGCCACACGATCGATAGGAATGCTTGGCCATTATGCGATGGTAGATCCGAGCGAGCGTTTCAAATCCGAACCGCCGCCGTCGATTTCGAGAATGTCTCACGTGATTGATACCGTTTTCCCGCAGCTCTTTACATGGAAAACAAGAGGAGCGATTTATCGTAGTAATTTCGCCGGTTGGTGTCTTATAAAGTATTATTCCGCTTTTTCCCCCTAAGAACATATGTTATGTCGGTTAAATCCATTTGCAGTAATGACAAATGTTTGGTATACTACTGTATTTTGGTGCGCTAATTATGAATATGATAATGAAAATTACCGACAAGGTCATTTTCTTGATCAAAACTAAAAAAAACTCAAAAATCATCATTTTTTAAACATTATTTTGATAAATATTGATGTAACAAAGAAATGTTTCAAATAAAAATTGTAGTTCTTGAAAAAATACATCATTTATAATTTATGCATTTTTTGCATAGAACCAATATTTTTTGAAAAAATGAGATAATAGGACAGACACTCCCCCGCACTATGCAGTTTGTTCCGCCCCCCTGCGGGAGGCTCCGCCATCAAAAAACTATACACATAGGTTTGAGTTAAAACCTCGCTTTGTGTGGAAAGTTGCAAACCCATGTAGAACCTTGCTTTGCGTTGTAAAGTGTATGCCTGGATGCAGTGAGAGTGTCTTTCCTATTATCTCATTTTTTTTCAAAAAATATTGCTTCTATGCAAAAAATGCATGTATTTTTTTGAGAGCTACAACTTTTATTTGAAACATTTCTTTGTTACATCAATATTTATCAAAATAATGTTTAAAAAATGATGATTTTTGAGTTTTTTTTAGTTTTGATCAAGAAAATGACCTTGTCGGTAATTTTCATTATCATATTCATAATTAGCGCACCAAAATACAGTAGTATACCAAACAAAGCAAAATCGGAGGGTTGACTCTTTTGGAACTCTACCCAAAAATACAAAAGAAACATATATGACTTTTTCTTGTATTTTTTCCCGTAAAATCGATTGGCGTAATCAGTTTCTCTCTACAGTTAATTTTTATTAATTTGTTTATAACAATTAGTTGCAAAATTAATTTTTGCAGTGCTTTTTATGTCACTAACCTTTTTTCACACTGCGGTTCTATTTCCAATTGTTATTTGTTTGCTAACCTCGCTGGTCTAGCTATGGGCTTTAATGGGTTAATTGTGTTATATAATTTTTACTTATTACATATACATATTGCTTTTATTGAGAAGGGTTGAACTGCCTACATTCCCATTTGCCAACAACTTCGTTTGCCCACAACATTTTGCCGACAGCTTCAATTGCCGATATTCCCGATTGCCTACAGAGCGATTGCCTACAAGCATTATTGCGCACATTTAAAAATTAAAAATACAAACGTACGTTTGCACACAAGACATTATTGCGCATATACACATTGCACACATTAGTATATTGTGTATCAAGTGCAGGAAGTTGCCGCACGTGATACATATGCTATTTTGTAGTATAAGTGCGGGGTAAGTGTAATGATAAGATGTGGGAGTGAAGGGAGGGGAAGGGGGTCCAGGGGGCGAAGCCCCCGGCGGGGGGTCTGCGGGGGGCTCCGCCCCCCGCAATATGATATTAACTGTATTAAATATAAAAAATATTTTATTTAGTCATTTTGTCTACAAGTCAATAAAAAAGAAACAGTATAAAACAAATTAAATTATTCTTTCTTTGGTTAAAGAAATAAAAAAATATGAAAAAATAAATAAAATAAAAATAAAATAAAATAAAATAAAATATTTATACATTACATAAAATATTTGAATTTGATACTTAAATAAAATAAATTTTTTCTGCAATAACTACAATAACAATAATGAAAAAAAATTAAATTAATAAAATAAATTAGTCTTTTTTTTCTGTACTAAATATGTTGGCGTTGGTTATTGTGCAGTTGGTAAATGTGACTGAAATGTTTTTAGTTTGTGGTGTATGCAATATTTTGTTCGAGATGTCTACATTTTCATTATTTATATCTATAATTTCATTATTAATGGTGTTTAATGTTGATGTATCTTGAGATTAGACTTTGAGACAGGGAAGAAGTAATGGCTATTTATTTTCTATCGCGCTGCGAGATGGCGTTGCTTTGTAATGAAATAATAAGTGAAGCGTGCGGTAATAAAGCGGAAGCGTGCGGTAATAAACCGGAAGCGTGCGGTAATAAGTTTGAAGCGTGCGGTAATATGTTGCGTGTGAAATTGGCTACTTTCCGCACGTAAAGCATGCGCGTAATAGGCTACTTTCGACGCACGTGTACTACAAAATATTATTACGTACATTTAAAAATTAAAAATACAAACGTACGTTTGCACACAAGACATTATTGTACACATACACATTGCGCACATGACATTATTGCGCTTTGTATAAAAACTCGTAAACTCACGTTGAACCTCGCTTTGTTTGAAATTTTACGCGTAGGCGGCGGAGGACTTCGCCCCGTAGGGGCGAAGCCTCTCCCCCGCGTAAAAAAAATAACAAATCCTACTCAGGTTATACCTAACAAGGTAAACCTAACAAGGTTAACCAAGGTTCACAAACAAAGTTGTAAACCCATGTTAAACCTCGTTTTGCATGGAAACAATATGCGCAATAATATTATGTGTGCAATGTGTATGTGCGCAATAATATTATGTGTGTAATGTGTATGTGCGCAATAATGTCATGTGTGCAATGTGTATATGCGCAATAATGTCATGTGTGCAATGTGTATGTGTGCAATAATGTCTTGTGTGCAAACGTACGTTTGTATTTTTAATTTTTAAATGTGCGCAATAATGCTTGTAGGCAATCGCTCTGTAGGCAATCGGGAATATCGGCAATTGAAGCTGTCGGCAAAATGTTGTAGACAAACGAAGCTGTTGGCAATCGGGAATGAAGGCAAACGGAGCTCCCTCGTTATTATAAATATTTCATTAGAGAAATAGGTTCCTGCAGAAATTCACATGTCAACGGATATGAGCAACCTTACAATCAAAATATTAATCATTTTAGTAAGCCACAAACTTCCAGGAAAAAAAAATTATCGCTATCCAAGTCAGTCGTTTCGACATTCAGTCTTTTGCAATCGTTAGTGTCTAGCAGTTGAACGATTAAAATCGGGGAATTGCTGAGAGTTTGTAACCCCTGTATTCGTAGGCTTCAAAATTTTTAACGATTCTCTGGTAAGTGAGATAGTGCGCAAGACATTTTACTTTGAATGTTTAAAATACAGTATATATTTTGTATATTTTGTATGTTTTATTTTTTTAATATTTAAAAACAATTATTTCAATACATATATCGATAAATAAAATTTATATGGAAGATATCAATGAATAATATATATAATAACGTTGTAACGCTTTTCAGACGCGAGACTCATCTTGATTATATCGCTTTTTGATTTTCATCTGATAAGCAAATATTGCAAACAATCCATAACCATACGCAAGGATGTTTTCTGAAAATAATCTTGGCATAGATTATTCCAGCATATCTAAACACGAACTACGATTGCGTGTTTGTAACAACGAAAGAGATCTTGACGAAATTTCACGTAGCTTCGCTAAATATTGTATCGACCTGTATATCGACAGACGTCAGAAAACCATGATGAATCAGCATCCACTTGTGAATATGAGTAGAATTACAAAATTCAAAGATTTATGTAACAAAGATATTGTAGGCAGCCATTTTTCCATCACTGACGTCATAAATAAATTTGATTTTGTTTCCGGGCTAAGCCATGAAATTGCAGATCATTATACGACGCATTCAAATTTCAGAAAGTACAGTCTGCCGATTTTTATTATTCTCGGTCTTTTAGGGAACTGTTTGTCCGCCATTGTACTCTTCCGTAAAAAGATGCGTTCTTCCTCGTCCAACATCTACTTGGGCATGCTTGCAATATGCGACATCGCCTATTCAATGATATTACTTATTGACTGGCTTTTTTTATTGGGTTATATAAATCCAGAAAGAATTTATTTGTATTGTTTATATATCTTCGTAAACTTTCTGTTCTCCTTCTCCGAGTTCTTGAGTGTGTGGCTTATAGTAGCCTTTACTATCGAGAGATATATAGTGACAAAGTATCCGCTTCTACGTCGATCCTGGTGCACTGTCAAACGAGCAAAAATTGTAGTGATCATACTGATGGGACTAGCGATTTTGAACGGCATTTTAAATATTTTTTATAATTTTGAAAATAAACACTATGAAATATTAAGAAGAGAAATGAATAGCTATGATATATACAAACTTCTACAATTGGTCCCGAAAAAAATTCAGCTAATAAAAAAGATTACGGATTCTATTACAATATTTAGTCTACCTGCTCTCGTGATAGTAATCTGCAATTTTCTGATCGGATACCACATTTATCAGCAAAATCGTGTTCGCAAAACCTTGTTTACAGCGTCCGATTCCTCTAATGAGAGAACTCAGATTTCTAAGGATAAAATGCTTCAGCATAAGATCACAAAAATGCTTATTCTCGTTTCGAGCATATTTCTAATCTTGAAATTACCTGTACATTACTTTTATTACTTTAGGAATTACGTAAGTATCAATAATTCAATTTAAAATAATATCGACCATATAATGTGTAGATTATTTACTCTAAAAATGCATTCTGTATATAACAAAAAAATATTAATTAATTTTTTCCTCAAAATTTGAACTTTTTAAAATAAATTATAATGTTTAATTTTTACATTAAGAATGTCATTATATAATATTTTTTTACATTAGATATCCGCGTAAGAAAATAGCGTTAAGATATAACACGTTATTATTAATAGTTATATATATAATAAAAATAACAATAATAATTTTTCCAGTTCCGTGAATATGTCGATGTGTTTGTTGTGATAACAATATTCGACTTATTAGACACAGCACATTACAGTATAAATTTTGTTCTCTATTGCGCAACGGGACAAACTTTTCACAGAGAACTAATCCACATGTTTACGAAACGTACAAATATGAGAAAAAACAGAAATATCAGAGAGATGTACAATTATAAATAACAGTATAATTGATGTCCAGTTATGCAGTAATAATAAGGTAATATCATAATTAAACGCGGTGTTCTATGTATACTGTAAAAAGAAATCGATAAATTTGCAAAACTAGATGTAAAAATTACAGCTGGTTGAAATTTGGAACGTTCTTTTACCGATTTTTTAAAAATGATCTGTCGCTCTTCTCTTTTTGCACAGGAAAAGTTTTGAGACCCACAAACAAAATACAAAAGAGACCGTTCCAATACATTCGTCGGAAGACACCCTTATACCCAAAAAACCTTTCACAAAATCACTTTAAAAATTCTTACCAAATTAAAAATGATTTGTCGCTCTTCTTCTTTTACACAGAGGAAGTGCCGAGACCCTCACACGACATTCAAAAGAGACCGATTCGATACATGCGTCAGAAGACACGAAGAGAATTTTTTATGTGATTTTGGGAGAGGTTTTCCGAGTATAAGTGTGTCTTCCGACGCATGTATCGGATCGGTTGCTTTTGTATTTTGTTTGTGGGTCTCAAAACTTTTCCTGTGCAAAAAGAGAAGAGCGACAGATCATTTTTAAAAAATCGGTAAAAGAACGTTCCAAACAAATCATTTTTTTTAAATTGCTTCAGGAACGTTCCAAACTTCAGCCAGCTAAAATTACATGATAAATAACAGAAATTTACTAAATATGTATAAGTATATTGTAAATTTACATATTTTCACAAATTTTATATTATTTACTTAGTATATTTCCATTATTCGTCAAGTAATTTTTACATTTTTGTTATGTAAATTTTCCGAACTTTTTGATAGTGTGCATACTTATGTTACATTAATCAAAAATTCTTTTATAATTTTTGTTATATGACCTTTATAATTAAATGAATAAAAGCATAAATCAGCCAATTTTTTTACAATTTGAGAATACTTTGCATTTTGTTACAACTTGCAGGTTTACGTCTAATCGCACTTCAAACAAAACAGTGTATTTGTTAACAATGAACAACTGAAAGTTTCTCAAGAGAAGCTAACACTCCTGACATACACGAGAGATTATAATATGGTATACATTATAACTTCATAAAAATATAATTAACTACAAATAGCTAAATAAGATAGTTAAACATATTATTGTATTAAAAGTGTTAAAAATAAATCAAAAACAATAATTGGAAAAATCTACTACCTACATATATGTACATGTACCCAGTCAACAAAATGTTAGCAACCTGCTGGCAGTTTGTGAGCAGATTCGCTCAGAACTTGGCAGCAAATACGGTGCCATCTGTGTCCGCATTAAGTTCGTGTTTTGTCGACAGAAACTGTCGACATAGGTTGACAGCAGATTGGCGGCAGAAAACGAGCAGGATCTGCGCAGTGTAATTTGATGTCAGATTGTCGGCAGAAATCGAGCAGAATCTGCCGTCACAATTTAAATGGAATAGCGGCATTTAAATGCTTTATTACAATTTTACATTTCTCGTTTCGTTTATTAAAAGTAGTAAATGAGGTATGTAAAGTATATAATATATATTTGCTTTATTGGGACAAAAAAAAATACTTTTGTTTTAATAAATTTATTAGGCAAAATCTCGAAATTACTGGAATATTGGGTCAACTCGCAGCGCATTTTCAATTTCAAAAATCAGTTTAATATTCTGAATCTCTTATGGGGATTGTATCAGATTATTGTATTAAACTGTTAAGCTTTATTAAGCCACTGGCCACACTTTATATGCACTGTAGATGAATTTTGAGTACGAGTTTATATATGAAGAAACACGCCGCATAGCGGCAAACAACATCAAATTGCATTGCGCAGATTTTGCTCGATTTCTGCCGCCAATCTGACATCAAACTGCATTATACAGATCCTGCTCGATTTCTGCCGTCAATCTGATATCAAACTGCGTTGCGCAGGTCCTGCTCGGTTTCTGCCGCCAATCTGCTGTAATAATTCCGAGCAAATCCTATTCGGTTTCTGCTACTGATCTGCTGTCAAATTATGTCAGCAGGTTTTGTAACATTTCTGCTGACATTCTACTATCATCATCTGATGTAACAGATTTTGTATACAATCTGCAGTCTTTCTGCTGACAAAAATTTGTAGCTGACGTTTGGCAATATCTGTTCGAACAGACTTTGCTGACTGGGTAGGTAGTATGTACAATGTTTTAGCGCATCATACAGAAAACGACAGTTTTATCAATTCTATTAATGAATGTGGACCTATATATTTTAGAAAAAAATGTTGATTTAATTATTTGAAATAGGAAAATTATGACATCATAGATTGTAATACAAAGACCATTTGTTGTCATCAAACTTATGTAAATAACTCGTTTATTCATTACAAGAATATTTTCTAAAGAAAAAAAAAGAACGTACTGAAAACGTATTGCGTATTACTTACCTGTTATTATATCACAAATATCTATACCAAGTACGTGTCTAATAATTTTACTTACATGTGCATATCGTTTATTGTTGTAAATATAATAAATGCTTTTAAATGTATTTTGTAATTTTTACTTACTATATGTACATATTGCTTCCCTTTATATTGTAGGGCTTTCGATCGATATACTTACAATTAATAACATAAATTGAATTTGTATTCGGCGTTGCAAATGGTTAAAGCGAGAGAGCAAACTATCAACTCATTTAGAATACATTAATAATATTGTTCCATTATTCAAACAAATATTAGTACTGAAATTTCCCTAAAATAGTAGTACCATATTGCATTCAAATGTATTAATCTCAATAAAACTAAATATATAATATTATTAATTAAATTGTACAAAATAAAATGTGTTTATGTCTAGTTATTCAATACGTAATATATAATAACCACCCTGTATAGTGACAAAGTACCCGCTTCAGCATCAATTCCGGTGTAACCGAGTAAAAGAAGTAATCACATTGATGGGATGAGCGATTTTGCTCAGCTTCTGCATATTTTTCTTAGATATAGAAAGTCTTATATAAAAGACCAATTTAAAAACAAAAAATTTATAAATATATATACTTGATATATTAAAATATTTTTTAGCATAAATACAAATGGTTGAATAACATTTTACATTGTTATGAAATATAATAAAATTTTTTTCATATATTTCTTTAGACAGGGATTTACATCGAATTGCAAAATGAGGAACGTTTTTATTATATAAGCAACAATACATTATCAACATTATGTAAATTTCCATTGATCGCGATCAATAGAAAATTAAGAAAAATACTATAAAAGACAAGTGTAAATATCTTCGAAAATGGCTATTTGAAATTGTTAGCTTGAAATCTTCTGTATTT
The DNA here is from genome assembly GCF_040581485.1 of Linepithema humile. Taxonomy (NCBI): domain Eukaryota; kingdom Metazoa; phylum Arthropoda; class Insecta; order Hymenoptera; family Formicidae; genus Linepithema; species Linepithema humile. The sequence goes on along the minus strand of NC_090128.1, from coordinate 20,891,696 downwards.
CCAATTTTGTATATCTTGATTGACCAATTCTCCTCAAGAATCTTCTCTTTATCCGACAATGATAGGCAGTTGTGAATCTTTCCCCGAGTTATTTACCATTTTCGAGGACGGTTGATGGTGATTTTCTAAATTTCTTAATGCAAGGAGTGCCCTCGCGACAATAGATACATTTCCGGTTCCTGCAGCATCCGACCCGCCTAGATTACCGCCTCTACACATCTAATTATACAAGTGACAAATTATTAAGTTATTTACAGGAAATAATGTTTATGCGGAGTTATGTATAATTATTCGGAGTTATGTATTATTATATATAATTGAATTTGTTATAATTTAAAAAAGATAACTGCGCATCCAAATTTAAACGAATCTGTACAGTTTTATACTAAGGCGATTTTTACGAAGATCCTTCTCATCTTATTTTTAAAAGTTTCAACTAATATCGATCGAATAGTTATTTAATTAAGATTTTACGATGTTTTATCGATTAAATATGAAGGCTTTTGATTTCTTACTGCAGCGATAGTAAGATATCTAAATACTAGATAATTTTTTCTCTGTACTATATATCGAGATAAATGATTTGATAAATTGTATTTAAGGTTTCTAGTTTTGCTGAAAATTTAAATTATGTCATGTGTTGAATTATACATTCATTTTTTAACAAAGAAAGCAACCACGAAAGAAAGTTCTTCAGAAATAATATTTTGCCAATGCAATCGCATGCGAGTTACATGCGAAAAAATTTATTTAGTTTATTTATATTAATTCTAGTTATTAATATATCAGCACCTCAGAAGCAGAGTATGTTAAATCATATAAACATAATTTTTCAGAAGGATCTAAAGAGATGTTTCGCTTTTCATGTGCTCTCAATAAAATACTTATGTTTATAATTCTTGTAAAAATGAAATATTTTAGGCACCCATTTAAGCAGAGACTGTAAGTGATTATACTTTCGAGTACTTATTCCCTTGACAGATGCTGGTGGCAGATTTTGGGAGATATTTGCGATTTCCTGAAGATTTTAAAGAAATTAATCTTAACAAAAATCGTCAAAATCTTTAAGCGCTGTAACTAAAAACTTAAAACTGTTTGACATCGGCTAAAAATTGGAGTATAGAGTCTCGCGATAATAATAACTCAATTTTCGAAAAAAAAGTGACTTAACATAGTACATATTATAAATTAAAATTTATTTCGATATATAGTGGCAAATGGTTTACTTAATTTTGTGCTTCCGACATTAAAATGCGATATAACTACAGCAAGAGACCAAGAGCCTTGAATACGATAATACGATGAATGTTGTAACCGTATGACTCGGCGGCGCTGAATGGACAAGCCTGCCGGCAATGGAGCCCGTTCTCTCCTTCCTCGCTCTCACCCACTCGTGGCTCAACACTCTTTCGAGGGTCAGCCTGAGGGTGATGTCCGGCTCGAGAATTTGCCGAACGATATTCTTAGCCAGCGTGGACACCGTGTCTCGGACGCGCGATCTGAACACCCAATTCCGCGACATCTGATCCTTGAGAAGCTTCGGCAGATTCTCATCGTCGAACGGCATCGTTCCGTTCAGCATAATGAAGAGGATGATACCGAGCGACCACACGTCCGCCAATTTCGGATTGTACGGTGTGCCGGCGACGACTTCCGGCGCGGCGTAGGCCGCCGAGCCGCAGTACGTCTGGCTGAGGACCCGCCTGCCCTCGTGATTCATGCAGAATCTGGCGAAACCGAAGTCTGCCAGTTTTACATTGAACTTGCGCGAGAGTAGTATGTTCTCGCACTTGAGATCCCGGTGGGCGATGTTCTTGCCGTGCAAATAGTGCAGGCCGGACGCCATCTGACGAAACCAGAGTCGTGACTGCTGTTCTGGCACGACCCCGTTATTCTTGACGAAGTCTAACAGGTCGCCGTTGTTGGCGCATGAAGATGAAGACACGCGAGCCGCGCTGCAGGATACTGTGTACCTGCGCGACCAACCATTCGATAAATGCAATTTAATTAGGAATAGAACGATGATGTGCGTCAAAAATAGTTAGGCAAACTTAGTTGGAGTTGTTTCTTTCTTCCTATAAAGAAAGCAATGAAAGAAAGGATGAACTAATGCGTTTCCGACATCTTACTTGAATAATATGCGGATTTTCTATTTTTGTTAAAATCTCGAGCTCGCGGGGAAAGAACTTCTCCAAAAAATCGGGCGGTGCTTTTTCCTTGTCAAAAATCTTACAGGCCAGACGCATTCTCTTGGAACTCGTTCCATCGATATACTCTGCCAGATGGACAGTCGCGTAAGAGCCCTGAAAATGTTAGTTCCACATATAACAGCGTGTAGAATCCTTAATTGCAATTGTGTTGCAAAGAAAAATGTAAGCGCAAAACATTTTTTTATTCAATTCGTCATCACAAATATCGCAAAGAAATATAATCCATGTCACATTCCACATCTCGGAAGCGAAAAGTTAAAGGAAGTCTGCGTAAGCGGTATAAAAGGAGAGCACGAGATTAAAGGAACAACCTGTCCGATCTTCTTGCCGATGAGATAGCCCCTCTGCTCGAGAGCGTTCACCTCCGAGTTTCGGGGGCTGAGTCGCGTGGCCATGCCAGTGATGCTTCATCGATTCCTCATCATTGACTACTTCTCGAAGACAGAGAGTCGCTTGAATCTTCGATCTCTTGTCACTTCCACCTCGTACGCGTGTATGTGTCTTAAAGAATTTACTAAGAATCTCTTTATCTCTCGCTCCCGTTTTCGCACGTCGATTCTTCGGCAACGGCAGCAGGTTCCGTCGACACGATTTCTGTTCGGACACGACACCTAGCACCCTGACTGAAATTCGCGCCTCACTGCTACATTGATACTTCTAACGACAAAGGCGAATCCGTTCGGTCATTTGAAGCGGCTGCGAGCACTAGAATTTTGGACAAGCCCGGGGCCAGCTTGCGCTTGGTGTGCGACGGGAGGAAAGTGAAGATTTGCGTCTCATTCGAACGCAGCCATTATACTTGGAAGTGAGAAACAATCGACGCGTGTAAGCGCGTGATCGATCGTATGCAGATTTCAGGTTGCTTCACGCTGCACGATGGCGATCCAACTTCCGTACAATGTCCGCTGCAGTTTTCTTTTGGCAGTTGTAGATAGGTACAATACTGCGTTACCGTTTATCGTTACGAATAACGTGTAAATTATTGCCCTATTATTATTCATTGCTGTGCTTTTAGTTTCGTTGAATCATGTCATCTATTTACTTTGTGCGTAACACCTGCATTCATTTTCACGAGAGATTGAAGACATTACTCTTTAAATAGAAATCGGCACATTAATTCCTAATTTTAACTTTTAGTTGCTTTAAGCGCCAAGTGCTTTAAATTACGTGATTTTATTACAGAAAAAGAATATACGGTGTTAAATAAATATAACCCAAAGTAAATGGATAAAAATGACATAAAATATTAGAAAATATTAAAATAAAATTGTCCATTCAAATCATTAAATATATATATGTATATACATTACAAAAAAAAAGAATGAGAAATAAAATTATAATTTTTTAATAACGCGTTACATTCAATGCTGCACTTAACTATCGAAATCTATCGTGACAAAATTTACTGCGCATAATGAATTGCAACAAAGAGAGTACTATTTTCATGAGTATTAATAACTACGGCCAAATAGTGTAAAAAACTTGGGCTTCTTTCCACAAAGTGTATGAACACAAGTCAAGTCCTCTAATGGTGTTGTTAATTTCGGTTGCTCAAACGGTATACAAAGACTCTTAGCGCCCATTGATAATGTTCCAGGTTCGTCACTGGTATTCGTACTGTAATGCAATTTATAAATGTTTAGTGAACGAAAAAGAACGGAGATTAGAAATATTTGTTTTGTATAAAAGACTTACGATGCACTATCCGCCTTAATGTTGTCCTCGCATTCTATCTCTCCACAGAAAGGCGCCAGTAATAAATTGTTTTTATTGAATTCGGTGATGAAATCATTCCAGTTTTCCACGAGCTTGGTACGCTCGTCGAATTTCGCTTTCGCTCTATATTTGGATAAATATTTATATAGACAAAATCATATTAACTAAATATATTACATTATACTGCAAATGCGTTGACGTCGAAAATAATTGTGAGCGATATTTACCTCTCAAACAAGCAGTTTTGTATATCATTTAATAACATGGTTAATTTTGAAATTACTGAATCTGCTTTAACCGTTTGTGCCTCGGAGGTATCTCTGCGCACCAACATTACTTCGTTGTTCGCAATTTCCTTCGGACCCAATTCGATTCTCACGGGTACGCCTTTCAGCTCCCAATGGCAATACTTCCATCCAACCGTTCGATTATTTCTCAAATCACCTTTCACTTTAATTCTACCACTTGAATTCCTGATTTTTTCAACCAGATTGAAGCACTCAGAAAAGATTTTATGTTTCTGTTCCGGTGCTGTTTTTGCACTTATGCCACATGGAATAACAATCGCTTGTACAGGTGCAATATTTGGCGGTAATATTAAACCAGTATCGTCTCCATGCAACTAATTAAAAAAAAATATATATATATATTCATTCTATAAAGTATAGTTAACATAAAATCATGTTATTTATATGCAATAGTGATTGTACAAACCATTATCATAACTCCGATCAGTCGTGTAGTTATGCCCCACGAGTTTTGATAAACGAATGTCTTTTCATTGCCTCCTGCGATATCTTCTACCTGTATATTAAACATTTTGGAGAAGTTTTGCCCCAAATGATGACTCGTTGCGCCCTGTATCGCGCGGCCGCTGGTCGGTAATACTTCGATATTTTTATCACTTAGGGAGGAGGATTTTTGAAACGCTTGAAAGCGATCATAATCGCTGAGCGGTTGTATCTCTTCGCGCGCTTGCATTCGGCGGCAGGCTGGATTGATACGCGCTTATTCGGACATCTTTAGTAATTAATAACTCAAATAACTATAAAATTTTAATATTTTTCTATGTAACATCTAAAAATTTAAATGAGTAAATAGCCAAACAAACGTAAGCGCGCGCCGCGCGGCTTCTCAGCGCCATCAGCGCACCTAACGTCAGAAACTTGCAGATTCCACCATCTGCACGAAGTACACTTTCTGTCCACTAATTAACTAACTACAGCAGTGCTCGGAATTAGTCTGAACATTTCAGCCGATTTCCGTGGTATACGCCTCCTTTCCTCTCCTTACCGCGCGCGCCGCAGCCGCTAGGGCCAGCGCCGCCGAGCGTTAGGAGCGACACTATCTGATTATGAGTGGGTTCTTTTCCCTATTTATTAAAATTTTAAAAAATGTATTAAAATTTATTAAAAATAAATTTTTTATTTTTAAATTTATTAAGTGGAAATATTTAAATAGATTTCCACGTCACCCATGAGATACTAATGCTGACGCGTTTTTTTTTAAATGGTTTCCCCCGTAGACCTATTCCACTAAAGATAAAAATAAATTCTTAATTAAAAAAAAAATATATAAGTAAAAGAGATTTTCTTAATTAGATTTTCTTAGCCTTTTATGAGAATGAACAATTGATGCAATAATGTAGATAAAAACCACTTTTTGAAAAACGTGTCAGTATTAGTACCTCATGGGTGACGTAGAAATCTATTGAAATATTTCCACTTAATAAATTTAAAAAAAAATTTATTTTTAATAAATTTTAATAAATTTTTTTAAATTTTAATAAATAGGGAGAAGAACCTACTCATAGAACCTAATCAGATAGTGCCGCTCCTAACGCTCGGCGGCGCTGGCCCTAGCGGCTGCGGCGCGCGCGGTAAGGAGAGGAAAGGAGGCGTATACCACGGAAATCGGCTGAAATGTTCAGACTAATTCCGAGCACTGAACTACAGAATACTGAGAGTGTACACTTCTGCACTTTAAGATCGAAAAAAATTTTTTTTATGAAGAATACTATTATTTTTGATATACACTATCTTTATTCGTCTCCACAACACGTTATATATACATTTTACGATCGATACTAATATATAAATGTAATTAATATATACATCAAAACTGCGAGCTGACAGGTCTGAGCGCCGCCATGTTAGAATGACGCTGACCAATAAGACACGAGCGACATACATATCAACGCGACATACATCCTAGCGAGATGATTTTCTAGATTTCTCGACTTTGAATGCATATATTTATTTTTATAAAGCACACAGAGCAAAAACAAGCAGACTTTTCTTATGTAATTTGGGTATGCGCTATCGATTGAGCCTATTGCCAACTCAATCGGCCCAGCCGTTATCGAGATCCGATAATCTCGGCTCGTCTCAACTTTCGGGCTCGCGTAAAGATACACGGTCGGTCTTGCGCTTGCGTTGCGCGCTGCGCGTGAACTTGGCGCGAGACACTACCGTGTCTCTTGATATATATTCCATCTAATTTGTATTATTTGTGAAAATAGCATGTGTATTAAAAATTGTGTATCTTCTCTTGGTTTATTATCTCGGATTTAATTCGAATAATTTCTATCGTCCATTTTAATGTTTTTAGAAATTGAGAAAAGCTGCAAAAAATTTAATAACGGAATAAACTTCGAAATATCTATTAATGATTTTGGAGAATAATTAAATTTGTGACAAAATTGCAGATTTAAAAATTAAATGTGACATATCTACCATGTTGAAATTTGTGAAATTCCCAAGTTTCGATTATATGTAATGACGCAAAATATTGGTCATGTGAAATATGTTTAAATTGAATAGCAAATTTTCTTTAATAATAGTAATAAAACAGAAAATCTTTGTTAATATTATTTTAATTTAAATATTTTGAAATTGAATATTACATATTGAATAATGAATATTTCGCATTATTGTTCGCAATTACTTTCACTAAAAAACTTATCGAGTTTCATTTAATGTCAACAAGCTTAAACAGTAATATCTGTAACAGCTGTTATAGTTGCTATTTCAAGCTCAAATTTCCATATTCATTGTCCATGGCATCTAGCACTAGTGTTTGCAGGAAATGTTATCAAGCGTAAAACATACCAAATATTTCTCGCGCTTTGTTAAATTTATGAAAGTTAATTATCAATATTCGTCTTAAAGCAAGACTGACTGCAAGATTTTACATAATAATTTCCACTTCGCAAAATATACGCTGCATTAAAAATCTTTAAATTAACTGTTACGCCATAAAACGTAATTCTAATGCAGCTGCAACGCTTTTCGTCGCTTTCGTTGAATATATCGGAGAAATACCAGAAAAGCTATTTATGTCAGGCTAAATTTAAATGCAATGGTAATGATAATAATAATAATCGAATAATAATTGATTGACGATAATAATGAATTTAAATGTCTATATAATCTAACAATTCTCATAACTATAATTATATTATGTGTCTCGTTCTCGATGATATTATTGTAGTCATGCTTGTCATGCTTAGTACCACAACGTTTAGCGCTTATAATTTTTTAAACTTGGCGCCTTTTCGCCATTTGGTGTCCCTCTATCCTCATATTGTTTCGTTGTGCCGAGGCATCAAGACGTGTTAGCGATCAAAATTAAGAAGATAACGTTCTTCCAGATATAATAGGATGTCAGAACGCAAAGTTAAAAAGCGAGCGAGATCCCGATCACGGAAAGATCGTCATTCTAAAAGAAAATTCGATCAACTACAACAACATGTGGATAACCTCACAAAAATCGTCGAGAAGTTGGTGAGCGTCCAAAAAGTACAGACCGCACCAACAGTCACAAAAGAAAAAGAGAATACGTGCAATACTAATATAATGGGTAAGTAAAAACATAAAGTCGCGAAAAAATCTCATCTTTCCACACGAAAGTTGAGAGGTTAAACCCACACGGTTTTACCATAGTCCATACGACTTACATAAGACGTCAATGTGATAAAGTTCAACAAGAACGTTAGTATCACAAATTGCACAATAAGTGCCATGTGTCTTTACATAGAGAATCGTTGTGATAAAGTTTCAATAAGAACGTTAGTATCACAGATTGCACAATAAGTGCCATGCGTCTGTATATAGAGATTCGTTGTGATAAAGTTTCAATAAGAACGTTAAGATTACAAATTGCACAATAAGTGCCCTATTAAAAAATCTTCCTTTCCTTTCTTTTTGTTAGAAAACGAGGAGAATAAAGAAAATAATCCGAACGTGGAGGAAATCGCAGATGTCGCAATCGGAAAGGAAGAGATAACGGAAATGGTTTCTGAACAAGAAAAAGACAGCGCCTTAAAAGTATTGGGAATGGATCCCAAGGATTCCAAATTCAAGCAGGTTAAATACCATCCAGAATTAAAAAATACATGGCTAAAATGGAAGAATGTAGGCCTTCCAGAGAAAAATAAGAAGGAGACTTGGAATCTTACAATAGAAAAGGCTTATATATGGAAGCTCCTCAGTTAAATTTGGAAATAATTCCATTCCTCACAGAGGTTGCAAAAAAGAGGGACCAACATTTTACAGATACCCAAAATTGTGTTGGTACAGCCATAGCCGCCTTAGGTGCTGCAGTCTCCATGTTATTAGATCCTCCAGAAGAAGGATTAGATGAAGACATATTTACCGACTATATAAGCCACGCTGGGCAGATCTTAACAGATGTCTTTCATCAACAATCAATAGCGAGAAAGTCATTCATTATACCACAATTAAACAAGAGTATTAAGCCAGTGGTGGATACAATGTTCTCAGATGATTGGCTTTATGGAGATAATCTCAAGGAAAAAGTCAAGGATGTGAAAGAAATAGAAAAAGCTTGTGCAAGCATCAAAGACAAAACGCCACAAAAACACACATTCAGGTTTCGCGAACAGGGAAACTCGAAATACCCACCTGCGGGATACCGGCAGGTGGGTCAACAACCAAGGCGTCGACAAATGAGATTCAAGACAAAACCATTCAAAACCTTCCAGGGTTCGTTCAAAACAACTCAAGCACCAAACCAATCATTGACGAAGAAATAATTCCGGTAAATAAATTAGCAGGGCGTCTTAGTTTTTTTATAGAAAGATGGAAAAGTATTACCTCAGACAGGTATATTCTAAACTGTTTAAAGGGTTATAGAATTCCATTTATAGAAACACCGATTCAGAAATCGGTCCCTAAAGAAAAGACCTTTTCTGCTAAAGAATCGGAAAAAATACAATTAGAAATTAACGAACTCCTTAAAAAAGGCGCGATTGAGAAATGTAAAGATTGTGAGGGACAGTTTCTTTCTTCCTACTTCTTGGTTCCAAAACCTGATGGTACGAATCGTTTCATTTTTAATCTTAAAAAACTAAACAACTTTATTAACCCCCCACACTTTAAATTAGAGGATATTCGATCAGCAATGAGTTTAATATCACAAGGAAGTTTTATGGGCTCTTTAGATCTTAAAGATGCATATTTTCTGGTTCCCATCTACGAGGGTCACAGAAAATTTCTTTGTTTTAAATTCAAGGGAAAAACTTTCCAGTTTTTGTGTTTACCCTTTGGATTATGCACTAGCCCGTACGTTTTTACTAAAATTATGAAATCTGTTGTCAGTAAATTGAGACTACAAGGAATAGTGTTGGTATTATACTTAGATGATTTTTTATTTATTCACAAATCAAAAATTATATGTGAAGAAAATATAAAGAAAGCAATAGATATTCTGAAATACTTAGGATTTATTATAAACTATTAAAAAAGTTCTTTAGTGGCTAATCAAAAATGTAAATATTTAGGATTTATTATTGACTCAGTCAAATTTTCTTTAAATTTGACAGATAGAAAAAAGAATCAGATAATAGAACTGATAAATGAATTTAAAAGCGGAAAAGCATATAAAATTAGAAAATTCGCTAAACTTTTAGGAGTTTTAACATCAACTTGCCCAGCTGTAGCTTACGGATTTATTTATTGCAAAAGATTAGAAAGACAAAAATTCCTAGCCTTAAAATTCAATGGCGGAAATTATGAAGGAAACATCTGGATAAATGAAGCTATGTTAGAAGAGTTACAATGGTGGCAATTAAATGCGATTATTGGAACAAACCCAATCAGAACTCAAGCTTATATGATCGAAATATTTTCTGATTCTTCCTTATCAGGTTGGGGTTGCTACTGTAATGGTTCAGAGGCCTTTGGTTTTTGGAACAAACAAGAGAAGAAAAATCATATTAATTACCTTGAATTATTAGTGGCCTTTTTTGCGGTGAAATGTTTTGCGTCACAATTATCACAATGTGAGGTGTTACTAAGACTAGATAACACTACCGCTATTGCTTACATTAATAGAGCTGGTGGTGTACAGTATCCACATCTTAGTGAGCTTTCGAGAAAAATTTGGAAATGGTGCGAAGAAAGGAAAATATGGTTAAAGGCATCATATATTCCTTCGGCGGAAAATATAGAAGCTGACAGAGCGTCACGAAATATTAATATAGATTCTGAATGGGAACTTTCTCAGAAAGTTTTCAAACAAATAGAGAAAAAATTCGGTCTTTTTTTAATAGATTTATTTGCATCTAGATTAAATACTAAATGTAAAAAATTTTATTCTAGATTCCCGGATCCAGAAGCGCAATCGATTGACGCCTTTACTGTATCATGGGAAAAAGAGGAAAATTTTTATGCCTTTCCTCCCTTCGCACTCATTCTGAAAACATTAAGAAAAATAATTAATGATAAAGCTATAGGCACTATTGTAGTACCGTTATGGCCCACTCAACCGTGGTACCCCCTTTTTTCATCACTCCTCATTGAGCGCACTATCATATTCAAACCTAATAGTACGCTATTATTATCTCCTTACAGAGACAGGAGCCATCCATTAGGGTCCCACCTTTCATTAATGGCAGGCAGGTTATCAGGTCAGCATTCTTAAGAAAAGGATTAACAGAAGATGCGATAGATGTAATGATCGAATCTATCACAAAAACAACGCTGAGACAATACGAATGTAGCTTAAAACGCTGGTGGGAATTCGCACATTTAGAAAAAATAGACTTATTTAATGCAAAAACGACGGAAATTATCAAATTTCTAAATAATCTTTTCAAGAAAGGTGCAAGTTATAGCACTTTAAATACTACTTGTTCCACAGTTTCCTTAATCTCAATATATGATATTAATAAGGATGGTTTAATTAGTCGGTTCTTAAAAGGAGTATTTAAACAAAGACCATCTATTCCAAAATACGCTACAACATGGGATATTACTCCGGTACTTAACTACATTGAAAAATTACACCCTCTTAAAGAATTGAATTTAAGGGAAGCTGGGGAAAAGGTGGTAACACTGCTAGCCTTAACAACCGCTTAGAGGCTTCAAAGTCTATTGCTAATAGATATTGATAATATAGTGAAATCGGATACAGGGTTAAATATTAAAATTACAGAACGAATAAAAACTTCTAGGCCTGGAGCTTTCCAACCAGAATTAATATTACCATTTTTTAAGGAAAAACCAGGTTTATGTGTGGCATCTGCAATCCTAGATTATATAGATTATACTAAAAAGTTAAGAAATAAAAATAACAAAAGGTTATTTATAGCAACAGTGAAACCCTTTGGTGCAATATCATCACAAACTATTGGTCATTGGATTAAAAGACTTTTAGGTAAAGCTGGAGTTTACAGCGTATAGTACACGACATGCAGCAGTATCTGCGGCTTACAAGCAAGGAGTAGACATAACAGCTATAAGACGTAGTGCCGGTGGGCACCAGGTTCACAAACCTTCTTTAAGTTTTATAATAAACCAATTCAGACTCCGAATGACCAATTTGCGCGTGTAATATTAAAAAATAAGAAGAATAATGTTAAAAAGTAAGTTCAATAAAGAAAATAAAGAATTATCACGCAAGCTCTAAAAACTACAATAATATCATCGAGAACGAGACACATAATATAATTGAATGATCAAACGAGCCCGCCGAAGGCGAAAGATTATATGAAGTGTCTCGTTCGAAGATGATAGGTTCTCCCCCCCATAAACATTGATTCCTTACCTTAAATTAAGACCCAAAAAACATACCCACTATCATCTTCCAGTTACCTCGTGATAATCCATGCTCTTACACAAAACAATATGAGGATAGGGGGACACCAAATGGCGGAAAGGCGCCAAGTTTAAAAAATTATAAGCGCTAAACGTTGTGGTACTAGGCATGACAAGCATGACTACAATAATATCATCGAGAATTTTTGTTTATGCCAATTATGTACAGTTTATTATTATGTTTTTTATTGGCAGTTTTTTTTTTATTAAAAGCAATTTATGTTGATTTACACTGATATGTGTGAACGGAATAATTACAGTTTCTATTTAAGATTATTTTTTATGCTCTCTGCGCAGATGAGCGGTGAATCGGCTTTTACCTGCGTAGGCGCTCGCTCATATCGCGATATGCGAAATGCCGATATTCCATACACGCCGACATTGGAAATTACCTGACCGGTAGGAAATAATTATCCCGCAGGCTACGTTATATCAAGAGCTTATTGGTACGTGAATCGTACATTCCAGGTGGTAATTTCGACGCGCCATGAGCGTTACGTTCATTAGGCGCTTAATAAATTTGTGTGTGCCGCTCTTTCTCTTTGCGTGTTTTAATCTCAGATATCATTAACTTGAATATCGGTTTTTTAATTAGTTCTTTCTTTTAATTAAAAATCGTGTCGCATTAAACTCCGATCTGCTAAACTAGCCTTTGCATTTCGGAAAATATTCCGTTGAATATTCGATAAATATTTCGGCACTTAAAAAGGTATATAAATTCTAATGAAAGAAAGGGAAGTTAATGCGGAAGGCATTGTTGCGAAAGTTATATTACTCACGTAAATGAATTATTACTTTCCGCTATATTGTACGAACATATAACCAATTTATCAAATGACGCGGCAGGTGTGTTAGTGAAGTTAACCCACGAATAAATGTTTTGCGTCAAAAATTCCATCACATTGATATCCATTAATCATCCGGAAGTCATCAATTAAATTTAAACGTCAATCATTCTTAAGCACTAACAGATAGAAATTTTAATAATGTGTTGTTAACAAGAATTAACTTCGTAATAACTGTGACTGCGGCGATACTCGTAGGCGTACGTAGATATATATACATATTTTTTATTCAAGTCGTTGGACTTGAAATTATCTAATTAGAAACGGTAACAGTTTATTTAAAATGACCTATTTTTTTACAACTACTGAATTATTGATTCAGACTCTTTTTTTGCATAGATGCTAAAGAAAGATATTTTTTTATTAAAACCTTAATATAATAATAATTTAATCAATATTTTCTCAGTTTAGCAAATAATTGGACTTTAATAAAAGGCTTTGTCCAATTTATTCTTTGCATCGTGACGCAAGCTTTTAGATAAATAAATATAAATACTCAATACAAAGTATAAATGTGAAACAAAGAGTAAAAGCAGCTTGATCTTTATCTATATGTAGGCGTTGACTATAAAAAAAGAATGAATATGATGACGTTAATGTAACGTTGGTACGTTATGCTAATGTATACATTATGTAGATACTAATCTTAAGATTTCAAGGATTTAAAAAGAAAGGGCTAAAACTTGTGGATTTAAGCGTTCCTCGTTGCAAGTGTCAATATTACAGCGCGATAAAACCTTCGTAGTGAAGATAGAATCTACACAGGCATTATGATGAAGAAGATTCAATTAAGATTGCCGCGAGGTAGGACGATTTTAATGAAGGCACAACCTCAAATCGATAGACTCGAGAAATCTCTCGACATCGTGGAATTATATCGTTTGTGTGGAGAAATAGGAAATATCATTTATGTGCATATATTCTCATCTGTGTATTGGACTTTGTAAAACTTAAATTTTTCAACATCAACGATAAGGTCCATCCTCTACGATCTCTAGAGAGTAAAATATCGGAATTCTAAGAAAGGTATTTCTTACAATTTTTCAAAATTACATTACGCATAATAGAATACAAAACTCTTTGAAATTTAAAACGCTTGAATTTACAGATACTTTTATAAGATTTCTATAAAATCTAGATAAAATTGAAGAGATTGCTGTCAAATCAGAATAAATGGAAAAGAGTATTTATATTAATCTAGTTTTAAAATAGAAAAGATGGCTTCCCAAAAATATTGATTATTTTTAATTTCCACTATAATTTTATATGGGATTATAGCTCTCGAATATATACTACGTTCGATTCATTGTCGTTTGTTAAAAGCGTAAAGAAATATATAGCATCTGTTATATAACAGATATTACAATGAATAATATGTATCGAACCGACACAATGAATGATATATACCGACATAATGCGAACATTTAGTCGTTTATAATAGCTATTTCGAAACACTTTGTTGAATGCACATTTTAATAAATTATAAAAATAAAAAAATCCCATTGTATAAAAGTTATTAGATAATACGATTCTAATCCTTAATATTTTTCTCAGTTATCCGTCTTCATTGAGTTATCGCCTCATTATGCTTCACTTTTTCGGTTCTCTGTTTTTATTACAAACACAGGAAGAAATTATAAATTATACCTTTTAAAGATAAATCTGTGGGAGATGATTTTCATAACAATATATAAGAATGATGCTTGATGAACGATGCAAAATGTATATTATAAAAATGATGTCCATTACAATCCCATACAGCACACAAACGTTGAATCAATATCTAAAAAACGTAGAATTGTAACATTATGAATGTTTCAGCAACGTTGCGAAATATAGATTCAATGTTGAAAAAATATTGAAGAAATGTCTAATGTCCGCTGAATTGCAATGTCTGCAAGACAAGAAACATTAATTCAATATTGATTCAACATTTATTCAATGCAGAATTTATATATATTATGCATTATAATAATGTTTTGAAAAATTGAACGAAATAAATGTTTAAAATTAATTTTTATTTAAATATATATATATATATATATATATATATATATATATATATATAATTATATTATTATTTCTTATTAATAATTATTGTAATAATTATTACATTATTTCAAAAGATAATAATTGTTAAATGTTGTTTCTACGTTATAGCAACATTTAACAATCAATATAGCAAAATCAACATAGATTCAATGTTGAAAAAACCTTTATACTTCAACATTCAACATTGCAATGTCTCAGCGACGTTATTTCAACTTTCTGTGCTGTGTGGGAATGGACATCAGGGCTGGAGGGGTTGATCTCGCGGTCGGGCGTGAAGACAATACATCACGCGACTCGCGTAAGCGCGACGACACGTTGTCGGAACGAAGTCGGAATCGTTACATCGGGGCTCGCCGCGCCGGTACGTTTCGTTCGCCCACGTCGACGGGGGCGGTGGCGGCAGCCAGGGCCACGAAATTCCCGGGACACGAGTCGCGGGGACGCGACGCGCTCACGCCGCGCCACCCCGCTTGCGACTGCAGCTGCAGCGCGTGCTCGCACCCCCGGCACGAAACCGCAGAGCCTCGTCTGCACGCTTCTTAACCCCCGACTACTACCACTACACTACAGTCTGTGTTTAAGGGACAAAGGGTTTTAAAGGCACTGTCGCGTCGGATGAAAGGCACGTCGGAGCGACAGGTCACGGTATGCAGAGCGATGGAAATATATTCTTGTAAGCTTGACGCTTGCAATTTGCAAAATTATATATCAACGGTTGAAATTAAAAATTAATATTTTTCAGACAGAGTTTTTAATATTTTTTTCAAGTACGCATATCTGCTTAATAAACTCGTAATATGCACTTGTAATATTTAATAAACGTATTTAATAATAAAAAAAAAAGAAGAAATGTTTTTGTGAATAGAATTGTCTTGCTTTCCATTTATTATTAATGAAGTTGGTTTCTTATTTTGTTGGATTCTATGTGGAAATGACACGCATTTGATTGCATATTCAAACAAGTAAAATTACTGGAATTTGTTGTGGTTCTGTTTTAAGGCTCCTGGGTAGTCACCGCAGCCATATTAGATTCGTGACGTCAGAAGCGAGAAATGACACGCCGAGAATTCTTGCGTGCCATTTCTAAATAAAATGATAATTTAACAAAGTAACACTCTAGATCGCTTTAAGACACCTGTAAAATTGTCCGAAAACTATGCTTTTTTCTTGACAGGTTATAAACAATCGTTAAATCAACCGTGAAGCGAAGCCTAATTATGCGAGAAAACACACGGTTGACAGCTGTCTGTATGAGTAGAAAATACTCCTTCTACGTTGGGCTTTCCCTGCTAATCTTAGTTTTCGGACAATTTTACAGGTTTCATGAACACGTCACATATCACAGCACTAACATTTAACGAATATTAACGAAATGGCACGCAAGAATAAATTGGGTAGTCAACATGTCATTTTTTCACGTCTAATAGTTCATCGATTCTCCACTTAAGACGCTGCATGAGAATTTCTGTCATATGGACATGTCGGTAACGGTACTAAGCTATATATATTCTGTATTTATCGCGTTTATTTTTTTGTAAACAAATTTTTGAATTATATATTAGCATTTTGTATGTTATTCAGTAATTTACTTTTATCGTATCAATTGATTAGGTCAAACTGTTACATTATTTACTTATACAATAAATCGACTAGGTAAATTCGACTAGGTTTTTATTCCTACCACAATTATGTCGCCACTGTCAACGCGGAGTTCACGGCTACGGGACCAGGAGCCTTAATTTTAATATGCATTTTGCGGGAATTGCATATAAAATTCTCTTTATCTCTCTTTCTCTTTGAAAGCATACGAGATTTTGTAAATTAAAGATTTTACCATGACCGCATGGTGAAAATGGGACATCGCAGTAGGAATATAATAACGATGCAGCCGGCGTTTAAAGCTGTAAAGCTGAGATACGAGGTGAATGTCAAGGTCGCATGCCGTAAGCTTTCCCAGATTTTCCGGAGCTTGGGTAACCTCAACCATATCTTCACCGCATATCCTTCGATATTAGCGGACGCAGATCGTAATTTAGACGGCTTTGTAGATCTGCGAATCGCTCTTTCGGTGCTCCGCAGTGCGATAATGGAGAGACCGGAGAGCTGCAATTTCTCCTACAGATAATAAACGCGCGACGTACAGAGCTATTGACATAATCAAATCGATAAAGACATTTTTAAAAATTATATTTTTATATAACATTGATTAGTATTGTTATAGAAATACACAGGAACAGCATAAATATATATTATTTTAAAAGTGTAGCGTGTTGATGAGAATTTCCTTTGCTAAACATTGACGTATAGTTCGAATAGAAAGCTATTGAGAAGAAAATTAAATTATAGAAAAAAGCATGCGACAAGGTATAATCTTGCGATTGTTTTAAACAATAGAGAAGAAGATAGTTTTAAATGTTTCTCGACTGCACTGTGATCTGCGAGTCGCGAAATGAAAAGTTTTCCTTCTGAAAAGTTCTCTTCCTTCTGTTTCCGCCACTCGAACTTTCAAAGATGGCCACATTGATCAAGTGATCAAGAAGACGTTTATCGAAGTCGTACTTTTCCTTGCGAAATTTTCGTTCGACCTTCTTCTCTCATCGCGCATTTGCGCACGACCTTAAATCATCATATGCCAGATGTTTGTAAAGAATTCTCGCGTGTTATCCTACTTTAATTCGCGTTTCTATCGCGTAGGATCTTGTAACTTCGGGATTCCAAAAGGATTCCTATGCGAACGAAGTTTTCCCTTCGTGTAACGATGTTCTCGGTTTCGGTAGAAAACCGAAGAGGAACTTTGTTCCTTCCTTTTCCTTCCCGCGTACTATAGTCTCTTCTATCCTTTCGAATCCTCCCTGTATGTCAATGTCGTTCTCTTTTAGGAGGAAGGGGCAGATGAAGAAGGTAAGATCTTGTTTCCCGTCTCGGGTTTGCAATACGCAATAAAAAGCATGACATTTTCCTCACCAATTCTCGTTGGAGAAGCGCCTTTTGCGAATGCCGCTCTTATGTACCGCGACTAATGATCTTTGTGATTGATACTGCATCCGTACGGTTGCGCTCTATCTTACTGTGGTGCGCGAAGAATGCACGCCGAATTTCTTGGAACGCGGATTTTTATCTCTGAGAAAAGAATTTCATCTATATGAAAAATATGTTATTTCTGTCTGGTGATTATATAAGAAATTAGGATGGTTTTTTAGATTGATGTTCTTCAAAGGAATCTGAGAAGAAAATAGGGAAGAAACTCGGTGTCAATTAATCAAATTTTTTAATGAAAATCCGCCCGTTTGAAAATTGAACGAAGATAAACCGTCGTCTAAATTTTGCAATGACAGATCACGCAGCACTCGTCGAGAAGCGAACATTGGTGCAGCACAGTTGATTGTCGCAACGAGTCGAATTATCATCGAGATTTATCGACAGCATCGAATTCTGCTATTCGCGTTGGAATGCGACGTACAAGCTTGGCACATCGGAATCGTAATTCTTGCGGAAAGACCTGGACGTGCAACCGTTTCGAGAGCGCGCTTCGAGAGCTGCATCGGAAATTCGCGTCGCTTCCAAGTGTCAATCGATTTCTATCGGACACGGAGATAGCAACGGCAATCGGCGAAAACGTAAATATGTGCTCCTGCCAGATCTAAGAGTGGGTGTTGCGAGAGTACCAGTCATGGAAGCTGTTGTTGGTGCCATATATAGGTATTATTCCACCTACGCGTTGCAGGAAATGAGAAGTTTGAGCTTAACCATTGCGGAGAGTATTAAGAACTATATTTAAACTCTATTTTCTCAATTTGATTTTGACGAATAACAGAGACATCGAAGCGGCAGGTGATGGTTTATTTAACATTTTGCCTCTCTCGTTTGCCTGCGCTCGTTAATGGTATCGCGTTACAATGACGCGGTGGAGTGATGTTCAAAGAGTTTTAGTCTGTGATAATTTTATCATTTGGCGATTTACGTGCACTGCGTCGATGCATGTCGCACAAATTTGATTTTATTTAAATTATTTGTGTACCGTATGTGTCATTAATTACACAAAATTAAACATTCGTATCGCATTGTATCCCACGCATTTTACCATTCACGTTTCCACAAACCACTTCAATGCGCCAATATTAATTCACGAGTAATTAGTGATATTACATGCACTAATATTTACTTTACATTCTCGAGAAACAATGGTCGAATAGTAATTTGCATATGTGCACAATTCTCGAATTCGATGAATAATTTGGTAGTGTAATGTAATGCAGGTTGATCGGGCGTCCCAACTTCGCGCCCGTGAGGTCACAGGAGGCATTTACCAAATATAACTCCGTTAATATAGCAATTTAAAAGGATTTGGTAGCATGTGCGCCCTATTGCGTATCTACCCGTTTGCAAGTTCGTTAAAGTAGATCCCATTAGGAATAAGTACAGCGTGTAATAAGTTGGCTAAAATTTGCTGAATAATTTGGACGGACTTAGATTGTGTGAAGTAAAATAATCATTTCATCGAAAACAGAATATATTTGTTAATTTTGATAAAACACAAGTAACATTCTTGTTTAAAAATTACATATTTTGTTACTAGAATATAAATAATATAAAATTTTTAAGTAATTTTATTTTATTTGCAATTACTCGCAGTATTATATATCAAATTCATGAAATTACAATACAATTTTTTTATTTTTTGTAACAATCTAGAAACTGAAAAAGTTACATTTTTTATATTAAATAAAAAATTTGTTTTGTTCTTAGCAAGGAGTTAATTTAGTGTACAGACTAATGGCCGAAAATATTTACGCGACTTTTTATACGTTTCGTGTATTTGAAAATCCAAAAACGGCATCATGTTTTGCATAATGTATTATTTTCATAAATATCTGCTCAGTACGTGATGATTGATTGCTTGCATGCCATATTAAAAGTGTCAGTAAGCGTAGCAGCAGCGCGTTATTACATTCTACACGTGGCGACACATCGATCGCGGTTATTTCTTTATTTTTTTTTTGCACATCTATACATGCGAAGACTATCGCCGACATGTCGCAGCCAAACAACCGAAGTTCGACTATATCTTATGACAGTGAACGATGAGCTTTTTTGTTTGAGGCCATAAACTCTTTCACGTTTGCGGACACGTGCGATCGACTTGGCGATCTCGTCGAGTTCGTTACCGCGATTAAGGTCTGCGCCATTTGCCGGTAAAATACGAACGAGAAGAAGTGCTCACGCTGCACCGCCTTTACCACTGATAAATAATTCCCTTCCGCTATGCAATCACAGAAACGAGGACCTGTCCTCTTTCTGTGAAATTCTCTTCGCAGCTAATTATTTTGTTGAGCGCAATGGCGTAAAACAGTAATCGCATTACGCAAGTCAATAATTCATACTGACTCGAAGTGCAAGTAATTAAAAATACGTGCAATTAAAAATTCCTTGCTTATAGTATGTATAAACTAATTGCAAAATTTGTAGAAATTTAAAAGAAAAGCGCCTTGTGGCGCATCTCTAATCTCTTTATACATTTATTTCTTTGTAAAAAGGCAAAGAAAATAATTTGTTATATATTTCGCGAAATTTTATTTATGCGTTTTACACGATCAGAATTCTTTGAAGGCATTCTAAGTAAGGTAATTTTCGAACGGAGAAAAATGAAAATTGAAAAAATAAATAAGAAGAAATGTAGCCATATCTTGTTCGTGTGGAGGTATCTTTTTGAATAGCGTAATTTGTATACCAGCAACGTTGTTTCATAAATTGTGGTAAAGGTAGCTATTAGAGAAAACAGCCATTACGAAGTGCACGTTTCTTAAATCGTTTATTCTTTTACCCGACCATCGACGCAACACGCATTTTTCCTCTTCCTAGACTTGCGCATAAACCGTCGAGAGAATTCCGTAGCGTCGAGTGAACGTGTCCGTAAAATTTATGGGCTCTTCCAGACTCATTCACTCGGCAACTCTGTTCTGGTACATAGTTTTCGCTGCGATGAAGAATTTTATAGACTTGCGACGCTTCTCGCGTTTTCTTGTCCTCGCGAATTTAAGCGGTTTTATCGTTCAGGCGATACTCAATCTTACGCAATACCTAATATATGTTAATTACTTACAAGACATTAATCACATCAGAAAATAAATTAAATGTCATTAAGAGTAATCTTACAGTGGCACGCTATTGTAATTTTCGAACGTTGATAATTATTTTTATCGTGGTTTTCATCGTAAAATGAATTAATTAAGGAATTAGAGCATATGTTCGCTCATGGCCTAGTTCTGCACGAGGAACATTTTCGTATAACATCTTCCCGGGAGCAAACGAGAATTTTCCCTAACATGTAAATAGAAGGCAAAGAAGACGAAAAAGACGAACTTCCAACATAGTAGAACTTCGTAGTGAACTATGCAGGAACGGGGAGGCACCGAGCCCGTTGAATTGTATGAGACCGCCGAGAGCGCCTCGTAATCTCATTTTCATCGTCCTGAGGACAGCAGCCGTATTAAAGATTAAACTCTTCGGGATATTCAAACGAGGTGCCAATCGTCTTATAGCATCTGCCAGTGGCAGGAAATTTCTAATATTCTAACATCTAGGTCTCTGGTGCGAAATGCAGGATGTGTGAATTATTCTTTTCCATCCCTCTGACGTCTCTGTTCTCTTGAAATATTGGTCTCGAGGTCATTCGTTCCATTTGAAATGTTAAATTCGGATAGACAGTGGGCGGGGGATTTAAGCTTTATAGCTGTATAGGATGCATTATAAAATAATGCATTTGTCGAAAGCGCTTATTAAATATTAAGTTAAATTGACGTAATTATTTTACGTTTTATTTAAATTATTTGTAAATATTTCCCAATTTTGAAGGTATAACACTTTTAATGCAAAGTTAGAAAGTGAAACAATACGTATATGTGCGCAGATATAATTAATGTTATTTTAATTAAATGTGTCGACTTTTTCACTAGATTAACGTTAACCAAATAACTCGCCAAAATGATAACTTACTATAAAAATATTTTATATGTATTTTTAACGTAATCATAGCACGCTATACGTATATATTATCAAAGAGTAAAACATGTGAAAGCATGTCTGCAAGATTTATTCGTATTGATGTGATGCGTGAAAGCTCGCATTAATGGATAAAAGTAACACATAATGGACCAACGTGAATAAAACATGCACATGTAAATAGCTTATGTGAATGTAACGTAAAAATATATTACAAAAAAAGTTCTCCCCATTATGGGCCATCAACAATCTTTTCACGCGTCGCGTATTTTTACCTCGATATGCGCTACGTCGAAATGACGTCTCGGACGGACCAGATCCAACATTAATGGCTACCGCGACCTTAACCCAGGGGATCCGCAAGGTCGATAAAGGTTTCCGCGTCGATCTCCTTCGCAGCCGATGCGACGGAGAAGCAAGCGAAAATGTACGCGGATAGACTTCGTTGGCGCGATGGTAAGTCCGACGATGAAAGGGCGATTTTTGACTAACGGCAGCTCATGTTGCACGCTATTCGTCCTTTTTCGAGCTTTCACGGAAGTTTATTGTCGTGCTTTCAGATACTGGTTCTAATCCGCCCCCGCGACACCGTTCCTTGTAGGTGATAATCTCGCGAGACTAAATCCAGATAAACGAGTAATTCTTTGAAATTTGCTCCCTTCCAAAGACAAACAGATATCCCTTTAGAATGATAATGTGATAATAAAATTTTATTTACATTATTTTCTAGACACTGTTTAATTTTTTTATATTTCTGACAAAATAAAAAATGTTTATGTGGGTTGCATATTGGATATTCCGAGAAAAAATTTTACGTTTTAACTCACATCATTGTATATCAGCGCTCGGAATTAGTTGCACATATCGGGCCAATTCAAGAGACGACGCCTCCTGTTCCCCCACTACCGCCCGGCCGCTGGCGGTCGAGCCGCCGATAGCTCTGGCGCAGGAGCGTTTTATATAAGAAATAGGCTCGGTTGTTGAGGCATCTCTAAAAAAATAGTAATATTTTCTTTGCTACATAAATAATGTTTATTTTCATTAATAATTAAATATATATATTATGTATTAATGAAAATAAACATTATTTATGTAGTGAAGAAAATGTTACGATTTCCTGAGAGATGCCTAAACAATCCAGCCTATTTCTAATATAAAACGCTCCTGAACCAGAGCTATCGGCGGCTCGGTCGTCAGCGGCCGGGCGGTAGTGGGGGGACAGGAGGCGTCGTCTCCAGAATCGGCTCGAAATGTGCAACTAATTCCGAGCGCTGTTGTATATTAAAATAGAAATTAGATATATTTTATAATTCATGAAATATATGTTTAGGGCTTGCAATAAAACCGAGTCTTCAAACACTATCGCTCCTTTTTATATATTTCTGATGGAATACATAATTCCGTTAGAATTTTGCAAATATTTTGTGATGGGATACACGTGTATCCCAAAGGTCGCAGAGATCCAAAAGGTTCGGTTCTCTCATACGAGCGAAACGAAATAGCACGAACGCAAATAGCGATGCCGCGGTTACAAGCCGCGACGGAGTCGAAACTGCGAAAGGTTACGGCGAGAGGAGCAGCGTGCAAGGAATACGATGAGGCAGTAACGAGATGTTGCGAAGGGGGCGGCATAAATCCATAATACCGTAACGCAGGCAGGAGTGCCGGTAGATTAGCCGGGCTGACAAGAACAAACGACCTGTAGCGGAGTTTACTGTTGATACAAGCGCATAACGACCAGACCCCGCCTCCGTCCTCGCTCTCGTTCTGGCGTGAGACATCCGCCATTGATTTATCGCGCGATGTTTTAACCGCGACGTCCACAGGATGAGGAGCATCCCGGACTAAATCGGAATACCACCTTTGACATCTGTATTGAAATACAGATGAAATACAGTGGTTGGTCGCGTTCGGGGAAGACCGCCGCATTCTCAGCGAAGTTCCGTAAAAAGGCAGCGCGAGCGTCAGAAGTTTAATCGAAGCACTCGTTTGCACAAAAGCTTATTTAATTAATTTTTCAACAAAGAGTTTTTTTTGTGTTATATCGTAAAAAGATCTGCTTGGATGAACAATTTCATTGATCACATTACGCGTACGCTTTGCCGATGCAATTTCACGGATTGTTAATTAATGAAATAATTATTATATTAATTATTTCATTTATCGATCGATTCGATATGCACGTTTGAATAAGCTTTGTGTACTTATACACAGCAAGCAATTTTTTTTTATTTTAGCGTACGTATTTCACATAACAAATCGATGATTCTTATTCAAAAATATCTCTGCCTGCTCGTGTTGGTTTTTAATTTGCGAAAACAAGTACAAGCCGGTTTATCTAAAAGTTATTAAATATTTATATATATATAAGTAATATTTGATTTATTTGAATTTCTGCACGCAGTTTTTTTCAATTCAAGCATATTCTCCGTCGTCTTTAACCACTAGTCTACCTCAGTAAAATCATTAAAATCGATAGCAGTGACGATAACAAACGTCGTAGGTAGACTCTGACGTATAGCGACGGACTTCAGCTATCGATATCGGTCAAACTTTGATGAAGCTTGCGCCGCGACTGCAAAGATATCCCGGTAACGGTCGGCCGATAAAGCACATTGGATCTCTTGGTATTCAAAACAGATGCACGAAACTAATACCATTAGTACCGGTATCACTCGATATTGGAAGCGACCGGTCATAGAATTTCATTACGGCGCAAAATTATACTTTGAGTAGTGTGAACTCGGCGAAATAAACTTTTCCGAGGGTAATCAATTCGCTGAAATTGTATAACAAATTATTTGCATTGTCTCGTCTTTATTCCGACAAACGCTGGATGATAAATGACGAATGGGATTACCAACTTGAATGCGACAGATGAAATTTTATTGGCAATATTAATTGCAACGCGGTGTGCATCGATGTCGGCCACTTTTACAGAATCCAATAAACATCCTTGCCTCTCGATTACGTTTGGCTTTGCTCTTTGACTGCGCCCTTGCACATCATTCGCCAAGTCCAGATGTTATCGAAACGATTATACAAACGTACGTGTATCTAACAGAGCGGTAACGCGTCCCGCAAATGGAAGAGCAATGATGTCGGCGCAAGTTATAACAAGGCTACGGGGCCGGTCTGCCGATATTAACCCCGACTGCTGATTTAACGCTAACTTGGACGCCAGTTTCTCCATTGACCGCGGTATTACTTTGAGCAACAGTGACGCAAGTTTCTCTGCGGCTTTCGAATAATCATCTCGAGTACGTATTGGCAAGCAAGAGTTGTGTAATAAATCGGCGGTCTTTCACGGTAAATTCAATTTTGATATAATCATAATATATGTTCCGAGCCAAATCTGTGCTTTTCTGTTGGAAGTAATTTTACGTAAAAAATATTAGCCCATTAAAATAAATTATTACCATTACGTGATGCGATTTAAAGGCTCGGATTTGTCGCAAGCCGCGCGTACGTGACGCGACACAGTTCGCGAGTTTTGCATATGATGTAGTACTCTAACTTAGGGTAGATTATGTCCATTCATCTGTAGCTCATGCTAAAGCACAATCATTAATGCAACGCTTTCCTCACACGTGGCGCATATGTGGCGGATACGTAATGGCGTACACGAGGTTCTGTATCCTCTGAAGAGGAATCGAGAATGTTTAATAACGACGCGGCTTCGTAAACGCCTTGTCTTCACGGAATTATGCTGAAACAACGAATATAATTGCCCGATGTCGTACCGTCGCGTACACGTGGCGCGGATTTTCCGCGAAGGCTTATACGTCTCGCTACGTTTACAGCACATAAAGCGAATATACGGTGGAAACTAGCTGGGACATTTCCTATTTTATTCGTTTTTCTTCCTTCATTCGCTATAAAATATCCTTCGTATCCGCTTCAGCTTTACCACCGTAAGCGCGCCGTAATTTTCTCCAGAAACAGTTCAGTCGCTATTGTCGCATCGCTATTCGTGGAAATCAAAGAACCGCGAAAATGAAATTAAAACTGGATAAAAAACTTGTCGCTTCGCGTTCTTTTTACGGTTTAATTATTCCTTTGAATTTCTTTTAATGAAATTTTAATTTATTGATATTTTATTACACTTATCGCATATTTCAGACTAAAAAAGACACGTAATATACTTGGCAACATATTGATTTTAATTTAATTTGAGAATAGTCGATTCGCGCGCGACTGGATACCTTTCGGGATTTCCTTTCTTCCGTCACAGCGCGGAAAGATCCAATTCGGTTCGAGGATTTCGGAGCTTGCGATATAGGTTCGTAAAGAAGCTACATGCGCGCCCAATAACAGAAACGGCGAGTAACTCCGCCGAGAGTGCTCCCACCGAACCAGTTTCCGACCTGACGAAGAAAGAGAGAACAATCCGCCGGCCGCGAAGTGGACCACGAAGAGACGTCATTACCCTCGACACGTCGGAGGTTATCTTTCCAACATCCGAGTTTCTCCCCGGGGATTCCCGATCGCGCGCGCGAACTGGGTTAGCTCGAGTAACTTCGGATGCTTCCGCACTGAGGCATTACGTTTGCGGATAAATGCAACGCTGTTGAAGATGATAAAAGGCGATGCGCCCGCGATGATATTCGAGCCGACGTGAACCGATGAGGTGGGAAGAGGTGCGAGCGCGGTCGCAGCGGGCGCGCAAATATTTAATCAGATAAGATCTTTCGGTATCTTTCCGTTAGTCACGATTTTAATCACCGCTCGTGCTTATTGAAGCACCGGAGAGGAGGTTTGAATATTCATCGCTCGAACTCATCGCTAACTGTGGATTATTTTTGTAGAATAACGCTTATATAATTATCTACGTAATCTTTCAGTCTAATGCGATGCAGATATAAGATGATAAAAATGCATATGAAACCGCAAATTGTACCTGGGAATTTCGATATAACGCGCGAGTCTGATATGATGATGTGCTATATCGAGATTCCCTGGGCGAAGTCATAAGATTCATACAATAAAACTTTGGCTGGTACTGTCGTTGTATATGATACTCCACATGGATTTGTTCACAGTTGTTTAATCATATAGTATTTATTCATATTATTAAGAAATTTTCGGAACTTCATTTACATTTTAATAATCTTCCCGACTCGGACAGAATCATAAGCATAAAGTTTTAGCATATAGATGTGAATCTATAAACGATTAAGTTTTAGCATTTAAATTGAGTACGTTGTGGTAATGAATAATTGGACCCGAAAAGAAGGCATCTAACAGGAAAGCTGTCTGGCGGGTCTAGACGAGTTAATTACATGGCTAAACATAAACATAACATCGTTAATAATAATGCGCTTCATAACGTGCGATGAAACGTTTAAATTACACGAGCACAGTATTAATAATCCGTTCTGTAATGCGTAGCTCGCTTAATAACGCGGAAAACCACATTTTTAATATGCTCGTCGTAGCAACAAGAGTAAAAATCAAAATGGAGGTGTCCCTCATTCGAAATTTTCTTTGTTTTCACCGACGGCGAGAGAACCGCGCCAGTGCGCGCGCGCGCGCGCGCGCTTCATTTTGCTCGTAAAAGCTAATTCCCTAATTTCCACGTTAATTTATGCAAAGAACGCTCCGCGCGCTATGGCGCTTATCCTAAAGCTACATTTTAACGTTCTTCTAACGCTCTAAATAATCCAATACATCCGTCGGGGCCATCCACGCCAAACACCGACGCTTCCGAGGTTCTTATGCAAACGAGGACGATACATTTTTAATTTCATGCAAAACCACGCCACCTGCTGCAACAGTGCAGTCGCAATTTGACATCTCGCCCGGCTGCCAAACGTCCTCGGTTCGTCATCTCACAATCGGTTCGCATTTTCCGGTCGAATTATTCGCGCACGCGGCGAGAGAACGTCGGTTCTTCGATGAAGAGAGAGAGAGAGAGAGAGAGAGAGAGAGAGAGAGAGAGAGAGAGAGAGAGAGAGAGAGAGAGGGGGGGGGAAGACTACATGCACAACGCGCTGGATTTACTAATGACCAACCGGAAAGGCCGTGACCAGCCTGCACTGAACCATATTGATTCTATCTCGGATAACTCGGTGAATTTTGACACGTGGCTGTTTGTATTGCAAGCACTGTTCCTCGAGTCAAAACGCAACGACTGTAAGACGCATAATACTGCGATTTTAGCTATTTTTCTTTTCTAACGGATTTTTAACAAATCCTCGGCGAGCTTTCACGTCGTCACGTATGAGCAGTAATAAGAAACATGGCGCTAAGTAAACGCTTGCTGGTAGATCCGATTAACAATGCACGGAGTGGGATTAACCGCGCGCATTCTGACGCAGGGTTAGTTTTATTTTGTCTCGCTTTTCCACATCTCTGTTTAACCGCTAAGAACCTGCCGAGCTTATGATTCATCGATAGAGCCACACAGCATGCACCATTACTCGGAATTGGGTCAGAACTGTTCGGCTAATTATGCCGAGGTAATAGATAATTAATGGATAACCGGCGACATGGTGAACCCGACAGTTTATTCTCGTAGGAACAATGCTCACAGATGTTTGAGCAGGATAATAGTGTTATATGGATTCATATAACAAGGATGCTTTACGTATCTAATTCTAGAATGTTCTGTCTACGTTTAATTAACAATTCGATTAATGATTTTACGCCGTTGCTATAAATTATCGCGAAGCAATTTGTGTTTTATTTATCCAATTCGATCGATTAGGTAAATAAAATAATTATTACTATTTGTACTCGATTGGATAAATAAAATATAAAATAATTATATAATAGAATTATTATAATTAATACATTATTAGTGGAGTTTAATGTATTTACGATTTTTGCATGGCCGAATAATATCGCGCATTTTCCGAAACGAAAGAACATATGCCT
Organism: Linepithema humile; assembly: GCF_040581485.1. NCBI lineage: Eukaryota > Metazoa > Arthropoda > Insecta > Hymenoptera > Formicidae > Linepithema > Linepithema humile. The sequence goes on along the minus strand of NC_090128.1, from coordinate 20,862,875 downwards.
GACATTTTGACCGAAGAATCGAAAGCTTTCAGGATTTATCAGTTCACGCTCTAGTAATCTGACGTATCAATGGTCCGTCCTACGTTTTCGTTCGTTCCGCCATTTGTCGCCGGAATGAGACAGTTGACCTTTGTTAAATGCATTTTATTACCGCGCATATCCTTTTGATCATTGCGATTTTAATTATAAGTTTAAGTTAACCAGTGAACTGTTTTTACACGGATGTATAATAAAAGGTCGTTCGCAACTTGCGCACTGTGCCCTGCCGACCTACGCATGCCTGACCGTGATAATTGCAAAATAATCAGAAGTATCGCGTGGTCAAAGGTGCTCGCTGTGCGATAAAAAAGCGAGCGTGTCATAAACCGTTTGATCAGAGCGAATTTTATTGCAGACCGCGCGGCGATTGAATGACATTAGTCTTATTGCATTTTGCAGGAAGAGAGAATGAGTTTGCAAAGACGAATATAATTCCGATAAAGTGAAAATAATTGCAATAAATCCGAAGCTGCGAATATCGAAGCCCTTTATGGTCGATTGAATAAAGCAAGGTGGGCAGAAACGAATTGTAAATGGTTTTGAAATGGGGTTACAAAAAGAAGAAAAAAGAAACTTTAAAAAGGTATGTCTCTCGTGGATTTTATTATATACGTCGCGTTTGACAATCGCGGAGAAATACTTTTTTTCCGATTACTTTGTGGACATTAAATGGCATACCGACAACAATGCGAAGGACGACGGCGAAGGCTATCAGCGGGTCGGATAAGCGGATGCACGTTGACACCGATGCATACACCGTAGTCGATAATAAATCGTGTCAAGGTGCAAAGGTAATAACAACTTGGTCCCGCGCCATTGTCCAAGAAGTCACGAGCTTTTCCGTATCGCCGCGCGGAAAAGCAGTTTCAAAGGCGAATTCAATTGAACTTACAGCCGTAACTGAAATGTCGTTTAGAGAGCGATTAGAGCGAGCCGTGTCGACTCGGGAGACTAAGTGGCGGATAGCCGAGGGAAAGGGATCGATCGAAGAGGAAGAGTGGAGAGAGAAGAAAGCGGAGAAGTAAGCAGCCGGTGTGACCGTCTTGTTAAGAAATTCTTCAACGACATTTCTCACGTCCGAGACCTTGAGCGTTCGCTCTCGACAAAAGGGAAGTGTCTACGTAGACTTCGCACTGACAGACTTCGTCAAATATTAGTTCTCGCTCTAACGAACTCCTTTAAAGATTAAAAACGCATTGAGAATACATAATATTTTTGCGTTTCCGATAAAATCAATATCGTTCTAGCTGACATTTTTGAATTAAAAATAACGTTTGCTTTGTGCACACGATCGTAATTCGTACGATCGATTATGTAAAGGAGCCACTCACTTAATGTTGTAACACGCGTTCGAAAGATTAAAAGACGAGGCGTGTTCGAGAGAATATACAGAAGCAACCACTAATCGAAGGTGAGAGGGAACATCGCTTAATGTACTTAAAGTAATGTACTTTTTAATATACTTAGCGGTTTTTCTTTTTTGGTTTTGTAATTTATTATACTGCTTATGAAAGTAACGTTTTTACACATACTACTGCTATCTGGATGGTAAATGAATTTTTGCTGGCGTTCTCTTTTTTTAAATGCTCTACTTATCTTCTATATAGTGCTGTTAATTATATAAATTTTAGCCTTCCAATTTAGCTAAGATAATTTTAATTGCTAATGCAGGAAGCAATACAAAATGTATAATATTAATGCCATTAAAATATTTTTAGATTTAAACAAAGACAAATAATTCTTGAAATACTATTTAAGACTATTTGGTTTTTTCGTTTTTAAGTTTGAGTGACAGAGTTTTAGCTCGGTCACTTTTTTTCGGTCCAAAAAATTTTTACATCTAGATTTCTTTAAAAAAAAATAAACAAGAAAGGATCGTTATTCCCGAATTTACACATCGAAGACAATTTCTGAAGTACCTTAGTTGTGGACACAACGAGGCATTGATCCCCCCAACTCTCGTTCTTTTCGTCGGCTGAATATAAATGTAAAATTTTCACTCTTAAGGCTCTTGGGTAGTCACCGCAGCCATATTAGATTCGTGACGTCAGAAGCGAGAAATGACACGCCGAGAATTCTTGCGTGCCATTTCTAAATAAAATGATAATTTAACAAAGTAACACTCTAGATCGCTTTAAGACACCTGTAAAATTGTCCGAAAACTATGCTTTTTTCTTAACAGGTTATAAACAATCGTTAAATCAACCGTGAAGCGAAGCCTAATTATGCGAGAAAACACACGGTTGACAGCTGTCTGTATGAGTAGAAAATACTCCTTCTACGTTGGGCTTTCCCTGCTAATCTTAGTTTTCGGATAATTTTACAGGTTTCATGAACACGTTACATATCACAGCACTAACATTTAACGAATATTAACGAAATGGCACGCAAGAATAAATTGGGTAGTCAACATGTCATTTTTTCACGTCTAATAGTTCATCGATTCTCCACCTAAGACGCTGCATGAGAATTTCTGTCATATGGACATGTCGGTAACGGTACTAAGCTATATATATTCTGTATTTATCGCGTTTATTTTTTTGTAAACAAATTTTTGAATTATATATTAGCATTTTGTATGTTATTCAGTAATTTACTTTTATCGTATCAATTGATTAGGTCAAACTGTTACATTATTTACTTATACAATAAATCGACTAGGTAAATTCGACTAGGTTTTTATTCCTACCACAATTATATCGCCACTGTCAACGCGGAGTTCACGGCTACGGGACCAGGAGCCTTAAGGATAGAAAGGACGCCGAAAGAGAGTCGGGCGTGAAGGAAGAAAGGAAAAGAGAAGGAAAGCCGTGATTTGAATTCCTTTGTACGCGTCCACGTGTACTCACACTCTTCCCGTCTCCGCTTTTCTTTCTCTTACTTTGCTGATGATGTTTGATGTGGAAAATTCACAGCGCATTATAAACGCCAAGTGGCTCCGCGTCTCCAAGCTAATTTCGAGCTCGAGAATCGAATGCGCTGGTCTATTCCGAAAGCTTGAATTTCGGCATTTAATTTCGAGTGAATTTCGAGAGAATTTCTAATTGACGAACATTGTGCAATTAATTATCATCGATATAGCAGTGCTATGTCAATGTCACATATTAGGTGACGATAATTACGTAAATTACGAACTGGAATTATTTAGTATTATTAGCGTACATTTGTTATTTCAAGTTTAAAAGATCACTCCACCTGACCTAATTATAGGTGATTGTTACACTTGATATAAGCTTGAAACCAAACAAAACCTTATTCCACAAGCAGAGAAAAGTAAAATTTTATTATATATAAGAAAATTGAATGAAAGAGTTACACAGCAGTAATATTTCGTGAAGGGCATGCTACTTGATAAAAATAATTATTTATACGGCAATTCTATGTATATTGCGCACATCTGTGCACTTGATATTGCGTAGGAGTCATGATTGACATTGAGTATCAAACAATGTACCGCGAATATGCCTGTCATCGAATACCGCTAACCAAACTCTCGTTAATTATACACGCGAAGAAATTGATGCGCTTTAAATGATTGAATACTATAATGAATCAAGTCATTAATTAATAATAATAATCAAGATTAATTGGACGTTAATCGAGGACGTTGTCGCTTGACAACGCCACTGAAAAACAGTATAACACATTTTCTGGCAAAAGCTAGCAATCCTTCCGTACAGCTGTGGAAATCTTCGCGTGAAGCGTGCTAATTAAAAGAGAAGAACGTAGCAGTCGGAGAAAAGCAACAAGCGAATTGCAGACTCTTGCTAAATAGAATCTAACTCGACACAAATAGCGGCAAAAATAACATTGTATTTCCGGATAGATAATTAGCTCTTGTTAAACGCACGAGTAAATCAGAATCTGACGTTTTTCTTTGTTGTTCAGCAACTTCTATGTTTTACTTGCAAAAATTATATCGTGCGTGAAAAAAAAAGTCGAAATAAAAGTCGTATAAAAATTTACGGGGAGATAGAAATGTTCGTTTCTCTGCGGATAAAGCAAAGAGCAAGCAATGGAGTGTCACATACGATTAAACAGCTCGGGACATTTATAATGCGATAATTTTTTTCACTCACTATATAATAAGACTGCCAGTAACGCGGACAGATTGAAATTTATCGTTGAGCGGGCACCCACCTGAGCGATTTATTGCGAAATTGCAGCGTTTGAATCGCCGCGCGTGCGATCACATTTTTTAATAAAACATTTTATCGTTGAAATTGAAAAAAAATTACGAACGTTATTGCGACGAGGCGAATGTGTATTAATAGGTTCTCCAGCGCGCCATATGTGCAGTCGACTAAATGGGTTACGGGAGCCTGCCAGACCACAATCTGCAGAGCTTAACGTCAATTACTAATCGGCCTTGTTATTAATCTCTCTATTACTTGTGGAAACATGGTCTCTCGTCCTCGTATCTTAACAATTTGCGGATGTAATTATTGCAACATTTCTGACATTTTTCATACACGCTCAACTTATTTAATTCTACATGCATTCCTAACTGACGGCACAATTTCCTTGCAAATCTATTATTTACATGCTCACAAGACGCAAAGTATATTTTTGGTTTTGTTGGCAAATCGCACTAGTAGCTCAGATGTGTTCCGTATATATTTTTGGTAGCAACAATACTTCCTTCAGATCCGTCTGAGCGCTCCACAATTCTTCGCTAGCAACGTCATAATTCACCCGTCAAGCATCAGAGTGGAGTTTCTTTCTTGCTTTGTTGCCTGTCTGATAAAATTAATAAGTCGCTCAACTACTTCTGACAATGCCGTCTCGGTATAACCGTGAAATGAGCCGAATCGACCAACGCCGCGCTACTGGCGCATTGCGCTTCCATAATTCGCGAAATCTCACGGGCAGGGGCTGTATTTTCTCCCCCGGGACGATACTACTCGCGAACTCACCGAGCATAATACATCATTCCGGAGTTTATCTCTCGCTCCGACGTGGCGCGTACACATCACTCTGTCGACTTTCGCGCTCTGCCGCGAGCTCGGGGACGCGGCGGCGGTGGCGAGGGGGCGTCTTTTCATCAATGGCGAAATGCTTTCCGATTATCGCGCCCATGCAGAACGCAGCGCGTGCAATTGCGTCTGCAACGAACCGTGCGTTATCTGCGCGTCTGTGTATTTTGCGCGCGTAGGTGTACTCTGTGTACGCGTCCTGCGCCGTTACGGGTTTGCAGTCACATACGGCTGCACATTGCGTCCGCAAAACGTGGGCGATAGCTGGAGCGAGAGAGAGAGAAAGCGAGAGCCTCTGCAGACTCGTAACTCAGTTGAACCTAATGCCGATTTCCGTCCTTGTCGTCCGCGAGGGATACTGAAGGCGGTGCCGACGATATTAACCTCTCGTAGCGTTTGTAATGTTTGTGTTTAGGAAAAGTTACAAAAGTTATTGAGTTGTCGGTTGTTTTGCTCGCAAGTTTGTTAACTGTTTGTATATGAGCGCGATATTCTGAGCTGCGATAGGATTATACAGTGGCAGAATATTCAAAGTCACTTTTTGAAATTTATCACTTTTTCGCTTCCTGCTGATTTTTTATTTATATTTTCGAGCGGCAAACAGTAAACGGTGCCAATTAGTTATATTATGCGGCGTAGGCCGCATCGCGCAACTCTGCAACTCTGATCGGCAAGGCGTTTAACCGTGGGAGAATCTCTCCCCTGACATCGGGTGTGAACTTCCAACTTGCCTGGAAGCGAAATGCATATATACATGATATTGGTTGAGATAGTGCTTAAACACGATCTACATCTCATACCAATCCTGAAATATGGGCTGAAATTCTGCGGAAATATTGTGTAATCCTTCTACGTGGTTTGTACAATCGTTCTGCACAATCGCGTCGAAAAGGGAAGAAATATATATTCGCATAAACCAACGCCGAAATTAATAGTGAGAATCTCTAGTACCTATCTTTTATCAACTCTCGCGAAATTGGAAATCTGCTGATGGCTAATTTTATAATCGTTGCGCTGCAGGTAATTTTGGATATTTGAATTGTTTGGCGTGTCATGAGCCAATCAATCAGTTTATTTATCTCATCCATCACCATTCGAATTTCCGCTGCTTAAGCTACGAAGAAATCTATATTCCCGCCATTCGCTGGAAATCTCCGGTAAATTGGCTTAAAACGAATTTCGCGTGATCTCGTATGCTAGTGATCTTACCGAACGGCGAGCTAACTTCCAAGTTTAACCGATTTCATAGCAGATATATAGTTGGTTGTAATTTCTCTCTAACGCCCAGAAAAGAAGTAAAACTAAATGTGCGGAAGATTAATTGCGCAAATGGGAAAATAAAAAACCACCAAAAGTTTTTAAATCTTGGAAAAGCACTATTTTTATTATCACATTTAATTTGCAACAAGTAGATGTTTGTTATGTGAATATATTTCAAATTTATTATGTACTGTAAAACTATTTTTTATAATATATAGGTAACACATGGTTTCTCAAAGACTGATAAAAAATCAAAACGACGCAGTTGTCGTAAAAAATATAAATCAATATACAAAAATTACAAAAACTTTTAAAAATGACAAAAAACCGCGTTTCTGGATCTGGTCGCTTTTTTTATCATTGTTTATTTTTTTGTAATATTAAATAAAAATACAGTTCTTTCAAATAGATTATATTTTGCCTAACGTAAGGTACAATAACACATTCAGAAATTTCTTGCTTGAATAAATATTATTGTCCCGCAAGTTTGCATGATAAAAGGAAATACCAATTTGAGGCATAAATGATCTTGCTTATCGTACATAATGCGCATTTCACATGCGCAATCTCAGATGCACCGTCGCGCTCCCCGGAAGACTCCTGGTAAACGTTGATTTAAGATTTCCCCTTGGGGAGTGCGGGGCGCGTAATTTTTACGTTAAGCGCGATGAATACCCACAATACATCTCGCGGCGCACGCCAGGGAGGACGAGTAAGGACATATCTCAATGGCGGCAAAGCCGCAACGACGATGGAAAACTTCGCGAGTGGATCCTGAGTGCTTTCGGCACTCTTGAGCGCCGCCGGGACGAGCAAGAGAGAGAGCGAAGGATAGAGATGAAGTACACGCGAGAATTTTGAGAAGGCGCTGCGTGTATTAAATTAACCTTAGCGCGGTACCCACTGAGTTGCATGAAGAAGGAGGGTAGAGGGTAAGGAAAAGCAGAGAGAGAGAGAGGGGGGGGGGAGAAGAAGAGAGAGAGAGAAAGAGAGCTTTTGAGCTTCCGGAACGTGATATCCGCCGATAAAGGAAGTGTTTCTCGCCCGCCACAGGATGAAACGATGCTTCCGCCGTCGCCGCCACCGCAGTGTTGCGATATGGGACCGGTTGTATGCGCATGTGCGGCTCTGCGCATGTGCGGTGATGGAGATCCAGTGCCGTTATATGTTATGTGTTGACCGTATGGCGGGACGTTTTGACATGAGAAGGTCTGGTGACTACAAATAAGGTAAGATTTATTTATTTACAAGCATGGAATCTACGGAGCCAGCAGCTAAAAAACCAAGAAGTAAAAAATTTCAATCAATTTCAAAAAATTTAGAAATATTTTTAATGTAGCGGGGTAACGGTGCCTTGTTTAATTTGTATGAGACACTGTACTAACGCCGTATTGTCGCACATGCGCATACAACCGGTCCCATATCGCAACACTGCGCCACCGTGATGTTCTTCTTTTCCTCCGTCAGCGATTCCGGGGGAATAAAACGCCGGCGAGAACTTTCACGACTGGGTGCTTTCAAAGCGCGGAAGACGTGACGACGAAGTGCACGGGAAAATCGCACATCAGAGGGTGAGAAAATCGGCATCCCCACGATGATGAGAGAAAATTCCATGACAGTGATGCGACCCCGCTTGCGCCCCTTGTCAGTTTGCCTTTTAAAACATTGATGAGTATCCAATTTTTGCGATCGCGGAAGTGTTCGGTTCTCTGACCTGTCGCAGCCGTTTATGCAAAAATCCTCTGTAATTATTTACGAACAGTCTTTTTTTTTTCTTTTTTCTTTTTAAGGAAACATTGCAAATTTGAAAATTATTCGTGAAGAAAAAACTACACGCCGAAAATTTTATTTAACACATGTACGCATTTTTTAAATAAATACATTAAATATTTTGATATGGATGAATAAATAAATTCCATATGACAGAATCGAATTTTGGTTGTGATAAAGCGTGCCGTATAAAATATGTTTACACGAATGAATAATTCATTTAACATAACATAATCTTCTAGAGGAGCAAGTGTTGTATTCTAGTTGTAGTCTATTTTCATTATCCGCAGCTTCATGCTATTTGAAATTGTTTCGATTGCTTGAATCTACTTGAATCGTAATTAATTGGTCTCGTCGAATCGAGCGCTACTTCTAGTGGTTGCGCTCAGATACAGTTCAGCCAGAAGGATACACGGCGGAAGCAAACAATCGCCGGCGATTTAATGACCAAGTAGGCCAATCTATTGACTGTAGACAATAATTATTCCTTCTAACAGCTTCGCCAATGGAAACAATTAACTTGTCTTTCCGATGCTTATTGAATTGTAACACTTGTATGTTGATTCTCTTTTTTTATTGTTAAACATTTTGCGCGCAATATATTTTAGGAATTGGAAATGAAAAGTATTTATTAAAGGAATTTATGACGTGAAAAATTTCTTGGCGGTTTGCCACATTTCATGTAAAAAATATTTCACTTGATTAACAACGTTCTCATGCGTATGTCACAGGAGAAATTGCATGATTGAGAATCGATATGTATATATACAGAAACGTCTTGAGGATTCACAGTAGAAATAGAATTCGTTCTGAGTCGGAAGATATTTAATCACTGGAATTCGAATCGACTGAAGTGGATGTACATCGGCCTTCGCGCGCGTCTTGTCACGAATAAAAAGGTGGAACGAATAAAATGGAAAAAAGGAGGATAGTTATTTTCCAGGCTCAGAAATTCTTGGTATGCGTCGCCGCATTGCTGGCACTGGCATTACGAAATTTCGCGGAATGGATGCCCTTTTTGCTTTGTGATTCATCCGCGCTTTTTCATCTTTTGATGCGCCCTTATTTGTACACGGCTAAATAAAAATATCCTTGTTATATTTAATTTTCTCGTACTTCTTAATTTTGCGAAGAATGCGGTCCCTTTGTTGCGTGTACGCGCACACAGCTTTATTGCATTGTCTTATAATGATTACGTAACAATTTTATACGCAGATTTTTCAAAGCTGTAGGAGCGTCAAAAATATGCGGGCAAAAATTTTCATAAGATTTTAATGTCGGGAATAAGATATTAAGTCATGAGATGCATTTTACTTTTTCATAACTATCGGAAAGATAGAGGAAATGAAAATGATATATGAAATATTGGAAATTGAAACTTTATGTCTGTTGTATTATCTCGCATCATGAAGCTTCGTTGCATTATGTAACAGTCGTATCTATACATTTTACGAACACATTTTCTGCGGAGAATCTAGAGAGATGGAAAATTGAGAATATACTCGAAAATCGATTTCATATATTCTTGTGCAGCTTGTTAAATCACATAACTGCGTTATTATGTAACAGCGATGCACAGCTGAAAATGGTTGTTGTTGCTGCATAATGGAATTTACGAACGTCATAATAATCTCTCTTTTACTTTTCTGTTTCAGGTAAGTGCATTTGCACTAGTGACTGGTACAGCGCACTGTTGAAATATGCACGTTTAGAAGAGAATCATAATATGTGTTACACGAAACGTACGTCGAAACATTGTAAGTAACGTAAACATTATTTCCCTTTAATGACACAATCAAACACTATAATGACGCGCAAAGGAGATTATTAACAATTTCAAAACTTTTTACAACTTTCCACACATTGCATCCTGCAAAAGGCATGCGTCATATTTGTTGTGCATCCCGTCTGTTATTGTAAATGAAGCCTGCGCTGATGCGCTTCTCTCGACAAACTTGCGCCGTTTAATGCGCTCTGAAAGATTTTCGATCCCGATTTCATAGATGCTACTCTCTGATTGCCATATCCATTAATGTATATTGAATGCGGCGCACAGAGCAAGCAGGTAATTTGGGAAGCTATGTTGGACACGGGCGTGGCTTAGCGCCAACTAAGGCACTGCACTATCGCGGAAAATATAGTACAGCGGTCGGCGAAGTATATAGTGGCGGTGGCACTCGGCTTTATCTTCATATTATGAGGTGCGCGAAAACAGAAAATTGTTTGGACAGTTGCACATTTATGGTTGGTGCTACTGAATTATTTCCTCCGCTCTGTTATTTACGCCGTAATATTACGCAGTAATTCAATAACTCAACGTTAATGCTGGGATAACTATTCCATTGGAATATTTGACGCCGGCGACAATTTGTATCCGAGAAACAGAAAAGAGCGTATAGACTCTACAGGTACATTTGCATAACGAATGTAAGATTATATCTTTCCGTTCTTCCCCAATTTATAATCAATAGCGTTGACCTGGCGATACCTCGCGTCTTACGAGAGGATCGAGAATAAAAAAAAAAGTTCTATAAAAGAGAAAGAAGCAATCTATCGACCGGAGTGGTTTCGCGCTCGAGTCCGAGTCTATATAATTCACATGTACCTCATTCGAGAAGGGGGCGTTCGTGAATCAAACCACGCGGGAAAATACTCGCACAAGGCGCTCGTAAACGTTCGCCCGTCGGCGTTGTATCGACCGCGCATCGTCGCCTATATCCGAAATTTATTTCTTGATCCCACCGACGCTCTCGTGGGACGCAGGCGACGAAAGTCCCGTAAAATAGGTCGCTATAGTTACGTAAGTCACACGTGCATTCAACCCTCGGCCCGGCCCTTCGACTAGCCTCTCTTCCTGTAATCCTGATCCGCTGTCCTAAAATCGTCTTACTCCAGTTCGAGCAGTGTCCTTGGTGGTGTTGCGGATAATCGTCCATTTTAGTTTAGCCGTTGTCCGGGAGTTGCAGAATATCCTGGCGCATGAGCACTTTGTTTCTAAAAGGGTGAGCTGCTTCAAAGAGCGGAATGCGGACGCATTACGTTAAGGAGAATGGAAAGGGGGAGGGGGAATAGAGTGGAAAGAGGAGAATTTGAAGCAGAATAGAGTGTTTAATAACATCACAAGCATGCCAACAAATCTTCATTAAACTGCGGAAAAATTGATAATTAAAAACCTGATAATTTTTATTACGGACATTTATATTCACATCGTAACAAACAACGATAGCAGAATAGCCGTTGGCATTAATCGAGTAATTTTAAAGACGATTTTACGTTTTTTGTTTAATTTTGAAAGCGAAGGAAGGAAATTACACATTCAAATATACCTTTGTCTTTCCACCTCCAAGTCGCAAAAATAGTTGATTGTTACAGTTCAAAGGGATTGATACATCCCGTGAATGCAGAACAGACCTTCTCCTTTAGCGCGAAAACCAATTTAAACCGCGCTGGGATAATTGCATTACGTCGCTGCGCAAGAAGAATTGTACTGTAATGCTCCGACTGTTGCCGGGTTATAGTTGAATTAATAATTCGAACGCGCGAACGTGGAGGCGCACCGGCATGTTTGCGAGGCGATCGTAAATTTAATATTATTTTTTATTCCTTGAGCGCGACAGGCGCGCGCGCCCGCGGAGCCAGAGAAAACGGTTCCACGCGAAATGCCGTTTATTTAGCTTAATGCTCGCGCGGAATTAATGGCTCGTGACATTCGCATTTCTGCATGCAAAATCGCGACCATCTTTTTAAGCAATTCCCTCCGCTGCTTATAAGCGTTTAACTCGATCCACGCCTCTAATTGAGATTTAATTCAGATTATTTATACTCGAATTAACGCATGTGCGTATTATCCGGTACAACGCACTAATCGACGAAAGCGAAGATACCGTTTGTGCATTAAGCGGAGCTCTAAATGGCACCGTTTTATTCAAATTCGACCGCGCGATAATTTCTCTAATTCCTGCAAATTGCGTGTGGCGTTCGCGCTGATAATATTTTCCGCGCGTAACAACCATTCGCGAGCCGCGGATTTCGATAGTGATAAAAAGCGGGGAAATTTACTTTCGCATTTTCCGCCATTGCTGTTCCGTCGCAAAGCTGTTTTCTCACGTCGAAAGTTTTCGCTTCGCGAAAAAGAACTGCGCGCCGCGATGGCCGATCTCTTATATGTTCTCTTATATAGGTTTGCTATGTTCGCAGTCTTAATAGATACTTGGCAATTTTTGAAACAAAACTTCCCTTAAAGTCCTTGCATCGATGAAAGACCGACTATCGCTGCGTGCCTGACAAAGATAGTGCGCAGAACTGAACTTTCATAATAACTTTCGGCGAAACTGTAGATGGAAGACGATAACTTACTCAACAACAAAACACTTAACCGCACATCTCGTTTAATCGTTTAAGAAGAGTTTAAGGGCTTCGCTCTATAGCAGAAACCCGTAGGATTATATGCGCATTGCGGAAAATTTTGCTGCTAACCTGCAACGTATACGGCTGTCAGAATTGTTAAACTATTTGTTTCTACAACGATGAATTTATCACTGCTCGTTACTAGCGTTACTTCCGATACTAGGTGAATTCTAAGTTTACGTTTTCAATAAACGTGTTAAATAACAAGAGCTTTTTATTAAGAAATTGATTGCTATGTTTCATACTTTTTATTGGTTTTCGACATTTACTCGAAGAATTTATAGGGCGTCGTAAAAAAGCCGCGCGTGGCAAAGTCGTAAATTATCTAATACGAAAGCTTTTTACTTGATTGAGTGGTATTTATTTCTACCTGCTTAGATAAAAGTATATGTAATACACAGATAAATTCATCGAAGACCACAGATTTATTTAGTTTTAGACAGATTAATATTTTATTGGATTCAGTAGCATAGAACAAAAAATAGCGGTATATCAAAATTTATTTAATATAGTTTAACATGTATATTTGATTAAATCTGTTTTTTTTTTTTTTTGAGAATACACATGAAATTATTACTGCTACGTAAACATCAATAAAGGAATATTTGAATTTGCGATCAGTCGAACCATGTTACGATTACACGCTGGAAAAGCATCCGATCGATTCCGGATTTCGATGGTTATCGCGTATTTCCCTGTAGTATTTATACACACGGTGTCCCAAACTTGAGCGATAGTGGATATATAGTACTATTTTTGTTTGCGAAACTTTGAGTCAGTTTTTGTTACTAAAAGTCTCGAGGCGCTGATATATAACTTTTCGACAAGGAGTCGTCCAAAATAAAAATTTTTTGCGAGCTCGCAACTTTATCATAATTTTTTTGGACACCTAGTGGATACCTCAACAGCTTCTTTATTTGCGTACACGTGCTACGGTCGCAATTTTGTACTGCTGTTTGTTAAAGCTAGAGTAGCGGAATAAGGAAAATGAGGTGTAACCCGAGAGGCCAACTTCGAGGATTGCGTGGGGTAAGGCTCGGAATAAATCGATGACTACATGCAGATTACATGCCCGATTCCTACCCGAGGGTTGCTTACACATATAAACAGGAGCACGTACGTCAGACCGCTTACTGATGCTGCTTCACCGAGATTGATCTCAAGGAATTTTACTCGGTCTGTAATATTTAGAAATAAAAATGAGCCAGTTAAATTGACACAATGGCTGAACATGAAACAATAACAGATAAAAATGGTAATAATACATAAAATTCCGTTCCTTTCAATTATTCTCGTTAAATACTTCTCTGTATTTTTTACTTTACAGAAATTTTTAAAGAAAAATGTAAATTTTTATAGAGAAAGGAGCTCAGTAAATTAAAAAAAAGAAATACGCGTAATTGAAATAGTTGAAAATGACTCGGAGAATTTATCGATTGCAATTTCTTGCGACTGTTTTGCCTACTACATTAGTAGTTTGCGCTAATTGCTTCAGGTATCCGTGCCGACGAGATGAATCAACAGCACCGATGATTCTCCATCGTCTGCGGGAATAACTCTCGACGGTGAAGAACGGGCCGATCTATTTTATTAACCGAATTTCGACCGTAAAATTGCTGGTCCGCGCCCACAATTCTATGTTATACGTATGAATCGATTTCAATCTACGATTCAATAGGCCAACGCGAGACAAAGTACAGGCAGTTATGAATTGGAGCATGAATCCTAAACGAAACTCTCCGGCCTCACGATGTCGCTATCGATACTTCCGCCGCAGTATCCCTTACTTGGCACGGATCGTAGTCCGTAGCGACGGGGGCGATACATTCGCGCCGGGCATCAACACTCAAAGTGTAGGCGTATCACAAACAATTAGGATCTTATTACATAAAAATATATAAGAACAATATTGGACAAACATTAAAGTGATAAAAAACGTGAAAAAATATAGCGAGCATCCGTCATATTAATGTCTTGAAACTGGGACAACGTATGTCTTTTTATACGCGGAAAGAAAATCTCATTTACGACGCTTTTTATCTTCTAATTAAAGTTGCTCTAATTTTGAAGTATGTCGCAGATATGATTCAACAGTGCGAGATTTTATTCGGTTTTTTTTCACACATGATTGCAGTGCAGTTTAAAAGAAGGAAAACTCGCTTGATCGAAAATTGCAAGTAGACATGTGATTAAGGCCGTCGTTGGTTCGCCTCTTCTTGTCACTTTGTTTCTAGCGAGCGCTCGAAAGATTGGGTGGGGTTTCATTTGCCGAAATCGATGCAAGAATCTTCACGAAACGCCCTGGTGACGATGTAGGAACCAGAGGTCAAGGTCTCGACCTTTGAAAATAGGAAAATCCGCAACTCTGCCACTAATGTTTACATTTGCCTCCTTTTTCGTGGGTTTTTTTTTGCCAAATTTACTCAAAGTTTGCAGAATACGTTTATGGTTGCGCGGTCACGTTGTACGTTGAGGTAGTCGTTTTTGGAGACGTCAGTTGAATCAGCAATAATTTGTTTCACTGATTTTTATGATTTTTTAACATAACTTCAGGTCGCCCAGTCAAATGTTTAATTCATATTATATAACGAATTTGAGAAGTTCAGATTGAACGGATATCTGCATGAGATTTAACTGTGTCAAAGTTCCTGCGACATATTTAGGTCAAACTGCAACGAAATCCACCCAAGATACGAAATAATGAATAAGAATTTAAAACACCGCGGATTAGTGTTGTCTCTCTTTAGACGGTGTCGTTGAGCCGAAGATAATTACTCATTTTTGATAAATTTTTCAGAATAGCTTTCTTTCTCTTTTTACCACTTTATCCGATACTTGAAGTCTCAGTTTCAGTTTTAATGACTTACCGGTTCCATATCTAGACAGATAATTAATTTCTATAAAGCAAAAGTAGAGATAACTGGATTAAGAAAGTGGTCGTATTTTTTCCCTCGTACTTTAAAAAAATAATTAATAGATATTCTACAGGCTTTCACGACAAATTTGTCGTAATATTACATAATGTTTTAGTTTTTGTTATTATACATTCTTTATATTTTTCTTAGATTTATTTATTTTATTTGGTTAAGTAGCATCTTTATTCTCATCGTTTTTTTTTCTTTTTTGAAAAAAAGAAACATTCACGTGGTATGAAGGACGGAAGTTTTTTTAAAAAAAGAATAAAGCGGTCCAGAGGGAAATGAGATAACAACGCTAAGTCGACTGATGATTATCATTAACCAATGAATTTTCACATTGCCACTTCCGTCACTTCACTTTTTCATACTCGCAAGACGTAATGGTGGTTCCTTATTTTCGTTCTCTCCGCAAGCTGCTGATAGCCCGGCAACTTTGCTCGCCACCATCAATTTATTTTCATAAGTTGGAGCATCAGAGCGCAGTGGAGGTAAGCGGGAAAGGCTGGATCTCTCGAAATCTCCTTGTGCGACCGTTACAGTCCTTGAAACTTTTCTCTCTCCCTTGGGCATTACATCGGGATTATTCTGCAAAATGGCACAGCTCGAAAATTAAAGCACATGCAAATTGTCGCGAAACCATCTTGCTTTCTCATTTACAATTTTACGGCGCAAAATTATTTTTAATAGTGTGTCACTTCTAAAGAGAAGAGACGAGTAAATATTCTCTCATTGCTGCCTCGATTTTTGTATCGCTGAATATTTAAATATTCGCGAATTTTTCAATTTTTAGACTACGTTATTCGATCTACCAGGAGCACCGTCTACTTCTCTATCTGTTTTAAAGTCAGTTTACGTCGACATGTCGTATGTTATTGGATCTTGTTGGTGAGTCTGTTTCTGCCTCTTGTATCTTCTAAAATGTCACCTTAGTTTCCAGTTTGGAGTACAGCGTAATCGATCATAACGTAGACTACGGTGGAAAAAAAAAGAAGTTGGAAGTGTATTTCTTTATACAACTTTCTACATTAAATTTCTTATACCTCGCAAGATGTTTACGTTAACGAGACAAGCTCTTTCCCGGCGACTGCAACAGTAAAAGTCATAAATATTTGCCGAGGAGAAATCCTCCTCGTTTTTCTTCAGATTGTCGAGAGCAAGTACGCTTGCAATGGCGAGCGTAGCCTAGCCATAATGTTTTTTCATTACACTTGTGCGCATTTCTTTCAATGCGGCGACATTCAACCGAAGCGGCCCTTTTGAATTTTAGAGTTCCACCTCTTGCAAGACAGAGTGTCCTGTTACTATGTGAAGATATTTCGGAACATTTCTCATATATTTATCGCGATAAAATTTTACCTCTCTTTTATTATTTTAATCTGATGAAAACCTAATTTGCAGAGACATTTTGCTGTATCATGGCGGCAAAACGTGGAGACTGCGAACAGTCTCCATGGTTACAATCCTTTAAAAGCATAAAATGCAAATGTAATTTGTTTTTTAAATTAACCATTGAGTTAGTAGTGTTACTGGAAATAATGTCGTTAACACGTGTATCGCGGGCGAAGAAAACTCCACGCTCACACGAGACGTGGGCGGACTTTGGTGAAACAATTATTCACGCGGTGCATTTTCTCGCGAGTTAGTCGAACAGGCATCTCTTTTAGAATTACTTTTTTCTAGATTACAAAATAAGTGCCTCCGTTCCGTCCAATGTCTATTTGATATCTCGCGCGTCCGCCCACGCTTCGTACGTTCAGTGAAAACTTTCTATCAAGACGCTGTATACTTCCGTCGTTGGCTATCGGGAAACGGTTGTACACAGCGCGATTGCAACTTCTCTACTGAATTTTTATACGTCCCGCGCAGCTGAGACCGGCGATGCACTCTCACAAGAAAATCCGCGGAACGAAGGCGGCAACAGAGGATCGATGAGAAATTAAAAGAATGTCAAGGTTTTTCAAACAGTTTCTTCGCAATATTTCCCGCTTCATCGAAGAAGACAAATGGCTGTAGGCGATTCGTGATAGCGAAGGATAAACGTTTCCTTTTTATTTTATTTCTGATGAAGTAGATTTGTAGATCTGCACTTTTCTTCAAGCATTTGACGTCAAAATGATAACAGGTATGTCAGTATTCCATTGAAGCAGATAAGACAGTAAAAGGAAAAGATTAGGTTATATAAAATAATATAAATTAAAGTTTAAATTATATTTCTTTGCTGCGCAGTGAAGAAGAGGTAACTTTTACTATTATTTTAAATTTAAATACGCTCGCAAACTTATAAAATACATTTTGCTCTGAGCTATGATTATATCGTAATCCTTTTTCTTTCAATATAATGCAACATGTAATCTCTCGTAGTTTTTTAATTTTTTATTTCTCATGTACAGTTTTTTTTGTCCATATTTTATATAGAATTTATGCAATTGCACAAGTAGCGTAAACACCAGCACGCGAAATTGGCATTACTTCAAATGCCTGAGGTGGAAAAAAATTTAATCGTTAAGTGGGCTTGTCGGTCGTCTCGTTTCTGGATCCGCTCCAAGGAGAGTTTAGTGAAGCGGTAATGATCGATCGAAGCCAGCCTCTGCAGGTACGCTGGTACACGACGATGAGATCCCTAGCGATGATGAATATATGCTTTGGAGTACCGAAGGAGTGATGGAAGGCACTCCTGTCGGTGCCGATTGATCAATTGGGGACGCCGACGAACTCGTTGTAAAGGTACGACATGTAGACTGAAATGGGATGGAGCTGCAAAGATTAGAGGAATGACACGATATAGACGTCGATTCGTGATGCCGCATATTGATTGGCAGAGACAATCGTAACTCCGATATTTTTTTTTCTTCTTTGTTCCATCGTCAAAGTAAAATTGGATAAAACTCATTCGGTTTCTGAAAGTTTGTGTTTGAATATAACACGTGCCATTCGATCTGTAGTTATAATCTTCATTTTATTTGATTACATTTGAATTTAAAAACGCGAATTACATTACATTTCGGCACTTGCTGTAATTAATATTTTTTTATAACTTAAAATTTATTCAGAATTTTTTTATGATTTAATACCATTAGGATTTGTATTTATTTAAAAGAATGGTTTATATTTTGTTTCATATATTAAATATTCTGTGAAAGAACTTCTTTAATTACTGGTTTAATTACAATAAATGCTTTTAGTAAATTAAATTAGAATTTTCAGGCTATGTATATTCGTCATTTAGATTTTCGCGATTACCCATTATCGCCGACGATAATCATGCATTGTGATCATAATTCAAACCTCTGAAACTGATTGCATGTACGGGACAGATATTACCGAATTGATAACGGCGTGTGTCGTCTGCTTGCATAGCGTGCGTGTGTATTGGCGCGAAGAAAAGCCGGCGTGTTTGGGAATTAAATAAGTGCTTACACACTATCGGAGATTCGTTTAGAGCGGCATATTTGGATAACCCCAATCGGACGTCACGCTCGCGTTATTCTGCCAGTCGGATAAAATCGCACTCTCGTGGCGCGTGTCCTCCCGCGCTAATAAATCACGCGCGTTTAATTGTGCCATCTCCATTTAACAGGCTGCCGCATCTACCTTCCCAGAGAAAATATAATCAGCGTTGCTCCTCCGCAATTATATGATTCAATTACACAATTCACAACACGTTCGCCATTTCGCGTCGCGTTCTATTCGATGCGTTTCCCAACTTTTGTTGCGTTGGCGTCGAGATAAATTGCGTTTATGTCGGTATTTACATGTGCGAGCTGGAATTATTTAATTATTTATGGTTAAACCGTTTGACATGTATATCGTACTTCTATGCAATTACAGTGCTATAAAAGCTTTGCTATGAAAAGCAATTAGGTATACAAATTTGCATGCAAATTCGATGAAACCTTTTCGCTTCACACTGCGATGCCAATGACGCGTGGATATGAAAAGATTAGTAACAATATTTCTCCGACGAGGCGTTCAAGTGTTTTAAAAAGGTAAATTATCTTTTAATATTGCATTTCCAAAAGACTTGTAAAGATCGTTCTGTTCACAACGGGAGGAAATATTTTTAAAGTGTTTCACGTGGAAAAATGCCTGTCAAAAAGTGCAAACGTTTTCGTTTTTCATAAAGAAAAAAGAGAATGCGGACAAAATATATCGTTGACAACATCGCATTTTATAAAAGCGTGTGAATGTAAAGCTCGGCCAATATCAACCCTGACCGAGTTTTGAGAGGAAGGCAGCCACGATGCGAGACAGGCCGTAAAATAGACAGCGTTTGTTGGACATCAAAGCTTAGAAGGGCGGAATGATATAACAACTGAGCGATGCAGTAGCGATTAACCTTGACCAGATTCCGGTTGCGAGAGAAGGATAGCACATTTTCCCAAATTTTTTTGTTTGAGCGACTTCTGATCTACAGGCGTACAAGTCTTCCGTCAATTTTAGAGATTTTTAAGGCTTTATCGCTTCTTTATAGGATTTCTCAGGAATGAAGAAAACAGAATGAATTTAACCTAAAATTGATTCGTTAATATTCAAATTTATATATTTCCATCAATTTCTAAATTATAAACATTCTTTAACAGTGTGAATCGAGAGAAAAGTAGGAATAATAGATAGAATAAATCGAAGAGAAATCCACAGCAAAATAATGCTTGAGTTAAAATACACAAATGCGATGCCGTTTGAAAATAAGTTATCGGTAAAAATGCTATATCATATTTTCTTAAAGTAATCTGTTGTAGTATGTATGGATTTTCACTTAACATATACTAGATCTACAGATTTAGAACGCCTTGTACGTAGTTTCTTTTTTCCCGTGTATTTCAAAAAATTTTTACGATAACAAAAAGACGATGCAGCGCAAAAACGATAGACGAGCTTTGATGGCACGCCTTCGTGGAAACATCGCGATGTCACGGGACATCTGATCGAGCGATTCATTCATCCTCGACGCGAATAACCATTCACGAACGACTGGCAGCGTGGGTGCAATAAACACGAAACGTGTCGCCTATACGAGCCATCTCTCCCGCGTCATGCGACGTCGTGAAGCTATTTCGGTGCACTCACAGCGTGTGCAACGGAGAAAATCGGCCGAGCGCGTTGGGCGTCATTGACTCGCGCAAAAATACGAAACACATTCACCGCGATTTCATATACCGTTCCTCAATCCATCGTAAGCGACTAAATCCCTATACGCTGTCCCATCGGATATCCTTTCAGCTACGGATTCCTTGACGACTTTAATATCGAATTTCTGAAGCGACGATTCAATAGAAGCGATGGAGTTATCTAATTCTGAAAATTGAACGCCTTCGTATCTTCAGTTTGAAGATGTAAATGGAACAAAAATCTTGCTTTTCAGTTAATCTCAAATTAAATTAGCTTTTAACAAGAGTCTTGATTGTTTCAACATTTGCTATTAAAAGTTCGAAAATTGTGACAAAGGATAACTTAACTTTTTCATTTGCTGTTTAATGAACACGTTTAATGAATACGTTTTATATTTATCAAGTGTTTATTGTTAAAAAGTATTTATTGATACAAAATATTTGTATGTATTATGACCTTTATTTTATGTATTATTTTTTTTTTATTATTATATCCGCTATTTTCTATACAATGAATTTATTCACAAAGCGCGGTTTATGTCGGTGCGTAAACCGTTGCCCTCCGCGGGTCCAAGGCACGTGCACTTTTGACGTCACGTGCCTCGCGTAAGGAAAGAAGGAAAAAGCGGTTCTTTGCAATCTTAATGGATTCTGTCGTACTTGACTTTACGGCAAGTCTCTAGAATGATATTTATTTAGTATTTTCACCCACCACGTATTAAGGGAATGAACATTTACCCATCATTAACTGAGATGAAAACTTTAACGAACGCACACAGCGTTTAAAATCTGTAAAATTATATTTAAAGTGTCATGTTGAAATATTTATGATTACATATTTACTATATGTACGTGTTTTATTTTGCTTAACGTTATTAGTTGCTGTATAATCTTGGCGAGAAGAATGACAGTCAATTTTTATATTTTTCAACTGAAATAGCAGCGCATTTCTAAAATAGCGAGAAATTATATTTCTTGCATTTTCCGATTTTTATTTCGTATTCTGCAGTTTTCTTCAGAAAAATGTAATATCGAATACCGCTCACCTGACAAGCTTAATAAAATGTTTAGTAATCGCAACGCAATGTAACGCGGCGAAACAAAATTTTATTAAAGTAGAAAGCATACTTTTGTTCATGAAAGGATTTCAGCTGGTCGCTTTAAGATTATGCGAAAAATATTTTTTTACAAGATCATAAATTTCAGCGCGACATTTTGTATCATGAAGATAGATCAAAATGACTGATATGTACATTATGTAAACAAGATATATCTTCTGTATCCGCACGTGTATCTGTGTCTTATCCATCGCGTGAGAAGTTCAACAGTCATTTCGTTCTGAAGTTTAATTTGAGAATGACTAGCGCGGGAATTCTCATTAGTATTATTGACTTGGCATTTTTTTATCGCGCTTAAGTGATGTCACTCCATCAAATTATGATTATGTAGGCGCTTTCGTATTTTATTTTCGAATATACACATTTTAATGTTGATTTGACAGTGCATTTTATCAATTGTTTCATGAATTTGGATAAATTCCATTTTGACATTTTGTTTCATGAATTTGGATAAATTCCATTTTGACATTTTGTTTCATGTATAGTAAAAATTAAATGATAATAAAAGCAATGATTTAGAGATGAAAATATCAAAATAGTGGCATGAAATATCAAATATACTTTTTTATTCATTGTTTTCTTGTAAACATTCTCCGACAAAATAAATTTTCATAGAAACACTATTTCTTCGCAGGATTTATTTTTGCAGAATGATAATAAAACAGATTTTTATTTGAGATTTATTTGCTGCGAGATAACTTTTGTTTAAAATTTACCTGCGAAATCTAGATTGTCGCTATTTTATGGATAACGTATGCGGACAATATGCGAATTCGCACGCAACAGAAACCACACAAACATCAACAACATGTTTGATGTATGTGGAAGAAGTTTGTAAAGAAAATTGCAAAATTGCGTGCAACATCCAGGAGAAATGAGAGAAACGTCAAACAAAGAAATTTGTTACCTGATATAAAAAACAAAGCATATCCATTACTAGGATTGCGACGGGCTCTTTATTATTTATTACTCGTGCACTTCGAACACGCATACATCACAGGAGAGCATCAGAATTTCGCCAAGCAAGGAACACGCGACAATAGCATAAAAAGAGTTGCATCGCGTAACTTTCGTCTTGCGAGATCAAGTAATCAATTACTTCACGGAATAAAAACAGCGGATATCAATGGCAGCCGGATAATTGTTTTTTCACAAGCGACTGTAGAATATCGGATTTTTTTTCACCTATGACTGAACATTTATTTCGTTGGAAATATTTTGCCAAGTCATATCTCGGAAATTATTCCGACGAGCGAGAGCGAGAGATACATTCTCTTGATTCGGTATCTTGACTGAAAAATATAGCTTGTATTTTTTCATATTAAAACACCAATGTGTTTCACCAATTTGTCTTTCGCAAGAAAAATAGTTGTTTGAGAAGACTTTCTTCGATTTAAACACGTTTGAAAGAAATTTAATTTTAATGAATTATTTTAATCTAGATTTAATTATATATGATTTGGAAAAAGTAATGTTAATAAAAATGAAACATGTATTGCAAATATCAAAGATAATTATGCGTAGACGATTGAACTGTGAGCTGCGTGGTTATTATCGTCAGCTGTTTAACCGACGTCGTAATTGATATTGTGCATACAAACATGACGCCACGCTTGTATGTAAACTGTGAAGTGACGGCACATTGGCACTTTCATTAACAAGCCATTACACCCTCAGTACTCTTGTTGTAAGGTCCAGAAATTTATTTGTTCGAAGACAATTTCAAGCACGGTCGAGTTTTGTCAAATCGAGCAAGTCGACCGTATTCGTTTATTTTTTCTCATTCTATTCTATGTTTTTTTTTTATTTTTTTTTACAACCAACTTAAACTCTGCTTCTTTACGACGTATCTCCTTTACGACACATCTCGGTTTTTTTCCGGAAATTGCTTATGCATGGACAGGATATATTTCTAACTTGGCTGGATACAGACGTATCACTAATTGGCTGCGCAAAATTGAAACGTTTACCGTTTAGACAGTTCGTAAGTGAACCAATTTAATAAACTTCAGCGTTTTGCTCTATCACGTGCACTAGTGGTGTTATAAGTTTTAAGGAGTTAAATATGACTTTGCACTTCTTAAAACATGACACACAATATTTCGACATACGATATTTCGAGGTGCTTGGTGCACCTCATAATATGATAAATGATAACACATATACGTCGTAAAAAAAAAAAAAATACGTAAAAGATAAGATTAAAAATATAATTAGAAGGAGGAAGATTATATTCCACGTTTGCCAAACCGCTAAAACTGCTAAACCGCTCTTGAATGGAGCATTCACGCGACGTCCGCGCGGCGATATCGCGACTCGAATCCCCGGCGAGTTCGCTTGCGTTTAATGCTCGTAAACCAGCGGGGTCCATAAACCGGTCTTCCTTGTCACTTTCACTCATCCCCAGGTGAATTCTCGCGTAAAGCAGTTCTTTCTCGCGATCGCAGCCATCGAGAGGAAGATATTCAAGTTGCCGCGTAAGACGTCGTTAATCGAGAAACGTTCTCCGGGATAGAAACTGTAAATTATCCAGTTCCAATACTTCTCCAATACCTTCTCATATGCATCTTCTTGCTCTATATTATTAAAAATGTAGTTGTCATATGTTATTAGAACCATTAATTTGAAAATAGACATAAATCAGACCTCAAAAATCCTGCTAGACAAGATGTATTACATCCAATTATGACTATGCTTTATCAATGGAGAGAGATGGAAAGAGGGGGATGGGGGAGAGAAAGAGATAGTTTTGAAATATTATTTTATGATATAATCTTATTACAACATATACACGAAACACTCTATTACGTGTACGTAGACAGGAGTGACAATGGCACGCAGACACCGGTCGCTATGCGCACTCCATCCTTTCGTCATTCGCGTCTGAGTCCACGTCTCCTCTTCCGGCTTATCGGTTACCCGAGTCCAAGGTCGGCGGGCCTTGATGGAGCCGGTCGACGTGGTCTATACATGCCGATGGACCGGGGGAGACAGCGCGCGTGGCTGCCTGAGGGCTGCCACGGGGATGAGGAAGGGGACGAAGAGGCGCCAACGGTATATAATGATCGATACTGCTGATACTACAGCGCGGATCCCGATCGCGTGGTTTTCTCTATCTCCCCCTCCTCCTTCTTTCCTCTCCTCTCCTATCCCCTCTTCTCCTCTCCTCTCTTCTTCTCTCTCCTCTCTCTTTTTTTCTCTCTCTCTCGCGCTCTCTCTTTTCTCACGTCTCTCAATCCGGAACGCAGAACGGCGAATTTTCCCTCTACCTCCGGCCTCCATTCGTTCCCGCGACTAACCTCCCTCCCGACGGCACCGGCGACGGCGCCCCCTCGGAAAATGAAAAGGCCCCTCCACCGCCACCCGAGTTTTCCCCAGTAACGATCGGTTCCCTTGCCCGGGGTACGAACAGCAGGATTGCACGATGCGGTCCTTCCCTATCCCCGCCGCCCTACGGGGATCCCACCGTCTTCCTCGATCCCTCGTGCGATCTCCCTTCCGCGTCCCTTTTCTCCTACTTCTCCTCTTTTAGCCACAGGCATGGATCGTCACCGTCTGGTACCCGGTCCCATTTTAGTCTCATCCTCTTTCTCTCTCTCTCTCTCTCTCTCTCTCTCTCTCTCTCTCTCTCTCTCTCTCTCTCTCTCTCTGTTTCTCTCTTTCGAGGCGGCGCCGGCACGAGAATTTCGCGCAAACTTAATCCCGCGAGATGGGTAACGCGATTTTGGAATATTAAATTTCAGACTATATCTGATACCTTTTTTACGCAGGTTTTTACATTTGGCAAAATTGTATATTATTGTGTTTCCGCGCTTTCGGGTTCCCTTGTTACATCTCGGAGCAGTCCCTTTTCCAATTACGGACGAAGTACATACATACGTGATGAATAATAAAGCAGACTCGATATCTATATGCGCACGTGACCGGCGAAATGAGGTGTACAAAGGGCCCGTAGATAATATATTGTGCTAGGGCAGGAATACATGGATTATGTAATGTAAATATTGCGATATTGCGCAGATGCCCGCGGAAATGTGGATAGAGAATTAATCGGCGGTTATTCGCTACATCCATCGAACTATTGTGTTTTTGTACGATAAGTATCACATAATGTAGATAATTGTAGCTAGATTGTTATTACACGATGACACGTGCGACGTGTATTTTCATGGAAATGTTATAATTATTGTTATAATTGTTATTATCGTTATCGAACGTCGTTTGATATGCGATGCGTGTTAGCAACTCCATTTATTTGCACAGTAAGCTGTTATGATTATTTTTTATTTTGATTTGCATTAATATCTGTTTATTTATATAATATTATTTTTAATATAATAATTTATTTTTATTGATATATAATGCACAAATATTATATTCATATAAATATGATATTTGTGCAAGAAATTCGGTCAGAATATACGCACTAATATTTTTATTTTAAATTTTATCGCAACACGATTTATGTAAAAATGATTAATTAAAACTATTTAGGAAATTTTCTAATATTTTGTTTTCTTCTTCTCTCGTTTTGTTTATTTGTTTTTCGTATTTACCGTAATTAGATTTTCTGTTGTATGCATATTTATCGCAACATCTATCACATTAATTATTGCAGCTATATATGATATTTATCCATAAATATTATTAATAAAAAAAATTATACACGTCAATCATACACGTAAATATTTCAGCAAATTTATAACTTTGCCACGCATATATAAATAGAAATAATTAAAAGTGTACGTATAATATATAAAATTGAAATCGCAATATCTCGAGCTATATAAATTCGTGAAAAATAACTACAATCGAAATCTTTTCTCATAATTGCAATATATCCGCGGCATAATTTTACATTGCAATCATGATTGAATGCGAAAGATAGGGTAAGAGTTGAAATAACAATTCTCTTACACAGCCCGTATTACAAAAGTAATAAAATATCGCAATATCTGTCGTATCGGAAAACGAACATTTTGTTTCTGTAATATTCATCCTAGCATTACCGTTTATATTAGCGAAGATTAAACTAAAGCGTGATGTGTTTGTTTAATCTTTAATAATCTTGCAATTGCTATAAAACTAGAAATGCGCTCCAGCTAGGAATCGGTATTACGTATGCCGTATAGTCGACGAGATACAGCTTTATGGCTCTCGACATACTATCGTTCAAAATTTATGTGGAAGAACGTTACCATTTACGACTTTCGCAATACTTTCCAGGACACTAACAAGATATTATATGATACTAACAAAGGGAGCTTCGCATTCTATTGTTTCACAACGCACTTATCATAAAATAAAAAGATTCTATTTACAATAAAATTTGATCGTCAAATCGCAAGGAAAATAAGAATCTGTATGCAAGTTTGCAATTTTTTTTAGAAATTGAGAAGTTTTTTACATAATAAACTAAGAAGTAACGCCATCACAAATAATTCACGCATTATTCCAAATTTATGTGACACAACCTTAACATTAGATGACGATTTATTGTTTTACGTTATACTCTACTATGGATTTTTATCAAAGGTTCGCTTCAACACATCTTAATAAAAATACGTCTTAATTCCTTTGAAATTTCATGCGATCCCGATTAGAAGACTCGTCGAAAGTTATCGCTGCAATTTGTCCAGTGTATCTTTCAAACGGTCCAGCCCTGTCTCCACCCTTCAGCATCCCCCACCGTGTCTCCTTTTCCAACCACCAGCCGTACACCCCCGCGTCTTTCGGCCGCGAGCGAGCGCGCCGGAGCGGTTGCAGTAATCTTCCGCTTTTACTACTTGCGTGCGCATCTGCGATCGGAACACGGCTGCGCGCGCTCTTCGCCGGCTTTGACTACTAGATTCTCGGCGCCCGCGCCGCGCCGCCGTGGGACAGAGAGAGAGCACGAGCAAACGGTAGCGGACTGTCAGTACGGGGCACGCTCTCGTGAGAAGCGCACCTAATTTCCGGGGAAGGATACGCTCTCATTCCCGTCGCTCTCTTGCAGTCAACGCGCGCAACTGGTGATCGATTCGCACTTCCGGCGCGGGTCGACCCCCTCCGATACACGGCAATTCGTCAAGGTCACTCGATCGAGAGCCTAAAGTAGATCGTGCAATTAGCAAAATCTCAGCATCGGGGAGGGGGGGGGGGAGACTTCGCTCATTTCTCGCGACACATCGACGGACTTTCGTTTGTTTTGTGTACTAAATGTTAACGATATAAGATGAATTTTTTTCATTCGTACATCCCGTTCTTAATATTTGGTTGCGCTGACTGCTTTTTCGTAACGTATTGCAAAGATCAATGGAGGATGAAATCACGAGTTCAGTTTCACGCTTTTTAATGTGAGTTTTATTTTATTATTCACTGTGAAACAAGTTATTATCAAAATTTTGTTTTAACATCTCTCGTGTTTCGTTTATTAAATTGGAGTTATCTGTTGAAGATCGTTTTGCGATGTGACTAGCATGAAACAGATTAACATCAAGGGAATGCTCCATCGCCCACAAATCACCTTCAATTACATTTAATCGATTTGCCACAACAGAGACATGCAAACCTTCCGGAAGGAATCTCCAGTGAGCTTTTATAAATAATATATCAAGAGAGAAAATATATTTCATAGACAGAACTCGAATCCACGGCGAGGATGTAGGCGGAGACATTAAAGTTTAATAAATGAAAAAGTGGCCGACATTGGCAGTTTGATATAAATGTGCCGGTTCATAAACAATTTAAGCGCTCGGAATATCTGAAGAACATAAAAATCCATCTGATCGATACGATCCGTCTCGTATAGATCCGTGAGAGAAGTAAAATATATCTATTTTTAATATTTTTATGAATATTAAAAAATGTAATATATTGAACAAATTACGAACAAACTTAAAGAAATATTATAACATCTTTAAATAAGACTGTCGTGCTCGTGGATATAAAAGTATAAGTAAATAAAAATTTTAAAAATCGCCATTATACGTACATTTTGTATCTGCATACTTCAATCTTTGCAATGTTATATTTTTGTTTGCGGATTTTGAGTAAATCCTTGTTGCAACATAAATTGCAAGCGTGCAAAACTCGTGAAAAATTCCGATGACCGAATTCTTTATGCGTCCGTTTCTACTTGTGAGCAACTCTTGCAGAGAATGCGATGCAAATTCCAGAAGCCCGTCTATGCAGCGTTCCATGGAAAAGTTTGAAATTGCGCGAAACCCTGCAAACAATTTCGGTCGATCGAGAACTCTTAATCCCGGATATATTTAAAACGAGACAAAGCATTTTGAATAGCTCGGAGCAAATTATTTTCGAAGATAAATTAGAAAAGTTCTAGTTATAAAATTTGATTAACTTTGCATATACTTTTACCAATAAACGTCATTAAGAATTATTGCATTTTATTCTTATTACAAGTTAATTAGTTAATATTTTTAAAAAAATACTCAATTTAATTATACTAATTTAATATTTTTAATACTTCAACAAACAATAATGATGTACATAAATATTATGCGGAAAATCATTACTGCGAAAATACTGATATTTATTTTAACGGTAATGAGTGTTTCACAGTAAAATATCGAGCCGCGTGCAATTAGAGACGTATTTAAACCCAGCGAAAAGTTAAATCATATTCCTGAAAAGCTTAATTTTAAAAAGGTCTAGCACTTTAATCCCGCTCAAAGCGGATTTCTAATCTCGAAGTAACTTTTTACTTCTCCTAAAAAAGAGAAACATGTGTTTGACGAAATTTCATTTTATCAAATCTACACTCGCCCGCGATACTTTCGAATATTGCACCATTATGTTCTGATTTGAATCAAGACAGCCGCGTGAAACGGAGCATACATTTTGTTCATTCCGGGTTGAAAGAAGCTTATTCGCCAGTATAGCAGGATTAACGACTAGGCGCGATTAAAAGTTTTCTGCTGAATACAGTTCGCAATACAGTTTGCACTTCTTATTGCCAGTGTGCAGCAACCGATTTAATGCGCCGTTCATTATTAGGATGCGCAACTGGTGATCGTTTTAAACTTCTGTTGTAGAGCCACTCCGATTGCGCAACTATTGCTGTCACCGAAATAACGCGCTACGTCTCTTATAGACAGATCTATCGGTCGCGCGGTATGTATATATAATATATTGCAGTGAAAGAGAGGAATCAGTATAAAACATCCGTCAATAAATAAAACGTGTGTAGTGCTACGTGGATGAACCGTTAAATAAATATCGAATGAAATAAAAATGTTGGCAAAGGTATTTTGTTGAAAAAAAAAAAAATATATATATATATAGTTCTCTCGTTTATGAAAAATTTATTTGTCGCGAAAAAAACTTTTGTAACGTCATCTTAGTCGCGCCACTTTATGTGTCACGCCTACATTTTCAAAATTAACTCGATCACACTATTTGCGTCATCTATATTTCATCGCATTCATGTTTTCAAATTTCATGATATCACGTTATATGTGGCGTTGTATTGTATCATCGCATCGGCAGTTTGAAATTTAATCAAGAAAAAAATGTGTTCTTTCCGAAGCTTTTGCCATGGTTTTTACGTGGATTTTCGAACCGACTGATTGATCAATCAGTAATTTATTGACCGCTTGCACCGATCGATCCCCAACGGGTATAATCGTCCACCGGAAACGCAAGCGGACCTGCCGATCGTCGTTGTCGGGCGCGAGTAGTCGCGGAAGGAATTGGTCGGACGTGGTACAAAAACTACGCGAAAACGAAATCTCGGCGGGAAGACATGAGCGGGGTCGGCTTCCTGGCGGCCGTGAAAACGTTCACGCCGGGCGGTCGTCGACGGCGGCGCTGCGAGAAGCAGCAGAAAGTCCTGGAGCTTCCGTCGGGCTACGGGATGCAACCGGATGTCGTGCCCCCTTGGGACGCGGCACCTCCCATCACGCCGCCCGCCGCATTTTTGCCGCCGGGCTACAAAAAGGGCTTTCCAGGTGAGCGCTCTCCTACGCGTGTTTCGAATAAAAGCGTTTTATCACTACAAAGAGAATATCCATAAGGACTAGATAAGGAGGTGTACATAGAGATATATCTACTCTGCGAAAGCGATCGTCTCAAATTCGCGTCGCTGTGAATCCCGCGCGCGTTTAATGAAGATGCGCATATCAATAATATTGTTTTTTTTTCTTTGACATGCAACATGAAAAGAAAATAATTTTTTGCCAGTGCAAATTAAAATAAAATTTTATTTAATTTTTTTGCTTAATATCGTCACCTTTTTGCGTGCAAGTAATGCCATTAGAATGTAATAGCATTACACATGACGAACTTTGCAGTGACCTTTTAATCCCTAATATTAACGGATAACATTGCTGACCAAAAATTTGCACACTAATTTGTACAGTAATGCGCGAATATCAACTGCATTAGTATTACACATGCGTATTAGCATTATAAGCTATTCATTTAATTACACTGCATTAATTACATTACATTGCACGTTGAACTTTGATCACCGATTACGATTATTCATTACTTGGTAAATCGATATTTCTATTTTTGAACGAAATTTGATCACATTTTTTTCAATTATTTAAATTATAAGAAAAAAACATTTAATTGTAATATTGTACGAATTTACAGAGGTATTGTATATACAAAAAAGTTGTTGTGTATTTTACCTAACAAAAAAGTTGTTGTATATTTGAAAATCAACAAATTACCTTTTTAAAAAAAGGTAAAGAAAAGGCGTCAAGTGCACGCAAATCTTCCAAAAAAAAGTTGTTGTATATATAACCAAATAAAAATTTGCTATATATTCTGCCTATAAAAGAGGTGATATCAGAAAATGACGCCAAGTTTAAATAAAAAACCTTTCAAAAAAAGTTGTATGTATATATTTAAAAAAAAGTTGTATATACCAAATAAAAATTCGCTATATATTCTGTCTATAAAAGAGGTGATATCAGAAAATGACGCCAAGTTTAAATAAAAAACCTTTTAAAAAAACTTGTATGTATATATATTACGAAAAAGGATTATATTTATTATATTTAATTATATTTATTATATTTATTTATTAAAAAATTTTTCAAATTTAATCAAAATAAAAAAATATTACAAAATTTCGCAAAAAACTTGGCGCTGCTGTACTAAACTATTAACTTACATAAGATTTGCATCGCAATACTTTAACATGCTCCTAATCATTCCAACATACTTTAATCTATAGTATATGTGACGTAATACTATAGTTTAGTTTGGAGTATTAGAACGAGTAGGAGCATGTTAGAGCAAGCGATGCAAACAAATTTCGGCTCAAACAGACTAGAGCGACGAAGCGGCAAGTGGCGATGCTATAGCTAATCAACTTACAATTTTACCGTAAGAACAAGAGTTTAATTGGCTATCGCGTCGCCGTTTGCCGCTCTGGTCAGTTTGAGTCATTATAACACTTAATCATGTAAATTGTAAAATTATTGCTCATTTTCATTCTCTATAATATTTTAAGATGTATTTAACATGTAGTTCAGTACAGCAGCGCCAAGTTTTTTGCGAAATTTTGTAATATTTTTTTATTTTGATTAAATTTGAAAAATTTTTTAATAAATAAATATAATAAATATAATTAAATATAATAAATATAATCCTTTTTCGTAATATATATACATACAAGTTTTTTTAAAAGGTTTTTTATTTAAACTTGGCGTCATTTTCTGATATCACCTCTTTTATAGACAGAATATATAGCGAATTTTTATTTGGTATATACAACTTTTTTTAAATATATACATACAACTTTTTTTGAAAGGTTTTTTATTTAAACTTGGCGTCATTTTCTGATATCACCTCTTTTATAGGCAGAATATATAGCAAATTTTTATTTGGTTATATATACAACAACTTTTTTTGAAAGGTTTGTTATTTGTTAATATATATACATTTTTTTGTGGAAGATAAATTTTTTGGAAGGTTAATATATAATATATACGACAGCTTTTTTTGAAAGGTTTATATATACAACAACTTTTTTTTGGAAGATTTGCGTGCACTTGGCGCCTTTTCTTTACCTTTTTTTAAAAAGGTAATTTGTTGATTTTCAAATATACAACAACTTTTTTGTTAGGTAAAATACACAACAACTTTTTTGTAAGGTTTGCGTGTTTATATATACAACAACTTTTTTGGAAGGTTTGCGTGTATATTTAGATGTACCTTAAAGTTCATGTTCTCTATTTGTAATATTATAGTTTATTTTTGTGCACGAGTATAATGTAAATGAAAAACTATCTTCCAATGTTTTCACCAAACGAATTAATTTCGGTATAAAATTAATTTTATAAAATGACTTGCTATAATGCACTTACTTTCTCACCACGCGTGGTATTGTTATTCGACGAAGTTTTGCCGGCTGTAGAATTAGATGTCTCCATTTTTCGTGTGTGTTAGAATGCAAAGCTTTTAATACGAGTTCGAATAGTATTCATAAAACTTAATGAAAATTTATTTAGATAAAAAAACAATGTTTGTACTTTATAAAATGTAAACTCAATGTAGATAGTAAATAAAAGATGTTTTAATAAATAAATATTATATTGAGATGCATTAATTGGAAATTTTTTTTATTAAAAAAGTTAAATTAATGTTAATGATATTGTAATTGTTCGTATAGTAAAAATTTATTTAGTGTTTTATATGAAATAAGAGAAATAGATTGTTTTAAAATTCCAAAAATCTTTAACTCATTTTTGTATAGTTATTACATTTTTAAATGCCAATAACAAATGCTTAAATTTTCTTTCTATAAAATTTTAATAATTTTCTGCCTGCATTAGTCTGTATTCCAGCGTTACCAATTCTTGGCTTGGGTTACCACGCAACAATCAAAAGACCATGTTCATGTGCTGCGTAAAGCGTTCTGCGCAGCACATAAACATGGTCCCTCGATTGTGTGCGTGGAAACCTAGAACAAAAGTTTGTAACGCTGCTGTACTGATTATAAACATTTTAATCATATGGCAAACCTATTAAAACAACTTCGATATTTTTATCACTTAGGGAGGAGGATTTTTGAAACGCTTGAAAGCGATCATAATCGCTGAGCGGTTGTATCTCTTCGCGCGCTTGCATTCGGCGGCAGGCTGGATTGATACGTGCTTATTCGGACATCTTTAGTAATTAATAACTCAAATAACTATAAAATTTTAATATTTTTCTATGTAACATCTAAAAATTTAAATGAGCAAATAGCCAAACAAACGTAAGCGCGCGCCGCGCGGCTTCTCAGCGCCATCAGCGCACCTAACGT
Organism: Linepithema humile; assembly: GCF_040581485.1. NCBI lineage: Eukaryota > Metazoa > Arthropoda > Insecta > Hymenoptera > Formicidae > Linepithema > Linepithema humile. Next base: position 20,829,014 of record NC_090128.1, on the reverse strand, counting down.
CAGAAACTTGCAGATTCCACCATCTGCACGAAGTACACTTTCTGTCCACTAATTAACTAACTACAGAATACTGAGAGTGTACACTTCTGCACTTTAAGATCGAAAAAAATTTTTTTTATGAAGAATACTATTATTTTTGATATACACTATCTTTATTCGTCTCCACAACACGTTATATATACATTTTACGATCGATACTAATATATAAATGTAATTAATATATACATCAAAACTGCGAGCTGACAGGTCTGAGCGCCGCCATGTTAGAATGACGCTGACCAATAAGACACGAGCGACATACATATCAACGCGACATACATCCTAGCGAGATGATTTTCTAGATTTCTCGACTTTGAATGCATATATTTATTTTTATAAAGCACACAGAGCAAAAACAAGCAGACTTTTCTTATGTAATTTGGGTATGCGCTATCGATTGAGCCTATTGCCAACTCAATCGGCCCAGCCGTTATCGAGATCCGATAATCTCGGCTCGTCTCAACTTTCGGGCTCGCGTAAAGATACACGGTCGGTCTTGCGCTTGCGTTGCGCGCTGCGCGTGAACTTGGCGCGAGACACTACCGTGTCTCTTGATTTCGCAGAGATATCTTTGATATTTCGGACTTATGTATCAAAGCCCTCCAGCAGTTTAGCTTCTGACGTTACACACGGAGTTGCAACGACTGTTTGGATTAATTAACTGGATTTAGTGTAGCTTTACATACACTAATGTTTCACTGATCGTATAAATGCAGCAAAAACATTTAATTAACAGGCTCAATGCTTCGATTCAAACCGATTTCGCTTTGTAATTGAATCTCCTTTTGATTCTGAAACATCTTATTAGCATCCGGCTGCTCATTATAGTTTATTTTCTCGATTAAACATGTGAGAGGACGAGTGAAGGATGAAATAAATGGACGCGATAGGATGCACGTATTTAACGGCGAAAGGAGCCGGTTTGAGACGAAGAAATGAGAGAATTGAAGAAAATCGCTTAAACAAAACGCTTCCAGCAGAATCGGATGTATGCGAGGACCGTCCTTATTTTCCCGCGACGTTTCTGGGATCGCGTTATCGTAAATTCCCCCGAGGCAGTCGTTTTCCTTGCTTAATCCTTATTGCCTTACCGCGGCGCATATGTCGTCCGGTTTCTTATTTTCTCTCCGCGTTCTCGGGCGTATCCTTTCCGCGTCGTAATACAATTGTTGCGGCAAAAGTGCAGCGTAGCAAAAGTGATGATAACGCTTTTCGCAAACGTTTATTTGTACAATTTGTGACTCACGAAAGAGTTAAATTCCACACATTCCTGGAATTAATAGGAAGCTCCGAACATCATGTTATCTCTTTTTATCGTTTTTTATATTTTCAATGGCTTTTCTCTTTTTGTTTATTTTAATATTACGAAAGCAAGTAATAGTTTCGTTTCTTGTCTTTAATTTCTTCGACGCTGTTATCGCGCGACCTTAAACGATTACAAGCCGGTTAACTGCTCCGATTCTGCGATTCTACCTCCTTTTTCGGCGATTTACGGCGCCGCAGAAATAGACTGTGAATCTTTGCCGGAAAAGTCCGATGCCAAGATAGGAAGGAATCTGTGATTTGATTTTTAGCCGCATGACTCAGCTTCCGATCGGAAATTTTCCGACTGGACGAGCAATCATCCCGTTGCGACGTGTCGGAACGACGATAGCAATGCTGTTGACCCGACGGCAATAACAGAAGATGACATCCGAAGAGGGAAAGAAGAATTCAAGTTCATGGCGAAGGGAAATTTTCTCGTCGCGCCATTCCCTCGTGCGCGTCTCATTCACAATTCGCATAAATCATGATTTCCTCTCAAAGTGATAGCCATCGAAATAATGACGCGAATAAAAAACATGCCGTAAATAATTTCTAAAGATTTTAATAGAAATTAATTTATCGACGAAATATATTTAATGCTGCGCGAATGTTGTCGCATCAATATATTTGTACCAAAAATAACGGTTAATGTTCAAAGCAGATATCATGAAAAGTTATTAAATTAATTAAATGCCGACAGTATCGATTTTTAATGTTGCGCTAATATTAACAATTTCTCACAGAAATGAATTATTTTCTATCAGTTTTGATCATTTATTTATAAATTTCTTCGAAATTTTTTTGTCACGGATATCTTTTCGTATTTTCTTTACGTGACGCGATAGTTTATTAGTTTTCGAATAATTCGCAGCACGTATGAGTCGACGAGAAGATTTCGGCCGCGTCTTTTCTGGCGATTAGGTCGAGGTCGGTGATTCTCTCTTTGAGGTCGGCATCGTTTTTTTTTCTCCTCTGGTTTCTCCTGCGACTTTACCGAGATTATTAACGTCGCGCGCGGTGACAACTGGGTCGAATTTTTCATTGATGAGTCATGAGGCGCCATTCGCACGTTCCACGAATTTCGGAACTCGCGTGTTCCAGTTTCGTCGCATTCTCGCTCTCCTCTCTGACCGATCCTCTCCCGGTTTTCGTACCTCTCTGCGTTATCTCATTATCGTTAAAATACGATATCTGCATTGCTGACGATAAATTCGTGCGATGCTTTTTTCTTCCACGCGTCTTCATTTATTTACATTCCTTTTAGCAATTGCGTAATTTCCATTTTCTTCCAATTTCAGAATAATACTGGAATCGCTCGCGTAGAAGGGTGACGTCTCACTCAATTAAATAAGTTATGCAAATATCAGGAATCTACTTTGTCGGAAACGTATATAAAAACGAAGAAAGTTTAATAATAAGTTTCTCTAATTTTACAACTTTTACAAGTTGACATTAAATTAACTTTATTTAAAACAGAAAAAGGTCAAATTTATTTTTTTGTATTTTTCTTTTATCTTTAGTTATTTAATTGTTTTAGAAAATTTAATCACAAAAGTTATTGTTAATGTTTTTGCAAGAGAAAGAAATGTCATTGATTGAAAAGTGAGAGCATATATAGATTTCTGTCGGTGGAAATGTTTGAAAAAGTATTTGTGTGTTGATCGACAACTGTGAGAAGCAGACGCGTTTTATTTAATGTCCCTGGGAGCAAGTATTAATACAAAATCCGCGAGTGGGCGGCACAAAAAAGCGGTTTTCTGCTAGCTCTTTGTGTGGAAAGCACACTCGTGAACCATCGAGATGGATTATATCGCTTCGTTCGTTCTTTACGCTAAAAACGAAATCAATACCGTATTCAGATTTGACTTTTTATCTGTCATTATTGCGATGACAATTAAATCGCGCAAAGACACGATCGGATATCTACGGATAAATTTCTCTGATGTCTTTTAATCCGTAGATACGTAACGCATAATAAATAAACTGCTTTACGCCTGTATAAATTTTATTACGCCTGGATTATAAATTTTAAGCGGCGTGCGATATAGAACGCATTTATTGCGTTCAATATTGCTTCTTTTTTTTAATCCTTTATCCTACGTTTGAAACTCATATCAACGTAATTCGACATTTATCGACTTTAAAAAGGCATAAAATTAAAACATTTAACATTTATATGTTTTTATATACATTTTCAATTTTTATAATATCCACTTTTACGTAATGTATTGTTTACTAGAACGTTTTTTTAAATATATTTAATATATTTGAAATAAATATTATAAATTAATTGCATTTTTAAGAAACAACTGTTTTATTAAATTTGTTATTAAGAAGAAATACAATTCAAAAATATGCGTATTTCAAATTCCTATGTTTTTTAAATTATTTCGGCACCACAGGCAAGCATGTAATGTAATTTAAATATGGTCTAACGTATTTTTATTTAATTTGCGTTCTTTTCCCTAACCACTCGATAGATATTCACGACGAGAGTAATTTCAACATCACAAGCATGCTCATATTTAAATAGACCGGCAACCAGTCCGCTCGTGCTTCATGGATCAGAAAAATCATTGGCGAACGTTTCGGCGCCATCCGCATTTTTTTGTCGCCCACGTCGAAATTTCATTACGTGCGAAGAATAGCTAGTAATTCTATTGTTCCTGTGTTTTGAGCTCTTCATTCATGATTATTAAGATGAACAAAACAAAAGTGATATTGCGGAATATTGCAACCAGTGTATAAAAATACTGTTTAATGCAAAAGTAAAATAACAGCGTCATAAATTGATCGTTTTCAAATATAAATTTTTATTTTATTGATAGACACACACATACGCATACGCACCGTTGAATTTCGAAGGTATAATTCACGCAACGATTTGCAAGCACCGATTTTCTCTAATCGCGCATTGACACTGCGAGCAAAGCGACCCTGCGCAACGTTCGCCGTCCGTAATTAGGGCTGTAATTACTCGGATAGCCGGATAAGGTGCGCAATTATTGTCGCCACCGGTAATTGTTGATAAAATCCTGCCATCCACAGGTTAGACTAATCCGACGCGGATATGAGCGCGCGAGCACTTACGTCCTTAAGGCCTGCGGAAATTGTTTCTGGCTTGAATTAATTCAGCCAGAGTTTCCAGCCGCCGGCGCTTTCGTAGCTTCCTGTAGTTTGTTGTTGTTGTTGCTGTTATTTGGAAAAACAGCGGACGTTGGGAAACCAATATTTCCCACGTTCCGATCCGATGTTACATCATACACTTGCCATAATTATCTGCGATGTTGGTAACTCGAGCCGGAACACATTATAATTTAAAGAGGATCGTGTCGGGTTTATGGTAATATTAATTTCTGGTCATAATAATTTTTTTTCGAAAATATTCAAGTTTTACGAAAAATTTTACCGGTATTTCAAATGTTCTCTCGTAATTTATTACAGATACGAAGTTTTGTTGTAATTGCGGCAAAAGTTACAATCTACTTGGGCGGAATCCTACGGCAAATATAATTCCCGTCGTATGCAATCATTGCGCGCGAACATTTGACAATTCGAACATTCAAATATTCTTATGCAAACATTCGATTATTCGATGTGGCATCACGTATGTAAATTTAAGGTGGATTAACAATCCCGACTCGAACTCGCGGTAAGTGAAAATGCAAACAGACGAGATGTTCGTGAACCTAGCATATCATTTTCCAGCAGATCAAAAATAAAAGAGAGTTCTTGTCGCATGCAGTCGAGTTCTATAGTTCCTTATAGTTTTTAGTAATAGTTCTGGTGATTTTATCCAAAAAAACACCAATCGAAAAAATGATCTGCTAACTTCCCGTAGCAGATCATTTTCTAGCAGATCAAAAATAAAAGAGAGTTCTTGTCGCATGCAGTCGAGTTCTATAGTTCCTGATAGTTTTTAATGATAGTTCTGGTGATTTTATAAAAAAAAACACCGATCGAAAAAAATGATCTGCTACGGAAAGTTAGCAGATAAAAAATAGAGGACACTGAACATATATGTGATATGCTGGCCGTATATTGATAGTTCTGTTGATAATTAAAGAGTTTTCGTGTAGTTCTGAGCCAGTACATTGCTTTTCCAAAGAGTTCTGACGACTAAAATAATTAGAAAATTTTTTAACAATTATTTTACCCGAAAAACACGCATTTTTGTACATATATGTGACATGCTGGCCGCATATTGATAGTTCTGCTAAAAATTAGACAGTTCTCTTCTAGTTCTGGGCGAGTACATTGCTTTTCCAAAGAGTTTTGACGACTAAAATAATTAGAAAATTTTTTAAACAATTAATTTACCCGAAAAACGCGCATTTTTGAGCTTATGTGTGATATGCTGGCCGTATATTGATAGTTCTGTTAATAATTAAAGAGTTTTCGTGTAGTTCTGGGCAAGTACATTGCTTTTCCAAAGAGTTCTGACGACTAAAATAATTAGAAAATTTTTTAAACAATTATTTTACCCAAAAAACACGCATTTTTGAGTATATGTGTGATATGCTGGCCGTATATTAATAGTTCTGTTAATAATTAAAGAGTTTTCGTGTAGTTCTGGGCAAGTACATTGCTTTTCCAAAGAGTTCTGACGACTAAAATAATTAGAAAATTTTTTAAACAATTAATTTAACCGAAAAACGCGCATTTTTGAGCATATGTGTGATATGCTGGCCGCATATTGATAGTTTTGCTAAAAATTAGACAGTTCTCTTCTAGTTCTGGGCGAGTACATTGCTTTTCCAAAGAGTTCTGACGACTAAAATAATTAGAAAATTTTTTAAACAATTATTTTACCCGAAAAACACGCATTTTTGAGTATATGTGTGATATGCTGGCCGCATATTGATAGTTCTGCTAAAAATTAGACAGTTCTCTTCTAGTTCTGGGCGAGTACATTGCTTTTCCAAAGAGTTTAAATTAATTGTTTAAAAAATTTTCTAATTATTTTAGTCGTCAGAACTCTTTGGAAAAGCAATGTACTCGCCCAGAACTAGAAGAGAACTGTCTAATTTTTAGCAGAACTATCAATATGCGGCCAGCATATCACATATATGTACAAAAATGCTTGTTTTTCGGGTAAAATAATTGTTAAAAAATTTTCTAATTATTTTAGTCGTCAGAACTCTTTGGAAAAGCAATGTACTTGCCCAGAACTACACGAAAACTCTTTAATTATTAACAGAACTATTAATATACGGCCAGCATATCACACATATACTCAAAAATGCATGTTTTTTGGGTAAAATAATTGTTTAAAAAATTTTCTAATTATTTTAGTCGTCAGAACTCTTTGGAAAAGCAATGTACTTGCCCAGAACTACACGAAAACTCTTTAATTATTAACAGAACTATCAATATACGGCCAGCATATCACACATAAGCTCAAAAATGCGCGTTTTTCGGGTAAATTAATTGTTTAAAAAATTTTCTAATTATTTTAGTCGTCAAAACTCTTTGGAAAAGCAATGTACTCGCCCAGAACTAGAAGAGAACTGTCTAATTTTTAGCAGAACTATCAATATGCGGCCAGCATATCACATATATGTACAAAAATGCTTGTTTTTCGGGTAAAATAATTGTTAAAAAATTTTCTAATTATTTTAGTCGTCAGAACTCTTTGGAAAAGCAATGTACTGGCTCAGAACTACACGAAAACTCTTTAATTATCAACAGAACTATCAATATACGGCCAGCATATCACATATATGTTCAGTGTCCTCTATTTTTTATCTGCTAACTTTCCGTAGCAGATCATTTTTTTCGATCGGTGTTTTTTTTTATAAAATCACCAGAACTATCATTAAAAACTATCAGGAACTATAGAACTCGACTGCATGCGACAAGAACTCTCTTTTATTTTTGATCTGCTAAAAAATGATCTGCTACGGGAAGTTAGCAGATCATTTTTTCGATTGGTGTTTTTTTGGATAAAATCACCAGAACTATTACTAAAAACTATAAGGAACTATAGAACTCGACTGCATGCGACAAGAACTTTCTTTTATTTTTGATCTGCTGGAAAATGATATGCTAGGTTCACGAACATACAGACGAGTTCATTTCTATGACGGTGTAACGATAACGCGTAGGAATTCCTCGTTGTAAAAATAACAGATAACGACTAGTAATCGTACTGGACTTGGTTTTATTTTGTTGGAAAACTTATTATCGCACAAATCTAATATCACTTAATATTACGCGAATTTCGAGGACAGACCGACTGATTATTGCATTTCGGAAGCAATTATCGTCCGAAAAAACTTTCAAGCGCCATCGATCAAAATGCTAATCGAACGTTAGCGTTGGAGTGTAACAAACACAGGCTTTAAGTGGTAATACGTAATCGGCGAATAACACCCACATAATGCGCGCTTATGAGCTCGGCGCTATTGCATGTCACAGATCGCAATTCCGTGAGCTAATGTCTTTAGCCCTTTCATCCGGCCTTGTGATTTACGTGTGCCCAAACCGCGTGCCGGTTAATGCGACAAAACGTGTGTGCACTGTTACGCGAAATCAATACATTAGCGATGTAATGTATCCGCGCCAATTATTCGCCGCCATAATCGAGCATTCCGCAATCGATATTATCGGCTGCGAATAATTTGCGGAGCCGGCGCCAGATGCGGGAAGACGCTTGTTGTGGTGATTTCAGAATCGATTATTGCAAGATGTCGATTAATCCTAACATCGCCGCAATCTCGCCGCTGATGGTCGCGTTTATTAGCCATCCGGGAATTGTCTCGCGCTAGAAGGAACGCACGTTTAATCTGAAACGCGCGCGTACGCTCGCCCAAAGCTATGCTCGCACCACTTGCAATTAATTTGATGAATTTGGTTTGGTTATTTCGTGCCCCAAATTCACGGATTTACGGATGGCCACCCCTCCTGTTCCGATTGCCAGCCGACCTTATTTAGCGCGGGATGAATTTAATTTAATTTGTTTGATTCGCATTTAAATTAAATGGACGGTAATTTATTCCAATTAAATGTGTTGCACGACTATTATGACCCCGACTTTGCCCGCGTATCTCTGTTGATAAGTCATTTTCCGTTGAATACTATTGAGAAAATATCTGCGCGAGACCGATGACGTGAGTGCAAGAAAAGGCATGTCGCGCTGTCAACCGGTTAATTAAATGCGCAATAAATGTTTTATTAACCCGAGTTTAACAAGCTGCTATATCGGCAGTGCATATTGCACTTCGTAGATGCGTGGGCGAATGAACTTTGCACTTTTGCTTGTTGGTTCTTGATATTTTATATTTTAACGAGAAGCCGCAAGACCGACCCTTAATGTTAGTTTATCGGATAAGCCATATCAAAAAGCATCAGATACGATACATGTTTTGCTTTGTTGTTTTCAAATCCTTGCAGGAAACAAAAAGATTTATACTATCTTAATTAATTTTATTAACATAAAAGCAAGAAAGAAAAGAAAATGTATATTCAAGAATATCCAGGATGGAGAAGTGTAAGAAAGTTTGTTGTGTCGAACAATCTCACAATTTTTTACGTGATTATCTTTATAATACACAACGGGAAGTCTTAATCGCGTAAAAACCTAGCAAGAAATCTCTCAGTCGTCATATAATCGATTTGCGTCGAATAATAGAGACGTCAGAAAATGTGATAAAATGTACACGTCGAGGAATCCAGTGTGTTAAAAGTAAAAAAAAAAAAAAACCGGATCCGTGAAATCCATTAAACTGTTTCCGATATCCATTCTCGCGCTGTCACTTTACCCTGAGGTTTCGCTTTGTACACATTTTATATATACAGGTGTTTCACAGCGCTTGAAGTGTTATATGCATATGTTGTTGGACTGTTTTGTACTTGCGTGGACGTTCTTTTGCCCTGATACATCGATCACTCTCTGCATATGTTTTATCGAAACGCAATAACATCCCTATAGCAACAACAGACGTAGTTATTGTCGTGCCTAAGGCTTTTTAAAAAGCCAGTTATATTTGAACTGAAATTGCAGCCTCCGGAAATACTGCTGCAATCTGTATTAAATATTGAATTTGAAAGTAGAGTATGAAGAAAATAATAAGTTATTGATATCACTATTTTTGTTATTACTAAAAATATAATCTACATGCAACAAAAAAAATAAATTATAAGAATTGTCGCATACACATCGGAAGAAACTTATCTCAATTGCTTTGGCACGATATTATTCAAATCACATCCGAAACTTTAATTAGCGCATTAACACCGTCTTGCATTTCATTACGACTTCAATTGTGATTATACTGGTTTCAATCAGTTGAGGTGAACAACGGCGAAGCGTGGACGTTTCAATTAAGTCAAGCGGCCGTTGTTTTTCACAAATATGCGCTATTTGCGAAAACAAGCGCAGTGTTTTTTTGCATGGGATTTTTGTACATAATGCATACGCGGCAAATGCAAAATGCCACGTCTCCCGTCTCATTCGCGCATTTTTCTCGCGCATTTTTATCGCCCGGGCCAGCCGTCCACGTTGTTATAAGTGTATATTTACTGTCGCTTTTACTTCCGTACGGCCGCGCAACGCCAAATGGCAACCTGTGGTTTACGAGCATCCCCCTAAACGCGCACGACGTGCAAATTATGCAAGAGTAAAGCGCGAATTGTCGATGAGGTTCTAGTGTCTGGCGCTTGTCCCGACAGGATTAATATAATCAAATTAATAGTTACAGTCTCTCACTTTAATGCATCTGTCGTTTATATTAATTGCTCTGTTAATATTCAGCGTGTCACGTGTATGTCACAGATGATATTCTGATTTTGCGAAATGGCTGCGGAAACATACCGATCGCGGAATATTCCACATTTTATTGCATCCAATAAAATTATTAAATTAATATTAATAAAACGATATAATATTAACGGAATGTTAATGAAAAACGATACAATAGATTTTTTGAATACAATACATCTTTGTATTTCATTAAAAGCCGGAGCAAAATTGCAATTATGCGTGTTGCATAATAGAGAATGTAGGAAACTATGGAAAATCGGCATGTAATGCCGATGAAATAGTTCTTCCACTCATCAACAGGTGACTCATAGATCCGCCAAGCCAACCTTTTGACGAAATTGGAACTGTGGGCGATTATTGGTCTCGTTGGCGGACAGAGAATGATGACGATGGCGACAGCTAAATTAGTCCCGCAGCCGTCAGTAGTCAATCATCGTTACGCCGTTGAACGCAAAACTTCAAAATTATTTTCACGCGCATAAAATATATGTTTGGTACACACGTGCTCCGAATGAGCGTTCCCGACGGAGATCATCCGCGACCTGGCCGGTTAATTGCATCCACGATAGTCGTAGTCGACATCGTCCTTATCGCGTTCTCTACTAACAGCGGAGGCGGTAGAGTTTTAATTGGAAAAAAAAGTAACTGGAGAAGTGTGCCACTTGCAGCATGATACCGACGCTACTTTGCTCCTTTTTCACGACACTGCTCTCAGAATTTTTCGAAAAGAATCTAGGACTGTCTCGTATGAGAAAAAAAGGATGAGCAGGATGCGGAATTCCCGCGAGAATAAAATTATCTTTTTACACAATTTACAACTTGTGTGAGTTGGAATATTTTTTGTAAAATATATTTCAAATATCTGCAAATATTAATCATTGTATCGAGATAGAAATTAAAATTTTTATAACAATTCAAGGGAATTTATGTGCAGGCGAAAAGCGTAGTTATCGAAGGCGCGGGTGAAGGCATTTTTCTGTATAATATATATGGGTATTCGCACGCACTTCTCTCTTTTCTTTGCTCAATGCGCCGCAAATCGCATTAAACTCGTTTTTCCCGTCACAGCTGCGGCGAAGCCGGCTTGGCGACTCTACTTTTCGCAGCTGTTTCCAGCCGGAACGCGATAAAAAGGGACCCGGCGCCACCCACCGCCGGCATTAACCCGCACTTTGTTGTATATCGCGCCGGGGTTGCCGCTGCCATTGTAGTCCGAAGGAGCTCCAGATGCGAAATGCGCAAAAAGTTGACGCTCGCGCGCGCGCATGTCGTCCGCACGCCCGCGTCCAACGGAGAGATCTCGTCGCTATAAAACCTCGACGCGGTATGAAAATAGTCGGCGGAAAAAAAAGTATCGCTCCCGCGGATTTACATCTCGACAACGTCGATGCCGCAACGATTTTTTCGGTTCTTTTTTTTTTCTCCTACGCGAAACACTTTTTCGCTTCTTTTTCCGTTATCTCTTGGGAGTTGATAGCTCGCGTGTTGCCGCACCGCGCGGGCACTCGTTACTGTTGGTTGAATAAATATACTCAAAAGCCAGATCAACATTGTTTGACGTTGAAAAGTGAAAATGCCTCGACGATATACTGTGTAGTGTGCTTTATGCGATTACGTTTTTCGAAAGTGCTTAAAGTCGAAGCGCTGAAACGAAAATCAAACTCGCACTGAGAGAAATACTTTTGTAAGAATTACAAATTTTCATTTGTTGACTTATGATTTGTTCAGGATACGATAAATTCGCTACCATTACAAACAATGATCCGTTTTTTTGTCATTTTAACATATCACATATCGTCTGTGCAACAAATTTCATTTGCTCATCCCTCTTTGTTCTGATTACAAAATTGTTTGACATAGGTACTGACACAGTTAGTAAATTCAACAAATATGTCGATAATAGTTCTTATTGTTAATGCTTTTTGCACCACCAACAAATTAAAATATTCGAATTTGTTGCTGCAGCAAATGAAATGCGCGGACGAAAGTGCGCAGCGATAGCACATGTTTCGGCTTGTCGTAACGGCAAACTTCTAATGTGCGCTCGTTTTCCTTTCGTTTCCACAACTGTGATCAGTAAAATGAGTGGTGAAGAGAAACAAGCCGAACAAGATGCTGTTTCCGAGCGGCTGAGACGTTGGGGTTTGAGTAATCAAGTTGTGCAAGCATTCAAAGGTAAGTCATAATGTTTTCATTTCATGTTATTAGTAACCTTACTTTTTCATTTCTTTGTCTCACTGTTTGTTGCATCATTCTCTAGTTGAATTCTGTACGATCCGAAGAATTACTTAATCCTATTTTCATGTTTTTGACACATAACCTATTTTACTTTAACAAAATAATTACCTCTATTATGATGTAAAAGATTTCACAAAATATGCTAGTCTATTACATTTTTTATTTTATTGATGTATGATGCATTTGTTTGTACACAGAAAAAAAATTAGTATCAAACTAAAATTTATATACTTCAATTAATGCGATCATCATCTCATATAGTATTTGATATTAATTATAATGTGATTATATATGAGAATAAGATTTTTAATCAATTATCTTAGTTAAACATTCACACACAAATCGAGTAATTATAAATATTGTTTAATACTTAATTGCATTATTTACATTAATCATTTATATTATAAAATTTTGAGTATTTAATTATAAATTTTTAGGCAATTATTTTAATTTTAATAAGAAAATTAATCGATTAAATTTCTTATTAAAATAATTGCCTAAAAAGCTATAATATAAATAATCATGATAAATGTAATCAATTAATGCAATTAAGTACATATATGTTTTATATAAGGTATTTAGTTATTTAGTACTGTTATTTAGTACGGTATTTAATTAATTGATTAAATTTTTAATGTTTAATTAAGATAATTAAAAATCTAAATCTTACATATGATCACGTTATGATAAATGCCCAACACTGGTTTCATGTAAAAACAATAATATATAATTTTCTTAGAAGAATTTGATCGATAATCTTAATTAAATGTCAACAATAATATAATTTTATTTTAATATTATAATAGTTTATCTCAAGAATATAATATTATTGTCTTAATTTTATTATAATAATTTTTTAGTTTGAACATATACTTCTAACATGTTTTTTCTTTTGAAGAAAATTATTCTTGAATAAATAATATATTTTTCATGGCAGAATTATATAATATTAAACAAACAGGTAATTTTTATTTATTTAATGCTATATAATCCCTTTTCAAGATTTATATGTTGAGAATAAAGATATTCAAAACAAGAAGTCTTTTTTTCTGTGTAGAAATAAAATAGTTAATATTAAATATGTCTTTTAGTTTGTGTGCCACATACATATTTTAAGAGAAGATTGCTCTGCTTATAGATCAAAAAATTACTCAGCAAGTATTTCCTTATATAGATCAAGATACAATACGTGAATTAATTCCACTGGCTGGGGAAAGGCTATTATTTAATATTAAATTTAAAGCTGAAATCCAAAACGTTCAGATCCAAAACGCTGAGATTTTACAAATTCATGATCCCATTGACATATTAAGAGATACTGAGGTAATAAAATAAAAAAATTATTAAATAAGTAAAAAAAATATGATAGTTAAGATATTTATTTTCTTTTTTTCTTTACTTTCACATTACAGGAGATCCAGCTTTCTGAACAGGTCATAATCAATACTGAGGTTGAAGTAAATGTACAAGAGGATCTTACAGAGGATCTTATTAATGAGGATCTTACAGAAGAGTTACAAACCAGAATTACAGCTGTTACTGGTAAAGGATCAATATTGTTTCACTATAACACTATTTTTTGTGCAGAGTTATATTATTTTTAGTTATGCCATTTTCTTTATAAATGCAGATGGTGCAGTAACATTGAATAATAATACACGCAATAATAGAAATAATATTGAACCTTCTTCAACTCAGCTAAAAGAGAGAGAGAGAAGATTTCAAACTCCTTATCAATCAAAAAATGACGTTGAAAATGAAGAAAACTCTGAATATGTGAGTTATAAAATCAATTCCTCTTATTGAAAAATATTATTAAAAAATATAAAAGTAAAAGTACTGAAGGCATTGACATCTTTTATGTAATTTTAAAATTTAAGATAATTTTAAATTTAAAAGTTAATTTTTTATTAGAAGTAAAATATAATTGCTACTTAATTTTGCAGGACTTGAGATCAATATTAAAAAGTAGTGATAAAGGACGAATTGTACTTCAGGCTTATGAAACAGAAAAAAAATTAAACAACAAATATCGAAATTATCTAACTGAGGCTATTATTAATTCAGAACTGAAAAATGACCTGGACAAGCGGTAAGTTGTATAGTATTTAATTAATAAATATGCATGATAGTTGTATCATTACTTTAATTAAATGTGTCACTCAAGAAAATTACTACAAGAGGATTAAGTTGATTGCATTTTAAACTGTCTATTAGACTTTTAGATATTCTTCTTTGAAAATTTCTTGATAGATAGTGATATTATGTGCCAAACATATATATCATTAAGCTAGTACATATATGTATATATATCATTAGACTCCTACGGTCAAACTTTGTATTTTCTTGTTATTTATACATGCATCATGGAATATTAATTTTTTTTACTGTATGCTTTATTGGTTAGAAATTTTTGGTTCATGTTTTCTTTTAAAGAAATATCTGAATTTTTTTCTTAAATTATGGACTACATCATATGTTTTCTTACCTTTAACTTTATTTTTTCTTATTATTTTTTCTCAACCCCAAACCTTTTTATATCGTTCTTCTGCTTTTTATGAATTTTGTTTTAAAAAGTAATTAACACCTATACTTTATAATTATACTGAAATGCTTTTTATTGAATACTCTATATTGCATAAACATTGCTTTCAGCTTGTCATGTGATCGGCTTGATATGATTTCACAAAAAATTTTACAGATTTTTCCTACTGAAACAAAGGTAATTTTATTTCTTATACAGTTATAAAAAACTTCTTTTTTAATTTAAGGATTTTTATTGAAATTCTGTTATGTAGCCTTTTAAATAGCTTTATATTGAATTGATATATATATATCTAGGCTTTATATTTACTTCTCTCTAGCTGTCTTTTTTTCTATAGGAAATATACATTGATATAGATCCTAGTAGTGGTATTTGCAACACTGGAAAGGGTAAACTATACAGTAAGTGGTATAATAAACGCCGGAAACTTATCCGTTTGAATTTGATTTTATCAGGAGGAAGAAAAGAGCATCGAAAGGGTAAAAAACGTGAAAGAGAAAATGATGGTTTGGTCTTATTTTGTTTTGTTTTTTTAGTGAATATATTTTATTTAAAACGGTCGAATAAAAAAAATCTATTTCTTTTTAGAAATTGATGAATCCATTGAGGTTCATGATGCTTTACTGTGGCTAAGGAACAGTTCTCAACCTTGGCCAAAAGTACTAGAATATTGGCAGCTGACTTCAAGTCAGCGGTGGATCGAATTAGTGAGAGGAAACCTATCTATAGGAGAATATATGGCCCAGTATCCAGCTCTGGATAACGAAAAAGGGTACACACTGGTAAGCAAACACAGCATCAGATTTATTAACATGTGTTAACATTCTGTTAACACTTTTAATATGCAAGTACCTAAGACATAAGTATAAAAGTAATAACAATTTTTGTTTTTCTGGAGATTTTGTTTCAATTCCAATACGAAATGAATTTAGGAATTTGGTATTAGATATTTGATATTAAAATCATTATTATCTTTATTATTATTATCTTTTTTGTAGATTTTTTCTATATTTACATTTTTTTGTGTAGCTTGAGCTTGATTTTGAGAGGAAATATACTGACAAATTTATGAAATTGTTTGTGAACTGGCGGAAACTATCAGATTTTTTATTTGGAAAAATATCTGCAAAATTAAAAGATTTTTGCAATGATGAAGTTTCTGATGGTAAAAAAATTGTCAGAAATTAGTTTAAAAAAAAATGTTCCTTTTTCGAGATTATTATAACTATTTACTTTGTTCAGATCTCAAGACACTTCAAGTGTTGAATAATCTTTCTTATTTGTTTGCTCCTATAAATGCAAGGAAACAAACTAAACAAATAAAAGAGTGGCGTCCATCTAAGGCTGAAGTGCAGGAAAGTTTTGTTCTTCATGTTAAAGTGAGTTCATATTTTTTGTGATCTTTTGCAGTTTTCAATTAATATCTAATAACATAATAAAAACCTCACAGCATGAAGCTGAACATTTTATAAAGTCTAAATTATATTTTATTTGCAGATAATTGGAGATTTGGAAGTACAACTTAGAGCTCGGGAGGCAAAACTGATTCAATACGGTTGTACATTTCAACCTTTGGTGGCAATCATTGGACCAGAACTAGCCTGTATTGAGCAGAGTTTCGTCGTTCTAGGAGTCAAAAAATATTATGAAGTGGACACTCCTTTGAAAGCGGTAGATATTTGTTTCAAAATTTTCCACGTTCTACATATTCAGTATTCTCCTGAGTGCGCTCAATTATGGCAGTTCCTTCAGCGTGCTGCCTATGAGATGCCACGAAATTGCCAATACGACCCTCATTATAGTGGAGTCGAAGCTCTTTTGCGCGAATTTTCTCAATTTTCTAAAAATTAGTGTTGTCTTTCTAGATTAAGTTTTATAAAAACAAGTTTTGTATGTTCTTTTATGTGTATACGATTTGTGATTTATTTTTAGTTTATTTTTTTTAATTTAGCAAGTTTATTAATGTTAAAATTTATATGATTTATTTTTAGTGCATTTTTTTAGTTTAGTTAGTTTATTAATATTAAAGTAAAAATGCCTGTATGTAGCTTGTGTCACGTAAACCTCCTATCCATTCGAAGCTTGTTAATTCACCTTGAAATAAGACATTCCATAAATAATACATTTAAATGTGGAGAAAATCTTTGTTTTAGAACATTCAGTTTAAAAAATTCCTTTAAAAAACATTTGCAGACAACTCACAAATTTTCAATGGAATGTGAAGTAAAAAAGAAAGAAACTATTGAGAATGATTTATGTAGTAACAGTACATCAGAAATTAATTTTGACTTTACTGAGAATAATGAGCCAAATATTAATGACAATATTAATGACATAAAATGTGTTACTTCTAAAAAACTTTCATCATTGCTAAGACAGTCAGTTGATTTGTTTGTTGCAAAACTTTATAGTAATCCTCATTTTCCCAGAAATTTAATTCAAAAAGTAGTTGTCGATTCCAGTTTAATGGTTGGGAGTGAATACGTGGCACTTTTAAGAGAAAAAGTTTTAAATGTTCTACAAACTGGTCAGTGCGCTCAAAATGAAGTTCTAGACATAGAGTTAATGTTTAAGATATTAGAAAACCCTTTCAAACATTTACAATCAGAATATCTTCGTTGCAAATATTTTTCAAATGCAGGTGATTATATAGTTCCAATTCCATATGAAATGGGTAAAATGTTTTGTGCAGAAAGATGTAATAATACTATGAAGGGAAAATATATTTCTGTATATGGTCAGTATATTCCATTAGATTCTATGCTACAAAAGTTTTTTGAATTGCTTGGTGCTTTAAAAGAAACTTTAAATTACATGGATTTCCTTGAAAAAGATAGTAAGGGTCTTCATAACTTTGTCCAGGGCTTTTTATGGGCAAAAAAAAAACAAAAATATAGTAAAGAGGATATTGTTTTTCCTTTGTTTGTATATTTCGATGATTTAGAGGTAAACAATCCTCTAGGAAGTCATTCAGGAAAACTTGGTGCTGTCTATGTGACAGTGCCATGTCTCCCTCCAGAATGTTGTTCCATTCTAAAAAATATTTTTTTAGTACTTTTATTTGAAAGTTGGACGAGACCATATTTTAAAAATAAGGCAACCTTTGCTCTTCTTGTAAATGTTTTAAAAAGACTCGAAAATGATGGTATTACTATTAAAAGTAGTGAAGGAGATAAGCATGTTTATTTTGTATTAGCACTTATCACTGGTGATAATTTAGGCTTAAATGGAGTTCTTGGAATGGTAGAGTCATTTTCTGCAAACTATTTTTGAAAATTTGCAAAATGCATAAATCTGACACACAAGATGCGAATATAGGATGTGTAGAAGAATGTGCACTTTTGAGAGATCCTATCAGTTATAAAGAGGACTTAAAGTTAAACGACTATACACAAACAGGATTAAAAGAAGAATGTACGTTTCATGAAGTACCATCATATCATATGGTTGAAAATCTAAGTGTAGATGAGCTTCATGATCTAAGAGAAGGCCTTTGTAATATTGTTATGATCCATGTTATCACTAATCTTATAAATAGTAAATATTTTACTTTGGAAAATTTGAATAACAGGATGCTGATGTTTGATTATGGTCCAAAACATTCTATAAATAAACCTTCTTGTATAACAACTGATAATCTTTTTAAAAAACAAAAACTGAAAATGACTGGATCCGAAATTCTTTGCTTTGTCAGATTATTTGGAGTAATTGTGGGTGATCTTGTTAATGAAGAAAACCAGTTTTGGCAATTATATTTATTACTGCGTCAAATAATGGACATTGTATTGGCAAAGAGATTATATAAAGGAGCCGCTTTTCAATTAAAAGCTCTCATAGAAGAGCATCATAGATTGTTTATCTCTTTAACTGGAAAATGTTTAACTCCTAAAATGCACATTTTTATACATTATCCTAGAGTTATTGCAGAAAGTGGCCCTATATCTCACTTGTCTACTATTCGAAAAGAAGCAAAGCATAGAGACCTGACTCAGTCTGCAAAATCTAACATGTCTCGCGTAAATATTGCACATTCTCTGGCTGTCAAACATCAATTAGGCATGTGCTATCGCTTTATTTCCAAAGAAGGCATAATTCCAGACACACAAATCGGTTCAGGCCAAATTCTTTTTTTGAATGAATTATTACCTTTCTTTGAAAACCTTTCAATTGATCTTAGAGGAACAGAATGTATGAGTTCAAATTGGGTGGAATATAAGGGAACTATTTATAAGAAAGGAATGGTTGTAGCGACAGGTGCTCATGATTTGTGCCCAAGTTTTGGAAAAATAAAACTAATTCTTCATCCTAGTTACGATGCTTGTCCTATTCTTGTTTGTAATGTCCTTAAGAATATTGGTTTATACGAACATGTTTTAGGATATGAAATAGAAGAGACTGATGATTGGTTATGTATAAAATTAAATGATTTACTTGATTATAAACCCCTTTATGCGCATACAATGGCTACCGGAAAAAAAATTGTTGTGCTTCATTATAGTATTTAGAATAGTTAAATATCCAATTAATAAATGTATGTATACATTATAATTATATGAGGTAATTATATAAAAATAAATTGTCTAAATAATTCACGTCATTGCTTTTTTTCTTCATTAAAAATTCTATAATATGAATATAAAACAGAACAGCGAAAGATTCTAGTAAATCAGCAGCTATTTGTGTAAATGTGAATTAAAGACAGCGATCACGCGTAACTTTTTCTCTAACGGAAAGGTGAAAAATGAAAAATTTTGCCATTGAAAATAATATGTAAAAAGTTACGCATGATCGCTGCCCTTAACTCACATTTGCACAAATAACTACTGATTTGTTAAAATCTTTCATAAAACTTTGACTAATGATTGGTAATCCTAGCAAATCAAACGTTTTGCCAACAAATAAAACAGCATAATGATTTCACATAATCACTCGTCATACAAATGATTTGCTGAAGAAACGAAAGACTGTTAGTTATATTTACGGTGGCAATTGCTACCACAGCAAATATAAAGTAACAAATCAAATTCGTCCCTCGTACTGCTATGTTTGTTGTCACAATAGTAACTAATCAAATTTGTTACAGGTACTTCTCTTTCGTTATTTTAACAAAAGTATTTCTCTCAGTGCGTAAAACCGTTTTGCCGTTTTAATACGCGGACTAATTGCGACCGACGGCGAAGTAAAAATTGTCCCGAGCAAGAACAACAATGCTTACGTGATTATAATTGAAAACTACTTATTTATATGGTAACCGCTACATTTCGTGTTTGTCAACGAGTAGCGCTGCGAAAAACGTCCTTTCGCGTGGAATATTTCTGTTAACTAGAATTACACTTGTGCGTACTATTTCGCGAATTTTCGCATATTTTCATAGGTCGCGACGTAACTTTTCGTCGTGAGAGAACATCGACCTCGCATTTTGAATGAACTTTTCACCCTTCGCGTAAAATACACACACACACACACACACACACACACACACACACACACACACACACACACACACACACACACACACACACATACGCGCGTTTAAATTTTATCTCGAGTGCCAGCTGCAGAGCGAACGGCATCTTTGAACGGGGCGCTTAATTCGCTAATTGCCACTGTCAAGAATAGCACTCCCGGAGTGCGCGCGATGCTGCAGCTGACAGCTTTGAGCGATGACAGGCGTGCTCGGATCAGAATCGGACGTGTCGTCCGTTTCAATGTCCACTTCTCAACGACGGCGAAAGTGTGAGCGAAATGAAACATCGGAATAAATGCGGCACTGTCGACTCGCGCTGATAAATCGTCTCGTCTCTCAGGCTGCTTCACTTGAATTACGACTTTGGTGGCTTTCTCCATCTTCGGCTCACTAATCGCATTAATTGCAGGTGATCCAATCCGATGTAATTGCGAAATTATTACGAATGATTGATTATGCACTTTATTGAAACTGACCATGATACTTCGGAGCCGCCTAATGGAATTGCGAAATGCTGCATAACATAGAATGCGCGTTGATTTATACATTATTTGATTAATTAACAAATCGGCAACAATGGATAGGGAAACCGATAATGCTCGCGCATATTCTTCGCATTATTATGCTTCTCCGTAAAGTGCATGCTAATTATATGTGGATGTTCCACTTTTCACTGTCTTCTATTTTGTTTCTATTTCGCGGCTTTGTACACGGACTGATGGCAGTCAATCTTGCGTATGCCTCGACACAATAAGCGTGATAACAGTATACGCAATTTGCGTTTCCGGCTATTAATTCGTACACAATAGAACGAGCGGCTCGAAGTTCATAATTGTTCATCGCGTCCTGACGATTCGCATGCGAGTCGGGCAAAATGCAAAACGCAATTAACTTTTTGAATCGATTTAATTTGCCAGCAGAATTTCTCTCTCTCTCTCTCTCTCTCTCTCTTCTCTCGCTTTCGATCCGCTTTCGTGTATGTGTCAGTTGGCAGCCTTCGCAAAAATAGTTTCCGCCCGCATTCCCGCCCGGATTCCCTCTCGCGGGCCGTCACTACGTCGGCAAATAATGGTCTTTCCCGCGTAACGCGGTTTTATCACAATTTCATGGCCGTCAATGTAGAAAGGCACCAATGACACGTACGCGTGCGATTTGGAACACGCGACACACGCGCGCGCACGCGAATGACGCTCCAATTGCGGTAATTGCGGTAGATATATAACAGTATCGACGAGCCGCTCGTCGGTCGGACTATCCATAATAAATAGCGTTTTCTTTTGTAATCGCTGCGCCGTTCTACCCTGGCAATCCGCAACCGGGTCAGTTCCGAAAAAAAGAGAAACGAGATTGCGCAATTAAAATCAATCGTTTTTCGTATCGAAAATACACTCGCCTATTACATCCGATACTATCCGCGCAGCAGCAAAGAGGAAACTATTTTTATTTCGCATTCTCGTATATATCTGATTCGATCGCGCTCTCTGCTGTTCTCGCGCTGATGATAGCCGATGTAGCGTTAAGTAGCATTAAATCCGAAATCCTCATAAAAAGTTCATCGCACCGTAATATTCACAAAGCTATCGATACCTCCATTATATTATATGCCGGATTTTCAGCGTCCGATGAAATATTCAAGCGGCGTGCTCTTGAGCATCGAGCGTTTGAATTAGTCAGCGGCAGGATATTTGCGTGCAAGACTTGAGATAATTATTTAAACAGAGATTGGAATAGACGTCGCGGTGCATCATCCGAACCGTCGCGTGATATTGCGATAGCACGGAGCTGAGTTATTTTGAAACTACGTCCAAAGTATATTTTCTTCGTCAAGGGGGACTATTTTGATTATTAAGTGAGTAAGACTCTGGCGTGAGAAGCATTTGGACGCCGTCGCATGCTTTTCTCGTGATGTAAGACGGAAAAGCGTCCCCAGGTAGGAGGAATACGTGGTCGACGACCTCGTTGTGACGCACGCCAGGTAATGTCGACCGCCGAAATATGTGTCTTTCGCTCGTTTCGCCGGAAGCCTCCGCCCTGTGTACGGACGTAAGGGATGGCGTGACAACACGAAGTGGTGTTTAACTTTGCTATACCCTTCGGGTAGATTCTGACGTGCTAACATGCTACGGCTAGAATGACGAGAAGGCTACCTGAAAGACCAAGGCTGCGAAAATAACTTCTCTCGTCGGCGAGAAAGGAATTCTATTTAAGAAACTTTCATCGATTGCATTATTTCAACGTGTGAATTCGTGTAATTTCATTAAAAATTCTACAATCTTATACGCAAAAGATACGATCAAGATGTCAGATATTAATGCGGAGTATTGCGTTAATGCATGCGAGATTAGCACGGAAATTTTACTTCTGCAACCTTTGTGCTTTTTAGTAAAATATTAGCAGGATTAAGCGAAAAACAGATTAAGGACGTGTTTATAATATTTCCGCACTTGAACGCTCAACGCGGTTGCAAACTCTTCTGGCTGCATTTCCGAAAATTCGCCAGGAATCTTCACGACTATAGAATAAGCGCTTACAACGTGTCTGACTGGGAGCGTTTCCACTTCGTAACGTCGCGGGATAATTCCAGCTTTGTTAAGCGGCGCTCTAACGAACTTGATGTTTCAAGCACGCTGGTAACGACCGAAACTATATAATCACGCGAAATGGCGTTTTAAGCACTTTATGTATTCTACAGTTTCTGAACTAGCTACGAAGCAAGGTGGTTAATTCTTACCGGAATTAAATAAATATACGATAAACGATTATTATTTTTCCGATATTGATTTATAAGACGACAGCGAAGTTGTTTTCTCGTCGTTGTATCCGATAAAGGAAATAGCGAGCGATTAAACTAAGAATTCTAAATTGATAAAAAGAACACACTCGCGAAATTTTCTGACTTAATTTCGAATTGTGCCACATATATTGTACAATATATATGCGTCTCACGTACGTTTTTTTTTTTCTTTTGTCGATGGAATCTCGGAAGCGAGATAACAACGCGAGACATGTCAGGTAAGTCAAAGAATACAAACGAGCTGGCAAAGGTTTTGTCGTGTAATTCCGTCGAGATTGTGTTTCTTACAATTTCAGTCGCGCGCACAGGAGACCAGTCACAGATATCAACAGAATTGAGTCGGATAAATATGATAGTAGAAGCTTCCCACGGGAACGCCGCGTTTTTCGCACTCTGTCGTTACAAGAGAACATTATCTCATGCCTCTGTGCTGATTATTTGCCCAGTCAGGTATGAAAATGCTAGTCTTCTTTGTACGCCTTGTGCCGAGCAGTGAGGGATGAAAGCTGACGTAGTTCCCTTTGTGTCGTTCTTTACGTGTGAACTCGTCCTTGCAATAGAAAAGGCATTCGGATAAAGAATTCTCTTTCCGTTCGCTAATTTTGTATAATCGTTGTAATTGCGAATAGGAGACTCGCCCGTGCTTTGAACGAATGTTTTTTATCGTTGCTACCGTTGCTGAAAATATATCATTCTTTCGCAGAAAATTAATATAAAATGTCATGACTCTGCGTCAAAAGATTACTTTTCAAGTAATTGATTCGAAAAATTCAAAGCAAAAGTATACTCGATAAACTGTCAAACGATATTGATATCAATAAATCAAACGCAAATTGAAACGTACATTGGATATATCGTGGCAAGCGAGTTTTGAATGGCAGTTCAAGGCAAGACATACATTTGACTGTGCTATCTCATCGAGTCGGGCGTATCCATTTCCGTGAGCGCGTACATGACAGTGTACGGTTGTAAAAAGCAGACTGCAACCTGCGCGATCATTTTTCATACTTGAACACGACCTTTGCCGTGACGCGGCTAAAAATAGAATTCTCTCGCTGAAGATTATCGGGCGATGCAGATTTTTTCGCGAAAGGAAAAAAAATGCGGGGCACAAAGTGCGTTAAATATTTTAAAACAATGAAATATGAAATTATACTCGCCAAATGCACTCTGCGCCGCAAATGAAGAGCTCTTTCGCGAGTATTTGTGATTCAGATTGCAGCCGCGTTGCTGATGCGAATAATCTGCGGCGAGGTCGGTTATTAGCCGCGATCGAATCTGATCATTGGGCATCCGATAGCAATCTGCCTAAATGACACGGATCTTTCCGAGTGGCGCACGTATAGCGAACCACCTCAAATTATGCGAAATTGCGGCCGCGGCTTAATCGGCATCGACCGCGATTTGGTCATCCACGAGCCTCCACACGTGGACGACATTTCAACCGTTGTTGACAATGAACACTCGTGGGATCGCAATTTTTCGACGCCGACACGTTTTCCGCATATCATTACGTCCTAACGAGTGTCCCTCCGGATGTGCGGAAATGTATTCCGGAGTCCTCGTTTCTCGCGAAAACTTCGCCGCAATTGTCATGATTCACGGATCCGTGGATTAATTGCACGCTACGACGTCACAAAGAATTTTTAATTCCACTGCGAGAATGAAAAATAGCTTCTAGCGCGGACTTGCAATTTAATTGTCATATTTTGTTCGTGGAAAAAAAAGCGCTAAAAGATCGTCGTTTATTTATTTTCAAAAGTTTGTTATTTAGTTATTTCATTGTTTATTCCTAAAATTTTACGCGAAAAACATATCGAGGCATTTGATGCAACACTTTCAAGAATGACGAATTGTTTTACATTTATTCGAACACAAAGTTAGTTCGGATTGCTGGAATGCTAATTGAATGCAACCTGCGCTCGGTAAATGAAGGATTGTACGTGAAACCACACGGCTGCAACTAATAGCGCCACATTGTCTAGGAATAGTCCGGAGCAGCTGGCTGTTTGGAAGCGATTAGAGAAACTTCCGGTCTTTCTCCTTCTTTCTGCTCGTCGTAAATGCAGCTGGAATTCCAGACTGCAGTGTCCGTGTTTCGAGGACTGGAAAAGTTGGTGCCGCGCGAGTGGGAGGAGGCGAAGCGGATGGAAACATTGAAGCGCTCTCGAAACTCAAGCGAGCCCGTAAACAATGCTTCCTTCCTTCTAGATAACGTCAACCTTTATTGCACGCGTTGTCGACTCCGGACAACGATGCGAATCCGCAGTTCGGAAGTGCAGGTCGGATTAAAGTCAGGGCGAATAACGAGTTCTGTCTCTTCACGTGCAGCATCGCCTTTCGATACGAGGCTACTAAGAATTCGCCCAACTATGTTTAATTATGCAGAAATAACAAAGGAGTGAAAGTGATTACTGTTGTCGAGTTGACAGATTCGGGTTCCAAAAGCGACAGATCCAAAACAATTTTCATCTTCAACATTTCGTGCTAATTCGCGAATCGTCTGAAGCATGAGAATTTCTCTCCAACGATTCTCTCTAATTTCCGTTTTGCTTTTCGCAGTTATGTATCTTTCATTGAGCCCCGGCATTTATTTCTGCCGATCTGCGCGTATTTTCACCGTGAGAAGGAAGCAAAACATTTCCATGAAACGGAATTGGCTGGTATTTGCTCGAAATCACGAGTTTCCGTCTTACCGGGTGAAGAAGGCGCATTACGGCGCGCGGAACGCGCACGTGTGCTCCGTGACTAATTGTCCGTTTTAAACCGCGTCAATCTTAACTCGAGCGTTCGCGCCATAAACGTGTTTGCCGTGTTCGAGGAGGAAAAAAATGGGTTTTCCTCTTGCGCGACGCGTCTTATACATAAATAACTTCGTCTATTTCACGGATTTGCGGTTCTCGAAGTTTCCATAATACGCTGAACGATGATGTCACGGATCTGCGATGCTCAGTCGCGCAAATATCCCCAGTCGCCGTTATTGTCGTTCCGACGACCAGCACGCTACGAAAATATCAGCATCCGTTTCTTGACGTCATCGAAACGTCACATTGGTATTCCGTCGCCGTAACAACCTCCCGCTTGTACGCTCGAAACGTCATTTTTCCTCGACGAACGGTTTCACTGTAGAGCAGCGTTTTATTTTCTCTCGTTGCGACAGGAGTTAAATGTCACAGATGAAATATCGCGCATTCAAATTAATTTATCTGTATTTGAAGATAGTAAAATTATGCGGCTGAATTTGGAGCGGAATAAAAAAAAAGAATGAAGAGAAAGAGAGTGCGCGATGTGGCAAAAATTGAGCGAATTTTTTTTAGAGATTCCGCTGTAGAACGCGAGGACCCTCTTAGTATTATAAAAGTGTAGCAATTAACATACAGCTCTTGTCTATCGTCGTACTTCGCCATGTCGAGTATGCGCTGCGTGATTCTGACACGAAGCAGGGAACTGAAAGCGTACCTACCCTTCTTTTGTTCCTCGCTCGCGTACACGCGCGCGCGGAATGGATTCCTCTTCATTATGCAGACCGTTGCTGGTGTACGGCATAATTTATTTCTCTCGTTTGTTAACCGAACGTCCTCGGCCGCACCGCAGCGAAGAAAACGCCAATGTCAGCGGTGGAAGAGACGCCTTCATGATGCGCAACGACCGCGACAAAGTTTATGCGCTCGTCGCGTACGGCGCTCCAATTGCAACGCGCCGTGTAACACGCAGGTGCCAAGGGCGTGATAGAGGATGTTTTAAGAGATCGCGCGCGCAACGTAAGATCCTTTGAAATACTGCGATTGCAATACGTCGCGCAATCTCAAGAACAATATGTGCAACGCGTCTGCAAAGTAGAGCGCTTTGTACATTTTAGCCGTAAAATACGCAATTGAAGTAAAGCTAAAAATATGCTCCACGAAGGCGCGTGGAAATTCTTTCAGCGAAAAATCCTTGGTGAAATTCTATTATTTATCTCAATAGCATACATATGTGTGTCAGGGTCGCAGCTCACTGGTCCTAAAACCAGCTGGCACACGCTGACGTTTACGCTCTATAAACAATGCCGTTGCTTGGGGGAGTCGGCTAATGCGAGAATTTGCGTAAATATGTTATACGCAACGCATTTCATTCTCTTCACATCAACATTAAGATACCACAATCTGCGTGATTCTCAAGCATAACTAAACGCGGCAATTAAAGAAAAATTATAATATCTGATGTGTGAGAAAAATTTTTATTCACGAAAAAATATTCAAAAAATATCCACGCTTATATGTATTATTAGATTAACAGGTATAAAAGTTTTAATTAAATTTTGGCGAAACAAATTTTTTATTCGTTATCAGTTTACATTCCAATCGCACACTTCATCATCCACTTCGCACACCCACGCTGTGCTCGCGTGACGTTAAAATTGCGTCAGTTTCATGCACCGTGCACTCGGGTTTTTTCACGCTCGCGCGGCCGTGACGCTGGAGGTTTTCGTCGTAACCGAAATTCCTCAAACGTAACGCCACATAACGGAAATGTTGTCAAGGGCGAGTCGCGGCGTCGCTCTATTCATAGATTCATCGGCCGACGATGCGGCCGTGAGAGAGTCTCTCACGTTCGTTGCGCCGAAGTTCGCGGATGCATCGGAAGTGCGTACACTTGGCACGTTTCAGAGTACCGTGATCAATGTGTGCGCGTAACGGTGCACAGCTGAACTTTAACGCATTCGGTTGTGTGCGTTGCACTTGGCATACAAGTTCCGCCGAGCGGAACTTTGCTCGACTGTGTTGGCCGCGAACTAAGATAACCGATCGAGGTTTCGTTGTTGATTTGAGGAGTCGTCGCGCAATTGCCGCGACTGTGTGCTTTCTCCGCGCGTATTGTTTACTTTCACGTAGTGCCAAAGCCTCCTCGAGAACTGTCGAGAAAACTGCAGCTTGCAGAACTTTGATCGCGAGACTTTCAGCATAAAGACGCATAATAACGCGCGGAACTTGAATCGTTTGAAAGTGCGCGCAGTATATCAAAGCGCGAAGTTTTACCGCGGCGATAGATGGAAGGTCGTCGTATTGTGAGCCGTTCTGCCTTTCGGCGAAGTCATTGATCTATTTTTGTTTGCGTTCCCAAAGCCGCGAGTTTCTAGCTCCCAACCAGTCTCGCACGAGCTTCGCGACACGTCGGAAGGAGAAGAGCTTTCGTACTCGTGCTTCCGCTTGACTTCGCGCCGAAGTAGAGGACGTTAGTCACCGTGTCGTTTGTCTCAACGTACGCGACGACGACAGTTGGGCACACGGAGAAAGACTAATTGCGAAATTTGTTGCAACGGTTAATACACCCAGCGCGTGTCCTCGAAATTGCGCGAGCCTAAAATTGCAGCAAGTCGCGGCGACATTAATCACCGATGGGCCGTATCGTTCATCTTAACTGGCGAAGTAAGTGAGAGGGCACGCGCTCGCTAATTGTGCGAAATTTCTTGCGCCGCTTAATCGGCCCCGCGCGATCTAAATTGCGGCAGCGTAAGCCGCGTTGTTAACACGTCCGCCGCTAATCAGGACCTTAGTGTCTCGTTACTTTAAAATGCGTTATTTTAAAATGCCTGTAAAATTAAAATTCTAATTCAGGAGAAATGCGCTGCATTTTATTAGCTGTCTGAATAAAAGAGAACGGCGACGATCACTTTCAAGATACTAATATCGTATTCTTTAACGATTACGTAAGATTTTGATCTATTTAAAGCCGATGCAAATCGAAGTGTCAATTAATAAATTTAGAACGGTACAGTTTTTTTTTTTACAAATATGAGACAACAGTAGTACTGCAGTTGAACCGTCGCTGGGGTTAATAAAGAATCGGAATCAAGTGTTAACAGTTTTAGAGTAGGCGGACTTTGAATTGCTCGTTTTCGTAATGCGCTATATGTTGTTGACGTTATTAGTAGCGTGTCGAAAGAACCGACGGCTTGCTCGTCGTGCTTTCGGAATTCCATTGGCGACCTTCCAAAACGACGTCGGCGAAGCTTCCGGACGTGTAAAATCCGTCAAACAGCAAAATCGAATCGATCTTTATTGCACGGACAGCAAAGCGTATTCTTTCGGAAACTGAGACTCGGGCAATTTCTCTTCCATTCTTCCGCGTCTGTCCTCCTCCTTCTTTTATACAATATTCATGACATCCGCGCCTTAATATTTATCGGTAACCTATAGTAACTCATCTCCGTGCTCTGGCATCCAGTTATTTACGTCGCGGCCCTTTGTGGTGTAAAAGAGCCCCGCTAAGCACAGAAGAAGCGCGCGCGTATTTTTGCGAGAATATCGATCACGTTGCTTTAATTTTGCTTCAAGCGAACCCAATTGAAATGTATGCGGTTTCCGATTGTGCGCATTAATATGTTTAATTTTAAATTCCATTAGTCCGCAATCACGAATCGCAATTGCCGCAAATCGACTGTATCTTTTCGCCTTTCGACCTCATCTCGTTACGCACGCTATTTTCGACGATATATTTGGAATATAGTGTTTCATTTTCGGACATCAAACAACGCATCGTTCCGTTTCTCGTGCCGCGTACTTTGATCACGATCGCCCTCAATCTACAGATTTGTTATCCACGATATCAGCACTTAATGACGCATATTGTCGCGTTATTATACTCTGTTTTCCTTGACAGTCGATAATGTTTACCTGTCATAAAATTCCATTTAAAAGCATGCTTTTTAAATCAAATTGCTCGTTGCGTTTTCTTCTGGAAATCAGGCCACGTTATTTTTTACTTAAAAAAAGCATATATTTCATAATCAAAGTTGTAAAGATTAAATAATAGCGTCCAAACAATTTATTAAATTTTTAATTACGCGCAAAAAGTTATTTATGTTCTCGATAATAAATTTCAAGCGGTGAAAAATTAACAAGAAAACGAGTTATATCTTTTCGTTCATATTTCTACTTGCGATTTTTTATAATTATTTGAAATTAATTGCCACACTAATTAAACGAGACCGTGTACATCGCTCCGAAATTAATTCGAGAATATTTCGAATTTTCCATCATTCATAATTAATTACACGCAAAGGGACTAATGGTGCGACACGAATCGGCACTTCGACCGATAGATATTCTTTTTAATTATTTCTCAATATGATGGAGGGTGCATGGAGTTACAGGAAAAAATTACTCGATATACCGTTTTGACGTCAAAAACACTCGAGTACTAAGTGATCTACGATGCGCAATCGAATCGAAATGGATTTCTCGCGTAACGTCTGACTGCAGCTCTCAAAAAAACCTGGTGCCGATTGTTTTATCGATATTTAGCGCCGTACAAAGCGAATTTTTGAACATCCTCGCGTTACCTTTAATCGTTGCCGAATCGGCAAATATGTCAATTTCTCGAAATCCGCAACGAACGGAATAACGTAGAACCGACAATCGGCTAGTCGATAACGAACCGCACGCGCGCGAAGCTTTTTCCGCCCGTGCGATGTGTCCAGCATCGACCTGGAAATCGGCGTATCCTTTTTTTCGCTGGATGTCACGATGACATTGCGGCGTATATGTCGGCTTTTCGCAATGGCGGACAGATTTTCAACGACACCAGTCAGCGGAGTGTCCGTTCCCGAAAACATAAACGCAATTTGAAGGTTTCTATGTCCTACCCACGTTTAGCGGATTTTACTGTCACTCATCCAACTCTTTTTTTACTGTTACACAGAATTTTTTTCCTTTTCTTTGGTTATGATAAAATTATTAAAATATTATTTAAAATCAAGGTAAACGAACGCACGTATTTGTGCAAGCTTTGAGACATTCTGCAACGTCTCGTCGATCGAGAAGTGATTTAAAGAATAAAGTCTGTCTCGCCTATACATAAACGTGACTAAGCAAGAATGAAGAAAACTGGCACATCATCGGCGAATATATCTATTGAAAAACACGCCAGCTTTACGCTGTTTACACTACGTGGGAAAATAATCTACGAATGCGTATCGTATTTATTTGCACGCGGATTCGCGGGTGGTTCGACGAGACTTTTCTCTGAGCGAGCGCGGTATTCGATGGGGAAAATTGCGAGGAAATCGGCCAGCCGAGAAATCCGCCTCTCTGACGGATCACATATCTCGCCACGGTTCTGACCGGTGCCGAACTTTTTTTTCTGTTACAGAGCCGAAGAAGGATAAGACTGAACAGAGTGCGAATGGCGCGATATCGCCGTGCGGCGGCGACGGCGGCGGCGAGCCGCAGGCCGCAAATTTGGGCATGGCGACGACCGGCTCGGCGGCGCCGGTCTCGGGTCCGGTTCCGGATCCCGGAGACCAGAAAAAACCGAACAGGCCGAATACCCTCGACGCCAGGGTGGTAGCCAGGAGGTTGATCTTATTCGACAGTGAGTACAGCTCGCGAGCCGGCGTGCGTTGATTGCGTCTTGCGTATCGATCGCTCAGAGAAAAGTTCGACGAAATTAACAGAGGCGTGCGACAGAATGAACATTTCTATGACGAGGGGGATGTGATGAGTTTGGAGGAAATATTAATGAAGAAAGAGAGAGAGAGAGAGAAGGGCAGTGAGAATAATCTTCCTTCTTAAACCCTCTAAGTTTAGCACTCTACGGTTTTAGTACGCTATTAATGTATGAATGTATATTTCCTAGGAAGCTCTCTTCAATAGAAAATTAAAATATAATTGATATGAAATATATCACACACAAAATAATACATGTACTACATTTTAGGTATTATTGTATTTATGAGATTTATTTTAAATTATTTCATTCAGCGCCACGTTTACTCAAGCTTTATTTCTAATAAACTGGACTTATGAATGCGTAATTTCAGAAACTTTTGCGTTTCTTCGGCGACTGCGTATAAAAGCTTCACTAATGCATCAGCAGGCATAAGCTTGGGTTTATATATCCACTATCGCTATGCGCAGCTTTTACACAAAAACTTTCAAATAAGAATTTTCTCTCCAGCTTTAAGGGTCATCAGTTTTCAGGCAACGATATCATCCTTTTAAGCGATAATTCGTGCGGTAACCCGATGAAGAGCGAAAAGTTGCCACGAATTCGCGCTTCATGAATGAATTATCATCGAGCGCACACGAGTGCCGAAAGTTTTGTTATTGGATTTTAGTTGCCCCTTTGACGGCAACCCTCCCTCCTTTGAATTTGATATATCTCCGGCAACAGTTTTTTAATAACATTTATTAGAAGCTCAGACTGATGAAGCAGACGAATTTAAAATACAGAAGAGCTATATTTATTTTTTCGAGCAAAAATGACTCAAATTGATTACGGTAATGTTGCAAATATAAAATTTCTCGATCATTACATTCCATTGGTGCCATATATATTGGCCTGTATATTGAAACTTTTAGTAATAAACATTGAATATTTGATTTAATTTATGAATACGTATTATGACGCAACTTCAGAAAATTAATATACCTATTTTGGTATTTTGACTGAATATTTAAGCAATATTTTTTTATGTTTAATTTTCATCAAATTTTTGACAGAAATCCAAAAAATAAAATATCGAGGAAAATAAATTCTGTGAAATATTAAAATATTATTATCAGTTTCATCTATTGTATCCAGTAAAAACCATTAATATCGTGCGCGCATCAAGGGAATATATTTAATCAAATAAATTTTAGAGTAATTGCTTCGAAACTTTATTCATTATGTAAATTTGCACGACCACGTGCAGTTTAAAATTTTCGCAGTTAAAACGACCACGATAAATTTTGACCACGCTGGAATCAAATATGTTTAAATATGTGTTTGTGATCAAGCGCGGGACGATCCCTGGGGAATGCGTGATAGCCGAAGTATCTCCGGCCGGGAACCGCCTGGAACTTCATCCTTTTGTGTCAGAATTTAGGTGCGCGATGTTATCAAATCGCCAGCGCGAGCGCGCGTTCAGTGAGTTATTTAGCATTCCAGCCGATACTGACCGTGCGTACAACGATGGGCCGTTATATTTGTGAAAAATACGCCGGCCTTTATCGACGGCGTAGGGAAATTAAATTTCGGAAAAAAAAAGAAAAAAAAAAGCGCCGTGATTCTGCAAACTATATAAAGCAGTAATGCCAGATTAAAAATTCCACCCGACATTCCCGCGCACGGCAGCGCGGATTTAATAATAAACAAATTCGGCGAAGCCGCAAACGATGTTTCGCAAGTCCTCACCTCGCTGCAGTTGCAGCGAGGCACGAACGCGGCATTCGCTCGTTTGCCAAGATATTGTTGCTCCTGCACCGCAATGAATCACGTTTCTCGAAACAACTGGCTCTGATTTTATTGGCGTATTCTTCTTTCGGTTGCATTCTTGCTCGAATTGCGCAGATTCGGATATTGGAATCAATTCGAAATGATTTCGAAGCGAAATAGCCATTTGATGTCGAGTCTTCTTTACGTTAATATCACGAGATTTTTTTTCTATAAAACATTAAATCTGTGCAATCCAATTTAGAAATACCGAAAAAGAATTAATACACGAAAGAAATTGAGGAAGAACTTGAACATAAAAATGATGTACACAATGAGACAAGACTGATTAATAAAATATCAGAGAGATAAAACACTGTTCACTGTTGTTTTTAGCAATAGCTTTCGATTTATTCTGGCATTTATTGTTAATTGCGTCTTTCTTTCTACTTTCAGTGGACAAGGGGG
Source organism: Linepithema humile (assembly GCF_040581485.1). Taxonomy (NCBI): domain Eukaryota; kingdom Metazoa; phylum Arthropoda; class Insecta; order Hymenoptera; family Formicidae; genus Linepithema; species Linepithema humile. The sequence continues at coordinate 20,795,215 of NC_090128.1, read as the reverse complement.
TGCTCGATCAGAGTGCCGACAATCAGCAGGTTATCGAGAGGTGTTACCCGTTACCACCTCAGAATACCCTGATGTTGTCGGAACTCCCAGAACCGCCGATTCCATTGAGTGAAATCGGCCCCATACCACCCCCGCCGATGTTCAGCTCTCCGAGCCCGACTTTACTGGCGAGGCAACGGCAAATTCCGCTCTCAGACTGCGAGGATGAGGGTAAGTGGCGAAACATAATATCGCAGGAAGAGGATGTTTTTCTTGAAGCAATTAATGACACAGAATCCCACCTCTGCCTATCCAAAGTTCTTCTATTGACATAATTCCACGAGTACAAATAAATCTATTTGTGAATGTTTTCTTACTCATTTTCATGCTTTAGAATCTTCTATCGTAATATTTGATGAGCCTAGAATCTTAGAATTCACATTTTCTTTACACTGTGATGTATTAAAATCTTGATGTATTTAAAATGTTCAAATGTACATTTTATACATTTTTATGCATTAGAATTTTATATCATATCATTTGATAGGCTTAGAATTTTACTGCAATACATTGAAATTTTATATTTTAAAGAAAGAAATAGTCTAAAATGTAAAAATGTACATTTTATTCAATTTTAGACACTGGAACTTTATACTATAAAATTTGATAGGTCTAGAATTTTAAAATTTACATTTTCTTTACTGCAATGCATTAAAAACTTTTTATTTTAAGCAAAGAAATGGTTTAGATTATTAATCTACCGATACTGAAAAGTTGATTATTATAAAGAAATGTTTGAAGTTCTTACATAAAAATAATTAATTAATTTCTTTTCTTGCCAATATATTTGACCACAATTATATAAATACAATTAACATAAGAATCATTGAATTAAATATGATAAAACGTAAATTTCAAGTTTGATTTTCAATCTTTTTGTTTAATAAAGATAGGAGATCAAGGGTCAGGCTGGTTGATCGTACCAATAATTGTTAATTATGACATAATAATTTTGACATAATTAATTATGACATAATAATCTTATGACATAATAATTTTTTTAAAGATCATTCAGACATTCTTTTTATGAACGCTGACAAGGGCAACATTACCGTGGCCATACACAAGAATATGTATCTTTACAAAATGAATTTGCTTCTCTCCAATGAGAGCACTTATGAGGTTGTGACTGTAGACCCGACAAGAAAGATTATTAATGGTCTTAAAACACACCTTAACAGATGGAGACAGAAAGGTTTCATTAGCAAATCTATATATTTGTCCTTACTATCCTCTGACGGCACCTTACCACGAGCATACGGACTTCCTAAAGTTCACAAAGATAACTGTCCGCTTCGAATCATTGTTTCATGTATTAATAGCCCGTTATATAAACTAGCCATGTTTCTACACAATGTTTTGCATAACAGTATCCCTAAACCTGACAGTCACATAAAAAATAGTTTTCAATTGATTGATATGTTAAAGGATAAGATAATTGATGATGATACGGACCTCGTGTCATTGGATGTTGTTTCTCTTTTCACCAATGTGCCTTCGGAATTGGCTATTGCAGGTATTGTTAACAGATGGCCAATTATTTCTAATAACACATTGTTTTCTATGGAGGAGTTCATCAGTGCCATAAGATTTGTTCTAAGTTCAACCTTTTTCATTTTTAATAACAAGATCTATAAACAGACCTTTGGAAGTCCAATGGGCTCCCCCCTCTCTCCTATTTTGGCTGACATCGTCATGACGGATCTTGAATTGAGAGCAATGGAAAATTTAGAATTCAGCTTACCGATTTATGTTAGATACGTGGATGACATTCTTACTATGGTTCCTAGAAGACATATTGAGGATGTCCTCAGATCTTTCAACTCCGTACACGATCGTCTGCGATTTACCGCAGAGATAGGGGGAGATAATATCAATTTCTTAGATATAACATTATATCGAGGCAACAATAAGTTCATGTTTAATTGGTATCGAAAACCTACTTTCTCTGGCAGATTTTTGAATTTCCACTCTCAACATCCGATATCACATAAGAGAGGTGTGCTAGTTGGCCTGATAGACAGGGTCTTGGGTTTGTCTCATCCACAATTTTATCAACAGAATTTTGTTCTCATTATTGACATTTTATTGAATAATGGTTATCCTTTACCTTTCATTTTTAACGGTATTAGAGAGAGAATAAAATATTACATATATAATAACAGACGCTTATTGTTGGATAATGATGTCAATGATGAGGACAATAAACGTTTCTTTGTTCTTCTTTACGCTAACATTGTGTCAGAAAAAATTAAACATTACAAAAAAATATAAATTCAGATTAGCATATACTATACCTAACAAACTGAATACTTTTATTAAGAGACATAAAGACATTGCAGAAAAAAACTCCCACAATGACATTGTCTATAAGATTTCATGTAATGATTGTGACGTGACTTATGTAGGACAGTCAAAAAAACAATTAAGAACTAGAGTCGATGAACACAGAAGTTCTGTCAGGAGAGGTCAAAATTCAGTCATTACGGAACATTGCAGTCGACTTAATCATAATTTTGACTGGGACGGTGCAGAGATCTGTGATATAGAGCATTCTTATAACAAAAGATTAATTTCTGAAATGATTTTCATCAAGAGACAGTCACATGGCATAAATGTTCAAAGTGATACGGATTCGTTACCAGCGTCATACAGTCATATCATTAGTTTACTATCCCCTCTTTAAATACCCCCCCCCCTTCTTGCTTCCTAACCTCCTACCTATCCTCCCCTTTTTGAATTTGCCGTTTGCTCAGAATAAGATTTGTGCTCGACTAACAAGTGAGACGTCTGACCTCTTAAGTGTGCTCAATGAATTTAGAGGTTTAATTAAGTCTTTTAACGTCAATAATGACTAACAATCTGTATTTCGAGCTATCTTTATCAACGGACTGTATAAAACACTGACCATTAATTATGTTTTGAGATTTCATTCTGGTATGTAATTTATTTATTTTATTTTATTATCCAAACTTTGACTTGATGATTTCATAATATTATATACTATTATATTTGTCATTAGATTTAAACTATTCTGAAGATGGTCAAAAATTATTGACCGAAACGTCAAATAAATATCACTTCATAAAATAACTCTTGGCACGATCAACCAGCCTGACCCTTGATCTCCTATCTTTATTAAACAAGTTTTAATTTATTATGGGTCTTCTTCTCAATTTTAAATCTTTTATAATTGAGTTGTAAATTTTCTTTTCATATTATATTTGATATTTTCATGTAAGCGTGCAATGTTGTGTTTTAGTAATATAAATAATACGTACATTTTTGTTATTCTGATTTTCAATATTGCGATATAAAATTTTAACCGGTATATTATTAAAGAATTATTTAATACTGTTTATCTCATTATCGAGAATTTAATTTTGTCGTTAATTATCGGTCTGCGCTAATTGATGACCGCAATTCTCTGTTGTATTGACACAACTTTCCTCTGTGATGCATGCCTAATTATTGACTATCGATTGTTATGATTGTGTCACCGAATATTCATAAATTAATCCTGACATAGCCTGCCGCGTAATTATATGAGTTTGAAAAAGCAATCTGCACATATAATAGTTTTATTTATTATGTATAAATCATTTAATTTGCTCGTCGGAATTTTCCAAGTTTTAATAAATGATAAAATAGCTATCTTTGCACGATACAAACGGTGCAACTTCCATTATCGTGACTGTATAAATCAAACGTTAGATAATAGGCGTTTATATCTCTTTGGCTGAAAACCTCGTAATTACATGTATTTTCTTGCTGCCTGTTTCTTTAGATGAGGAAGACATCGACGTGGAGGAGGAAGACGACAATATGTACGTCTTCAGGGTGTCGCAGCCGGATCCGGCCATCGACACGTCTCGTGTCGAGGAGATTCCGGCGAAGGAACCCAAGTTCCACGCCGTACCGCTGAAGAGCGTGCTGAAGAAGCGAGGTTCCGGAAGCGGGCCCGGCACGCCGCAGGGTACGCCGACACAGGAGAACAGGCCGCTGACGCTTCGCCAGGAGCTCCACGCCTCGTTCAAGTTAGTGCACCTCTGCAAGTCTCAGATTCACTTTACTATTGCTCGAGTATATCCATCGGTGCTGAAGCGTTCGGCAAGAGAAATTGATTTGTCTTTTAAAAAAAAACTTCAACTGCACATTGGCTTCAAATATTCGCTTGTACTGAAAAAGAAAACCAAAGGGAAAATAGAGAAACAATTCGGAATTAATAATAAATATGTCACACAAATACGTAGATTTTATGTTTCAAATCTTGATAAAACATTGTACAGTGGTTTAATCATTTATTTTGACGACTATAGAATGTAACATTTGTGAGAAATTCAACAATACGAAAAATTCATAATTTGTAAATCTTTAAATATTTGAAGTAAATTTAAAATATTATACTGCGTTAAAGGTTTTGAAATGTATTATTTTCACAATAAAAAGCAGAATTATTGTAATTTTAAATGGATTTCGAAATTGAAGTACATTGAATTACCATACAATGTTCCAATGGTAATTAGAAAACAAAAGCGTGAAATAAACGCAAAGTGCAAACATTTATCGATTTCTCTCGAACGCTTTGCATTGAAACTCGAAACTCGCCGTAAGAATCGGGCGCCCTTCGAGAGCCACCCGGCGCAAATTCTCCGGGATAATCCGCTTTCTACATCGGCTTTTCTTTAATTAAAAATCGCTTCTGTTCTCTCAAAAGCTCTGCTTTTCTCTCCAGTTCCGTTGTTTGATATCGGAAGCCTCGAAAAGCATCGCGTCTGCGAGCAAGCGTCGAGCACCTAGTTCTCTCGCACTATTATTACGCTCGACCGTAATGAAAAAAAAAAGAAACGTAAAAAGCGGACATCGAAGAGCCCTAATTCGTTCCGAACGTAGTCCTTTAATTTCCCGTCTCGCTGCTTGTAGTTTTTCGCTTCTCGTATTTGGCTGCTTAGACGAATAATTATCTCTTAGATGAAGTCAATCTAAATTTACTAGCATGACAAGTATCTTATGTAATAAAGATCGTAATGTGATAATAAAGTAAGATTTAAGAAGGATATTTATATAATGTATAAATATACTCGCCGCGTGTTATTTTCTATTTGTTTTTTTGCGAACTTTGAAATGCGAGACAGGACATTACTGAAGGGAAACGTACGCTCTCTCAGGCGAGTACTCATGGAATGTACTTCGTGCACCCGCCATTAACATGTCAGTCACTAGTAAAGCATCGTATTTTTCTTATGCTTAACCCAGAAGGCCACCGTTGAGGCCTAGGATGAGAATATGGTAATTGGGCATTGGTCTAACTAAGCATGTGTGCGAACCGATATGGTGTATATATTATATATATATGTACATGTATATATATATATATATATATATATATATATATATACACACATATGTATATATGTACATACGTATTATGTATATTGTCTACATTTGTCTCTTCACGTCTTTCACGGCGGCACGCGGTTAATCGCGAGAGAGCACTAAAAACGTTCTAGTCTCTCTCTTCTCTTTCACTTGGCGACTTTTTCGTCGCAGTCACGCCGAGCGCCGTGAGCATGGTAACGTCCGACGTTTTAAGCATGAGAAAACCTTAGGGAAACCCATGAAAAATCTCTCGCCTTTACGCTTGTCACGCTGCACCATTCGATCACGCGCGACATATCACGTGAGTCGAATATCGCGCAAAAGGAGCGAGCTATTTTCCGTTTCTCGTGCGATCGATCGATCTCGCGAGTTACGATCCGTCATTGGGCGACGGTATCGCTCGCGAAATAAGTCGGTTTTGTGTAAGACGGAGTAATTACGGCGAAGAGGTGTCGTTTGATTCTATTTCATTCGTGTGAGTATGCGTTTTCTGATTCTCCGTGTATTTATCTTCGATTATTCACATTTCGATATTTCGTGTCCCCGTTAATTCTGCTATACGAAAGAGCATGAAATGTAGCCTTTTCTACATATTGATAATTATAATTATTTCTGCAATGCATTTGCCCTTTAAATACCATGTTTCACGCAGGTGGATTAAGCTGCATATTAATTAATTTATAATTATTATAATGAATATTTTATCTTTATGTGTAATTTCTTTCTCGCTGTGCCGCAATTTCCGCAAAATAACGGAAGAAAACAAACTTACGAACAAAATGCAAACAAAGTATTATCTTGCATTTTTAATTATTCGCACAAATTGTATATAATTATTTTCAAAAATTACTGCTCGTTTGCGAAAATTACTCACAAAAACTATATGATAAAACTAATATATTTCACAAATGTTAATTTGCAATATTTTGTACAGATTTATTACATCGGTCTTAAGCATGTCTTAAAAAAAACTACCGATGTTTTTGTTCGTATCACATTATAGCAGCTTTGACGCTTGAAATTTCCGCCGGCTTCTTAACATTGTTGAAAACGCTTTGAAAATATTTGGCCCGAGGCACTTCGCTTCTGACGTAACGCACCGCTTGAAAAGAAATAAGAAATTAAAAATTTAATGAATATTAAAATAAGAACCAAGTACGATTGGCACAGATTGTGACACGCCCCCTCGTTTGCATTTCTCTACACTTTCAAACATTTTATTATTCCACAGTATTAATAATTTTTGGAACGTAAAGCGCAATCTAAAGTGTAGGCCGAAAGTTTCGACAAATTTGGAAAGTTATTGCAAATATTATGAGAGAGGTTCTCGCGATAAACTGCCGCGAGGAAAGAAGAAAATCTTAACTTCTTGTCAAGACTGCGTACACAGTCGAGAGTAGCGCTTGTGCTAAATATTCGCGAAATGTTTACAATCACTTAGCGCTCCCGGGCTTACTATTCTTGGAAGAAAATTCACTGCGGTAACTTCCGAAGTTTAAATTAAAAAATTCTCGACGTGTCGCGAGACACCGCTCTCACGGACCAAGCAGCGAACCCGATTTCAACACGTTGAATGCCGTTGTATTAATTTCCATAATTATCACAGTTACTGTCATCGTTTTTCCGTACTCGTCGCACATTCCAAAATTTACATAATGAATTTTCCACGTCAAGTGACGCGGAGTATGTCGCTCAACACCGGCGCGCGTGCGACGCAAGTAGTACAATCGCGAATAAAGTTCGTATTCACAATTAGGATAATTTCCATAATTATTACAGTTACTATTATTATTTTCGCGCATACGCGCTCGTTCTCGTCCTCGATATTTCCTTCCAAATTTTCGCGATAAATTTTCTGCGACGTCGACGTGGATTGCGCAAAAACAAGTGACACGACTCTCTCGAATAAACAAATATCGTGAATACGTGCACAACCGGCATTCGGTGTGTCGAACGGCGACAGCCGGACTTGGTCGCCGCAAATGCGCGCGACAGTGTCGTTTCACACGGCGTGTCCCGTTGTTCTCCATTCCACCGTTGTCACCACTTTGCATCTCTGGCCTTTTCTTCCTCCATCCTCGGCATACCCCATTCGCATCTCGCTCTCTTGTAGCACCGAGTAGAGTAGAACATTGGTTCACGTAGCGTCAACCTGCGGAACGCACCGCCGGGGTTTGAATTAACGATCTCGCACGTCCCCACTTTTCATTATTTCAGCAGTCGACCCGTCAGATTCGGCCTCGCTCTGCCCTGCACGCTGGAGAACAAGGAGAACGCGAGGCCGTACGTTATTAGGGAAGATGTGGACGATTCCGACGGACAAGTTCTCTACAGGGACGACTACGATGACGAGAAAAGTAAGTTACCCGATTGATTTTATTCCATTTTTTATTTCTAATCGATAATGTGCTGATAGAAAAAGCTTTTACTCATTTTTCGAAATCGACGCATTACCACATTTTACTTTCATGTTTATTGTTGAATCGTGAAAGGACGCTTGATGTGCTGACGCTTAAAAATTATCAACTGTTAAAAATAAAATACAAGAAGTGAAATTATTTTATATTTATGATATAACTTCGGTATAATTAGTAGAGATTAATTAAATGCTGTAATATTAATTAGACTAATTAGCGCACACGACCTATATAAAATGTACGTTAAACAGAGAACATAATAGGCGAGTGATGCCCATTGTGATACAGTTTTGCATATCGCGGGATAATAGAATGATTTTTGCAATTCGATTTATTCTCGATGTGTTCGAAACACGTACCTGCCTTTCGGCAATCAATTAGGCAGATAGTTAGCAACTTTATTTTATTCTGTCGGAATTTCGACGGATACTTCATTCGCTGCATTACGCAAACATAGCAGCCGCGGTCGTATTTCATAGGGAATCAATAATTTCCTCGCAAAAATAAATATGCCGAGGCTCTCAAAACCCCACATTGAAATTCCGCCGCAGACGGAAATCGCGTATACTTGCAGGCGTGTGTCGCGATAAAAATGCACCGTCACGCTGCAGCTGTGCGAAAGCGAAGGCAAGGACCATATTTATTTCACGCCCTCGCTCGCAATTTTCCGTCGAGATATGAGGTTTCGAACTCTCGACGCGGTTCGGTGAATGGACTTCCGAGTGAATTCACAAATAGTCCGGCGCCGGTGTATTCGCGATAACGCTCGCCGTGCACGGTTCTTCCTTTTTTTGAAAGGAAGACGCGAAGGACTGCTCTAAATCTCGAGAATATAATTAGGAAAACAGATGAGTCAGCCGCAGGTGCTGGAAAAACTTGGCGGAACGCAAAAATGAAGAAAAAAAAGTCTCGGAAAACTTGGACTTCAAACATTTGCGAAGATTCGAGAAATTTAAAAGATAGTGGAAACTCCAGACATGCCGGATAGTCAATATAAGCGCTCCTCAACTTAAAAGAACTTAAAACTGGAGCCCTAAATTTCAGAAAGTCAATTTGCTCGACGTTCATTACGTGATTACATCGAATGCAATCTGCTGGATAAAGAAAATTCGCTTGATCGTCGGACGTTTCAAAATGTTCTTATAATCGAAATTACAGCTCTTATTGTATCAACTCACAACTTGTACCTCAAGCACTCACGGCAGTTCGAGTGTAAACATAGATAACAACTGTTTTATTACGACAGTATTTACATAATGTGTGGAAAACAAGATAATCCCTCAGCTGTGCTCGGCGCATCAGCGCGACCGCTCGCGCGATTAAGTGTCTCGCAGGTTGCAACGCGTCGATTTTCCCACCGAGAAACATCCGCGCGATTACCCAACACTTTAAATCAGCCTTCAGCGACCGTACTAATTATACTCGCGCCGGGTCGCGCGTATGTATATGTAAACGGACGCTTGGAAGGTTTATATTAATCCCCGAAGATAGCTGGCAAGTCGCTCAGTGTGCCTCTAGGCGTTCTTCAGTTCGGATTTATCGCGGTGTGATTTCCGCTCGCTAAATTACCGTCGCACAACGTCGCGCTGGCGTATAATCGTAAAGATACTCAAACTAATCCCTAAATACGTAGATATCCGGTTCTGAAATTATTGCGAGAAGCGCGCGGCGGAGCGCGAAGTGATCGAGAGCTTGTTTATTTCCGAAATACACACGTAGTGATTTTGCGACGTAGAATGGACTGTGCGGAAGCCAACGGCAATTAATATCGCCGGTACGCGCGCGAAACTCCAATTTCGGCTCCCTTCGAACACACTCCGTGCGCTTTTCGCTTCGATTTGCATCGCATAGAGAAAGCGATGACACGATGTTGTCGATATGGACCGCGTCGACGCTGTCGATCGCCTGCGCCTCGATCGAGCAGGTCGAACACGCCCCGCTGTTGTACCGTAGCTTCAGCTGCTTGCGGATCGTGGAGGGTAATTAGTCATTGTGCAACCGAATGTGAAATTAATTAACACTGATGCGCAATTTCACAAATAATAATCTATGCGAAATTTGTTCTAATTTTTACATACTAATTCATCTCTAGCAAATAATAATCCGTATGAAATTTATACTCATTCTGACATCTTCGTCTCCGGATTATTCTAACGCGTAAAATAATGATTTCAAAATACGATAGCTTGTTTGATTTATTTTTCAGTAAAATATAATTTATCTTAGTAACATGTTCTCCGCGTATCGATTTGCGGTGGACATAATAGCGGATTAATGGAAATTCGATACTCTATCTCGACAGGCCGTCTGGCAGCCAAGATCGCGCGCAAGGAATCGCTTTCGCTGAAACTCGCCCTGAGGCCAGACCGACAAGAACTCATCAATAGGAACATCCTGCAGCTGCAGACCGACAATGAGAGGCAGGAGACGAAAGAGGCCATTGGCGCCAAACTCATCAGGTGAGAGAATTGTCTGCCTAGTCGCGCCTCGGATTATAATCACGCGCGCGGAATAAAGGGATTTCGAATATGTATTTGCGTCTCTATTTTCGTTAAGGCAGCACGTTTCTAAAAGCTTTTGGCACGTCTTAACGAATCCTCTTTGTCTAACTTAAAATTGCATATTCGATCGGTAATCTGCTCAAATAGAGATCCGAAATAGAATGAGGAAATTACATGAATTTTGATTCTAATAAAATATTTATCACTCGCAATATTACTTAGGAAAATATTAATGTTATGAAGTATTTGTGCGATAAATCAGAACGTAAAACGTTTATCAAATTAAAATGAGCTCGAAACCATTATTGAAGCAAGACTTTGTTGTCTTTTTGCCTTCTTGCAGTTTAATATTTGCACTCTGCATTTTCCAAGCAGTTTATCGTCAAAATCAGTTTTCAATAATAAACCGGCGTATAATTTCTGAAAACTTTACTGTTTCCCTTCTTTTAATTGAACATTAGTCCGTCACGGTCGATTCGGCTCGACTGAAAATGAGCTTGAAATCACAGTTGTCTTTCGAAAAGATTACGAGCGGATAATGGAACGAGTGTTCTCGGCCGCGGTGAATCACTTGTTTGCACAAGGTGGATGTCTCGCACCCGCCCTCGAATCTCTCGCTCTCTCGCCTATCTCACGAAAGAAGATTAAAGTGGTCGATGAACTTAAAACACTGAATCATGTACCATTCTCATTTCAGGCGACTGAGTATGCGGCCGACTCAGGAGGAACTCGAAGAGAGAAATATTTTAAAGAGTAAGTTTGTTCTGTCAACTTTTCTTTTCCGACAACGATCAGGGATTCTGAGAGATATCATTCTAAGACTGAATTTAGAACAGTTTTTCCCTCGCAACTCCAAAATCAAATATACTTCAATCCGAGATCCGCGTTCCGCGACAACTGTAATTAAATGTACGCATTCTTCGTTAAATTTGACGGAAGTGAATTACAAGCTGCGTATTATTTTTCAGAGCAAAGTCCCGCCGAGGAGAAAAAGCAGAAGGAGGAGAAGAAACGCTATCTCCTACGGAAGCTGAGTTTCCGACCAACCGTTGAGGAGCTAAAGGAGAAAAAGGTGATAAAGCGACAAAAAAAGTTTCTTCGTAAATCTCCGAGAATTTTTGTTGCTGTGTGTTTATTCTTTAACGTTTCGAGATACAGAGACTCGGGCTATGCTAAAAATATACCGCCGAGTTTAAGTTCAACCGATATATTATAGTACCTCATTTCATCAAGGTGTTATTTTCCGATAACGCCTTAACGGCCTACGCGATAAAGCTGTGGAAAACGAGTAGTGATCCACTACATCCTTCTTCCTCCCGCAGATTATCAGGTTCAACGACTATATCGAGGTAACGCAGGCTCACGATTACGATAGAAGAGCCGACAAGCCCTGGACGCGATTAACTCCGAAGGACAAGGCTGCCATCAGGAAGGAGTTGAATGAGTTCAAGAGTTCGGAGATGGCCGTTCACGAAGACAGCCGACACCTCACCAGGTACTTGATGCCCTACGAATAGCTGCGGCACCTTTAAAATCCAGTTCGCTCTAAAGCAGCATTTTGTTAAAATGTTTCACGTGATATACAGTCTCGTTAAAGTCAGCCCAGAACACATATAACGAAATCGCTTTGATTTATCACAAAGAAACTGATAGAGGCGATAAAATTTAATGATGTGATACGAGTTCTTCTGAAGTCACGTGAAGATTAGACTGCTGAAGTCGTTAGTTTGTCAAAACTGCTATTACCGATTGCATATAGTCGGAAAATTATAATTTGCTCCCTGATTGTCATATTTAAATTTTAATAAAATAATTTTTTTTTTACTTACTATAACGCTCTTCTCTCTTTTCAATTGCAGGTTCCATAGGCCATGACAATTGCAATGTGTTGAGGTGCTACAGTGTGGTGCGGGTATAGGTGCAGTGTGGTGGCCTCGTATTGAGGCTGGGTAAAAATAAAAGAATCGGGTATCGTAGCTCTCGGATTGAAGGGCGAAGTGCACGATATTCGATCGGTGACGGTGATTTCTTTGACGTTGTTGCGTCGTGTCGCCATTCGTTGTTGGCGCCAAACATCATCATCCGTCGGCACTTCCTCCGTCATTTAGGGACGTCAACGGCGAGCGCCACCACGACGTCGACGAAGATTGTGATAGGGTGACCCACCGCCCTGCCGAAGAGGACTTCGGCGGGTCGCTCGCCGATTTCTTTTCTTAAGGGTCGTTCACACCCGTGCTCAACCAAGCAGCTCTTCGCGCTTTTCGACACTTGTCCGACTTCTCTCCGCTCTGTAACTTTAATGCCGATAAACGATCTCGTTGTAGTGCATGCATCGAGGCGTTTATATTTTCAAGAGGTATCCATGAAATATTCTTGAAATATATAATATACACCTCCGCACGGTAAATTATCATGTGGATAAATACACGGCGCGCGAGTATCTTTTTTCGGATTAAACAACGTCATTAAAGTTTAAAGCTTAACAATCTATCTTCGAGTCTACTCTCGAAAGCTTGCCGCTGTGAAAATCAAAAACGTTGTATAGTAGGTAAGACTTTTTTATAGAAACGCTCAGTGTGTCCGCTCGTTTACGCTGAAGTAGATCAGAAGATGTTTCTGATTACGTATCGTGTCTCATTCATAATCGACGTTTCGTGTGTTATAAATTTTATAAATTGTTTTTCGTTGTTGTTTAACATGTTTGGAAATCATGTAAGATGCGTCTATCACGAATATGTTTTAGCCATAAAAAGATTGTCGTGCAACGGGGACCGCAGGTCACTCGTATACCAGTGCGCGAATATCGTATAGATTAATTGCATGTAAATTAATCACATTTAGATTAAGCGCGAAACTCTAGTGTAATTTCATAGATATTGCGAGCGCGTGTGTGAACATACCCTTAACCGTGTAAACACCATTTTGCAATCAAGCTAGCTCATCAGTGTCACCTGGCATCGTTGTAAACGTCTCTCAAGTTTCGAGTCATCGTAACGCGGATATGTAATATGTCTTGATATCACCAAAAATACTCGAATCTTCTTTACGAATATTTGAGAATCGACGGAGAGGTACATCACATTACAAGCGATATCTCGTAAAAAATATCGAGTAAAGTTGGATTTAGTTTAACAAAAAAAGAAAATCCTTTAGTATTACCTGATATTTTTATACGTTGACGAATAAAAATTACAAAGAGTTTTCCACAAAATCATTTTTTCGATCACCTTCGTTTTTAATGATTAAGATTATTCGGCTGGTGTCCGAAAATGTGATTTACGATAATTCCATATTCTCACGATTTTTGGCGTGATCCGCGCAGAGCGTTCATTGCTTGTGACTCACTAATACAATTGCGTGCATTAGTTCATTAAGCTCTTCGCACACATTGCGCGAGAAATGAAAACAGCCATTCAGTGTCTACGACAATCGGTCGACTGCTCGATCGACAAAACTGTTTTCCTTTACTGCCAGGTATCACTCTCTTGTGGAGCTGCCTTGAGGAGCAAGCGCTTACGATTATTGTCTAAAAAGAAAAAAAGAAAACTAGATGTACTCTGTTCGCGGGGAAGTCAGAGATGCATTGTGCAATTAAACTTTGTACAGGAATATTCATAGCGTGTACGTTAGTGATTATTATTATTATCATTGTTATCGATAATATATCGCTATAGGGACGCTCTATGGTCCTCGTTATTTTCGATCGCGCGCGCGCGCCTTAATTATGGCAATGTTAAGAAATTCATTGAGAGCAGAAATGTGTCAGTTGCTGTTCCGCATTCGTCAAGCGCGAATGTAATGATTTTACAATAAAAATTACAGCCTCACAAAAAATCATTAAACGTATTTTCGACAAATAAGATGTATGTTTGCTATATATTTGGAAAAATGCGTTCATTGTAGTGATGCGGTAATAAAAAGAAAAATATATCATTAGGAAAGATATATCGTTGAAACCGATTCATGTGAGTTTATATATGTATTATCGAGTTAATTTATGCTCGCGGAAGGCGGAACATCAACGACTGACATTCTACTCTTGTAAAAACAATTTGGTGGATCAACTGTGAATTGTAGTTCGAAGTTATAGTCCTGTCTATAATATAGACGGAAGAGAAAAATTGAATTAGGCAAAATTAGCGTTAAGTGACAATTGATTCTTAATGTTTAAACTCGTTCGGCCCATTCGTTTTTATCGGAAGGTAGAGCGAGAAAAATATGCGTAGCGAATCACGATGTCGCGCGCAGATTCGTATTGAGATCGAAAGAACGAAGTCCAACGAAGGAGAAAATGAAGAGAAGGAAAAAGACGAGAAGACACGTGCGTCGATGTGCGATGTCTTGCACGCTTATCTCTGGAAGCTTCTTGCATTCCCTCCCCCGCTTGTCCTTTCCCCAGTTATGCGAAACCTCCCTTCTCAGGTCACCGCGACAGAGATTCGTCATCGATCAATCCTCCCTGTTTCGGAGAACGGCGAGAAAAAAACCAAAAAAGAAAAAAAAGAGAGATTGCGAGCTATGATCTTGCGCGACGCGCACTAACGAGCTTTCGCGTCGCGCAAATCTACAGCAGCAGCGATGAATAAAGAAAGTCGCGGCCGAGAGTCTACTTTCCTCTCCTCGTTTAGAATCCTAGTTTTTAACGATCGTCCAATGGGGTGAGAGGATCGGTGTGTAATGTGTCGATCTTTCTCTTAACCCGTCGGTGAACTCAGCTGTTCGATATTAATTCGTCAACTTCGAGGTCGTCGAAGGTAAAAAAAAGGACGGAAACACCTCTACCTTCGGGAAATACCACGAAGAAGCACGTTATAAGGAACGTTATAAAATAATGAGCAGGGAGATTAAAGTGTCTCTCTCGTTCCATTGGTCGAGCGCTGTGGCTACCATGTAGTCGAACAAATATATCCATTTCCGGATTGTCTGGGCCGGTATGAGTGGATGCCCGTGCGTGAGTGTATGTGTGAATAATGCGAGAAGAGAGAAAAAGAGATTATGAACAAATATTTTAGGAAGAGAGTGGTCGAGATTTGAATGGAGCGTCTCTGCCGATAGACCTGTTTTTTTTTGCCGCAGCTATGCTCAAGAACGTCTCTTTATGCCAGTTTGCGTACACTTCAATAACGAATATCTTACTTAAGCTATTAGGAATTAAGTTGTAAAAATGACAGCTGTTTTACGTGTGTAACAAAATTTGTTTCTTATTTAATTTCAACTGTGCTTTGAAATTAAATGTTCCGAAGATATATAATGTTAAAACAAATAAGCAAGCGTTGACTTCTTAAAATTTTTAAAAAGAAGCAATAAATGGACTAAAATGGGCTTAAATAAGCAGCGCCTATTTTAGAATGACGTTCTCGAATGTAGCTTTGTATTTCTGTTCGAAGCGTCCACTCTCTGAGCGTGGAACACAAAGGCAAAACACGACATGCGAAACATATGTCTAATAATGAATGATTTTCTGTACATATTAATAATATATATAAATATATATATATATACATATATTCTCTCGCATATTGTAAAACACCGTGATAGGAGAGCCCACACTAC
The DNA here is from genome assembly GCF_040581485.1 of Linepithema humile. NCBI lineage: Eukaryota > Metazoa > Arthropoda > Insecta > Hymenoptera > Formicidae > Linepithema > Linepithema humile. Next base: position 20,779,326 of record NC_090128.1, on the reverse strand, counting down.
ACGCTACTACCGATATTACCGCAATGTGTAAACGGTGAATACTTATAAATACTAATTTTTAGATAACGGCGCGCTCTAATGCAAAACAATACACTATATACATATATAAATATTATATATATAAATATATATATACATAGATATATACGAGGCGTACAAGCAGTATGTGCATTTTCCAGCACAGATAGTTGGTATTTTGTGTACAAAACTGAAAACAATATATTGTTGGACATTCTCTGGACGCGCCGAATCCGGGGCCGCTCATCATGATGAAGGCGGAGGGATGAAATGACGCTCGAGACGTACGTTTCCGTTGTAATCGAACGATTGAACAACGAAACGATCGACCGATCAACGGCGCGGAACAGCACGGACGCGCATCACGAACCATCGACCCTGTAGTTACTTCATATATCGTCGTCCCATTTGAATGTAATGATATTATCGTCCGAGTCTATTAGCTCGCTCTTTCTCTCATTCGCATCTTACTCGGTGATGCGCGTCCGAGCCGTTTCTCTTTCGCATCGCACGTAAGCGACCCACCATTTATTCTGCAAACAAATCCAGAGACGCGAAGGGTCAATTTGCGAAAAACACAATTCTGTCAAATTTTACCAAACTCTCAACACTTCTCTTTTACATAAAAAGAAATGTTTTATCTAAAAATATTTAAATCTATATTCTTTTCTATGAGGAACAGACTCGTGAAGTTTATTTCATGATTTTGCAGAATAGCGGAAGTCCAAAACGCGGTATTTGTAGTAGAGTCAGGCTGTAAAAAAAAAAAAAGCGGACGTGAACTTGTCGTAATCGCTGAACCGTAAACAAACGGACAATTCTACTTGTATCATAATATCTTACAATAGTACAGCATTGTAACGGTAATGACAGTAACAATAATAAGGAATAATAGTAATTTAAGGAGCGCGAGAGAGGAGAAATGTATGAAAGCGCGAGAGAAAGAGAGAATGTGTGTGCATCGGGAGCGGCGGTTCTCCGGTTTTTCTCCGAAACTGAGGAGCCGCGGAATCGCGATCGCGTAAATAGGCTTAGGGCGCTTTGACGCGGGATACTCGTGCGAATCCTCCGCCGGATTAGCCAAAGGAGAAACATCGGCGAACGTCGTCCTCGTTGTCGTCGCCGGGAGAAGAGCGGGAACCGCGCGTGAGGAACGAATCGGCACGAGTATCCGGCGCAAGGGCAAGCATAAGGGATTTTTACCAAAATGACACTCCACACCGCGCGGGGGTGGAAGTAGTTACAATTAGACGTAATTCAAATTTTGTTTTGCAAAACGAAGACCTCAACGGTCTTCTGATACGAGCGATTGTTGAGAGCAGCAGTGTGCGGGAGTTTTGCAAAGAGCGATCGCTGGCACGATCACTCGGAACGTAGATGTGTTTCGCAGTTCCGCGTGATCTTGTAAATTTTATCCTCGTTTTTTGTTCTTTTCATTAATGGCACAATCGTCCAAATTGTTTCCGGGAAGTGCGACGGGCAAAGTGTCGGCTCCGCCTCATGAAAGATGAAATGATCTCTCTACCTCTTTTATTACCGCACGTTTCGTCCATGTGCGAAAATTGTCGTTAGGATAATTTTCATTGAGACTAACTTTTGAAACGTTACTTCGGAGACATTTTTTTTTTTTTTTTTGGAGAACGATGCACAGAAGACGGCATTTGAATAGTTGTCTCAATCTAAAGCGACAACGTAACTATTCGCGCTTCGGATTTCCGCTGCATGATTAATTTATCCTTGCATTGTTCTTAAGAAACCTTAATACGCGTTTACGCACAAAGTGTGTTTTTCTTTCTACTTAGCTTGTCCGTTTGTCGACATTTCCCTTTAGCGTTGTTCGTTTCAGAACATTTGGCCAGTGATCGATCGCTGACGCGCGTTGCACGGGACGTAATCTGAGAGAATAAATTGTATTATATATCGAAACCGAAAAATCCTCTATATGTAAGAATAATAATGTATATATGATTATTATACACGGTAAATTTGAATTAATTGCACTCTTGAGAGAGGAGCTGCTCCCTGATCTAATAAAAGAAATCAAGGCGCACCGAGAACTAGAGAGAGGAATGGAGAAAGAAATGAAAAAAAAATCACGGATATACATATATATATATATATATATATTATATATATGTATATAAAAAGAAAAAGCACATTGTTCTCGTATTCATTTTGAAAAACACTGCGTTTCTGATCCGAATCCATTTCTGTTTCGTTGTTAGTTTGTACGCACTACAATTATCGCAATTTATTGTATTATCGACGAGGTACTGTAACAAACAAAAATACTGTTAACTATTCTTAAAAAAATTAAAACTTTTGTAAACTGAAATCAAGTGGTCGGCGAAGAATTTACTTCCTTTTCCTTGAACAATCCTTATGTGAGGACGACATCGATCAATTTACGCACACACATATACACGCAAAGTTCCATAAATATTATACAAACAAAAATGAGTAATTGATCACTCAATTATCACTCGATCAACTTGTTATTAATGTTTCTTTTTGAATTAGACAGCCATTTAATTAAATCAGAGAGAAAGGATTAACTGGGAAAATGGATAGATTTAAAAATATTGAAATTTAATAGAAATAAAAAAATTTTTTATTTAGCATTAATTCCATCATATAATATTATTATCTAAAAAATTTAATGTACTAACCAAATTGCACTAAGTCACATCTGGAAAAATTCTATTTGAGATTCATTAAACTATAAAATGCCTCGCTCAAAATATTCAATCAATGTTTATATAAAAATATGCTGCAAATATTGAAAAAATAATTTTATTGCGTATTTCATATCAAAGCATATATATATGAGATTAGAGAATGATGCACACTAATGCATATGAGATCATTGATGACTGGTCCGTGTTGTACTATCGCCAGGAAATGATTCAAAATTTGAAAATTCATATTTCAAACTCTCCATTCTTTGTTGTTGTAATTCTCGACGATTTTTTACTCCTAGAATCCGGAATGGCGATTCCTATATATAAAAGTAGGTAGAAAATAATTTCAATAATTGTACCATAAACAATAGATATAGAAATACACTTATACACACAACAAATTCAATAAATTTTCTTCGATTTTTTAAATTAATTTTTTCTCCAAATCGTAAATTTTTAACAAATTTTTAATAGCGTTTTCCGCAAAAATTTAATAAAAGCTGCTTATACGGTCTTGATTTAGGATTTCTATACGAAATAATAAAAAAGAGAGAGAACGGAAGATATATATAAATAATTTATCCTTTATACTTTTCCATGGAAAGAATTTCCACTAATTTTCACATTTTTCGGTAAAGCAAAATTGTTGTATAACGCGAAAGTTTTCTGTCGTGTTGTACGATAAGTAAATTGTTCAATTTGTTCGCAATATATATTTGACTGAATTATTAGAGAAGTAAAATTATTATTTATGCTACTATATATTATCACACAACTACCTTTTTCTGCATATAGCTTTGAAGATCGTAGCCCATGTAAAAAGCGATCCTTTGAAGACTCAGGAGAGTTCGAAGTCTTAGACGAGGCTCCGGTTGTAAGAGTCGCTTCAGAAGATCGCTCGCTGCAGGTGAAATATTCACGTTCGCTGGTAAGGTTCCTGGTGAATCCGCGATATTCACATTCTGATCGGGCAAAGCATCTGACGAGACAGTGGACGGATACTGCAACAAAATTGTGATACTCATGATTGATTCTTCCAATCAGCAATATTGGCTGCTTCGAGATCTTTGATATAAATCTATCTTATCAGTTAAAAAAATAATTCGATAAGACGCGAATTAAAAATCGAAAATTCAGAGTTCACATAAAGCTTGGTATCTCTTTTTGATGTAAAGATACCAAAGAAATATGTATGAAAAAATCAATAGCTAATTTCTTGAGTAAAAAGATCGCGACGATGCGGCGCTTTGAATTCGCCAGTCTCGAGGCGAAATTTAGCTGTTAATTAGCAGTCGTGCACCTTGCAGCGCGTCTGCGCTCAAGACCGAAGCTTTGCGGAAGGAGTTTTTTTCAGTTGTGGTCAGGCGGAGGAAAAGCATAAATATCTCCTTTTACGAAAGGCAGGCCGGTAAACTAGAGAAGCTATTACCAATGTGCGGATTCCGGCCTGTCTAGGCGCGCTCGTACGCCTGCCCGCTCCCGGCATACTACACAGGTACATACTACGCAGGCAGGGTCAACGGCCACTCACGACCCTCAACCTATTCGCTCGTTTCATGTCCCTCCACCGTGTGGTACGACCTCACACGACCTCACACGCCGCCTCGCTGCATATCCCGGCAAAGCGCGGATTTCTTCGCGCGGCTTTGTAACACGCGCGTTGAGACTCCGCGCCCGTTTCGCGCGTGTCAAACGTGCAAAACGGGACCCGGCGCGGTCTTTACTTTTTTTTTTTTTTTTTTTCATTTTTTTATATTTATTGTTGAGCAGTTAGTTGCGGCACGGTAACAAAACATTACCGCAGGACGTGCTCGGTTTGACGGAGAAATGGGCTTTCGAGGCAGTGTGGACGTTTCACGTGTTGTCCGCGTGTCGTTGCGGTTATTGGAAATCTCTGGTTTTACGTAATCCTCGCGGGGACGAATCTGAAGGAGCGGCGGTAATTGCATTTCGGAATCCATTCTCGCACTCGAGATTGTTTGTAAGATAGTGGTTGGGATATTTCGCGTTCAATATTCTCTACATAGGAAATTTGAAGCCAATGACTCGTACGAGAGAAGAGTGAGAAATTTATTCGTTCCACTCCGTAATACATGAGCAATATGTATTCAAGAATTCGCATAAATCTTTTTGGAAAAAATTATTCCACGGAGGGGCTTGGTTAATTTCCATGCAAATTCGGCTGTTCTCACGTCGTTGTTTACAAGCGATAAGAGCGACAGAGAAAAGACGACGAGGTCGTTGGACCACGGATTCGATCGGGCACGATCGACGCGGGGAGAACGGGATATTTCGATTCGATCTCGGCGAGAGAAAACCTTGACCAAGAATAACGGTACGGAATGATCATTGCGAGTTTGTGGACGGTATCACGTGCTTCTTTTACATAGAATCGGCCGAACCGCCCGCCTCGACGGCGGCAGCATTCGGCGACGCTGCGGGCGACGAGGTGAAAGAGCAGCCAGGAAGTAAGTAACGAATGATGCGAAAGAACGGATCAGAGTGCGATGGAAAATTAATTATTATTATTTAATTACTTTAATTTTTTTGTACCCATTTGAACCTTCAAAATATATACGGCATATTTGAGCTGCGCTCGTTACTTTTAACATGTAGATACGCGGATGAGCGTTAACGAGTCCGTGTGTGGTGCACGCGTCCTTCAGGGTTAAGACGATTTACGATCACGCGGATCGAGTTACGGCGTTCGTGCCCGCGCCGGTACGCTCACCGACATAATTTCGTAAAATTGTACTTCCTGTCACGTGTTGCCGAGAGCGCATCCCGCGTACAAAGCGAACGAGGTAGATCGCGAATAGTTTAGGGTGGCAAACACCTTTTCAAACGTTATGAAAACAATAAAAATAAAAATCACGCGAAAAGCAATTTTCTAGATAGATGTGTAGAAAATCAAGATTTTCACTTTCTTCGCGTATGTGCGTTTTGTTACCGATGTTATTTCGTTGAATCGTTTTATCATTAATACAGCAGCAGGCAAATTTGCGAAAAATTCAACTTTGCTCGTTTGCACGGCCGCAGATTCACCTTTTTTTTCGTTGTTCTACTCGTTTACAAAAAAAAGAACAACATACACACGGAATATATACGCACGGTATATGCTAAATGCAAATATACCGCATTTATCCGTGAATGCCACTCGAAGCCCCTCGAGCGGCTAATTGTTGAGCAAACTCGAGCTTCCGCCCCATTCGAGCGTTGCGTACGTTCGTTAGCACTATACACCTTTCGTGGCAACAGTTTCTAATCTAATTGATTGCTTTCGCAAAGAGTGATATTGTGTTTTCAAAGGAACAAATATATCTAAAACTTTAAACTACATATAATGGAAGGCTCCATATGTGTTTAACAAACGATAAATAATGAAAATGGCGATAAGAGCCGTTGCAGGATGTTCGTGCTAAATTTTTAATTTTTCTTAAAGAAATTAGTAAATTAGTCTACAAGAGACAGTTAAATTGTACACCGATCTCAATTCGAGATACTTAAAGTGTACGAAAATTTTAAAGTACATTGTTCTCATATATCGAGAAACTTTAATGTAACTTAAATATATCTAAAAAAAAAAAAGTAAAAGCGCAAATTGTGAATTTGTAAAAAAAATGGAGAGATTTATACGTTGCAGATTGGATGAAATCTTCTTATTTCAAAATTTTATTAGAAATGCTAAATATCAGCTATATTTCCGCTTGAATTTACCAGAGAGCGAAGACACTATTGAGAATACAAATGTTTTAGTACAAGTTTGAAGTACAAGTCGTTTGAGAAAGAGTGTTTTACAATTTTATTCGCGAAAACGCAGAACGCGAACAAAATTAATTAATTTTATCACAAAAACGCAGAACGTTGAACATAATTAATGAAAAAAAAGTGTGCACGTTCTCAAAGTTCGTGAGAACTTTTGCGTCTCTCATGGAATGACCGTTGCAATTATTATGATAATTAAGACATTGTGAGGAAGATCAAGAGAAAAAATAAAATGCAGATTTTGAGATCGCGGAGACTCCGTTAGCGAATGTACGTAGTGTTTCTTTGCCATGAGAAAAATGTTACCGCACATCTAGACATCTCAAAGATGAAAAATATTTTTTTAGGTTATCTTGTTCAATGATTTTTTTGCAAATTGTTTTACACAATGTTTTTCAAACAAATTTTTAATATATCTACCCAATTAAATCACGTGAAAATTTCGCAAAATTAATCTCGTATGCGCGCCGCAGCGCGCGATCAGTCGATGAAATGTTAATTAAATTTTAATCAGAATATAATCAATAACGTGTCCTCCTGCTATAACTCAATACGTTCACGCAGCACGCGTAATCATGCATCGGTGATGCTAAGCGGATGTCACGAAACGAAGAGGAAACCCTCAGATAGATTTATGTCGTATATTTAATTGCAGCACAGTGTCGCGCATATGTGCGCGAATAATGCAAGAATCGGAAGTGAATTACCTCTTTTTTATTATTCATTATATGACATGTTAATTTAGTATCAATAATTTATGAAACAGTTCTTAGCAAAAAATTACTAAATTTTGCAGAAATTATTTTTCGAACAACGAAAGATATTTTATTATTATTCATATAATTTGTTGTATTACAATTCATAATTATCAATTAACTTTTTATCATTTATTCTTGAAAAAATCGAAACTCAAAAAAATATATGAATTTATTTTATTCACGTTGTCCAACAATCAACGTAATTAAAAATTCGCAAGAGCGACAAGACCGACGTCTTTCTTCGTTTTCGCGAGATCGGCGGAATAACGCGGAGGATTGATAAGACAAAGGACGCCGCTTTCGCGCAAAGACGGACAGGACAAAGGATCTCCGCCGTCACGCGACCGTACATCCAGAAACCCGCGGGCGCAATCCGATGGCACGGTTGTTCGGAGTTTGTTCGAATGAACAAAGGAAGCAGCGACTAATCGGATCGGGAGATGATTGCGCCGATCAGACCGACGGAAAGCTCGGAAACACAATATGGGCGTCATAGACGAAGAGACGTCGGTATTGCGGTGCACCGACTCGTTTCTTGTCGAGGTGCATCGACCAAGGGGCCGGTTCTATTCCCGGCACAACGACGGTCTTCTCTCACGGCGTCGCCGCCGCGCTAGAAGGTAAAATCTGCAAACAGAAACCGGCGATTACGAATCCATCACCGGTATCGGCATTGGCGAAGAAAACGTGAGAATGTCCGCGAAGCTCGCTTGGTCACTTCAAGCATTTTGTAACTTTGCTCGTATGCTGTACGCGACGTATATACCGGATAGATTATGCGAACCGCCCTAAGCTCAGCGTGAGCAAAGGAATAAATATTTATCGGCTAAATAATTTGTAAGGATTTACAAATGTGCAAAATGTACATTCGTAGAAAGTTTCGCAGAATGAGAAAATGGTCGGCGAATGTATCCAATCGAAGATAAAAATACGATCGATGAAAAATTCCGGAATAACGTGCGCGTTAGAAGATGTCCGTCGAAACACCTGCACGCGCGGCTATAAATAAACTTTATTCGCGCCATCAAGTGATCAGGATCAAGTCATCTTCTAACAGTACACGCAATTAGAGCTGCTCAATTACACCCTGGGGTAATTCATCTCGCTGCAATCAATGTGCGCGGAGAAAAGAATCGCGGGGCACACGTGTGATCGGAGGACGAGGAGGCCGGGGGGGAGACGACGGGAAAAGGAGAAGCGTGCAAGGGCGGGGGATGAGAGGAAGGAAAAAGCGGAATAGCAGCCGCGCAGAGCGCGGCGAGCGAGGGGACTCGTGGAAAGAGGAAGAAAGACCGGTCCCGTAGTTAGCACACGGCAGACATTAACTTCCCATTAACCGTCTGCCATTAGACGGGGGGCCCGGAGGAGGCCCACTGCGCGCTGGCGCCAGGAATAATCGCCGAGGCATATTAGGCACCTCATGCGAAACCCGCGCGCAAGCTCCTCGCTCCATAAAGCAGCTATTTATAAAGCCGCTTCGCGGCGATATAAAATTCCTGCCGAGGATGCGTTCGTGATAAGAAGGAGCAAAATATCCTTCGGCATACAAGCAAGTGGCATCGGCGGAAACTGGGATCTTTTTTCCTCGAGAGACTTTTGTCGTCAATTTGTCGTTTGTTTTTTTTTTATTCGTAATAATTCTTGACACTTTTACGTTCGCAATTTATGTGAAATATATTTAGAAGATATTTAATTTGTCAGACATTTACACGGTCTGTATATCTAGATGTACCACTCACGTGTCTCTACATCCTACAGAAATTATATCTAGCGATCCAGAAAGTTAAGCTGCGTGATAAATTGCGCTCGATATTGCCTTCGATATTATCCGAATAACGGCTGATACGCGGATAATCCGTCACTACCTGTCGTTCCTCTCTCTCTCTCTCTCTCTCTCTCTCTCTCTCTCTCTCTCTCTCTCTCTCTCTCTCTCTCATCAGTCATCATTCCACCGCTAGGCAAGACAGCCGGTTGACGTTTATAAACCAGCGAAGACATCGAAAAAAGGAAAGAGCGAGACAGAAGCCCGAGCGCGCAATAATAATCGGCCGGTCTAGGCATGCGATAATTATCGCCAGCCGTCGGCGGAATCTCGCGGGCCGTTTCTACGTGATGGCAAAAGCCGCGTACGTACCGCAGATAGTAATCTATGATCTATAAATAGTCCCGGCGACGAGCGCGGCAGAGAGGCCGCTTCTTCGTACCAAAAGAAGAGCTAAAGGAGCGAGCGGCGTAATTACACGCTAGGTGGAAGGAAGATAGCGGGCATATCCGCGGCCTCACCTGCCATTCCTAAGAAACGGAATGGCCTGTCCGTTCGCAGCACTTCGTTCTGGATAATATTTAGGATCTATAAATAGCGAGATTTGCATACGCTAGAAAAAAGTGTGGAACGTCGCTCGATTATCGGGAGGGATAACTGTGCGATTACGCCGCACCGTCGACAAAGTTGTCAGTGCCGGTGCAAACATCCTTTCTACACGAGTGCCATGATTGCCGGTCCCGGCGCGAGCACGCGCTGTCGATGAATCCTGGCGACGACGCCGAGATTATTATCTTCGGTCGTTCGATCGAATCGCCACGAAGCGCCTCGGGTGGCTCTATCCCGCGGAGCGATCTCGATTAATGACTTATTAGCATTGCAGAATCAATATCTTCTGCGCAGCCGAAGACGAAGACATCGGGCGGTTCGCGAACGGCGGAGCAAACCAGTTCGATGGGCGTATAAATTGTAATGTTGGCCACAAAAAGCGATATATCAGTTGAATCCCTCCCCCTCTGCGTGCTCGAGGAAGCCGAGTCGAGCGGAGTGTCGGCGGCATCCTCCGGCGAGCGCAAGCAGGCGGCACGCACATACACGCGCTCACGCGATCGCAAACATAGCGCGGCTCGCAGGTAATATCGCGAGATCTATAAATAGACCTCGCCAGAGGGGCGGCGGAGGGCTCTCGCACGGCCACACCGGTTGCACGCCAAGTGTCTATCGCTTCTGCGAGGAAAAGAGGACCGGCCGGTTCAGCCCCGGATGTCTTCGCGATCGCCGAGCATAGGCGCCCAGCGAGCGGACGACGCGAAACGCCGGATTAGACGGAATCGAAAAGGTGGAACGGCTGATTGTGTAACGCCGCTTCTCATCGGCGATTCCGATGAAAATTCCCGCGGTCATCGGCCGTGACCTCGCCCGACGTTGACTCGGGTTCACTCAAGTCCATTGTAAAAAAAGGATCGACTGTAATAGCCGTGAAATACCTGTTTCGCAGGTATTGGATAACGTAACTGCTAATTTAGATTATTTCAGGATTTTATCGTAATATTTGATCTTCTCGCAAAGCCCTAATATCGAATACAAATTGCTTATTACAAAAATAAAAAAAAAAAAAAAAAAGGAGAATCTTCATTCGAAGTATCGGACATTCTTACGTTATGTATCGAGTTGAACAATATTTTCAGAATTTATATCGCAAAAATAAGATAATAAATAGCGTTCGACGACGGAAAAATTTATGGAAGAATTTCTGCGTCAGCTGCGAAGCACCTCGTCAGAATCGGACGCTTTAATTGTCCGGTTCGTCTACACTCGCGCGAATTCTTCCTGCTTTTTTCTGAGAACGAAATAGTTCAACCGTATAATTATAATTATATAAGCGAAAGAACGCGTTAAATTATGCAAACAAGGTCTTTAACATAACAAAAAACTCGGTCCGCTGCACGCAAACGCATTCGATCATACGTTTGTCAGTGATAAGCACCCTGCAGCATCCCGATCAGTTCACCGTGAGAGCGCGCGTACAGCGTGGCACCTGCAGCACGTCGTCTCGGTACTTGCTTGCGTGCTTTCGTAGCAGCCATTAATATATCGCGTCCTTCGCAACTTGTGCTTTTTGAGCACCGCCGATCCCGCCGACGCGATTCTATCGGCGGGATGCATCCGGCTCGGCGGCTTTTTACCCCCGTTGTCGCTTCTTCAACCGCCCCGTCCCGTCCACTCCTTCTACCCCGAAAGGAAGTGACCGCAACGAGATCGTCCTGGCCGCAAAGGATCGCGATGACGCGATCGTTGCATGCACACGAGGGACGCTATCGTCGACTCGGCGCGCCGATTTTTCACCCGCGAAACCCGCTCGGCGCCGCGAGGGACGAAACGAAAGGAAAATAAGGATCTACGATTAAGGTTGCGAGGCTGGTTTGCCTTGCGAAGGCTTTCTTGCGTCCTGCCGATCTTGCGAGTGCGGCCAATCCTGCGGCGCGCAAATACGCGTGCATCGTACCCTCGGGAGTCCTCCACCTCCTGTCGGCGCTTCCATTCCAAAGTGATTTTTTGCGCATCGCTTCGCAATCGAGCGAGCCAAGGGCGCGCGGTAACTGGCATCGCCAGGATCCTCTCGCAAAGTTGCGAGTGACCGAGATTCGCGTTCTGCGTCAGGCTACGTATTTAGCGACGCCCAGAATACACATCGGAAAAATTGCTAATATTTTCGAATCAAGAATTTCATAAGTAAATATAACTAAACGCTACTGTTTAGCAATTCGATCGTTATTAATATTTTAATCGCGGATTTTCTTTCTTTTTTTTTAATTTGTCGAAATTTAAAAATCGATACGATTCTTATCATTTTCAGTGCAAGAATTTTTAGAGTAAAAAGTTTATATTTTAATAAAAATTTAATTCTCAAACAAAATCAAAATATTCATAGAGTTAAGATAGTGCTATTCATATTTTTTGTGATTTGTGTCAAAATTCAAAAGCTAATAGTCATTTTTTTAACTTTTAGTGCAAGAATTTTTTGTGCAAAGTAGAATGCACTAAAAATCGTTAAAGATTCTTTCAAAAATTAAAAAAAAAATTAAAGTACAGAATATTAATTTGATCATCACGTTGAAGATGACACGCGTTCCAAGTACTAATCAGTTTCGACATCTTTTCCAGGCTCCTTTTCCACCCGTAGATTGACGGGACAATTAAGATGAGGCGGAGCTGGTTTACCTTGCTTTCTCGCATCTTAAAAACTCATTGTCAGTATACCCCCTAACCCCCTATCGATGTCGGCGAAGAAATTAACATGCAAAATATTTTTCGCATACCTGCCTAATACCAGAGCGCCGGGTGTGATTTAATAACGCTTAATAGACTTTCATTAAAAAAATTGATGCATACTGATGAAATAATTCTAGGCTTGAAACATCCTTAGCTTTATAACATCAGCCTGCAGCATCTAAAACATAAATTTTCTTAAATAAATGGTTCTTATGCTGCGATATTATTATTTCTTTATCTCTTCGTCAATACAGCACACGCAAAGTTTGAATGACAAGCGCAGGAGCTTGCTTTGGGTAGCAAAGCTGGGTTGATTTTTTTTCTATTATAAACAGTGTAGTTTACGATGACCAGCGCGAGATAAATATGCGCGACAAACGCATGTTAGAGAACGGCCGGGGCGATTTCGAGAGATGAAGAACGGCCCGGTTGTTTCTCTCGATTGGTTCTCCTCGCGACGGGGTAATCAAGTTCCGATTATCTTTTTGTCAGCTTCTTTCGTAATCAAACGGCCCGTCGTAATCTGAGACAACTGTGGGGCGCTAACGAGAACATCGGCGACGGTGCACGGTTCGTAAGACGCGCATGCATCGGCAGTAAAACGCTCGTCCTTGTCGCCCGTATCTCCTAAAGACATCCTTACTCACGTTTAATGGTACGCACAAAGAAGGGTAACGACTGTCACGAGCGATGTCTCTAATGGCCAGGCTAGACGCGAGTGCGAAATAAGATTGCGTCTGCTTGCCGTGGTGCAGCAAACTCGACGACGTTGTAAACGCGGCGGACAATCACCGTTTTTAACGGCGACATTAAGATATCACGAATGATTGCCGTGGCGGATTGAAGGGGCCGTAAACGCGACAAACTTCGCCAGCGATATATCCCTCGGCGAAATCAGGAACTTTTTTATGGCATCTCACTGTTACGGTTCGAGTAATGTATTTTCGGCAAAATGTACTATATATTCTTTTAAATAAAATTTATGGGTCAATTTACGACTGAACTTTGATAATAATATAAAAAATATATATATGAAATATCTAACTTTTCGATATTCAGGGCTACGAATGTCTTGATTTCGATACTGTGTCCTTCGATTTTATAAAAGTTTTGAAAATGTTGTCGGAAAAAAATTAAATAATATCACTTACAGACTCCGTGAAAAAGAAAAAAAGTGTCAATCATTTTAAACTAAACTGTGCGAAATTTCAGACTACAAAGCCTTAAAGACGTCGAGACTCTATTGTTCGTCAGAATTGCAATAAATAACAGCTGTAATGTGAGTAGTTCTCTTCTCGGACGACACGCAAGCCACGAGCCGGAACGAAACGCTAACGAGACACCCGGGATACGTCGAGTACGAGAACGAGAACGTTCGCATGGTGGCGTCGAAGCGGCGGGCCTCCTCGTCGGACGCATCGCCGCCACCGGCGCTCGTAAAGACGTCCCTTTTCTTCTGCTTAATGGCACGAACAAAGAAGGGTGGTCGCGATAGTCACGCTCGCTCGAGTGGAGTGCGCTCGGTCCCCTGCAATCTGCACCGCGCGCGCATTACACATGTTTCTGCGGATGCACGCATCCGAGACGCGCTCGCTCGCGCGAGGCGTCATTATGCGAGATGGTCTTCTTGCTCCTCCAAACCGCCGCCACCTCCTCCCGCCCCTCCCTCGCTCGTCCTCTCCGGACGCCATCATCCACCGCGATAGGTGCGCGCCGATCTATTTATATCGCAATGCGCCGGTATCGGGCGGCGTTCCGCCGTGGAAACTTGGCAAGAAGCGGGTAATAGGACGGCGAAAGAAACGTAACCTTGTACTTGTTACTTCCCTTCGTCGGCGGCGACGGTCTGTACGCCACTTCGCGGAAATATTACACGGAGGTGCGCGTATGCGCTTCGTAGAAATGTAGAATTAATGAAAGCCCGATGGAGAATTGCCGCGTGGATTAAGCGCGAATGCCGGGGCGACGGGACCGACGCGGCCACTATCCAATCGAGCCAATGTTCCTTCCGCGAAAACGATAGTCGCAACGTGCCGCGCGCAGTTCGTCCGTGCGCGAAAACACGCCGCGATATTAAAGCCGTGTCAGTGATTTTCAGCCTCGGATTGTTATTCGCGATCTTTATATATGCATTTTAATTTCATTCCTCAGATTTATCGCGCCTTTTCTTTCGCTGCTTCGTCTCGGGCCAGGGATTTAATCTACATAGAAGAATCTCGTGCACCTCGCTAGCAGCATCGTATTTTTTCGAGGGAGGACAGGAACGTGGGGGCCCCGGCCACTATATCACGGGCCATCGGACGGCGAAAATTATTGCCGGTTTAGGAGTTCGTTGGCTGGATCTCGTTGAGGCCCAAGGGCCCGAAAACTCGTTAACAACGAGTCGAGAGTCGTAGACTCTGCGTCGGGAAGGGAGAAAAAAAGGAAGACGGAAGGGGCGAGAAGGCGAAACGGAGTACGAAGGGGAAGAGTGCGAAAAAATATAGCGTAGGGCCCACGAAAGCGCCTAGCGGACCCCGGAGAGGATAACACGTCGGGGGGCCCCCGAGGCGAAGGTCAAGGTTTGCGAAGCGTGGCGAACGCGCAAACGAAGCAGAACGCACGCCGGCGCGGCGACAAACCGCGAAAGCGGAGACGAGAAGGATGACTCCGCGACTCCGTGGTTTCAGGAGCAAAGACTACCGTCGCGAATCTCTTGTCGAACGCAGAGCACGACAGAATTACTATTGATCGCCCGTCGCACGATCTCTTTTTACGCCGTAAATTCGACAGCGCGGTTCCTCGAAGCACCAAGTGCCTTGCCGAAAATGGTAAAAGCTGGCAAAGCTCCTGCATTCTACTTTAGAATATTGTTTTGGATTTGTAAAAGCAATAGCAATCTACCTTTTCACCGTTCTAAACCGTATAATATTTAATCAATTACATCAATTAGAAATATTCAATAACAAAAGATAGATTAGTATCACTAAAAACAATTGTGGAAAAAACAAATATTCACTTAAGCCAAGAAAGGTTGTAAATCTCTCTCTCTCTCTCTCTCTCTTGCTTCTAGATTTCATCGAACCTTTCCCGATTGAAAATTAGTCGAAAGGCGTGCGGCGCGGAATATGAGCCGATTTTTCCCGCGAGATCGCGGTTACGCGGTTGATTGGCGTCGTGCAGGGACGACGTCGAGTCGACGACGACGACGGCAACAGCAGGTCGGCGAACCTGGCGAACGTGGCAAAACCTCGAAGGTCGCGGAGTCTCGCGCTGCCGATCCCTTAGCGACCGGTCGTCGCTTGCCCATCGCCTTCGGGCGCGATGGAGGGTGACTCTTTTTCTTCTCGTCCATCCACCTCCTCCTCTGCCCATCGCGCGGCCCTTCCTCCCCCCTCGCCCGCTCTGCCGCGCGCGCCACGGTGCATCGATGCATCGCGCGGGCCGATCCACCTTCTTCTTCTTTTTCCTTCTTCTTCTTCTTCTTCTTCTACTTCTCCTTCCTCCTCCTTTACTTCGATCCCCCTTCTCGTCCTTCCTCCTTCTGCACATCGCGGCCGTATACGGGGATTCGCGCCGATACGGTTGCCGATCGTCCGTATGGCAAAAAGCTAAACCTGCTCTCCATCGTGCTCTTCGCGGATATCTTCCTCCTTTTTTCCGCCCTTCCTCTCCGTTCTATCTCTCCGTCCAACCCCTTCGGCTCTCTTCTCTCCTCGCCAATCTCCTAAGCCACCGGTCTCGAGAGTCAACGTCGACTTCTCCTTCGTCTCCTCTTAGAGCGGATTCGCTCGTCGAGCCAATTGTGTTTCATGACAATTGCACGGCCGAACCAACATTGGGATAATTCTCTTTCAGCGAGACGAAGCGATTGTTCGCGAGCTGAATGAGCTGCGAGCACGCCGTGGAGAAAATTGTAAAGTCAAAAACTGCCGAGCGCAAGTAAATAGTGAGGATAAATCCGAGCGCAAAAATATTGGCTTTTATGCGCGATGCATCCGCCAGTCGTTGAAACGGCGATGGCGAATAATTGTTACGCTTAACAGATCCGCTGAAGCCTTTACGAACAACAATCGACCATTATCTGAATCATTCATACTCAGTGATTCTATTCCCTTCGCGAATCACGACGAATAGCAAAACAGAAGCGCGTGACGAGGAAAGCGGTCGCCGTGCGAAAGGACGGGGCAAGGGGGGGGGGGGGGGCGGAAAATGAAGGGAGGACGCGCGGCGGAGAGGAGAAAACGGGAGGGAAACGCGATGCGGCGCGTTGTCGCGATCTAATTTAATGACTGGCGCCAGGTTTCCCGTGTTAGCCAGCACCACCCGTTAATCCTGATGCACGCCTCGTTATTTCAACTCCTGTCTCTCCCTTTTTTTATTCCATTGGATTCGCGCATTTAGTCCGCCGCCGCCGATTCCACGCGCGATGACCGCGCCAGACTCGATTCGCGCGGCCTCTCTCTTTCGAATCGGCATTTTTTTTACGCATTTGATAAACAGCGGCTTTCAAATCGCTCATAATATCGATAACGCGTCCTTCTTCGCGTATCGAGCGCACGCTCGCCGCTAAAATTAGCTCACTTCGCTCACTGATATCCTTTCCTGCGCAATCAGTGACGCAAATGTCACCGGCGAATTAGGTAAGTGTGTCTCCTCTTTCGCGATGCGAATTGAGATACGAGGATTTTTGAAAATAATAATATTAACTGCGCGCGCCGCGGATCTTCAAGTTTTAACCGATAGGTCGTGGTGTCGCGCGTATTGCATTGCTCGATGGGACCTTTCTCTTTCATTACAATCCCACCCGCATAGGCGCTAACAACTCAATTCACAACGCTCGTTAAATGGCTTACGTATCGATCACGCGTCGCAAGGATACAACTGCCTGCCGTCCGCGTATTATCACGCAAATGCTAATTTATTTGTAAAAGTCTCCCCGCAATATGCCAAAGGTAACGTCACCGATTAGTGTCCGCACGTGAGAAACGTCAGCGTCAAGTTTTCTCTTACGCGCAATTAAACTCAGCAATTGATAATCCCGGTGATCGCCGTCGATGAGAAAACACGAGGCCGATATTTAATATGCATTTATTTGCGGAATTCCGATTCGGCGTCTAAATATCGCTTCGTCGAACTCGAATAATAATTCGAACGGGCGTCTCGTCGCGGAGCGATGCGAATCTACCGTTAAGGATCGCCACGCTCCATTAAATCCACGCCTTGGCCGATCGCCGCACGATTCCGCCGTGAACTCGCCGGTGGGCTCTCTCTCGCATGGATCGCGCGTCCTCGCGCTCGCGCCTCGACCGGCATGTGTTATACGCCGGCTGCCGTCCGAGCGGAGCCGCCTTCCCCGCATTTTCCGGGGTGGGTTTCTTGGCCGTCGTTTTGATCGCGGTCTAAGTATAGACGTAAGCCGTGACATCGATGGCCTGGATTCGATCGGAAGAGAACGCCCGCGAGATCGACGGCCGCGCGATGTATCAAACTTCGTAACATTCTCCGACTGAGATATTAGTACATAAATAAGCTCGCTCTTGCTTTTACACAAATGCGTTTCATATCACAAAAAATCGATGAAACGAATGTCTTGTCAGATAAACCAAAAATATTTTAAGTATATTTTCACTCTAAAAGGGATTTTTGGTTAATCGTTTCAAGCTCAGATATATTTTAATGCAACACCTGTTTTACATACCTCTGATTAAAATTATAATATTTTACTCGTAAACACCATGCATGCGTGTCACAAATTTCCTTTCTGCTATTAAATTTTCATCACTTCGGTCGATTTACTGTTATTATTTTTATTAAATTTTTCAATTAAAAAATTGATATGCACGAGAACAGATTTGGGCCTCGGCAAAATCTGGATGCGAGAATATCCCGTCGAAATTTGCATTAAGGGACATGACTTTATTATTCATATAATGAATTGCGGATGGCTATGTTTTATTTAAAAGCCTGCCCCAAGCAAATATCGCATGCCTCGCATTTATCTCCCGCCGAACGAAATGACAGTACGAGCTGCGTGACTTATCTCGGGAATGATACGGGTTAAAGTAGCTACGCGTTAAAATACTACATTCCCAACGCACAAATTCCCGAAATAATGTTGACGAAGGTCGTAAATTTACAGGACCGCTTTACAACGGCGACGGGTCCGATTCACGGATGGGATAATGACGCGATTTAGGCGAACACCGATGGTCGTTTCTCGCCCACTTGTGACCGTTCATCTAAAAGAGACGTAAAAAAAAGGGGGAGGGAAAAAAAAGAAGTTCGCACGCAGTATCCGGGGGACGATTCGTTGGTCTCGAAACTTCTTTCCCGCTCGTGCGTGTCACTCCCTCGGTACTCTCGGCCGACGACGCGTTGAGTAACGCGGTGATAAAGGCGAGAACGCCGCGGGAATATCACGATAATCGACCGAATGATGGATAATGATCGGGGCGGCTGCCTTTTGCGCCCCTTCTCGCCCCCACCGCGCGGCCGACCATTATTCAATTGAATTCAATGCTACGCCGACTATTACGGAATTGACTTCGAGAACTTTCTTTCGGGCATCCGTCTCGCCGCACAGACACTACTTCCGTCGGTCGACCCTACGCGAAACGACCTGTAAGCGCGACTGGTCGTCGATAAAAAAAAAATGCAGGGTTGTAGTTTCGTGAAGGGTTGCAGAAGGTAACTTAAGATCAATTTGCTTTTATAATTCTTATTTAGTGCCGGAGACTCTTGCAAATTGAAAGGCGTAGTCCTTTTTTTCTCAAACCGCACGGCAGCTTGTCATAAGTTTTAACGCCCGTGAAATTTAATCACGCTTTTATCAATTCTAAAAGCCGTTCATTCGGTGTCTGTATTTTACGATGACGGCTCTATGATCGATGCAGGCTCGATGTTGTTCTCATTGTCAGTCGAGAGCGATCTCCCGCTGATAACAGGCTTATGGCGAACGCGTGTATTCTTGCTAATAGGAGTTTCATTGCCGCTCGGGCCGCCTCGAACTCGTCTCGCTCGGATTCGCCACATACCTGGTCCCGACGACGATAAAAGGGGCACCCAGACGGAAACTCGCGCCGGTGAATTTATCGTTGCAGCGCCAGGCGAAGGCGAATCGTTAATTCCCCACCGGTAGCATAGTTGCGTCACGTAGCATCGGGTACACGAAGCAGGCGGCGGTGCGGCGAATTCCTGCCGATTCCACCGCCGGGCTTTTTTTCCTTTCTTTCCTCTTCCGACTGTGCGCTGAGCTTGGGCTGACTACTGGCATTGAGATCGTCGAGAAACGTCTATTGTACTTCGCACTTCGCACCCAGACTGCTAATACGGGCGCCGTATGCCCGATGAGACTTCCTACGTTGCTGCGAGCGAAGTCAGAAATTTCATGACGCACGAACGAAAGGTGCGCGAATCAAATTCTCCGGAATGATAGATTAGTTGAGCGAGCGGGGCGAGCGATCGAGAGAAGGCAGACAAATCTAAGCTGTGGGCGCGGTACATGAAAAATAGTTTAACATAAACTCAAGCCGATTTCCTCTGAAATTTTGCGTTAAAAATGATTTACAATTATATCTATTTTATTCTGTCTTTCAAAAAATTTGATGACACTGATATATTGTCTACAACTTATTACATTTTCAATTATTCTGTTAAAAAACGCATAAGCGTATTTTTATTCTAATCCAATCCGATGCATTAATTAAGCTAACGTCAAAGTAATAATTATAATTTTTATTATTCTAAAACATTCAATGCGTTGCTGTTTCCAAAAGAATTTTTTTTAGACCAAACCGACTTTTCACCCGAACTGACTTGTCGCTAAGCAATCAAATTAAAATGCTGAATGCATTTCGATAATAACACGGAGGTCTTACGTTAAATATGTCCGAACCTGTTCATCAGTTTATCGAGGGCGTGGCATAACGCATTATTAATGATGCGTCTTAATTGGTCCAGCAATGAAACGCAATTTCAACGTTGTCGTTGCCCAAGCCTTGAGTCGCGGAAAAAATAGAAAAACCCCACCGTAATGAATATTTATGATGTGCGATTATATTTTCTATCGTCACTTTCCTATCCTTGTCTTCATCGAGCAGTGGTCTTTCAACTTGCATCACTCACGATTAGACGTGAAATTATCTGCCCCCTGCTGGTACATGAAAATACCACGGAGAATGTCGTCAAAATCAAATCATCGACGACACAATATTAATAATAATCGATTATTGAAGTTTTAATTTTATTCCTTAATGAAATATTCACGTAAATAATTAATTCATTAAAATAAATTAGCGTTGTAAACTAATTTCGATTAAGTTCAAGACTATCGGACATACATCTGCTACTTTTTCGTCTTCCTTTTCATGACAAAAAATATAAAAAAGGTATTTATCAAAGATATTCCGATTTTGTCAAAATTATTAACATTAAATTACACACTGATAAGTAAATACATTAAATATTATTACACATAACATGCTATCTGATTTTCAATCATGCAAAATTATTATTCTGAAAAATTACGACGTAAATCGTCCGAATAAAACGATACGCTGGACATAAAAGGATTAAGGGACGTCGTGTTTTCATCAAGCGATAAGACGATCGAAAATAAAACTAACAGATCGTTTCGAAGCCGTAGTTAAGATCAGATGATGGATCGTGATCCGCGAAACTGTGACGGTTCAGCGTGCCGTCTCATAATTCTTCAACCGAAATACACGGCGATTAGATAGACGGTGGACCTGTCGCCTGCGCCTGTCCGATAAAAAGAGATCGAAATAAAATTAACAAGAGTCGATGGAACTAAGAACCAATTTACAGTTATCGCTAGAAGAATGTAGAAAATAAGATCGATGCGCGACGTCTCTCAGACGCGAACGTTGCGAATAAATAAAAATTACATCTGCGCAGTTTTCTTCTACGCAGTCCTTTCTAACAGCAGAGTTCACGTCGAGTGTCCTCGACATTGACACTTTCTTAGACCCGAATTAACGCTGATTTCATTCGCGACGCGTTTTTTTAATCAATCGTGCTAAGCGCCGCTTACGCGGCGCAAATGTGTGACGTAATTAGTGTGCCTCTTCTAATTGACGGCGTCGAAGGTTGAGCCAAGCCGGCGCTGCTCCTTCTCATTTTCATGCTTAGAACGTGCGCCACGAACAGCACTGAGTGATTTTAAAGCTTGGAGCTGTGTGAAAAAATGTCAAATTAAAAAAAATGCTTCCAGCTGCGTCAATTTAAATCGACTTAATAATCATGATAAATAGATTTTTTCTGTAAAAAAATAGAATATTTACTTTAAGTAAATACGCATCATAGCAGATGTTGATTAGCAACTACTGTTAATATGATAAATTTTTTTATAATCTTCCTTGCGACGTTAATTAATATTGGCGCCAAACGCACGTGTATTTCGTCATTATCAATGTTACTGCGTACTTAAATCTTTTTTTTCGCGTTTACGCTAATGCATAATGCTATCTAATGACCAAAGCACTCTGTGATACGCCAGTATATATTTATGTATGAGACTGGCTTCAGAATTCATAAATGCAAAAACAATGCAACGGACTTTTTATCCATCGCTGGGATCTCCTTCAATGCTCATATTACATCTTGTTACAACCACTAAGTATATCTCGAAGTAATCTTTATTAACTGTCATAAAACATCCTTTTTGACAGTATAATTGAATTTTTATCTCTCTTTACTCAGAATGCATTATCAGCATTATCAGTATTATTATCATATTATTGATTTTGTCGAGGAATTGATAGCTGGCTACAAATGATGGCGAATATTAGAACTTGCTTCTCGCTGCGTTACCAAGAAAATGCGGATTTAGTACGACAACCGGTTATGCAAGTATATTTACATCGCGACTGTTTCTAAAACCTATAAATCCAAAAAGAGTGCAGCGGATTCCATTCACGATCGGGATTCCTCTTATCGTTAAGCGTGCGTCCATTGACAAAGTCACGAAGCGACATCGCGCTCGGAATATCACATCGGAGCTGATGAATATCGCGAAAGCCCAGACCAAGCAGGAAGAATACTGACGGTTCTCTTACATGGCGTTACGACGAGCGACCTCGAGGCGACTAATCCGAAATAGATATCTCAGCCGTATCAATATTAATTGAATTCTCTGTCGATTGAAATATGATAATAAAACACGACATAAATTATCATAAAAATATAAATCGATTCAAATATAAAATTATTCGACAAGATAGCTACATTTTCTTATTGTTGCTTTTTATTTAAACAAATTTTTTTTATTAAAAAGCGCATCATTTTTCGTCTGCTCAAGATTTTTCTAACAAGACTTACAAATTGCATACAAGTCAATTAAACAAAAATTAATATAAATCTGAACAAATTACAATCACAAATTTGTAAATTTCGATATCTTGCAAATCAGTTACTCTGTTGTTAAATAAGTAGAATGCGAAATGCGAAGAAAGTGCGGCATGCGTTGTCAGAGCCTATGGAGAATGATGATTCTTGAGCGAAGGATGAGTCACTTCCCCTGGTTCGTTCTCGAGAGATAAATATGAATTAAACATCTCTATTCAAATACACATTCGCGTTAATCGACCATACTTATGCATTGGAGAACGTGAACCTTCATCCGAAATAACCGAAAGAGACATACCGCGTCCGCGGTTAAAGCGGTATAAACGACCTTGTGTAACAGTATGTTCACTATTGTCGAGGTCGCGAATTAATATGGAATTTGCCATCATTTACGTATCCGGTAGTCATATTTGCACGTAAGCGGAAGGAAAGCGATCGAAGCGACGCTTCTTGGGGACGAAATTTCATTTATCAACACTCATTCAAATGTACGAAAATTTCACTTACGATTGGAAGTGAAATTTATCAACGTGTAATTTACAAGCTCTCTGATTATACGAATTCATGTGTGTCTCTTCGAATGGAAACTTCTAAATCCACTATCATGCAAATCGTATCCGAGGAATCGTTATACGAATCGCGTGTCGCGTTTTATCCTAACAAACGAAGTTCAGTGTGATTTAACCACGGACAATCTCCGTCTCGTGTAACCCTATCATGCGCACTGCTGCCTTCGATCCAAGTGGACCCCAAGGCCTGTAATTCGATCTGACCCTAATAGATACTCTTGTTTGTCCCACGAAAGATAAAAGAGACCTTTAGTGAGTACTCATTGCCGAGGGATCTTTTGAAAGAAATCCGACCCGGTAGTATCGCGACTTAAGACCGAGTTAGCCCTTCAAAAGGTCTGCAGCAATGAAGGGTCTGACAACGGAATGTTACCAGAAGCGCAAGTGGAATTTTCCCATAGACGTCCTCGGACGCAAACGGAACAGATTGATAGTGACAAAGTTATTCTGAAGTTACTCCCCCTGACGTTTTTAAGAAGCCATTATTCATTGATCATGCCAATAAAATAGACAAATAATGTGTTAAGAGAAAAATTATTTGAATAGAGATTATATCAAGTGTCTTTGAACACAAATATCGAGCGTATCATTTAACGAATGTTTTCTTTTTTGTATACCGTCGGATTATTCAAATATCTCTTCAAGATTAATTACAAAAATCTTTCCAAATCTAACGTACTTTAATCATTAATCTGCTAAAAATATTTTTATATATCAATTTTTGGATAATTTTTTGTCGATTTTCTTCTTCGAAAAAAGCGATATACAGTGCGACGAATGCAGTGAATCGATTGGTTGCTCATTAGCTACGTCATTGAAACGACGTGACCCTGAATGCAAATACGCGCCAGCCAAGTTCGCGGTCATTTCGCATTTCGTGATCGCGCAAAGAAATGATGCGGATTATGACATCTCATCCGCGGTCATCAAATGCAAATCGAGTGTCCTCACGGGCGGCCAAGCGTACGGCTTCGTCGAGGTAGATCAAGGTAAATCGGGTGAAGCGCCCGGTTAAGGAAAAGTAGGAACCGATCTGCGCGCCGGCACGCATATCGACGCACGCATTGTAATTCATTGACGATCAGCAAGCGCAGTTGACGGCGAAGTATGTAGAGGAAACGACAAGGACAACGATACTTCTTCTGACTTTGTAGAAAAATAAGATGATTTATTAAGAATATCGGGATGCAGGGCGAGATGTTTCCCGACTGCTCCGACTGACTCACTCGATCGGAAATACACGCATCTCCAACGCTAATAGCAATGTGAAACATTCGTCGAAGTCCTATCTATCGTTCTGAATCGACTATCGCACATCGTAAACACATACACGCATACATACAGCAAATTGCTTGCAAGTATGAATGAGCATACTGAGGACTCATCGTCTCGCGCGTGACATGCATAAAAAATTTTTCGCGTTTTTTTCCCACTTTATTCGACACATTTATTTTTCTTATGTCGCTTCGAAAATTTCTTATAAATTTTTTACGAGTTTAGTGCGTAAAAGTTGATGATTCTTTCTCTATTATTTTCAAATATAACTTCATATTTATAAAATAGATCCACAAATCACAGATTTAAGACCGGCCGTGAAGGCCAGAGTCGCCTTAAAGCAGCTTCGATTTAATAAACTTTCTTTATTTGTCATAAATAATACGTCATAAATTGTAGATTTTATTTAACGAAGAGATAGCTAATTGCTATACCAACTTTATTTAATGCACATTGTTGATGTAACCTTTCCAGACCTGATTCATTCTTGCTCTAAGCTTTTCGTGTCAACTCAGAAGAATAATATGCTGCCTCTTGCGGCTTGCAAATCACAGACCATCAAATCATTTACTGTTTTTTTACAAATTGTTTCATTCTGCGCAGCGCGGAAACGACCGAAGTCCGCGGCGTAATTCATCGCGGCGCAACTAGCGATACGTGCAAATCGATGCTTGTCGACCGGTTTCGCTAAGGTCGTGCACTACATAACGAGATCATTCCCTAGCAGGCCGCCGTGCCCGGCACGGGTTTGCATCGAGATGCATAACAGATAACGCCTTCCCCCGCAATCGACAAAACCTGCCTTCCTTTCTCATCACGGCGGACGTAAAGATGAATCTATACGACGGTTCAATCTTAACGATGAATCAGTCTGAGATAAAGCCTCGAAATTGCGATTAACTCTCTTTATAGATCCGCATAGTAATAACTTGTCTATCGCTCTGGAACACATCTGTAAAATAATTCTTTTAATTGGTTCCAAAATAAAGAAGCTGCAAATTTGCTCTCGGACACGTTAAGTTTATCTCGGCTTCATATTGGACGCGCAAATAAACGTCACTTGCTGCAAAACCTGTTATTAGCGTATTTATTTCACGTGGGCGCTAATATACACATTTGAAACTCGAATCGACGTTCATTAAGGTGAACGCGCTGATTTTCAACACTGTGTGCTCTACTGTGTGCGAGATTTTACAACGCAGATCCCGCCGATTGTATGCACCTGTGTCAGCATGCAAATACACCACTCGCGGGGGACCGGTTCGTAAAGGTCGTGCATTATACCGAGGTCGTTTTCTCCATGAGTGAAGATCGATAATATCTGACTTGCTCGCATGGCCTATTCGCGCAATGACGCTCAATGAATTATTACAATGAATGTGTTTGTAAGAATTTTGTATCTACAAATTTGCTAAGATATATATTTATCTGATCTTTTCTCGCGTATCGAGGATTAATGACAAATTCTGAAACCAATCTAATTTTTTCAATAAATATTATCCTAATTAAATCTCTATTAAATTTTTGCTAAATAAAAGTCTATATTTATTATTAATTAATAATAGAAATTGAAGATATTTAAATATATTATTAATTGATTGATATATTCCAGTGTTAAAAACAATCAGATGCGTAGAAATGTAAGAGCACATCATGCATTGAAATCGAGATGGAAAAATTATTGGAAAAATAATTAATAGTAATGAATTTGACTGTGGAATACTGACATAGAAAAATTAGTTCATTGAAACTTAGGGTATATTATATAATGATTATGTAAAATTTTACTCGCGCAATAATTTTTTTATTATTAGCTTAGATTGAGGAAATGGAAAAGACCACGCGAACGGACTGGTACAACTCCATAGTCGATATTATTCGTATTGCAGAAATAAAATTTATTATACTGTTCCAAGTATTTGATATTAGAATTATGAGTATGGATTCTCAGAAAATATCAAATATGCATGTGCCAGCTGATTGACTACAAATCGCTGCAATTACAGAATATACAAACAATGTAAAATCTATCGCGTACAATTTAATATCTCGATATGGAATCTTTAGCGAATTTGAAAGTTGATATCTTCCTAAGAAAAGCTTGTAACAGTAATCTCAGATTTGACGACAGTTTCGAGACACCAAGTAAAAATAAAAACTGCAAAATTATATTTTACAAATCATTGGAATTAAATTATCTCCAAAATTCGAGTAAGTCTGATATAAAGAATTGCGATTCTCGATTTTTAATCGAACAATTTGGAATAAAAAAACGCGATAGAGGCGGCGATGCGAAATTTCGTGAATCTCGGCGCAGTTGCACATGCAAGAGATGCATCGCTGCACGCGAACGCCGCGAAGCGCAAAGGAGCGCGGCACCGGAGGGGTGAGAGGCGATCGGAACCGAAGAAGGAGGAGACGCAGCAGAGAGAAAGGGGGAGAGACGAGAGAAGGCGAGAAAAAGTCGCGGACATTAAACTGCCCGTTCGCTCTCTCGGCCTTAGGGTAAAAAGATAACAGAAGAGAGGTAGGAAAATAGATGAAGAAAAGGATGAGTCGCGACGGAGGAGGACGGTTGGGAAAGGAGGATGAGGCGAGGGCAAGGATGCACGGGGCGGTGACGATGCGGCCGCGAGGGAGAGATGCGAAGGGAGGCGAGAAAGAAAGAGAAGGGCGGACAAGAGCCGCGGGGAGGGAATCGAAGAAAGAAGAAGCCGTCGTGCCTGGGCCTGTTCTCTCGAGGTCGCACGTACGTCCGTATAATACTCGTAATACGTGTAATACGAATAATACCTGTAATACCTGTGTAACGCATTATACGCCAGCGCGCACGACCGACCGGCTCTCCCGCGGCAGCAGGCGACGACGACCGGTCGCGCCTCCCGCGTCCTTGCGACTCCCCGCGACTTTCCAAAGGATCTCGCCGGCAGGTGATTAGGATTAAACGAGTGAAATAAGACGAAAGGGTCTCGCGCCTCACATCGATGCGTATGCTTAAATCGCGCAGGAGGCAGACTCGAACGAGTGATCCAATTTGATTAGAAAAATATAAATATTTCTAAAAAAAAAATATTGAAAATTTTACATCGCAGTTGATGTTTGCGGAATGAGAAAATAATCTTGAAAAAAAATCAAGATCTCAATTTCTGTGATGCACATTTATTTAAATCACCAAATCATCCTTGATGCATCTTTTTTAATAACAGTAATCGATGCAATAGAGAGATGAAATCACACGATGATCATAAGGAGATAAGAAAAAAAAAAAAAAGAACGTCGAAGAATGACAATGACGTTACTCAGAAGTCATTTTATACGCATTGTACGCGTGACGGTCGTCAGTGCGTGCAAGCACCTGTCTGAGAACAATTATCAACGATCGATGGACGGAGGTGAAGGTTACTTTGATCGCCGATGAAAGTCTGCGAGGGTTCTACAACCGTCCTTCCGACGCATAGAAAATTGCACGGTGCACGGTGCAGGGAATTATAGTGATCGTATTTTTCGAATGATACCCCGCGCCGCTGTGTCAGTGCTCGTTACTGAAATAAATTCCGTGCGTTGCGGAGACTCGGATACGCATACGATATTTAATTCGACCGGTTTTTAAGCCACAATCGGATCGCGAATCGGACGCATAACTTATGCACATGTAGCTGCATCGAAGAGGAGACGCATAGCGATGTGAATGGAGGGAATAGATAGAGAAAAAGAAAGGGGGAGGGAGAGAAAGAAAGAAAAAGAGAATGAAGCGCGGGGAAGAAGGGAGGGCCGATAAGAGGGTGGAAAGAGTGAGGAAGGGCGGGGAGGAAGGGAACAAGCCGGCGAGCGAGACATGGATATATTGTACGGCTAAGACTAAGTTAGGATGAGGATAGCGGCGATTATCTTAACGATCCCCTGCGGCAAAACCTGAACGGCAACCCGTTCCGGCCGCGTCCGTCGTCCCGGGCCCTAGTATATACCGGCTAATGCCGCTGCTGTTGCTGCTGCCGGGCTGCTGCAACGACGTCGTTGCTGCTGCAAAAGGAACGCGACGCAGTCGTTCACCGTAGAGAAGGGGGATAGAAGAGCCAGCTGAAAATAACTTACCGCGGCCGCCGGCAGAAGCACCGAAGAGCTCGGGCGAGTTCAGGAATCCTTCCTCTCGCGCCGTCGCGCTCGTCTTCCTCTTCCCTTCTTTCTATAAACGAGGCTCTAGGCGGGATTATCATCCGCGAATACGCAATTTGTCTCTATCGACGGCGCGAGCCGTTTGCGCGAACGCTTCCGCCCTTCGACGCCGGAATAAAATTCCAACGCGAGAATAAAGTCTCCTCGAAAACTGAAATTTTTCACTCGTACAAAATTTATTGCCTCCGGATATGCTCGGACCTTTAAACGCTTAAATTTAATTCCAAGTTTCTTATTACTCGCATAATCTTGCATTTTTATCAATCTCCATCATTGTTCTTCGGATTTCTAGACGGTACAGCCTCAGTTTCAATTTTTGATTTGCAGTATAGCGATATGTGTTTGAAAATATTTTCTAGCAATAATTTTTTATTCTATTTCTGAGTTTCATCAACCGCGAAGAAAGAGTGGCAGAGAGGTTCCTCGTGATGGGGACCTACTCGATCATCTTCATCGATCCGCATCCTTCCACGACGTCGCGCAAGGTGTCGTGCGGGATGGACGGGAGACGGATGGAAAAAAAGAGAAGGACAGCGCGGGGAATCGCGCGACGTGATGTACGCGTCGAATGAAAGAACAATTACACCATGCCTGCCGTGCACGGGAGAGGATGAGAAGAGACGGACCTTGGGCTCCTTGCGAGATAATCATAACGTTACACGATCCGCGCCATAATGCCGTGTAATGTCTGCGGTACGATGTACATTGCGAGACCATTTACCGAGCGGCTGTCTCTAAAAGTGGGACCGCCGCCGCCGCCATAGGTATTGACGGTCGTGTCGAGCGCTTCCTCTCGCCGCCTCGGTCGATTCGCAAAATTAGAAATCCACAGCTATTCCTGGATAATGGGATCGTGTGTGCGTTTCGTCGTCGTCGTCGTCGTCGTCGTCGTCGCGCGCGCGCGGGAGGGAGAAAAAAAGGAGCTTCGACCGTCGCTCGCGCGATTTGTGGGTCAGGGAGGCACGAGAGGAGGCGAAGGAGGAAAAGAAGGCGACAAAAGGAAGAGACAGACCCGCCGCTGTCGGTAGGACGCGCCAGGACCGCTGTTATCTGGGTTGCCACGCGTCGTCATTATTTCATAATCAACAGGAAAAGTTCACGCTCTTCCAACGATTTTTAGCACAAAAATGCTCCAACATCCGCGCTCCCATTATATTATTTTAAATAAATTAATGTAATTTCAGAAAATAAGTAAGAGGGAGTTTTTATTTCAAATTTGCGTCACAATTTCCCGTTCTCTTAATTATTTTATAAAGTTTATATTTCTGCAATTTTTTGAATTTACTTTTCTTCTTTCTTCAATAAAGTAAAAAGATCGGCGCAAAAGTGAACTTGTTCTTTTTATCATTTAAGTGTCTCTAATTATAAAATAATCGATTACGAAATTCTGTAAATAGATTAAATTCCGACACTGCGGCTCTGCGGTCAGGGCTGGCCAATATTGTATCATTAATTAACGTAAAAGTAGACGATGACGACAGACATTCCGCCAGCTACAACCCCGATATCGCGAGCCACCTCCCATGTGCCACCACCGTGAAAACCGGATTGAGTTTGGGATAAAATTAGGAGTCAAGTAGTCAAGGGCGACCGGACCTGCCTAAACGTTGGCCTCTCGATCACTGCTTCTTCTCTCCCTTCCCCCACGTCCTTTTCTATAATGTGCACATTCTTTGCTGCCACGGCAATAACTCACAGCTCGTGCTGTTTTGTGGAATCCCATAACAACATTGGAGAAGATCTTGAAATAATCGCTGTTAACGAACATCTCCATATTCCTACTTCAAGATTCTCTCGCAAGGGAAGAGCTCGATATTGAAGAAACGCGCACGGTTTACTTCGCGTAAACAATGCAACACGAGGAAGGCTCACGTGTCTTTAGCCAGACCACTCTCACGGTTGCACAAGAGAATCCTTTTCAGATCTTACATCTCCTCGCAAAGGAAGATGTGAAGTTTGCAGAAGTATACGCTATATACTGCTTCAGCGAACAAAGTGCAATAGAGAGATCACCATTCTTGCAACAGGCGTCTTTTTGTTTCTTTGACGACTTCATATTTTCATACTTTTACCTTTTAACGCGCGATTGTCTTCATGAATAAACGTGGCGCGAAAAAGGGAGCGAGTCGCATGACTCAACGCGACAAGATCAATCGAGCAGTTTGATAAAATCCCAGACACAAGTCAAAAGGAAACGCGTAACGCGTTGCACGAAGGACGCACGGCGATACCTCGCTTTTAACAAGGCAGCTATCGGTATCGGTCGACCAACGATGATTCATCCGCGACCGCGAATCACCGATTGTTAAACGAGAATCACCGGTTGTTAATCGCACGCGCTTGATTGCCAAAGGTGATTGAAGAACTTAAAGCTTCTCATTTCGCGGCTTTTACAGAGAATCGCGCACTGACGCGTACAAGATGGTTGCATATCTTAAGTAAGTCATTTAGGTGTGCGTGTTGGATGTCAATCAATGGCGATTGTAAAAAGAAGACTTTTCAATCAGACTCAGAAACGATGCGGGATGTGACGTAAGCTGAAAACTTCATTTTTTTTTATAGAAAGAGAAGAGTAATTTTATCATCAAGCAGTATGCAACGGAAAAATACACTAACAGATAAAACAAGATAAAGACCTTATCGTGCAAAAGATTTATAAAATTCATACTTCGCAAACGCTAACTTTAAGAATTAATTGATGATTCGAATAACTTTGCGAATGTAATAATTCGTGCGTTATATTTTATAAAAAAATAAGTCATTATAAATTACTATAAAAAATAATATATAATATTACACATAATACAATTCCAATTTGGAATGTAACTGTAATGATATTTCATTTCATTAAAAGAGATTTCTCGCTACTACAAGACGGAAAATTTGCTCTCCTCTCTTTGTGCGTTCTTGAATTAAGCGTGACGGGAACGTAAACGGAAGTGTACGGTAGGGTATTATCCTTCGTGCCGATATTACAATAGACAGTTGTTACACATCGTTTACGGCGCAATAATACAGGTGCGATTTTCTCTTATGCGGTATCGAGCGCGTCATGCGGTCGCAGTTTAATGACGTCCTCGGTGCACCTCGCGCTAAAACTCGCGCATTGCTGACAGTTCGTGATTCATCAGCGATGAGCCGATTATTTAACAAGTCCATTATCATCGTCGCGTGCGTAAACAAAAAATTGTCTGCTACCGCTTCGCGGCCGTAAGATATCACTCGCAAATTTTCCATTTGCAAAAACATTGCGCGATAATAAAACAGCGGACATAATGAAATAAGTGTACTTAAGGAAAGTCAAGTCCGTGGCATCATTGCTTTTGCGGAATAGCGCGGATCCAGCGCGTACAACTCGTACCTTTTTTTTTTTATATGCGGTAATAAAACTCCGACTTTATGGGCATACAACGACAGCGTCCTTGATGCGCGTGCTCAACTGTGAAAAATCGCGTCTGTGCCAATCAGTATTGTACCGGGGATGAACGGGCAAGAGAATGGAAGGGTAAAGTGGCGTGGCGAATCAATTTAACGGGAATTACTCGGAGAGTTTCAGGCTTTCGTGCAATATGACGAATTCTTGCGCGAAGGAAAGAATTTTCCACCGTCTCGTAGAAAGAAATTCTTCCTAATTAATTCGAATAATAATATTCCATATATTTACGCAGCTTCCATTCTAAATTTAAATTAGTATATTATATGTATTATCACGTGTTATTTTTTACGTGTTTCAACATGAATTCTTTTAAACTATAAAATAAAAAATTAAATATGTTGTGTACTATCAATATATTTAAGATAGCAATGGCCTCCCATTACACGTATTGGATAATTACCTTTAAATTATAGATTTGTTTACAAATTCAAAATTAATTATGCAGAATTTAGATAAAAATATGCCATGATATTTAAAATCTTTGACAAACTTAGATAATTTCGTATAATTTTGACGTTCATCCTCGCGCATCAGATATCCTTGTTCCAATTCGATAATTTAAGTAGAATATTCATTTTCAACCTCGCGTCTTGAAGGAATCGTTGTCCTTCGGATGCGCGCGCTCGCGTAAAAACTTTCCAGAGTTAATATGCAAAATTCGCGAGCGTGACATGCGGAGGTGCCGGACGTAATTAGTGCCGTTAAAGAGACATCGCAAAGGAACGGCGCCTAGAACGCCATAAAAAGTGATATAAAAACATCGTATTTTTCCCCGGAGAACCGCGATTACGCTGCAATAATCGGTATTGCAGTAATTATACCACAGAAACGAATCATACTAAAACTCCCAGCGGCACATCATATCTATTATTGCGATCTTCTTTTACGCAATCTCGTAACCGAATAAGATGAGTTTCGAAGAAGAAGCGCCTTGTTCTTTCCTTATTATTTCAAGAAGACAGACAAATAAAAGCGCATACGTTAGCGTGATATAACCGCTCGTGCTACTTTTATCAACTGAGAAACGGCTTTTCTTAGCGAAAATTTAACCGGCAGTTAATTAAGAGTCATCCAATCTATTTTTTAGCAAACAACAACTTAATAAACGCGCATTATTCTAACGGTAAGTATGTAACGGTTGAAAATCGCTGGTTGTAAAGTAGTCACTGCCTCAGTAACAACTGCGAGAATCCAGGAAGACGGCACGATGCTGCAAAACGATGTATCAAAGAGAATTGCGATAATATTGGAGAATGTTACGTGTTCACCCGCGAGTGATGTTCTATTCTTAACTGATAATTGCGAGATCAACATTTGCAATCCCCGAGTGGAATAAATTGACTGCTAAAAAAAAACCCACTTTAATAAATAATGAATTTCAATTCGTTCAGAAAGCAAAAACACGATTTAATTTAGAAATAAAATAAATCACATTCAACTTTTTCTATAAAAGCAAAATTTAATCTATTTTTCAGCTTCTTTGCTTGCAAGACACCTATTAGAAATGATTTAAAGCTTTCGTGATACGCTTGAAATCGAGGTAGCGAATCTTATAGGTGAGGTCATCAATCTTGGATAAGCATAATACTCAGGAGATTTAAATCGTGAATTATTCACGATTCTATTAATTTACGAGCGTGCCTAAACCAATATGCGAGTAACGGGTGTTCGAGTTTGGATAGCACTAAAATATTTTAATATGAGCAGAGGAGAATTATCGACAAGTGTTATGTCAATTAAGTTTGAACATTAAAATGGTTCCGATCGATTGGCGCCGGTTTATTATACAGATTTTGGACGACAAGAATGTAAGGAATTCTCATGTCGGATTTAAACGACCGTGATGATAAATCATGTACGAGGTACTTCAGCTACGTGAGCTCGGTAAATTTAAGGAGGTTGAGTAAAGATTGAGCGCAAATATGTTTAAGAATGATTTAAGATTACTGCGTCGAGATCGCAAAAATCGCAATAATGATCTTGATCAGTCATCTTCGCAAATTTCAAAGCTTGAATAAAAAATGAGAAAGAATTGAATATTAAATAAATAATTAGTAATAAATCATTTTCAACAAACAATAAACAAATAAGAATGAAGAATAAAATAGTAATAAAATCGACTTTGACCCAAATTATATTAGCAATCCGTATTAATTAAATTAGCTAAGTGTACCTTGAATTTTTATCTTGATATTATTCATAAAATTTATTTTTTTATCAGATACAATATTATAGTCGCAGCGACTTAAAATATATAATTATCAACTACTATGAATCAATTTTAAAACGTGATACGACTGATTTACTGGCAAGATGGCAAGATGTAAAATATTTATAGCAGCATCTTATGTAACAGAGATTAAACGATCGTATTTTGATCGGAAAGCAAATCATTGATAGCACAATAACAATTGATGAAGAGAGAAAATGAGTTAAGTACTTCAGCTGTGATAATTATTCGATTATGAACTGATATTTTAATAAAGCGATTAACAATTTTGAATAGGCAAATGTGCGACAATACGTACGTGACGGAATGATATGTAAAACCGACGGTTTACATAATGTCCTTATGTACATACGCACTGGCGCGTGTATCGCACGCGTGCACGACTCATCGAGCGTTCCTCGATGAGTCACGGCGACGAAGAAGATGAAACAATTTACCTGGTGCCTCACAGTTTATCAAGTTCAACATATTTACAACGCGTAAAACGATACACCAGCATTTCTGTAATGGAAAATCTGATTAAAAAATGATAAAAAAAAACTGTAAATAACTACATGACACCTTGAGGAATCACATTTATCTTTCTGTTTACTCAAATATTTGAGAAAATTTACTTATCAACAAAAGTTCAAGCTTTCTTACACTTGTATTGTCTTCTGAGCGCTTTTACGGAAAATTTCAATTTTTATTTCTTTTAAGCACAAAAAATATACTCCCTCTTTTATTGATAGTTATATATTACATAATTTTACTGGGAAATGTACGACATTTTTATGCGATACTTTCGACAACAAAACTAATCAAATTCCTTTTCGCTTACAAATTAAAAACAAAATAAGATAAAACGCTAAAATTTACACATTTTCGATTATTTAGCCATGTCGAGCACGTGCGGAACGATTTGTTTACGCTCACTGAAAGAATCTTCGCCACAAATGAGGATAAGACAAAAATTTGTACGAGGAAGATACGTCTTCGAGTCAAGAAGGTCATATCATAATAACTCCACAGTCGGGAAGACAACAGTTTGATCACTTAAGACTTCCTCTAAATTTACCAAGAAACGCCGATTAAATTTTTAAGACCACGATAAAACATAATGCAAACAAAATATTATTTGCATTTTATTTTCGTAATTGAAAAGTTATTGCACTCTCATCTTTTTGTCGGTTTTTTTAACCAGCAATTCGATTGCGAATTGAAGAAAACAAATGCCGATTAATCCGGTTTAAATATATTCAAGGTTAGTTCGTTTTACACTCTATCAAAGCTTGTATTGCCCTGCACTTCCGCTCGATATACTGAATGGTCCCAAATGAATGCTTTTAAAACACAAACGCGACACGTCATGCCGGCATGCGACGTGTACAGGTGCGTCCTGAACAACTAGTCGAGCAAGTATGGTACGCA
The DNA here is from genome assembly GCF_040581485.1 of Linepithema humile. NCBI lineage: Eukaryota > Metazoa > Arthropoda > Insecta > Hymenoptera > Formicidae > Linepithema > Linepithema humile. The sequence continues at coordinate 20,743,629 of NC_090128.1, read as the reverse complement.
TGCATATATAGAGAATAATTTTCCAAAAGTGCTCTATAGATATTAAATTGTTGCACATAAGAATTGATAGGGAAATCCTATATCTAGTCACGCATAAGTATTTCAAGGTTCTTGGTTCCATTCGACGATGATTCAATATATATGAGAGAATTGCTGTTAAAAGTTCCATAACAAGTGTATAATCGTTGGTTTCGGTCGAAACTGGAAATCGTAATCTCAGAAAATTGTAAGACCAACTTTTCCGTAGAGAATTTCCATTATATACATTTCCATAAAAAAGAAACTATATTTATGTTAAAGCCACGCATATCATGAATTCTTGCACTGGTATCCCGCACTGCTATAATGTAATGTATAATAATGAAGCAAGATATAAAAGTATAAATGATAGAGATAAGCGAAATGTACTGACAATGGAATATGCTTTAGAATCCTCATTTTCTACGAACGCATGAAAATATTTTAACAACCAAAACGCAATTATAAAAGTAAAAAAATAAATTTAGAAGTTTTAAAGAATATTCTAATTTTTCAGGCTTCTTCTTTAAGTAATTTTTTTGTTCTTTCAAATTTTTTATATTATTCTCGGCACTCTCTGACCAAAAAATCCACCGAATGTTTATCTCACGCTAAAAGTAATCTCACGATCCGAGTAGAACTCGTCTTTAACTGCAAATTAAATTATCTTTACGAATAAATCGAGAAACTATAAGCCTTTAGATACTCTAAATTTAAAGTATCCCAAGCTCTTTCTCTGAAGCTTTGTAAATACAAAATCAAGTAGTCAAAAATAATTTTCGCAAAGAAAAACGAGGTTAAAGGAAAATTTGCACATTCATGGTTTCGATATAAAGGGAACGATATAACAGTTGAAAAATTATCGTAAGACAATTGTTAATACTCGACGCTGAATGTATGTATACAACGCTCGCAGTTAAAAGGTTCGCCCAAGGCGTGATCGCAGTGGGTCAGCAACACGCGTTGCAAATCCATGCCCGAACTCGAAGATCTCGGGACTTGGTACGCAAGTACGTACCGGGTGTAAACGTGGGCCAGAACGGAGAAGAGCGAAGGAGTCGACGAACAGGCCGAGATCAGGCAGAAGCGGGCGAGAGTGAGAAGGAGGAGGTAGAAACGCGAGAAACGGTGTAGGAGGAAGAGAAAGAGAGAGGAGGCGGAGGACAAGGAGGGAGATAAGGTAGGCAGAGAGTCCAAGAAGGGCGGCGAAGAGACGACTGAAAGAGGGGCCCCTCTCGGTGGAGCTCCATCGGCGTGGAGGGTCGGGGGCCCCTTGCACGATCCTGGCCGCGAGCACGGGTGGGTAAATGGGTATATAAGCGGGGCCCCGGCGATTCCATCTCGACACACGACCCAACCTTCATCCCGATCGCCAACGGTCCTTCGCAAACGAGCGTAATCGCACGCGCGCGAAAAAAAAGAGAGGGAAGATAGATAGATAGAGAGACAGAGCCCCCCGCGTTTTTTCGTTGACTCCGATCGTTCGCGTCGATCGACAGTTCGCGCGAACCGGTGAGAGCCGAGAGAGAAGACAGCAAGAGAAGCCGAAGAGGAGAAATCGCCGCCCGTGCCCGACGCCGATTCGTCTGGCAAGAGTTTCTCGTTTACGGAGGAGAGAAAAAGACGTGAGTACACACACACACACACAAGCTCCCTTTCGCTGAGTCTTGCAACCCTCGACCGAAGAAAGCACGTCTCGCCGCGATCTTTCGGCAGGAACGCGATGAGTCGGTCGGTCCCCGTGGATTAACCGACTGATTGCCGACAACTTTCAGACGATCGATCGATCGATCGAGACGCGAGTTTCTTCGTCGAGTAAGGCAACGTTATCGTCGCGCAATTATTCTCGTTGTAATAAATTTTCTAATCGATTGCGCAATTGTCGAGTAAAATCTTTTCACTTTTGACCTCTCGCTATTTCGCCTTCGATCGCAATTGAAGTCGACAAAATTTTCCACGGCTTAATTCCGAAACAAGTTACATGATAGACTTTGCTGGGCGAGTTCAAAATGAAATTTCGAGTCGGAGTGACATGTGCGGCCGATAGACGCGGTTGGTTGACTCGGAACGATCATTAGTCTCGCATTAGTGCGCGGAAGATTTTTTTCGAGACTCGTGACAAGTTACGCTTCTTTCGCAATACGCGTAGGATTCGATACCAAGTCGACGGCAATAGAGACAGTTCTGAAAGTGGAGCGCGATAATGCTATTGTTCGCTGTTCGCGCTGCTATTCATTCGTTCAATTAGCTGAGGTGCGGCAAACTGGGATTTTTGAAATGGTAAATGACAATAAACGCCTCGACAAACTCAATTTTTCGCTATCAAACACGATTGCGATCCATTCGTTATTAAAATGTCATCTTGTATTAAAAACGAATTAAAAACCCATCATTTGTAACCGTAAATTTTTTAATATTTAATTCAAAGATAAAGAGCTAGTTTTAAAAGTCTAAATTAATGAAACCGATAAGTATTGCCATTAAAATCGCATTAGATATATTATCATATTCAGCACAATTAATTTCTAATAAATTCAAATTTATTAAATACGAGTTTTTCTTATTCTTTTGTGTTAATTCTTTGATTACAATATGCAAAAGTCTTTTTGAAATTACTGACAAACCAATAATGATATCACAAATTAATTGCAAAAAGCTTAATCTTGTATCAAAAGCAATCGTACGTTTCTAATAAAATAATTCCTCATTTTTAAAAAGAATTATTGGTTTTATATCTGTTTTACAAATAATCTTCGCTGGTCGTATTGGAGTGTTCGTAGCTGAAGGGTTAGTAAGAAAATATTAATTCATGAGCGATTCAGCGTTTCATATCTCAGGATTTCGGTGTTAAGAGGTTAAAGGAAGGGAAACGCTCGTACGTCGCTCGCGTGCAAGCTACGCTTCGTCGTCGCCATATACATAATTTGTAGATTTCTCAAGGAGCAACCGTGCGCATTTGCGTAATTTCGCATTTCCCTCCCGCGGCGCGCTCCTTTCCGACCCTTAATTAGCCGGCTTAATCTGCCAATCTGTGAATTACCTGCGCCGCGACATTATCTCGAGGTCGCCAACCGGCGACTACCTTTTCGCAATTGGTGAGCATCGATTACGTCTCAAACAATCTCTATTTAAATCAACAGAATCTCACTTAGTAAAATTCTTCCTTGCGTAAAGACGTAAAGAAGAAACGAGAAAGTCAAAACAAGACGCAATACATTTCGCGACGCAACAGGAGAGCGGATTTCGCAGATTCAGATTGAACTCGCGGTTTCAGATTAGACGAGCGAACGTCGCTCTTTCAATGCGCCGCAATCAGGAACCGCGGGGCTAAAAGAACGAGAAGAAAGAGAGCGAGGAGAGCCAGAAGGCTATAATCATTGACGTTGGAGTGCTTGATGGCGCGCGCGACTTCTTTGTAAGCGTGGTACCATTATTACATCTCTGATGATCTTGATGAGGTAATCGGCGTCCATCATCTTTCACAGGCATTTCCTGCGTCTATCGACCTGGCCGCTGACCGCTTGTTTGTATTCGCAGCGCGATCAACGCGCGTCGCCTTCGACTCCTTTCATCGATTCCTTCGGCGAATTTCTTGCACCGAAAATTGCGCGGAACGGATGATTGCGTCGAGCGCGCGTACGTCGTTCGATCACGTCAATATATAGGAACTAATTAACGAAATGTACGTAACGCAAGGATAAGTCGACGGTGCTTGAGTGGACTCGCAATTAAATTTATTGCGACGTGCGCCGTGCATCCGGCATAATTATGCACGCTATAAACTTAATGCCATAGAAATATTTGGAGAATTAAATTTCAGTTCTGCCGAGTCTCACGCGAACTTGCGATTTCTTTATCAAAATTTCTCTCTCGGCAATTATCATTAAATCAAAGTCGGCCTTCGCAATTATATATGTAATTAAAAATTATATACATATTTTAATTCTGCGTGCAACACGACGCTTCTGTCGCGAATGCGAACGCGAATGTAATTGTTGATATCAACGAGAGCCCGATTCGCTTTCTATCGCAACGCAAGGTGGTTTCGGCGATATTGCCGATATCGGAAGAACCAAGGCAGTTGCAGCCGTTCGCCGGCTGTAATTGCATTGCCAAACGCGAATTTACGTCGGTCTCGTCGTAAAAACTGGATCGTTCTGTCCGCCCTCCCGTCCGTTCACTGTCCTGCGTTACTACGCCTCGTTGTTCCCGTCTCTGTCGTTACTCCTCGCCATCTTTTCCCTCTCGATATTCCCTCTGGTAATGCATTCCTGTTTGCCGCAACATTTTCGATTGCACGACGCCGCGAAATCTCCGCTTTCGAAAAGTAAAATCACTATTCATTCACGCTAATTAAAAATCTTCTTTACTCTCCGTGCTTTTAACATATACAATTTTTCCGGTTATTGCTAATTAAAATATTTCTTGTACGATCGACCATTTTTTATTCACAGTTTTATCAAAAACTTGTTTCAACATTATGTGCCGACGTTATAATTTTTAATTAGACTAAAAACAAATTCTTTCATAATAATACTTTTTTTATCAAATTTGTATTGATGCAAATATTGATAAGCGGGACGGCAATGCAGATTACGCTTAACTCGAACGTTAATGCCCGTCGATCGGCCGTGCCAACCCGATGACGCGTAAATGCCGCGCCGTTTGTCTCCGATTTCACGTACGCCTACTTACAAACGCGGAATAGTCTCGTGTTTCGTTCGCGCGGAGTGTCGACGCATTTTGCGACGCAGAAATCGCAAGCTGAAGATTGCATCACGCGAAGTAAATTTATTATCTAAACATTTTGCACCAAGTACAAACATTGCGCATTTAAATCCGGTATTCGATAATGAATCTACGTTCCTCGCAATATTTATTAAAGTGGAGTTTACTAAAAAATTTGAAAAACAAAGCTCAATAGCAATAAGATTTTCCTTTCCAATTACTTACTTAATAAATTATCAACGCCTCAACATTCTTCCGTAAAAATTTTCATCTGAGAAAAACAAGAGATCTATTCTTATTGTTTTACACACTAGTCACGATTTACTCTGCACGCGATAAAAGTTTATACAAGACTATCAAGCATATTCTTTATATATTGTACAAAAAGAGGAGCCAAACGTGCGCGGAGAAGCCGTACGCGCGCGCGTAACGAGCGTGAGGGGCACGCATCCTGTCATTAGTTCCATAACGTTCGCCTTATTCGATGCATTCGGTTCAATGTCACCCGTCCCTCTCCTTCCTGCCGATTCTCCCGTGACAGCCCTGATGTACCGTCCAACATGACTCCCTCCCCTTCCGCAGCCCTCCATGGCTTTTCTGCCTATTAACGATCATAGTTATCGTCCTTTCGTCTCGCGATCTACGATCGGGTCCATTCATACATTCCTCCCATTCATGCTGAACCGTCACTGCGACAACTCGTCCTCACGTCCGTTCGTCTAACTGGAAGATTGCGCGTCTCAATGTCTCCACGGTGTCAGTCCGAGTTTCGTTAGATGTAGAACATTTTCGCAGTCGCTACATTCGCGAGAATTTTCAATTCTAATTTTCACACAAAGATAAATCACTTAACATTGTGATAGAAAATAATTTTCATAATTTCGATGAGATAAAAACCGCGGGGAAATGCGCAATACATCTTCGAATATTATTAATAGAGATGCTATTAAAATCGTCCGATAAATATTGAGTAATTTTTTTTAGTTTGAGTGTCTAAAATTCAGTGTTTTCTTGCAGATATCACGATGATTAAATTCACTGTGGCAATGATGGTGTGCCTGTTGGGGCTGAAAATGATCACTGCTATGCCGCTGGCCGATCACCACGAGGGCCACGAGACGCAGCCCTCCAAAGACCACGTTCTACCCGCCCCGATCGCGTCGCAAGGCTTGAAGTCTGCGGAACCGGCATCGGACGCTGTGCAGAGCATCGCGTCCGCGGCGGAACCTGCGGCTAGCCAGCCAGTACAGCCAGCAGCCGAACAGCCTGCCGCGGTCGACGCGCCTGCTGTGAGGAGCAGCGAGTCCGCCAGCGAAGAGACCCGAGAGGTCGAGGCAAAGAAGGAGGAAGCCCTACAGCCGGAACAAACTAAAGCGGTAGTCGAGGAAGCTCAGCTGCAGCCGAAATCTTCCGAAGAACAAGAAGAGAAGGAAGAGCCGAAAGTGCTGGCCACCGCCGAAGCCGAAAAGAAGCAGGATCAGGAGTCCCTGAAGGGAGCGGCCTCCGAGGCCAAGGAGTCGGTGCAACCCGCGCCGCAGGAGCAACCGGTCGAGCTTCCGGTTGTGAAGACAGCAGTAAGTTTCTTGTTTCCTCAATAATTAATTCTCGCTCGTACAAAAGAAGTTTTCCAAACATTGCAATATTTATGTTTTCGCAAAATCTTTAGAAAAAAATTAATTTTGACGGTGCGCTTTCGACGATATTTATTTTAAATTTATCAACATCCTTTTCTTGCCATTTACATTTTTCATACATTCAAGAATTGATGAGAATAATCTAGTCTTCTCCAACATTCTTTACATCTTCTTGTGAGCTTTATTTTCTAATCTTGTATAATGCGTCTTTCAGGAGGAACCTGTAGCCGTTGAGGGCAAGAGCGCGGAACCGGTGCAACCCGCGGCCGAGAAACCCGTGGCGATCGAGAAGCGCGCCGACGACATCCCCTCCGAGAAGATTGCCAAGGAGGAACCGAAGGAGGAACCGAAGGAGGAACCGATAGAGGAGAAGAAACTGGAAGAGCCAGCGCCGCTGCCAGCTCTGAAGAAGGAAGAGCCGGAAATTCCCACAGTTGCCTCCAGCGAGGAGAAGAAGGTTGAGATTGAGAAGCCAAAGGAAGCCGCCGAAAGCCACATTCACTCGCTCGCACACGCCAAGGTCGAGGAGAAGCCCGACCGCGTGACCCGCGACGCCGAACAGGCCGCTGTGCCTGTTGCCCGCGAACCAACCCCCGTCGCTCCTCAGGAACCAGCTCAGTCGCAGGAGAAATCTGTGCTTCCCGCCGAGCTGCCGCAAGCCCCGGTGGAAGCAGTCAAGCCGGCGGAAGAGAAACCGAAGAGCGAGCAAGTGGAGAAGAGCGAGCAGCTGGAGACGGCGCCTGTCGAGCAGTCGAAAATCAAATTAGAGGAGCCGTCCCAGAACAAGGAGAAGTTAGCCGAGGTGGTGGCCGAGAAGGAGTCCGAGAAGGAAGCGAAGAGCGCCGAGGCTCCCGTGCAGAAGCAAGCGGAAGTGGCCCAGGAACAGCAACAGCAGGAGCAGCAGGCGGTTCAGGAGTCCAGCCAGATCAAACGGGACACAGCGGAAGTGGTCGAGCAGCCTCAGGCAAAATCGGATCTCCCGGTCGCCGAGGAGCCGCAGCCGATCCAGCCGGTGCAGCCGGTGCAGCCGGTGCAGGAACCCGCCAAAGAGGTGAAGGAGCGCTCCAGCGAGTCCTCCGAGGAGAAGATCGCCGACGAGAGCAAGGAGGGCAAGAGCAGCGAGGAGGAGAAGTCCTCCGAGGAGCAGAAGGAAGCCAAACCGGCCGAGGACACTAAGGACAAGCTGCTCCCGGGCGCGGAGCTGCTCCCGAAGCCCGAGCAATAAAGTCTCGGCGCGAGGAGGGCTGATCGACGAGTAACCTCAGCAGCGCGGCAGCAACAGCAGCAGCAGCAGCACCATCTCGAAGAGGAGGAGGACTTCTGCTCTCTCCTTAAGGACCGGGGCGGGCTCGGGTGTCGGCGCCTCCGGCAGCCGAGACGCGAGCTCGTCGCGGGACGATAAGGAGCGAAAGAAAGAGCGAGAGAAAGAGAGCGTGTGTGTGTGTGTGCTTGAGCGAGCGAAAGCGCGAAAGAATGCGAGGCAAGGAGAGAAAGCGAACGAGAGAAAGAAAGAAAGAAAGAGAGAGAGAGAGAAAGAGAGACAAGCACGAAAGAGCGACCCCATCGACCCGATCGATCTTCTAGAGTAGGGTTGTTCGATCTTTACGGCGCACTACGATCTCGGTGGCGCATCTCCCACGGGGAGCACGGCACGACCGCGTGTCGCCGGATACCGTCGGCGGCGTCCACCTGCGAGCGACGTGACACTCGTATCGATCGTACCTTCGATACGCGGTGATCGCGCACCCGCGCGACCCGGCGATGAGAAACGGCGTACACGCGGTGGTTCCGCGGGATGCCCAGCACCGAGTGGCGTTCCCGTTCGTCCCGGTGGACACGGAGACGAGCTCCGATCTGTCCGCGGGGACGAACTCCGTCCCCCCCCCTCTTCCCCCTACCGATCGATAATCTCGCATCCCCCTTATGGACTCCCCATTCCCCCCCCCCCTCCCACTCCCCCTACGTCTTATTTGAGAATTGACGCACTACTGCAAACAGCACCCACAAGCCCATCCTGATAAACTATATAGTAAGTAGCTCGACTCTGTCTTCTTTTTAGAAATACATGTGTCATTATTATTATTATTACGATTTAGTACCAGTACCACTATTATTATTAATATTATTATTTGTATTATTGCTTCATCATCGTTATAATAATAATTATTATTATTACTGTGAATCCTGACGGCCTCGTTTACTCCGTCTCACCGCACCAACCGCCCATCCACAGACTGCTTCGACTTCGATCAGGCCTCGAATTTCGTCGCTCGGAATTTACTGGCGTATTTAAACTTGACATGTAGAACTACAGATTTTCGAAGAGGAAAAGATCTTACATATGTGACAGTAATTGCCATTAGAAATTCTGCTCGGCTCTTGTATGAGCGAATCCTCACCGACGTCTTTCAATTCATACAAGTGCCTTTAAATTGAGACGCGCGTTTGATTAAAATAAAATAACTTCTAATCTATAAGATATAAAATGTATAAAACATGGAACAGGGTTGCAAGTTAAAAATATTGCACTAAACACTCAGGTGTTCAAACAAGAATAATAAATCTCTGAAAATCCTATGTGGTACGCAATACTGTAATCACAAAACTTTCTGTCAATGAAATTCGCTGTTATTAATGCGTATGTAAAATGCCATCTTTATCTTTCTATATTTTAGATTATAATCATCGCGAAGTTTCAAATTGCGTCTATCGACGCACAATTTTATTCGGAAAACGGAACGAGACTTCGATGACGGCATTAAAATATATGAAAAATATAGCTGATTGATGAATGAAATATTCACGAAAAGATCGATTAAAGGGACAAACGAGACCGCCAGAGGCACGGCGACCCACCGATAAATCTCTCGATTTGCACATTCTGCAAATTTGCACTATCGGTCGCCGCGATAAGGCGTATCAGTGCTCGTGTGATTTGTCAATCACAACGTTGCGCTTCAGTGTGACAGAAACAACGAGGACCAGGCGCGATGTAACAAGTTAACGAGTGAGTCACGAAGTAGCACTTACGTTCTCGACGTGCGTGGAGCCGCCATGTACCTACTATGTCAGATACAATAATCGAGAGCTTCCGTCAGCCGGCAAACATCTTCGCACTTCTCTAACACGAAATAACAAGGCACAACGAGCGCGCACCGGCAGCGGATTGAGTAAATGATAATTCCCCTTTAACTTACGACCCTTAGCACTTCACCGTGCCCACAAATTATTTACACACGCGCAATAAGATTCAATGAAACGTGTCTCGTGACATTTCAGGATCTCACAATCGCGGATGTTTCTTCGAACCTGTGATTTCGCGAAAATAACGGACTTGGTGATTTTTATGAGACGCCTAAACACGCTTGCAAAATCTATGAATAGTAAAATGAGAAAGTCTTTGCAAAATAATCTTGCAAATATGTATGGAATTATTAAGTAAGAAAATATCTCATCGATACTTAAGTGTAGGCGAATAAATAGAGAAACATTTATCGCTGCTTTCGCACAAACAAAGAAAACAGCTATTGATTAAAGGAAAAAATGTAATAAAAAAACGCAATCAGAAAAAAATATATATGCTATATGTCACTCTTTTTTTATAAATGCTTAAAAATTTTATGCCGTCTGTCAGGAATAATTCTTTATTTCTTTTTGACTTTAATTTAAAGAATTATTCGGATTCTTATATGACATCTCTCGACGCATAAAAGATTCATCAAGATTTCAGCCAATTTATCAAGGGATTATCAAAGAACAAGTCAATCCGCACATTTGCGGAATTACAGCCGATACCTTTCTATTCTTACGCGAATGCAACTTCATAACGAATCAGCTATTCATGAAAAATGCATAGACTTGCACAAGACTCCTAGCGATCTCGCAATTGCTCGCGAATGTCGCATCCGCATGCGGCACGCCAACATTTCTTCGTGACACGCCGCAATCGCGCATCGATTCATCAAAGGGCGAGCTCTCGTACCACGATGCATCGGGTAGGTGTAAACAAGATGTATAAGGTGAATGGATCTAACGAAATGTCAAGGCGTGACCCAGCGTATGAGAGAAAGAGTTTTGCAACACGCAGCAGCAAGATTGTTTCGTTTTTTCATTGTATATCGCATTTTCTCGTGAGATGTTTAATGCTGATTAAATATGATTATTCGACTCACGCGTCTTGCAATAAACATCAGAATAAGTGAAGTATATTGCAGTTAAATATTAACGGAAATAAAACTTAATTTGACCAATTCAGCTTATTTAAAATTTAAGAGTATATGCGCGTCTCTTTGGCGTTAAATCTGTCACAAGAGTTTTTTCTTTTTTAAACATTATACTACATAACACATAACTAAATTGTTATGGTTGTCAGTAACAAATATATTAAAGTAAATACTGTGTAAAATTAAAGGCAGACTCGAGTTACATGACTCGGTTTCTACACTTTTCCTTCGTTTTAAAATTTAATTTGTCTCTCTATTTAATTAATATTCAAGACAATAAAAATAATCCTACAAAAAGCAAGTGATGCTGCTAACTGCACTTATAAGAAGGCTATACTTAGTTGCCTCCGTGGCGCAATCGGCTAGCGCGTTCGGCTGTTAACCGAAAGGTTGGTGGTTCGAGCCCACCCGGGGGCGATTTATTTTTTTTAATAATCACTATACATTGATAATCGTGTTTGTACTTTTATATTATAACGCTATAGTATAAATATAACGCTATAAAATAATTCTACGACTTTTAAGCAAGCACAACTACCGATATGAATTAGTTTTTCAATTTAACATAAATAATTCAAACACAGTCTATTATATATAATAATAACAAACAAAATAAAAAAAGTTATTATCAAATTAATTACTATAACTTCTTAGAGCTGCACAAAACAAAAAAAAAGACAACTTTTGACCCCGACGTGATTTGAACACGCAACCTTCTGATCTGGAGTCAGACGCGCTACCGTTGCGCCACGGAGTCTTGTGATGTTGAGTGCTTCCAGAGTAATGATAAGGTCAGCTATCTACTTAAAGTGGAGTAACACGACGAAAGCACTGAATTATAGTCATGAAAAAATATATGATACATACTTAAAATCTATCACGTACCTCATTTGTAAGTAAGAAGCACATTAAGACGCCGAGCGACCACCAATCGACCTCCTGTCCATAGTATTCTTTTCTTAATATTTCAGGAGCTGAAAGATTACAATAAAAAAAATTGCGTAAATATGACAAAACAATAAAGAAATAATATTTTATATTATTGATTGATTATATTATGAATTTATATTATATTATTTATATTAATTGATTTTATATTATGAATTGATTCATCAATTATCTGTTTTTAAGCAAATTAGAAACGCAATAAAATACCACATTTCTATTATTATATTTTCTCACCCATGTATTGGGGTGTTCCACATAATGTATTCGTTCTTTCAGTGCGTTGCAGCCATTTGGCTAAACCAAAATCAATAATTATAGCATGGCCATTTTCGTCAAGTAGAACGTTTGTTGTTTTTAGATCTCTATGTACTATGCCAGCATTGTGCAGGAAATCTACATATAATACACATATGCTTTTATATAAATGTATAGATGTCAGATCTTATGTTATCTATAACAAATTATTGAAATTATTCTCACCTATGGCTAACGCAATTTCAGCCACATATATTCTAACTACCTCTTCAGGTAAACAGCCATATTCATCGACTAGTGAAAGTAATTCTCCTCCAGAAATGTAGTCCATCACTGTAATATTTATCTCTGTCACAATCTGCTCAAAAAATTATGTTAAAATTTAACACAGTAACAGAACTTACATATATACAAAGTCTTTCTGCCTTGCCATCTGTGGACAGAGCTCACTACGAAAGGATGATGTCCAACCATTCTCTGTATTGCTACCTAAATATAAAACATAAAATCTATATATTTTGTCAAATCAACAATATATTTATCTAAACAATTTTAAACATGTATGTACCTCCTCTTTAGCTTGTCTAATAGCATTTTCTGCTACTATCATAGCTTTACTAATGACTTTAAGTGCATAAACTTGACCAGTCTCTTGTTTTTGTACTTTGTACACTTTTCCATAAGCACCTTTAGCTATTACATCCAAGAAAACATATCCCGTCTTCAAGGGTATCTGTTTGACTGGAAACTCTGGTAGGAACATTGACTGAAAACGGGGAACTGGCCATACTGTTTTGGAAGATCCAAATGATGATACGTGAGCATCCTGTCCAGCATCTCTGGTCCAACTAAAAATAATATGTGTTAATTCAGTCTTGCTGTTATTAAAATCTATTGTAGACAATTAATTATACGAGAATATATTTTATTAAAATACTAGTCATATTACCTTCTGTGAGAAGCACGAGACCATGATCTTCGTTCATCATTAGAAGCTTGTGCTGCTGTGATGCAGCTTCCACCGAGTAAATCACTGAGGCTATACTGTAAATTGATAATATTATTTTTAAGATAGAGTACACATACATTTAATTATAAAGTATAATGTAAAATAGAGGAAACGCAACAGAAAGAACATTTTTATGAGATATAAATATTGAGTTAGAGGTTAGGATGTATATCCAGATAATACACACCTGACTATCATACTTTTCGTAATTATGATAGCTTCTCTTCGTGTTAGAATTGCCCATCCAAACAACAGTAGTCCAATTGTCGATTCTCTCAAACGACGAATGAGTGATAATTCGAAAGCAGCGCTTTTCGAAACGTCATCCTGCTGTCAAGTTATTTTAAGTTCAAATACCGGGCATATCGCCAGTTCGTTTGCATAAATATTATATTAGTCATTAAACATGCGAATACATACAACGCGCATATAATTATTTCTATGCAAGTTTATTTTGCTAGTTATGAATTAAATAATTAATTATAAATTTGAAGTAATTAAATTACTATACTCGGTATTAATAAACTAGCACATTGGTGTTTATTAGGCTAATAACTAATTAACACATATATGATAAATCGTTATAAATTATAAAGTTAATTGTTACAAATTAAGGTTCTGCTCGCAGCAATAATAGTATACAAGTAATGCGTGACTCATGCATATACATGTAATAAATAACTACTGAAATCGCTAAGACGTAAATCGTGCAGTCATAGCGCTTTTGAATAGATGTTACCTTCTATAGGACGTTTATAATCTCATTGTAATATTTTATCGCAAAAGAAAGATACAACGTATATTCTAATACACGAAGCAAGTGCGCACAATTTGAATTTGCGCGACGTTAAAAATTAAATGTATAGAGTGACATCATATTTCGAAATGATGATCATGCTGACAATGCCATCTTTCGACAGAGAAAAAAAATTGTTAGTCCACGTGTTGATTCTACCGACTGTAAGAAACTGAGAAGAAATTTGTGCAGAAAACATTATTATCGGTATTCGCGACGCCGTGACATCAGCATGCTCACTATCATTCATCCGTCCACGTGACACTAGCCTCTGCACGGCCTGCGCGTATTGTATGTGTGCGGGATCAACCGAGCGATTGATCCCGTAGTGTCAAAAATTATAGGTTTTTAGGTGTGATTTTGTATGCCGTCCGCGACCGCGGCCCAAGTGCGAGACATTTGTATGTTGGCCCGCGTCGGCGTTGAACGCGCGATCTAATTATGATCAAATTATTCTCGTTGAAACAAGCGAAAAAAGATGGCGAGTCACCCAAGGCTGGCACCCAGAAGAAGGCGTCCGCGGCACAGCTGAGAATCACAAAAGGTTTGCACTCAATGTAGCTCGCGACTTACCCTCGTCACTCTCCTTTTACTTGGTATTTACTTTTTCAGACATAAACGAACTCAATCTCCCGAAAACATGCGGTACGGAATTCCCGGATCCTGATGATCTGTTAAGCTTTAAGTTAATCATCTGTCCAGATGAAGTAAGTAAATACTTATCTGGAGCACTTGCAGTATTTGTACAATGTTAAATCAATGTCACTTTTCCCATCCAGGTTGTATATTTCATTATTTACAATACCAATAATCAATGGTAGCTTATGAAAATATTGATGATGATTGCATATGATTAATCGATTGATTAACTGTTTCAGGGGTTTTACAGAGGTGGTAGATTCGTGTTTAGTTTTAAGGTTGGTCCCAATTACCCGCACGAGCCACCAAAAGTGAAATGTGAGACTCAGGTTTATCATCCCAATATTGACTTGGATGGTAATGTGTGCCTCAATATTCTGAGAGAGGACTGGAAACCTGTACTCACAATCAATTCCATTGTCTATGGTCTCCAATATCTATTCTTAGTATGTATAATTCCATTATTACTTATTTGTCATAATTTATAATGTTTTACTAAAGAAAACTATTATTTTTACATTCTATATAAATTTTGCTATCAATCAATATTTGTGTGGTTGTAACCATTATTTATTAATATAATGCTTCTGATAACTTATTTTTCACAAATCATTTTTTTATCTCATCTGAATTGAAACATACATAAATATGATAACAGGAGCCAAATCCTGAGGATCCATTAAATAAGGACGCTGCTGAAGTTCTACAGAATAACAGAAGGGCGTTTGAACAAAACGTAGCAAAAGCTATGCGGGGTGGTTATGTAGGATCATATTATTTCGAACGATGTCTCAAGTGATACAGTGCCTCGCCATCATTCATGTTGTACATGCTCCTTCAAGGACTCACTGTAGGTCAAGAGATCCTGAAGTATGGAATGGGTACAGGACCATACAGTGTCCTCATTGTCACTTGTGTGACATTAACATATTTACTTTCTTTATGTCTTGCCAGGCCTATATACATTTAATTGCACATATTTATTTTTGGTTAATAAGCTTCAACTAAAATAAACATTCATCATTTTCAACAATTATCGAAATGTTTATTGGCCATGGCATTATTTTAGTGAATTTGAGGTGCAGTGTTGAAAGGATTGTAGGATTATAGTTTGACATTTGGCAAATGATAGATGTTACGATGCGAGACATGTAATTATTACACTCGAGTTTGGACCTGAAATTGGGATTTTAGATCCTGAATTTTTAAATCAATTTTGCGTTTTTATAGATACCTTAATATTTATGATATATTTATTTTCTAAGGCATATATAACTCCCATTGTCATTGCTTTTCACCGCAGCATCTATCAAAATTTGATCTTCATTTAAACATATGTACAAGTAACTTAACTTATGTATTGACTGAGAGTGGAATATAAGGCTGTTATGGAACTGCAAATGTTTTGTTTCGATTCTTACAAAGAGCATAATTTTACACCTGATAAAATGTTTTTTTTTTTTTTTTGTAATCTAGCAATAATATACACGAAAACAACAATCGATGTTTTTATGAAACAAGTTCAAATTTATTTCACACTAAGAGAGGAGATAGGTTCGTTTTGCTCTATGTACAAGTACAAACACCTTACAGAGCAGTCGCTAACAATTACGAGATTACAATACAATCGTGAAATTTTTTATACACTACAAAATTTAATTTATTATTTTTCATAATTACACTAAAAACGTTGAAAAGAGAATATATTTTAAACGTCACGCTTGTACAGTCTATGTAAAATAATTGAGCATATCTCAATGTAGTTTAGAAAAATCGATACATGCAAAAATCACAGAAATATCTACAACAAAATGTATTAAATGTGTTACCAATTCTTCTTTCTCGGAATATTTAAGTAATATCATACATGTCCCTCTAATGAATCTCTATATACATTTAAGAATTCACAATAGTGAATAATTGCTGTTTGAAATAAGAAGATAATTATAAAATAAGCTGTATTTAAATATTCAAAAGAAATAATTGTTTTTACTTATTTTTTACGCACACACTTACGCCACAATTACATCAATAAATTTAATATTGCTATCTTTTAAAATGATTTATAGATTTACGCCTTATTTTAAGCTTTATTCAGAGTTACGATTGTAAATTCCAAACCACTACGTACACGTACATTTTGTTTGCTAATTATATTTAATTCGAGAGACAGGTATAAAAAAGAAAGAAATATAAATGCTAATCCACAAACATATATTGTAAACTCCAGAAATAAAGGTCTTGGATAAATAAATAAAATGACAGAAATACAATAGAAACTACATTTTCGGTTTAATAATGAAGTTTCTATAAACTTCATCTATATTAAAGCACCAATATAGTTATATCTTACCTCTTATCAGTTTATACAATATCGAGACTTAAGCATATATGTGTGATTTTTATCATAAGACTTACCGCCGTTACGTTTATAATTCATTTATCATTATATAAAAACTACCGAGAGAATGTGTGTGATAAATATATCCATTACAAAGAGAAGTTACGGTTTGTATCCTATAAAGAGCAAAGGAACAGTTGTCGTCTTCTCTATCAGTTATTATTAATTTATTATACTTTAATACAGTACTTATAGAGAACTTATGAACTAGAGAAGTGTCCTGGCCTCACTCCGACCTACAGCTTTACTCCGCTGTATTCTTCAATTTAGGTCCCGTCTGCGTTAACGTCTCAAGGCACTTTTTTAAATACTCTTGTTTGAAAATTGACACAATCAATTAACTTTTTTTCCTTATTACGTGCACAAAGACTTTAACCAAATAATGGGTCGCGAGTTCGGGTCACACAATATAAAGAGCGACGGCGTCTTTATTTCACGCGTCGTATCATCTATAAGATAGAGATTAGAAGTTGTTCACGCTTTACAAATACCTCTGATAAACACTGCAAGAAATCGATAATCGCAATTCCAAGTAAAATCAATTTAAAAGCAGGGTACTGCAAAGTAAATTAAAATATATATGAAGTGCATAGTTTATTCAAGCATTATTAATTACTGTGTTTGGAAAATGATCGTTTAATATATATATAATGTGTGTATGTGTATGTGTGTGTCATGTATACAGATCTCTACAATGTATCTTTTCGTTAATTTCAAATATTGTGTGATGTGTTAATCAGCCAACTCTTTAATATTTACAATTTGAAATCATATCCTATTATATACAAAATATGCAGTTCTTTCTGAAATTCAAGAAAGAGTCACGCATTACACGGAGCAGATATTTCATTGAGCAACGATAAACATATCTTTTTTTTCGTTATTCTTGTCTCTATTGATATTATTGTATTATCTCTATTTTAAATTTAAAAAAATAACACATTTATTATAAACAAATGAAGAAATGTATAGTCGAGAGATATGCCTGAAACATATTAAGTCGTTTAACTTATCTTCTGAATTTCAATGAGAATAAAATCAAATCTATTAAAAATCCTTATAAAATCGCATAGCTAAAGTTTTGTTGAAGTTTTAATTATTAAGAAATCAACAATCGTTAACATAATGTATTATATATTGTTATTGATCGGTATTCGCTATATTTTTGCATGCACCCTGTGTATACAATCTTTACTAAAAGAGAACCGAATATAGTGTGATTAAAATTGCAGGTTTCTTGCAGTTTTATATGTATATAAAAACAGCGAAAATTGAACGAATAAAACAAACTAATTAAGTAAATAAGCATATATATATAATATGCTTATAATACAATATAATTTCCACTATCCAATAGTATTGTACAGAATTTTGGACTGAAGTATAGATCACGAGTTATTTTCTGAAGCGACACGTAATTATCGCATACATCCTTTTGCATTTTGATATAAAAAGCACTTGTGCAGTAATCATTTCACTAACCACAGCACAGAACACCTCTTTTTTGTACACCTTTATCATTTTGGGCTCTGATATTCATAGTTTAATTCTGCTCCGAGAGTGTCTTACGTAATTAGGATACCTCGTGAAAGAAAGAGCTCTGTTTAAGATTACCGTGTTTTTTGTTGATGCTTTTTAATACAATACCAAAACTTTCCTACCAGATCGACTATTATAAAAACTTAATTACAGTTGCAGAAGCTAACTAAAGTGTTTACTAAGCTATTGATGCAGCTCCATCTTTCAGGGTATATCGGATAGTGTAAGATACGGCGAAACTTATTTTTTTCCAAAATAAAGTAAGCTGTGCTGGGATTTACGTAAAGTGATCGGTAGCTGCAGAATATTTGGCCATTTATAATACAATATACATTTAAACAAGAACTTGAAAAAAAAACAATGTTTATTTAAAAACCTAAATTGCATTTTATCTAAATATTTGTTGTAGGCAACATTTTCTGCAAGTTACGTCTAGCAACCTTGCTAACTTACATTTTTTTGTTACACAATAGTAATTTGCAAATAGATCTCAAGAGTGTACAGCATGACGTTTTAACTTATTTGTTAATAATATTAAGAATTATTGTTTACACATAATCAAACATTTTTTTGATACATTTTTACCAACAATTTAATATAATTTTTATAATAGATTTTTTTAATAAACTAATTGATTCAATCGTCCTCTATAAAACAATTTCGGACTAAGGCATAACTCGAGATTATAAATACGTATTTTATATGAAAAGTAAGTATATTCAGTAAGCTGAAATTTTCTTAATTGAAGATATTCCAAAAACTAAGTATTAATAAAAATTCAAAAGTAATTTTGAATAATTGAGAAAACAAATTATAGCTTATAGCTAGGCCAAAACATCTCATTGAGTCAAATTTGAATATTTATAGTATAAAAGAGAATAAACATATCTAAAAAAAAAAAAAAATGTCTCGACTAATAAAATAACAGGATGCACAAGACTGATCTCTTAGAGATAAAGTGTTAGCTTCATCGAGTTAAAGTAAAACTGTCGAATTGCCTTAGTAATTTGTAATTAGTTTACACAAAAATAGTAAGTAAGAAATGCATAATATCGTCGAAATGATCTTGTAGTAATGATCGCGTGCTGAAAATGTCTGATTCAGATTTTGTATAATTTGTTTAGTTACTTACTTAATTTAAAATTTGTAATGATTGTAAGTCCTTATCGACTTAAAGGTGTGCCACCGAAGTTAAATGAGGTGGGCACAGTCTGTGAGGGGAAGGAATAACCTGGGAAAATAGAGATACTCCAATTAATAATTTGTACTTGCATGACAATTAACGTAAACGATCAAAAAAATATTATTGAAGACAGTATTTACCTCCACTCTGTTCGATAATTTTACTCTCGAAAGCTGCTTTGCGTTGATCTGCCAACACAATAATTTCTTGTAAAGCTTTTTCTTGCTCAGGGGTAAGAAGACTTGTTAAGGTTCTATACCAGGCCATGTCGGTTCTTTCAATAGCTAATTAAAATGAAAGAATACATTGTGATTTAGTTTAAATACATTTCGTTTGCCAAGTATAATTTTTTTAGATATTTACTTTGTATGACTTCCTTGAAAATAATGTATTCATCCTGATTGGGATCATCTGCATCCAAGGATGTCAAAAAGCTTTCAAGAGCAGTCTCTTCGTTACCGTCATATTCCGAATCATCGTCATCGTCATCGGACCTATGGTCACCGTGACTGTCGTGTATAGTTGAATTAATTTGAAAACCGTGTTGAACGGCCGTTCTCGTTATTTTATCATGCAATTTTTCAAGATATTCCTGATTAGTGTCGTCTATGTCGTCTTCGTCGGACGATAAAACTTCTGAAAATCAGCAAATTCGATTAGCCCATCATATATTATGTTATAAAAAGTATGCATACTTACCTTCGTCGATATCGCTTTCCTCGTCATCATTTTCGTCGTCGTCCCCGTCCGAGACTTTAGCGGCATAAGCTCGCTTCAGACCCTCAAACAATAAGATTAAGGATGGTATAATTTGGGTGGCACATTCATTAACAGCAGCTGGGCGTGCCGGAGTCATACTGATTAAAGTACACAGTCCAAGAACGCACAGTTTACGGTCATGTAGGCTGTGGAGAGAAACAAAATTGTTCTTACAAATTGCACAAACTTAAATTTCTAAATCTATTTTTGTAATTCTTTTTTAGTAGTTTTGTATTAAAATATTCTTGTATATACATAAATACACACCCCAGGAAACAATCTGTGTCATTAATCCACTGCTTGATGAAACGTGAAGCAAGCGGCTCTGACGACTGATCAAAGTTACCTTGCAATCTGTCCATTGTTTCTAGGCACAATGTAGCATTGTAATATAAAGCAGCAATGACCACTTGAAGACACATCGTACGCAATTCCGAAGTTTTAATTTCGCGCATTAGACGTTCTAGGACTAATTGTACAAGCGACGGTATGCACTAAAATAAAATTGAACTTATGTTTGCTGTCTCATAAATTAGAATTATATTTGTTTCCATAAATGTTATATGTAATGTTACCTGATTTATACGTCCTTTACATTGTAAAATTATAACTTCTAACAACTTAGCAGCATGGCACTCGGGATCTTCACCACATTCATTTGTCAAGACCTATAATATAGAAAATGTGTTTAGACAATAACAATATTGAGCTCTACGGAGAGAATCTGTATAAGTACTCACGGCTTTACACATGTTGAACATGGCTAAGATATGATTCTCATTTGATAAGAACGCCCGAGTATCTACAGTGATGTAGTTATGCAGCGCAGGCATCATATCAGTGAAATAATCTAAACCATCTTTTTGGAAAACTTGATACATGAGCTCCAGGACTTTCCACATGTCTTCAGATATAGCTTTGCACGTTAAGTCATAAACTAACGATGCCGCTTCTTCGTAAAATTCTAATTAAAAGAGAAACATGTTTTTCTTAACATGTTCTTAGATTATAGCAATTGTATACATGCATATCTTAAACATAGAATTTAAACTCTACAAAAAAAAAAAAAAAAAAAAAAAAAAAAAAAAAAAAAAAAAAACTGAAATTTTGAGCAGACAATATATTTTACAAGTATTATCATTTTTATCACAATGGTGGTTGCTAATCGTGTATTGATAAAAATTGAAATATGAAAGAACATACCTGTTACGTTTCGTCCAAAAATATGAGCTACTACTTGAAGAACAATCGGCTCAAGTTGTGACATGATTTGCGGTTGCTCTTCCATCACTGACAATAATGTTTCTATTGTGTTCAAGAGACCCATCGCTGTTATCGCTTTCTCGTCACTGCCTTCATCTGTCTCGAGTACTTTGCTAAACGTAGCAGCCTAAAAGAACAGTATGCAACATAATATTCTACTACATTGCTTATATAGGATCTCGCGAGATTATAAACAATCAAATTTCTTACCAAGTGTTGACAAATTTCTACAGCAATCGGCATCAATTGTTCCGTATATAGACAAACAATTTTTTGCATAACATTTGTTAAATCGTCATTCTCTGTCTCTCTGATAATAGTTAACAATTCGAGTGTTATTTGTTTGATCATTGGTTCGATGTACTTATGAGCCTTGTCTTGTGCCCCAAGCATCATCTGAAGAGCTATAGCCGCTTCAACTTTAACGGGCACGTCTTGATCGGTCAGGAGGGCATTTGTAATCAATCCTATTGCGTTGATTAAGATTTGTTCTGTCTTAAATTTAATTTCCGCGAAGTACTGCATTGCCCAACAGGCCTGGAGAAACATAATTAATAATTATCACTGCGCTAAGTACACATTTTTATTATTATAGAATAAGTATTATATAATAATTTTATATTTACTCTTGCTCGCAGATGTCCATGAGGACTGTTAAATTCGGGGAATATATATTGTACTAATACTTTATCCATTTGATCCTTAAAATCTTTCTTCTTTAACATAACATCGGCCAAACTTCCAATCTAAAGAACACAGTTATATTAAAAATATATAGTTCATGTAGAATTAATAAAAATTATAAAGTAGCCATAACGAAAAATTTAAGTAACAAATATTTTTCTGGTTCGTAAACGCACCATATGTAATGCACCGTCCTTTTGCTTCGGATCAACACCTGTTGTAGTCAACACCTCGAGACAAAACCGCATGGTTTGTGGAAGCATATCTTTTCGTTTCTTACATGCTGTATGCAATAAGGTCGCCGCCGCCGACACCGGCGATACAAAATCCTCAAAGATATCTGAAAGCAAACTGGTTAGCGCACAAAGTTATCCACGTTTAAATTAATATGCTGTTAATTTGACTTTACCGAATTTTACTCTAATGTATTCATAAGGATCAGCGTTCCACAGTTCTTCATCGGCGACTGTATACGAAAGGATGGGGAATAAAACGTCGCGTATGATCTCGAACATGTGCACTTTCAAAAACCTCCAAGAGTACGCATGAATCACCCTTGAAATTGAAAACCGCTGTATTATCGCATTCATCATATGATCAATACGACAAGATTATTTATTAGAATAGATTCTTACGCCTGATTCATGTAGTTGAGTGATTGTTGTATTACTCTAGGAGAGACATAAATTTTTCTACGATATTGATCTAAGATTTTCAGAAGAACCTCGAGAATACCGGCGCTAAATGTTTTCAAATACCATTCAGCAAATTCATTGTATTCTTTAGCCACATTTTTTGGACTGCCATATCTGTAATTAACAGTGAACAGTTCGTAAGCGTCTTATCATTTTCAAACTTTCCTCATATCTAATATTAACTTTACGAGCTTGATTACCTCTCAAAGACCCTATATAAAATGTGCATCGCCCACTTTTTACACTTCCACCAAGGCAATTTTACCCGTTCGTCATCATCCAGATCCGGATTATTAGTTTCTGGCGGTACTGGTCTGTCAACTATTTGTCTCACCACATCCATCCATTGGGAGAATACTTCTTTCGATATAAGGTCAAGAGGAAGTGTATACTGCAAAGAGAAAAAAAAAAAAAGACATTAAATCTCAAAATATTCCAACATCATTTATTCTAACACCGCGATAGCTCCTACATACCTGTGTAAGTGTGAAGAAAATTTTCAGTATCTGCTTCTGAAGTAGAACAGATTGTTCGGATGAATCTGGCAATAAGCGTACTATCAATTGGTAAATCATAGGGAATAACAAATTCATTGCCTCATGTAATGGTCCCCTCTCCTCTGGTTTTTTGTACCTAATTATTATAACAAAAGCATTACAAATTATCTCTTATATCTAAAACAATAGATCAAAAGGAAACAATACTCACTCAAAATTTTTAACAAGCTGATGCAGTGCAAGGAGAACACCAGGCCAACACGATGCATCTGGATTTTGAAGGTATATCGTAATTTTGTCCACTATTTGCGTCCATCTCCCAGGAAAATCATGTTTGACTATATTATTGATGCATAGTGCTAATTGTACTCTAAACAAAAAATATACAATTGTAATTATTATATTTCTAAAGAAATATATATATACATATATCTTTTTAACGACATAATTTGGTTACAACTCACCTAATTAATTCCGGTGCATGAACTACCGCATCTACTATGGCATCGCGTATCATTGCACGATCTTGTTCGTGAATATTAAATTCCGTAAGTCCATCTTCTTTCTCAGCCCAATTTGCAGAAATTAAATTTTTCAAATAAATCACACCTGCAAAGATGATGGAACATTATAGTCCGTAGTTTACGCTTCATCTTCAATGTTGCATAATAGGAGAAATTAGGATAAAAATATTTACCTGCTTGTCTCACAGGCATATCAACTTCATTTGACATTACTACTTGCAGGAGTGTGGGTGCAAAACCAATGATTTTGTGAATCTGGAAAATTCAAGCATATATAGAAGCTATTGGCTCATTACGCGCAACTTCATTATTATATTATCATTACGTTACATTAGCCTTATTGCTCCAATGTTAATACATCCTATAGATTTAAATTATAAAGTCTACACGGCGTGTGCATAATAGATAATATAGTATATATATATATGCATATGCTAAGTATGTAAAAATAATATGACTGATATATGAATAGGAAAATTACCAACTGTGTCAGAATAATTGTGCTCAATGATAGAGCTCATTAACACAATGAGAATACGATTTCACTCACACATTCTCGGGAAGCATATTCTACGCAGACGAACAAAGTAGAGGCTTGAGAATATTTCTTTACGCGCGAGCATGGTACGCAAGGAGAGGTTAACGAGCGAAAATATGGATCATAGTATCATTCGGCAAATCTGAGCGAACTATCGCTTATTTTGTCGTGAATAGCTGCTCGAACATAAGGAAGCTATCTTTTCCGCAATTGCTCAAATTTCTTTTCATCGCCGCAGCCGTGGAAGCACAAGCATGCGGAGTCAAGAATTAAAATGTTGAAGCGTTCGCTGGGAAGAAGTGCCTCTTGGAAAAAAAATAAATTCTTGCGACGGGAATTATTCCTCGATGGAATGCATTATCCAAGCCACGTGCTCGAGGCATCCGGCATGAGGATACGACATGGAGCGAAGCCACATGTTCTCAAGAGGGTTCGAGATTGTTCCCCTCCTGCCGCGCGAAACGGAACACGTTTTCTCCTAATCGCAATTTTTTTTTGCGTACCTGGGTGAGCTGTTCCTCCGCCTCCTTTTGCTGCGCCGGGTCGATCGTCGCCCGCAGCAGCTCCGTCAGCTTCCTCACCTCCATCGTTCCGGATCGACTCAGCTCACGATATTAATTAGACGCTTAAATTTTTCCAATTGATTCCCCTCACACTGCCTCGCACCGGATTTGACCCGGCGCATTCACCTTACTGCTGCTCCCTGCTTGCCCGTGTGGTCACGTGACACAACAACATGGCGGCACGAACAAGGCTTTGAATTGGCGCATCCGGTCATGAAGTATGCATAGCAATTAGACGCAATCTTCAGTGATCTTCTTTTGATGTACCTTTCAGAATAAATGAAGAAATTCCAAAGTGTTTCCTACTTTCTGTATTTATTTATTTTTGTATATACAAAATGGAAAATATTAAAATACAACCAATAAATTTGCATAACTGTATTATGAATGTACCTTAAGAGTTCATCTAGACAGCGAATCACGTGTCTAATTTAAAGAACTAGAATATCGCGACTGGTTGATTTTCAAAATCTACTTAAATAGATTGTAATAAATTTGTTTTTTAGCTGCATTACATTATTTTCTACATTTAAAATATAAATAATCAGGTATTGAAACAGGAAAAGGAAAAAAAAGGAAGAACAAAAATTGTAACTGTACCGAGAATAAAACTAGAAACGACAGATGTAATGATAAATCTAAAATATTTTGAAGATAATAACTTTTTACATATATATCATTTCTATATCTTTTATAATCGCAATGTTGAAATCAAAGAAAAATATGAGATTTAGAACAAACGAACGGGGTGGCTCCAGAAAGCGCATGAGAATCCGCCCAGCGTCGTGCTGCCGCACAGCAATACACCGACAAACTAAATAATCGACGTCAAAAGCTGTCAAATATGGCGAGGGGCAGTGAGAGAGAGAGCGGTAATTGACATGTAAAAATGTGAATAGGCCTGCCGCATACCGTGATCTGCGCTTCAAGAGGTGTGGGTGGATCACGTTCTCCCGACACTCGCGGTGTCTTGCGCGAACCGTGGTACGCGGACGACGATCGCGATGTCAGGCTCGCCGCCGGCGCCCGAGTGCCGGAAGTGAAGTGTGCGCGAGGGTGCGGAGAAGAGCAGGGACCTGGGCCCTGTACACAGCCGGGTCGGAGGTTGCACGTGAAGGGCATGATATAGTGATCGGCGGGTAGCACTATGGGCGCCCAGCAGACCAAGGACAGGGTGATACCCGTCGGGTCAACCGTGCGACAAACTCGCAAACAGCCCAGGAACTTGAAGGATACACGCGCCATAGGCTCTAATATATTCACCGAGCATAGCGGTGAGAACACAGTTATCAATTATCCGCTCTGCTCCATATTTCTTTCCTGTTGTGTAAGATTCTGCTAGCGACAGCAGAAATCTGCACGCTGAGTGATTTTCGCATGATATGTATTCCTTTTGAACCGTGATAGCTCACCAGCTGAAGCTGCAACTAGCATGCTTTCCTAGTATTTCTTAGCTAATATATTTGAGATGGTTGTATCATTTTGATTTCACAAAAAATGATGTTGCAATATTTAGAGTAATATCGATGATGCAATAGTATTTAAAAAAGATTTAGTCTTGTAATAATGTTTTTTTAATATATAACAATGAGTGTGTGAGTTAACATTCACATTGATATGACTGTCTCCCATATTAATGTGAATAGTAGTGATTAAATAAGAAAATTATAACACATAAGCATACTATGTATTTTTATACTTATGTTACAGAAATAGTTTGAACACTAAACATTCCTTAAATAGGTATAATAAAACTTTAGATATAATCTCTTAATTATTCTTGTTGTACGTTAAATATTTTGAACATAATGATAAGATAAAGCTTTTTATATATCCTATTACATAAGCAAAGAATGTTTTAATTGTCAGTATTAATTTTTGTTTTCAACACACGTTGAGAGTTACAAAAGGAAAATTATATTGCAATGTTTTTTACAGAGGCACTTTTGCAAAGTAGACCACTACCTCACATTCCAGCATTGCCAGAAGGTGATCCCCCAAGTGGTTCTAGTGTTCAATCAATTTCACAGCAAGCAAATATCCAACAACACTCTAGTGTATCTGCTAGTGGACTTCTTGAAGCAGCAAATAGGTCAGTTTACTATTTAAGATTTGAAATAACATGTTATGTTTATATATAATTCTCATACTATGTTTATATAATTTCATTATATTTTTGCAATTTTAGCAAAGATTTGATAAATACATTTTTTATATATAATATTGAGAACAATAGAATTTTTGTTACATAGATTTTTGTATGTTGTGTTTTTATTCATAAGATCTACAATTCTGAATTTAAAATTGAAAGAGATATGTGAATAGTAATAAGAAATCGAAATAATATTCTCTATCATTTTTATCATACAGATGGACTAGCAAAGAAAATCTGTTGGCACAAGAGGAGGATGATCCTCAATTATTTGTTGCCTTATATGATTTTCAAGCTGGTGGGGAGAATCAACTTAGTCTGAAGAAAGGTATTAATTTACTTTTAATTACGTATTATTAAAGTGCTATATATTTTATCAAAGTTAGATTGTTTTGATGATTAAATATCAATTTGTTTCACAAGCTTTAAATACTGTTTTTTAATATTTGTGAACAGGTGAACAAGTACGTATCTTAAGTTACAACAAAAGTGGAGAATGGTGCGAGGCCCATTCGAGCACTGGGCAAGTAGGATGGGTACCATCAAATTACGTGACTCCTGTTAATTCTCTAGAGAAGCATTCTTGGTATCACGGAAGGATATCTAGGAATGCTGCAGAATATTTATTAAGTTCAGGGATAAACGGTAGTTTTTTGGTACGAGAATCAGAAAGTAGCCCTGGACAACGCAGCATCTCCTTGAGATACGAGGGTCGAGTGTATCATTATAGGATCAATGAGGACAGCGAAGGAAAGATGTTTGTGACGACAGAGAGCAAGTTTAATACACTGGCTGAACTGGTGCATCATCATTCAATGCTTGCAGACGGCCTTATCACGCAGCTGCTATATCCGGCGCCAAAGCACAACAAGCCTACAGTCTTTCCATTGAGTCCGGAGCCGGACGAATGGGAGATTAATAGAACGGACATAGTAATGAGGCATAAATTAGGCGGCGGCCAATACGGTGACGTGTACGAAGCCGTTTGGAAAAGATACAATATGACTGTAGCGGTTAAAACGCTCAAGGAGGACACGATGGCACTGAAGGACTTTCTGGAGGAAGCTGCCATCATGAAAGAGATGAAACATAGGAATTTGGTGCAATTGCTGGGGGTTTGTACGCGCGAGCCACCGTTCTACATAATCACGGAATTTATGAGCAAAGGCAATCTGCTGGATTATCTGCGAAATGAAAGTAAACATCAAATCAACGCTGTAGTTCTGATGCATATGGCAACGCAGATTGCGAGCGGCATGAGCTATTTAGAAAGTAGAAATTTTATTCACCGCGATCTAGCGGCCAGGAATTGTTTGGTCGGCGAGAACCATCTCGTCAAAGTCGCGGATTTCGGTTTAGCCCGTCTCATGAGGGACGACACGTATACAGCTCACGCCGGCGCAAAATTTCCCATAAAGTGGACTGCGCCAGAGGGACTAGCGTACAATAAATTTTCGACGAAGGTACGATGATCATTAAGTAATAATAAATGTGTTATTTTATTGACATAAGTTGTGACATTAATCGAGGCAGCACTGTTATCGAATTATTACCACATAAATATTAATTGATGCTTTTTATAGTCTGATGTATGGGCATTCGGTATTCTTCTTTGGGAGATCGCTACTTATGGCATGTCTCCGTATCCTGGTGTTGACTTGACGGATGTTTATCACATGTTGGAAAAAGGCTATCGAATGGAAATCCCTCCCGGTTGTCCACCCAAGGTTTACGAATTGATGCGTCAATGCTGGCAGTGGGCGGCGGCGGATCGGCCGACTTTCAAGGAAATACACCACTCGTTAGAAAATATGTTTCAAGAATCAAGTATCACCGAAGGTAAAGGGATTATTTTAGATAATTTTATTTGATACAAAGATATGCGATCTTATTTGTTTTATACGTATCGCAGAGGTAGAGAAACAGCTTCAAGGCGGAGGGGAAATCCCATTACTGTCATACAAAAAATCGCAGACTGGTAGTACAGGAAATATACACGGACTTGTTCTTGTGTCTGAGCAATTATCTTCTTCCGGTATAACGCAAGGTAACATTTAATGTTACAGTGTGAATAATGACTGGATTGTGTGACATCTTGCATTGAAATGTGAAAAGATGCAAGCTATAAATATAACTAGTTTCTGCGATATTACAATAAGAAAGACGAATTAGTATTTTAAATTTAATTTTTTGTTAAGTTTTAATATATGTATTGATTTCAGAAAAATATTAGATAATTCTACGTATTATTCTAGATATATTTTACTTTGAAGTAGATTTAATATTTCGCCTTTTATGTTACAAAATTCTCTATTGCATTATTTATTTATTTATTTATTGTATCTTATGTAGAAGGAGCCAGTTCAGTTACCAAGCTGAGTACCTTTATGGGTGGCTTGTCAAGTAGGAGTAATAGTAATATGGTTCAAATGCGAAGATCCACTAATAAGAAGGGAAAACAAGCGCCTGCGCCTCCGAAACGAACAAGGTACGCTATCTGTTAGCCTATAAACGCTGTACAATCATAACTTTGAGATTTAACAAAGAGCTACGTATCTTC
This sequence comes from Linepithema humile, assembly GCF_040581485.1. Classification (NCBI taxonomy): domain Eukaryota; kingdom Metazoa; phylum Arthropoda; class Insecta; order Hymenoptera; family Formicidae; genus Linepithema; species Linepithema humile. Next base: position 20,714,021 of record NC_090128.1, on the reverse strand, counting down.
TATGTCAGCCTGCTATCATCGTGCAGTTCTTTTCGAGATTCCGCCTACCAAGAGCAGGACCACCAAAATGTCGAAGTGAGCACTATGACGCTTGACGATGGCACAGATCTAAATGGTATTGATAAGATTTTTGAAGGTATTCTATTATATCAAATTAAGTGTAATGACGAATGCACGAATGCTGCTTCCGTTTGATTTCTTTAACATTTTCAGTTGATTTCAAGTTTTAATTTTGATATGCATCTTCGCCTACAGTGATTCACGGCTTCATGAATGTGGGTCATTCTCCTCAAGTCAGTATGTATACTTGAATGTTGAATACACGCCGAGTACTTGATGATTTCTGACAATAGTATTTTGGATATATATACATATATATATATATATATTTTATTAATGCATACTCGAGCGTCTGCATCTCGTACATATTGTAAATCGTAGCTGCAGTCTTTCGTTCCCACTTATACGAAAAGGGGACGGATACTTTACATATGTTGTCCATCATATATTGCGTTACAGACCCAAACAGGACCCATATATACTCATGCATGCGATATTCGTTTCTGCAACGGTACAAGTAGAATTACTTGTTTTCTTTCGTATTAGATTACTGGATATGTATCTTATCATTTTGATTTATCATATTGAACCATCAACGTCAGTCTAAAAAGATTGGACTCCGCCTGTGCAACGGCATTAGTTATTATTTCATCGATTTCAACATCGTATAAAATTCAACTGTGTTCAAGCAGTGTTACGTGAGTTTACTAAGCTTCTATTCATTCATATCATGAACAAATCAATTCAGGAAACCAACACACGTCATCATTTTCACTGATCATTCATTGTTAACGTGCTACGACACTTTTAACTTGCCTGATAATAGAACTATGAGCAAATCTTATTGATAACTTAATGTCGATTAAAGGAGAATGACCCTGGGATGAATGGAGTGAGGTGTGACGAAGGGAGAGGCAGGGAACTAAGTCTGTTAGGCGCCGCAAATATCCTTTTTCTTAGCTTTTCTCCGAAAAAAACTCCAATATCTCTAACGCGTTGCGCTTACATGCTGGAGAGATATGTTAGCTATAGATTGTATACAGTACACCTTATTAAATGGCGACTCAGGTATCACACGTGATCTCGTGACAATGGCTACACAGTCAATTACTACAGGAGGTTGCGATATGGACGACGACGGAGATGGGTCGCAAGGGACAGCAGAGCATAACTTTGTTTCTCAACCGTCAACCTCGCCGGAACCTGTATCCAACTTACCGTGCAATCAGAAACAAATTAAATCTCGACCTTACACGTCTAAGGAAGTACTGCCTCAGAAGGTACAATGATCTTACGTTGAGCGGCCACAATTTCTCGAAAGATATATATATATATATATTAAACACATAAACATATCTTCTCTTTACTCGTGTGTGACGTTAAATATTACCGAATACCATAACGATAATGTTTTTTTATATGTCTGCTTCTTGAGAGTCTCAGAGTAAAGTCCGTTTTGATGGTAAATGCATTTAGCACTGCTTGAATAACTTGCGACGTTCGATCGGGATAAGTGACCCGCAATTTAAAAGAGAAATGTATTTCAGCTGGTACACGTGGGTGCGCTGGAGGTGCAAAATGTTAAGAGAGCGATCAATCGCTACGGTACGTTGCCGAAAGGCGCCAGGATCGGAGCGTATTTGGAGTCGCTACGACAGAGCGGTATGCCATCGAATCAGGAGACAGGGCTTCCGGTTACCGCATCCTCTTTGTCTGCCGCGGTCATGGAGCAGCAGCAGCAGCAACAACAGCAGGACATCATCGCCGTCGACACGATACCGCAGCATCGCTCGCTCTCGCCCCGACAGAACAATTTGCGCAATCAGCCGCAGATGACGCGCAGCAATTCCTCGAGCGGGGTGGTGAACACTTATCAACCGCCGAATTCACCGCGTAGCCGCGGCGTGGGCGTCCGGAAGACAAACACGGAGGGGATCGGTCTGCGGACCTTTCGCGCGCCGAACAGCTCCAGCTTCCGCACCGCCAGCCCGTCGAGGTCGATTCAGCCGACTCTGGCCGATCTGGAGTTTCCACCGCCGCCGGTGGACCTGCCACCGCCTCCGGACGAGGCCTTCGGCGATCAGTGCGACCTACCGCCGCTGGTAGCGACGGCGTCGCCCTGCACCGAGACCTCGTCCGTCCACGCGAAGATCGTGAGCTCGCCGGTCGGTCTGAGGAAAGTGAAAGCGGAGTGGCGGAGCAAGGACGAGATTAGCGATCACGATCAGGATGAGAGGAACAACGATGTGAGGAACGCGGAGCCGTCGGTGAAGGAAGCCAGCTCGCGATTCGGCGTTAACCTGCGACGCCGGGAGACCACCACTTCTGGCGATGCGCACTGCGGTAAGTCCGCGGACGAAAAGAAGTTGGTTTACAGACCGAAGGAGACGACGGCGATAAGCCACGTGATGAAAGCGGAATCGGCGGACATCACGACGATTGCGGCGCCCGAGGAAGCACCGCCACCGCCCCCGCCGCCGCCGCCGCCTATCGGCGGCACTCCCGTTAACATCGCCAATGCTGCCGACACCTTCGAGTCTAAACCCGGTATGAAGGAAATGCTGGAGCTTAAACTGATCAATGAGATTAAGCAGAGTGCGGATTTGAAACACAGTGTCGTGAAGAAGACCGGTAATACCGCTAGTAACAGCGCGTCTTCGTCTGCGGCGCCGCTCGATCCGGCGTCGCAACTTTTGTTCGAGTTGTGCGCCAGTTTCAGTATAGACTCCGCCAGCAAGCAGCACGTCGTCTCGAGTGAGTACGCAATCTCAACATTGAAGAGCAACGATGTGTCCGGCGTTCAGGAACACATTCACACGAGTACGCAGAGCGTGTTTCTCGAGAAAAGCAGCGGTCACAAAGAGATGCCGATGACCTCGCCGATCACGGAGGGCCACATACTGAGCGCCGCTAGTGTAGGTTTCAAATTGAAGAAGGTGGATAAGAGGAGCAACCCGCAGAAGGAGGAGAATCCAGACGGTGGTCAGATAATCGATTTCAAGGCCCGGTTACGAAAAGTGGACAACGTCGACAAGGAGAGAGCCGCGGCGGACAAATCAACGCGTTTCGACGACAGCGCGGGGAGCAACGTCGCGGACTCGGCGGACTCGTCGTCCGGCGTGGACGACGCTAACGACGACAAGCGCCGTAGCACCGGCAGTATTAGCAGCCTAAAGAAATTGTGGGAGAACAAAGAGGCTTCTTGTGATAACCAACCGCTTAGTCCTAAATTAAACGTGAGAGGGACGAGTGGCAAGCAGGACGCCGGCGATGCCGCGAGCGAGGATTCGCCGGAGGATCACAGTAACGCGTCGACGAGGAGCTCAACCAGCAAGGGTGATTCGCGAGTATGGCCCCCGACTTCATCGGCAACCACGGAAGTGGAGAAGCCCATCGTGCCGGCGAAACCGCTGAAGCCACTCGGACCCTCCAGCAAGCACTTCGGTTCTTCGATTTACGCAACGCCGAACTGCAACAAGCCGCCGTCACAGAGCGACGACGATGGCAATAAGCAGACTGGCGGTGGCGGCGAATCGAAAGCGGCCAAGCACAATGTGATGGAAATCTCGAACGTCATAGAGAACAGTATTCTGAATCTGAAGGGCAGTCCCACCATCGTCATGGCTAGCTGGCTGCAGCTGTCCGACAAGGTCGGCTTGTTGCACGGTATGTGTGTCAACCTGACGGACACGGCAATCGCGCCGCACGCGAGGTTCCAGTTTCGCGATCTGCTCACGCGGCTCGAGCTGCAGGCGAGGCAGCTGCGAGCCGCCGGCACGCGCAACATCATCGAGAACACGAGACTCTTGTGTGACGTGCAGAACACGATAAAGGACGTGATAAACACAGTGCAAAGGTAAAGCTGCACGAGTCGACGGATTGAAGAATCAAAAACGAGCGTCGCTCCTGCGAGTTTCTCCCCATCCCCTTCCGTACGTTTTTCACGTTGAATCGCGGAAGTCGTCACTCTCTCAACGCACCCCTTCTGCCTCTTTCTATCTCGGATCCGTGGGCGTTAGTATATATAAATCTATATAAATATATATAAATATATATATATATATATATATATATATATATCTATATATATATATATATCTAAGTCACTAGTAAGATTTGCGAATCTTATCGAAGGAATCTTTTTTGGAAATATAGCGATTAATCTTCGAGCGAGTAATAATAAGAGTGAACTAGTGTGAATAAGTCTTCAATCGATAATACGACTTTGCGACTGCATGATCGTTAGAGAGATTAATCCAAAGCTGCATGAGCCGAACGATCGCCGGTATGCTTCCCGACACGCAAAAAAAAAAAAAAAGATACAGAGAGACACACATAACTCGGAATTCTGTGCGGCAAACTCTAAGTTCGTATACGTTTACACTTCTACCTGTATACCATTCGCGTTTTTTGGAAGCTCTTTGGGAGATCATTATGATCACACGTGTAATTCACGGGCCTGGCAGAAAAACGGCCTTAAGATTAAAAGAAGAGAGAAAAAAAAAAGAAGTATACACCATTGCATGATTGAATTTCTACGTCGAGACATACGATGATTTTCATATACGCTAGTAAATGTGATGACATTATAGTTACTGTAATGGAATAACCGATCACGCAAATTCTCAGTAGTATATAATCGAAGTATCGGCATGAGCAGAAGCGTAATGCAAGGAGTCATCGCGAGCGCGCGCCGGAATATCGACACGCTAATTCTATATCCTCGAGTCGCTTACGTACCGCGTAAATCGTTTCGTTTTACATGTAATTTTATACACACATCGTGCTTAGCATATACATATATTATTATACGCGAGATTTTTTTAGACTAGACTATATATAAATACGGAACACCTAAGCGTAAGTCGTTTCATGTGTACTGTGGGACAATATAAACAATTTTGTATTTGTATAGAGTAAGTTGGATATAACAGCTATACACGCGATAATCGTACGCCTACGTAAAAAATTATATTCAGACAAGAAAATTGAATGTAATTAATCAAACAACATCTTGAGTGTCGTGCGCTTCGTTCTTATCCATGATGGTATGGTTCTTCCAAAAGCACAGTAACGGAAATATTCGCCTGAAGACATCCATGTGGAGTGTGAACAGTAATGTAACTTACGGGAAGTGCATCTTAATCGTTAGACATGTATATCAGAGAATGAAGCGGGGACTAGAAACAAAGTAACGGACAAATAATAATATACAATATATATCATCTGTGTCTCTCTCTCTCTCTCTCTCTCTCTCTCTCTCTCTCTCTCTCTCTGTACAGTATTCTCTACGTACTACCTTATGGAATGGAGATTTTTGAGTATCATGCATTTGTTTGCATTTACTCGCTTATTTTTCCATACTTGTATTCGTATCATATACGTTTACATTTCCTAGATATTTTTGAAAGGAAAGAAACGAGTACGATTTAATAAGTATTGTACGGTATTAAATTTCGATAGTTTTATGATGACGTGATGTCACAAAGTTTCACACAGATGCGTCCGTTAGCGTCGGCTGTATGCATTTCCGCGGAGAATAAGTTAGCTAGGTTTTGTAGTTTATAATAGGTCGATTGTAGAGCTAATGTTGCGATAATGCTCCGAACTGATTTTGTGGAGGTTTTCAGGCTTATACTTCATTCGGCTTGTGCTTTACACTAAAGGAGAATGCAATAGAAACGAGAAATAAGTCACCGATGAACTATTTCTTATGACACTGCCTATATCATACGTTACGGCTAGTAGTATATATTGAATTTACTAGTAATCTTAATCATGTAAATGTATCATTTTTTGGTCCAATCCTTTCTTCTTTATATATTTTTTGTACCTGTGATAAACTAATCTCTCTTAAACTCTTTTATCTTTCTTTTATCAAAAGAATCATGCTCAACAGAAACAATAATAGTTATATGAATAAATTTTAGTCACCAGACGTTTATTTGAATGAAATTGTATTGAAAGAGATACTGAAATTAATGTTTTATATATTGTGTATTATAGTAATTTTATGTCTATTTATAACTGTATTTATTTCTAATTTTTTGATGTAAAATTATTCTCCTAAAGAAACGACCAACGTACTGATTCACTAATACAAAGTTTTAATATTGCTTTATACATTGATATAAGATTGAAATGAAAATAAAAATAATTATCGAATTATCTTGTTTTTCCTTAGGTTGAATGACTCATAATTTTGCCCCAAACAATAATAATGTGTATTTTCAAAATTGTATCTTGTTTATATTATTTTGTTGTGCTGTTGTCACATGAACAAATAATGCAACACATATATTGTTGGTTTTATAAAAAAATATTTACTCAATACACTGTATTTACAGTAAAAATTTTATAAACTTTATTACAATGTAAAACGGTTGACTAGTTATCTACGTTATCGCTAATTTGTAGTATTATTTAATAATTCTTGTACTCGGAAACAGTCGCTCACAATTTTCCACTTATCACCCATAGCAGCGATAAGGAAAGTTTGACTAAGCAACTTGGTACTTTTTTCTTCGTACTTTACATGCCCGCTGACTTTGACTAGAAATGTTAACTGGTTGGCTACTTCTGGACCTATATGAACATAAAATATAATATTTCAATGCAAGTTATTTATATAATGCTTCATATACATCTATAGTGCTTGCATTACAATATTGTAAACAAGAAAAATTTAGCACACCTTTGGTATCTTATATTATTGTGAGTTGATGTGTGAAGTAGTAAAACAAAAAATACACACAGATATCATCTTGATACAAATATTAAAATAAGAGAATGTTTAAAATTTATTTAGATGAAACAAGAAATTCTATCAAAATCTAAGTCATAAAAATCGAGATACAGATGAAATGAGATCTAATATTTTCGAATATTTTTATGTGTCTGAATATTTTTATATAGTCAAGAATGCAAGAGTGTGATGCGATTATTAGCATTTACCTGTAATTGGCTGAGCGTCAAGAGCAGTAATGGTATGTTCGGAAGATGGCAGATCTGTCCAGAACTTTTTAATATTCTCTTTGCCTACTACTCCATTTCCGTTCCATATCAGAGATGCAGAATCCATGTACAGTTTTGAGATCAACTAAAATTGCATACATAGTTGATTAAACATATAATCCAGAAATATGTTTTGACAGTATTAGTGCTACTTACATATCTCCTTTTGTCTAGAGTCTCATAATACAATCTTGTAAATTCCTCGGCAGTTCGACAAGCTTGGTCGATTTTAGTTTTTAAGTCCTGCGAAAGTGAACATAGATGTAAGAATTATAATGTAACCAAATATAATCAAACGTTTAAACTGTGTAACGCAATATACTTGTCGCTTTCAAAAATTCTAACTTTATAAAAATATAATTGCTGGAAGATAATAAGCCACTTATTCATCGTCTTATTATCCATATACTTTTATATAAAATGTACTAATGTACTAATATCAATATAATTAATATAAAGAATATACATATAAAAATAATTAATTAACAAATAAGAGAAAATTTTGCAAAATGTAGTGTACATAGTAGCAATGTTATTCAATATACAAAGCTTCCGAAGATCCGCCATATTGTATACAAGAGATATATATCTATATACCATGTATCTCATTGTTAATATAGTATATATAATTACCTGTTCCATTTTTTTCTTCTTATTTATTCAGTGTTCTGCAAATAATCAATATATCTGATTATTCAGTCTTCTAATTTCGTCGAAATTATCAAGGTTCTTTTTGTTTAACGTCAGAAAACAAGGATACGCGATACTACAGCGATACTACGAACGCTATGCAATACGTAGCAATGCGTTCACGCCGGTTTACGCACAGAATACGTAGAACGAGACTAGAAAATAATGCATACAAATCTTTATGAAGGATTTACATTGCATCCAATATACAACGTTCCAATAGCCAATGAGAAAGCATATTTTCAAGGGACTTTAGCTAACACTTCCGTTCTTGCAGAATAACTTTTCTTATTGGACAGTGATTATCGGGCGAAATAATAAATGCAACGCGTTTCTTTGTATTCTTGCAACGTGTGGCTATAGACCGGATGGGAGCGTGCATCGGCCAGCTTCCAATCTCACATCGTTGCGTAATTCATGACTGTGCGACATCGCGAGATCTCGCTGGGTCGGTCACGTGACATCGTACTTCCACAGTTATTTTTTCAGGCATGATGGCGCCAAACGCCAGTATTCACTTTTATGTAAATATATTATTGATTTGGTGCGTACCGCGATCAAGCACGAGCGTTCGCCGTATCGCGGCCGGCCGTCGAAAGTAGCCCCGTCGCGGGTTAGCGCGCGAACCGCCGGCGGAGTGAGTAACGGACTGGCTTGCGCCGCCCGCCTGGAATCGCTAATGAGGACATGTTGGTTAGGCTGCCGTGACAGAGAGAGAGAGGACGAGGCCGTTACGCACTTACAGGCGACAGCCCGTCGGCGTGTTCGCGGCGGCTCGGGAGCACGCACGGCGACCGCCGGCGGCCCCGCGGCCGGTTTCACGCCCGCTCGCGATCACGTGCCGCCTCGCGCGCGGAAATATATCCGGCTAATAGATCAATAATAAGGTATTTAATGGTATTCCCGAGTGTGTGTGTGTGTGCGGGGGAGACTTGTGGTGGAGACGACGCTGCTGCCATCTGTATTGTCAATGTTGTCGGCCAGCAGCAGGAGCACCAGCACCAGCAGCAGCGTAATGGAGCCGTGAGCATTCTCGTAGCCGTACGCAATTGCATCACTGTGCCGACCTGTGGTCTACCCCGTGTATACAATGAGATTTAACGCCGCCCACGACCATCGACACGCGCAGTGAGTGTGATGTTGTGGCCCCGCTGTCGCGCGTTGAGGCGGCGATCCGTGAGTGCGCTATCACGGCCGCCCCGCATTCTCTCCGCATCAATGTTTACATGAATCGCTCGCGGACGGCGGCGAGACCGTCGCGATTGTCGTCTGGGCTACCGTGCCGCGTCGCCGTGCAGCAACGCATCCGTACCACGGAACGCCGCGCGAGTCCACGGGCCTTCGCCCCGCGGCTACCAGGATCGCGGCGACACGCGCGTACGGCCGCGGAGCTGCGTTTTTTATAACCTCTTTATCTTCCTTTTCTCGCGGAGAGGAACGGCGTGCGGAGGATCGCGCGCAGCCAGCCACCGCGGGAACGCACAACGTGCGTCGATATGTTGCCGCGCGCGAACGGCTGTCACTCGCGTGCTTGCATCTCAATTAACGGTGACGATGTGCTACGCAGTGTCGCGTACATTGGAAAATGTCTTCGTGTACCGGGTGTCGGGCCGATGTTCCCGTTCAGTGTGCTGGCTGTGTGCAATTTCTATTCCATTTTCTACTCTTTTGCATTGCCAAAATGTTATTGACCTTAACCTTTTATGCAGAAATCGCGTAGTGTGAATGTTTCCTCTCCCCACCCCGCCCCCTCTCCAGCGATTGCTGTTTTGTAGTAAACTGTGTAGTAAACTTTCAATATTTAAGGGTAAATGCAACATATATAAGTCACATTTATATTTACTTTTCGAGCTAATCTTGAAGAAACTATAATTATTTTTTTTCTCTAGGCTATTGCACATTTATAAATTTATGTAACTTTTTAACTTTTCTCTTAAATAATGTATATTTCTTTTGTTATTTAATTACTTTAGCACTCTTGTATGTAGTTTTTTCTTTCTATTTGAAATATTAGTCCTTTTTTCTTTCTATTTGTGATATTAGTTCTGTTGCATTGATATTATAGCCTATGGAGTGTCACGAATCAAAATATAATGGTTAGAAATTTCTGAAATGTTAATAATCATGATTTATAGTGAAAATATAAAAGATAATTTTTCAGCAAAGCTAATGAACAGTATTTTGTTTTAAATTTACTTGAATTGTTTACATGAGATGAAAGTAAATTCTTCATGTGACATAAAGCATAAATACATGAAACAAAAACAGTGTAATAAATACATGAAACAAAAACAGTGTAAAGCTAAATTATATATAAAATTAAGTTGTATCTTATTTTAGATATTATGAGATGGACTGATTTAATATTTCAAAACTATCAACATAATTAAAAAAAAAAATTTTGAAGAATTATCTTATTTAAATATTTTGCTATCTGACGTACAAATCAAATTATTTACATTGTCGTATAATTTCTTTATTAATATGTAAAATACTTTGAAATTATGCAACAAGCTCTTATTTCATGTTTCAGCTCTGAAGAAAATCTGCTTTCCAGATAATAAATATATGGATAACTATGTAGTAAGTTCATTTTTGTTCGTAATGTTTTTTAAAACATAATTTGCAGAGGAAAGGAATGCTAAAGAAGTATGCAATTCTTTCAGGGTGCACACAGCTCACCTGCATGTGCCACGTATCACTAGCTTATTTGGCATAGTAGAATGGCACAACGAGGCAAGAGGCATAGAAACGACAATGATCTGGCGTCTTGTCCGGGCGCTGTTAAGAGGCGCAAATGTAGATTGGGCCCAGCTGCCGCTGGTTCATCGGCATTGGCAGCGACCCTGGGGCCCTCAGAAGAGGAAGAAACGATGGCGTCATCCAGCCAAGGGGGGGTATCCTGGACCGCCCGACCCGTCAGTGATATCAAGATCCCCAGCATATACAATCGGTCGTCTGCGGAGGCTCCAGCGGAGTTATTTCGTAAAGACCTGATCAGCGCTATGAAATTGCCGGACAGTGAACCATTAAGTCCAAACGAATATTGGGTTATAACTGATCAGTGGAAACAGGAGTGGGAAAGAGGTGTTCAAGTACCCGTTAATCCAGATTCTCTTCCTGAACCGATGGTTACTGTTACGCAGACGTCTCCTTTGAAGATGCAAACTGATTTCAAATTGTGAGTGCATAAATGCGTATTGTTTTATGTTGTGTATTTGAAATATTGATCGCTGAAATCACTGAAGTGCAACGCAATGTTTGTAACGCATTTGTCTTGCATTTTTCAGGCCTAAAAAGTTTGTAAGAATATCTCGCGATGATTATTTTAACACGGAAGATCATCATTTAAGTACTACTCCGTCAAGAGCAGAGAAAGCCTGTGCTTACGACCTTGATGATACCGACATTGCCTGGTTGGACATATTCAATGGCGAACGAGCACAGGTATAACAACTTATTCACTGCTTATTTTTGAATATGAATCAAATCAGAAATATCAATATAATTTCTTTAAAATTAATCTTTTTAAAAAATAAATTTTTTATTTGTGCGTAAAAATTCATATAAATACTCTGTTTAAATAATTTAAAAATAATATATTTTTAAGTTAAAAGTAGAGTTTCTTAATGTGTTAAATGATTATTTGTATTTTTTATTGCATTTTATTGTGAAAAGTGAAAATTTTAATGTGTCTATTAAAAATATTTAATAGACTTGAGTGGTTTTGCTACTAAAAAGAGAAAAATAATGAATTGACAAAAACACAATCACAATTATTTCTCATTTTCATAATCTTTTTATATTATTTTTAATAATGTAATAATTTGATATTAAAATTCTTATCGATGACATAAATATTTACATATAACATTCTGTGTACTATGCATATTTAAATATGTATAAACTAATTAATGTCATTTTGTGTGAAAATTATCCAGGCTGGACAGCTGCCGGTTACGGAATCACAGTTGGAACGTGTCATGGAAGAGTTGGAGGTGCGATGTTGGGAGAGGATACAAACAATCGTGAAGAATGAGGAGGGCCTCGGGATTGAGTACGATGAAAATGTTATTTGTGATGTATGCAGATCGGTGAGTAATGTTTTCATTTACATATTATTAGGATTAATAAATAATCTGTTGTGCATTGCTTATGCACATATGACATTAGTATACACTTTAATTTGAATTGAATTTTATAACATAAAAATTTTTTATAACAGCCGGATTCTGAGGAGGGTAACGAGATGGTATTTTGTGATTGTTGCAATATATGTGTACATCAAGCTTGTTACGGCATTACTTCGATACCCGACGGCTCTTGGTTATGTAGAACTTGTTCGTTAAGTCAAAGACCCGACTGTGTATTATGCCCTAATAAGGGTGGTGCAATGAAGTGCACACGGAGCGGTCAGAAGTGGGCTCATGTCTCGTGTGCACTTTGGATTCCCGAAGTTAGCATTGGTTGTGTAGAGAGAATGGAGCCAATTACAAAAATTTCCAGTATTCCGGTAAATAATAGTGTTACAATTGTGTTATTTGATCAATATTTAAATTCAGATCTTTACTTACAAGAAATTTATGAATTGTATTCAACATTATGTGTATTTTAAATACTTTAAATTTATTTGGAATTATTCTTTATTATGATTGTCTTGAATATCATTTAATCGAGTATAATAATGAATTACAGCAAAGCCGATGGGCCCTAATTTGCGTTTTATGCCGTGAACGTGTGGGTGCTTGCATTCAGTGCAGTATAAAAACATGTAAAACTGCGTATCACGTTACATGTGCTTTTAAATATGGGCTTGAAATGAAGGCAATTATCGAGGACGAAATGGCAGACGACGGCGTGAAATTGAGGGTATATATTTTTTACATGATTCAAATTTATCGAAATTATCACATATAATTGAGAGAGCAGCAAGTCAACCAGATAATTTCATGTTTCTAGTCGTATTGTCAAAAGCACAGTAGAACAAACACAAAAGATAAAGTCGGTGTTGGAGGTAGCGTAGGAAGCGGTGGTGGAAAAGGAGCATCGGACTCCGAGGATGGTGAATCCAGACGGCGTAAACGGAAAGACATGACTTCTGAAGAAAAAAATCAAGCACGCGCAGCTAAGTATGTGGCACAGTTAATTGTTTTCGGAACTGAATGGTTCATATATAAATTATTTGGAATATTTTATGTTAAATAAGCATGCGACTACAATTTTTAAACACACTAATATTAGAGTGTCTAAAAAAATCACATGCTTATTTAAATAAAATATTCAAAGAACATTGAAAATTATATTTGAACCATCATTCTTTAAAGAGTTGATGTGGCACAATATTGTAGTATATTTACTGTGCGATATAAAACTATAAAAAATTACTGTTGAAGGTATATTGACTATAATATTAAAGATTTAACGTATATTTATAAAACATATAAAAAAATTTTATATTTAAGCTATATAAAAATAGATATTTTTATAATAGAAACGTTCACTTTTATATTAAAAAAACTATATATCTTATGATTTACAAAAAAATTTTGCGAAGAGATAATCTCTTTTAAAATCACGAAAAATGAGTGTGATATATGTTGTTTCCTTATTAGGTTGCAGGAAATCGAAGCGGAATTTGATAAACATGTAAACATAAAGGACATTGCTTCCCAGCAATTGGATATAGATCCCGACAGTATCGTTTATATTTATAACTATTGGAAATTGAAGAGAAGAGTAAGTCATCGATGATATATAAATTTGCGGATTCAAAAATATTGTATCCGATGTGATTTGTGTGTAACTTGTGTTATATTTTAGGCCGGTCATAACAAACCACTGTTAGCACCTCGTTGCGGCGAATTATCGAGCGCAGGTGCGCGCGCTCAGGGTCAAGCGGCGGACGTCGAAAAAATGCGTACTTTTGTTCAATTGCGCCAGGACTTGGAGCGTGTTCGAAATTTATGCTACATGGTGGGCCGCCGCGAGAAACTCTGCCGCAGTTTCCTGAGACTGCGCGAGCAGACCTTTCACAAGCAGGCAATGGTGATATCAGGTCCATCACTACCGCCGACGGTGACTGCCGCCGTCATCGAGGCCAATCATGGGCCTTCAATATACGATCGTTTGTATTCTCATCCCGATGCCGAGGATCACACACTTGATTTCGAAACAATACTCGCTCGAATCGCGGGCATCGAGTCGCCTACACCAGCGTCGAGCGACGAGAAGAAAGTACAGCCGGACTTCAATGGCGCGTCCAGTAAGAAGCTCTACTTCAACGGTTCTGTCAGGCGGAAGAGCTTGTACGGTAGTGATGATCTATCGTCGAGTAGCAGCGAAACGGATGCGACAAAACCGGTGAACAAGGCGGCCGGCAAATTCACAAACAAGTCTAAGAGTTTGAAGGTCGGCAGTATAGAATCGAGCACGGAAGACGACGGAAACACGATGTCGAAGAGCAAGACTCCCGCTAGGCGGAAATCGAAGAAAGCCAGCGCGTCGGATAGGTCAAGTCGAACCAAACTGCACGATAGCAGCGAGAGCGACAAGTTTGATACCGTGAACAGCGGATCGCGCAATCTGAGACGTTTGGAGATCGGCAGTACAGGTAGCGAAAGCGACGAATTGCTGCCATTGAGCACGAACGCCAGTTCTCGCCTCGGACCATCTGTAGGATCTGCCATATACTCGGATACCGATTCAGAGTCGCAGGAGCATCATTCCCACTCTGCTATACTTATCACGAAAGCCGCGGTGAAAGAATTCTCCGCGGCGGACATATCGAAGAACACTCAGAAGAACTTTACGTGTAAGGATGCCACGAGGCAGGATTATCAGGACGAGTCAACGAAGAACAAAGAAAACGTGAAGAGCGGTAAGAAGAAGGAGTACATACCATCCGCTTTAATAGTTCCGCAGCGACAGGCGGCGAAGAAGGCGTCGGAGATCATGCAACGGACGCAAGGTAAGAAAGAGAACACTGCAAACGAGCCCGTGGAGTTTGTGAAGTCGCCCGGGGAACCTCTGAAACCGACTAAGGAGAAGTCGAGTAAGAAACAGCGTGACAGCAAAGGGCCCAAGGACGTCAAGAATAACGACGTTTACGACTTTGATAAGGACTTTGGCGATGGCGCGGAGATTCTCGCTTACGTGCCGCAACGGCAGGCCGCGAAGAAAGCTGCGGAACACATCAAGAGCGGCATGGGTACAAAGGCCGCTCCATCGGATCTAGAAACCACGGACGTGAAAGTGAAGAAGGAGTTGCCGGACAGCGGTAAGAAAAAGGAGATTAAGAAAGAGGATTCACCGAAGAAGGAAGAACTGCCGGCGAGGAAGGAGGAATCGTCGAGGGAGCGACGGGGAAAGAAACAGGTGCTCGAAAGCGGTAAGAGCGCATCGTCGCCGTTGATGAGTAATAGCGACAGCAGCAGCAGCAGCAGCAGTAGCAGCTCCTCGGAGAGCAGCAGCGATTCCGACGTGGCTAAGAGCCCGACGCAGAAGATGTCAAGCGCCGTGAAGGAGCCGACTTCCTCCTCGACCATCACCCCGAGTACTACGAGCAACACGTCCTCCGAAAGCGACACCGGCAATCAGGTGAAGAACAGAGCCGCGACTAAACGGCAGACGGTGAACAGAGTTGCGAACGAGACGATCGATTCTGAGAAGAAGACTCTCGCGGGGCGGAAACTCAAAAAGCTGCCCGATAAGAAGCTTAAAACTTCCGACGGGCGGCATGGACCCGAGTTTCAGCCGCCGCCTACTGAGAGAGAAGAATCAGGTAGAACCGCAATATCCAAGGAGCCACAGCAACAACCACAACAGCCCCAACAGCAACAGCAGTCAGCCGGCAAGAAGACCGAACAGAGAGACCTATCCAAGAAGTCGGCATCCCTGCAATCACAGCAGTCTGACCAAAGTGTGCTCGGTGGGTCTCGAGATAATGATGGGCTACGAGGTGTTTCTGGGGCCAAGTCTACCAAGAAATCCGGTCAACCTGTTAAGCAGACACAGCAACAGTCTACTTCCAGAGGCAAGGAGGACGGCGGCGGAGCGGCAGCATCCAGAGCGAGGTCGGAAACTCGCAAACGAAAATCAATCAGTGAGGTTACCGCGAAGGACGAGAAGGGTAACAAGGAAACGACATCGATCAAGAAAATGGAGAAGAAACTAACGGAGAAGGCGAACAAGGAAGCTGAGAAAGACAGCAAACACGACACGACTAGCGGTAAGAATATTCCGGAACCCGCGGAATCCCCGAAAGCGACTGAGAACACTCCCAAGATGGACGACAAGAGAGTAAAGAAGACGAGTAATAAGAATGCGATTAACACGTTGGAAGAGGAGATGAAGCAGCGACGGGCGGAACGGGACAGCGCGAAGAAATCTTCGAGAGGGCTGGACAAGCTTCTCGAGAAGCGCGAGCATCTCGACAAACTGTCGAGAAACAGAACTGCCGCTCAAGAGATCAAGATGGAGAGATCCGCCTTCAACGAGGAGAGCAAGAACAAGATCGCGACAGCGGAAAAGTCCGTCGCGAAGGAGACTATCAAGAGCGAAGACGTGAAAAATCACATGAGCGACGAAGTCGCGGTGTTGGACAGCGCGAAGCTGGAAAAGGAAGACTCGAAAAAGGATGTCGTCGAGATTACAAAGGAAAAGCCGGCGGATAGAAGGAAGAAGGCGGAACAGAAACACGAGAGCGAGACGCAGGCTGAGATTGAGATTCAAGAGAACGTCGCCAAACAACCTAGCGACAACGTTTCCAAGTCGGTATCCGATAAAGTTACGGCCGCGCTTATCGATGTCTCGGCGCTCGAGAAAGAATGTCAGCAGAAGAGGAGAAAATCCGTCAATCGTTGCATCTTCTCGCCGCAGCACGGCAGCAAAGATCCTAGCGTGTCGGAGCTGTTCGACTTCGATCAGGACATACTGACCGACGACATGGTGAACGACGACGGCTTTAGCATACCGCGCGACGAAGAGCGAGGCACGGCGCCGCTCTCGTTCTCTTTCAACAACGAGCTCTGGTTCAAAGAGGACTCGAAGGAGGACAGCGCGCGCGAAACGCTGCATTTGGTGGAGAAGCTGCGCATGGAGCTATCGAAGAAATCGAATTCTAGTCAGTTCGAGTTGGAATCTGTTCCGGCGGAAGAAGAGATTCCGAAGAAAGAAGAGCAGCCTCTTCATCCGACTGAGAAACCAGCGGAGCAGCAACCGTTGCTCCAAGAGAAGGTGGATGTGTTGGAGCAACAGCAACAACAGCCGGTGGTGCAGCCGGTTGAAATGAAGAACAACAGCCGTCCCGAACCCGTACAGTTATCCGAGGATCTCACCTGCAAGAATCACATGGAGGACAAGAGAAAGTCCTGCTATTCGAGCAACAGCGAACAACATTACGTATACGGGAACGAGGAGCGCGAGACGGCCAAAGTGACGGTGGTGGAGCGCGCGAAGCTCGACAGAGCCGAGGCGGACGAGAGATGGGTGCCGCCGAGCATGGAGAACTTCAATCCAAACGACGTGCAACACCTGAATACGCTGATCGACAACCAGAATCACCGTTATGCCGCAGCGGCCGCGGCCGCGCATCAGTTCCCGAACGACATTGGCGCCGTGATACCAGACCCCGCAGCGAATCCCGACGCAGCTCTGGTCGCGCATTTGCAACTCAACATGAATATACAGGACCAGTATTTGCAGCAATTGCAGCAGACGCATCCGATGGAACGCGTGCAGCAGCACTTGGAGGCGCAACACGCCACGGCGCAGGATCCGTCGCGCGTGCAATCGCTGGCGATGATGGATCAGCAGGTGGCAGCAACCGCGGCCGGCACTGGAATACCCGCGCCGATAGTCGACGAGATCACGCCCATGGAAATGGTGAATCGCCACCTGATCGGCCTGCCGAACTCGGAGGACGACCAGGGCAGCGAGATGGACCGCGCCCTCGACAAGGAGGACGTCTCGTCGGATATCAGGCAAGATTACACGCAGAGCGGCTCACCTTACAACGAGCTGAACGGCCGGCCGGATACACGATGGGCCGAAAGTCAGGTCTTACCGTCGCGCCGATCCACATCGTCGTCTATTACGTCCGCATCTTCTGCGGAAGAACACGCAGCTATCCCACCTTACAAAAACGTGGCTCCGATTCCTTATCCGCCGTGCACGATGGACGCGACGCCTTATCACCCATATTCAGAAACCACTTACGCCGGAGCGGTGTCGCTGTTCCCGCCGCAGTCGTGCACCGCACCGCTGCCTTATCCGTCACCGTTCCCGTCGACCTTCGGCGCCGCATTTCCGGCGCCGCAGCCGCTGCTGCCGCATGTGCCGAAGCCGCTCGAGGACTCGCTCAATATGCAGGCGTCGCCGTGCACCGCCGCGTTCACCTCGTCGTCGCACAACATGGCGCTCACCGCAGCCATGGTATCGCCGACGAAGGTGACCACGCCGCCGCCGGCGCCCGCACCGCCGGCACCGGTTGCGCCGCCGCAGCAACAACAGCAGCAGCAACAGCAGCAGCAACAGCAGCAGCAGCAGCAGCAGTCACAGTCGCAACAATCGACACCGACGCAACCGCCGGCCTCAGAGCCGCCGTCAGCACCGGCGCACGCAGCGTCTTTGCTTCCGCAGCAGGTTAACTTGCCCGCCGTAACGCCGTCCTTCCTAAATACCGTCGCGGAGACGCAAGTCAGCAGCGAGACAGTCGTGGACAACGTGGCGGAGGTACTTAGCGTTGACAACAAGAGCGCGCCGTCCGGCAAAAAATCACCATCCAAGCCGACGAGAACATCCGCCAGGGTGACATCGCTGCAGGGCAAGTCGCCGGGAAAATCACCTCGCCAGGAGACCACCAAGACCGCGCCGAGTGCTCGTGGCCGTGGAAGAAACGCCAAGAGTTCCCACCAGCACTCCAGTTACAGAAGTCGCGGTCGCGGTCGAGGACGAGGACGCGGCAGGAATAGTCAGAACGCATCGATCGCGATGCTGTCGAACGCGCTGCACAATGACGACTCGATTCAAAACAAGCTGGTCGGCACTGTGTACGATTTTGATTCGGATGAGGACTCAACGAACGAGACCAACATCGCAGATCTGCGAACGATGCGCGAGCGCAAGAAATCCACCGACGTGAACGAGAAGAATCGCAGCGAGCCACTCGGCGGCATGGCGAATGACGGCGGCATCCAATCTCACCTATCTAGTCCCACGCTGCACGCCACGAAGAAATACGCCGACGATAAGAAGCTCTCGTCGCCGGCGGCGCATCACGATCACCAGGCCGCCCTGGCCAAGTCCGAGACGAGCGCTGGCCATCAGGCGTTCACCGACAACACGGTGATGCCGCTGCTGCCGGGTCCCGTGGATATGCGAACGTACAACTCGACGGTGGATCAGCCGAGTTCGTCGGTCCACGGTCAATCCTACGGCAATCATTTGCTGGGCACCTTCACGGGCGTGTCCGCCGACCCGAACTTGCCGGACATGGACGATTTGGACAACGATCTGGAGAACAATCTGCTGCACGGCAACTGCTGTGTGCTGAAGAAGGTCGCCGGTAAGCAGCAGCAGCTCGCGAGCGGCGGTTTTGAGGAGCCGTGCTCGAAACCGGACTTCGGCAACCCGTCAGCGATGGACCCGTCGTCCGCACCCAGCTTCGACACGAACAAAGTTTCTCTAACCGACTCGAGGAATCAGCTGAAAGTTAAAATCAAAGGCCCGTTCTTGGACGCGAACTATGTGCCGGCTTCGTCGGTGCCACCGTTAGCACAGCAAGCGCCGGTGATCATTACACCGACCGCCACCAACGCGTCCGTTGCCACAGGCACGTCGAATCTCCGTCGCATGCGTAAGAAGGAATTGTTGCATCAGTATTGCTCGCAGAACACAAAAGATCCTACGTGCGGCAACGTTGCTTCCGCGCCTATTATCATCCCGCCCATCAATCCGAGTCGCACGGTCATCACCATTCCCAAGGCCGTGGCGTCGATGACGAGTATACCAACCCGCGAAGACTACAAGGCGGTCGTGGACGCGAACATGGAGAAGAAACGGCGGAAGGAACGCGGCAATAGCGGCGGCGGCAGCGGCGGATTCCTCGATGTTATAGCCGGTGAAGAGGAAAGTTCCGACAGGAAACGCGGTCTTATGGTGGGAGCAGTCAGTGATCGTCGAAGAGGTAGGCAAACGAGACCGACCGCCACCACGGTGGCGAACAGCACCGGACCGCCGAAGCTGAAAATCAAGATCGGCAATAGTATAATCGGCGGCCAGGAGATGGGCAACGCGCAAGACGATCGCAGCAGAATAAGACCGCCGAAGAAACGGCTGAGCAGCATCCCGAGCACACCCAGCATGGAGGAGCTCCGTCGCGAGAGCATGAAGTTCCGCAAGATGATCATGGCGGGCTTCGAGAACGACGAGAAGACGAAGAGCAAGCGCGACAAGAACGGCAAGCGGAAGAAGCGGCAGTCGAGTAAGAAGGAGGCGCGAGTGCAGATTCTGGAGGGCGGCGCCGCGCCTCCGAAACTGATTATTCGACTGGGTAAGCCGGGCGCCAACTCCTCGACGACGAGCGACGCGCCGTGCGACGCGCCGGCGGCGGTCGTCGTCGCCACCGGGGACGAGGATGACAATCAGCAACAGGCGTCGTCGGACAACAAGGACAGCCGAGTAGGTCCACCGCCGCCCGAGCCCGCCAAGGAGGAGGCCGGGGTCTACTCGATGCAAGGCGGCGTCGACGAGAAGCAGCCGACGGATCCGAACGCCGGCGCCACCGCCCTGAGGAACGTCCGCTCGGCGAAGGTCACGCCGATCCGGTTAAAACTGACGCGCTGCCAGGAGGGCTACGAACTAAAGGATCCAGTGGTAGCGAGTAGCGCGAGTGTGGACGATGGTGGTAGTGGTAGTGCGACGACGACGACGACGATGGTGAACTCGGTAGCGTCGTTGCCGATCGGCAGCGCCGAGCAACAAGAGACGACGACGACGGCGACGGCGACGGAACGCTTACCGGTCGTTGACGCCAACGTCGTCGCCACCGCCAGCGACGCGAGGCCCGAGCAAGAGGAGCGGCCGCCGAGCACGGAGAAGCAATCTTCCAAAGAGGACGATATTCCATTGCTGCCTCAGTCCGCGAATCACAGCTCGTCGGGGTGTCCGCCCGCACCGCTCCCGCAAGGATGCCAAGTTAGGTGATAATTAATGATAATTGTATAATACAGTAATTTAGTGTCTTCTTTTTTTTTTCTTAGACGATTCTATGTACGCGTGTGTATTACGTATGCATATATGATTCGGACGATGCCTATCACGTATGTATATGTAAAATACGTTCGTCTACACACAAGCACACAGACACACGTACAGGTGTATATTGTTCAATGTTGAGACAGTGACTCATTAGAAACGTTGTAAGAGTGTAACATAAATTATTGATTATTGTAAATGATCTGAGGGTGAAGTGAAATTTCACAAAGTGCCCAAAATTTACCGTAAATGCTAAAAAACACGTGCATTTTTTCGGGTGTATCTGCGGTTCTTGTTAAGGTGTCTTCTCGTTACGCGTTTTCTTGTTGTGCAGTCGAAAATTCATTATGTAGCCACTTTTTTTCATAATGCAAATTGTTTTACCACTCAATCTCGGATAGAGCAAACATAACAGCGTGATATTAATCATTTCTTTTCTCTTTTCGCAGACGTCATAAGTTCTCTCCCAAAGATCCTGAGAAGCTAGTTGATCAACTCTGATAACTTAACATAATTTCAATCTATTACTTTGTTCATTATTTGGTTCTATTTGTTATGCATCATTTTCAATCTCTATCGCAAAAAGCATAGCTCGAAATTAAGAACTATTTATGAGATCTCAAACTTTGGAAGTTAAAAATTTTAATTTTTCTTTGAGCAAAAATTTAATTTTTTAATAAGAAGCTTAAAAATAATATCAGATCGAACATAGTAGTAGATTCAAAAATTTTTTTATTTTTTACATCGAGACATTTAAAGTTCTTGATATTGGAATTTTTAGCATAAATCCTTCAAACCAATACAAATTTTAAGTGTTGTATTTCACAAGAAAGAAGTGTAGAAATTGTAAAAATGTTTTTATTTTTATACGTCACATGTGTTTTTTGTGAATAAGTTCTCAGAGTAAACGCAATGTGTTTTTGAAATTTCCATCATTTACAAGAGTATCGTCCCTCAATTTTTCTTTCCGACAGAAAAATTTCAAATATTATAAATTTTTTTATAATATTTTTTTTTTATTTTATTACATATTATTCAATATATTTTTTTGAATTTTATAAAATATTTTTATTCCAATTTTTTTGTTGCAAGTCTTTTGTGTCGGAGAGCTGAGAGATGAATTTGATGCAAAAAGGTTGTAGTTTGAAAATTAGAATAGAAAGAATTTTATAAGTTTATTTGAAAAAAAATTTAATAGATAAATAATACATTTATTATTAAATTTTATTATGTATCATTTATCATTAAATTTTTTGCATACCATTTATCATATTTTAAGTATATGTCAGAAAAGTGAATAGTAATATTTCTATGATAAAATTGCAAATTTTTAACATAGGAAATTTGGAAACTTGTAATTTTTCGACTTATCTGTTTTTTTAATAACAATTTAAACATAGAGGGATGATGTTCTTGCGATATTTATATCAATTTCTTATTGTAGAAACAGTTTCTTGCCCAGACAGATTTCCTATCGAGTATCAATCGACGTGTGACGCTCAAAGATTTTTCTCATGCTCGTCGATGCGACTTCGCATTATGTTGCTTAACGAGCACAGAAGCTCCAAAGCAGTGCAACGTATTAGCTCATGATGTCCTGATGAGAAGGAGACCCGTGTTCGAACGCAACGATTGACACCTTAGCGAGACACCGCTTGCGTCGTAAAATTACCTTGTACAAAAAGCATATTTCTCAAATCACCGCCTAGGTCGTGATTTTTAAATGCTAGTTATAATGAATTTTAATAAATCACAACATTATAGGGTATACAACATTACGGCGGCTTATCGATTTATATCGTGACAAGAAGATCGTACCAGCCAGGTGCGAGACGTAAAATGAAAAAGGGGATATATGCATTCTTTTTTTTTTTATTTTCAAAACGATTCTTTGACATACGAGCATATCTCTTCGCGTGGTTCACGCTCGAAAAGAAAAGAAGGAAAAGAAAAAAAAAGAAACAGAAACACCAACACGCACCTTTTCATGTTTGACAATTGAAACCTGCAGAGTACTATGATATATCGTTGCTCTTAAAAATCACGTTTATATCTTTTGTTTTTTCTTTCTTCCTCTTTTTGTTTTCGCTTCACGTCGTGCAGTTTTGCACATACTATCGTAAATTTAAACACGAAGTTCGAAGATATTTTTTATTATATTTTTTTATACCTAAAATATTAAGTGCGCGTTTCTAGCGTGATTTGTTACATAGTTTTTTATAGTACCCAGCGCGTTTAATCGTCACGATTATCTATTTTATCCCTTTTCACGTTGTAGCTCTGCTGCGTGTAGTTATTTATGACGATCAATATAAGACGCTATTTATTCACCACGTATTCTCCTTCGTAAGTTACCCAAGAATGGGTTTTAGACGATTTTTCAGTTCTTCTCCCTCTCTCTTTTTCCCTCCTTCTGTTTATTATTATCAGCAAATACTATTTACAAGCGCACGCTACTATTACTATTATTACATATATATCTACATATATCTTCTTTTTTTTTTTTTTTTTGTATTAAGAAGTCGTTTTAATCTCGCCACGTAGGTAACGAGAGTTATGCGTATAAAATACTCATGGTTGATGAAGCGGCGTGCCATCTTTTGTACCGGTATGTGACCGAATTGACACGCGTCACGTGCACATTTGACAACACACAAGGTAAAGATATAAGATAAAGATATTTCGTTCTTTTTTGTTTTTCTTGTGCGAGGCTGAGGGGCGACGCACCTCATTATCATCCCCCTCATTATTTGAAAGAGAAAACTGGGTTGCACCAAGCCTGTGCTTAATCCTTTTTTCTATCCATCGCCACTTTTTTAGTATCAGCAACTTTAGATAATGTTACTAATTTTATAATACATTATAAAAAATTATTATATTATTATATATTATATTTATTATTATATTGCAAATATTTGAGAAAGAAGTAAGACGTGTTCAAAAATAAAAAAAAATTTTTTCATAAAGAACCAAATTATTTTTGCTCTATATGTTGATTAAAGATACAAAATATTATAATTATTTGAGTAAATTATCTAACATTATCTAAATTATCATTTAATTAGAAAATCTAAAGAGCTATAATATAACATATCGAGTTACATTTTACAAAATTATATTTTACATGAAAAGAATTGTACATATGAAAGACGTTCTAATTTTTTTAACACCTTTGAAATGTTTTCTATATTTTTATGTTATCATATCTCAAGTTGCTGGTACGTAAAGATATTGAGAAAAGGGGTTGAAACTAATAAGCAATCAGGGCATGTGACATCTGATCGAGGAAATTTAGCTGCGTCTAAATCTTCCATCGATCGCGTGCAATCGAGATGCATGTTTTGTAAAATGCGTGATAAGCGAGATTGTCGGGCAATATGTGTGATTGAGATTGTTTAAGTTTTCATCAGTCCAGTTCTGCGACGATGGGAGATTTTATCGATTGTGCTGATCCGTACGAAACGTGCAATTGTTACGACGTCCGTGAGAAGGTCCTTCGTCCCGGTCCTTGCACATCGTCGATTGTGGAGTGAAAAATTCTGGAGAATTGAGTACTAATATTGACTGTAGTAATGACGAAGAAAATGTTTTTATAACTAAAATCGAATAAAATTGAAGATGTTCAGACAATTAAAATCAAAATTGGCGATGAAAGGTATAGTAAAAATGAGATAACGAACAAAATTCACGAATAAATCGTATATTTATTTATATTTGTGTGCAAAGGAAAATTTGTATATTTAAAAAATTATTCTTTTTTCATTCCACAATTGTAACGCAACGCGCAGGATAAGAAGAAGCTGTACATACTCGTATAAGACACAGAAATCTGTAATTGGAAGCTTATATAACGGCTGTGTTATCGTACGGATCTTATCTTCCAAATGGTTTTAAGTTACTTTTTTGGACGAGCACATTAAAAAAAGTGGAGAAATAAAAGAATAACAGAAATGCAAGATTGTACTGAAGAACTTTCAATGGCTCTTCCAACGAAAATCATTGATCATCTTTACAAGCAAAGTAACACAGCATGGCTTATTATCGATCGACGAACTTTTAGAGCTTTCCCAAAGATAGAAATAAAGAAAAGTATGATACAGAAAAAAAATTGCATTTTTTTTAACAAAAATTTTACAGCTAAATTGTCTTTTAGGACGATCGTCACTTTGAGTGATTTTCTCAATTTCTGATTATATATTCAAATGTTACACAGACAACAAATGTTATATCAAACAAAATCTGTCGATTTGAGGATGGGCCAATGGAGATCCTTGTAATCAGATGTTAAATATCTTCCATGTACGTAGTATATACACACAAGAATGCATGCGTTAAAAACAAGGTAAAATTTTGCTGCGATCTTGCATTTCATGAAAGGAATAAGGAGAGAGAGTATAAATGCGAGAAAATGTATTGTATATGTGTGAGAGCGAGAAAGCGTGAGAGAGTTTAGCGATACCGTTTCGTCCCACTTTATTGTCATAACTCTTTATGTTTTTGTTATCCAGCGCAAAAATCAAATCAAACAAAGTATTGTTTAGCGTGTCGGCGATCTTTGCGCGTTCGCTGCCGCTGTAAAATTCTCATCGATCGCGGAAACGTATCTTTTCTCTGCGGTTCTTCGACACGTGTCGTGCTCACTCAACGAGCCGATAACGCGCGCAGAATTCGTTAAACATTTCGCGAACGAGAAAGGATTTTTCCAGATATACCTTCATACCTTACATACATACATTACATTGTACATTTTTTCAGTGATAAGCAGAGTTTTAAGAGCCTATATTGTACAGATATTAAAGAATAAATATTTGGTTAATTTTTAATCGTTTCTTACATGCATATATATATATTGAGATAACGATAGCTCTAATAACAAAAAATAATGATAAATTTAATATTATATATATATAAATATAAATATATATATATATAAATATATAAATATGAAATATATATATATATATAAATAAATATAAATATAGATAGTTTTATTATAATAAAAATGATTAATATGATATTTAGTTACTGTATATAGTGTAAGAAAGCTGGTCTTGTAAGATACGGATATATATTATAAGGTGTTTTAATGTGCACATAGTCGCGTCATTGTCAATAATCATATTATTACGGATTAATAATAATTACAGTTTTTTACATCCTGCGTTTTCTTACTTGATTCCCACCCACAAACTCGCATTCTTATTTGCAGTAAATAACTATTATTTTTATTTATATTTTGAACATTTTTTTGTTGCCAAATTGTAAATTTATAAGTGTAAGAAGTGTTTTATTTTTAATTTTTATATCTGGTTGATTTTTATGTAAAATGGACTACATTTTTTTAAACATTTTTTCGGCAGAAATTTTTTCTTATTGTCACGATTATTACTGTAAAATATTTGAAAGTATTAATATATAAAAAATATTAATAATTTTAAAAAAAGAATTATGATTTTATAGTGTTGCATCGATTATTTAATCGATGATTTTGAGAATTATTTTAAGATTTTTAGTTAGAGTCACGTGTGAAAGTCTTTATATAACTTTTATAAACATAAAATATTCAGAGCGTTGAATATTGTGATATCGATATATCGAGATGTCGATATATCGATGCTACTTGTGCGCTCTCTGGCTGCCGTAACAGTTTCTACCGCTTTAATTCGGAATGCAGAGCTTTTTTAATACTTCGCGATTTATTCGTGAAAAGTATATAATGTGTACGAATTTTTGTCGGGAGTGCCGGTTAAAGCTATAGGTGATTGTCAGAATGTATTACTTGCCACAAGTGCTCATGATTAACAGCGATCGCTGGATTGGAATCAACATAGCCTCAATGAATTCCGGTGTCATCAACAACATGAAGGCGCGGTATATCTTTCATGTGACGTTAATCTGTCCGTTAATTCAATTTTCAAAAACGAGATATTTGACTTGATTTTTATTGACAGTAGTGCGCGGTAACTAATGTAAGTATTTATTTACTTGAGCTTTATGCCCAAAAAGGAATACTTTTCATTAAATATAGTATATTGAAAATTTAGCTTGTTGGAATTATGTAAATCGAATAAAATGTTGTTGTCGTTACATGCGAAACTGATGACCTCTTGCGTTTTAGATAATTCGGAGTGTCTTCATCGTATCTAGATTAGATACATTATGTCTCAAAGTTGTGTCTGATAATTCGATATCTTGAAATGTTTGAAAAAGAAAAGATTAAATATAGTATTAAAAAATCAGAGCTTATGCAATAAGTTAAGCAATAAAAATATATTTTGAATTAAAAAAAAAGTTATATGTGAAATCGAGAATAAAATAATGGCTGCGTTCCGAAATTTACTGCCAGTACTGGCAACATCTATAGTTTATTAATCTATAGTTTACATTACGTATATTGTAGATTTTCAGTACTGGCAGTGAATTTCGGAACGCAGCTAATATGTGCACACTCTTACTGTTCGTGTCGAATTCGCACGTATGCTAGCGGCGATGCAGACACAGATTACCGGAACCGTTTTTCACGAAAAACGCGCAGCAAACGGAGTCGCGGGTGGAATCCCTTTTTTGAATTGAAGCTGAAAGTCTTTATGCGAATTATTATCTCGACAAATCGTTCAACTCGTGCGACCGTTTCTCATACGTAGCAGCAAGGCCAGAAAATATTATTCAGCCGATCAAAGCACAGTCGAAAAACAAAGCTTATAAACACGAGCGAGTTGAAGATAAAATGTCTGGTGTTCGAACTTACGGAGAAATAAAGCAACTGTCTATTTTTTGGTAAACCAGGCAATAACATTTAATTAACACAAATTTTAACAATTAAATGAACAAATTCCAACGAAAGTAATTGACGTTAATTCGCACTCGGATTCGTGAAATCGCGGAGAGCGGTTCGACAATTTAGTCTCAAGATTTTCAGATGCGTTTTAGAAGGAATTAATAATCTGAACGTTTCGACTGTTTAAGAACAAGTGAAGCTTTCAAAACGATCTCTCGCGATCGACGGCGATCGATCTCATCGAGCGACGAAATTCGGCGTCGCGACTTGCGCATTAGAGTTTGCGGCGGTTGTTGAGACGCCGAATTTCGAGTGATCGCTTAGCTTGTGTAGCGGAGCTTTATGTCGTAGCGGTTTTCTTCATTTAAACTATTTGCATTTATTTACGAAGATCTTGCATTTATATTGATCTTAAACATACCGCCCGCCTTGGAATGGCAATTCCGAAATATGATCGAACTCTCGAACTAGTGAAAACGCTCGACAACGAAGCTCCAGCCGTAATACCGTCGCGAATGCGAAATTGATGACTGGTGAAATTCGAGTAAACACAGAATCAAATTCGATGATAAATTCTTGTGAGTTTCTTGGCGTGGGGGTTTTTTTTTTTTTTACACCGATGGAGTGTTCGTTGGCTCGCTATCGAGAGGTAATAAACATAATTTTGTGATTGGGCGCTTGAATTCGGACGACGCTGTTTTTATTGACACGACGCGAGGTAATGCATCTGAACCAGAGTGTAATTGCGTAATGCGCCCGAGCTCCCATTTGCAGGGAGGCAAATCTGGCTTGCGCAAGAGAACCATCTGACCGACCTTTATTATTTCTTGTTTGCGCTTCCATTTGACTCGTTGCTGGAGTGTGTTGACATATTCGTTTTGCCAGAGTTTCCAGAATTTTTCGGTCATTAATCGCACGCGTTGCCATCGTGACAACCGACTTTCCTTCAGATTGAGCAACGATGGTTCAGGAGTCGTTGTGATAGCAGAACCGATTAGGAAATGGCCCGGAGTCAAGGGTTCGTAATCGTCGAGATGGTCGCTTAGCGGCGCAATAGGTCGCGAATTCAAGCACGCCTCTATTCGACAAAGAAGCGTTGTGAATTCCTCGAATGTGAGCGTCTCGTTTTTGACTAGGCGGCGGAGATGATGTTTCACACTTTTTACACCAGCCTCCCACAGTCCGCCGAAATGCGGCGCAGATGGGGGAATAAAATTCCAGCTTACACTGTCAGTCGCGATTTTATTTTGAAAATTGCTCTCGGTGAGAGCGGCCCGATATGCGGACGCGAGCTCTCTGTCAGCGCCTAAGAATGTAGTTCCGTTATCGGAATACATTGACTCCGGTAATCCTCTACGAGAGCAGAATCGTAAATACGCATCGAGAAATGCGTCGGTCGAGTAATTACTAACGAGCTCAAGATGAATCGCTCGTGAATTAAGGCAAATGAATAAGGCGATATATGCCTTTTGAGTCTTGATTCCGCGACCGCTACTTGTGCGAATTTGGATCGGACCGGCATAATCAACGCCACAATGCAGGAAGCTGCGCTCTGGTTTTGTGACTCGGATCGCGGGAAGATTTCCCATTAACTGTGACGGAACAGCTGCCTTTTCGCGAGCGCACGGAACGCATCGATGAATGATGGCTTTGGTCATACTTCGACTGCGTAGGATCCAAAATTCCTGTCTTAATACATTTAAGGTTAGTTGTAATCCAGCATGCAAGGATCGCACGTGCGCATTTTTAATAATGAGATGGACAAGCGGATGTGACGCGAGTAGAATCGGATGCTTCCTGTTGAATGGGAGAGGCGAATTTTGCAATCGGCCTCCCACTCGTAACACATTGTCCTGATCAATGAATGGATTAAAGGAAAGGATTGGACTTTTATGGTTGAGCGATCTTTTATGAGTGAGCGCTTGGATTTCCGTGGAAAATAAGGCTTGTTGGATATAGCGGATCCAATAAAGTTTAGCGCTGCGATATTCGTCAGCGGATACTGCGGCAGGAACTTCAGACCCTTGCGGTTGATCGTGCTTCCTGCGTTTACATTTATTTAAAAATTTATATATATAAGCTGTAACGCGGATCAATTTAGGCCAGGATGAATATTTTTTCGCTAGATCCCATTCGCGATCGTTCATTGCGACCGTTGCGCATGTAGTTCGCACTTCGAGCTCCGTTTCGTGGGACACTGTGCTATTCTCAATCGGCCAAAATTCGGAAGAGCGTTTTAGCCATGGTGGGCCTGACCACCATAAGTGATGATTGATTAAATCTTGTGCGAGCAATCCGCGAGACGCGCAATCAGCTGGATTATCGTCGGTTGATACATGACGCCAAGTGAGATGAGGGAGATTTGCAAGAATTTCGGTGACGCGGTTTGCAACAAATGTTTTCCACCGAGATGGATGTTGACGAATCCACGCTAATACGATTGTGGAGTCCGTCCAACAGTAGCATTGAGTAGTATTTGCTGAGATTGATTCTTGTACGAATTTCATTAGCCGTGATAGAAGAACGGCGGCAGACAGTTCTAAACGCGGAATGCTTAAGGGCTTTAATGGAGCTACTCTAGATTTTCCGGCTATGAGCGATATTGTTGAGTTTCCGTCAGATGAAGTGACCTTGAGGTAAACAACTGCGGCGTATGCAACGAGCGAAGCATCGGCAAAGCCGTGCAATTCTTGCTTGACGACGTGTGGACCGCACCCTGTCCAACGGGGCACTCGGAATTCGTTGAGCAACCTAAGATTTGAATGAATTTGGTGCCATGTAGTTAATTGTGATGGTGGAATCTTTTGGTCCCACTCCAATTTAAGGCGCCATAGAGTTTGCATGAAAACCTTTGCGATAATAGTTGCAGGTGTCACCCAACCAAGGGGATCGAAAATTTTTGCAATGATCGCAAGTATCGAGCGTTTGGTATCTGGCGGATGGTCTTTTAATGTCGATTGGAATTGGAACACGTCGAGCACGGGATTCCAACCGACGCCGAGCACTTTGAGCGTTTCGCTCTCGTCGAGAGGTTTTGTGCAAGCGAGACCGTGATCCTCCGGGTTGATCTCGGCTAGAAGATCCTGCGAGTTGCTTGCCCATTTTCGTAATTCGAAACCGCCGCATCGCAAGAGTCGAATCAACTGTTCGCGTACTTGACGAATGCGTGTTACGTCGTGTTCGCCGAAGAGTACGTCGTCGACATAAGTCTGATTCGTCAACACGGGAACTGCGAGAGGAAACTTCTGACCTTCGTCCTGCACCAGTTGTTTGAGAACACGAAGAGCTAAGAATGGTGCACAGGCTGTTCCGTATGTGACCGTGAGTAATTGAAATTCTGTGACGTGTGCTGAGGCGGACTGCCATAGAATTCTCTGATAGTCCATGTCGCGAGGATCAACGCGGATTTGCCGATACATTTTTGTGATATCGGCAGTGAAGACGTATTTGAACTGTCGCCATTGCATTATAACGGCCGGAAGTTCTGATTGGAGCTTCGGGCCTGCTAAGAGATGATCGTTTAGAGACGATCCGTTTGAAGTTGCTCTCGAAGCGTCGAAGACAACGCGTAAGCGTGTCGTTGTGCTACTATCCCGGATGACGGAATGGTGTGGAATATAAATGCATTGCCCTTTGTGCGAGAACGATTTCGGAGCGACCTGCATGTGCCCGAGGAGTTCGTACTCTGAGAGAAAATCTGAATATTCGCGTGCCTGCGCGGGATGAGCGTCGAGTCTTCGAATTAAATTGCGCAGTGATTTCTCAGCTATAGCGCGAGAGTCTCCAATGTCAATTGGAGGACCGTGTTTGAATGGAAGACGCACTACGTATCTTCCGGTGGAATCTCGCGAGTGCGTATTCCGGAAATGAGTCTCGCAACGTTCGTCTTCGGGACTTAATATTTTTTTGTGAGGCATCTCTTCGATCTCCCAGAATTTACGCAATTCGTACTCGAGAGAGTCGGAATTGCAGCAATGATTTGCGTTAACCTTTAGTGCTTTCTGACATGTCGTGTTAACTGAGGACGTGTTCATGGGAGAGTTCGAAAGAACGATCGGCCCGGAGATAATCCAACCGAACGCGGTATTTTGAGCGACCGGCTCTCCGGACGTGGATTTTTGGATTCCATCGAGCAGAGTTTCCCCATAGAGATCTGCACCGATGAGGATGTCGATGGGATGAGAGCTGAAAGGATTGTCATCCGCCAACGTAAGATTTTTGAAAGGAATTGAGACTGAATCTTGTGCTGCGCGAGGTGGCGAGTATGCCGTTAATGTTTTTAGAATGAGTGCTGTCGTGGAGAAAACCGGAGTCAATGCATTTCGCGGCGAAATAAGTATTTGTGCGGTGTGGCGATGCGTTCCGGCACTTACACCTCCGATCGCGGATATTGAAATCGGCATACGAATTCGCTTCAACTTTAATTGCTGAGCGAGACGCTCAGTTATGAAGGTCATTTCGGACCCTTGATCGAGCAATGCTCGAACGCAAATCGTGCGACCGGACGGCGCGGCAACGTTCAGCCAAGCAGTTGCCAACAAGATCGTTGATCGGGTCTGTTTTTTAGTGGAAACAAACAAAGATTTTACTTCTGAGACAGCTGTCTCGGCAGAGCTTGCTGGCTGTTGCTGCGCCGCGCTTTCAGCACTTTTTGATGAAGAATCCGAGCTTTCGTGCAGCATGGAATGATGCTTACGTTTGCAATGTCGGCACGTGAATTTACTTGTACATGCGTAGTAATTATGTCGCTTGCTTAAGCAGTTCGTGCAACGATTTTCGGCTTTGACTATTTCGCGACGTTCGCTCGGATTCTTATTTATAAATGTTGAACAGGATTGTAAATTGTGATTCGCGTTACACAAGGAACATGGAGCATGCAGAGCTGTAGTTGCGTTGGCGCTATTAATTTTTGCAGATGATGCTTTGGTTGCCTTATCCGCGTTGACGGCTGGAAGCTTGAGATCTTCTAACGCGCGGATGCGTGTGTCAAGGAACGTTTTAAGATCTTCGAAGGACGGAAGGTCTTCAGTACAGAACTTTAGATTCCACGCCTTTCGTGTAACAGGATCGAGCTTTTGCGAAACGATACACACAAGCATGTCGTTCCACAATTGTTCCGGAGTCCGTTTTAAATTTTTCAATGCTGCTACAGCGACCCCGACCCTGTCGCGTAGGGACTGGAGATCCGACACGGACTCGCGAGTTACGCTGCTCAAATTCAACAGCGTGCTCAGATGCACATTCAATAAACGGCGCGCGCTCTCGTAACGTGATTTTAGCAAATTCCACGCTACTGTGAAATTGTTTTCGGTCACAGCTAAACACTTCACGCAATCGAGGGCGTGGCCTCTGAGACTTGATGTTAAATAATGCATCCGCGTAAAATTCGTGAGATCGTGATTGTCAATGATTAACGCGGTGAAACGATCGCGAAAGCTCTCCCACTCCTCGAATTTTCCGTCAAAGGGCGGCAATTTGATGGGAGGCAAATGTTGAAGAGCAACCGACGACGTGTAGCCATGGTGCACACTACTATTTATAATAGATTGGTTCGGGCTCACCGGAGGTTCCAATTCTTCCAGACATTCGGCCATAAAGTCGGAGGTTGCGTGATATGTGTCCTCAGCGTGGTCGTATAGATTCTCCGAGAAGTAACTGCAAGCGGCTTGCTCCTGCTTCGTAAGCCGAGTCACTAGCTCGAGATGACCGGCTTGAATTTCGGCCCAACAGTCTTTCAACGCGCTTATTCGATTCCGTACTCGCGCTGCACTTAGATTGCCTTTGCCGATTTTTTTAAAATTGTCTAATGAGCGATCAAGCGAGCGTAACACCTGCCTCTGTTTTGTTAAGATTTCGGCCATGCTGCACGAGAATTTATCAAGATGAAACTGCACCAGAAAGGGTGCTACTTTTGAATTTTCCAATTCGCGATCCGTCGCTACGATCCGGCTCGAAGGACCAAAATGTTCGTGTCGAATTCGCACGTATGCTAGCGGCGATGCAGACACAGATTACCGGAACCGTTTTTCACGAAAAACGCGCAGCAAACGGAGTCGCGGGTGGAATCCCTTTTTTGAATTGAAGCTGAAAGTCTTTATGCGAATTATTATCTCGACAAATCGTTCAACTCGTGCGACCGTTTCTCATACGTAGCAGCAAGGCCAGAAAATATTATTCAGCCGATCAAAGCACAGTCGAAAAACAAAGCTTATAAACACGAGCGAGTTGAAGATAAAATGTCTGGTGTTCGAACTTACGG
The DNA here is from genome assembly GCF_040581485.1 of Linepithema humile. Classification (NCBI taxonomy): domain Eukaryota; kingdom Metazoa; phylum Arthropoda; class Insecta; order Hymenoptera; family Formicidae; genus Linepithema; species Linepithema humile. Next base: position 20,679,966 of record NC_090128.1, on the reverse strand, counting down.
AGAAATAAAGCAACTGTCTATTTTTTGGTAAACCAGGCAATAACATTTAATTAACACAAATTTTAACAATTAAATGAACAAATTCCAACGAAAGTAATTGACGTTAATTCGCACTCGGATTCGTGAAATCGCGGAGAGCGGTTCGACAATTTAGTCTCAAGATTTTCAGATGCGTTTTAGAAGGAATTAATAATCTGAACGTTTCGACTGTTTAAGAACAAGTGAAGCTTTCAAAACGATCTCTCGCGATCGACGGCGATCGATCTCATCGAGCGACGAAATTCGGCGTCGCGACTTGCGCATTAGAGTTTGCGGCGGTTGTTGAGACGCCGAATTTCGAGTGATCGCTTAGCTTGTGTAGCGGAGCTTTATGTCGTAGCGGTTTTCTTCATTTAAACTATTTGCATTTATTTACGAAGATCTTGCATTTATATTGATCTTAAACACTTACAATTACTTAAAATTGATACAAACTTATATGAGAAAACATTTCTGATTGCCTGTGATCGCCGTGAGAATCGCCCAACGTACGTAAGGTGATAATAATTAGCATTGCAGCACAAAGTGTGTTTTATACATCATGGTGTGGCAAATTTGCGACATAAATCTGTGCGTAAATCCGATTTTCGAAAATGAGATATTTAACTTGACTTTTGTTCAGTAGTGCGCAATAATTAATGATAAGTGTTTTCCTGTATTCATCGATTCTTTAATGGAACTAATATTTCTTCAATGGAGCATTAATTTTTTCAACGGAGCTGATGCATATGGAACAGTCTGAGGCGAAAATCTGCGTCAGGAGCAAACTTCAATACCCTAGCTGGTAAGATTATTTGTTTATTACTTAAAAAATTATGATAACAGAAAGATGTATAATTACAATTTAAAAAAGTTTATTAAATATTTACTAAAAATTTTTGTATAATTAATCATGCAATTTGTTGCATATAGTTATGTTCGACTCACAATAGAAATGATTAAATATAATACATAATAATTCATATATAAATATATGATAATTTATAATAACTATAATTTGTATTAATTTCTCTAGGTATAGCTAAGAGAGCGTACTTTGCTAGGGTACAACGACCGGTGAGTAAATTAATTATAATTGGGTAATTATCTCCAAAATATTGATATCATCTGTCGTTTTTGATCATATTCACTGTATGATTATTAAGGATTGCTTTGATTATTATATCCTCGCTTGCAATTTGCATTTTTTTAAAAGACGATAATTTTGGTGTGACGATTTGGTGTGACGAAAAAGTTATAACTACTGCGAAGACCTTGTAAATATGTCACACTTTGTGAGAATTTTCTGAGTGTGCCTAGATCTATAGAGCATTTTTGTTTTTGTTATCGAAAAAAAAGATCACACACAAATCTGACAATATCGATAAATTAAATGAATGCATTATATGAAAAGAGAGAGGCAAGATGTATAAATGTATATATCAGTTTCTATTAATATATTTTGATAATACAATTAAAAAATCAGAAAATTAAAATAGAATAAGAATCAAGATGCTTTGTGATAATTGTGAGAGATAGTTTTAACAGAATATTTGTAGACAATAATATCCATCAAATGCTTAGAATAGAGTGGAAGTTTTGTGGGAACATCATTATACAAGATAAAACATTTTTTATATTTTCTTTTATTTCATTTCTTACACTTCAATGGAGATTTCAATGAGATTATAAAACTAATGAAGCTTGCAGAAAGCTTCATTTATTTTAAACAAATCGAATATTAATATCGCCAAAAGAGGAGATAAGATATAATGGAGTAACATCGGGGGAAGAGGGAGAGTCATATCAACCCCAGTATCCTCCCCAACCACCGTAGCCTCTTCCACCCCAACCGCCATAGTATCCTCGACCACCCCAGCCGCCATAGTATCCTCTGCCACCCCAGCCTCCTCCCCAACCTCCATATCCTCCATATCCTCCATATCCTCTGCCATATCCTCCCCAGCCACCATATCCTCGGCCATATCTGAAATTGTTTATAAATTATTTAATTAAGACGATTAGCTTGATCATTTGGGGATTATTTTATGTATTTAATGCAAGAATTTTAAGTAATTCAAATTGCGATTATCACTGATTTTATGAAGTATTATATGTAGTATCATCAAATTGTGTGTGCTGCCTTGATCTTCAATGATAAATAATTTTACAAATTTGAGAATTAATTTTTATGAAAGATTAAAAAAAATGTTATAGGAAGATTAGAAATCGAGGCTGAAAAGATAAGATTGTTAGTTGTTAAAGAGAAACAATTTGTGTTTCTTTCAATGTTAGGTCATCTTTTATTTGACAAAGCATCCTTTGTGTGTGAAAGATTAAAAATATTGAAAATATCACTTATACTGTGCGTTAGTAGGACTATAATCATAATTATGATTGAAATCTTTAAAAAACAGCAGCAAGTATTTTGCATTGCTACATTCTATTTTTTCTGCTTCGTTGTTAAATTAAAATTTTTAATTCAAAATTTAAGAACGCAAGTATTATATTGTAATGATTTAAGTAAAATCTAAAATGCAAAATTAACAAATGTATTAAAACATTTAAAATTAAAAATTTCTACTCAAACATTAATTACGGTATTTTTCAATAACACAAGTAATAACTTTTAAAATACTATAATTAAATTTTTATCAACTTAATAATTTTTAGCTTCTATTTTGATATTATCCTGCCATGTAATCTCATTTTAGATTTATTATCTTTTATAATTTTCGACTATAATAAATTTTGATTTATTCGAAGCATTCCTTGCAAAAATGTATGAGATGCTTACAGCTTGTTAAATCATTGCAAATTGATCGTTGCAACTCTCGCTTTAGCGCTATTTGCACATCAGAATGCGTCATTCATGCATGCGACTAGTTAGTATATGCATGTTGACGAAATTACGAGGAACGAGAAGATGGTCATGAATGTGAATGAAGATGCTATAAAAATATAATATTTTTTACATGTCTCTTCTTTACGTGACTGTTATCTTCAGAAACAAATCACACGGTGTAAACAAACTTTGCATACCAAGTTGAATCGTGGTTGAGTAAGCTTCGATTGCGATAGAATACGTGATTATTATTTAATATTTGCAGTGACTATAGTTTCCGGGATACGCACATTAATTCTAAATTATGCAGTTATAAAGCATGCAAATTGATAAGTTTCCATTATCGAGAATTATCGCGCAAAATTATTCCCCTGAAAAATACTTGTACATTTTCCGTAAAATGAGATTATTTTCATTTAGCGACAATTGAGTTTTGTTTGACAACGTTGGTGAATTAATCACTAGCGCGACTAAGCTATTAATAACGCAGATCTAAAATTATCAACTCTGCGAGGATTATGATACATGTATCATTTTGTCGTAATTACGATAAATGAATGAGTATATTAATTACTATGAACACGTTATGAATGACAGTGTATATTAGGACGAGAACTCATTTAGCTTTTCCGGTTTGCGTTATGATGTAAGGAGGTTTGATATAAGCATTTTGGAAGAAATCTTTGTGCAAAAATAGAACAAAATTAACGATTGAATGTTAATGATTTATAAGCGTACTCACCCGCCCCAGAACGTGGCATCTGTTTCTAAATCATTTGTTTTTCCATACTGCTGTGGTGGTTCAGCTTCATTCTGGACAGTCTGCGGACTTCCCTCAATTTCCACCGCAGCGGAAAGCGCGAGAAAAGCGAACGCCACAAAAAGAAATACCTAAAATCAGTTCAGTGCAATTCTTTAGTCTTTATCTATAATTCGGATGATAAATTGAAAATATTTTTTAGATTTTTATTGAATTTAACTTGTGAAAAAGTCGAAATAAAATAAAAAAAAAGAAACAATTGGAATGTTTTATGTGCGTAATATTGCAATTCTTTTGGCAGTTGAAAAAGCTTTGATCGCGATGCATGTAGTGTATAAGTAGCCATTACATACGTATAATTTTTGTTTATAAATCTTTGATATTATAAAAATAATATAATATATTTCCAAACATTTTAATGTTAATCACCGGTTATTTAACATTAATTTTTTAATATTAATTGACTAATACGAATATTCCATATTACGCTGTAAATTTACTATTCAATCTATACTCGATTATGAATCATTATATGCATTACAAATAATAATTACAAATAATAATTGTTATTTGTAATTTAACTATTCATTATCAAGAGGATAATTTACTTCGAATGATAGTGATTACGCGATTCACGCGACGCGAATTACGCTAATTGGACAAATTCATCGGACGTATCTCGCGACTGACGTTTCGTGCCATCAGAAAAGCGCGTACACACGCGACATAGTGATGATATTAAAAAAGACAAAAAATAGGAAAAGTCACGAAATGAGAAGGTAATCTCGCGTTATAGATGCCGGAGATGAGAGTCGTGCAAATCACTTACGAAATGTAATGGACGCAACATATCGAGGACTGATTCCATTTCGAGTGGAGCGGGCCTTATATACGCGACCGCTCCAGTGTTTTTCGAGACGCCGGCACGAATGCAACCGCACATGTGCCTCGTCGACTACCTGTAGTTTCGCACACGCGCGCGCATAGGATCGAGTAAAAAAAGGCGCAATACGAACGGAGCGTACAAACACACACACAAGTACGTTATGCACAAAGAACCGCAAATAGGAATGCCGATCTCGTGTTTTGAATCCTGGGATTCCACGACGCTGTCGTCGCGACGTCGAGGACGCAATCCTCATAAAATTCGAGGGCGAGCATAATCGTCTTCATTGAATCAGTCAGGAAAATCCATTGCTTTGACGATACTTGATTTTACTCTTCAATTGCGAAGAGAAAGTTATTTTATTGGAACTACAAAAAATATCATTATAGAAAAATATTTTTTTATTTAGAAAGAGGTAAAAAAAAAGAGAGTAATCTATTTTTATTTAATTATAATTAAAGCTAGGATAAATATATACTTAAATAGAATCCTTACTTTCTTAACAGAAAATAAGAAGAAATCAGTTTAAAAATTAAAAATGTCTTTGGTATATAAATGTATATACTATTAAAAATTAATTATTTAAAAAATTCCATTTTTTTATCGCTTATAAGTATCGATCTGATGAAAATATTTATCAGACTTAGCGAGCAGAAATATGCAGATGTAGTCATCACACAATTTTAAATTGCAAATAATTAATAATTCGTACTATGTGTTGATTTGCATGGAAAAAATGAGTAATTTACATCCATGCATTTAGCATCCATCTAATGACAGTTCCACATAATGATAACCATGTCTAATGATGCTTCTTAGTATTGTTTCGTTGGCGAAAGGGTTTCTGAGAAAGCGCGCTTTTGTTGTCGGAGTAGGTCTGCATTTTGCTTTTTTTCGTAGGTTGCCTCTTCGAAGGGCCTTTTAGGGGGATGATAATGACCGGTGGAATGAAGAGTATAATTCTCGGAACTCTATGCACCATTTTTGAGCAAAAAAATTTTTGTGGTAGAAAAACTCGCCAACTTCTTATGATTGTCGAGCGAATTAGAAACGCTGAATTGTTCATGCGCGATTCATCATCGTTATTATCATCCACTGTGTGCAATCTATTATATTTGACCACATTTTTTTATAGTTTTTAACTTGGTTAGCTACTTTTGGTACTTATGCAAATTTTGTCGCTTTTACCAGTTAAATATTTATAAGAATTATTTTGAATGCGCTATAATAATGTTGGGGGATTGTGGCTCTATTTGCAAAAAATTATATTGGTTTTTATGGACAATTGTATTTTAATATTAAAAATTACGATTATTTGATAAAAGTTGACATAAGAGGAAAGATAATATCTTAATTAATAAGGTATAAAATAAATACAGCGTAATAACGTAAGTTTTATAGAGTCGGGCCATTTTCTTGAGACATTTAATGATATTAATTTGATAATGTCCTTGACCTATAAGAAACTTGCGCGATACTTTTATGCTTTATTTAAGTGAAAGTTGATTTTTGTCCACCATTGTCATTTTATTCTTGTGAAATACATATTATAAGCAGGATAAACAAGAAGCTAGTCGATAAATCTAAGAACCACATTGCGGCGAAGTTAATATTATGCAATTTTTATGAAGTTGTAATATTCTCGTTATATTTACATGCTTATTATAAGCGATGACGTGTCCGAGTAAGACGTTTTTATTTAAATTGAAATTTCGGTCGAGGTAGAGCCCGTATAGGGTGAATCACATAGATTTTGTAACAGATAGAGTCAATATGTGAAACTGTCAGGATTACATAAGGAAATTGACTTTGGCATATATTATACAATGAGAATTGTACATAATGTGCATGGCAAACATTTCGGGAATACCTTGATTTGATACTTATTACATTAAGTTTTTCAAATGGTCTCAAAATGTGTTTTGCACTTGAAAATGATTAAAAATTTATTTCGTATAGTAGATGAAATAAACTATTCGCATATTAAATATTTAAACATTCCAACATAAATATGTAGTAAATTCATATTAATAAGAAATTTACTATCAAACATATTCTTCATAGTTCTTCTATCAACAGAGCACAGAATAGAATTTATTTTAATAAATAATAATTTTATTAAAAATCAGATTCTTCAAATTTTCGTTTATCTCTCAAAAGCAAAATTATATATGAAACAAATTTTCTGTAATATAAAATGCTATATAATGAGACACGAAACCTTTACTTTGCTCTTGATTCTAAAGTTTAAAGTGAGGGAAATCCTATATTTATAAAAAAAATCTTATTATCTTTTATTCTATTTTTCTATAAGCAAACTTATACGAAGACAAGTTTTATGTTTTTAAAGTATATCCTGATCAACCGGTCTTATAAGGAAAAAGTCTTGCGCGTATCTTACAGTTTTTTGGTTTTATCGATCTCTTTAAAATTGCACCATTAAATGCTGCCCTTGCCTGTCGCTCGTCACGCTCGTCACGTTAATTAACGAACGCATACTGCACCTTTCCATCACTAAGGAAATGTAAATCAAAAGATATCATGAATGAAACATGAGTGCACTCGTGACGATCTATCCATTAGACCATCAGTCCATTAAGTCGTGGTGATTCCCCGGACCGGGTATTAATTAGCATCTGATTTAAGACCATATTTTTTTCTATCGTGCAAAAATCTTTCTCAAATGTCACAATATGAGCTAACGAAAATTTGCGTAAAAGTAAATTGTCAAAATTTTGGAATAGAAAACATTAAGTAAAACATTTTGAATTTAATTCTTTATTCTCTTTTGCGAAGAATTTATTTTTAATTCTTTTGTTAGATAGTAATTGGATAGTAATTGGAGAAATTATATGATAGTTTTTCACTTCTTAAAAAAGAGAGCTCAAAGATTATGTAAAAAAAATTGGAAAATTTAATTTTACAAGTTAAAATTTTAATAATCAAGTATAAAAATTCTAGCTTTATGATAGACACGTATTTCTAAGCTTTTAAAGAGAAATATATAACTATAGATGCGTGCATACGTTTACGTATGACTAGTTCTCTTACAGAAATGGGAAAATATAAGTTATAGTCTTAAATTGATGATAATAATATTTCCCAGAATAATAATTTCTGTTCTGTATAAGAATAATTGACAAAATTTATTTCGTAGAACTGATTTTCTGTTCTTAATTCATCTTTTGTTTTCCCACGATTATCCCTACGATTACAAACTAAGTACAGGTTTTCGCTACCCGCATTCTACCTTCCTTCGAGAATTATCCCCGTGCTAACGGGGGTATTCCCGCGAGTGCATCGAACGGGTACCCGCTGACTGGTTGTAAAACCGAATTTTTGAGGACGGGCGACCGGCCTGCCTTGAACAGGCTCGTCGTCGAGCGTATTCCTCTGCAATCGCCAATTTGCAGAGGTACGGCGCGCGCACCTGGTGACGTAGTGCAAAAAGACATATGTCTTCACTGGCGGGGCAGAATCGTTGACCGCAGCTTCCCAAGGTCAAGCATTATTTTTTCCCCTCTCTTCAAAAGACCTCAAGCGGACGATACAGTGACCCTGGTCCGAGACACATCACTCGATCTCGCCTTTGTTATCGCTCGGGTGCGAAAATGCATTCCTCAGTCGCGCTACGCGGTTTTGAGGTAGAAATAAATGAGGAGAATATATCTTTTTTAAATACGTTTGCGTTATAAGTTCAGCATAAACGTGTGTACGTGTCTGGTATACATATATTTACATTAACAACGTCTACTATTAGCATAGTTATTTCTAGTATAAAGAGAGTTACGTGGCGATAGTTATTTCTAGTATAAAGGGAGTTACGTGGCGGTAGATAGATATACTCTATGAATACTTTTTTGTAGAGTGATTTATATTCATTGTAGCTTAATTCTTTTAAAAGTTTATTTATTTTTACATGAGGTAACTAACGGTTACGTACAGGTACTGTGTGATGCATTCACATTATGATGTAAAATTTGAATGTTCCTGAATGCATAACTACTTTTTGCTAAAAATAATTTTGAACTTTATTTTAGTAGTCTTTCTATCGTGTCAAGAATGTAGTCACTAAAATGAATTAAAACACAGCAAATAAAAGTAAAATGGGAAAATATCCTGTTACTTAATTTTCAAAGGAAACTACAAATTAGACAAAAAAAAAAGAAAACGAAAACGAAATGGAAAATGGCTTCATGGATTTTGATGAAATTTGCAGGGAAGGTAGTTTAGGGTGACAGAAGAGAAATGACCATGACGATTCGGCTCAGGTGCCATGATTCCCGAGTAATGGCGCCCGAAACTGGATTCCTATCCATGGCAATGCATATGTATATCCGAAATTGGATTCCTATCCATGGCAATGCATATATATATCCAAAATTGGATTTGTATCCATGGCAATGCATATATAATAATAATATTATTATTATTATATTATTAATATAAGATTATTGCCAAATAAGCCAAATTGCCATGGTCATTTTTCGTTTCACCCTAAACTACCTTCCCTACAAATTTCATCAAAATCCATGAAGCCTTTTCCTTTTTTTCTGGTCTAATTTGTGGTCTCCTTTACACAAAACCTTATTACATACTACAAATTAACACTTCTATGCCAAATATATTGTGTTTTCACACATTGGCATGATATAGTCTTGCTATACTTAAAATGTGTCACGCATGTCAATAATTCTCCTAATTAATATTCAGTGCATTACACATGCACTTTAATTTGTATCACAAGTGAATTGAACATAAAAGTTTGTCATAAAGAAATAAAATATACACGCTTATATGCTGCATGAATACAAAATACCACAGAAGTATTGATATGACTTGATGCTTCGTTATGAAGATGCGTCCTGTAAATACCCTAATATGTTAAAACTAAAAAAATCGGATTAATATTTTTTTGATTATTAAAATTCTAGGCATCTTTCAATATGCGTTATCAGAGCCGATAGATTTTGAAATCTCAATTCACATTTTGGACACGCAGACGCAAGCATTGTCGAATCATCCTTCTGCAATTAAGTTGAAATGTATTAGTCTAGGTTTATACATACTGACACAATTGTTCTCAGTGTTTAGTTACAATTGTAACATAACTAATAATATGAGTCGATCCTAAAATTAGGGCTATGACAAATGTTAGATAATTCTTTTGATAGATTTCGTTAATATAGTTTGCATAGAACAGTGTTTTTTGTATCTAATGAATAATTGCATACAGAAAGAAAGATTAAAGAACTATATGTTGAAATTAGAGTTTCAATATACATATATGCAATATATGCAATATTTAATATATATATATTGAAACTCTAATTTCAATAGCGCAATAGCTTCCAGTCATATTTGAAAAAATCACTGATATTAAACTTAACACTGCATTTATATTTGTTTACTTCTTAACATAAAAAAAAATCTTTATTCTTTATCACAGTTCGAAAGATAGACTCAAATATTGTTTTAAAAACTAAAATACTGTTTATGTAAGCGTATTTTTGAATATTAAGATTATAAAAAAAAAATTACTGAAATATAAGATATATCCATTAAGATAGAAATCATATTTATACTCCAATTGTTTTGAGTAATGTATATTATAGGATACATATGTATCCTGGATAATAACTGAATTAAATAATGTATTTGCACTTCGTTTCTAAAGAGAAAGATATCGAAAAAAAAGAAAAAAAACTCATAGTCGGCAATTCCAACAATATACCGAGAGCGCTATATGTAATTTTAAAAATTGTAATATAACGCTGTGAGAAAAACAAAATTTAGGTTAAATATTATAAAAGCCAATTTTTAAATAAACTTGAAAATCTGAGAAATTTCATTGTTTCATCGTAAATATTCAATTATTTCGTAGTAATTTACGAAATAGTTGATAATTCGGCTTCTTTTGTGTAGTACTTTTCTCGATTCTCGCATGCCGATTACATTTGTCACCGCCCTAATAATAATAAAAAAAAGAAGATCAAATTTTTATGATGAGATAAAATTATTTTGCATAGCGCTGCAAATCAGAAATTACTTACTCGAGGTTCAGATGGAACATTGGAACTAGTATGTTTATAAATATCAGCAGATTCTTGCAATTGCTTATTATATTCTACTTGCTTTTGTAATTCCACATCTAATTTACTTTTCTCTTCCAAGAGTGCCTCTTTAAGTTTTTTCTCATGTTGAAAGTCTTCTTCGTAAAGTGTTAATTGTGATCTTAATAAATTAATCTCTTCCGTCTATGAGAAAAGATCGTATTGTAGTAACATTTAAAGCATCATAATATTTTAATTATAAAATGTCATATAAATCGAATTAATTTAAAGTAAGATCCGCTTACGCTTTGTGCAAGATGTTCCAGCACTTCTTTAAATTCTTCATTCTTTTCTTCAAGTTCTTGTTTCAAAAAATTTGTCTCGTTCAGTAACTTCTCGAACTGATGTTGCAATGTTTTCTTCTCGTTCTGCAAAGATTTTTCACAATCTTCATATAGTTGACTTTGTTGGTCAAGTGACATTTTCTCTTCATTCAGACTTATCTTTTCTTGCGCCAAAAGTTTCCTCTCGTCGTACAACGAGTCTCGCTCTACATCTAAGCTCTTTTTCTGCTTTTCCAGTGATTTTTTTTCTTCTTCCAAATGGTTCTTTTCTTGGTCAAAAGTTCTTTTCTTTTCTTCGAACAATTGCCTGTCCTGCTTGATGCGTTCCATTTCCCCCGATTTTTGCAAACTCTCACGAGTGGTATTATCCTTTAAAACATTTAGTTTCGCATTTTCATCGATCGTAATTTCCAGTTCGTATAGAATGGAATTATAATCAGAAAGTATCTTCTGAAACTGATTCTGCGATTTAACTAGAATCTGTCTGTCAGTGATAATTTTCACTTGCTCGTCAGCTAAATGTTTGCAAAAATGACATAATTTTTCTCTATATTGATGCAATTGCATTTTTGAAGGATCATCATCAAGTACCATAAGAATGTCAGTAATCTCCTTTAAATTTTTTTCAATTACAGGAAAGCGTTCTATTTGTCCTACGAAACATGCAGTTAATTCATGATAAATATCATTATATTGCTTCATACTTTGTATGAATTTCTGACGATTTGAATCGGATGATGATTCTGATAAATCATACGAAATAGAAGAAAGAGTCTGCAAAAAAATAAATGCAAAATAATTCAGTGTTATTCCTCGAATTTACCTGCAATAATGTTTGAAAAAAACATATAATTCTCTAAAAACATACACATTGCAGCCTTTGTTGAAGTAAAGCAATCGATTCTTTCAAGCAAGCAATTTCTTGTTGTTTTACAGAACACTCTGAGCATTCTTGATGTTCTACAATCTGCTCAGAAGTTTCACAGCTATTACAATTTAATGATTTCATTGCTGATTCTAACTCTTTTTCTACTTTTAATTGATCTGGACTCTTATATAAGCCTTTTTCAGTAAATTTTTCGGATGTTGTATATTGTTTGCACGCTTCAATATCCATTTTTGATATCATAACTTTGCTGAGCATACTCTGCTGAAATTCTATTTGATCAGGAATGCTAATGCTGGTAGATTCAGAAATTGCACTAATTGGCTGAAAAAGTTTATAATATTAAATCTCTGTCACAATACTAAACATATAACATATAACATACTTTTGTTCATACCTCAAATCCCATGTTTTCTATCTGTTGCCACTGCAGAAGTTTAGTTTGCAGGTCAGTATTTTCCTGTTTTAACTGACTGATCAATTTTCTTGTCTCTGCAAATTTTTGTTTGTGGTTCTGATGAACCTTCATGACTTCTTCTTGCCAGATTGCCAATGTTTGAAATTGTTGCTTCATAGATACATTATTTTGCTTCAAAGTTTCCTTCAATTTCACATTTTCTTGCAATAGTTCAGTAAGTCTTTGCTGCATCTCGTCTATGCTCAGTGATGATATCATTGTTTTATAATCCTACAAAGAAATATTTCTTACTTTTTATTGTAAAATAAACAAAAGTGGAATAAAATTGCAATACTTACAACAGCCATGCTTTTCTGCTGAATATCAACATATGAGGCTAATAATGAAGCTTGAACATTTTCCATTGAATCTTTGCCCAACACTACAAACGATAAACTAGCTCCATCATTGCTACTGTTCATTGTTGCCATTGAGCTTATATTTAGAGCTGTAGTAACTGGCTCGTTTAATTTAAACAATAATTCATTCTTCATCGCAGGGATTTCTTCTATATCATCCTGTGTTTTTTTATCCTGTGTTTGATCCATATTGATTATTATTGTATTGGTTTGGTTGTTCAATTCAAATGGTTGGTCAATCTCTCCACCATACAGAAATATAAAAACTAATAAGCTGTAAACTGTAAAATTAATTATTGCATTAATATATTAGGCACAGACATAAGTATGTTTATTATCATTTTTTATTTTAGTAACAGAAGATTATTGAAAACAATATAAAAACAAGAAAATATTATAACCTTTACACTCATTGTCAGTGAAAGTTCCACACTTTTCAATATCTATTTTTAGAAGATAAAATGATTTGACAATCGTCTAATACAATTCATAAGTTTTACTCGTAATCATACATGGATAAAAATCATACCAAAATTTGTGACAGTCAATCTCTAAAATTCTTCTAAATTAACATAATATCGAGGTTAGACGATAAGTATTTCTAATGCTCGTATCTAATGCTCGTATCTCCGCATCCAATACGCTATGTCAATCTCCACATTCATTTCGATGAGTTGCATTTGTTGCATTGCATGTATTTTGTTATTGCGTCGGATACTTAGATATTTTTCGAATAATTTTTAAACTAAATGATATCAGTAACGCGAAATGTTACGAAATTCACTATAGGCCGGAGCACAGACTTTTACATAAAGCATAATGGCCGGAGCACAGACTTTTGCATAAAGCATAACGCATAAGCATAAGGAAATTGATTGGTCCATTTCCTTATGCATTTGCTTATGCTTATATATAGGGCGGTATTCATAGTCCGTTCTTATATTCAAGATCGTCTTAAGAACGAACTTATATTCGCTCTCTTCGTCAGACACAATCTATGTGTGACGAAGAGAGCGAATATAAGTCCGTGCTTAAGACGATTTTAAATATAAGAACGGACTATGAATACCGCCCATAGACCAATCAATTTCCTTATGCTTATGCGTTATGCTTTATGTAATGGCCGGAGCACAGACTTTTGCATAAAGCATAACGCATAAGCATAAGGAAATTGATTGGTCCATTTCCTTATGCATTTGCTTATGCTTATATATAGACCAATCAATTTCCTTATGCTTATGCGTTATGCTTTATGTAAAAGCTTGTGCTCTCGGCTTAAAAGCTTGTGCTCTCGGCTTTATGCTTTATGCAAAAGTCTGTGCTCCCGCCTTATATCGTTAATTATAACCGTAATTCCACGGACAAAATACACGAAAAAATAAAAGAAAAGTTGGTATTACACTACGTTAAGGCCGGAGCACAGACTTTTACATAAAGCATAACGCATAAGGAAATTGATTGGTCTATATATAAGCATAAGCAAATGCATAAGGAAACGGACCAATCAATTTCCTTATGCTTATGCGTTATGCTTTATGCAAAAGTCTGTGCTCCCGCCTATATGTTTAACAATGACAAATGGACACGAGCATCGAAAATGCTCTGAACTCTGGACCATAACTAGCAACAATACGTGATTGTCATACCACATTAAAATTTTTCACTCTGTTCGAGCTGTAATAACAAATAACTAGAGATTCTAAAAGCACAGTCTGATCAATGTTTTCCCATTTTTTATTGGTTGAATTCTTCGTTGAAGCAAAATGGCAGAGCGAATCAAGAATGCCGTAGCTTCGCTACAATTATAGTCAGCGCGCGATTTAAAATGGAGACAACAAGTAACAATATTTTTTATCAAAAGTAATTAAAAATTTATTTTTTACAATAGTAGTATGCCAATCTAATATAAAATTACGTTATTTGAAAATGCATCACTATTGTTTTGCTATTGTTTTTCACATATTATTCACATTTTATTTGCAAAAAATAAATCTATAAATAGAAAATATTACTTTAAAAAATATATTTATTTCAAAACTAATTTCTCTTTTTTACATAATTTAAGTTTTCTTTTTACTTTGCATATATGAGAATTGGTGTCTAATTTTTTCTGCCAATGTTTTGAATTTATTATTACGCTTTTTTATTAAGCATTATTTATATAAAATTTAATTATATAAAACTTTTACTAATTATTTTTTTTTAATATAAACTTTATAATCGTTACGTTTACATTGCGCTATTCATTGTTATATATTAATATCAATTTACTTTAGAACGAATTGTGTTCAGACTCTTATTTTCTAAGATCTGTAGTTTTACGATTTTTACGAATTAGCGAATTGCATAATGCAATATAATTAATATATAAATATATTTTATTATTTTAAATATATAAAAAATAAAATAAAGTTAAAAGACATAAATGTTTTTAATGATATTAAAATTTATTGACACTTATTAAATAGAAAATACATTATATTTTATACATACAAAATAAGTATGTAAATTTATTTTCAAGCGACTAATTTCACTAATTTTAATCACATATTGGAATTGAGTGGACGTCAGTTGAAAAGTTTTCCCATTAGGAATAATAAGTTATAATAGATTATCACAATAACAGTACGCTATTTTTACCACGCTTTTATAATATATAAAAATAAAAAAGAATAATTTGTGTGCTATATATATATATTCATTTCTTTATAACGATATATATGAATATTTGTGCATATTTGTTTTTCATATATACATAAATAGATGTATTAATTTATATAAATTATTTTTGTAGAGTAAAGATAATTAGATATTAAAATTGAGATATAAAGGAACAAAAAAGATGGTTAGATTATATCAATTAATTTAGAAAGATTTAAAAAAATATATTTTCATAATCTGATGAAAAAAAATATTTATAAACTGTGTAAAACTTATACTTTGCTATGCATTCACGATAGATTTTTTATTCGAGAATAGAACTACATAAAACTAACGTGTATTGAGAAAATATATAAAAATTCAACTTTTGATTAAGATTTTTTTACTAATTGCAAATGCTTATTATTTGTTAATACGCACTCGTCGTACCATAGGAACGTCATATACTAAGTTGAAAAAGGCATTTGTTATATGGACAAATGATCTTGACAACGCAGCAATTTTATAATTAATTTCTTTTACCAGTGCCGATGTATTTTCTGTTACCACATGAGGTTTCTTTCTGAAAAATGGATATATATGAAAACTAAGTACTATTTTTATAAAATAAAATAATTTATCTTCAAATTTATAAGTCAATAACAAACTTGGAACTTTTATTTAATTAATTTATTGTTTCAAAAAATTTAACATTATAAAAATTTAAATTAAAATTTTCTGATTTTATATGTTAGCAAATGTAAAATTTCCAAAAACATTGATTCGAGGAATGAAGATTCTTTATCTTAATAATTAAATATCATGTGTGAACACAAATATACTATATTACAAAAATTTTAGTTAGAATTTTAGTTAGTTTGTATTCAAATTTGCACACAACAATATTTAATTACAAAAAGATTTATATAATAATCATATTTATAATTAATCAAATAAAATAAAGATAGTACTCACTTTCCTCTATCCAAATGCTGTTTTGTTTGATTGGTGTAGGTGTACATGTAGGTTGCTGGATAAGAACTTGTAGTCTTTACTCGGTGAAACATTCCTGTTTTAACAGAAATCGACCTTTTTTTCGACACAGTAATCGCATCCGACGATTTTTCCTCATTGTAAGTTACTTCCCCTTCTAGCACAGTCAAAGAGACGTTCGCGAAATCGTTGGATATGTAATTTTCTAAATACATCCTCGGAAAATCGGCCACGAATAAAACATCCGTGTAATTCGACCAAGTGTAAACATGCTGCTGAATTTCATCCATTTTGTACCTGGTACACGTCAATGATAAAATCATAATTTTTTTTAGGCTCTTCTGATTAATTTCAAAATGTCTCTTGATTTTTATTAATTATTTTTTTATCACAATTAATTGTTGATATCTTTGGCAACATGTTTGATTGCTAATGTGTAATAATTGGTAAGTTAATTATAAATAGACATACCGATACGAATTATATTGTGTGAGTAATGGCATCAGGAATGAAATAGGTTTAAAGGGATGCCAATCGACTGTCAACATATCGACGTTTGGGTCAAATACCCTCTGTTGAAATCTACCATTTAGCGAACACCATACGTCCATATAAATGCTTAAATTTGTGGATAGTTTCATCCATTTTTCTTTCTCTTTGAAATAATTATCGGTGTTCAATGCTTCCTCTCTTCGACGCATCAGATTATCCTAAAGTTACATATAAACAAACTCAATATTTTATATTTAATAGGATAAGCAGCAGCATTACATATAACTTAAATAATTAAAAAAAAAATAAAAGATATTTGTTAAGAATTTCAGACAACATTTGTTTGCAATAATTAAGGACCTTTAAACATTGTGAATATTGCACTGCCATGTCCCCGTGTCTCACCCATCGGTCACTTTGCACCCATGCTTCAGGATCTAAATATCGAATCTCATTGTTCGCGTTATCATGTACTTTAATCACTATGAGTATAGTGTCCCAAGCGTGGACCATCATGTCCCAAGAGTAACCGTAAAGTCCAGGTACCCAATTGTTGTAACCCTGAATATAAAATATTTTATTTTTATTGTAAATATCATATTTTGTATATTTTAACTAACTGCCTAAATAAATTTAGAAAAGATTTACAGTTAAAATTACAATTTTGCGAAATTAATCTTATTTTTAGGAATAAAATAATTTTAAATAAAAATGTTTAAGTAATGGAATAATGATGATGTAATAATATTAATGCTTATAAGTTTGATACCTTTGATATAAAATGTGAGTACGGCAGGAAAAACTGCAGTGCAACATGGCATAACAACAAGGACACCACAAATTTTTGTTTTTTTGTAACTTTTTGTGATTGTTGAGTTTTCCAATTATTTTCGCAAATACTTGTTGCTTCTTTTTCATTGGATTTTTCATCGGACTTAATCGAATCTTTAGATGATTGTGCATTGTAATCTTCCTTATTGACTTCTTTTTCAGATTCTGATTTAACAAAATACTTTTTCTTTATTTTTACTTTTTTTTAAAGAAATATTTTAATTGTGACTTTACCTTTATACGCCGTTTTATCACGTAAAATTTTATTTAAAGGTGATACTAAGCATTCAGACTTTACACACTCTTTTATTTGATTGTCAGTCTCTTTCACGCTATTTGCATCGGTTAAATTTACATTAGTTACAGAAATTTTTTGTCTCCAATTACAAAGTCTTAATTTACGTGGCCAGTCCGCACGGCAGAAAAGCGGCATTGTCGCCAAGCATACATATGGAAACATTCCTGGAAAAATCTTTTTTGAAATTTTCCCTTTCGATAATCTATATAAATAATAATGCGAGAAATTGTCATGCCTTATTCATATTGGCAATTGTTTTGAATGTTAATTACCTATACTAAATAATCTCGAATTCATGAAGTGAAAAGCTGCACAAAACACCATGGCTGGTATTCGAGTTTTTTCAAGTAACATCAAAAATCCCACGGATAGATCAAAGATAAAGCCGAACCAATGGATGATCAAAAAGTCCGTCTGTTCGATAGTCAAAAATATTCTAAAACAAATATTTTTTTTATAGCAAAATGTATTTGTTGGTAAAAATAATTCTGATCTTCTTTCTACACGATGCACTTTTTGTTCGCTATTACACGCGACTTACTTATTTCTAAATATTTTTTGTCTCCGTTTTGAATAACAGGAATGCTACTTACTTGAACGGATGAAACACCCAGTGTCTAGATAGATTCGTCATAGAATAGCCTTCCAGCCATTCTCTGCCCGATTTTTTCAAGCCGGCCAAAAAGTAAAGCGCAAAAAATTGAAATTTCAGGATAAAGTAATTCCAATACGGCACGGAATTGCCGCTTTGTTTTCCGTCATTTGCATCCAATGCACTGCAAAACGTCAGTAAATCAGTATTTAATTGCGACTAATATTTTGTTAAAAGAATTGTGGGAGCCAAGATTCGACTTACAAATACTTGTTTGCTTCCGTTCCCCAGAATAAAGTCGCCACGATACCATAAAGATAGGTATGATTATTCCAATAACTTTTGTCTAGTAGAAAGATATACCAATAAGGCAGCACAAAGCAAGCGCATGCGATTTTAAAGTGAAAACCGAGCGCGATTCCGAAGGCACCCATCCACATTACCGCGTATATAACTACCATCCACGGTAACGATAGTGATTTCATCCCGTGGATTAATGGGAAATGACAGTCCCAGGGATCCCCCCATTTTATATCGATGTCTGCCAATCCTCTCTCCTCGACGACATCTATCACCATGCATAATCCTGGAAAGAAAGATTTTATTAAACTTTATTAAACTTTTATTGTGCAAAAATTTTGCAGAAAAGAAGAAGATTCGGATTTTGTAGTAAAATGACTAAAAGCACTAGGAAAGAAACATTTTTGTTTTTATGTAATTTAATATGGATTTATTTTCCATGATGTTTAATAAAGTATAATCACTATAAAAAAATTGTTAAGACAAAAATGTCTATAAGTATGATTCATTTTTTCAACGGACAATATAGAATCATGGTCATACTTCTATTAGTTTAAGCCTTTAATCCCCATGATTGCTTTAATAGGTCTTAAATCGTATCTAGTTTTTACGATTCAAATTCTTCATTCCATTTATAAAGTGTCATGAGTAAGATTAAGTTGTGTGACACCAGCGGTGGTGAGTTAATGCGCTGATTTGTGGAATGTTCTCTCGAAAATCAGATTTAATAATAATACATGATAATCGCACTTTATACTGAATTATTTATTAATTATTTCTTTCTCAATTCTTTTCTACTCCATTTTAGATTTGATAGAATCTTAGATACTGGTATGAAAAATATTCAACAATTATAACAAACATTGAATCTCAATAAACAATTCTTAAAACATAGTAAAAGTTAGTGAAACAGAATGTGAAATATTTCAAAAGTTTGTCATGGTTTTTAGTTGGTGACTATTGTTTAATTTAACTTACAGTTTAAAAAATTATATATATTTGATATAATATTATTATTATCAATATTTGTAGATTTACCAAATAGAGCTCTAACCACTCCGAGACTCGCTGGATCACTCGGACGATAGAGAAATTGAGTGAATTTCTCAAAACTCGACACATCGCTCACTTTAAAGTCAAATAGTCTCTTGAAGTTATTATTAAACGATTGTTTCAATGACGAACATTTAGGTACAAAGTTTGTCGAATTTTCTATGTGTGATCCATCGTTTGGCGATGTAGACGCGTTTTCCGTTTCGTCTGTTTTCCTCATACCACCGCTTCCAGTTTCTGCAAGCCAACAGCAGATTTTTAATCAAGTTTATCTTCAATTAACTTTTTTTGAATTTCATCAAAGTTGTTGAAACAAGAAAGGAGACTATTTAGAAGCTATATTATAATAAAAAATATGAGATTGTAATGGCAAACACGATAGATTCAAATATTTCATTCCACTTTCTGCATTTGTCAAATATATATTTATGAGATAGATAAATTTTAAAATTAATTATGAGGATAAATTAAAAAATATGTAAATAACTGCTTTATTCAAAAGGTTGTTTGTTAATTGAGACGATAAATACAGTTTGCTACTTTGATAACTTCACATTTTATCTTAAACAGCATACGTAGAATATTATAGTTCTTTAATTTAGCAGACGATAGCATGCAAGATTTGATTCTTTGGGGAGCGAGGTACAATCAAGTAGTAAATTTTTCCAGGTACTTATTTCTCTTAATCTGTAGCAGGAAGTTAGTCGTAATGTATGGTGATTGAACGAGTTGTGGACAATGAGCAAATCGCACTTTTGTCGATGCGCCTTTACAAAATATTAAATTTATTTATCGTGAGACTTTGATCGAGTGTATATAAATATGCAAAGGTCGCGACAGACATAACATAAAAAATGTAACTTGTTATAGATAAAAATGTTGCGTACGCGAGATTATTTACGAATATTAAGAAAGACAAAAAAATTTACCAAATATAAAAGTTCAAACAAGAATAAAATGCGTATTGAATTTTACATAAATCGGACACTTGTATCGCTTTGTGTTTACAATTGATTCAAAAAATTACACGATGTTAATAAATTAATGCATTAATTAATATCAAAAATATATTTTTAATACATATCTTGAAAGCTATAATACAGTTATACTTCTTCAAAGCTGCGCATGCAAAATGTAAAAATCATTGAAACACGTTGCAGTCTGGCTTTCATACAATGAACATACTTTTTACGAACGAAATATACTACAAAATATACATTCATCATACACATTTATCGTGCATTTGTGAAAAAAATTATGTAATTTTAAAAAGACACGGATTTTTAACGGTTAAAGAATATCAAGTGCAAATCATACCTAAGTTGTTTTCTTTACGAACGGAAATGACACTGTAGCAAACCGTAGAAGTTAAAAGACACGATCTTCGTTTTCGCTTCTGGACGTACGAAAGGCTGGTTAGCTTTTGTCTGGAGTCTGGAACAGCTTGTGAAGGAAGAGGAGCACTTCGCGCCGGCTGTTCCGGAGGTTCAGAGTAGGAATACCGTCGCCAAGCAACGTGGTGGATTATTGACCCGCGCCCGCGCAATAATTATACTTCACGGTACTTCTTCATCCTGCATGCACTAGGATTTTGTCAACAGACATCGATCTTTCGTTAAAAGCGAAATCTTCGCGATCAGAAAACAGATGAATGTCAAGCAATTACAATATATTGAAAATAGATTGCGATAAAAATAGATACCCTGTATGTTAAATGGGTTGCAAAATTGACCTCAGATATATTTAAAGATATTGAAAAATTTAAGATTTTTATTACATTAAAAAATTCAATTTTTTATTTTAATATGAAAGTTAGAATTTAAATTCAAATAAGTTACAATACATATTTGTTCCACACGTTATCTTCTATACTGTATAACTCGTAAGATCTCATTATTGGTGTCTAGATTACGCTCGTGAGCTATATTTAGTTACATTAATTTGTATGTTACCCATGCAACACACACACATACACACTTACGCAATGTGCACATAAATCACACACAATCGTAGCTTGAATGAGTACCGTTTTGCTAAATTAAATTACACACTTTAATTATTTTTTTTAATCAAAATCAAAAGCAATTTTCTCGCCAAAACATTTATTAAATAAATTTTTATTATGATTACTTTTAAAGAGTGCATATACAAGAATGAAAAAAAGTTTAGCTAAATTTAAAATAATGAATGGATAATGAATAACCAACAATATTAAATGCAATACATTTTGTTTTTTGTTTACGATAAAAATAATTGTGCCAAGATTAATAGTTCGAGATATATATTTATCAAGAGTCTTATTAAATATACAAATTTTCTTGTAAGATTTCTTCATACAATAACATACGACTGCATGTCGACATTATATCACTATTAAACTGTTTTTTGTACCGATTAAATCACTGTGACAAAAAGATCGCGACACAAGAACATACAATTACAACAATATAATCTCGGAATATTTGTAACACTCGCGGATTCGCAACAATTCTGCGGCTGACGAAAGACGATCACCTCCTCGCGGATGCCGTATCTGTGAAATGTTGTATCAAAGTGCGCAGACTGTATGCGCTAAGAAGACATCTCCTGTCCATTTGTCACGCCGCGCCGCGTTCAGATACGACGCGCTTTATCTCTGCTGACCAATTTTACTCTACATAACAGAACCTGCATTCTTAACGAGGCGATAAATGACGCGCACAACTTGGATTTACTGTTCATTTGCAGCGTACAATAAGAGCAAATCTCACTTTAAGCAGATAAGAGATATACAAAGTAATATACGAAGTTTAACTTATTGGATAAATTTGTAATTAATCTTTTTTGAGGAAAATGTCAAGACGTTATTATAAACTGCAATTTTCTGATACCCTTTAATTATCTTTTTTTTTTTTTTTTATTTCAAAATATTTATCCTCGATCTCTTCCAAAGTGCCCAAGTTTGGCTGTAACATTGAACGCAATATGATATAATAAAATCTGCATATTGCATATGGAAGCAATAAATGAGTGTACCTCGTAAATAATGGCGCCGTCACAATGACCGAGATTATTTAATCGCGCTGCTCGGAATTGTTGAATTGCCACCGGGAGTCTTTTCGATCTCGCAGCTGGGGCGTTTTAATGAATGGATGTCGCTTCACGCGCGTTGCTTATATATCCCCAACGGCCGTTTTAGGACTGTAAAACAAAAGACTGATTTATTTCAGCACGCCCCTCAATCTGTCTCTATGGACCACTTTTGATTAGTGCTGCCTCTTCAAGTTTCGACTCTCCGAAACCGCCGCTTTCTTGTTCATGGATTTCTCTCCCCGACTCGTGTACACGTCCTAATTCGATTATTTTGTCATAATTTTGACCGAAAAACTAATATAACAAATTTCTTTTATTTTTATTTTTTTATTTTTTATTTATTTACACACCTGAAAATAATTTCAAATTTATTAAACAAATTTTAGTTAAAATGTTTTATTAATGTAATGTCTACTGATTTTATTTATGCGCTTATTTACAAGTTTTTAGTCTTGGGAATTTTTATTTGCGTACGTATATCGCGTTCCCTTCCACCGGACGACAAATCGAATTCTATATTTTTGGCGTAAGCGGGAAAATTAATACCGATATTTGTTTATCCCGGCACGGGCCGCCCCGAATATTTGTCGAGAGTATTTATTTTGGAATTCAAGGCTGCACCAGGCTGCACCTGGAATTGACAGGAGAGACCGAGACGGAGAACGACGCGATCGCAAGCGCGTATTTGCTCAGCTATTTATCACGGTTTATTATTTCCCATTGTCGGTGGAGTCGGCGCATTGTTGACGTACGAGAAGGGCCAAGGTGAATCTCTAAAACCGTGTCTGATCGAATTTGCATAGAGAGCGCGGGGTGCGCGCACGGTGCATCCGATTACAGGCCCTATTAATTGTGGTCTCACATTGTTCTCGCGGAGCCTGATTTGCCCGTTTCTCGGATTACCGAGACTATCTTTTTCGGAGGGTTCAATCGAACCAATACCAAAGTAACGCGATGAACTTGTCTTACATAATAATCCATATATATATATGCGTAATAATTTTCTCTGAAACACTGATTGCATTTTTTTATGTTACACTTGAATTTTTTATATTTAAATATATTCAAATTTATAAAATTATTCATGAAATTGAAAACATTTATAGGCTAACATTTACGACTGATAAAGTGATTTATCATGGCAAAGAATCTTATACAATAAACATACGTTGAGAAACTCGCATCAGTAATATAAAGATTAAAACAATTTTGCGCGTTTCTTGCGTACTTATTTAAAAAAATTATTTAATGAATATTTATTGTTATCGGGACTTGGGATCACGAACTCTTGTCGTGTAACAACATCTATGGATGTCTGCCAAGGATGCGGGGTGAGGAGGGGTGGAGGGGGGTTAGATGGAGTGGACAAAAAATCGGGCATAAAATTAACAGTATACAGCCTGCAGAATACAGTTTGTTGCTTGGCAGTAATATTTCACGAAGGTCTCCCCTGCGGGGCAGAGTGGGTTCGTTCTCCAGGGGAGGGTGCAACAATGGAACCCTTTACCGAGCCCCCGATGCCCAGAGCCAGCATCCATACATCATCATTCATACTGGAAAAAAAAGCCGGGGGCACCTTTGCAAAGCGCAGACGTTGAGGGACCGCGAAACTTTCGGCATTCAAGTATTTCCCGAACGTATCGGGAGATTATGTCGCGTCTTGCAAAATAAATAAATTCCGGCGACTCTTTTATTCATCCAGATTTATCCAGAAACGATCTGAAAGTTATGATCGTTTTTTAATGTTGTTCCAAAATAACAATACTGATTAATATTGAATAATATTTATATTTATATGATATTTTGTATTATTTTAATTTTTAACATAACACCAAATTCTACACAGTAAAAACAAAATTCTATATACTAAACAGACATTTAGATAAGTTAAGTTACGATAAAATATTTAACTACATTTTAAATTGATCATCGCAAAATTTGACGTCACTTCTGATTTGTTATGCCAACTTTTTATGATGCAAGGAAATATTAGTACTTAAAGCACGCAGAACGAATGTATTGTCTCTAAAAAAAAATTGCGCGTGTTATTTTCGTGGTCACTGCGTTTTCGGAGACCAAACTGTATCCCTAGAAGGACACGCCTCTTGAAGGGGTTGCCCGTAAACAATGACGGGTAAAAATCGCTATGACAAATCTAAAAAAACGCGTGAATTTGTTCTTCGAGAGAAGAAAAGAGAATTCTACGGGAAAAGAGAATTCTAGATCGTTGAAGGAAGAAGCAATCGGTTCGACCCAGGCTCATCGATCACGCGAAAAATAGCAGCCGTCGAGATCGTTGGTCTCCAGAGTCGACTCGGCGTGAAGTGCGAACTAAAAAGAGAAACGAGATATGAGCGTAATCCGCTTTCCGAAACGAGGCAACCCCTTCGTAGACGACCCATCGGCCGTGTCACAGCACGAGTGACTGATTGTAAAACCATGGAGTAACCCACAAAGGGTTGCAACGCGTAGCGAGAGAGAAGGAGACGATGCAGACTGCAGAAGGGAGACGGTTTAAAATTGCGCCTCGTAATCGACGTGTAATCCTCTACAACCGTGACAGTCCGAACATAATGCGCGCAATGAGAGATGACCAGTTTGTTTTCTCTGGTGCATAATGGGTGGCATTGAATGGGTGCCGTTTTTTAATTTTTTTTTTTATCTTTTCACCACCAAGAAAATCGAAACGAAATCGCAGTAAAAGCATTTGATACAATAATCGAAAATTTTGAGACTTCTCGTGAAGTAAAATATAAGTACTATTGTATTTTAATTTTCTCCTTTTGTTTAAGCTGGTTTTTAGTGGAATTTTTGTACCTCTTAAAATCTAAAAAACATTATATATAAAAAAATAGCTCATTGTAAGTTAAATGACAATGAAATGTAATATTACTTTGTACACTTTTTTTCAATTTACTTTAATTATGCTGAAGGAGCTTTTAATACATTGCTTTGAATAAATTATCTTGATTACGTCTTTTGCGTTTAGGCAGGTAAACATCTGATCAATATTCCGTTCGATTAGCATGACTTAGAGCAATCTTCCAGAAGTGTGATCTCGACGCGCTTCCTTCACGCTTCGCTCGTTGCAGCTGCCACGTATAGCCGCACTTTTGCACAGAACTTTACTTTTTTTCTACTAAAAATTGCGTAACAGCGTATGGCGAGGTGTTTTGTTGCTCGAAGGGTGTTATCGCACCCGCTTTTTCCGTGGTTTTCGTTTCTTTTCAGAATATAATTCGCCTATCACGCTTTCGTAATCCATCAACCATATTGGTTAGCTGTAAAAAAAACGAAGGTATGACATGTAAATAATTTAAAAAATATTATTTTGTAAGAAAATCAAAACGCAAGTTGCATTCAATATTGTAAGGTCGTGATTCAACAAATAAATCTTAATAATATTATCGGTCACACATGACTTGACTATTTTAATGTTAAAAAGTTCAAGAATATTTGAATATTACGAGAACGAAAGTTCGATTTAACACAAGTGTAATGACGCGTTGTTTACGCGCACCGATTAATTCGCGCGGACAATGTGTGCGACATGCGAACGAATTAGAATCTGATTAGCATTCGTCTTCGAACGACAGTTCATAATCCTCGGAGCCGGGAGGACTGACGTGCTCGTATTATTGCGTACGAGGGATTTCTATTTTGTGTACGCGTTCGTCCGGAAGGACGTTTTTAGGGCGCCGAAACTGCGGGGGTTACAGGTACCCCAGTTGGGAGACACCGTTCGCTCCATAGAGCGCGGACGATTGTCACATGGGGGATGACACGATAAAGGTCCTCCCTGCCTCGCCTGGATCTTGTTTTCGGGAAAAATGTTGCGATTTTTATCGACACTCCGTTTCTCCGCGGGGATCGGATCCTTTGGGAATCTGTGTTTTCTTTTGACCCGACAACTTATGACG
Organism: Linepithema humile; assembly: GCF_040581485.1. Classification (NCBI taxonomy): domain Eukaryota; kingdom Metazoa; phylum Arthropoda; class Insecta; order Hymenoptera; family Formicidae; genus Linepithema; species Linepithema humile. Next base: position 20,653,167 of record NC_090128.1, on the reverse strand, counting down.
GAGGGAATGTAAGAGGGAGATAAAGAGAATACGCTCGTGAGACCTTTGCGGCAATAGATTTTAATAAAAATTAAATAACGCATCTATAAAATATATATTGATATTCCGCATAAATGTAATTGAAAATTAGAAGTATCATTATTTATATATTGAAGTGAATACTAACCAGATTTTTCAGGAGAAGAAATTAATTCTTATCAATTATTTATAGTCATAATTATTTATGATAAAAATTATCATGCACATAATTTATTCGACAACTGAATCTTTATCGACTTGAGATACTTGGGTCTCTATTTACGCTGCTGTAGTTTATTTTACAGCGTGGCTTCGCGATAGAAGAGCAACGGCGCGTGCAATCTTTTTTTCTCGACGATATTATTTCACGGTCAACGGCAACTGTTTTACTTGTTCGCAGAGCGGACCACTTCGTTTTCGAGTGCTCGGTAGACATCTGTGATCACTATATGCAACACGTGTGTTCGTTTTTTTATAAAAGGTTTGCTTGTGAAAAAATTGGCCTGAATGAGCTGTAGAGTAAAATATTTTTTCGTAAATCAATTTTTTTACTTTTTTTTTATTTATAAATATCTGAATAAAATTAATCTACATTGATATTATGTTTTGTAAAAGCAAAGTAAAATGTTTTATTTTTACAAACCCAGATATACGTATAAAAAATTTATTCTGTTATTCAGAAAATATGTTAAAAGTAACAATGTTATTACGATGAAACACAAAGTATGAAGTATGACACAAAGTGTTCTTATTTCTAGAAAATATGAAATTTAAAAGTATTATTTTTTACATAATTTTGTTGATGCGATTATAAAATATACGAAAATATTTTGCGGTGATGCCATAGCTATTATTAATAAAGCGGATAATTCTTGCGTTATTTGGCCCATATTCCTGGCCCCGAGTTCCTAAAGAGATAATGATCGTTCCTAGGAGGGCGACCGGTAATATAATACACGAAGAACTTCCCTCGGGACGAGGAGAGGATGGATCCTCGCGAACTACGCGGACAAAGGCTCTCTCCCTTCGTCGAGTATTCCCCAGAAACGAACTCCTGTCTCCCGAATCGGTCCGACCGTCTCGGATTTTGCGATGCGATGAGTTGGTAAATCCTATTTTTATCGTAATCAATGACTCATGCGTCGGGATCTCGGTGAACGTAGTTTTCTCGTAACTCATTAAGGCAGAGAAAAGAAAAGCTGATTTTATTTTACGTTATACGATGGTGAATTGAAATGCGGGGAACCAATCTTCCACTTCTATTCAGGATTGATATTAAATCAAGTATTATATGCATGCAAATATATTATTTATATATTATTATGCATAATAATATAATATCGATAAAGTATGCACTTATATATATATATATATATCTTAGTAACTATTATTTCATTATCAATGCGAAAGTGAGAAATCGGAACCAGTCACGCGAATCCGTTAGCATGAAGAACGGCCGCGTGCTCCGGCGTATAAATGAGACAATAGGGTGATAGTACACGAGTACAAACATAATGGTAATGGTCGTCGGTAACCGGGAACCGAGGCGGGAGATTACGATCTACTGTCCATTGTGCGTCGACGTGCGTTTACGGTGCGTGGCGCACACGAGAGGTGGCTGGCGTTAACGTCAAAAGGCGTTACTCGCTCGAATTGGCTCACCTGGCGGCCTAGCGGAAGGTATCTGATCGAAAGTATCTCGATGAGATTCATAGTGAATTCTAATGTGACCACTTTGTTTCACCCTCATTCCACGCACTAGCGGTGGTCCTCTTTCATCCGCTAACGGAAATTGAATTCGCTGACTTAACTCTTAACCCGTGCTTTTTTTTGGGCACCACCTGAATATTTTTATTTTCGCAGATAAATAGGGAGCTGTTGATTTAATTTACGATTTTTTGTGTTGCGAAAAAGAAATTTATGATTATTTAATGTCAAAGAAAGTATGAATTTTAGCTTTATAATATCCACTCGTCGTTTGTTAACTGATTTCTTAGATTTTACGTTGTTTTAAAATTATTTTTAATTTGTTGCAAAGCTACTTTTGCTAAAGTCAGAAATACATTCACGTTACAGCGTAAATTACGATCTGATGTTGATAAGGCGCAATTTATCGCAATTACAAAGCTCTTTTGTAGAAATAACTATCTTTTTCTTGTATTTCGTTAAGATATCGATCGTTGCATTTCGATCGGGTTTTCTCTTTGAAGAGTAATCGCGTAGCCGGGTGTTTTATGTGTCTCGCCGACGATTGAATGCCACGAGTTCGTTTGTACTTACGCGGAGGAGAGCCGTTATCTGAATCAGATTTAAGTGCGGGCGCCTATGATCATCCACACATGGGGGCTAAGGGAGCTTTTGTGAAAAGTCTAAGCACGAAACGATTGAAGCCCTGAATTGTTACTGCTAACAGCAATGACGTTACCTCTGCGATCGCCTAAAATTGTTTCTTCATATATCCCTCGTGATCTTTTTGTTCCTTTTTCATTTGATTTAATGAAAACGATAAAATCTCTTTAGAATCAAACTTTCATGTTTTTCCTTTTGTTCGATTTTTTTTCTTATTTGCTTTTCTGTGTCGCTTATTTAATTATTCGTGTGGCAACAGTTTAGTTCGGCGAATCTGCTTCGAGCGTATTTAATTGAACTCTTCTGCAAACTGCTACGGGCGCATCACGTGCTGCAAACATTTACGCGTGACAGGCTGCTCTAATATCCTCTGGCGATTCCTGCGATGTGTTCTATACAATTCGATCGCGTTCAATTCATTCTGTCGTACTATTTTGTTTTCTTTAATCAAGCCTTTATTGAACTTGTTTGAATCTTTACTCAAGTAATTTATCTATGTACTCTTGGAACAAAATTTAGAGAAATTGATGTTGAATTTATACATTTATATAATACTTTTCAATGCTGAGATTAACAGAATAAAACGGTTAAATCTAAAATTGAATAATTATTTGTTGATGAAAAGCATGTTCTTAAATATGATCTGCGTCTCATTCCGATTACTCTAATGCTAATTCCTCTAATCGACACGTTAAGTGTTACAAATAACAAATTTGCTGGGCGAGCGAGCGACACGTGGCGGCTGCACGCGCGTTTGGCCACGGTGCGAAACCGCCGAGATTAGCCCGGGAATCTTTCGATTGGCAATGATATCTCAATTACGGTCACTTTTACACGCTGCTCGTTTGACACGTGTCGCGGTCGGAAATTCGGGGTTGGTGATACGGACACGTGGCGAAGGCGTTGGTTCGCGCGATCACTCCTCCTCCGTTTCGTCTTCATGCGGCAAGTTGCACGTGACTGCCGTCGTTCGTTGCGTTAATTCGAGATATCCGTTTAAAGTAACGCTCAGACAAAGATTCGAATATTTTATCCGAACTATCTGAACAATTCAAAGTGTGCGCATTTTCAAGTTTCATGTTCAAGCTATAACAATTTCAAACTTGAAATTAGTTCAAAGTTGGTATACATATATCTTTAATTTGAAAGGTCCGAATTATTTGACGTTTGATCGCGAAATCCAAACTGTCCGAATTACTCGATTATCTGAAACTGCGGAATGCTAGTTTAAGCAGAAAAGATTGAAGGCAAATGGAATGATAAGTCGACAAGCGACTGATAACGGAAAAAGCGATGACTAATTGTGTCTATTAATGCTTATTGTGCTGTAATAATTAGCAACACATTATCTACATGTTTTATTTGTACATACATTTTTAGTATAAATTTTTTTTTTAAATAATACTTGTATAAATAAGTAAAATTATTGGCTCGGAAGTACGTTTATCTTCGATCAACATATGGATCAGATTGTTTGAGAATTCAAGTGTCGAAATAATATCCATTCGTTCATACAACAATACAATATTGCATCTAAATCTATTCTTCTCTATCTTTTTTATCATCTTTTTTAAACCACTTATGTCGCCACGTGACATTTTACCGCCGCAGCATGAACAGATTATTATTTTATCATTGTCCGATTCTTTTTTATCGAGACATCCGCTATCTGAACAATTCTTGGTCGAATTGACACGCACTTTGTAGGCAAATATACGCACAGAGATGCGCCGTAACGACTCCGATTCCGGCACGTGGCTGGCACGTGTCGCGTGCGATAGTTCGCAGCGTGAAGGTAAAGCGCGGCAATTGGCCGGAAAGGATTATCATATGATAGCATGCTCCGTCAAATTATCGCGGGAGAAGATTCTGAGTAATGGACATAGAGACAGAGATTGTAGACGTAAAATGTAACAATTTTTTTTTAATGTTATACATTATTTATATCCTATTTTTTGTTATTTAATGAGTTATTTTAGATTCTTTAGATAATTAGAAATATAATTAATTATATACAAGAGAATAATATCTTACAATTAAATAAAAAATTTATAATTTAAAATATATATATATATTTTTTTTTTTACTGTTTAAATCTGAAATATAACTTTGAAACTTGAAACTTGTGTAAAACAAGTAGAGTCGTAAAGATGTCTAATGATGAAAATGATCTCATTCCTCAGGATCGAATAGGCAAGCGGGATGAAAATCTTGTTAAGCGGCAAATTACCTTGAAATTACATGTTCGGTGATTCACAAAGGTGGCGAGCAGCACCCCCATACACGGCATTCTAATCGATTCGCTACGGTCGTCGCGACTGTGATTTTCCTACGCAGTGCTTTCCCCTCGCTTCAAACCGCCGTGGAAAATACATAACTTAGTCCGTGCCGCAAATCCGTCTGTCGACTGCAAGCGCAGTCTCACGGAAGCTTTTTTTTCATCTTCCGGAAGCAACGCATGATAAAAAATTGAAACGACGACCGTGCATACTGATTCGTTCCTCGGCGATCGCTTCCGAATGAGAACATATGTCGGAAGACTATAATCGAACAACACACAATTTTTTTTCAGGAATTTTTGGAACAGATTAATAGATTCTAGTGTTTTTCTAATTATATAAAATTCAATAATTTTATTAAATGCATAATTAAAAATAAAGTAATTTTTTCTTATAATTTAAGATATATATTTTTATCTTAAAAGTGTTTCTCTTGCAAAATTCCAATTCTTTTTCTGTCGTTTAACGAATCCATATTCAATTATTCATGCTATCGACTCTTATAATAGCTACTGGAGTTTCTTTCAAATCCCATTTATCAAAATCCTTCCAAATAAACTGATCTATTAAGCAAAGTAGTAGGTATTCAAACGATTCAATCTCTTTTTCTTTAACCCTTTTCGACTCCATGAGGACATAACGGGGATTTCCTATACTTATATGCAATACTTCCCGTCTGCTTCATATCTTTCTTTGATGATTTACGGTTACCCGGATGCGATATCGGTATCTCATACTCCCACGAGGGGTGAACGGTAGGAAGGAAAAATTAGAAAATCCACTCTCGAGATTCTCCTCTTGTCATGCTCGATCTGACGGATCGGCTACGTTTCAAGGATCAAAAGAACCCAGCCGAATCGATATTTCCAAAAGTTGGATAAATCGAGAGAGCATATCGCGCCCGTCGAAGGATCCCACCGTAAAGGGGAGGAATTGAGGAGGCTCAAGAGCGCGAAAATCCTTTCTCGGCGGCTCGCCTCAGATCTTCGCCGCGAAGTGATGGATTTCAAAGAGCCGCTTTGGCCCGGGCCGGCTTCTTGTCCCGCGTTCTACAAAACGACCGTGAAATGGGGCGCACGCTTCACCAGGATTTCGGGGTGGCCTAAGATGCGGTGGTCAGGAACGTTTGCTCTGTGAGGACGCGCTAAACGGCTGGCCGGTACGCGTGAGAAAATCCAGGTTCGCGTGAAGGAAGAGAAATTTATAAAATACATAACTTCCATCCCCCTAGAAAGAGAGAGAGAGAGAGAGAGAGAGAGAGAGTTACAATTAAAGCGTACGAAATCGAAGAACATGATCTTGAAATCTGCTCGCTTCATTTAAAAAATTTCTCGGTAATTTCTCATTTATACCAGAATGTAGCTGTGCGTTTATATTTCTTTTCGAGCATTTAAGATTTTTTTTTTTATATATAAATGCACTTAAAAATATACATTTAAAATCTATTTTATAATTATGTTTAAAAAGTGTTATAATAATGTAATTTATAGATTTTAATTTATTTTCATATGCATGTCTAATTATATAGTAGAGAAGTTTTATTGATATCTTATTTTTTGCGTTTTATAAGTAGAAGTGATGAAAGTGGACAAGTCATCCAAGCGAGTAAAAGCTTTTTTGTCGATCCTTTGACCGAGATGGATAGCGAACGGTTTTAATTAACTTCTTGCTTGCTGTTGTTAGACGGACGTGGATGAAATTTAAACTCGTTGACAGATGATTCAATAGACGGATGGACAACCGGACAAACTGACGGACAATTGTCCATCTTCTCCTATTACTATTTCGTTGAAAGTAATTAAAAAGTTAAAACGTTCTTAAAAGGATTTTTCACTCGATATAGATTGCACACTTTTCATAAAACTCAGTGTTAATAAATTTAAAAAAAATTTAGAACTTTTGTATTATTGTCTAGAATTTTTTGGGATGTCGAAGCGATTTTTTATTTAAAAAAAAAATTTTTTTTTTTTATCTGTGGCGCAGATAATTTAAACTTCTCATTCGGATTTTGATTATATCATTCGAAAAAAACTCTATTCTATTTTCCGTTTATTTCTATTCTCTGTGTAATAAAATAAGAACCTAGAAACATGATGCAATATTAATTGCAAAGTAACGATCTGTCACCATGCGAACATTAATGTAACCAGATTTTCGTTATCTTTCACATTATGATCGCTTGGTCGCAACGGACTGTTATCGTTCTGCGCACAGTGTGATTGTTATGAAATAATAATGTACCGGGTGGCGTTAGCAAGAACGAGACAGGGTGAAAGGGTGAGGTACGTTGCTGGGGTTGAACGATCGCAATCAAAGCTTGAGCCGGTGTATACCGGGAGAGAGACACGTCACTTTTGTATTTCCGGCGGTGCTCAATATCCGTGACTGGATTTCGGTAGATAAAAAGCGGCGATTAAAAGCTTGGAGTGCCAAAAATCTCAAGCATACAAATTATTTTAAAAGTCCGCAAAACACACAAGTTTAAGAATAAATGTAAAAAATTAAGAATTTTAAATGAAACTAAAAATTTAATAATAATTTAACAAAATTAAATTTAAAAAAATTAAAATTTTTAGCAAAGAGTTACTATAATTTAATATTAATTTTAACATATCGATATTGACAAGTCGGATTATATCATTATATAAATGTAAATTCTTTTTTAAACATAATTTAAAATTTCACATCAGATTTTATTATTTGAAAATTAAATTTACTCAAAACTTATGTGAGTTCCTATAGATTTATATTCTTTTCAAAGCACAGTTATCTTCTTGCAATCAATTTGAGTGATAAATAGTATTGGGATGATGTCGCAATTAAATCGAAAGCAATTGCACTAACAAATTTAGTTGATCGCTGTCGACCTTGTTAGGAGTTCCCTCGAGGATCGTCTCGAGGATCATCTGCGTGCGAAGGACGCGCGCGAAATTTCGCCTTCTCACCCCGCCTGCATAGCTCATCGCATGAACTGTGCGAAGTGTATCAAAGTAAGAACCACTGCCATTCGTACGTACAACACGAAAAATACGGACAGATGGCTCGTTCGATCCCTTTGCTGGTGATGGTGAACGCGCAGTGGTTGTGACGGTGTTGCCGATCGCGCACACATTAGCATTGCCGTATACAGGGTGCTCGAGAATCGCCGGTGCAACCCGGAAGCGGCCAATGTTTCGCGCGCGCGCGGTTTATAAAAGGAAAAAGTTTGAGAAATTCTGTTCAGTCCGACTTGATTCTTAAACTTACAGATCTGTGAACCTATACATCCTTAAATTCACCCTCAGATCTTTATTTCCCTTAAATACTCGATCCTACAAACCGCGTCCTCACTTTTTATCAATTCTTCAATACACGCTTTCATAGATCTTTTAGTAATAATGCCTTTATTTAATATTTCCTTGCATCTGTAAATCCTTGTATTTTTTTGCTTTTCTAATCGCGCAGATGTAAGGAACGCGTGCAAAGGTTTTTCTGCCAACGAACGATTCTCTTTTCTCGTGCCATTAATTTCTCGAGCACCCCGTACACGTCGCGTACGAGTCTCCGTCGGATTCGCTCCGTGTGGGCGACGACATACACACACACACGCGCACTAAACAATAGTTAAATCAGGACGAAGGGGGACCAAGGGCGCTGTGGGTGTTTAATGAGCTGCCAGCCAGTGACTGAAGGGGGATGACAGAAGAGGGGCTTGCAGGGGGAGTCTCTGAATTCGGGATTTCTGGGTAGCCGGTACGGCGAGTGCGACGAGGACGGGGGATCCCACGTGGGGCACGAGCTACGGCACCACTTGACTGCTTATGGGACCGGCATCCGTGTAAAGTGTAAGAATAACACTGAATATATTTAAAAGGATCGGCGTAACGCGCGCTTTTGCTAATTTTAACTTCAAAGTCCAGCGGCGGCAAGAGTGACAGTAACATGTTACACCTGACGAAGTAAGAGACAGTTGACTTGGAAATACTTCAACGAGTGCAAAAGAAGCAACGTTTATTAACGTTGGTCTAAAAATGAAATAGGATGTATTAGAGTGCTCGAGCTTTTTATTATTAAATTGCTATCTTTTTAATCATTAAATAATGATACAAAATTTTTTTAGATTGTAATATGGTACTTTATTAAATTCGGAATAACTTGATATTTATGATTACAACGTAAGCTAAGGTAGTCAGAATATCTCTATGATAGATATTCACTTACATGTGTCGATTTGATTTTATGCTCAACTGACCGTCGATTTCTAGCTGTTATTCCGCTTTTCAAAGAAATAACGTTTGCGTGAAATAAGACTGGTAGCTTCTTTTTGTTGAAGAAATTTCTACCATGAAAGACTCGCGTATGATATTAAATTACTAATTTTCTATATAACAGTAGTTAGAGCAATTTCAGAACGAAAGACTGTGTTTAGTTACTATATTAAATTACTATTTGCGGATGATTTAAACAGCTAGGGAAAACTGTTCACATTCGACGAAAGAGAGATACGATAATTGACCGTGAAAAGGAAACTCTATATCCATCATCTGTACAGTTAAGTCTTTTGAAGCCGAATTCCAGATTAGACACATCACGTGTAACTGTAAATAGTTGCTACAAAAATGAGCAGCATAAAAAGTTAGAATATATACTTATTTAACTTATTTTTATAATTAAAAAAGTAATATTAAAATCTCATTTTTTAAATATTACATCGAGATATTGTTTTTTAAATTGCCTATATATTGATTTCACAATTTTATATTTAGAATAAAAATAAAAATGAAATAAATGCTAGTTATTTCTTGCTATTTTCATTGGCATAATTGCATGCATAATTATTTTATTAAAATTGACATTTCAAATTAATAGTAATACATAATAATTAAGTCAAACGTAAGCAAAGGATATGTATGCATTTGTTTCAATGAGTCTACTAAGCCTTATTTTGGTAGGGTTTAAATGGACAGTCTTTTTCCGAGCCCCTTCGATTCGAATAAAACTCACGCAGATAGGAGACGAGAGATCAAACATACTTTCAGCGCGCATGTAATCCTGCATAAGCTCGGCCCTACCAGCCCAATAAAATAAGCGCGCAGTGCTCCGCTTTACAATGAAGGTAAATCAATGATTTGTCCGATGAGGCTTTGGCGCGGACTTAATCCCGGTTTTACATGTGATTAAAGTCCGGGATGGAAGTGTCAAGGCGGTTGATGCCATTACGAAAATGCATCATTTATCTCTAAATCTGAGCGATATCGTAAATAATCGAATAACTGGGGTTTTAATTATTTCGACGTTTTGTTTGCATCTATTTTTGTCGTAGCTATATTAGTAATTTGTTAACTTATTTAAAAGGAAGGAATTATTTTAATATAGCAAAAACATTTGCACATTCAAGGATGAAACAGATATTATTAATTCCGCTAAATTCCAGCCACATAAATCTCCATTATAATGCAATTTTTATTCCGAAAACTATTTACGCTGATTTTTGTTTTAATATCTATGATTATCATTGTCATTGTTGTGACAGACGTGATTTGTCCTGATATTCAAAGTCGAGGTTCACGGATGACAGTCAGACTTGCGATCTACGATCGACTTCTCGCGATCGAGAGCCTCGCTGTTAAACCTAAAGCAGCAACCCACATCACTCCGGGATGAATGCCTGGCTGGGTCGGGCATTCTTCAAGTAAATTATAGTCTTGAATGGACAGCGCGGCGGGGGGTTGGTTGGCACGCGCACCACTGGGGTACACCTGCCCCCCGTAGACATCTGTCCCCCTATGCGTCTAGCGCTAGAGTCAAACTACGGGGTACGTACGTGCATACGTATGTGAATACGTTTGCATGTATGTATGTACGCTGCAATTCTCGTCGCAAGTCTCTGTCAATGGCTTGACGTTTTGCGAAACCCTCAATTTTCGCGACACCGATAATTATAAAATAACGGCTGCCGGATAAAACGTTTTCAGCAGTGTTGAGTTGCATTTATTATGTAAAAATTCGAAATGTAAGAGTATTTTAAATTGGAGATTATTTTTATTATTTTTATCACGAATTTTCTTTAGATAAAGCATTCTTACAATATTTATATAACTAATTAAATTATTCCGAGATTATGTTTAATTTTTGGGCTATTTTTTTTTTAATAATAATGTTTAATATATCTACTTTTGAATTTCGAAATAAATGACAATAGTACAAACAAAAATTTTTTATAATAATGTTGTTTATCTTAAGTTTTAAAATTAATAAGTAATTCATAACTGCATCAATCGCTATTAAATTTTAATCACATTGATTTCACTAATCCTGATAACATCAATGCATAAGCGCACAGCAATTTGTGGTTTATTCCTTGGTTGGATTTATCCGATAATGCATCATGCGCAAGACGAGGGTGCGGACATTAATCCGCGGTCCATTCTAATTAATTTCGTGAATCTCGATGATGGGGTCGCCGCAACTCAAATAAGGCTTTCCATATTTTAGCGCGCACGAATCATCGCGAATGGAAAAATTGTGGTGAGTTTCAACCATGATGTATCCAGGGTTGCTTGCACGGTAGCATAACCGGTATTGTTCGTGGTTTACCACAAAGGCCTGCAAATGCCGACTTGCAATGAAAAGCCGGCCACCCTGTGTACAACGCGTCTAAACAGATGCGGAAATACGATGCTTACTGAATTTTCCGCCGGCCTACGAACAGACGTTAGTTTGCGAACAAACTCCTAGATTTTCGAGAGCAGTTAATTATTAATTTTAATCTCAAGCGATAAACATTAATTTATGCTTATAAACAACGTCGGCTTTATTTGACATTGTTTTGATAATTATAATTAATCGCAGAAAATATAGTCACACACACATGAACTTATGAAGACATTAAATTGAGTTCATTAAATTACAGAATCAAAGGAAACTAATTTAACCCAGAGAGTCAAATGTTAACAATGTTGCTGTCGACCTACCGATATTGCTAACATTTTGCTGAAAACATTACTGAAATCATATCTCTTTTTTTTACAAAAAATATTAAGATTATTTCTCAATCAATAATTACACACGTCTAGGCAATCTGAAATTTGTTAATCTATCCAGTTTCGATCGAGAATGACAAGCTTACCGATTTGTGAAGCGTATTAAACCTCCTACGCGAGGACGAGCCGCGCTCGTAGAGCTCTGGCCCTCAAAGGCCACGGTCATTAATCTTCGATTAAGTGCTCAACGATCGGTCAAGGTAATTTCACGAGTTTTCCCGAATTAGGAAAGACCATCTCACCCTCTTGATGACCGTGGTCCCCGTGCCCGATTTGCCGCTCCCTATGTGACGGTAGTTCTCTCTGCACGGGGGAACCACCGTCTCTGTCAGCCACCAGTATGTCACCGTACAGACCAGCGCGCCGGTACAATAAGGGCCGACCGTGGCGATCGATATGTGCACTCGACGGAAACGACCCAACGAAAGGTCGATCAAAGCGAAATCACTCCGTTTGCAAATTTGCAATGTGCAAAAAAATTATCGTATCTCCAGAGAAATCATTATGCGCTTCATTTCTAGATCTCGCTTGCTTTTACGCCCACAAATTGTTATAATAATTTCTAAAAGAATTTCTCACTTCCGCGGAATGCGGAATAAAAAAAACCAAAATTGTATTGCCTGTAATTGATAATAAAACATTTTGTCTAAGAATAGTTGAATACAAAACAAGGTAAAAAATTTGTCTTTTCTTTAAAAGAGAAGATTAATTCTAAATTGATGAAAAATCCAGATAAAATTTCGATGTTGTTGAAGAATATTCTGTGAAAAAATAACAGAAAGAACTGTTTTGTTGGTCCTGTTTATATGTTATTATCTTCTTTTTTTTAACGTTACCGGGTACGCGTATGTAGTACGGGATGTAAGCCCTCGGCAAAAACTGATTGAATCCCCCAAAATCCAACACCTTTATGGATGCTGGCCGTCTGTCGTGTGCTATGCACACATTGATATATCGTTCGCATAATGGTGCCATTGAGGCATTACTATTATTGCCAAGATTTGGGGAAACGATCGAGCGTGCTAACGGATTCGTCGCAGCTTGCACGCTGTTTGCAAATAGATCTTGTATAGGAAATTATTGTTCGCACAGCAGCAATCCTGATGGATCGTTGCATCTGAATTAGCAATCTGTAGAATCGTCTGAACTTATTATACATATTATATATTCCTAAGAATTAAATTTTAGTATGTGAAAGAAAATTATTGTAAACAGAAACATTAGTAAGTAATCTTTGTGACGAAATATCATATCAAAATAATTTTAAGATAAAAGAAGAAAAACTTAATTTTGTTTTTATAAAATAATTTTTACAATATAATGAGTGTATAGTAAAAAAATTAACTGTGATATTAGTTGATCAGAATAGAATCTTAAATAATACATATGTGATGTAATTTCCAATTGAATAATATATTGCAACAGTCGATCATAGATCAATATTATCACAGCGAACGGGTGGAATGTGGATCTCGGAAGTAAAGTGAAATTTTCTCGAGGACTAGCCAGAAAAATATTATCCTTCCATTTTGGACGCTCCGGGCTGTTTTGACAGATTCTCTCTCGTTCGCTCTCCGTTTGATCGAGCGATCGAACTCGCCTATTTATTTTGCTAACACTTGGCCGCTACACGAGGGGATACCCACTTACTCACGTTATGCAAATTGCTTTCTTTATCGAAATGCTTTTGCATAATAATGAGCAACATCGGAGCACAATTGTTTCTTGACTAAAATCTAACTCAATCGTAAAAAGTTGTTACACATGAAGCTATAAGTTATAAGCTTATATTAAAACCGTAATAAATCTATAAAAATAATAAAAATGCAGAATTTAATTATAAATATTTGGCTAATTTTGTGGAAATTAGTATTTCAATACTTACGTTGATTGAACGTTTTGCAGTCATGTTTTACGTGTAATCCCTTGGATTATACGGGTAGACGTAACTTCAGATACAATTTGTGATACATCTGCTTTGCAGCGGCTTCGTGCAGAACGCGTGTCCTCGCACGTGCCTGCCCACTCTCGAACTACCATTCCATTCCTGTAAAGTGAATTAGAGAATTTTGTTGGGAAAATGCAGCCAGTAAACTGCGGCTTCTATATTCAAGTATAACTTTTCAGTCTTTTATGAAGTTAACGATAATAAAATATGAATGGATATTATTGCATATTTTTCTATTATTTATTATTTAATTTTATTATTTAATTATAAATATTTTATACATTCTAAAATTTTATTTTTAAATGCGTTAATATGTAGTAAAAAACGTAGAAAGAAGAACGTATAATAAATCTGACCATCTAAGTGCAGACGAAAAAATCGACGACGATGTTAGATAAAATATGTTTTTATTGATAAAGTATTTACAATATATTTTCCCTGAATCAGCATTTTCATATTACAGTAAGAGCACTGGTGAACGCTATATATATCTATATATTTCTAATTGACTTAAGTTTAGAAGAAGATACGCTGAACAAAAATGAGATCGAACGTTTGAGATCAACTAAGCATATTAATGACTAGAACAAAAGGAACGCAGACATGAAACGTGTAAAAACTATTAATTATTAATTACATGTAATGTTACAATTATTAATTATATGTTATTACATTATATATAATTAATAATTAATAGACATATATATAGTGTAATTAATAATTGATCTTTTGATTTTTAATGGTTTTAAAATCTGATATTTCCTTCCACATTAAACTACTTCTAAAATTGAATAAAAAAACGCATTTGCACAGTTTTGAATTTAAAACGGTCGGGATTGCAAAAATATCATCGTACATCTCGATTATATGTTTTTCCACCTATTTTTCGATCAATGCAAAGCAAAATGCATCCATCGGCAATTGAAAGCAGAATTAAGAATCACTCCAATCGACTTACATTATATAAGCATCGTAAACGATTTGATATTTCTCAAATAAAATACTCTCTTATAAAGTAGATAACGATAATCATAGCACATTATTCCTTCTTTTTACAACCACATCAGCTCTTTGGAAAACTTCCCGTCTTCAGCAACAATTATTTTCAATTTTCTTCTGATTAACTCTAAAGTCAGAAGTGACTGCTTTTCTATATTTTTCTGTGATTCTAACACTGATGTAGAAAAAAAGAGTAGAACTTCAACTAATCGGCAAGATTAATCAATGCTGAAAAACCGGCTTGAACAATCAAATCAAAATTGAATGTTATCTGCGAGTGTTATCGACACCTAAAGACACTGGTACAAATTATTGTGATGAGACATGTGATGATGCGGCGGCGGAGGTAGTTGATGTTGAGGACGATGGACCTGATACATCCTCTGGTCGTAGCACGGCTGATATTGCATTGGTGGACTTATGCTCTGATCGCTATAGCAATCGTATTCCTGCCATTCTGGCACAAATCGTTCTTGAGGAGGATACGGGAAGCTCGCGGTGTGCTGCGGTCCGAGCCTCTTCTGGGCGGCCACCGCGCAGCTCCCGCTCGACGAGGTGATCATGTTGCCGTTCTCACCGATGCTGACGGTGACGTTGCCGACGTTCACCGTGATTTCGCCGCTTTCGGAATTGCCTAGAGTTTGGGACAGCGCCCAGATGTAGTTGTGCGCGAAACGCAGCGTCTCGATCTTCGTGAGCTTTGTGTCTTCGGGAAAAGTCGGCAATGCCATTCTCAGACGCTCCAGGGCGTCGTTCAATGTGTGCATTCTGTGACGCTCGCGATCATTTGCCTTCATCCGCCGGTTTCTCTTTAGCCTTAGTACCTGTTTGTAGAATGGATATTGAGAGACTTGACTTTCTTAAGTAAATCTGTCTGAGAGGATAGGCTTTAACTAAGGAAAATAGACAAAAAGTTAGAGATTTTTGGTAGCTAAAATTGACATTATACCTGGGTTGGACTTTTGCAACGAGTGTTCCGTGTTTTTTTACGCTTCTCCTCTTTAGCCGCAGGGAAAAGAGTATCGGTTGGTACTTCGTGTTTCGGTGATTCAAAGCTCACATCGAAACCAGAATCGGAGGAGCTCGAGAGTTCATCAAAGCCTCCCTCGCTACAGAATGAGTACTCCGATGACATTGCCGTGTCTTGCTGTAACGCAAAACGAACAAGCAATTTTATATTAATTCTTTTATACTAGTTTTATATACAAAAGTTATTATGATTATAAACTACAATTACATTTAGAACATCAAAAAAATATCTTTTTTGTAAAAAATGTAATATTTATAATTAATTATATTATAATTAATTATATTTTTTTATTTCAATCTATTTTCTAGATTTAAAAAAATTAAGTTTATTGTTTTATCACAGTTTTATTAAACTAATTTTAATATTTTTTTATTGAAAAAAGAAAGAGAAAAAGAGAAAGAAAAATCTTTCTCTAAAAAAACTTTACACAATAAATTGTTGCATATCATATTTAATGGTTGCACACTATTCCAAAATTTTTGTTGTCAAATATTTTTAGCGCACCTTTGAACAAATTAGAGGCAAAGCAAATTTCTTGAAAAACACACAGCACAAGGTAGAGAAACTGCACTTTTGATAGATAAGAATAAACGTTGCGCGTTTAATAAAAATTCGCGGAGCGCGTATCGCGACTGAACGCGACGATTGAAACGAGGAAACAAGACCAACGAGCGGACTAGGCGGGGTACAATTTGGTACTGTGCATGTGGCAAGGGGCTCTTAGAACATATATATCGTCCCGGGGGTATTTCGCCCCCTCCACGGAGTCCAGGGCCACCGTGAGGCTCTATGGTGCACCGGGAGAGTTCACCCCATAATCACCATAGAGGGGTACCTCTAGCGCTCTCCCCGCTCCTCCTCGTGTATGCATTAGACGCGTGCCACGGCGATGTAGCCGCCTTGTTAGAAGATTAGAGGTTTTTAGGACGATTACACCGCTTTGAGATTATTGTGTACGAGCGGATCTCGAATTTACAATCAATTTTTTCGGATACCTTCAGTTTTTAATGCAGCTGCCGTTCGGAAATTAATATATACAATTTTATAATAATATCTGAAAAGGGCTAATATTACTCAGCTACAAATCCTAAAAAGCTTTTAAAAGAAATTTTAAGCGTCTAAAATTTGAATTTAAAAATTTTATACATTAGAAACCGTCTGAATAATTTCTTATTAAAAAATTTAAATATTATGATAAGAAAATTTTTGCATTTTTATCATTAATAATACAAAAGAGATTATATTACTGTCAGTGTTGTTAACACATACCATGTTTTCTGTAGTAGTTAAAGGACTTTGTGCACCGTCCGTCTGTAAAGTATAATGGGTTGGCTACAAACAGGCGTTTATTACTTCGAAATATAGTGTGGTAAGGTGTATAAATTCTTTATTTTTTTTACTAATTTATGCAATTATCTGACATTTTGCAGATATCTGATTCATAGTTTAATTGATAAATAAAATGTTTATTTATTGTCAAATATGGTAATATTTGTCACAATTAAAATATAATTTTTTATATTTTTTAATGTAACAAAGACAAATATTAGTTTTTATCTATAAATTACAATAATTATACTGATTAATAAATTGTCTCTACAAACGTTTACATACTTAATATTTTCAATTATGTTATATTCTGTGTTATGTGCGAGATAAATAAAATAGATAATTATAAAATGTAATATATATTTATTACTTACAATTTATAATATTTCTTCGTGAAAGTTCGCGGTTTCGTAGTCACCTAACAAATATGCACAATCTATGGCTGAAAATAAGTGACAGATAATCTAATAAAATCAAAGACCATATGTCACATTCGCTGATCAGCTGATAATGTCCGGCACATCGCTATAGAAACGGGTTGTGTTAACAAGGTATTCAGGAAAGAATTTCTACGAAATTGTGAACTGTTGTAAAAATTGATTTTTTTTATCAATTAGCAATTATCTTATTATTTTATTTATATCTCAATTATATTTTGATTTTCTTATAAAATTTTATTTATATTCGTGTCTCTTGAAATAAAAAACCTGAAAAAGAACGTTACATGTTCTACTACTAGGCAATTTGTAATATATTTTATCAGAATAAACTAATTAAAAATGTGTTAATAATTGACAATTGCATTTTTGACACTTTTTGACATTTTATTGATTTTTAATCAAAGAATCTATTTTTTTAACAAATATAACAACATAATCAACTCTATGATCGTTGCAATCAAAGTTTATTAGTCAAATAAATATTATCTTTAATATGTTGTAATGTGAAAGAAAATATGAGGTGCCTAGCAAACGAAACTATCAAAGTGTATCTTGTACACTTAATAGCGCGACATGTAATATCAGTTTGTATAGGGATCAATAATACGAAGATAGGAACACTAATCAACGATTGGTGCGACATATTAGCGTCTATCAATCACAATATTATTAGTTTTTGACAGACAGAACTTTGAAATAAATTGAATTATGTATGTTTTAATGCCACATGCGCGATCGGTTTTAGCAAACTCCGAACTTTGGTTGTTAATCGCGCGCGGGACTCTATCATAAATAATATAAGATCGGCGACCTATACCCTCGGGAACGAAAAAAATCAAGAACACGTGTTCTCTGTTTGCACGAGGATTCGTTATCAAAAGATATTCACGTATTCTGAGTGTATTGTCAACAATTTGTTCAACCGAAACAAACACAGATCAACTCTGTTCGCCTTCCGGTGATGATTACATGAATCTGCGACTTCGCATTTTTTTTTTTACATAAATCGCGTGCGAATTGAGGCAATCGTGACATGTGTTGCTGGAGATGATTGTAAATATTTCGTGTCTATTTGTACGAGTTGCGAAAAAATCGAGAATTTAACAAGAAGAATTGAAAACAATTGGAGTTTAAGATATACGACTCATCTAAGTGCTTTCTTTGTTAGTATTGTGTTAACAAAATTTTAAAACATAATTAAAATAAAGGAACTTTGGTAGGATAAGACTGATCTCACATTTACATCTCTGATAATAAATAATAACAAAATGATTAAAATACATTAGAACTTTGAAATTAGCAACTATTATTAATATATTTAATTATTAATAATTATCTTTAGTCTTATAATTGGTAGTAAAATGCAGAATTAATGATTTATAATATTAAATTATCGAATTATCAAGTTGATCTTTTCTACGTTAAAAGGAAACTGTTCTATTATTAGTGCCGCATGACGCGGTACAAATGCAAGATATTTTCTTGAAGTTGCATTGTATCAGGAAATTGCTTGATCACCTTGAAATCGTTTTTCAGATCCTTCATTACAGTCTGATAACGTGCTGGTACGTGACTCGTGCAATTACTTTTGTCGCGCGCTGCCGGTTTTTGCGCTAAATTTCTTTTATGCCGTAAACGGAAGATGAAGCGGTTAACGTGGGGGGAATTATAGCACCGTTCGATCAATTTGCATAATTGTAACGCTCCTAAGCAAGTAATCTTCCGGATGCGTCGTATTTACGAGCGTTGCACCTTGCATAGGTGCGCCGACCGATCTGGCACAGATCCACCTTCGTATCTCACGCCATTATGTTGCAATGCATTCTTTTGAATGTATTGCAACGGTTGAATGTTTCATTATTTGCATAAGAGAAAGGTTAAATAACTATTCATATTCCTCTGGTTGCTTTTCGTGGATAAATTTAAATTAAAAATGTTAATTGTTAATTGATTTTTTTAGATATATTTTTGAAAATTGATACTTTTATTGGAAATTTATTTTTAATGTAAAATACGTAAAGTATAAAGTGTGAGATTATTACAAAGTAAAAAAACGTTTTACGTAAACTAAAGATAATTAAGATTTAACTGTGACGGTTGCCGCGTGGGCTTGAATAAATTCACTTTCTCTTCGCGAGACTATGTTCGGCATTATGTGCCTTCGAATGCTCGCTCATAATGAAATGAGAAAGGGAAGTAAATATCAGATTGTTCGATATTTATGGAGCAATATTTGCCGACACCGCAAGTCAGTCATTACAAATCACTTCCTTGCGACATTTACTTCTCGGGAGAAATAATTTTCTCGTTCAATTTCACACTGTTAAGTTTTACTTCCACTGTTAACATGCGCTGTTACGCTTTCTTACAGTGATTATTATTATTTTGTTTATTATCTTATTATTCCGTCATTATTCTGCAGAAATATTACAAGCGTGACAAAGTAATTATTAAGAAACATGCGACGCATATTGCCAGAAAAATATTTGAAATAAATATAAAAAAGTAATATCTAAAAATGATTTTTAAACATAAATCTGAAAAAGTAGATTTTATATGTAGCCATTTCTAATACATATTTTTTCTGTATTGTTATTTGCTCACCCTTTAAAAAAGAGAACCTCCAACCCTTTTCACACTTTGAAAATTCGCAGCGCCGATAAAAGGTCGCCGTGAAATCGATGCCGTTGCAGACACATGTTCGATCGGCCGGCGGAAATATTGGAAATTACACGAAAGATTTGTCCCAGAGGCGTGTAGAATTGAAAATCAAATAAAAAAGGGGCGTGTAGGTACGCTGCTCGCGCTCGTTCGTAAAACGAAACCGTCAAGCTCGAAAAAAGGGTTTCTACTGCGATAAAGGCGATTCGCTCTAATTGGATAATTTATCGGTGAAGGGCAATCAATGGAATTGCGCCAACTGGTTTCGTAGGTATCCGTGAAATATTTCTGTAAAATAGGAAAGAAACGTTCGGCAAATTATTTTTATTTTTCTTTCCGTTAAGATATCAATTTTCCATTTTATAAAAATGCAAAAAAGGGTGAAATATTGGATTTTATTAATTTTTTATTAGGTTAATATTTCTCTTTTATTTTATCTTTCTCCATTTAAAAATTGTTTTAAACAAGTAATTAAAGAAAGAATTTTATTTAATTAAGAATTTTAATTTTAGTTGCATAAGAATTAGCGTTATGCTATAATTGGTAATAATACTTAACTGTAATAATATTAAATAGAACAATTATTTCACCATAAAATGATTAACATTAAATGATGATATGAGGAAAGTTAACAAGTGAATTTATTGCAGTATATCATCGTACTTCATAAATAAACAGAAAGCGGTTACGTGCAAACCACATGAATGCTTTATTCGAAAGTAGTTCCGGAAAGTAGATTTGTGTTCTTTGCAAAATTGATCAATTATGGTTTTGTATCAAATCCATTTTATTATCTAGAGAAACTGCTGTTAAACCATATCTAATAATTATTTAAATAATTTATTTTGAAAATGTTTATATCAATCAGCTTATTTTTCATCAAAATTAAAATTATGCTATAAGAATAAGCTAAGCATATAATTAAAGATCCATTTTAAATATGAATATTTTAAATGTGTCTTACAAATTATGGACTTATTTTATTCTTGCGTCGAATAATACAAATATTAACACGAGTTAAGTCGCTTTTCGTTTTTTTTTTTTTTGAAAATTATTTTGGACAGGTGTGGCTCGGCCAAATCGTGATAATCTCACGAGAGGAATCGTCGTGCGCGCAATCGTGCCGATTCAAAAGGTCTCGGTGCGAGCGGCGCGGGCGCGCGTGAGAAGTAGGTTATCTAACTGACAACACCCTTGTGCCTCATGTAGTTCACGGGAGTTTTCCCATAGTCGTAACAGGACGCTCGCAACGAAACGTATGCGAGTTAGAGGAACAGTGAGAGGGAGAAAGAAACGGAGAAAGAAACAAGATTGCGTCGGCGATGCTCGCGCTGGCAGACGCGATCTCTCTCACGCCGTTCTTCCTTGTGGTTTTATTGTCACAGTTTATTAGCGTTTTCGAATAAACGGGGTTTGAACGATCTAGGGTTGATCAATCACTATTTTACTATAAATGCAAGTCTTTCATTGGTGGAGAGGATGCAATGACGTCATTAACCAATCTTGGGTCGTTCAAATCCTGTATAATCGAAAACGCTATATTATTTTACAAACGCGTCACGTGCGGACGCAATGCGATCTTACGTATGTGCCTTCTGAATTTCTGCAATCTCGCAAACATATGAAATTCGCCGTCAGGAATTTAAAATATGGGAAGCGTATATTAATTTCTCGAATTCTTCTTTCTTAATTGATAAATACGTAAGCAAGCTTTAATTTTACTTAATTATTAAAATCGTGAATGTATGGATACAATATAACTTAATATTAATAAGGCAATCTAAATATGTATGTCAATTATTTGTTATAATTATCTATAATTCTCTTCGTAAAAATTATTATCTAATACTGTGACTATCAATTTTTATTTTTCTTCACGAATCTCGTTAACTGATTATCTCAATTACATAACTTAATTGTAGAAAAATCTACAACAATTCTCCAGGTCAAAAGTTGCGATGATTGACAATTGTTCGTTCGCCAATGTTGCGATTTCGAAACTGAAGTGCGCGTGCGCGCGCGATTGGAGACCCAGAATCCGGTCTCGCCGATCTCCGACAACTTGGATAGGTCTTGATCAGCACGTTGCCCCGTTTGTATAGAGAGGAAAACAATCTCTGTCCGACTTTAGACACCGGCCTGATACTCTATCGTCGAAGGTGGAGCCGCGTTCGCCGCGGCCTTTGCTAACTGTACAATTCCCTTCCCCGCTCGCCCGCTATGTAGCGAGGTCCTTCTCTTACCTGACTGATTTTCTGCCTTTCTCTCGGTTCCTCTACTGTCGTCCTTATTCCCCGATCGCGCCACGATTCACGGATACCCCTTTTCCACGTCCTTTTCATCCCCACCAAGTGAAGGAGCGAAAGAGAAGAGAAGAACGAACGAGAGAACGGAAAGAGACAGGCACGCCGAGCCTTCGGCATTTTAACGTTGCTCCTTTATAGTTCGCACACGTTAAACACACTCGTCTTGTACCACGGGAGAGGCCTTTTGAATTATCTCTCCGGCGAGATAAACAAGAACGAGGAACTCGCGAGAGAGATCGGCTTGTACCGCGTCGAGATGTGATTTTTGAAATGTGATTTAATTGCTAACGCTACCAGGCAGTCATATTATTTTGTTCTAATCTATCTTAATTTGATATTAAATCAAAGCAACTTGTTAAAAATAAATTAATTAATTGACGATTTTACATATTTTTTTGTTTACAAATAACGATCTAGAATTATAATGATACATTTTTATTACATTTGTATTGTTATAAAATATAAATATATTACTATAGTTAAATAATAATTTATTATTTTAAACGGTAATTTTATTGATCGGGTATTAAAGAAAAATTCTTAGCTCAAGAGAAACTATGAAGACCTTTTTAGAGAAGATAATTATATCATTTTTATAAAAGCAGACGTTTCATTGAATGAAAAAATGTCACTTTCTCTTGTGAAATTTTCTCTGTAAAATGCAGTTATGTATTTTTTTTATTGTTACGTTGGTGTATTAAAAGGATTTATTTCATTTCGACGTAAATAAACTCCAAATGACATTTGTGATGGCATATCTGATATTAATTAAAGTACTGTACCGAAAAGTTATGACATCTTCGAGATTGCTTCCAGCAAACGAAATGTCAGGAAAACTGATGACGCAATTCCGTTCTCATCATTAGTTGCCTCCCTATACCTTTTCATCTTTTATTACTATCTCATTACTATCGCATCATATGTTAAACAGATGACTCACTACGATTTATCACAAATAGCATTAAGGAGAGAGAGAGAGAATTGCGTCTAACAGATGATCCGATCTCGCGAAAAAACTAATAAAAGACTAAAATATAATAAAATTCATTTTGCATTATTAAAAATGTTATTAGCAAAATTTTCCATTGCATAAAAAATTGTATTTTATAATATTTTATTGTTTTGCAAGATATTATAAAATAAAATCTCTTTTTCTTCGTATCAGAGAAGTCAAAATTTTTCTCGTCCTATAAACTTTGAGAAGAGTCCCTTCATAAGACACACAATCACTTCGAGATTAAACGCCACCCTTTTGTTGTCGGTCGAAGGTTATGTCGAACGAATCTCGAGGGTCATCCGACACCCCGCGCGGCAACGCGACAAAAAAGACTCGCCCCTCAGGTCGTCGGTCTTTACCGGGCACGGACTATAGACTCTTCTTACTCCGAGGCGCGCGGCTTCTCTCTCTCTTCGTGCCTTCCACTCGCTGTAGTGGAGGCCGCATACCTCCTTAGGATGCAGTGTAGACCTGTCCATTGGCTGGCAGACACCGGTTGCTTCTCTTTTCCATCCGAAACGACGCTGATGCCCGACGAGAGGGTAGAGGGACACGCTCGCGCCTACTCGCCCTTTTAGTTATCTGTCCGCTGGTGCGTGATGCGGATCCGGTGCGGTCTTGCGGATACCTTTAAGTGAACATACGCCGAACGGTGTGCGGAAATATAGCACGTGCGGTATCGTGACACGATGAGGTGATAATCTGTGTTGTGCCAGCGCGGGATCTCGGAGCGACTTTGGAAGGTAAGTCCTGTGAGTTAAACGAAGAGTGATGAAATCTTCAAGTTGTTGAGCAAGTGCTAATCGCCGAAAACGTTGACTCGAATATTAACTTTGGAGAAACTGTCCAAATAATGGAGGATTTGCGTTGGAATCAATAGTCATCGTTCAATTTTTGCAAATTTGGTACAGGCGTCGGAGAATGTTAAATATCAATATGGAGGGATTGTTTATCTTGCAGCAATGAGAGTTGAATCGATTCCATTTTAGTCTTTGTTTTAGTTATTAGTATTCTAGTAGTATCCAGTTTCTGTAGATTTTATTATAAAGATGTAGAAAAATTCTTATATTTATATTGCTTTCGTTATCAGAAGTGCTTATAGGTGTGCTAGGATTATTTTATCTTACAGCAAAAGTGTTTTATTTTTATCAAATTCCTTTGTTATCAAATATTGGAGAACACTTTACATAACACTAAATGTCTAGAATATTACGCAGGCAAAGGAAATAATGTAAAATAGAAAAGAAGTGATCGAAATCGAACTCCGGGTCTGAATACCGACTTCAGTCGAGGAATTGAGGTCATCGATTGAGGATATCGTCTCGTTCTTTCGAGGATGACGATTTCTTGATGCAACGGGATCATCACGCTTCTCCTTTTGTTCGGTGTCTGCAACGATGATACAGCGGCGATATTAGAATCTGGAGTTATCGGGCTTTCACAATTTTTGTGCGTCGCGTTTATTTAATGAAACTGAACAATATTAAAAAGAATTTAAATATTATATGCATTTTAATGTGATTTTTATAATTATGTATTACAACAATAAGTTATTGAATTCACTAATATATTCTTTATCATGAAAATAAATTGAAAATTTGCTCTATGTTTTAATTTTCGGAGCTTGATGTATGCGTAATCAAAAATTCCAACGAATTGTTAGAAACAGTTGATAAGTCTCGTGGAGCCATGTAAGTCTGATTGAATCTTATCGTTATTCCATGTAGAAACCAGTTCTGACTGGCGAGTTTGTGGCGAAGTCCTGATTTCAAGGAACCGGCACTAAGTTCGTGTAGCAGGAAAAGTTGCGTGGGTGCGAGTTTTGCGACGGCGATTTTTCGCATGACTTCCGGCAGTTAATAGGACAAACGATTTCCGGGAATTATCGAAATTGCTAGCAATCTGAAAAGAGTGAGGAGACTCATATCCGCGAACAAGTCATATTAATATAGGAATTCCTATTTCCTGATGTAAATTAGTTTCTTCCATAATTTAAAATATATTATCACAAAAGTGAGAGTGTTGTCATTAAGCCATCGTTTTAAATAAATTTTGTAGAGTTACAAAAATGCTACGCGATAAAAAATTAATTATCCGTTAAAGAATAATTGAAGATAATCCTTCTTGAAGAAGTCGCACTTGAATTCTGCGATTTTGCTTGCGTAAAATATTACTCGTATGTTTGCGACTTGAAATTGCTGGATTGAAGAAATTTAATCCATTAGTTTTCCAAAGAATTGTGCGAATTCTATTACGTATTTGGAATTTATTCGTCGATTTCGCCCTTTGTTGCGAGACGTGTTGATGAAAGTGAAGACCTGTAAGAAGGTACACACGCGGCGCAGCAGGATATTCCTTTTCTTCGTCATTCATCCTGGCATCACCTGGTCACGCAGTGTCAGGATTCCAAGCGCGTAACGTAACGGAGATCAGAGGAAGAGGGGTGTAACGGTTTTTTTCCTTCTTCGTCACTCTTTCGCTGCCTCTGTCTTTCCTGCTACCTGTCCCACTTGTGCTCCTCTCTCGCCGCTTCTTCTCTTGATTTAACTATCTGTTTTGGAATAATTTATAGAGTAGACACTCTTGAATTTTATTACCTATACACGTGATTTTAATTAAATCCTGTTACTTATTATCGCTCGCAAATATGAAAGATAGGATTCTGTTATACGATAATCTAAATCTACTTTTGTGAAAGTCATATAGTTTACAAATTGTGAATTAAAGCATTCAATAATTGCGATATAAAATTCTAACAAGGATAAATTTACACAAGTACAGTTATTTTCTTTTATTTATTACAAAATATTATTTAGGTCTTTCGAAAAAAATTTTGCGAATGAAAGCATGTTTATTTTATGAAAAGATGTACTTTTCAAAGAGATAAATAGCAAAATATGACAGAATGCAAAAAATATTCCAATGAAACGTAATGATTAATATGCGATATACGTTTTACTTCTTCGTGGACACCAGTAGAATACTTATTAAATGTCAAGGAAATATTTCGTGCTGAATAATCAATTGATATATTAAAATAAAACAAATGCAAATCTCTGACAAACAAATACTTTAAAAAAGGATAATTAGGTCAATAATAATTTTTTTTAATCGATTTATTCCACTTTGTGACAAAACGTTATGTAAAATAATAAGAATTATTAAATTGAAAATTATAAAGAATAATTTTATATTATTTGCAATAAATTTGTTCTATTAATAAATGCATTTAAATTCCGTGAAAATGTAAATATATTTAGTAGCGAGTTTGTTAAAAAAATAATTCCATTATGAATTTATTTATCGTGAAAACGTGTTGGCAAAATAACTACAAAAGCGCGAGAGTGGAAGAGAGAATAGTGTTATATAATTACGACGGTCTTTCGTAAGTTTTCATTTCCAAACACTTCGTTATACGCGAATTACGCTTGGTTCCTTTCTCGCTGCACTCGCTGCGGTCAGAGGCATCATTCAATCTCGGTATCATTTTATACTTGGCTGGCAGTAACGGTCGCTTCTGTGTTTAAGATTCTCTACGTGTAGTAATACGCTCGGTAAAACGCAATGCACAGACGGTCATCGCCGTCATGGTTTTCGCACCCTGCAGTTTTCCGCATCACTCTAAGTAATCGGAGTCGGAGAAACCGAGTCTGTTTTGACATAATACGCTCCTATTAGTGTTACACATCATTCAGTGCTTGCACTCAAGTAGCGATTACACAATTACGTGATTTAATTTTAATTGTGGATTATCTAAGAAATCTCGTTTGTATTTCAAATTCTTCTATTGTATTAAATTCTCCCATCTTTTTTATTCCTTTTATTGAATGAGCGTGTACCTATTTTATTTTAAATACGAAATAAAACTGGGTTACTACTGTTTGAAGTTTAGACACTTGGTTGGATAGATAAAAATTGTATTCAAATTTATATATTGCATTATGCTGATTTACGTTTAGCAATTAAGACTAATTGTTTTATGCAAAGGAATCTCGATTTCAACAATTTTAAGCTACTACTTCCATTATTCAAAGCTGACTTATTTGATTTGTAAATTTGTTTACTTGATACGAAGAATTTAGATTCTATCTGCGCATAATATAAAACTACGATAATGAAAGTTAAATACAGTAATTTCGCCGATATTACGATAAAACATGCTCTAACAAATCATAACAATTATACAGAAAAACTTATTTTAAACAAAAAAACTTTACAAAATAAAAAAATACACATCTAAAATAATTATTGTTCAAACTCAAAATTTATATAAACATTCGGAAATTTTCGAGAGTCACACAAATACATACTTGTGCTTGCAATTATCAGTACTTTTTTTGTTCTTTTTTTTTTTTAAAGCACTGCTTTGTTTCTTTCTTTCTGTCATAAACTCGCTCGCACATGTAAGTTTGCGTGTTATATTCTTGCTATATAAAATTGCATTTCGCATCGCGTGTATATACGCGTTTCCTCTTAGCGCATAAATAAAAATTTGCGTCAACTTTGTTTTTAAGACACACGAGAGCAAATGAGAACCAAGTGTCGGCAACCATGAATTTTCTTTCTTCTCTCGATTGATAATTACGTCTTCTGGAGACAATCCCTGACGACGACCGCGGTCGGTAGAACGCGGAAGTTGAGGCCGCTCTGCACGCACGAAGGCGTCGAGGAAATGCAGGGCCATTACCCCACGCTGTGTGTCATTGTTGCTCTCGTCAGTCGCGTTTCTTCTTGGTAACACTACGTCGCGTCTTATCTGCCCACGCAATATTAATGATAAGACGCGATTCGCATCTCGTCTTGATGCTGTCTCTTTGTAGATGCTGCGTGGGAGCATTAATTAATGGAGCAAGCAATTACGGCAGTCAACAATACTCTTCCCATTAATATTAATCTTAGATTTGTGTATCTCTTTAGCTGTCTATGTTATTTTCGTAAATAGCTCACACACACACAAAGCTGTTAAAAATTGTTTAAATAATTACATAAATATTAAGATAATTATTTTTTTGTTATATTTTTTTATATTTTTTTTATATTAAAATTTTCTTCTCGTGGTTTTGTAGATAAAAAGACAATTTCTCTTGTAACATAAATTTTAACGGAAGGTGAATTATGACGCAGACAATTTTCTCTCGCAAAACAACGCGCCGTAAAATAATTTTCTTCCACGAACTCATTTTTTGATTCTTTGAGAATACGCATAGTAAGGTGAAAACCGGCGCTTTTCTATCATTTGTAATAACTTTGCAATTCGATTTGGTCACGTCGTCGAGATATTCTCACGTATAGATTGGCAACTACGAATGGCTATGAGCTCCTGAAATGGAATCTGATTTCTAACGGCGTTTCACTCGGCGGAAAACGCATTCTGATGCCGGCCGGCCGCGATTGCGGATTACCGGTTGCGGTTCGCTTGCACGCTGAACTTCTCTCTCGCAGAGCGACTAAAAAGAATGTGGCAGTAGACGGCTAATAGTCGTGCTTAAGTGGAGGCTACAGCGCCTTTGGATCACGTTATATCCTACTCACGCGATTGCTATTTCCTATCCGCACGCTCGTTTGCATGCGCTGGTTGTAACTTTTTTTTTGTATAATGGTTTGTCGAGAACTGTAATAATTCTACAGAATCTTCTGCAATATTCTTGCTCATTCTTTGTTTTTTTCTTTCAATAATTATATTTCTGTGTTTTTTCCTTATTAAATAGAAAAAGATGATGCATAATTCTATCGATTACTGATAAGTTTATTTATTACTTATTAATTGGTATTTATTACAAAAGAATAAAAAATCGAATATCTAATTTATGGCTCGATTTATAATCTAATAACTTTTATTTTCTGTAATATTAAACTATTACAGAATTAATAGTTTAATTAATTTTTATCAATTTCAATTAATTTATTTTTATTACTGTGATTATTATATTACGATTACTAATTCCCGGATAAAGCACGGGTCGATCGCAGGTGACGATGTGGACGATTTTATTGCTGCTGGTCTCCGCATGGTCTTCGTCATGGGGCCAGGTGATAAACAGGGCGCCCCACTTTATTCACGGTGGAGACATGGCCAGGTTGGCCGTGTTGGAGGGCACACCACCTGGTGCTCCCGTTTACACTCTTCAGGGAGAGGATCCTGAGGGATCCAAATTGCATTACTCTATTAGCGGCGAGTACTTTACCGTAAACAGAGAGACCGGTGTCGTAATTTTAAGGAAAACCTTGGACAGAGAAGCCCAAGATCTTATCGAAGTCATCATTAGCATAACAGGTAAAATATTTGTTACAAGAACGTAGCTGTATGCTTAATTTGATACACAATAATCGTCGTGTTATACATATTTTTAATTTATATGAATAATTCAGTTATTTGAAATTATTTTGATAAAATTATTGAAGAATTCTATATTAAATAATTTTAATTAGATTTCAAATTACTGTAAATTAAGTAAATAGTTTTAATTATTTTATTAAATTAATTTAACGTGTCATTAGATTTTTGAAGGATAAATTTGCCCATTTCAGACGAAGGCATCGCCGGATCGGAACCCAATACAGTGTCCCTTCGTCGCGAAATAGCTGTGCTTGACGAAAATGATAATCCACCGGTTTATCATGACCGGCCATACGCGGCCAGAGTGCCAGAAAGTGCGCACGTGGGTGACTTATTACTTCCTGCGGGAACGATCACGATCACCGATCGAGACGGTGGAGTGAACGCCGACGTTCACGTGCAGTGTGTCGCGGCGTCCCGCGATGACGATGTCTGTGAAGTTTTTGACATCTCCACGGAGAAGGTAATTTTATCATGTTTATACTAAATATCGATAGTTATCATCGTAATAGAATTATACAAAATTGCAATTAATACAAAATTGCTGAAAAATTTGAATTAATTAAGTAAGAAAGCAAATATATGAAATGTATATTGCAATTAGTTTAAAAATTTCGAAGAAATTAATAAGTTGAAAGACGCAATGTCTTCTTTTAGCTTGCTGAGGGAAAATATGACGTGCAAATCACGCTGGCGAAACCGTTAGACTACGAGAGAAGAAATTCGTACTTGATTAATCTGCTGGCTATCGACGGAGCCAGCGATCCATCGAAGCGGTTGCAGGCCAGAGCGACCGTTGCCGTTGATGTCCTCGATGTTCAGGTAAGTAGGTCTCGATCGTCCCTGAAATAACTGCACGTAATCAACGGCAGTCTTATATTGGATAATCACGTCGTTTGCGATAAAATTAGCAGGGAATCATCAACTTGTTATTCAATCTCTGCCTGTCAGCACGGACGCTGTCAAGTGGAGACTCATCTCGGCCACGAGTAACATTTATTCGCTGAAGCAATGAGTTTAGCGAACTTGTTTCTATGTCGCATCCCTTGTATATTTAATTTCCGGTGTCGCACTTTTATTGACCTACTTATTAATAATCTTTGATTTAGAGAAGAATAATACATTTTTGATCTGTAGAAATATTACATGAATGATAAAAATTAATTAATTAACAATAACATGTATTTTTTAATTATAAAAAATTTATTAATAATTATTTCATTGGACAAAATTCCTTGGTTATATAAATGTGTCGATAAAATTAAATTCAGAGACGCCACATTATTATAACCATGTACTTAAATTAAAAAAATAAATGTAGAGCAATTTGTCGTTTACAAATCAATATTATATAATTAAATTTATTATGTAAAATGTCAAACTATTTTATCTTTGTTACAATGATTTATAATAGAGATACTGTGAGATTTATAGAAAGAAGCAATTGTTTTTGGAGAATTACTGTCATAATAAAATCAAATTTACATCATTCTGCCGCGCAGGATCAGCCACCCGTTTTCTTGAATGCGCCTTACAGCGCAGCACTTCCGGAGAACACCGCAGCTAGTCACACGGTCCTGATAGTGCGAGCGCGTGACGGTGACACCGGCCAGCCTCGAAATTTGTTGTTGACGTTGGAGGATGAAGATGCCGGCCACTTCGATCTCGAGATGTCTCGCGAGGGTGACGTCACAGTCGGTAAACTGATCACGACCAATGTGTCTCTCGATCGCGAGGATCCAAGGATCCTGCAAAACGGTGGCATTTACACCTTCCAAATTAGAGCTATCGAGCTGATCAATAACGAGATACCAGCCGACTTTGCAACGTCGATAGTCACGATTGTCGTCAAGGACGTGGATGACCTTGCGCCTGTTTTCAACGAAGATTACTTCAGCATCAAGATCTCCGAGGACATCGGAAAAGATACTCCTCTGCCAGGTTGTTAAGTCGGTTAATTACAGTATTTCACAAAAAAATAGAGAATGCTTTTCAGACGTCGAACCTAAACCTCTATTTTTACGCTAATATTTATGCTGGCAAACGTTACAAAATATAAAGTTGAATTAAAAATTATCGGACTCGAACAAAAAATCGTAGCAAAATTAAAAAAATACATTTTGTAGATACAATGTTGTAGTTTTTGATACTTGTCATAGATTTTGCGAGAAAAAATTATTTATTAACAATAAAACAATGTGTTCTTTTTTCAAACTTAAAAGTGTAAAGATAAAAAATTTTTTTAAATGGCCTACAGCATGGAAAAATTTCAAGCTTTAAAATACTTTTTTAATTTTCTTTCTACGATGATTTTTCGCTGAATTACGGCTATTGGAAAATTTTAAGCGCTTGAACGTCTCGACGCGACAGAACAGTGCGGCCGCGTGAAAGTTTAAAGCTTGAAAAAAGAACATTGTTTTGTTGTCAATAAAAATTTTTGTGAAGAATGTTTACACTAGCATTAATATTAGCGTAAAAAGCTTCTCTCTATTTTCCGCCTTTCTTTTTTTAATGATTCAACAAACGGGATTTTTCGTTTGACAACATTATAATTAAGCAGGTTTGAACATGATTGTGAGCGATGGTGACGTGGGCGACAATGCGAAATATTTCCTGGCGTTACGCGACGTACCGAGGTATCCAGGAATCAGCAAGGCATTCACTGTCAGCCCGGAAGAAGCTCAGGGTCGAGTACCGGTAGTAATCAAGGCTAAGGACGTCAATGTTCTCGACTACGACGTTGATAATCCCGCAAAGAGAGAACTCGAATTCGATGTCATCGCGATTGTGGCGAACAAAGTGGTTAGTTCTTTACGATTGTAATTACAGTATTTGTAGCAAAATAATTTTTATATTACTTAAATATTCAGAATGTATTTTGAAATAAAAATATTTTATGCGTTTCTGCTTTAAATCCAAACTTTATTTTGCATAAGAAATATCTCGCCACTTTTTTTAAAATTCTTATAAAACACTTTATGCTGCAGATGGCTGCGTCCAGAGTACACATTCAGCTGTTGGACGCCAATGATCACAGTCCCGAGTTCTCTCAATCGGTGTACAAACTGTCGGTCTCGGAAGACGCAGAACCCGGCACTAGCTTCGGCAACATTTTCGCGAAGGATTACGACAGCGGTTCCTTCGGCAAGCTAACGTACACGCTGCGAGGTTTCGGCGCGGACAAGTTCAGAACCGACCCGCAAATGGGTGGAGTATTTGTGGCAAAGCAACTGGATTACGAAACGCAGAAGTCCTACTCGTTGACGATGGAGGCGAAGGACGGTGGTGGTCGAGTGTCCGCCGTCAATATTGTCATCGAACTCAATGATGTGAACGACAACAAGCCGGTATTCGAGCAAGCGGAGTATTCTAGGACGGTTCGTGAAGATGCTACCAGCTTCGATCCGCAAATGTTTGTCAGGGCGACCGACGTCGACGGGTCGACGCAAGGCAATGGAAAAATTGTGTACTCAATTGACCGGCATAATAGTATGACAAACGACGTCTTCAGGGTGTGTTGGCAGTTTATAAATTTATTTCGTTAAATATTTAAAAATAAAAATGCATGACACAAAAAAAATAATATTACATTTCATAATATAATTTAAATATTATTTTATATTAGATATTATATCTTAGGTATTTATTCTTTCTTACTGGAAAATTTGTAGATCCATCCAGATTCAGGTGAGGTAACCATGTCGAAGCCGGTTCGTTCCGGCGACACTGAAAGAGGCATTTATGAGTTAATAATCCGTGCGATGGATGCCGGCACACCGCCGTTGTATTCCGAGGCGAAACTTTATGTTCGCGTGGGAGTCCCCGGAAATCAGAAACCCATCTTCCGAGGAAATTACAAGTCAAACTTACCAGGTCCCAGTACTTATCGGGCAAGACTCTTGGAGAACGCGTCTCCGGGAACGGAAGTTATTCGAGTGATCGCCAATGATCCCGATGGAAGAGACAACCTGCTACAGTATTACATAGCGTCTGGTTCTAAGGATAATTTTGTTATTGATTCCAGGTGCGATATAAATTTGATTAAATAAATCTTGCTATATTTTTATTATTTTTTTATTATTTTAATTATTTTGCTTTTTACTACTTTAACTTGCAAGATTTAACAGTATTTATTAACAAATTTAACAATAAAAGTATAATAAGATAAAAATTGATATAATAATATAGGATGTTGATTACAGTTCTGGCATTATAACTGTGTCTCCTGACGCTCGCTTGGATCTGGAGACTGGCGGTGAAAAATACGAAGTAATCGTATACGCCGTTGATTCTGGTACACCTGTCAAAGAAACTGCCACTACTACTGTTACAGTAAACATTATAGATGTAAATAATAAGCCGCCGAAGTTTAATGAATCGACGTATCTAGTTTACGTCTCGGAACGCGCAGCTATAGGTATGTGTTCTAAAATATTTATTAAAAATTAAAAATATATTTTATATTTATATTATTAAATAATAATTATATAATTGTAAAATTAAAATCAAAGGTTTTATATCTCTTTTTTAAAATTATTACAACCAATTATTTTTGAAAATTGTTGTTTATATAAAAATATAATACATTAGCTTAACCGTTTCGGTACGGAACAGTGCAATGAAGAAGCACTTTGTATGATCGGAATAAAAGTAAAATAAAAAGTACTCAAAGGGTTAATTGGCTTTTTTAAATATTTTAATTGTTTTGTAATAAGAGCTATTGTTATTTTGTATTTGCAGGTGAACCCGTGTTAAGAACAATAGCGACTGATCTCGACGCAGATGCCTATTTAGAATATTCGTTAGTGGAACCGATAAGAGCTCTTGATAAGACCGGTGTGGCTTTAAAAAGCTCCACCTCTTACGATTGGAAAATGGCATTTCGAATAAATTCTACAACCGGTTTAATAACAGTGAATCGGATGTTAGATTATCAAGTGGCCGCTGTCGTAATACTAACAGTTCAGGTGCGGGATTTAAATGCCATCGTCGATAGGGACGAACAGATAGCAAAGGTGGAGGTGACCATCTACATCCAAGCTTACAGCGATGATAATCCGACGTTCACCAATCCCGGATGGTCACCAAACAATCCGACGATAAAGCTCACGGTTCCGGAGGAACAGCCCCTAGGCTCAACGTTGTTGCTGTTATCAGCGAAAGAGCCGACAACGGGAGATCCAGTTAAGAGATTTGAATTGGTGAGAGACGATGATGACGAGAGCTATGTTAATGTAGGCATCCAAAGTGGCAGTGTAGTACTAAACAAGAGATTGGATTACGAAGAGCTAAATCAGAAGGTAGAGTATTATAATTGTGATGATTATATCATTTTATTAGAGAAATAAGGAATTTTATTTTTAAAAATTCTAAAAATTAAAATACACGTATGAAGTACAGTTTATAGTGTCAGTTTTGACTTAGAAATATTTGATTATTTGTTATATTAATTTGTGAGATACAATAATTTTATTATTTTTTATGTTGTTACAATATTTTGCGATTTATTATTATAATATCGAGGTGTACGATTTTGATCTTGCCTTCAGCTTATTCGCTTCAAAGTTCGAGCGCTCGCCAGAGACTACGATATAACACGAAAGATGTCGGAAGCTAATGTGATCGTCGAGATTCAGGATACTAACGATAACAGTCCAGTTTTCAATCAGCAGGATTACAAGATTTCTGTGTTAGAGTCAATAAAACCGGCAATGGTCGTACT
Source organism: Linepithema humile (assembly GCF_040581485.1). Taxonomy (NCBI): domain Eukaryota; kingdom Metazoa; phylum Arthropoda; class Insecta; order Hymenoptera; family Formicidae; genus Linepithema; species Linepithema humile. Next base: position 20,617,730 of record NC_090128.1, on the reverse strand, counting down.
AAACGTGAAGGCGATAGATATGGATAGTTCCAGCACCGAGCAAGAAGTCAGAAGGGGATACGGAGAAGTGAGATATTCCTTGACAGGCGGGAACGCTAATCTTTTTGAAGTGGACCCCATAATGGGCAACATCCAGGTAAGAATAATTGCCTCTAAAAATTTTCAGCAACGTTTTAATTAAAATTTTAGATCACAAATTTCTATATACAAAAAGAATCTCAAATTTTTTAATCGGTTTTTTATTTTTGTATCTTTAAATTGTTGAGATAAAATACGAAAGGAATGATTTATAGATCGCCGCAAACACGACTTTGGACAGAGAGAGACAATCGGTCCTGCGTTTCAATGTCGTGGCGTCAGATATGCCTCAAGGTGGTGCCGAGCAACAAAGCAGCCGAGTCTCGGTGACGGTCGATGTTCTCGATGTTAATGATAACGCTCCTAGCTTTGGACACGAATCTTACACCGCGGTGATTCCGGAAAACGCACCGGTGGGAATCAGCGTGGTGAACATTACGGCTACCGATCCAGACGAAGGTGAAGGCGGTACGATACACTTCGAAATTATCGACGAAGGCGAAGCTAATGGTAAGTTTAAAGTGTGAATTAAATTTTATTTAATTTTTTTGCGATAAAAAAATGACACAATTAGAAATTATAATTGGATTTTTCAAATTATTTTTTCAGTAAAAGGATAATTTTTTTGTAAATGTGTTGTTATAAAAAAAAATTAATAATTCTGTTATTGAAGCTAATTAGTTGCATAGAATTTACACATTTAAATATTTACGTGATGACAATAATGCCGATAGAAAATTGATATTTTTCTGTGGAGAATTTATTATAAAGTAACACAAAGCTTGATTTCCAATTCTTTCTTTCCAGGATTGTTCAAAATAAACCACAGATCGGGCGAAATTAGCTCAGCGCGAGCATTGACTGGCAAAGGAAGAACCGAACCGTACAACATGCGAGTGCGGGCGCAAGACGGCGGTGAACCGACTTTGTATTCGGATGTGAGTCTCATCTTGTATATCGGCGACGTGGTGAGCAACGACGGCGTACCGCTGTTCATCAGGCCGACGTTGGAAGAAGTAGCCTACATTGCTGAGAATTCCACTGTCGGCAGTCCAGTTTTCCAAGTGGTGGCGTCCGATCCGGACGACCCAAATTTACCGAACGGCCAGATTACCTTCCGCTTCCTGGAGGATGGCAATTTTGGCAAAGACGCGAGCGCGTTCAGGATCAATAGCGAGACTGGGCTCATCAGTACACGCAAGTTACTTGATCGCGAGACCAAGGACAGCTATACGCTGATCTTGGTCGCGCAGGATCTCGGTGAGCCGCCGCAGCAGGCGACCAGAGTGCTCCAGGTGATTGTGAATGACATCGACGATCACAAGCCGCACTTTAAGCGCAACCTGGATAGTCCATCGATTGAATTGAATATCCCGGAAGAGATGCCAGTGGGCTCCAAGGTCGGCGTGATCGAGGCGATCGACGAGGACATCGGCGAGAACGGGATGATCGACTATGAGATCGTGTACGGAAATGAGGCGAGGTTGTTTGTGGTAGAGCGACTTGAAAACAACTCCGCCGTCATCAAGACAAACGGTCGTCTCGATCGGGAAACCACAGAGTCTCATTTGTTGACTATCAAGTGTTTCAAGTATTCTTTCAAGAAATTAGACGTAATACCGAAACCGTACAACCGACAGGACCCTTCGGAGAGGCAGGTCCTTATCAGAGTTTTGGACATCGACGACAATAAGCCTCGCTTCAAGAAGGACAACGTGACTCTGGGAGTTCGCTTGAATGTGCCCATCGACACCAGCTTGATCACCCTAGAAGCGTCCGACGCCGACTCCAGCGCGCTGTCTATTAATTATAATATGAGCAAGGTGTCTTTCACGTCACTGGTTGATCCTTCCATGTCGCAGAAAGAAATTCCGTCGCAGTTGTCTTTGAATGCGCGCACCGGCGAGTTCAGGACGACCGGCTCCATGGCGGGATACGCGGACGGCTTTATGGAGATGATTGTCACGGCGAACAACTCAGCGATGCCGGGACGAGAGACCAACATCACCCTGCGGATCTTCCTGCTGCGCGACCGCGACATGCTGAAGTTCGTATTCTCGAAGCCGCCTGGCGAAGTCAGAAAGACGCTGGAGGACTTCGAGAAAGCGGTCCAGCAGGCGCTCTCGCTGCCAATCAGCGTGAATGTCTACGATACGCAGTTTTACTCGAAGGAGGACAACTCCCTGGATTTCTCATCGACCAGCTCGTGTTTCCAAATGGTCGGCAAGGAGTCCTACGATCTGGACGAGATGCGGGCGCTGCTGACCGATCCGAAGAATGAGGAGTTGAAGAAGGTGTACAGGACGTATCACGTGGAGAAGGTACAGCATTGCGCCGCTATAGTCGCGCGGGCCGATGCCTCCATGACGCAGATGTGGGTTCTGGCTATCGCGGTTCTCGTCGGGATCGCTACCATAATCTCTAGTTGTACTCTGTGTTGCATGCACGCGAAGTAAGTATCAGCAATATATAATTATTAGTAATTTATATATAATAATAGTATCTCTATGCTCAAATTATATGAAATTATTTTATTTGCTGATAGCAATATATTTGTTTTTTTTTTACTTTGTGGATTTTTAACATATATATTACTTTATAGTGTTGCTATTCATTGTAGTGTTTATATAGCAGTGCAATAATACAATATTTATAATATTTTCAACTTTTATGTCAGAAGTAATACTTTTATCTTACTTCTTCTCTATTTTTCTTATTTTGCTGTCATCCCGCGATTTTTTATCTTTGTCTCGTAAAATACGCTTGACAGTGAACGCTCTAAGGTCGCTTACGTGATCGAAACCTGTTTTTTTGTCAAGTCTTTAATGTCATTTAGAAAGGAGGTCGTAACAAAAATGTCGTAAGCTGTGTGTTTCTCTTTTAGGTACAAACGCCAAGTAAAGCACGCGCGTTTGCGTGATCAACCGCGACCGCCTCTCAGTTACGTATCTTCCGGTCCGGCCATGGTCAGCTCTGGATCTCATACAACTTTAGGACCAGGTACTATGGTCACGTTGGGCCCGCACGAAGGCCCATATGAGTGGGGTGCCGACACGACGCTTTATCATCCAAGTACTTTAGGATCGAGAACCTAGAGATTCAAAGAGATATTGAGAGTGTTCTTACAAATGACATTGATTTTTTTTTTTTAGATAAAATTTTTAATTAAACATGAATACATTATTTGGTGATTCAGCAAGAAAATTTCTTAATATATTAGGTCCTTGAATAAGTTCTCGCTGTTTCTTAAAAGATGGCGTAGCGGCACTCTGTGCATGGAATTTCGTACGGAAACGCATCAGCTAAGTAGTACTATATGTAACCTCAAATTCTAGTAGATACAGTTTACCACAGTGTCAACCACGTGTTTAATTACCTATTGCGAAAATGTCTACTTTTGTGCCAAATAAAGTGTTTTTGCGGGGAATTTTATTGCACTGCTTTATTCAAAAGAAATCTGCAGCTGAAGCACACAGAATTCTTGTTGAAACATATGGTGACAATGCTCTGTCGAATACGACATGCAGAGACTGGTTTAGGCGCTTTAAAAATAATGACTTTGACCTTGAAGATAAAGAACGTTCTGGAGCACCGACAAAGTTTGAAGACGAAGAATTGGAGGCATTGCTTGATCTAGATCCATGTCAGACGCTAGTAGAGCTCGGGAAAACATTGCAAGTAGATGCGTCAACAGTTTCAAAACGTTTAAAAGCGTTAGGAATGATCCAAAAGTCATTTTGTTACATGACAATGCTCGGCCACATGTGGCAAAACCAGTCAAAACTTACCTGGAAACGCTTCAATGGGAAGTTCTACCTCACCCGCCGTATTCACCGGACATAGCCCCCTCGGATTACCACTTGTTTCGGTCGATGGCGCATGGTTTGAGCGAGCAGCGCTTCCATTCTTTCGAAGAAACCGAAAAATGGGTCGATTCATGGATTGCGTCAAAAGATGAATCGTTTTTTCGACGGGGGATTCAATTACTGCCAAAAAGATGGGAGAAAGTGGTCTCTAATGATGGACAATACTTTGAGTAAAGTTATTGTAAGCCTTATATTTTAAATTAATGTTTTTTTTTAACAAAAAAAACAGCGAGAACTTATTCAAGGTCCTAATATAAATGATGGAAATTTATTCTATACTTAATTTAAAGGAAATTTTATCTTGATGAAATTTTGAAGTACATTAATTTCAGAGTATTAATATACATTATTTATATACTAATTTAATATCAAGATAAAAAGAATGAAATTGTCGCCACAAGAAAAGAATAATTTATAATTTTCTTAAAAATATTATTTCTTGATAAAAACTATTTTAGAACAATATATTGGAAATTTAATCCCAGTGAACTTTAAGTGTGTGATGTTTGATGAAAGATGCATTGGACGATACACAAAACTGTTAATAACGCATAGTTTAACTCGCAGTTAAAGACAGAAGACGGAAACGAATTGATGGTGCTATATGCGTAGTGTAAAAAGTGATATCCGATTTTAGATAAGTGATTAAATATATAATATGATATTTGTACAATGTTATTGTAAGTAATTTTAAGACTACTAACCATGAAATTGTATATTTTATTCATATTACGCTTATGGTGTTGTTAAAAAACCGTGAGTGTTTTCTGTATTATAATATAATATTATATTTAACGAAAAAATGAGATTGTAAATTTTATATTTAGTCGACGTAGTCGACATAATTAACAATATATGCATTTTTTAAGTTTGTATAATTTAATTTTGATTTTTCGTAGATTTTATGTATAAATGTTTGCTGAACAACACAGCTTATGTGCAATTACAACAAAAAATATATAAATATGTTACATTTTTTAAAATATATGTAACATATTAAATTGATTTTCTAATAAATTGTACAGGTAAGTACAATAAAATTTAATAAGTTTATTATTTATTAGAATTACTCAGAAACGATAATGAAAATTTACATTAGTAATTCAAAATTTTACTTTACTTTCAGAGTTAATATAATTTGTGAATAAAATATTTAATAATTTATAGTTTATTTTTATTATGTTAAAGATCAATTAAAATAATTTTTAATTAATATATTATTTTTCTCAAATATAATATAATAATAGCTACAAAGTCACGGCCGTTGGTGCGAAATAATTTATTTTTCATATAGAAACTTATTTTAAAACATTCATATAGAAACTTATGCTAAAATATTTTAATGTCTCGATATAGACGAATAAATTTCTACATAAAAAATAAATTATTTCGCACCAACAATCGCGATGACTCTGTAACCATTATTATATTATATTGGATAGATTATTATATCGAGCCTTTCTCTTGTAAAATTTACTCTATTATTTTTAACTATAATTAAAGTTTTTGGATTATTTTTATAATCTTATCTTATAAATATACAACTTGTGGTATAGCTAGTAACATACACCGTGGCATATGAAGCAATCTATGAATGTTCAATATCCTCCGATTTTTCTTACTAGAGATTATGAGAAACTTTGGAATGTTTTTGACAAAAATGTCAAGGCGAGGAACCAGAATTGTTTCGAGCAGTTAAACTTTGTTAACATGTTTTACTAATTACGTAGCACATTGACGTAATTTTTTTCCTCAGAAAATTTCTAACATATAATAAGATCTTTCCGTACCGGTGATTAATGAAAACCTGTCGCATGATTGCTAAACCAGTTGAAATTTCCATATTATCTTGTAAATACATGCTGTGCAACTTTACATAAATGTTAAGTTTAATGATTTCGTGCGTTTTTTATCAAAATGTTCTCCAAATTAATATAGCATAAAATTGAAAAATTTTTAAATATTTTTTAATGGAAATATTATAATTAAATTAGTAAGACAACTACAAAAAGTATATTTTATTAAGCAAAATACAATAACAATTAGATTATACATAAAAATATTTCTGGAGATTTAATAAACAGTGTGTCTTTTGTCTCAAATATCAAAGTATCTAGAATATCGAATTATGAAAAGATATATTCGAATTATTATAATTTATCTTCAAGTCATTTTAATGTCTTTTTTTCTTTAAATTTTTTTTAGTTTAATCTCCGCGCAAAAGACTGTGGCCAAAGCGTTGAAACTCTTTGATGATATCGATATCTTTCAAAAGATTGATGCTGTTGTTCATGTTGGCCTTCACGGTAGGCCGTCAATCATCGTTGTGCTGTCGCAATCCTTTTCTGTAGTCATTATTTTGTGCGCGTCAGTTTCATATTTCTCCGTGCTGGCATAGTCGTCGTCGATAATTAACTTATGATTTGGAGATATAGTGGTATCTCTCTTAATACTATCAACATCGCTATCAAGATCCAAATAAGCTTCTGAATCGTTATCTAATACAAGATCTCCATTCTTTTCGTTTTTTTCGTCCAGATTGAGCTCTTGATAACGCGTTAGTGGTAAACTAGTTGCCTCTGAGTTTTGATTCTCTTCGAACTTTGACTCCTCGATTGCAGAATGATCGGTCAAATGTTTAGCGATAGATTCCAAAGGAGTTATTATCTTCTTGGCGAATTGCTGTCGCTCTTCGGGTGCCATCGATTCCGATCTATGGATAATTTCATGCCTAGAAATTTAATTCGACAGTTGAGTTAGATTTTTCTGTGCTAAATATAAAGAGGAATTATTAAGTTAATGCAAACATATTTTAATTATCACGTTTAAATTTTTAAAATAAATTTAATTGACAAAATAATTAAGTAGTTAAGAATTGCACCTGTTCAGCTTATTCTTCTTTCGAGGATATAGATTCAGATGAAATATCATCTGTTGCCTTTCCTCTTCTTCCGGTAGAGTCGTAGGGCTAGGTACAGCCATGAGGGGTATTGTTTGTGTGGGTGGTGCATAGAATTTTAGCCCGCGATTGAACTGGAAGGGCCTTCTAGACTCGTAATCGTCCGTGGATCCTTGCGGTTTCGACCATGAGTTCTTCTTATTTTGTTCCATGATGTCCGTAATAGGATAAATATCGAGCATTACACTGAACGGTTTTGGTTTGCGGTTTTTCATCACGTTCGTCGAATAGGAACCGACATTCTCGTACTGCGACTCTGCTATTATCGGCTTATTGTAACTGAACACGGGTCGAGAGTATAAGGACTCGTAGTAAGGACTGTAACGATTTATTCCGGTTGGAGAAAATCTGAAAAAAATATATTTTATTAAATTGTTGGTAGAGTTTCGGTACATTAATTAATGATTAACTTTTAACATGATAATTTAATTATGTTACATTTTTTAGAAACTTTCGTATTTTATTATAAAACAATAATTTTGGACATTTAATATTAAAGTAAAGTTTCATTTATTTAGTCTCATTTAATATGATTAATAATTTTTAATATTCTCTAATATTTATTAGCCTAGATTCGCGTTAGAACATTTTTTAGTTACAAACCTGACGTTGGACGTGGCTAGGAGATTCACGTCCGACGGATGTTTTGGCTTATATTGGTAAAAGGGGTCGTTAGTGAACGAATTACTCGGATAGGGGTGCGTCTCTTCCTCCTCGGATTTATCGCTATTGGACATCATCTCCCCTATGCCGGGAATAAAATCGTACTTCTTCGGACTCACATATACGCCGGCGAATTTGATGCCGCGATTCGGCACATCAGCGTTGTTCGTTAGGTATTTAATGATGTCCTGTATGTTTCTGGACGATTGCGGATATCTGTACTGCGACAGCTGCGGATATCTCGGTCGTTTGAACGACGCCGGATGCGGCGTCTTGAACTCCCAGTGAAACGGCGTCGGTCGAATCTCTTCCGTGTTTATGTCCTCCTCTGAATTCGGATGATTGTATCTATCGAAAAGATACAAGTTTACTATCTTATTTTAGATATACGTGAAAATTATCTAAAACATTATTTAAATTTTGGCACCATTGAGATCAATTTTTTCAACACTACATAATGTAATATAAATATGAAATGACGTTGGCTAATTCTACGTAATTTGAAAAATTGATTTATTATATGCAATGACACAATGTTATCTAATATAGAAAGCACTTCGATGTAATCGAACAGAACGTCAATGATATTCGAGGTCGTTAATTTCGGGATTATTAATGGGAGGATTGATTCATCAATTTAATATCGACATTTGCTCGAGGTGTGTCAATTCTTCTGATGCATGGCGCAAAAGTCATAACATGCTAAATCGACATTCATATATCATCGCTTTGTTATTTAATTCAACTATTTTTGATTCTCAACATTTTCGTTTATTTTGATAAATGATATAGGAGAATTTGCTATTAAAATAATCGCACATCGATCACGATGACATGTCACTCACCTCTGTCTTACTCGATAAACGATCGCGTGATTGTCGAACAATTGCTTGCCCTCGGGTTCCTCATTTTCCTTTTCATCCTCTACGGATTTCAATACTCTCTTCCGATGCTTGAAATTGTGAAGATTCTGTGCTCGCATCTCGGGCTCAATTGATTTTGTGATGCGAGATTCAGCCGGTGTCATATCGCTTGTTGTATTTTCTTGCATAAAATTTTCGTTCAAGTTGACATCACCCAAACGCTCTTCTATGGAAAGATCGTCGGTTCGATTGATTGTGCCAGATAGGATCGTGGAATTTGCATATTTTTTCAAAAGATGAGGTGACTTTTTAAGAGCATTCTGCAGTATATATATGTGTTTTGATTCTTGATTCATTTTACTGCTCCCCGACGTGGCGGACGTAAAATCGTACGTAAATATCGCCACCTACGGTGATATTTAAAAAATTACTTAAAGAGTATTTATAACAAATTAAAAACAAATAATCACAAATTAAAATTTGTTAGAGCGTGGATAAATATTGTACAACATTGTTATAATTATCACTGTTAGAATATTAGTAAAATAGTTGAAACTACTGTTTGATTTATAAAGCTAAAGAAAAATGTAAATTTTATGTCATTACAATGAACTAGACATCGCGCTACTTTTTAATGAGAACAGCACAATTAATTTTAATGAAATCTTGGTTTCTAACTCGATTGCAAATAGAATATAGCGCCAACAAGTCGCTAAATTGTAATTAATAGTTAATAAATTTTTGGGCAATGTTTATCGAGTTTCTGAAATAATAATATTGCAATTAACCTTGTTTTAAAGCGACGAATACCATTTAATCTATGCCGAAACACGGTTAATGCCCTATATGTGAAGCACGCAGAAATCTTTGCTCGCTTGGCTCGCCATGCATAGAAGGGATATTCAAAGATTTGCGGTGAAATTACGGGTCCACACGCCTCCACTATTAATCATCGGAGAAAACGTGTGAGCTGTAATTACACCTATTGTTCCTTACCGTGGAAGAAACTCATGAAAAGTTTCATACCGTTTAATTATCACGTCTATCCTGGCACGTGTAACAAAATCGTGCGAAGCAGGATGTGTCGCGAATCACTGTGCAAACGTTTTGTTATACAAGGTCATTGTCCGTGTAGTAAAATAATTAATCATGAGATGCACCCGATATACAAAAGTAAATAATGCTGAGTAATTAGTATCGCATCATATCATCTCTGTTTAATTGCGTAATACATTATTTCGCATTTTAACCATGGGATTTTAATGTTTTAAACAATCCAGTTATTTACAGTATGGTATGAATGGTTATTACGTTAGATTGTTAGACACAGTCGAGAGATGCGCTTATGTTCATGCCATAAAGAATGAGAAATCGATTGTTAAAGTATGCAAGGAAATGTTTAATTAAACATAATTCAAACTGTTTCTTATAAAATTATAATATTCATAATATGTGAGACATACAACTCTTGTATTTTTTTAGAGAAACTCTTGCATTTTAAAATATTTGTTAATAATGATTATAGTTATTGATAATATTATCAACATAATTATAATTATACTTATTTCTTTAGAGCACTCACCAGTATCACTGTTACCACCACCATAACTCCAATCGCACACTTCCTCGCGATCAGGCCGCAGCGACTCCTACTGTATCGATCACCGCGATCAGAATAGAGCCCTAGCTCGGATGTACTTATCGCGGATCTCCTGCTGGTCTCAAGCATCGCCTTCTGAGAGGTCTGGCGACTGGTATCCTTTACGATTACACATTGGTGATACGGGGCATCCTTAATTAAATCAGCTTACCGTTGACATGCTCGACAAGCCTCGCTGCGATCTGTCAATTTGTTTCACCTCGCCATTATCATTGAATGTAATCGCGAATAATTGATGAGAGTCCTTTGATAATGATAACGAAATGAGAGAAGATTGTTCTAGCCCGGCGGTATTCTTTGTATGGAGCGATGTTACTCTTTCGGTACTTCTCACGCAACTAACGATCGCGCATTTCTCGGCTCGCAGTTTTCACTAGTGATTCTATCAGTAGCGTTGAGATTTCCTTTGTTCGTGGGGGAGGCTCGTTATGGCAAGTTGAAGGCAGGTGGTTATGGGCTACTTATTTCGAAGTTCTAGACTCGAGTGCCATCGAGCGCGCACGACACGCGAGGAGAATCTCTCGCCGGTTCCGGTGCTTGACCCGCTAAATACGCTTCTAACGCTCCATTTTCGTTTACTTGTTCGTCAAAGCAACACCGCGATTTCTTGCTCGTGATATGCACTTTGTCACAAGTGTCTACATGCGTATCAAAAATTATAGAAAGTCGAATGTTTGAAGTAAGAGGCATTTTAACATATAGAATTAGATAGAGATAATTATAGAAATCTACTATAAAACATTGTAAACCAGAGCTCGGAATTAGTTGCACATCTCGGGCCGATTCCCGAGACGACGTCTCCTGTTCCCGCCGATAGCTCTGGCTTACGAGCGTTTTATATTAGAAATAGGCTGGGTTGTTTAGGCATCTCTCAGGAAATCGTAACATTTCCTTTGCTACATAAATAATGTTTATTTTCGTTAATACATAATATATATATATATTTAATTATTAATGAAAATAAACATTATTTGGAATCGGCCCGAGATATGCAACTAATTCCGAGCTTTGATATAAATGGTAAGGTTATGAAAAGATTAATATATAACAGATATATATTATACAGATTTAACAGATAATATTATAACAGATTATTATCCATGAGACATTATAAGGAATTTAGTAATCCTTACAAGATGATATTGAAACCTGTTTTGTTATATGTCAAGGTTTCTATTCATTATACATGCGCCACACACTTTTTTATGGAATTAAGTAGATGTCCTATTCATAGTTGTAAAAGTTTTTTCACACTTGTTTACGATCCAACTTTTATGTCAGCAATTCCGACTTATTAATTTGTGTTCTTAACCAAGTCTTGATCTTGAATAAAATCATAAATCTATTTACAAAAGATAAATTTGATTCTCGATCTTCAAATAATCTTACTATTAAAAAACTAGAATTTTCTTAATTTTTTTTAAATCTTAGTATTTACAAAATATTTAGATGATTTGATTAAATTTTAGAGAACACAAAGTATTCTATATTATTTTAATTTTTAATTTTATTTTATTTTTAATTTTTTAATTTTTAATTTTAATATATATGAATATACAGGGTGTTCCGTAAAGACCGTAACAACGCTTAGGGGTATATTTCTGAGATAATTCTGAGCAAAAAATCTTAATACCAAAATACTCAGGGTGTAATGGTTTTTGAATTAGAAGCATTTAAAGTTAACGAATAAGATAGCCTTTTGCGCGCTGAGGTGTGTACAACGTACAGTGATAAAAGCGAAATTGACTGTCGCTCTCCTGTTGTCAGTATTAATATTTGGAAAATAAATTTGCTAATACATATTAACATAAATATTGTTTACGCAATTAGGATTTTGTTGAAAATATTGTTAAAAAAAGAAATATGATACACAAAACGCAAGCTGTCAAAAATTACATTTCTTTGACATTTCTTTTTATCTTACAGATATATGTACAATAAAATTATTAAATAATTGAAATAGTTTTACAATATTTTATTTTAATAACAGTTAAAAATAATTAAATAATATTGAATATGTAAAGACTCTTTGCGCATAATTTTCAGGTAATAAATGTTGTACCTTTGAGTAATGAAACGCATGTATTTCATTTTCTTTTAATATTTTATGAACCATTGTTTTTGACATTCCAACTTGACGACTAATTTCACGAATACTCATTGTAAGATTTTCTTCTACATTACGTAGCACTTCTTCTTCATTTTACCATAAATAAGTAACATATCACAATATTCTGTACAAATAATGAGTAACATATCACAATATTCTGTACAAATAATAAGTAACATATCACAATATTCTGTACAAATATCTAAGATAAAAAGAAATGTCAAAGAAATGTAATTTTTGACAGCTTGCGTTTTGTGTATCATAATATTTTTTTCTTTATAATATTTTCAACAAAATCTCAATTGCGTAAACAATATTTATATGTATTAGCAAATTTATTTTTCAAATATTAATACTGACAATAGGGGAGCAATAGTCAATTTCGCTTTTATCACTGTACGTTGTACACACCTGAGCGCGCAAATTTCAGGCTATCTTATTCGCTAACTTTAAATGCTTCTAATTCAAAAATCATTACACTCTGAGTATTTTGATATTAAGATTTTCGGCTCAGAATTATCTCAGGAATATACTCCTAAGCGTTGTTACGGTCTTTACGGGACACCCTGTATACATGAGTCACTTTGTGTATATGTATATACATTTATCAAACTTAATATATTAACGAGATCTTTTTAATAAAGAATTGTTAATTTATATTGATTTAATTTTTACTCTAACTTATTTATATAATTAATTATATAATGAATAATATAAACTCTAATTAATCTGGTAATAAATGACAGGTATGTGACCGCTAGAAGGATCGCCAAAAGTAGTCCACTGGATCAGTTATGCTATGCCGACAACTTTGCCCGTGATATCTCTGAGAGCAGTTTTAGAGAAAGGTTTTTCCATATACGATTTGGAAGTTTACAGCGGCGTACTAGTAGAACTAGCATGGATAATTGTACTGTTTATTGGTTGCTTAAGCGGCCTAAGATTCAGACTCTCGTAACATCACTTAGAAATTAATAAGAATTTATTTGAAAAAAAAGAAAAAAAACAATAACGCCTTGCCTGATTGGATATGGTTTTTAATAGTTTTTAACACTATAATAAAACATTTTAAAAAAATTAATTAAAAAAATTTTTTACATTATTTTAATTTTAATAAATAATAAATAATAAATTATTTTAAAATTATTATAAGATATAAGGATTAGGCTCGTATGATAATATCAAATTAATATGTATATTAAAAGGTATCTCGAGCCATCGCTGGATGTTGTGCGAAAGTAATTAATATTTTTATGTAGAAAATTAATTCGTCTATACTAGAGACATTATTCTAAATAAATTATTTATTAAAATAATAATTAATGTAATAATTTAAATCGCCGTTCTACACAAAATTGATATGTGAAATAATTTCCTCGATAATAACAATTTATCTCTATTTCTTTCGAAATCTCTTCTCTCCTTTTACGTAACTTGACATTCTTTTATATTCTTAACACCCAAAAAAAAATATTCTACTAATAAATGGAGAATTCCTCTAAGCATTTCCTCTACGCAATATTATCTTATATAAAACATATTTCTCTTAATGTAACACGTATTTATCTATAAAAAAGTGGATGCGTGAGATATGATTAAGAGTAAATTCCTCTAAAGAAAATCCTACTATAGTAATTTGAATAGCTTCTTGAAATAAGAGGATATGTAAGATATTCGCGGACCGCGCATTTGTTTGAAATAGATTGTCATTTATTTGCTACGCGAAGTGTACGCCATCAAAGTGCAACGCAGTGTGATGCAACGAGCTTTGTGCCAGTGAGTGTTTAGTGCTACAAAAGAAATATGAACGAAGTACAAGAATTTTTAGAAAAAGCACATTTAGGCGAGTACTGGCCCGCATTTGAGAGTAAGTATTTTTTTATATTTTGAGTAACTTTTACTTAAAAATTTTATCTACAATGAAATAATAAATTGCATGGTTAGGTTTATATTTGTATTACATGTTCATCAATTTCTTTTAACTGCATTGTCCATATTATTATTTCTTTTGAGTTTAGAGTTTAGATATACACACACGCACGCACACACGCACACGCACGCACGCATACACTTTTGGTTTTCGGCTTTGAACTTTTCTTATAATTAATATCATATTGGTCTTTTATGTTTAGGAGATGCAATAACTACCGTAGATAGGTTATGTTTAATATCAGCTAAAAAGGCAGAGGAATTATTGCCTAAGTGGGGTGATCAAGCTGAATTTTTTAACAGAAGAAATGCTTTACAAGCCAGTACTTCTAAGAATTTAGTTTTTGATGTAGAGGTACAAGCAAGGAAGATTTGTAGACATTCCAAACGATTATGCATGTAATAAAATTGTTTGTATTTATTTGGGTATTTTGTTATAGGTTGATGAATTTGGAAACTGTAGCATGCCATTTGTAGATGTTAACACAGATAATTGTCTTGATATTGTGAACACTCCTTTACGCCAATTAGATAATATAGTAAGGATATATATATATGTATATTATATACATTATATTTTATATATAAAATATGTATATAGAATATGTATAAACATTTTAACCTTTTAAGATATAAAATTAGTAGCTAAATTCTTGTGTTTTTGATATTTCATGTTAACATTGTAGGAAACATGTAAACAGAGAAATGATTACTCTCAGCTCGAATCAGCATCTGATTCAGGAGTAAATAGTGTGAGTGATGGTGAAACAGAAATTTTGTTAGCTAATCAAAACGGAAAGAAACGACAACTATCGTCAAAGTTAGAAAAATCTAAACGCTATCCTAAAAGACTTGCATTGTGGTTCACAAGAACGCAATTTCAAGAGTTGGTAAACAATATATTAAATTGTTGCTCAGAATTAAATAATTATATTTAGTATTAAAAGTGCCATTAAAATTTTTTATTTAATTATACTTATATCTGATATACATTTCCATAATATATTTTTTATTTCAGAATATTGAGAAAGTAATAAAGGAACATTTAAAAGGTGATGCTGTTCTAATTTATTATAAAAATAATGGCATTTTAAATGGAGAAGCAAGAGGAATATTAATAGAGATATTAGCAAGTTGTATGATAAAAATTAATATAAAGTAAATTTTTTTACTACAATATTATAACTTTATGCATATTTAATGTTGCTAATATCTTTCTTTTTTGTAGCCCTACTTTTGAAGAATTTCAAATCGTGTCCAAAAAATTATGCGAATTATTTCCAACTGAGACTGAGGTAAAACTTTTTTATCTATATATTCTGAATCTGATAATTAATATTATCACGAGTAAACATAATATTTTTTGTAAATATATTGTAGGCTACATACGTATATGAACCTTTTGCAAATGGTCCAAAGCAAAAAAATATCGGGGGAAAATTAGCTGATAAAGTGAGAAATATTAAGTCTATGTTGAGGAGACTTGGTGCACTTAATCCAGCCAATTATCATAAATATTCAAATTCTACACAGAATGAAAATGATGAAAATGAGCCCAATACGAATACATCTAAAAGTATTTAAATTCAATTAAGATTATTAACTGCTAAGAAATATTTTTCATAGAATATGATAAATTAATTGCCTCAAAATTGTGCTTAGTAAATGAAGATAAAGTGCAAGCAGCGATTCGATGGCTGAAAATAAGTCGAGAACCTTGGACTGATGTTTTAAATAATTGGGATCTAACTTATGATATTAGACAAAAAACACTACTAGATCCGAAAAATGGATTACAATTTCTGGTACTATTTATAAAATAGGAATGTGTGTAGCTGTAATGTTCCACAAAGACACTGGTTATCCTGTGTTTGGTCGAATTAATCTTATCACATATTGTGAAAAATCTGATGCTGTGTATTTTCTCTTGTGTATGTTTGAAACGGTGGAACATCTTTGTAGCTATGAAGTTATTAAAGATTCCTCTGAATGGAAATTTATTAAATTTGATGATCTAATAGTATTTACACCTTCTCACTGTAGAGTTGGAGCAAGAAGTTTTTCTAATTATATAACATTCCGTCATGCGTTTGTGTAAAATAATATGTATTTATAATATTATACTTTATACTTTATGATATATTTATAATATATTACTTTATAATATATTACTTTATAATATATTATTATATTTTATAATATATAGTATATAAATCTCATTTTTTTTCATTAAAAATCTTTCAAAAAACAAATATTTATTTAATTCGACATCTGCTTTTAAAAATCATGTATAATTTTGTGTCTTTTCAAAAAGCTTTTCTTTCTTTCTCACGTATAAATTCGTATATTTTTAAAAACTACTTTTTGAATTACTTCTTGAAAACCACGTAATCTTCAGAAAGCTATTTAAAAACGTATTTTTAAAATCGCTCTAAAAACTACGTAACCGCTTGAAATAATTTTTACTCAAGATTACATGGTTTCCAAAAAGTAATTCAAAGAGTGATTTTTGAAAATATACAAATTTATACATGAGAAAGAGAAAGAGGGAGGGAGAGAGAGGGAGGAGGGGAAAAGAGGGGTGAGAGAGAGAGAGAGAGAGAGAGAGAGAGAGAGAGAGAGAGAGAGAGAGAGAGAGAGAGAGAGAGAGAGAGAGAGAGAGAGAGAGAGAGAGAGAGAGAGAGAGAGAGAGAGAGAGAGAGAGAGAGAGAGAGAGAGAGAGAGAGAGAGAGAGAGAGAGAGAGAGAGAGAGAGAGAGAGAGAGAGAGAGAGAGAGAGAGAGAGAGAGAGAGAGAGAGAGAGAGAGAGAGAGAGAGAGAGAGAGAGAGAGAGAGAGAGAGAGAGAGAGAGAGAGAGAGAGAGAGAGAGAGAGAGAGAGAGAGAGAGAGAGAGAGAGAGAGAGAGAGCGCAAGAAGATTCCTATGAAAAAAAATATTATACTCTACAAACAAGAGTATTACTTGGATCACACAGAAAGTACGCTTCTCTAGTCAGTATATGATAATCAGATATAAATTAATACTTTAGTAAGTTTAAAAGTAGAAAACATTTGTCTTAAAGTATTATTATAAATGTTTTAAATAAGAATAAGATTAGATTTACAAGAATAGGAGGTTTTTTTAACATTAAGAGGATTACAATCTTAAGTCTAGTATCTTATATGCTTAAAGGATATTACTCTATATGTTTGAATATCATCTTGAGACCATATATCAGAGGAAAATCCTCTAGCAATAACAGGTTACCGCTAAAGAGTAGAATATTTTTTTTTGAGTGAAGCATTAATCAAATTTACATTCCAGCATCAAGATAACTAAAACAATATGCAAATATTGAGTTGCATCCAGTTGCTCTTCACACCTTGGTGTGAAAGATACAAGTCGTCGCGCGCAGTATCGTACTAACTGCTGACAATGAGTATATAGTGTGTATTTAATTATTTTGATTATTTTGTATAAGCAATACTATTATTTTTTATCTTTGTTTAAAATGTTTTGTGTTACAGTTGATTTACCATAGTTCTGCGTAGAATTGTGAAATATTTAAAATATTAAACAAAAACGCATCAAACTCAGAAAATCAGAACGACAATCACTTGGATTACCGCATAGATCAGTGCTCGGAATTAGTTGAACATTTCAGCCGATTTCTGCGATATACGCCTGTTTTCCTCTCTTTACCGCGTGCGCTGCAGCCGCTAGGACCAACGCCACCGAGCGTTAGGAGCGGCACTATCTGATTATGAGTAAGTTCTCCCTATTTATTAAAATTAAAAAAAAATTTATTAAAATTTATCAAAAATAAATTTTTTATTTTTTAATTTATTAAATGGAAATATTTCAATAGATTTCCACGTCACTCATGAGATACTAATGCTGATGCGTTTTTTGAAAAGTGGTTTCTATCTACATTATTGCATCAATTGTTCATTCTTATAAAAGGCCAAGAAAATCTAATTAAGAAAATCTTTTTTATATATATTTTTTTTTTAAATTAAGAATTTGTTATTTTTATCTTTAGTGGAATAGGCCTACGGGAGAAACCACTTTTTAAAAAACGCGTCGGCATTAGTACCTCATGGGTGACGTGGAAATTTATTGAAATATTTCCACACTTAATAAATTTAAAAATAAAAAATTTATTTTTAATAAATTTTAATAAATTTTTTTAAATTTTAATAAATAGGGAGAAGAACTCACTCATAATCAGATAGTGCCGCTCCTAACGCTCGGCGGCGCTGGTCCTAGCGGCTGCGGCGCGCGCGGTAAGGAGAGGAAAGAAGGCGTATATCGCGGAAATCGGCTGAAATGTTCAACTAATTCCGAGCACTGGCATAGATAATGCAACAACAGAAAAACGTTATGAAATTGCCGAGGTAAAAAACGCAAAGAAATATAAGAAGCACGTGGTGGAGAATATGAAATATTTCACGGACCAGCATACGAAGTCTAACAACGAATGGACGTCTAACAATGACGAATGCACGTCTAACAATGACGAATGGTTGGATAAAAAATATAAGGATACAATGGAAAATATGAAAACGTATTTTCCAACACTGCCAAACTCTTTACTATTCTTCATATCGGCTGCGCTATATCGTGGAGATTGCGGCCGAAGTGCAATGGACAGACCACTCTGGTTGGATATGGACATGTTTCAAAGAGGACAAAAATTCGCACGAGAACACACCTTCTCGATCTTCTTCGCTAATATGCTGTCCTTATTCCAAATATTTACTTTTAGAGACGGTCTTAAACCGATGATTTTGAGCCGGAAATCTCACACGCCGTACTTAGCGTTTAGAAGGTATAAATTGTAATAATTTCGACAAAATTTTTCAAATATATGAAAAGATTTCTACAGAACTTAATAATTAGATTTAAATCAAATAATTTATTCTTCTATTAAACTTGTATTTCTTATAATGATAATGATATATTCACAGAAATCATTCAATATATAGCTCGAGAATAACAAAAGCAGAAATTACGGAATTTTTTACTCTACTGCAAAATAATTTTAACTATAGCTAATCTCAACTATTATGTAATAAATATAAATAATTTTTTCCAAAATAATATACAAAACTGTAGTTGAATTAAATTCGGTATCTTTTTGAAAAAAATGCACGTCAAAACTTTATGATTGAAGATACTTATCTACTATTTGCCGTGTGAGAAACTGGATGACAGAGGATCCTTGGACCAAAGGTACGAAGGCTCATCAAGATATTCAAGCTGTGCGTAGAATGCACCGTGCGATACGGCTGAAACTTTGCGAGTACGATCAGGAGGAACTCGATGCGGCCACTAACATTCCGAACCCATGGTGCCCGGATATAAAAACAATCCTAGAAGATTTTTCCTCCTGTCCGTATCCGACCGTGACAAATGGTTGTCTTCATCTACTGCTCAAACCCACGGGATTAAATCAAGCTGATATGGCAGCTACGCAATTCGCATTCATGGGAATAATTCTGCTTTATCCGCACGAGCTCGGCGTTCACGTTAGCGATGAAGATATGATAGCTTTTTGTCATCTATGGAGAGGTGTAGGATATCTCCTTGGTATCGAAGATGAGTAAGTACGATCTGGCGTTTCCGCGCAAGTTTGCTTATCATTACATTTCAAACACTGCAATGTTAATAGCAAGATCATTATGGCAGTAAGTTCAACTAATAACGAGTTTAAACTTTTCTTTTGAGTTTAACGTATTTCCATTCTAGAATAAATTTTTTATTTATCTGAACATTTTTTAATCTTTATCCAATGCATATTTTTGCTTTTGCTTCTTGATTTTTATTTGTTATGTGTTTGTTGACTGATTTATTACTTTTTATAATCTATTATAATATATTCTATAATCTGTTCTATAAAATTAATACGTTTTACCGACAATAAATCTATGCTCTAGATACAATTTTTGTCGCGGCAGTCTTGAAGAGATAAAGCAAAGGGGGCGAGACTTTATCGAAACTTGGGTGAGACCGTATTTACGGCAAGTAACACCTGAATGGGAGCACATGCTAAGATGTTTAGTAGAAAGTACAAATTATTATACGACGAATAGTCTCGTATTCAACCAATATTTACTATTCGTCACTGATTTATTAAGCATTAATATGCCACATATGCGAAAAACGCTCACTTGTATTCAACGATTGCAGCTTATGTTACTACGGTAAGCACAAATAAATAAATCAAAAGTGTATATGCAACTTTTAGTTAAAAATATAATAATTGGTAAAATTTGCACATCTTAATTATTATATTTGTAATTTATAATGATAAATATTTATAGTAGGTTATAATCATAACATTTTTAATAATTATTTTGCATAATTTCAGCTTTATACTACGTTATGGCATGAAAATACAATTTATACGAGAGTATATAAACAGAAAAATTCTAAAGAGTGTCGATGAAGCAATTAAATTTAATCACGAAAAACACGAAAAACTCGAAAAAAGATCTGCTCAGAAGGTTCCAGATTTTTTCTGCGATTCTGAGAATGGTTAACAATTATATTCCAAAATGACAGATTTATTCTATTTTTGTCAAAATTAAAAGGTCTAAGAAAGAAAAAGAAAGTATTTTAAATTTATTCCTTTCTTTTCCTTGTTTTACATATTAAAATATATAAATAAGTCTCCGCGTGTACAAAAGTTCATCCTTATATATTCAATAAATGTACTATTTTTTCTGTTTAGCTGTTCTCTTATTACTTCATATTAATGTATTAATGTATCAATTCTTTTTTTCCTTTTATATGTATGTCTTACAAAACTGTAATTAATGTAAGTAATGTTACTTTTTATAGATGCATTTGACATATCACATTTGACATTAAACATATCATTTGTACGCATCTCTTGAAAAGATTCCTTTCCTTATTTAGAATGGATTGCTTATAATTGCAGAAAATATAAACAAAATTAACAAAATTAAAATAATAATTAAATTCCCTCATTGCAGCGTTAACTTCATGATAAAAACTGATAGTTAATAAATACATATATTACAAATATTCTATTTTTTAGATTTATATGTTATATATTTATATATTTCACCATGCTTTAAAATTATGCAACATGAGATTAGTTTTTAATAAGATGATGTATGAAACAATCGGTCAAATACTAAATTATAGTCCGGAAAAACAAGTGCAACTTCTAAATCGCAAAAAATCGCAAAAAATCTAGAAAACAAGTACAAAATTTTTTTATTAGTGGAAAAACTATATGTAAAAAATAATATTCTTGAAATACTTTTATTATTTTTATACTGCTAAAAAGTATAAGAAAATTATTTCAAAATATTTTACTTATTCTGATATCTACACTGCTTTTATACATCTTTTTGCAATTCAAAAATTAATATATCTGTGACATAATAATTACAATGAAAATCTTATCAAAATTTTGCTTTTTTTGTCATGGCCCAAAAAAGAAACCAGAATATTTATTGAATTAAATAATAATTAAATAACAAAATAATAATAATAATAATAAAATAATTAAACAATAATAATAAAAAAATCAAAGCAAGCTAACAAAAGCAGGCGTGCAGCAGCGTCAGCGCAACTTTTGAGAGCACCGGTGTGAATCTGGCAATCAACTTTATAAAATATACAAATAAATAGTATAGCCTGTGTTTGTATTTCAAAGAGTTAAAAATTATATAGAGATTAAAAAAAGATCAGCGCTCAACTATAATGTTTTAATTTAATTTAATTTTTCAACATCTTTACATAATTATATTCCTCCAAATTTCTTTCTTTGTTTATCTATACTTTTGTTGTGTTTCTTAATTCGCTCTTACAATAAACTCAGTTTTTATAATTCAAAATTATAAAACTTGTTCGTCGTAAAAAACTTGCTACAAGACGAAATAACAGTTATAAATATTAATGTACGCTAAATTTTTAACTTTTCAGGAAAGTGGATTGAAACCCAAAAAGTATGCATTAAATTGCGTCATTAACAACATCAGAAGGTCAAATACTGACCTTCTCTATTTAACTTCTACATATGAGTAAATCCAATTTTTTTAAATAAGCATGTATAATTTAGGATTAATTGTTAACATGTTAGTTCGGTCTAGCAGCGACAAATTCTTTGCTCTTATTAATTATATTTTTTTAATTTGATTAATGCAATTTAAAAAATTTTTATTTATATTGATTTATAAGACAATATTTCAATCAATTTCTAATTTTCTAAATGTTCCCGGAACTCCGAATAATTCATTAGGATTTATTATAGAATTTGTTCGGAGAGATTCCTGCGTTTTCCGTCTTTCTTCTTTTATAAGACAGTCTCTTTGTTGGGCTAACTTTGCACGCCACATATCTAGAAACAATAACAGCAAAAATTACTTCTTAAATATTTAAACTTTTTAATCACCTTTTAATCTCCGAATTATATTAAAGAGAGAGATAAACAGTTTTGAGTATAGTCTATTATTGCTGAGATATAATAATTAAAATAACATTCATTTTTTATCAAACACATGGCTAGGTGCTATTTATTTTCTGTTTTGCATTTTAATTTTAAAATTGTTCAAATTGTTGATAAGTACATGTATTTAAAACGATGATGATATTTTACCTGTTAATATGTCCATTGATGGTTCTTCACCGTCATAATCCGTTGGTAAAATTGCTTTTGGTATTGTTTTATATAATGATTCTATTTCTGATTTGTAAACGTGAATCTGAAATAATAGAGCCAATTGAAATTGTGGAATTGTTTTAACAAAGGCCAAACTGTAGTTATTTAACAAATTACATTTATATAATTTCAAAATATACTTACTCTGTTGAACAATTTTGCTCTAAACATTGATTTCGCTGCTTTCATAAATATGTCTATATATTTTGGAGCATGGATTAAGTAAATCGCTTTTATTCTTAAACTGTATGCCGCCTAAATAATTGAAGTAATACAAATTATAGGCGTATGCCTAAGGATTGTGTTCGACTTGGTTGAAAGATATTGAGACCAATTCCTTAGAAAAATATAATTTATTTTTCCTCGTCAGAGAAGTAGAGTAAAGTACAAGTTTTGTGTTTGATTTGATTAAGTGCGCCAGAGGCGCTTTCTCGGCAAGCGTGTAAGGCCGAGAATTAAAAGAAAAATTGACGGGCGCGGTAAGAAATTACCGGCCGCGTCTTAGTGTGTTGAACGGGTCCTAAAAAGGACGGTTCAACTGAGTTAGCTCGTTGCAGCCCCTTTCCCGGCGTCGGTGGAACGCCGTTCGGGAAGTGGTCTTCCGTCTGACAACTGCTCTCTGAGCAGGCTCTGAGCGGTGAAGTCTGTACTGCGATGGATCGAGTCTCTGGTGTGCTGGTGGTGGCAACCGTCTCGGCTCTCGGAATTACGGATTGCTCCGTGTACCGAGGAGAGAGAGGTCTCCGAATTCGGATGTCGCCTTGAGTGAGCGTGTCCCTTGGTGGTCGAGTCAACCGGACGCAGAACTCTAGTGGGATTAATTTCCACACTAGAGACTGAGGAGGTGACGGCGAAAGTGGAGTATCCGCGGGCCGCTTGGTTGAAGTGCGTGGCCGATGCTGGGACTCTGCTTTCTTTTTACACGCCTTGCGAGGCAGTGTGAGAAAAACGGCGAGACTATGTGTCTCTGGTTATCTTCTGCCGAGGCAGAGTACGACTCAGTTCAAGGGCCCTGGGGAGAGCTCGCCTTGAAGCGAGTGAGTGAGGAAAGATCTGCGGAGCAGCTCTTTTATATCTCGTCGATCGAAGCTTGATCGCGAGAAGGTTCTTCACCGCCTGCGCAACCTGGCGGTGGGTCCGCAAGCTTGTAACTGGTAGAAGGCCTGCGGCGCGTAGCGGCGCCGCGATGTATTATACCGCGTCAGTGCAGCGGTGTGGCGGTGAGCCGCCACACAAATCATTGTTAATATACGCAAACCTTGAAATATTTTAATTATAATATAATTACTTTTTGCTAGATATTGTTTTATAGCCAAAAAATATTACGTATCATACCATACAAGAATCAAATTTCTTTAATAGAGGTGGTGAATACTTTAATACATGATTGATATTGCACCAGTACAATCCTAAACTGTAGCGACGTCAGGGACTATATCTTTTTCCATGCCTGTCTCAAATATCATCGTAAAATACCTGCAATATTAATTAGTAATATGCGTTTTGTATCTTTGAAAGAAAAATGAAGAATTTTATGTATATTTTTAAATATATGTATATGGGTTTGTTGTAAATCTATAATTTGTTATAGTCTCTGCTATAGATAATTAGTATTGTTTTTTTAGAAATAATAAGAACTTGCCTCTTAAAATTATACACAAAATTTTATGACTGTTATGATGACAGTTGTAGAAAAATTAGACCATAATAGTGTTTTATAATAGCTTTATGTGTTTAATTCTTAAAGTATATTTTGGCAATACAAATACTTTTAACTTAATATGTTTTAAGATATACCTAAAATATTATATGTTAATTAGTTAATTTATTTAAAAAACCAAGTAAAATTGTAATTATATTTTTTAAACATATTAGGTACACATATGTACATTGTCATGATTGCGTGCAGTTTAAATGTATAAACATGCACATATTTTTCACTAATTAAAGTTATTATTGCTATTCTGTACAGAAACATATATTATTTATTAATTAGATACATTGGTAAATTTAATAACAAACTTAATAATTACTAGCTATTATTTTTAATTTTAATGGATACATGAATTTTTAGCGCGCCTTAGCATATAATTGCTGTAATGAATAAACTTGTAAAATTAATTTAACAAGTTTGACAAGCATTTTATTTGACATTTTATTGAAAATTGCATTTAATAAAAATATTATTACACAAATAAAAAACAATGTAGCATTAAATACATATAGGTAAAGCATTAAAAATTATAATTGTGTTTATGTATCTTGAAATAATTTCGACTTGTCATTTTTTTACGCGTTTGACAGACTTTTCTATTGAACTATTTATGTAACACAGTTTAAATGCACTTGACTTTTTTTTGTATTCACTATAGCGCCTAATCAAAGATACATTTTATGTTAAGGAAAAAAAATATACGCAAGTAACATTTATCTAAAAATTTTTATTTTTTTCCACACTTTTTACACATGTAAAGATATTTGTTGTGATGAGCTAAATCCTTGTTCGAGAAAAGTGTGGCAAAAATGATCAATATATAAAAAAGGTGATATACTAAATGTTCTGCGAGTGACTCAGCGCTATCATTGATCTTTAAATAAAAATCTTTGCTAATATTAATATTACGCATACTAATATTTAAGATTCGCGATTTTGCTGCTTAGTTAACACGCGCCAAGCCTCTCGTGTTATTGGCTCTCATCGGGTTTCGAAGGGGATGTCAGGAATCGGATAGTAGTAGCCTAGAGTGGTTCTGGGTGTCGTAGGTGGCAGAGTTGGGGGTGGCAATGTATATACGCTCGTCGGCACTTTATAAGTGGTCGATATAGTGGGTACGACAGTATAAATTACTGTAGGTGGCGGCGGCGCCGTCACAGTGGCGTAGGTTGATCTTGGAGTTGACGGTGGAAGATATGGTGGTGGTCTTCGAGTTTTCTCCGAGGGTGGCAGATACGTTGGAGTATACTTGATAGTGGTTGAGGTAGTGGGTGTACGTGGTGTGATTGTCGGTGGCAAATAGGTTCCCGGTGTGGAGGATGGCGTGTACGGAATAGTTGGAGGCGTTATATATTTGGTAGTGGAAGGCGTGGATTTACTGGTATACACCGTTTGTGTAGTGACTGGTGGAAGGGAAGTAGTGGCTCGTGTAAAAGGTCTCGTAGGTGTGGTGGGTTGCGTAGTAAATTGCGTGGAAGGTCGTGTAGTAGGTCGTCTGGTTGATGGTGTGGTGAGTTTCGTAGTGGACGGAGTAGTTTCCGGTGGAAGGTAACTGGGTCGCGTTGTATATTTCGTGGTGGTGAATCGTGTTGAAGTTGTAGGTGTCCGAGTAGTCGTTCGCGTTGTAGTAGTAGATGGTCGAGTGGTTGTGACGGTAGGTCGTCGAGTGGTTGGAATCGATACAATCGCAGTACGGCTTTCGTCTGGTGGCAGATAAGTTGCGGGAGTTCGTGCAGGGGGTTGAGTAGGTGGCACATAGGGAGGTCTAGTTGGGGGTGGTGGAGGTCTAGTAGGAGGCAAAGATGGTGGTACATAAGGTGGTAGAGTTGGAGAAGGAGGCGCTATAGAGGGAGGTATAGTTGGAACCGGTGGTGGTAAATACGGAGGTCTAGTTGGGGGTGGTGGTGGAGGTCTAGTAGGCGGCGGAGATGGTGGTACATAGGGAGGTCTAGTTCGAGGTGGTGGTGGGGGTCTAGTAGGAGGCGGAGATGGTGGTACATATGGCGGTCTAGTTGGGGGTGGTGGTGGAGGTCTAGTAGGAGGCGGAGATGGTGGTACATATGGCGGTCTAGTTGGGGGTGGTGGCGGAGGTCTAGTAGGAGGCGGAGATGGTGGTATATATGGCGGTCTAGTTGGGGGTGGTGGCGGAGGTCTAGTAGGAGGCGGAGATGGTGGTACATATGGCGGTCTAGTTGGGGGTGGTAATGGAGGTCTAGTAGGAGGCGGAGATGGTGGTATATATGGCGGTCTAGTTGGGGGTGGTGGCGGAGGTCTAGTAGGAGGCGGAGATGGTGGTACATATGGTGGTCTAGTTGGGGGTGGTGGTGGAGGTCTAGTAGGCGGCGGAGATGGTGGTACATATGGTGGTCTAGTTGGGGGTGGTGGTGGAGGTCTAGTAGGCGGCGGAGATGGTGGTACATAGGGAGGTCTAGTTGGGGGTGGTGGCGGAGGTCTAGTAGGAGGCGGAGACGGTGGTACATATGGCGGTCTAGTTGGGGGTGGTGGCGGAGGTCTAGTTGGAGGCGGAGATGGTGGTACATAGGGAGGTCTAGTTGGAGGTGGAGGTGGAGAAGGAGGAGTTACAGGCGGAGGTAGAGGGGGTGATGGCTTTCTAGTCACAGGTGGTGGATACGTAAAAATTGTTGACGGTGTACTGTAGATATATCCTGTACTCGGTGGAGGCGTTCTTGGTGGCGGTGTTCTTGGTGGCGGAGTTTGCGGAGGTGGAGTATATGGTGGTGGCGTTCTTGATGGAGGAGTTCTTGGTGGAGGAGTTTTTGGTGGTGGAGTTTGAGGAGGTGGAGTATATGGTGGTGGCGTTCTTGGTGGAAGAGTACTTGGTGGCGGTGTTCTTGGTGGTGGAGTTTGCGGAGGTCGAGTATATGGTGGTGGAGTTCGCGGGGGAGGAGTATATGGTGGTGGCGTTCTTGGTGGAGGAGTTCTTGGAGGTGGAGTTTGCGGGGGAGGGGTATATGGTGGTGGCGTTCTCGGTGGCGGTGTTCTTGGTGGAGGCGTTCTTGGTGGTGGAGTTCGCGGAGGTGGAGTATATGGTGGTGGAGTTTGCGGAGGCGGTGTACGTGTTGGCGGCGTTCTTGGTGGCAATGTAAACGGTGTTTGTGGAATTGTATAAACATATCCTCCGGTTATTGCTGTTGTTCTTAATGGTGGTGGTGTTGTCTGAGTATACCTTATGGTGGGTCGTGTTGTAGCAATAGATGGTCGAGTGATTGGAATCCTAGTTGTCGTCGAGAATGGAGGTCGAGTATATGGTGGTGGCGTTCTTGGTGGTGGAGTTTGCGGGGGAGGAGTATATGGGGGTGGCGTTCTTGGTGGTGGAGTTTGCGGGGGAGGAGTATATGGTGGTGGCGTTCTTGGTGGTGGAGTATATGGTGGTGGAGTATATGGTGGTGGTGTTCTCGGTGGCAGTGTTATTGGTGGACGCGTTCTTGGCGTCGGTGGTGGAGTTCGCGAAGGTGGAGGTGGTGTTCTGGGTGGCAATGTCACCGTAGTTCTTGTGATCTCCGTAGGTGGTAGTGTCACTATGCTCGTACGTGATCTGTAATGTAATCAATTGCAAACATGCTTAATGAAAATATTTTATTTACTATTACATAAATTATAATTAATCAAAAATAAAAATTTTTAAAGAGCAAATTTAATTAATCTGTTAATATTATAAAAATATTTAGTCTTAAAATCGATTACACTTACGGAGAAGGAGGTAAAGTGAAAGGCTTAGATGGTTTTTCGTAATAGTAGCCTTGGGACTGGGGGCTGTTTTCTATAGCACGTTTGCTTTTCTCATGGTTTTCTTCTGCATGACACGTGGAAAGCACGGCCACTAGAACGGCCGCCCACAGCAGCTTCCACTGTAACAGAATCTTTATTGTAATCTGTTTCTATTCTAAATAATATTAAAATTGATATATCAGACATTATATTGCCACTGTAGCGTTTATTACTATATACATATAATATATATATATATATAAAATGAATATATATCCTCTATAATTATTATATATAAGATACTGCCAACATTATTGATCTAGATAATAAAAATATCTTTTTTAACTCTTTTTACAATAATTATCGAGTCATTCACATATGCAATCGTAATAGAATGAATATCGTCTCCGTGGGATAATCTCACGCCTCACCCATAATCGTCTTACATAACAACCACGAAGTGCTATATACATTATTCGTCGATGATGATCGTGAAAGGTTTCACGAGGATGGAATATGACGTATTGTTATTTCATTGACTAACGGATGTTACGAACGATGCCAACAATATCACTTACTATTATACATTATACTTATTTTAGAAAATAAATAAAATAAAAATTCTCTCTCTGTATACAGTAGCATACATTTTGTTTCAAAAAGTTAGAAATTAAAAAATTATTAAAAAGTACTTCACAATAAGTAATTCTTATATTTTTAATATCTGCAATATTCAATTTCTCAATATATTTATTGTATGTTTATGAAATTTAATAATTTATGCTATTTCTAGTCAATCCTTATTATTTAGAATTTTTTATGTGCAATATTTATCATATTATTTTAAATAAAAATGTCTTTTTATAAGAAAAACTGCCTTATTTATAAAATATAATTAAAATCTCAAAAAAATAAAACACAAGTGATTGCAATATTTAAAATTACATTGTTTATATGTGTGCAGTTTTGTGTTTGTAAGCAGATGCATTATGATCTTGATAGTGAATAAAGTTAAAAGGACCTGAGACTAGCACTTCTGGCTAGCGAATTAAACTGTAATCATTCGTCGCGGCATCGTCTACGTTCGAATAATAGTTCTATCTTGAAGAAGCATGTCCGGTGACCTTTAGCTGTATAATTTATATGGAAGAATAGCAAAACGCGCTACGGGAATAAAATAGCCTCTCCCGGTATTTCTTGTTAATGTGTGAAAGGTTTCTTGTGTATAATTGTATAATTGGTGGAGCTAGTTTACAAAAAAGGTAATACAGATTATGAGATTATGGAAAATACCGAATCTTCCAAGAGCCATTAGTATTTACATAGTAAGACTTTTGAATTCAAAAATTTGAATGGATAAATCTTTATAATTAAATTTTAATTGCATTAACATTTAATTTAAATAAAATGTATTTAAGCAATTTTTGGTGTATTAATATTTCTATTAAAAGAAAGTTAATTCTATAATAAAATTTCACGCATTACACACACAGCGCACAGTTCCTTTCTAATTACTGTGTAGCTACGATTTACAATGTTAGCGTGAAGATGTATACTGCATATATATTATCATATTTGTGATATAATTATGCATACGCGCTATAAACTTATTATAAAAGAAATGTAACACATGTTAATAGTTTTTAATTGTTAAAAAATATGTAATAATGATATGAGAAATATTATATAATTAGATAAATTAACAATATAATGTCAAAAATTTGAAGCATTTAGATTTATAAAAATTTTATGAAAGAAAAAATTGACATAACAAAATCGGAACAATGGTTCGTTTAAATTGCAAGTCATCGTAAATGGTTTTGATCGAAAAATGATGATGTGTTGATGGTGAGTTAAACTTTTGCAACTCATGGAGAAGCCTATTACATTACAAATCAAAGATTGATATTACAAGAAGCATTGTCTCGTAATTTTTGCATTTCATCGATGTATATCTGTGGCATCATCTAAGTCAAACGATTACGTCCATTAAATCGTCACTATGTCTATTCCACCTCTGGCCTTTACGGGTACCCATATTTACCTTTGACAAGTACCTTTCTTAACATGTCTTTACAGAAACCTCATTGTGCGTACGACAAACAGTTCTCTTTCTCTTGCTTGAGGCGACATAACAATTATAAGTACTTGACAGTCATGTTGGTTTATCGGACAAATCAATGGCAACTTATAATTTTGAACAAATTGAGCTTACGCAAATTGTTATTTAAAAAATTAATTTATTATTAAATCAAATAAACTATACAATTTTAACTAGATTTTACTCTTCGTGTAAATTTATTATTTTACTTTTAAAGTGCACACATTTTATATTTAAGCTGTTGATATTTGTTCGTAATTTATGAAATATACTTTAAATACTTTTCTATTTTAAGCTATAGATTTATTTTTATCTTTGAAAATTATGTAGGAAGCTTTAAATTTCTTATTTGATCATTTATTCTCTTTGCAACGGTTGACCATGAATTCGTATTACAATAAAGATGCATTTATTAAAACTGATCCAGGACACGTCCGTAAGAGATATCGTTATTACGTAATTGAAAATTTTGCGTAAGAAGTGTTTAATAATAACGATACTGGTTTTATTGAGGTTAGCATAAGTTCACTCGCGACTCTCGAAAAATTACGCGGGTCGTAGTTATGTAACTACAAAAAGGATTCGTATATAAGCAACATTCCCGCAATACTGTTGTTGTTTAACGACATGCGATTTTGTGAGAAAGGCGTCACCGTGGTTTACGCAAATCTTCCCTCCGGGTGTCAGAAGTTATTTTTTGATGGAAATGTGAGAGGATTTATTTACAAATCATTTACCGGTGACATGAGTGATCATCTTATTCTTGCAATTGTAGAATCACAAAAGGCGCCGAGAAAGAGAAGGTTGTACTTTCTCAAGAGGCTCTTGTCGATGGCTCTTGTCATTTAAATGCAGCGCAATTGTATGCGAAAAAGTATTTTCGAAATTTTGTTGTAGAAGTCGAGTATAATGTGTGTTACTTTATTGTGAGTGACTATCTCGCTGCATTGATAAGTAGGACAATTACTAGAGCATGTTATACTACTAAACAGCTTGACAGCGTGCTATCTCGCTTACTTAGCACTGTGCGAAGACCTGTGTAAATTAAGTAAACAATCGATCACTCTCACGAAGTATCCTTAGACGCTTCATTTACATTCGGAGAAAGCGAGAGGCCGCGAGATGCTGGCCGATAAGCGAGATGGATCTCGATGGCCTTTTTCTCATCGGGTCGACGGTCCGATCATGCAAGGTGCAAAATGCCTGTTGCGCAACGCAATTGAGCGTTGAAATTTCTAATCACGCCACTGTCGCTAATGAACACGCGGAAGAAGGCCGATGAAGGCTCGATCGAGTAATTGCCGAGGGTATACAATTTCTTTTATACGGACTATTCCGAGAAATTTGCGCGAATAAATGATGATGGGTCTTTCTGGAACACGTTGCAAGAGCGTTTCAACGAAAATAAATTCTATTATTATAATTGAAGACTGCAATGTAAAGACATGTAATTGGAAATTTTCTATACAATCTTTGAGATTGTATTAAAATGTCAGTTAATGAAATGATCATATAATAGAATATTTTGTTAAGCACAAAGGTTTATATTAATTTTTTTAAATGCGAAGGTGTGCTACGTAAGATTTTTACAAGAATCCACTCAAATCTCAGAAGAAGTGTGTTTAAAATACTGTTTTCGAGAACAGCAATATTCTCGACTATTTCTGCCGGATTTATGCAAAATGTATAACCTTTCCTACAAAATAAATGTCAAAGATCGAAAAGTTGCCGATAGCCAAATAACTATAATAGTGTTGAGATAATATCGATTCAATATTGCGAATGTTATCCACGTGAGGAATATGCGGCAATGTAATGCAATAAACATCTTGATAATGAGACACTTAACTAATAATTACGTCGCATATTTTGTAACAGCGAATTATCGAGCGCTTAATCGGTACTCCATAATAATTATTCCTTAATAATCACATCATTGATTGAATATTATTTGTGAAAAATAACGCGTGATATAAAATACTCGACAAAGTTAACAGCCATCATCTCGTAATCATATATTCATTTGTACCAGATGGTTTATAGAGTTGTGTCATTAATATTCATCTATCAGATGAATTATGAAAGTAAGCAATGCAACAAATGTACAACGTATAATGAAAAATTCTGGAGAAATGAATATCATTATGTCGTAACTGCTTACAAAAGTCAGTCGAAAACGCAAGTAGAATATGAATATAAAGTGAGCGACTTGGCAAGAAGTCTCTGTGTGTGATGTCTCTACTGCATGTCGTTTAACATATGTGAAACATATTAGACTGCAGTGTGAGATATGTATATCTGTATATATTTATTTCACAACGCGAGCATTTCGTAAGATGCGATCTTCCACAGCATCCTTGACAGAAAAAAAACAGGTGCCATAATTCGCGAGCGACGCCCAGATGCGTGCGAATTGCGCCGTACGCGATGGAGAAAGCAATTTGCCGGGTTCGACTTAACGCGGCAGACGTTCTTAGCGAAACAAGCTTAATCAGTATAGGGTTGTCTGCGTTTAACGTGTGAGCGAACGGTCGGGTCAGCCATATAAGGTGCAAATATGATTTCTTGCATAATGCGAGTGCCGGCGGATTACGTGTCTTTAGCACTAATAAAGTACGACTAAAATCTTCGGCAGGCGCGTTTATCTCAACCAATTATCTTGCTCAACAATGATAAATACTCGTGTCATTTAGCGTAATTTCCATTATGTCATATTTTGAAACGAAATAATTACTGTTAAATGATATGTTACGTATACTGGCAAAATTACAAATATTTTTTAGCAAAATAATTAAAATTATAATCATATAGTTTATACAAATTGTAAAATCATCTATGATTTCTCTTGAGCTTTAGAAGATTATTTTGAATATTTTTACCTATTTGATTAATTCTTATCGATCAAATCTTCACAAATTTGAAAATTAATTATCATTTTTTTTAATACTTAGGATATTTTATTTTTACACACACAATGTTTCTTAATCAGAGAAATATATGTTGCGTTAATACAGTAAAAGCAGCTTGCAGTTCTTATATTCTAAACTTTACCTTTTTATACAATTATAATGCATACAATTATCAGACGACGTCTCGAGTAAGCTGTCATTATGCATTGCGACGTAATTATTTATGAAAATTGAAATTGCTGTAATCATTGACGCTTTATGGCACCTGCATTTTATATTACTCTCTACCGGCAGAGTCATTCTATCGCTGAAGAATAACGCAGCTCAGAGGAACCAAAGAACTATTGTCGAACGCCGATAAAAGTCCCGGCTGCATTGTGCGGTGTTTTCACTGTTTAACATGACAGAAGTTCTTTCTAAGTTAATCCATACGTGCGCGAGCGAAAAACTTGTGTTTCCACTCTTCAATCCCATGACATTTCCTTGTATGTTCAGCCGCTCGCGTGTTACATAGTAACAGACTGCAGTAATGCATCTATTTTACCGCAGACGTATCATAAAAAGTGCTACTTTCTCCATTTTAAGCATAACGACGTGCAAAGAATTCTCGCCGTCTTCTGTAATAATTTCATCGCAAAAGAATTGTAGACAAGTTTTGAGTCACATTTGAGTTAAAGATTTAATTAAAAACAAGTTAGAATTAAATTAAAATAGTATATTCGAATTTAAAAACCGTGATATTTTTATTTCTCCATCAATTATCAATTACTCATTCCGCAGCACAAAAAAAGTCGATGCCATTCCAATTCTATTCTCGAAATTCTTCAAAATGTTCTTCTGATTAATGACCCAGACGGGAGTAGAGAAGGACATACAGTGGCTAGTTCGTATCTTACAATCTTAACGTGGGAGGTGGTGGCATGTATAATTAAAAAGAACTCATCGTGTCACGAGGAATTCTTACAAATCGCCGCCAAAAGATGGGAGTTCGCGCGTTGTGACGGGGCGCATTATAATTACATTATGCAATAGCGAGAACCGGTAGGTGACCTCGCAAGATCGGTTCTGTCCTGTTTGCAGGGAGAAGAACACGGGGTCAGGTGGGAGAAGAAAAAGGACAACCGGGTATTTATCATTATTACGAAACAACCGATGCTCATCTTGAAATTTACTGACCAATTTGGTCCCGCAGCGGCGCGCCGTTGTGTAATCGAAATATCACGATGGACGGCGTCGTATTTGGTCGGCTGCTACGATTCGATTGATCGATACGATTGCGGGAGAGGAGAACGATGCCCGATAAATGCGATAAACGATCTGCGGCGCTCCGTGCTTATGTGAGCGTTACACATGCGAGAGTATGAGTCACGTGACGAGACGGATGTTGTACTGTGAGAATCTCAGTTTCATATTTCGATTCTGCTGACAAGCGAGTGTTATGATACTGATAGATAGCGATTGTGGATCGCTGAAATATTTTCAAGATCGCTTTCTATATCGCGTAACGTTGTTTTCTTTCGCAAGAAAGAATTACTAATTGTTATCTTTGATTATATTACGCGTTGACAGCAGCTTAAACAATATTTTTTTAATTTAAATTAAGATAAGATTAGAAGAGTGTGTAGTTCGTCATTTGTAGTTCGAATTATATTTTAGATATATGTTTATTTTGTATTATATTTCTTTAGATTTTTAAAATTTTATTATTATAAAAGAATATTATTACGTTTGGAAAAGAGAAACAAGATTATACGATCTCACCGGATAATGAAATCACTTTCGTGACTGAAAAAATATAAATGTACAATGTAGAGGTATAAATTGAAACTCAGCTAACCAACACAGTAGCAGAAAGTAAAATACCACACGTATGCCAAGAAATTGAAAGTTGCTTGCTAGAGTATCAATTAGTATGTCCAAGAACAACTGTTATTGATTTTCAACTAATTTTTCTATCAAGTTTTACAACGTTTATTATCTTTTTACTTAAAAGTACACTTTACTAATAAATTTGCAAATATTTCGTATAAAAATATTTAGTGTTAACAAAATTTTGATAAAATAAGTATGATTACAATCGATAAACTTTATAATTGTGGAAAGAATTTTTAGGTAATTCGAATATTTCTATACAATTTTATTTTTGAATATTTCTGTTTATAAATTTATTATAAATGTAATAAATTTAATCTCTAGATATAAAAATTTTGAAATTTATAATATTTGTTGCATTCTGTGAAATTTCTTTTGCGCAAGACATAAAAAATTCGAAAACACATTAATTCCAAAGTTACAGCAATTTAGAAGAATTTGAAAGCCTTTTAAATGCAAATTTTGTTAACTTTTATTTAATGATGGCGCCGAGAATTTTATCGCTAATTTTTTCTGATAATCGCAGTTTTTTTTACATTTAAGCCAATATGCAATATATAATACGATCAGATTATACTGACAAAATTTCCGTAAACTTGCAAAACATATACTTAAATAAATGCATGCATTTATTTTAGGTGAATATTAGCAAAATATTCAAGCTACTTTCATTTTTAAAGTATAATATCTCCGCAAAAACATTGCCAAGTGATCAAAAGTTCTTTCTCTTGTGTTTGGCGAACTATCAAAATAATATCGGCATTTCTATGTTGGCAGACTTACTAATTAAAATATATGACGTGATAACATGCTACAAATTTGGTTACGTCAAATTAATTAATTTTGAAATCGTTATTTATTGTCTCAAAAATTCAATAATTTATGCGATTATAAATCAACAATTTGCTTACTAACTATAACTATCTTATAATCTATCTTATAACTATCTTATAATCTATACAAATCTACTGTCCAGTCAACAATATATTATCGATAACGTTATCGATAATTGCAATAAAAAGTTACTGCTGGACTTTTATGTGCAATAAATAATTTCTGTTAAATCTTTTAAGTTGCTGATTGCAAATCTTGTTGTAACATTTAAATGTATGCCTTTGTATTCATAGACATTTAAATAAGGCGGTACAGGATGTGCCATTAGTAATATTTAAAAAGGTTAAAAATAATTTTTATTTTATAAAAAACAAACCAAAAATTGCAAAAAAATCAATTTTTTGACGATAGAAGCTGATTTTGATGTTATCTCATTATGCTGTTTAATCACATTATTTATAATATATATTAGCTTTTATAGATCAATGATTGAGAGCAAATTGTTCCACGTTTAAAATCGTGACAATTGGACAAAAGAGAATGTAAAGACACCGAATTAAATCCCTTCGAGAAGCGAATTTTGAACGTGATGAATTGTCAACCGGACGATTGATTATTCTGTTGGCAAGCACTAATCTAAGGATTTAGAAAAATATCTTCTCGCGAGGGATCGGGGCCTGATTTGTTTGCGTAACATGCCAAGCATATGCTACTGTAGTACTTACGACATTTTTGCGATTCGCTAATGACGCGCAGTCATTGACATTCAAGCGCGAATAGATGCCAAGCGGCAAATAAATCAGTGAAAGTTACGATTATATGTTGCAATCCGGGCAATTAGTACTGTAATCGATTGACGTCGGTCATAATTTGGTATATATTTTTTAATCAAAAAATACAACTTATCATTTACTTTTTATGGTTAAGTCTTTGCAATAATAAATAAAAACCAATGTTTTAAATAATAATAATTAATACTAAGTAATGATAGATTTCTTTGTAATTATGTAGTTTACATTTCAATATATTTTTTATTTATATCATAGAATCGAATTAATATTTTGAAAGAAAAAAACAAAATGCGCACAATACGATCTTAATTAGTCTTGCTTATATTATGTTTATACAAAAGTTTAATAATATTTGTGAAATTATTGTGTGATGACAGAAACGGAAAGTTCGATTCTAATTTGCTTATCGTTTTAAAAACCTTTCACGTGAGACTCTCCCGGTTATGCACTTAGCAGTTGAATATGCATTTCCATTATCTTGTGCGTTAATGCTGATGAGTGTCGCGAATAGGTGCGACGTTCTCGCACGCTGTGTAGAATTGTGCCAATAACGTAAACAATACAAACTACAATTTATCCGTAGCTTTTACACGCAAGTATCATACAGTTTTATAGAGTTTAATTAAATATTGTAACAATTTTGACATCAAATTAAAATAATTTTTGTATCACTATGTAGGAGATTATTATAACACTAATATTGCCAATACAAAAAACTACATATGTGTAAAATGATATTAATTAATTGTATAAATAAGGTAATTTGCAAATTCTAATCATGATCATGCACACGTCGACCTTTAACCTCCGGCCGATTTAAGCAAGGATTTCAATTATACGTCTTGTCAAAACTATTGCACGATTATTTCGCTAATGCTACCGCTTACATAGTCAGTAGTCACTCTTTAAATGTTCAGACTATACTTAATCCAGGGATTGTACCGTGAAGGCTTAATGAGCTAACGCTTCTCATGAGGAATTATGCTACACATGTTAGCATAAGTAATAGAAATTTATTAGCATCATATACTGGATATCTCACTATTTTTTACTTTAATTTTAATAGATTCTTGAAATAAATAAAACTAAAATACTTGATAATAAAAATTTTTATTTAAAAAAAAGATTTTAGATTGCTTTGTTATTTTAATTATTATTTTTTTAATATAAAAAATAATGCTTAACATACTAGCATTGTTTTTTCATAGAATGTAGAGAAGAAACTAATAAAGGAAGTAAATGTCGTTAAATTAGCGATCTGAAAATTAGGATCTTAAAAAAATTGCCATTGATCTCTATATCTTCTATACTTGGCTTGAATCCCTCTAATTTGCATAGGGCGTGCTAAACGATCCGATGAGAGACTCGTACATTGTAACTTGTCTTATCGAAGACTGAACAGAAGATGCGGTTGTATTACGCCATGAGATTCTCGAGA
The DNA here is from genome assembly GCF_040581485.1 of Linepithema humile. Classification (NCBI taxonomy): domain Eukaryota; kingdom Metazoa; phylum Arthropoda; class Insecta; order Hymenoptera; family Formicidae; genus Linepithema; species Linepithema humile. Next base: position 20,579,538 of record NC_090128.1, on the reverse strand, counting down.
TTTCTAATGGCACGCGAGCCGAACAGTTTGATGGCGTGTAATTTTTGTATGCACGGAACCGCCTGATTGACCTTTGCCAGATGAAAACTACTACGTTACGTGAACTAGAAGAACATTCCCATTTTAATTTACGCATTAAGCAAGAATAGACATTTCATTAATTAAATTGGAGTTCGCAGAAGTATGAGAATTACATAAATTGGTAATAAGCGAACGCGATCTTTTCGGATTACGATCGGAATTATTTTTGACGGATTGCTTTTAGAAATTTTAATTTATTCAGTTTTATGTACAAAAATTTCTGTTTTTTAATGCAATCTTTGATTAGTATACTATTTTTTACTTGTGTGCACAACAATTATCCTCTTAATTTGAGCTAATTCTTTAGTTTAAATATCTTTTTTAATAAAAAAGAAAGAATATTTTTTATTATGATAAGAAAATTAGAGAAAAAAAATTTTAAACTAGGCGATTTTCAAATTATGAAAAAATAATAACCCTTGACATTTGCAACTGTTGCAACAACTAGCTATCTCACTATTAATTCCCACGAGCAAACTGTGCATGCGGATTTATATGCAAATACCAAACAGGCTTACCGGCGAAAATAATGTTTTGCAGAAAGGAAAGTGCATACAGAGACAGTACTCGCAAAAGTCGAAAATCGAAGTCGTGAAGACGGTCAGGCGCTCGCTATTGTCGCGAGAGTGCATGCGGAATAAATTATCGCCAATGCATCTCTGCTATTGCATTTGCTATGTTCGATACTTTCTACCACAAATTCTTTGCGTTATCGCGATGTGACAAAATTATGACCTTAAAATGTGCATATAGAGTACCTTAAAAAAATTTGTATAACGCTTGCTCATAAAAATTGAAAATCGGTGAAACAAAAATTCTAAAATAAAATTTTAGCAATTAAATAATAAAACTTTTACTTGATATATTAAAAAATTTTTATTTTCTAATTTAATTAATATTAAAAATTTTTTTTTAATTTTGTAAAACGAATAAGTGCATAAATTTTTGATAAATTTTATCATAAGAAATCGATATTATTTATTATCATTATACAAATCTTTTTCGATAAACTTGTTCAATAAACTTTGCATCTAACGTTTCTTCTTTTTTACAAATGTCGATCATTTTTAATATTTTTTCAAACAATGACAACAATCACTTTTGCTATCAAGTTTTGCGTTTTTATCTGTTACAAGATATAGCACGGTGCCTTTCGTATGGAAATGTAAGAATTTCTGCAAACTCCAGAACATCGGCATAAAAGATCGACGAACGGTGAAGGGTTACTACGTAAAGTTTAATTTCCTGATTTCGGTTCTCGACTAGTAGCGACTTTTCACCAAGTTGTTCACTGTATCTCACTTTTCTAACACTCTCCGATGAGGAAGAGTCCACCCCTATCATCCTGCATGCCTACTTCTCTCACGTCACTTTATGCACATGATTCGCAATGCACTGTTACTTACCATGATTTGGTCGCCGCGTTTAATCACTGATGAAGAAGACCGATAAACACGGACACTTCAAAACAAATACATGCCTCACTCGGGAGAGCGTCCCGGGAGGTGACTTCTTCGTCTGCGGGCAACCAAGAGCATTTATAGGATTCACTTGATTGACTGGTGGGGAGAAGGCAGAATGTTCGGTCCATGACGATTATTGCCAAGCGCAGAGACGGTCGCAGGAGGATGCTGTAATTCTTCTTTTTCCACACACACACTCAGGTGGGGGTTGGCTTGGAAAAGTAGAAGGAGAAAAAACGCCAGAGAGATGAATAGAGAAGGAAAGTGAGGGAGAAAGAGAGAGAGAGAGAGAAAGTGAGAGTGAATATCTCGCGAGAAGGACGGAGTCATCCGCGGTATTTCAAAGGTCCGATCGAATGAACGTTGGATGCTGAATGGCGAAGGACTTTATGATTTCGTCCCTGATCTCGAAGCGCGCTGAAAAAATCCGAAGAAGATGATTTTGTGAGACTCAAGGATACGGGCGCGATTTAAATAGAGAAATGTGTCCGGTGTCGCCGATGCATACGCGCGGGCGTTAAAAAATGCGGATTTGGCGACGGCATGATGAATGATGTCTCGTTAAAACAAGCTTGCGGCGATATTGTTATTCTATCAGAAGATGCCAAATCGAGTCGAACATTAAGACAACATATGATTTATACACCATGTTGCTAATCGAATTTTTAAAGTCTGATTAATGATCAAAATAGTGTAATGTAACATTATGCTAACTTCATTGAAAAAGCTACACGTTAATAGATTTTTTGTACAAAAAACATTACTCGAAATTTGTGTAATGTATAATGTAAAATTGATGATCTTTTTTTAAATTAAACACAATGTTTCTTTTTTTCTTCTCGTTATTGAATGAATATCAAATAGTGGGTGAATCAATATTAATCAAGTTCGGCTTGGTCAAATGTCACATGATAACGCATCTGATAATGATTAAATATTGCATCCTATTGTGATGCAATTTTTTCTACATTCTACATTGGAAGATAAAAATACTGAAATTTACATTACGCAGTTCGTTAAAAGAAGACTGTCATATAACATGCCAAAATGCCAACGAGATCAAGTCTCGTTTTGCATTCTCGTTTTTCGTGCACTTAAAAGAAAAGATTCGAAAGAATGGGCATAATTACTATTCAACAGCATAGCTACGTGACGATAGACTTCATGGTTGCATTATGTAACCATTTTTTCATACATATTTAGGCTCTAAGGGTGTGATTCAAAGTGGCGATAAACATCGTAGTGTCATAAGCTTTGATGACTGCAATCGATCGTTTGGCAAAGTTTTGACATACTTTACTATCGTAAACGTCATTTACCATCCTGCATGTGCATTTATCAAAGACGTGTCTACCGATCCTGTTGATGTAACGCATCCATGTAACGTAGCAGCCGGCAAGCCTAGTCAAATTTAATTGCTGTCGTAAAGCGCGGGTGACGAGCGCTTTTTCGCGAAGTTCGCGAATGGACGAGGAATATTTACAATTCGTGAATTTAGATATTGTTGACATTTCACCATTGCGTAAAAGTATTATAGACTGCGCATGATGTAAGACTAATCGATTTATAACCACTGCCACGAAAGCAGTTAGCAGAATTTTGATAATTTTGTGCTAATTTCTCTCATCGTAAAAATATTAACTGATTTTAGTGAAGAAGATTTTGTGAAGAAGTAGAGAGAAATAAAATAAAGATAGAATATAGAAATTTCTGGAAATGAAAAAAGAAGCAATACTCCCTAAAAGTGATTATACATAATAATTTAAGAGAAATGTTTAATGCATTTAATTTGGATTCTTCTTATCCTTTTCTATTTCTCAAGTTTTTATTTCTTTTGTATTTTTAAGTGCCATTTTAATAGCATAGAATTACATAAATAAAATAGATATATAATTATTTAATTTAATGTGCATTCTCTCCAAATGACTTATTTCTTGATATTTTACTGCAGTATTATACAATTTTGTTAATGCAAAAATTTTATTTGCATATTAACGTAATTTTCAGACATTTTATTTGATCTCACGATTAATTGCATCTAGACGCAGAAGAGACATTTAATGTGACGACTTTTCAAGTACGCGGGAAAAAAGCAGCGAAAAAAGCCGGCAGACTTTCGTTACGCAAGGTTGTTGCATTACCGTCTTTCCTTGGGTCTTGCAAACTCGTCGTCGAGTCTGGGATGCTTAGATGCTTAAACACAATGATGCTTGACGATCATCGACGGGTCATCGCAAACATTACGCGAGCTTCGTCGACTTGCATAGCGATGCACCGGCTATAGCAAGGTCCAATAAAAGTTTAACGCTAGTGGCGTAAGTACTCAGCGTAAGTACCTAATCTGTTTGCTAACGCGTAAGTGAATAGAACTCGCGTAGAGAAAATCTTCAATCTTTGCGTATTTCGCACTTGTTTCAAGATAATCAGTGATCGATTACAATCAATTGTTTTAAAAATTATAAGTAATTAAATATGTGGCCTGCAATTTTTGCGCAAACCAATTAAGTTAAAACATATTATACAATTTTTATCTGGTATTATGTTCGTTTAATGAACAGTTATAACAGATGTACATGACAATAATTAAAAGTTAAAGATAATTTTTTTTGGAGATATTTAATTCATGCACATAACGTATTCTAAATTGTTAAGAAATTTCTGGCAAAATTTGTATCTCTTAATTATCATTTTTTTTATTAATATAATATTTTATAAGAGTTTGCGATATTAACGAGTAATAGAAAATAGGGATTCTGCACATCTTGTCATTATTAATTTTATCATATTTAAAATATTAATCGCTTTAGTTATCGATGTATGAACAACTATTAACAATTCTAATGAATTTTTTATGTAAACGGAATAAACATAATCGTGAATGCAAAGGACTATACTTTTTATTCAATACGTGAGAAATTTCTTTTATCACGAGTTAACTTGCGCGATGATTTCAGAAGCGTAGGTGTTGATTACTCATTGGAAAAAAGTCGCGTTTTCCACTTGTAAATGCATATGCAAAATATTTTGTATATAGATATTGTGCCCGTTTCAAGTAATGAAGCGTTCTGATGAACCAACTGTGTTATGTGTTTCTTTCAATAGTATTTTTCAATTTGTCCGAATGTGTCTTTTTTGTATGAGAATCCAGACATTTTTGAATAGAAAGAGATAAGTTGTTGTGACAAATATTACACTCCACCACTAAATCATCTCTTTTTGTATTTCCATTGCCATCTGCGAAGTATATGATTCTTCTGTCGTTTTTCAGAATCCTTCAAGCCGTATAAATCATACGTAAAAATTAATGTTTAAGCAAAAGAATCTACGTCCGTTTGTTTCTTTCTTAAATGTAAATTGAACTATTAACCTTTTTTTTAAATATAATTGAAGTACTAATCTTTTCTGTGAACTGTCAAAGTATGCAACATATTCGCAATAATAACCGCTCAATAGCACGAAGTAACGTACAACGCGCATTAAGATAATCAATTAGTATCGCGGAAAAAAGGTAACAATAAAAATCTTTCATGCCTTTTTTTAAGGATAATTATATAAAAGTTACATCATTGGTTTGATCTATGATTGGCAGCTATCAAAACTAATTAGGAGCTAAAATGTTCTTCCTGCTCGACACTTATATCCTATTGATCTTACCGTGAAGGTTAGATAACTCACAGAGTATTGTAATTATCCATGAATGAAGTTCGCTTCTCGTGCGGCTAACCTTTCGCTTAGTATTTAGATCTCAACTGAATGAAGGGGCTCGATACAACCGCAGAAAAGGTCGTGATCGCTGCCTACACCGACCTTCGCTCGTTGTTGTGCATCAAAGGGAAAATTGATTAAAAATATGATAAAGCAACTTTCTGTGCTGTTATAAAAAAATTTAATTTTTAAAAAATATTTATTAGGAATAAAACCATGCAGGAAATTTATTATAATTTTTAAATTAATTTTGATCTATCTCTCTGGCTCATTAAGCGGCAGTTTTCTTTTGCAATACAAATACACCTCTTTACAGTCGCAACGTAACAACGAGAATTTACGATACATCCCGTTTAACGATAAAGACTTCTCGCACATCACGAACGTTTAATTATAATACAAGCGATATCTTCGCTGCGCTTCAAAACTACCGACTTAATTAAGGTCGACTATGCAAAATCATGATTATTATAGATCTATTAATAAGCACTCGAACAATACGCGAAACATTATGTATTTTATATTATAATATTATGTATTATTAATCATCTGCAAATTTATGCAAATTTTGACATGTTCGTAGGCTAGTACATATGTAATAGATATTTTGTGTCACGTTTATTCTGTAGCTGATTATCTCGCTCGCATGTTTGAAAACAAACAATTTCTAAAAAGTATTTTTAGCGGTGAGAATAACATAAATTTGTACATCTGCTTTATCCGCACATTGAACACACGTATGAAAAAAATAGAATATTATGTACTTTTATCAAAGAAAAGATTTTATTTACAGAAGTAGATTAAAGGCTCGTAGCGTATCTACATCTACGTATCAAAATTAGCTAATGACCTCGAGTTTTTAATTAGAATAATCTGCGTCTCGTCTAGGTGCATAAATTCGGTGGGTAATTACGTGGTAAGTTTCCGTTTCACGAATTTCCAAGAATTTATTCACGTTTGATTCTCATTAACACAACTGCAATAAACGTTGCTCAATGGCGTTTCGCATTCTGATTAAAAACGATCTTTGTGAATCCTGAAGGACACGCACAAAAGGTTAAAAATATCGGATTAATTTTAAAATGCACACATTATACAGACAAAATAAAATTATACTCAGGTCGACAAAAGAATTTAAGTTTATATAAAAGTACAAAATAAGAAATAAGAAAGATTATTTAAGAAATGGTACAAGGGGAGTAAAAATAAAAAAAAAACGCTAGTATTAAGACATCGATATATAAATTTAAGGGGGATTACTGTATATATTTGCATTTAAATTGTTCCGGATATTTGCCGTTGGAATTAAGAAATCCCGAAGGACACAGCAAGTTCGTTACCGATGCATTTTTTTATTTGATAAAAAATATCAGGCCGTTAAAAATATTTATAATCACGAATTGATTTAACAAGATAGCATTAAGTATTTTTACCTTCTTTCTAAAATGTCTTCAAAACTTTATTTTCTCGACTTTAATCAACATACATTCCAGGACATCTTAATCATATAATAATTATGATACTTTAAGCATATAATATTATGACGTTAAATGATTAATGCTCCGATACATTGGCGGACAGGAGAAAAAAGGTTTACATTCTAAAAGAAATATTAATGGAACTCACTCCTCATCATCTGTTATTACGTATTACTTATGAAGTAAGAAGCATTACGAAGTAACAAATTTTTCCCGTCTTCCGCGCCTCAGTAGTTAACATATTAGCTGCACTGCAGATTGCAGAATGCATAAGTTGTAGTACTATCAACGTGATGCATTCTCTGTTTAACATTTTCCAATTCATTAGGAATGCACGCAGGAATTTTGTTGTTGATGAATTTCAGGTTTTCTGCACTTTTCTGAGCTCGTCATCGATGAGTCGTGTCGAGAAATCTGTATTATTATTCTTCGGAAATTTATTAACTCTATTTTGAAAGACAGTGTGAATTTATTACAAGCGGTTCGGAGAAACGGTTTCAAGCATAATCTTCGTCATTGTTGATGTCGCACATCAGGTCGATTGTATGTAAAGAGAGTGTAAAAGGAATAAAACTACAATTTCTCGCGTGTAATGCAGTAGAATCAATCAATGCATTCTTCGTGAGATAGAATGAACGGAAGCGTGCGGGTATTTTCCTTGTTAATTGTGTTTGACGTTCGTTCATTTAGCTTTCGGAATTCTCAGGTAATTTGCAATTTAAATGAGAGTAATTAACTTTCGGCAAATTGCAATTTTTCTCGCATTATCAGGCAAATTTTTCATTCTTTTTCACTACTTTTAAATCACTGCTAATGTTTTGAAATATTTTAATTAGTATTGCTGGGGAATCGCAAACATAACAAAGTAATAGCAATAATTCACTTATAGTTTAGTCTCGTGGACAAAAATTTAAAATAAATTTACAATTCAAATTAAAATGTCACGAGGACGTCATCAATGTTACTTATGGTAGCTGATGCATTAAACATCATAATAACTATCAACAAACTTGTTTCAAAAGATATTTTACTTACTTTCGTAATTCTATAAATTATCTGTCAAAATCATTTATGAACTATTGTATATTTTAGCAATAAAATTTTAATTTAATTAGTTCATAGAAAGAACATTTTTGAAAAAAGATTTAAAAATTGTGTCAGATTTGAAAATAAAATTTTGTTGGACAATCAAAATTTATGAACAGAGCATTCGATCTTTTTTACATCGCAGTAAAAAGTTTTAACGATCCATCAAAGATCGAGTATTTTATTGATTTTGAATGTCTAATAAAATTTATTTTCAAATCTGTATCTGGCACAATTTTTAAATTATTTAGCAAAAATGTTCTTTCCGTGTTACTCCAAAAAATTTTAACGAATATTAGAGATTAATTTATAGCTAAAAATTATTAAACACATTTTTTGCTTAGTTAGAGTTACGTAATTGTGATAATTTTAATATATAATATCTTATAAAAAGCTAAAATATTACATGCTCTACCGTTCTCTTGGATCGCAAGGTATGTAGGTCACGTGATTGAAGATGTTCCCGCGATGTTGCGAACGAACTTGTTTCTTTCGAGACTACAGACTACTTTCGCTTTTTGTAGTTAAAATTCGGTAACCTTCGCTACGCCCTTGAAGTAATATGTGGAATGTTATAAGTCAGTTCCCATGATCTTGCCAAACAAGCTGGTTTTTGGTTCCCGGGATATGTATATTAGTGTTATTTAACATGCATGCATCTAATTAGTGGATTCTGCGGATAGCGGATTCTGAATTTATCAGTTATCTCTCGAAGTTGTAAATAACAATTTGAATGTTGCTATTGTCGATGTTACACGATTTCTTATTAGCCAGTTATGTAAAATAACTATATATTTAGTTACTTATAATATTATAGATGGATTATTTTTTTCATAGAGATTATTTGGTTATGCCTAGAATTTTTAATTTTTAGAATAATAAATACTTCAAAAAAAGAAAAATTGCCGATATTAAATTTTTAGACAATTCTTCTACTGTTTAATTTTGTTTACACGGCATACTTTAATAATCTTATAATCTAATTACTGAATCGATTAATGCATAAATTATTGTAAATCGTTGATAAGCCTACAATATAATTTTGACTTGCACTGTAAATATTTTATAATATTTCGCAATATAATTTATAAAAATATGAATCATCGAAAATAGACGTAATTTGGCGCAAAGACTTATACATCCTTTGAAATATCAAAGATATTCAAACAGACAAGATAGCCGCGGGCATGATGAAGCATTTGATATTGTACGGTCAATCGTAGGCTGCCGTAATCGTGATGTAAGAAAAAGTGAAAAGAAAAGGAGACAGGTGTGGCCGCCGTAACTTATCATAAAAAGACAAAAAGCTTGTGTCCTGAAGTGACGTTAGGAAGACATGCGAATTCAATAAAAATATGTGTAGGTAAATACGTACGCTCTTAGAGTGCACTCGAAATTCCATTGCAACAATCGTGTCACACTTTGCATACAAAGGCGCTCAAACATCGATCGCTCTTTCTACTTAACAAAATAGTTACTGAATTTTTTAAAGACAAAAAACAAATTAGTAAAATATGTTTTCCTATGTTTGTGCTGATTTATTTTATCAGTATAAAGTTGTTGCAATAATAATTAGTGATTAAACATTACTGTTTATCAAAGATAACATTAGTAAGATTTAATTTTCAATAATACATAGCTTATTATTTTTTTATATATTCATATTTGTGATATTATTCGTGATATATGAATACTTTATGATACTGAAATTTTTTGAGTGATTCTGTCTTTTTTTTTAAATTTTGTTACAGATGTATTGAATATTGTACAATTTGATACATGTATGAATAGGAATGTTTTTCGGGGCAGTAGATCAATCTTGACGACAAGAACATATCATAAAAAGAAAATGACGTAGATCGCTTTTGAACTGAGCTCATTCTTCGGATTGTGTTCCAGAGAATCCAGAAGAAGGCCGTTGTTTTGTGTCCGCTTTAATAGTAACCGTAATGACCATAATGACCGTAGCCGTAGTGCGGATATCCTAGACAATAATAAAGAAATACTTCAACACTTTCGTGTGAATGATTTGTTTGTTAAGCATACAGTGTGTACATATGCTTGTTGAACGATTTCTTTGTCATGAAGACAAATTAGCGTGTATATATGAACTGTTCTGTATAGCTTGCGTGTGTGATGTCATCTTGTGTAATAAAAAAACTGTCGTAAACACTTACATTCAAAGCTGAATAACATTTTGCTATAATTTGTTCTATTTCCAGCAATGTATGCACAAGCTATATAATTTTGCAAATAATATAATAAATCTAATCAATTTTTTACAACAAATAATCCGAAATTGAACAATAAATTAGTATATTCAAATATCACATTAAATGCGAGAAATAAAATATTAAACATTATAAATACTTGAAGCATTAATAATAATATAAATTTTAGAAGAGAGACAATACATTGACGAGAAAATGATGGTTCTGCAATAATATTGCCATGCTGTAAACTGTATTGTAAATTAGGTAGATTTTATTATAAATTATACCATATCCTCCATAGCCATGACCATATCCATGTCCGTATCCGTGACCATAGCCGTAGAATGGGAATTTATAACCATAAGAATATGGATAGTAGCCGCCGTATCCATAGCCGCCCAAGTATCCTGGTTTTGCAACTGCCACGCCGATTGCAACGGCCAAAAGCAGAACAAAATACTACAAAGCAAGTAAAGAATGATTCCATTATGAAAATTCGATGAAAAATCTGTATAATAACTTAAAAAAATATTAATATTAAAAGAAAGATTTCCATATATATAAATTTTTTATTTTTGCCTTAAAAATATTGAGCGACATAACTGAGCCATATAATTGAACTTATGGTAAAAACAAAAAGGCAAAACTAAAATACGAAAAATTTTTAATGTGTGCGTAATGTTTTACAATTGAATGTTTTCTACGATGACGAAAGGAATACTGCACAGTTGCAAGAAAATTTGCAAAAAAATATTTAATAGCGCAGAAATATTTCGATTCTGCAATGCGTTTATTCAATTTATTCTTTACGGCACAATAAAGAGCAGAAAATAATATTAATATTTTAAAAATGTCTTTTTCAATTTTATCAGATTGTATTATAATTGAGCAAGTTGCGTTACAATGATTAATATAGATTAATGACTAATAATGACTAATTTAATCTTACATTTACATTATAAAGATTATATTAGAATACGGATTTGAAGTTGCATTAAAAATCCTTCAATATAAATTTTTAAATAAAAGATTTGTACCGCAAAGAATTAAATTACTGACACATTTAACTTCTAGAGCAATTCCGAAACAAGTTCTCGATGCACTTACAATCTTCAGGCACGCCATTCTTTCTCGTGATCGCAAGTGTGGCTCAGCTAACGTCAACAATTGCACCGAATTTTTTCCATATGTTGTCGTAGCACAGAACTGTCTATCGTTTCTGCGACACGGGTTCTTTTATAACAAAGGCGGGGTCCTTTAGCGAGACGGTGGACCCCCCACGAGCGGTACGTTTTTCCGGGCCTTGCATTGGCCTCCGTTTGTTGTGCTAATAGGAAACTTCATTGTTACCCTGAGATTATGCGAGTTGCGACTTTGCATTATGAAAGAAACACGGCGCGCGGTGATGTGCAGCACGTGAGTCCCCGCCCGATGGGCGCCTTGACATCCAAATTTCTTCCCCGGCGCGGTTGCTCGCGTGTGTCCGCAGCGCGTGTAACCCCCTCATTATAGCAAGAAAGAAGGAATTATACGTCGCAACGGCCGGATACTTAATGTCGTTGCTGTAATCGCTAATCGCTTATCACCGGCAATAATGCAGGGGCCCGCCGGTGAATCCCAGCAGCAGGTTCGGTCCGGACGAGGAAGCGCTCCTCGCCGAGTATCGTAATCGAAACAGAAAGAGATGACACACGACGCTTACGCGACGTGGATGATTGTGCAAGTTGAGATTCTGTTACAAAATGTATAGTTGATGAAATTATGTTGATACATTGCGCTCGTGCGCTTGATATATGCGTATTTGATTTGCCAATTTCGTGGCGACATTCTTAGCTTACATTCTTGGCGACATTTGCCCCTTAATTTGCTAAAAAGAGGATGGGTTAAAAAATGAAAAACATTGAAATAGAAAATTATCACTTTTTTGTGCTGCTAAAATTAGAGCAATTAATGTCAGTCTTGACATTTGAGTTTAGATAAGATGTAAGAATGTAAAATACTATTATAATATATAATGATATAAAACTTTTTATGTAATAGATTGCTCACTATACGTAATATATCAATGAAATACATGAGTTGGAGTTGTTAATCAGACGTGTAAATTAATTTAGCAGAGTCATTATTTTTCAGGAAACATATCTTGAGATTGATATTCCAATTTATTTCCATTAATTTTTCGGCGAGTATTTTGATCTGCGCTATTAATTATATTGTAATTAAACAGATGTAACACATGATTCGTATAATCTTTGTATATAACAGGTTTAATAGAAGATGCAAATATCTTTTGTAGAAAGTTATTAAAGTATACGATGATACCAAAGTATATGATAAATATTTAAAACTATTTCTTAATAATTTACATGTAATTAATATTAACAAGTTTTAAACAATTTTTGAGACTATAATTTGTTCTGCTATCTTCTTCAATTGAGTCATTTCACGTGAGTCATTTCTGTTTTTCATCTCTGCTATAAAATTTGCAAGAATGTAATTATGCAAAAATGCCAGAATGATATGGCCGTGATTTGCATTTCAATCGATTAAAACTTGGATGAATATTCCGTGATTGTCGTTGTTTTTATCGGAATATATTTTTCTTGTTACCTTTACCTTCACGGTTGACTGTCCACATTTTTCGCTGACTCGATCTATTTTCCATTTCCAGATCGAATCTGCAATCAATATTCAGAACAGTAAAAAATTTCCTGCGTGTTACGTAAATTATTACGCATTCACCTTGAATTGTGTGCTACAACAAATTATTTTATAGTCTTTTTGTAAGAATTCTAGAAAATATTTTCGAAAAATTTGTAATGTGTGATTAATTTCTAAATACCAAAATAGTTATAAAAAATTAATGCTATCAAGTCTAACAATGGTCACATCTTTTGAAATTTTATCTATATCTTATAATTTATACCTTATCATCATAGAATTGCATTCTATCATATACTTCTACATAAATCAAATATTTTCGAATGTTTTGAGATTTGTTAATATTTTTATTCACATAAGGAAAACTGATGTAACTACCTATGATTACTTGGAAACGTAGTGTAACTAACTAACTTTTGCATAATCGCGTTTCGTATCGTCATTGGCACAGTACATACAGAAGCGACACATATGCAAAATCGTATGGAGGCCACGAAAATTACTGGACCATGTACGCGCCATGCATTATTGTTGAGACAAAGAATAATTGCGTGAATAAAGGCCGGCAATAATCATGAGAACATTTTCTATATCATAATTGTGGGAACGTGCGGTAGAAACCGATGATCAATTTAAATGTGCATGTCGCGCAGTATCAGTAATTAGTACAGTCGTTAATTATTGACTTCTCTTCCGTCCTTTCAATCCGATATCGTTATATTGTGAAGGATAATGATGTGACGATGGAAAAATATACATGTTAAACTTTATATAACACATCTGTATTTGATACAAAATACTGCAAATTACATAATAAGCAAAGGATTATAAAAAAGCCAAATATTATTTGCAAATAGTTTTATGGATTATAATACAATGTCGTAAAATTCTTATTTAATTTTTTTTCTGTAAAAAAATTGTCTGATCATTATTTTTTACATATTTGAAGGTTCATTTTTGTGATGCTGCAGTAAATGGAATTCATGACATTTTTCTGTTCCATATTATTATTATTTTATTTTTTATTGAAGAACAATACATAATTAGCAATAATCAGCACTTAAATAACTCATTTTCTAACAGAAAAACCCTTCTGTCAAGTTTAAAATTAATATTTTCTGCGTTCAGATCTTCCTCTCAAAATTAATCAGACTAACTTTTAGACCCTTCCGCCCCGACGCCTTGTACTGATTCGAGCTGGAAGCTGGCGCTGCTTCTTCATTGTTCAACGCGGTGATACGTTCGGGATTTTCATTCTGCGAGAGTTCTCCAGCTGGTGCTTCCGTTGACTCTCCCGATTCACCCGAGTCGGGCTTGCCCTTCGGCAGATACTTCTTACCGTGAAAGAAAGGTCCGTAAGGGTGATGGAAAGGAAAACCAATCAAATACGGATCGGCATATAGAGGATAGCCAACCCCGCCCACAGGGCCGCCCTTGAAGCCTCCGTGAAAATGGTGAAAAGGACTGAAAGGGAATGGGAAACCCAGAATCGGCTTTCCGAAAGGGGGTCCATAATGGTGCGGGTAGCCGTTTTTTGTCGAGTTATTCTGATCGCCGTCGGCCGGTTCCTCGGTTTGCCTGTCATCATTATTGTTACCATTGCCGTTGTGATTGTGGCCGTGATTGTAACCGTGTCCGTAAGGAGGCCCGTAAAAGTCGGGACCGCCGTGATAAGGCCCGTGATGCCCGTAATGTCCGTTAGAGTTGTTCCCATTGTGGCCGTAAGGTCCGTAGAAGGAATCGTGGTGACCGTAGCCGCCGTAGTGAGGAAACGGAGAATAGGGATGGCCGTAACCGTGGCCGCCGAAAGGCGGACCGTAGCCGCGATGATCAGTTCCATTCTCCGGAGCCTCGCCCGACTCACCGCTTCCGTACGGATGATGATGGTGATGATGGTGATATCCGTGTCCATAAGGCCCGAAACCGTAGAAACCTGCGTGGGGCTTCGCTAGGAAGGAGGTGGCTCCGTGGAAGGCGGCTTTGGGAAAGTCGACGCCGTGATAAGAAGGAAATAGATTAGTGGACGACTGCTCGATATTACCGGTCGATGACTCGATGTTTGCAATATTGACTGATTTTTCAGTCGTTTCAGCATTGTTATTGTTCACTGGAAAATCGTAAGGTCTGTAAAAGTTCGGACGCTCCTGCCGTAGATAAGACTCATCGCGCAGAGATTCTTTCAGCTGCTCGTTTTCGTCGGATTCTTCGAGTCTCTCAGCAGAGTTTTCGTACAGCCCGTTGTAAGGATAAGAGTCTGGTCGATAATAACTGCCTGCGTTTGACGTGTTGTCGACGATGTTGTCTCGACTTGAGGTCGAGTCCGGATCATCTAGCTGAAGGGGTCCCGTCAGGACGGATTGTAGAGACGAGCGATTTCTGCGGGATTGTATATCGCCTAATACGGCCGGTGACAGCACTGTGGCTACATTCTTCGCGAAATTCGCCAGTATTTCCGGATCTGAATTGAAAAGAGCAATTTGACAGATGCCAAAATTTTGACAGAACTGGAAAGAATTAGTTAAAAATTTTAACTCTTCTTTCTTAAATTATGCTTACTGATTGCGCTCCTTGCTGTTTCCCCGACATTTATTACGCACCAGAGTGCGATGCAGAGTGCGAATATCTGTAACGAAAGAAAATTCAGTATTACATTCCATATTTTATTCAGTAATTCAATATTACTGATTCAATATTGATGTTGTGATTGCATACAGCGTAGTAACAATTGCAGGATTAAAAGCTTAATAAGTAACACAAATTCATTAAAGTATTTTTATTCTGACCGTGATGCAATCTCAAACATCGTCCTTTTCCTGTCACACGATAATACGTCTAATTATAGTATAATTATAGTATAATTATAGTATAATTATTCATTATTGTATAATTAAAAGAAACTGATAAAACATTATATTTGATAAAATATTAAGTTATAATAAATAAAGATTAGCGATAACAATAATTTCAGTAATCAAGATTCATATTTAGCAAGAATCTAGCATAATTAATATTCAAATTATTATTCAAATGTTTAAATTAAAAATAAAAATAGTAATTATATCTTAGATGCCAATTAGTACTAATTAGTACTGTAAAGTAGTATAAAGTTTATCAAAAAATTGAATTTATCCTTAATAATAATATATAAAATATTAGAATCGAAACAATCGCAAGATTTTATTGCTTGCCATGCCACAATTGAACATGAAACGATAATAATTGACAACGTTCGACAGCTAAGATTTTTCGTAAAAAACTACATAACTAATAAAAAGCTGCGTAATACACGATAACACGAGTAGCGTGACCGGTATGATCTCCCGTAGCATTATGTTTTATTTGCCATTGCGTAAGGAAAAAAGAAGAGGCGCGTATGCACATAAATCCGACGATCAACGCACCGTCGCAGTAACAACGGATTGTGTAAAATCTCAGCGAAAAGAAGCGCCGACACACACACACGCATCAGCGCAAATATCAGTCCTGGACATGCTTATTACTGCGTCTCGTCGCATGGAACTCAATTCTTATAATAATAGAATCGGTCTGTGTGCGGTCATGCCGATTGCATTTTCGCGAAGTATGCAGGAAACATTGTTGGAACACATGGAGCTTCCGGTAAAGTAATAGTTTCGTAACTAATTTTACAATTTTACAAAATAATAGTTTAGCAACTAATTTCGTAATTTTACAATTTTAAAAGTGCAGGGAGAATTTTACAACGCAACGTTTTCAATTAAAGTCTGAGAGAGATAGTCATTTATAAACTTAATATCAATATTTTTAAATAGATATATAGAAAATAGAAAATTTATACATTAATAAAAAAGAGAAACTCGGTAACGGAACTTGTAATTGAAGATTTTCTTTTGACTTATGTAGGATTCGTATAACAAAAGACACACTGTTGCGTTTGTGTTACATACGGATATTTTACCGGTTATTATTTCTTATCCGCTATTTTATAAAATACGTAGTTCTAAAGGAATAATTTGAAAACATTTTTTAATGTGAGTATTCACATAAGTGAATGACACAATTTTTGTTACGTTCTGTGACATGAAAGTACTAAGCTTATAAAATATCTATTTATTGACATATATGTTACATATATTTTTTCAATATTATTTTTTATCAGTTTTTTATCCATGAATTTAATTTATATGATAATAAAATCTCTGGATGTGTAATTTATTAAAACAGAATATGAACAAAATTTTATCAATACGTTATTGCCACAAATAGCAACAAACATGCAAAAATAAAATGTCGAAAATGATGTAGGATTGTTGAGTCTGTAACAAAAAGAATAACGTCTTGTCTATCCAGCGTATTTTAAAATTAAATCTTCATTTATAAGTATTCATTCATAAAATTGATTTTCTATCGTGCGCTTTGCGCGTGATCGTATATATTTCTTTGCACAGCAATAAAAGACGAATCATTGTTATGACTTAAAATTAGATTAACGTTTCTGTACTTTTTTCAGTAAAATTTCATTAAGCTGTGATGCGTTTAATGATGGTTGTTAGGCTTCCGTTTATGATTTATTTATTTTTTAACTTAAGTTCCTTGACCTATTGGAGTTAGAGCGTTAGTGAATTATGGAATTGCAGTTCTTTTCACTCGTTCAATAAATAACTTGTATGTCTTTATATTTTTTCCACATGACCCAAATAAACATATTAATAAATTGCAATAATTGAGAATGCAAACAATACTATTTTAAAATTAAATAAAACAATGAAATTTAATATCTAAAATTTATAATAATTTGATTGCATCAATTTTTAGTTACGTATACACAGACAACTATATATTAAATAACAATATAACTCTTTATTTGTAAAAGTTAATAAAATAGATTCTCGGCACTAATATGTCATTTTTGGTTGCAATTGATTTAAACATTTTGCAGCCATTAAAAAAAAGCAGTATAAGCTATATACTTCAGTTCAGAATAACATCAAAGGAATAAGATGTTAATAGCCTCATAAACAAATTCGTTAACGATCTATTGGCTTATCATATAAAATTACGTGGAAATTAACTTCCATAATTTATAATCGAAAGACTGACGCGTACTTGCATCCGTGCATTCTCGTAGCATACCGATGTAATAAACGCGCATCGATTTACTCGCATATTGAATAATAAAAGGGAAACGTAAATCGCACGCATTCCGATAAATATTCCGATATATCGGTTTCACACTTCACACAGATCTATTCTTGTAACATGTAATTCTTGCGCGTGAGAAATTTTTGTTCTTTATTACTTAGTGCGTTATCACAAGTTGTAATTGTTATAAAATTGCAATTTTTTTTTACTCTTTTCTGTAGCAAATGGTGATTAATATGCAAGAATACTCACATGCGATTGGTAATGCATCGTGCGTGCGGTTCTTGACGACTAAGGGACAGACATCGAGCCCGATGTCATTTATACTTTCTCTCCTTAAACGACTTTATCCTCGATATGAATTCTAGGGTGTAAAGGGTGGATCGCAAAATTGCGAATTTTATATTTTTCGATCGTCTGAATTGAAAACCGAATCAAAAGTAAAATAAATTTATTAATTTTGTTAATGAAGAAGAGGATATACTGACAAATTTTGAAATACGCTAAATATTGCATTAATTTGTATTTAAATCTTATGAGTAATTAAACGCAACAATACAGCATTATATATATATATAAAGACATTCGTGTATTTCTGTATGTTTACATATAAATCTTGATATTATAAATGATATGGCAATGAATGGTGGCACACATAAGCAATGTGTAGATGCGTAAAATATTGCATGTCGCAAAGTTTCTGTTTTTAATTAAAATTTTAAAAAATATTTTCAAAAAGTGATTATTATTAATTTACGTGAAAGCCGTCATGCAACTTCCATGTTGCGTAAATTAATTCAACGGACAGCATTAATTAATAATCCTTTATCATTTTTATTTCATATCATAATTGCTAATATTGTGCTTCAAGGTATAATTTTGCGATATAAACACTTTCACTGCTAAAGAATTTTATAGTGAAAAGACGGAAGCTTGATTGATTAATTTATGATTTTTATGGCTACGACGAGATCATTCTGGCAGTCTAATTTCAGTAGATTAATAGCCGATTTGGCTGATCGTGCCGACGACACCAGGAGCGATGACTCCAGGAAGATTGTAAATTTGCACAGGTCGAGGTGAAATTCCCACAAGTCGAACTGCTCGGAAATTCGGCGTGATAATTACCGGCCGTTGAGTGTTACTAAAAATGTTCAATTGTCTAGCTTGAGCTTCGGCATTGACTTGTCCATATCCCGGATATTTCGCGAGCATGCCGCTCACACTACCATATGGAATTCCACCTGTTGAATGTTGCAATCAAAATTTATTACATTAATTATTAGCATTACAATTTTTGCAATTATGCGATTAGTAAGTAAAACAAATTTTGTGCAGCATAGTTAAGTATTTTATTTATATAATTAATTTTGATGCTTTCCTTTAATTTTTTTGACATTTATTGTATTGTGCAATTGCACTTTATAACCGTGATATCATAAATCGATTTTGTCTACAGTTAAAATTTAACAGTGATGTAATCTGACATTTATTAGTAATATAGATAATAATATGCATGAAAGCATTAATAAATGCAAATTATTGTCAAAAAATGCGATTTTAGAATTTAATATCAATGATGTCATAAATTAATTTATTTGAAATTCGTGGAATTTATGACTTTAGTTTATTTATCAACCATAAATGTATATTGTTTAAAAATAGAAGCCGAATTTTTTTAATAAACGACTATTCTGACAGAAAAACACTTTATGCGAAGCTATTATAATTTAGGAAAACCTTGAAAACATTTTAAAAAGTTTTTTTTTATTTCTGTCTGCAGAATGATTTTTGGCTAAATTCAAATTTTAAATGAGATTCTTTTAATCGAATTTATTTGTTGTAGATAATTTGTTATACAATTTGGAAGCAATTACTTTACAAAGTTGTATCAATTTGTATTCTAAAATAATACACATTTATTTATAATAATTTAATAAACTGTTGAATTATCTGAAGTATCTAGATATCTATAACAGATTGCTACTTCTGTCGGGTGAAAGGAAAGACAGTTACAAATAATCACTAGTGCTGCTTTCTGTTGGAGCATAATCTGAATTCAACTCAAAAGAGCAGAAACAAAAATATTTTATCTCATTTAATTAACCATTTAATTTTGAAAATAATCATTGAAACATTTTAAATTATTTTGATTATTTATTGTATTTGAAGATTTTATAAATTTGAGAAAAATTGAAATGATAAAATTATTTAACATTAAATAAATATTTTTGCAAATATAATACTATAATATATTATAAATTTACAAATTTTTAAAATTATGCAATTATATTTAATTTTTTAAATTGGTTAGAAAGTCAAGAAATAGGTGTCTGACTTACCGTACGCTAATCCATTTACCATCTCCACTTTTCCTGCGCTGTCTGGTGCTGCTGTTGATAATTGTAACAGTGCTGCGAGTCCAAATAGCAGGGTAATCTACAGAAAATCACAGCAGTAATAGCAGCCTAAGAGACTTTAATGCGTGCATAAGAAAGGATATCTTTATGTAACTATACCAGAAAAATAATGTAACAATTTATTTAATATGTTTTATATAATAATCTGTCTGTGTTAGCAAATGTTAGCATAATATAGAACTCTTGACAATTTTTATTATTAATTTTTGTATAATAATTTATGAGATAAATCTACATAGATCAAATTAAACTAGTTACATATATTAAAATATATGGCTGAAAGTCTTCTTAATAAAGTGAATAAATGCAATGCTATTTTGTAGTCTGCTTACTTTTCCTTGCATAATAAATTACTCAATGAGAGAGTACACTGTATATGCATATTCTTGCAATTATGCAGCAATGCTGCGATTCGTGTAGTAAAAACACTATTTACGTAGTTTCTCATAAATTAAACACGCAGTTGTGTCACGATTGTGTCATCGTTCTCGGGTGTGGACTAATAAGTGAGATTCGCGACGCGTAGACACATTTGACCTCGAATCTGGTTGCATTAAGACAAATTTAAGCAATCGAAATAAAACAACAATTGCGTATAGAAAGTGTGCCGTCTCTTTGCATGCGAGTTTTTCGCGGGTTTTCTTTGTTAATAATCTGCATTTGCTATACAAACTTGTAGTCTTACAATGCTTCTAAATATTATCTATTCCCTCAATCTTTATAACAAATAACATGAAACAAATCTGTAAATTATCTAAATATAAAACAAGTATCAACAAACACTTTTTTTATGTATTATATTTTGTGTTTTAAATGCTATTAAAAGTGTCACATATTTTTTACTAAATTCAATATATTTTACTAAAAAAAAAAAAAAATAATCCTGTAACTATGCACTTTTTTATATAATAAATAATACTGTAACACATCCAAATTTTTTTTAGATAGAACTATAATAGCAAACGCATTTAATGTTATTTACTTTTATTTCGGAACATTAAATCTGATACATTATCCTCGCATATAATCGCGAGAACTCCTACACATCCTGCGCACTAAAGGCTTTGTCGGTATGTCCACCTACGAAATGATTATATTTTGTTTTCAATCACAAAACGCCTTTCACGTACCTTGGCAGACAGCATATCGCCGTTTCCAGCAGAGCACGACACGTACTAAGTAACTAGAGTACAAAGGCAAAGATCGAATTATATACACGTTACGTGACGCGGCGTGTACGTTTACGTTAACCAATCATAGACCGGTGTTGCCTTTCGATTGCGGGCGTTTTATTCAACTAGGATTTTATCAGAACGCACGCGAGGATATCGTGGGACCTACCTTGGGACACCTTAACCTTGGGGCACAGCAGCAGCCTCTCACATCGGGCGCGCTGACTCCTGCGCGCCAAGGAGCGATTTCCACGGCGGGCACAGTTTTCTCTTTGTCTCTTTTGCTTAGTTTTAACAAGGCTGACGTATGTCCTTGCTAATTGATGAGTATGTCATTTTAGATTGGAAACAGTTAAGCTAGTAAATAAGAAGGACGCGAATTAGCACTTAATAGCACGTTTCATTATAAGAAGACAGTTTATTTGTAAGAACTGTCATCAAAATCATTTGCGGATGCTTGATGTGAATGTGACAGGAACTAAACTCAATTAAGATGGATAGACGAGCGTTGTGCGGAAATTACGGATTATTATCTTTCCGAAAATCATAAAAATGTGTGAGTAAATAAAAAATATATTTTATAAAAAAACTTTAAACCACATATAATGGAAGGCTCCAAATGTTTTAACAAACGATAAATAATGAAAATGGCGATAAGAGCCGTTGCAGGATGTTCGTGCTAAATTTTAAATTTTTCTTAAAGAAATTAGTAAATTAGTCTACAAGAGACAGTTAAATTGTACACCGATCTCAATTCGAGATACTTAAAGTGTACGAAAATTTTAAAGTACATAGTTCTCATATATCGAGAAACTTTAATGTACGTATAGGAATTATTGTAAAGAAAGGAAGAGAGAAAAAATATCAGGGCGCGAGTGGCTAAGCCGGGAATTGAACCCGGGTCTTTCGCTTGCCGGGCGAATGTTCTTACCATTAAACTACTCAGACCCCACGCTTCTAACATTTATCTCTCCTAGATTAGGAAATCAACAATGCTGTAGGACATAAACGCGTCATAATGCCCGCGTGATTTAAAACTTTAAACCACATATAATGGAAGGCTCCAAATGTTTTAACAAACGATAAATAATGAAAATGGCGATAAGAGCCGTTGCAGGATGTTCGTGCTAAATTTTTAATTTTTCTTAAAGAAATTAGTAAATTAGTCTACAAGAGACAGTTAAATTGTACACCGATCTCAATTCACACTTTAAGTATCTCGAATTGAGATCGGTGTACAATTTAACTGTCTCTTGTAGACTAATTTACTAATTTCTTTAAGAAAAATTAAAAATTTAGCACGAACATCCTGCAACGGCTCTTATCGCCATTTTCATTATATTTTATAACATTTATAAAAGAAATTTTCAAACACATGACAAACATAGCGTTGTGCATTATTTAAATATTATTAGCGTGAACTAATTGTCTGCATCAATTAGTCACATGTGCATTGCAAGCTGATTGTATTCTTTCCAGGCGAGGACGCTCGTTGAGAAAGCATCTTGCGGTTATCTAATGTAATGCGACTTTAATGAACTTTTATAATGGACACTTAGACTTATAATGGACACAATATGTCTAGCTCAGCGGGAGAAAACGCTTGGAAAGTATCCTACGGACAAAAGCATGCGTCGCCCGCGAAACAATGTAATTTGAATTAATTTAATATTTTTATCTCAGTACCTGTGATCATATAGCCAAGCTGCTTGAAAAGCGCGCATTACGTAAAATAATTGAGCAGCGTCACTTAAATGCGCCTCTTTATGCAGGTTGCTTCAAAGCCATCTAAATGCCAAGGTACACGTCGCAGTATGTTTTAATTCACTATTTTTTACTCGCAAGCCATCTTTAGACTCGCGTTGCAAAGTAAAATTAGAATAATCAAGAGACTCTTACGAGATTATATATTGCGTACCGGATTAACGTCATTGTCTTTACGTCGCATCGTATAACGCGACATGCGTCGCGTGAAGGAGAAGCCCGAGTGCCCGAGCTAGAAATCTTGAACTACATCTACGTGTATGTAATTTATTTGACAACGACGTATTACTCGTGACGGATATAAATTCGTCACGGCTGCTTGAGCGGCTGATACCTCTTTCCCAGCTGTGGTCACTGGTGACACGCGCGATTGGCCCGCGCACCTTTCCTTTCCGGTACAGTATTCTATTCTTGTAACACGAGACGGAGTTCTCTCCGCACTGACTATCCACTTGAATACGTGATCAAGACGAAAATGGATTAATTATACGCCGCAAAGAAGTTTATGGTTGATAAAGCTTTTGGAGGACACATTCGCAGGATGTTTGAAGAACGTAACACATAAGAACAATAAAAAGAATTGTAAAAATTTATATTTTTGTTTGATAAAAATTAACTTTGATAACTCTCTGCGAAAATAATTTTTTATATTTGCTAAATATCTCTATTATAAATTAATCAAGTAGTAAAAGTCTTTAAAATAAATATATTAATTTAATCTACGATGTTCAAAATCTGTATTATTCTTGATTCTTCATAAAGAACGCAATAATAAAAATCAATTTCCAAATTTGTTTGAAAATCTTGTGTATGTATGATCTAATATAGCGCAACAATAAATTGGAGCGCAATAACCGATTATCTGCACCGAGATTTTGTTGCATTACGCATAATTGCTCCGTTTCTCTCGTTAGTGAATTGATGTAAAAGATAGAGTAATTATCAATAAATTGCTTATTAAACAGCGTAAAAAGATCATTGCGCTTGTACGACAAAAATTGGATCAAGGGTATCCGCTCCTCGAAAAGAGACCGGCAATTACATAACAAGGTTAATGATCTAGTCTCGTAGATTCGTAGCGATTGTTGTGATGATAAATATCTGCTGAAAAAACATTGCTATTATAGAAGAGAAAGAGAGAAAAAGAGTACTAAAAAAACATATTAATTTAATAAAAACTATGCTTAATTATCAAATTATCATAATTATGTGTTAATTTTATATACAAAGATTCGAAAATAAATAATCGGATCTAAATAACAAAATTTTGAGCGAACATTTATATTAAACCAATAGAATTGCGTCTTTAACACAGTGCAGAAAGGATTTAAGCAAAGAATTCGGAAATGTATCAAAATTCAAAGAAGACAATGTCAATATTTTCTATAAAATACAAAAAATGCACTAAAATCTGTAACGCAAGCCGTGTAAATCATGTCACAAATATAAATAAAATAAAAAAATATTATTTTCTACATTAACATTTTCCAACTAATTTATTTAATAAAAAAAGCTACATTGGTGATTTATAAATATTAACTACTCTTAGTTTTTACAACGCGCCAATTTTATTCTTATCTTCTTAGTTCATTTATCTATATTTATCAATATTGTAATTTTATGTGTTACTTGAATCTATTAAAAATGGGATTTACATTGAATCAGTTGATAATTAATTGTTATGTATATCTTAGCTCACTTATTGTTAGTATAAATAAAAAAAAATGTTTGTGTAAATGTTAAAGTTTTTATTAATACTGAAAAGAGGTAATTTTGGCCAAATTAATAAATTGAAATTGTACATAGTTTTAATACATAATCGGTTAATCTTGAGCGTGAAATATGAAAAACAAATTTCAATTTATTTTTAATTATTGTAATACAAAAATTGTTAAAAAATTATAATTTTAACATAAATAACAAAATTTTATATATAAAAATTTAACATTCTGGCAGTTAATCAATTTGTATAAAATTTGTATAAAATTATAAATTCACAGATATGAGATTTGTATGTCTATAAATAAAAAGAATTAATTTCTAGCTAAATAATTAATTGTCAAGTTTTATTGTAAAAAATATTATGACGTACAGATTTCTGTACATTTAACGTAAATGAAATAAAGTTATAATTAATGAAAAAAGAAGGATCAACACAAAAATACATACATATAATACATTGTTTGATAATAAATTAATCAGAACTGCTATTAAATTTATTTCTATTTTTGTAGGATTTATATTTTTATATTTTCCTCCTTAAATGCTTAATATCTATATCTTATTAATTTTGACAACATCGCGAGATGGACATAAATATCAATTGTTTTTTGAGAGTACACAGTCTTCTGTATCGAATCTGGCCGAAACGTCATTAATTGTAATAACACTGATATCCACGCTATTTTTATGTAATTAATTCAATTTTTTTTTTAAGTTTAATGCTGAGATTAGTACAAACAAGATTCAATTTTGAAAGTGGATGAATTGTCTCATCGATCAAATCACCGATTAAAAAAAAATCACAATATTATCGAAGTATTATGAACGAGCAGAAAATTTCAACTCCTAACAAGATTTTCTTGCGTTACAAGGAGGTATAATTTCTTCGAGGTTTTGCATGATTTCATCGCGGCGCACGTAGGCCGCGCGAGAGTGCGCCAGCAATTGAACGAATACGGCGACACTTTCGAGTGAGGCATTATGTAATCCTTCTGTAACGTTTATTTATAACAAAAGTACCTTCGACTATGTACAACAACGTAATTACGAGACAGAAAAAACTATTACAACACCTTCGGCTGGATCGCGGTTAACCATCCATATCTAAACTGCGCTTTCTCTGGAATCAAGATTAAGTTGCTAAAATATGCTACGATGATAAACTATTGCAAAAATTACGAATATTGTGCGTGTTAAAATAAACGTCACGTATTAATTTATTGCTTTTTAATTGAAAATGTTTTCCCATGATCAAACGGTAGATACCGGTAAATACCGGTAAATAACGGAAAATACTTAATTGTAATCATTTACGATCTACATAATAATATAGTCTACGTTCCGGATCCTTTATAAATTTGCTCTGTAATAACAACCTGCGTTTTTCTTTGTCTTCTTCCCTTTCTTCGCCGCTATTGTGCTCCGGATTCTTATTTAACCTTAATATGCTTCCAGTCCTTTCGTTGGCTTGATCATTTCTCACTCGATTCGGTGGAATGTTCTGCAGCAATAGGTTGCTTACTGCGTAAGTCTGAAAGCGTAAAATTTTATTAATTCGTGTTATTATACGTAATTTGATGGGACATTGCATTTAATGATACTAATTTGTTGTGTGTAAAATTTGTGTATGTTTAATGAATAATTCTTACATTATACAGCTTACGCATTTTCACAGAATATGAACAAATAATTTAACTTTCTTTTTTTAAGTTCTAGCATATTTTATACTTATTGCAAGATTGTTGGCGTGATAATTTTGAAATTAATATTGTAAAAATATTTTATCCGAACGAATGAAAGAAAGTAAAATTCATGCCTTAATAATCATAATTCTTTGAAATCCGAGACATAGAGGACATTATCTGCTTGGAGCTGTATTGAGTCAGTTGCATCATCCTGTGATGTGGTGACAAACTTACTTCTGGCGGCATCCGAAAGCTATCGTTGCCATTCTCATCATTAATAATCCCGTCGTAAATGCTAGCGTCATTTATCTTCTTCACTTCTTCTTTGTTTATTTCAAGATTTTTCAAAGGATGGTTCTTACTTTTGTCTTGAGTTTTCTCTATTAGTATCAATTTTTTAATTTCTCCGTCAGCGATCCTAATATCAGAGTCATTTTCCTTACCCCTTTGTTTTATCAACATTTTATCATATGTATTTTTATTATTAGCATTCTGTTCATTATTATTCTTCTTTCTGCGCTTTAAATTAGTTTCCAATTTTTGCATCGGCTCTTTCCGAGCAACTGTCACGTTTTTCTTCGTGGAGTCAAAGTTTTCTCTCTCATCCGGATAAATGGTCTTCCTCATGATTTTCTCTTTCGAGATTCTCGATCGATGCTCGATCGTTCGCGTTTTCGGAGTCGAAGTTTTCACTTGAAGATTCTCAGCTTCGCTCGTTTCGGGCGTGATAGTCCATTTAGGAGATTTCAGTTCGCTCTTTTTCGCGGCCTCATCCGTTTTCGAATACTTCCTTTGAACGGGTATGAAAATTGATTTACTTGTGTCAAGGTCGGCTATCGCCGCAGGCGTAGCTGACGTTGTCGTCGACGCTTGAGGTTTCTTGCGTCTCCTTTTGGTCGATTCAGTAATAGACTCGGCAGGTGTGCTGTCGGGGGGGATCGTAGAGTTGTTCTGCGATATTTTTCGTCGACGTTTCTTTCGTTTTCCAGTCATAGAAGGAATTTCTGTCATGCCGTTGGATAATCGATTCGCCGCCTGCGATTCTGATTCATTAGTCTTATTCAACTCGATATATTCTGTCGTGGCCTCTTTTTCTGCTTCGTTAAAAGCTTCTCTGCTTCTCAGTCCGTTCGAATCAAAGCGCGTGTTATTAGACATCTTTTTGTTGGCTTGGGGATTTTTTCTTTTTCTACTTTTTCTTTCCTTGGGGATTTCTTTATCCGAGAACAATTTGCGCGATGAGAAACGATCTTTATTTTCCCTCGAAGTCTCTTCCTTGGACTCGTCCTCGTCCTCTAGGAATTTCTTGATGGATCTGCTGATCTCTCGCGCAGTAGAAGACCTTCGCGGTTTTATATCGCGACTGGAACTGTACCTGCTGCTAAACTTCGTAAACGGCAGCCGCTCGGTGCTGGTTTCCTCGCGATCGTCCATATTTCTGCGCGAGACGTCGCGTCTAGCATTCACGTGAGACTTGGAAGGCACGTCGTATTTTTCCCAAGGATAAATTGGTCTCTCGCGTCTCGTAGACTCTTCCTCGTTCTTGTCGCCATAAAACAGCTCCTTGATCCTGTTAGCTCGTTTTTGTTTTCTTTGCCGCTCCTTTGCCAGTCTTTCTCGCCTCTCCCAAGGATATTCAAACCTGTCGTAATTTTGTAGCCATCTGTATTTGTTTTCCTTGTCTTTTTCGTCGGCGTGCCAAGGAAATACGTAATCCTCGCTGCCTTCTTCGGATTCGTCGCTTTCTTCCTTGATCATCGACTTGTACTTTGAAAACGGAAAAGGGCTGTAGAACGACGCTTTCTCGGAACGTTCGTCGTCTCTGTCGCTTTCAGCCGACGATGGTCGCTCTCTATACGTGAAAAACGTCTGTTCCTTATTCGAGCCTTCCTCCTCCTTCGAAGAAACTTCTTCGGAATCGTCGTCTTGCGGCAACTCCGTCTTAATTGGCGTTTCGACTTGTTCCTCGGCTTTCTCGGAAGAATCGTCACTCCACGGGCTTGCTGCATTTTTAGGATAATCGGTATCTTCGTCTTCTTCTTCGTGTTTCGCGCGATTCTTGCTCGATGTCGTCGTCGCTTCCTCGGGAAACGTTTCCGCGTATCCTGGTGGATCGGATTCTAAGTACTCTTTCAAATCCTGCACCGCCTTCGAGCTCGAGGAACTCGCAGTAGTGACGTCGTCAATATTTTCACGAACCTCATACGAGTTCGTCGTACTTTCTGTCTCCTTTTCGGCATTTTCTTCAGATTCCGTTTCGACACTCTCGGCCTTCTTCGGCTCGCGACGTGCGTTCTTCGTACGATAAATCATTTGACGCATGGCGGATTCTTCTGGGCGGTAAACGTCGCCCAGGCTACTTTCTTCGCCCTCGATTAATGACGTTGCACTTTCGATTTCTGTAGTGTCGGTCGAATTTAACGACGCAGAATTGTTCCGCTGATCGTCGACTGGTTTTTTTTTTCTTGTGAACTGATTATACCGCGGCTCCTTTCGCCTGTTGTCTTCATCCACCGTTCTCGAGTTCGCGTTAAACTTACCGAATCCCATCGCATTCCATTTAGGCTTTGAATGTCTTATTCGATCTCTAATCGTGTAGATGATTCTCGGAGAAGATTCGCTCTTCTGATCGTCGCTCGTCGAGTTTTTCCGTCTCTTCTTGCCTTCGACTTTCAGAGTTGACAAGTTTTGTTTACTTTCCGCAATCTCCAAATCTATTGTTTCAGGCGTCGAGTTTGTTTCTGTCGTTGTCTCTTCGACCGATTGTACAATCGTGCTACTTTCAACAGCGTCGATTTCTGCGGATTTTTTAGCTGCAGTTTCATTAATCACACTTTCGGAGAAATTCGTAATATCGTTTGTCGTGCTGCGCTTCTTTATCTTGATGGCATGATGATGAGCGATGATGCGAGAAAGACTCGGAGCTCTCAGCAAGGATATTCTGCTCTTACTCGGCGGTCTGTGCTTCCTGTAAGTCGACTGTCGCGGAGTTACATACTTCGGCGGAGGTAGCAGACCTTTGATTTCCGACGATTTTGTGCTGTTCGTCGCATTGATCTCCGTGACGTTCGGCATCGACGTGGTCTTCTCCTTCGGCGGGCTCGGCGTGATGTGCACTATTTGCAGCGAGTTTTCGCTACCTGCGGTCTCCAGGATCTGCGTAGCCGGCGACAAGGTGATCTTCTCGTGAATCTGATTCGCCAAGTGCCTGATGTTTCCCATCACGTCCTCGTACACCTGATTTTGATAAGACGCGATCTGATACTTTTTTGGCGATTGCGTGGTAGTGGTGGTGGAACTCCTCGGCCTCGTTATTCGACTCTTCACTCTGCGCCCCGCGTTATGCGGTATCGTATTTCGCACGGTGTACATGTACGCGTTCCTGCCTCTTCCGGTCTGCGGATCGTATTTGTAGTTGATGCGTATCGACTCCTGGGCTTCGCGCGCACGATTTCTGTTCCGCAGCTGACGGCCGTCGCGCTCCGGCTTTTTCGAGACGCGCGGCACGACGTAATCGTCCTTCTGCTGGGGCAGCGCGAGGATTTGCGAGGCGAACTTCGTAGAGTTCAATTCCGACGGCGGGGTCGGATCTGCGATCAGCTTTTCGGCGAACAACGGACTGTCGAGAGGATTCTCGTCGAAGTATTTGGCCTTCAGGCAGTCCAGCTTGTCTCCCAGACCGCGCAGATGCGGCAAATCCTCCTGCGGACCTCGCTCGGCATCCGGCTCTTCTTTTTCGGGCAACACCTTGTCCAGACTGGGCTCCACCGCGTCGCATTGCTTGTAGGCGTTCCGCGAATCGTAAAATTCCATTCCGCGCGAGGTTTTTCGCGGGACCGTCTTGGGATCGACGATATATTTCAACGCCGACGCACTGGGCACGTTCTCGTCGTTGTAGAAAGGATACTTCTTCCAATCTATAGCGGCTTCTGTTGTCGTAGACGGCTCCACGGGGCTGTCTTCAGCGAGCTCTTCGACGTAATCGAAACTTGGAACATCAGTCTCGACTTTACCTTTCTCCTTAATTTCCGACGAAGTTTTGTTGTCATCTTTGTCATTGAAACGCACGGCGATCTCCTTATCGATGACGTCGCCGCTAATTTTTGGAGACTCATTCAACAGCTCTTCGTGATCTTTTTCATCCGCTCTGTTCTTCAAGTTTTTCGATCGCCTTTCGCCTCGCGAGACATTTCTCTTTTTCTGCGACAACTCCTCACTTGTGTCATTTTTCCGCTCATTCGGTTTCTCTGATATTGATTTTTTTGTAGCTTTTAGATCGCCGGTTGCCGTTTCTCTCGCGTCTTCAGCGTTCTCGCTTTCACCGACAGCGACAGTATTATTTTTCTTGCTCGTCAAGGTCGCGGATGTTCCGCTCTCGCCGGCGCGCGATCTCGCGGGGGATGCTAATCGATCGATTATTCCCCGACTCGCCGACTTTCCCTTCGGCCTGTCAGTTACCCTACTGAACGAACCTTCAAGCCGCTCCGATTTGCCGTCATTGGTCACAGTATTGTTTGCCGCAGCTGCTTTCACATCGGCGGCCGTGCCGCTGCGTTCGCGGAACTCACCTTCGTCGTCGGATCTCTTTCTCCTGGAGCGTGTTCTCCAGCTCGCCTCAGGCGCCAACGGCAAATATCTGAATGCATTGTCAGGCTGCGGCTTGCCGTCCGTATGAGAAGGATAATTGTCGCTCTGCCTGCTATTACGATAATTGCCGTAAATGTTCGCGATACTGGGCGGCGGCGGCGGCGGTAGCAGCTTCGTAGACGGAAGTGAATTTTTGTAATAAGGCAAATGCGCCGAACGGATGTAGGGATCGACATGTAACTTAATCGATTGAGGATGATGTTGATCCTGCAGGGGGTTTCTCCAGTTAGTTTCCCGCGACGATTCGCTTTCGTCGCTCGAATGATCCGCGGCTGAAGGACGATTTATTGGGAAGATCGAATGAGCGACTTGTCGAGCGCTCGGCGGCCTCATCAAGGTGAGGTCCTCCGGATAAATAATCTTTTTTCTTCCTTGGGGAGACTGGCTCTTCTGTTTGTTATTAATGTGGTTCAGCATTTTGTTGTATTTCGCGTTCAACTCATCGCGAATTCTTCCGTAATCGTCCTCTTCTTCGAAAGATGACGGAGGTTGTTGATAAGGCGATCGGTCAGTGGTAGGTTTGGCAACTTTCTTCGGCTGTTCTGGTCGCACGAGGACCTTGTATTTGATCTTGTTTTTCGTAATGACGATGTTGCTGTTGTCGAGGATAGGACTGAGGAAGGGATTTTCCTTGTAGCCGCCTATTTGCGAGAAGGCTTCTTTAGTCATATTGAGCGTCATAACAGTCGTAGTGCTGCTGGACACTACATCCGGAAAAGTCGTCGAGTATCCCGCGTCTTCAGGATTCACGGGAGACAGCGATTGAAGAATGAGAGGCTGCACGGTGGTGAACGTCGCAGTCGTAGACGCGGTGATCACGTTGTCGACGTAGTTGACGTCGTCGCTTCGTCCAAGTAAATGACGATTGTGCGCTTGAGCGGAACTGACGCCGAAATCCGAATCGAATAATGTCGAGGAAGGTGACGTCGTGGTTGCGTCCTGCGTCACTAAAAGATACGGACCGTGGCCGTCGATCGTCGCCACTGCGATCGGTTTCCGCTCTTCCGGCCGCGAATTCGCGGTTGATGAGCGCGCGGACGATTCGGTGCTCGACGGGGTTTGTCTCGCTTTAAAATAGTCCCAAAACATCTGACTGTAACTGATTGTCGTCGGTTCGTCGATTTGAGACAAAGCTGTCGGAGCGACGTAGCGCAGAGTCGTCTGGTCGACAGATGTTTGCAAACTCGAGGGATTTGTTACGAAACCCTGAAGACTCGCGGGGATTTCAGTGTTACTTGAATGTTTTCTATCGAATGGAATCACAGTCATCTCGTGATTCTCGTGAAGCTTCTTTTTTTCTAATCCGTGTGACTGCTTCGTTCCTTTATTTACAAAATTCGCTTTTCCATTCTTCAATTTGAAACCTTTCTTTTCTGACTTGGTAGGCTTGTTCTCTTCGTCCTTTAAATCATCTTCGTCGCGAGACTCCTCTGATTCTGAACTGTCAGTCTTGACATCATCACGGTGCTTCGATTCTTGCGCCTTTTGATAGATCTGCGAGCTCCTTTCAGTTTCCTCAGCATCCTTCTCGATGTCCTCTTCAAGGTTTCGAATGCCGTTTTTAATAACGAGTTTAGGGTCGATTTCGGAACGCTCCTTCCAGGCGTTTCTGCCGTATCCTATCAGATTATACTCATCATTCGAATTCTGCTCGACTTTTCTACTTTCTTCCAAATGATCCTTATAATCCTCTTTGTAGTCTTTGAATTCGTCGTTTTCCTTTTCCTTATTTTGTCCGCTCGACGAATGATGATCGCTTTTCTTTTCATCGTGAAGCTTGCGCGCGAATCCTTCGTGGAAATCGGCGTCTCTAACGTGTCCTGCGTGATCGTAGGCCGAGTCCTCGTATCCTTCCTCCGTGTAGACCGTGTTGACCTTCGAATTCGTGACGACTTCTCTCAACCGATGGGCATTGCGCTTTTCTTCGTCGGTCTCGGCGCTCTCAATTGCTTCTCGTTGCGGTACTTTTTTTACGACGTGAGTTCCTCGAACTTGAGCGTGCAACTTCTTCGGTACGAAGTCCAACGGGATATTCTTATCCGGTGGCGGCTTTGCCCAGATTCCTGGAGCAACGTACTTCGGTCGAGTGGGCACATCTCTCGCCTCTTCGTGTTCCGAATATGCTATCACGTGGTCCGAAGGCTCTTCGGAATTATCGGCTTCTTTGTGTTCTTCACTGTGACGATAGGACGGCTGCGTGTATCGATGCACAGCATTCGTTTCTGAAGAATCGAGTATTTCCTTTGTTGTAATGCTCGTTGAAACTGGTAGATACGTCGTAGACTCTTGATAGCTCGATGTCGTAGTGTTTAAGGGTTGTAGCCAGACGTGATCGGTAACTTGATAAGTATCGGTAGTACCGATATCGATGGTGTAAACATTCTGATTCGACGATGACGTAAAGTGGATACTGACAATTGTCAGAAGAAAAGTAATTAAATTACGAGCTTCTTGTTGCTGCTCCATTTCTCTGGATTGTTCTTCATATCACTATCACTATTGAAATGAGAAAGTATCATTTAACATGTGGCTAGCAACACTCGTCAATAAATGATTGTCTTATCACAATTTTTATGTTATAAATCAATATCGAAAAATTAAACATTAAAATCAGAAGACATATTACAATTTTATCGCAATATCTCTGGTACGGATATATTTATTTAGTTGAAAATTAATTGAAACGGCACTGAATAAAATATTATATTCACCAGATATTTTTAAACAGTACAGTTCAAACTCTTACGTTTGACAGAGACACTACTGTGCTGCTCAACTTTCGGAGAACGTATAATCGTTTTTCCAGAAACGACACTTGTGCATTTAAACGCTCGTTGCGGCGAATGAGAGAAATTCGCGATTTACGCGTGAGCCGCCGCGTGATTTCTAATCATCTTCGATCGAGGTCTTCCGTCAAACTGGCCGTCGGTACGGGCCGCGTGGCCTAATTTATATTTTCCAGCCATCTGAAAGGCGAAGTAGAGGGTGAAAAACGCTGAAACGACTAAAGACCCTGCTCCGCGAAGCGTGCAGATCCGACCGTTCAACGATTCTGCCACTCTCGATTGGATCCGTTCGGACAGGCCGTTTCACCCAGACGCCTCTCTTCTCCGGCTCGCGTATTAGAAACTTTGGTATCTAATATATAGGCTATCCCCAGTGTTTCAATTACGATGCACTCGTCGATTACGCTACAAGCGCAGTCATCTCATCAAAGACGGAGCGTGAAAGAAGGAGCGCGTCGTTAATCGAACGAAATGCTCTGCTATTAACGCGAAGTAAAGAATGTTTGACGTACAAGCAGACGGCATGAGAGTACGAAGATGCATCATAGAGATATCCAGTAAGGCAAGTGTCTAAGCGATTTACTTCGTTCAGTCAGCTGTAACTCGTTCGTTTCGCCGGCTGCGCTTCGGCTTGGCAATTGTCTCCCGCGTCTTTCCGCGTTGGGCCGCGAAGCGTGTCGCTCGAGCTCCGGGACTTTCTTCGCTCCGACGAACTCGCGAGATAATGGAATATGGAACTTCTAATTTCAGAAAGCAAATACGAGAGCTTAGATTGATGTAGAATTTTTTTTTTTTTTAAGTAATATTTATAATTTTTTTAATTAATATCCACAATTAATACAAATTTTAATATTAAATCGTTAAATAAGTAGAGTATTTTTCATCTGCTTTTTAATAATCAATTTTTTCGCTCTTTATTTTATATTCTAAATGTAATCAATTATTAAAGAATATCTCATTTGTAAAAATTATGAAAATATAAACAAATTATTTTTTTTTAACTTGAATTATTATTTAATACAAATAATTTAAATTTTTTTGAACATATTGCATAAGAATATTCCAGTGATGAAACATTTGAATTTATGACTACGGAGATCGACTTAATTTTCATACAATTGCACATGTGCAATCGACTCGCAGAAAACAATACTATGAGACGCATTTCACCGTCAATCTTCAGTCACAACGGTATAGTTTGCTGAACAATATAATGCCTTTCACAAAGGCGAGATTATTTTACGCACCACAACTCATGCTATGTATATTATAATAAGAACAACACAAATTAAACATGTGTTTATGTATGTAATTATCTAAGCAGAACTGTTTTAATATTGTATTAAAATAGTTTTCTAACTTTAATATACATTTTATTGCATGCCATACGCCTCCCTCCCCCCTCCTTCCATTAATGATAATTAATTTTTTTTTTTTTTTTAAATGTCGTTTACAAAACGTCGTTTCACTTTTACTCCGAATAACAAGCAGAACGGTTTCAATTCCAAGTAAATCGTAACTAATTAATAAGTCGTAAAAATAATTTGTTACGTGTCACAGCGTGAAATTCAAAATTGCAGCATACTGATTATAAATGTTTCGTCGCACCTTGAGTTTATTTTTTTATTGACTATAATTAAATTATTATATTTGTATTTGTAACACATATTGTGATTAAAATATTTGAGATAAAAATTATAACAAGATTATATAATATGAAGATTTATACAAATAGATCTATTTGAATTTTAGTTGCAAAATGGATTGATAAAAGTTGGACCACGATAAAACAGACTTAAATCCTTCCGGTTTTTACTTCATTATCTGGTGCACACCTCTGAGCAATCTTTGTAAAACACACAGTTGCGAAAAAAAATTTAGCTTTCTCCGTTTGTGCGAAGATGACATGATTGCGTTACATCCTCTCGGTTTTACATAAAATAATCATATCCGCAATTCACTGAGAAAAATCGATGGTCAGTCACCCTGGCACGAAAGCAAGCTACACAGGAAGGAAGAAGTTTTTAACTTCCAAAACGTGAAACATTCACAGATCGCTGATTGAAATAAGTTGCGGTAAGTAAATCGTGCACATTTCATGCTAACAGCGATCGGCATTGCTTCGATTACGAATAAAACACTTTCTCCTGTCGGCTGTAAGATATATTGTAATTGACTCAACTTATATCAAACAATTAAATAAGCGTCGAGACAAAAGAACAATCTAAAAATACTTTATTTGTAATACAAAAAGAAAACAAATGTTGTAAAATCCTTAAGTACAATTTATAAATAACTCATAGAGCTAATGATTAATAAATAGTAGGTCAAGATAGACGTGTTACAGTAAAAAAAAAAAAAAAAAACGATTATTGCATCTGCCCTTTGTGGCCATAATACTTTATCGACTGATCATATTTACGAATATCTATTCTGATACCCATTTTATTATTACTATACAAATAATCCTTTGAGCGATACGTCGTAAATATCTATTAAGTCTTTACATATACGAGTTTGACGATAAAATGAAACTAATTAGATAAAATATATATTTAAATTTTTATAATAATACAAGATGCCCTGCGATGTAGTATTTGTAATTAAACTGAGTATATAGATAAGTCTTCGCAATTTACTTATTAAATATTAATTGAACTTTCAATCTTATTTTATTTTACTTGAATTTCTTAGCTTAAAATAATTCCAAGGACACGGGTTGAACTATGAATATCACATCGCGGGACATCGGATATTTTTCTAAGAAATAATACGCTCTCACGATTATAGAGATTGATATAAGAAAGGCGGACTTCGCGAAATGCGTGATTTGGAATCTTCGTTAAAGTAGGATGTCAGGTACTCCGAAGGAAGAACACTACGGTCTAAGATATCATCGGCTTCCACGCGCTATTGTCACTTTGAACCGGTGCCGGCTGGGTGGCAAGTTGCGGCTCCGCGGATTGCAGCATGGCAGCTTCCGGTTTAAAGAAGTCTATGATAGGATGATAGTTATAATTGATTCTCCGCTGCGGCTCGTGGTACTCATCGTCGAAGCCGCTGTTCTGCAGCCTCGACGTGGCGTCCACATCCTGGTCGTACGGCTGGCTGTATCTAGATAAAGATGGATATCTAACAATTGAAAAAAAAATTATTTTTATGCATTCAGAAAATCCAAGATTTAATTCTAAAGACATTAGTAGCGTCTCATTTGTTGCAAAAATAAATTTATTATTAAATAGTGATTTTTATTAGAACATAAGGTTTTAAATAATGATTAATTTCAGATGTTTAATAAATTAATTTAATTTTATCTAAAGTTAATTTATAATTCTCAAATAAACATCAATAAAAATCACTTTTTATCAATTTGTCAGCTATTATGTCAGATATAAATTGTTTTACTTAATAAAGAAGAATACTTATTTTATTAATTATAATATGTAATCCATTAATTAAAAATGAGTGATTGGAAAGCTTACCGGATTTTAGTCGAGGTATTAGCGGAAGTCTCCATAAAATCCTCGGCGTGGGAGGTGGACTCCCGTCTGAAGGGAGGTCTGCTAAGCCGATTGGGTCTGTTGCCCTTTGTCAGCGGCCCTTTGTAGCCCGGCGCTCGCGTGTTGGGCGCGTGCTGTTGCGGTAATTTGTCAAACGGCCTCAGAATTGACGCGGGCTTCTTCAATCTGGTTCTAGTAGGAAGAGTGAAGCTGGGCCTGGTCGTCGGAGTGATGTCTAATATTGGCTTCTTGTTGCTGGGTACTGAAGAAGACGAGAAATGTTCATCAAAATTGTTCGACATAGAATCGATGCTGAGTAATTATTGGATAAAGTACCGAGACTGGAGTCGAAGTTGGAGATGGGAGTATATTTGCTGATCTGATTAAAGCTGCCGAGTTTGCTAAGGTCCTGGAAATCATCCTTTTGATCATTGATTGTCGCGAACTCCGAGCCCGGAAATGTTTCTTTGGGCTTTGCTGGCGGATCCTTTTGATGCGGCGGGTAGATCTCGGAGTAACCGTGCACATGGCAGCTACAGCAAGTTGGTACTTTAAATATGTCCATATGCAATCCTAATTTCTGATCCCAGGTCAGCAGCCTGTGGTAGTTGTAGATTTGCACGCAGGAGGAACGGTAGTTCTCGGAGATAAACGAGCAGCTCGAATGTGGATTGCTGTGATAAAATATTAAATAATCAAATAACTATCAGAATTATTTGCATATTTATTGAGTTAAGAAAAGGATTTATTAAATTTATTTTATTTGTTAAAGTTTGTTAATTTTAATTTATAGTTAATGCTTTATTGCATTCGAACTCTTTATTGTAATGCATATTTTAAACAAGTCAATGCCTTACAAGGTAATAAATATCTCGTGATTCTCATCAATTACTTATAATGGAGTATTACGTAAACTGTTAATCAATGTCCAAATAAATTACACATTTCTCTTTTAAGCCTTACATATAATATCATACTTACGAGCATTTTTCCAATCGTATCGTTTGGGTGTGTTCGCCTGTGTTTATTATATACTTCCAGACTCCGGAAGCAGCTCTCGCCAATTGCGGGCGAGCATATTTGACAGTTGACGGGCAGGTGAAACCCTCTTCCACGTTGTCAAAGGGATTGTCGGATCTTCTGAAAGTTAAAATGTACAATTAATGACGAAAATAATTATCATTATAAATTGTGGAATTTTTAGTCTTTTTTTTGACTTTTCTGAGACTTTTATTTTAGAGATTAAATTAAATTTATACATATTAAGCTGTACCAAATAATTTTTCGATATCTATGTACGAGTACCTAGATAGTCCAATATTACCAGATTAACAATAAATTTATTGTCAACATTGCGAACATTTTGCTTACTTTGGGTGGCTTTTTTTATTCATATTAAAGTTAAAAATTAAAAAATTTACAATATACATATTCTAAAATTATTGAGAATATACAATTTTAAAAATATAACTAGAAAAAAACATTTTATTATTTACCTTTTAATTTCGTTGCTCTCGTATCTGTTTTCATAGCGATTTTCATATTTGGTATCCAATGCTAGAGCAATCGGCAATTTTTCTTCTATGCTTCCGGCATCTGGCGTTTTGTAGTCCGTCAACAAAGCCGATACCATTTCCTTATTAGACCTTAAACTTCTTATTATCGCCTCGCTAGAAAGTTAAGAGCGTTATTAATGCATGCTTCTTCGGGAAAGTGAACAATAGTCTATTTTTTCTACTGGGAAAAATTTTCTTTATGCACATTCACTTTCTATTCGAAGAATTAAGATAATAATTCAACTTGTGAAGACCAAATTTTAGCAAAATTTAGCAAGAAAAACAGCAATGTTACAATTGGTTAATATATATTTCTTTGCAATAAGCGAATTAATGCAAATTAATTATTAACTATTAACTATTCACAAAAAGATGATACAAAAAATTTGAAAATAATCGAAAAAAAGAAAAAAAATAGCCGCTAATATCTTATTAATTTAATTAATTAAATTTTTATAATAACTTAATGATACGCTTTATTTATCTTTAAAATTCGGTCGCCTCTCGGGAGGAGGGCTACGCGGAAAGTGAAAACCGCAGTCTCGCCAATTAAGACGGCCCGAGAGATTTTAATCTCGCCCGTATGCAAATTGCCGCATAACAATTGTCCATCATTAATTCAACGCCGAAACGAAAGTTCGAGGTGGACTTACTGCGGATAATCGTTGGCCTCCAGACACACTGTCTTCGTGAAGAAAGTGCATTCGTTTTCCGTGGGTCTCCTCTTCGAATCATTCGGTCGCTTAGAGGACCGCACGATAGACGGCCGCGATGATGCTGAAAATCGAACGGTCTGTCTCAGCATTTTTATCGCTTTTATCTGATGCAATTGTCAATGAGAAAACTGACCTGTGTAAACATTTCTTCGATTTGGAAGTGGTGGCCGTAACGGTTTGACTTGTACGGGTCGCCGTCGCTCGTTCGGTCTCACTAATCGCAGTTCTTGGGCCTATAATTCAGAAAATTTATCCGTAATAATGTTCAGAACAATACCCTTATTTTCTCCAATTTATAAAATTATCAAAACTTTATAATTTTGACATTAAAGTTTGTGTTCCTTTTTTTTAGTTAAAGTATAATAAAAAGAAATATTGTTAAATCTGATACTTATTAATAATAATAATGTACAAAAAATTCATAATTAAAGATTAGCGTGCGAATTTGAAATTCACAATATGTATTCTCCATAATTATGAACGTCTTCAAGCATTGTTTGTGCACAATGGCCTTAATGACCGTTTATTTAGGTATACTGAAAAAGTGTGAAAAGGAAATAAAAAGGAACATTATTTGTACAGCTTGCGTATTATTAACGATGTATTTTATTGCCCACTTAAAATTCGTGCATCTTATCATTTTCCTGAATTTATCGTATGTTTATTTATGTCTAATATGCAAAGTGAAAATTGATTGTGCCTATCAATAATCTTAATGATTTTAATGCATAGAAAGCTCTACACTGCGTAAACAAATAAATCTGTTGCCGGTTAAAGGAAACAGTAATAAACCACCTTTACCTTGCGCTTCTTATTGCATTCACTTTATACAGTCTGCCGACTCTATTTGTAACTATTATAGCTATCCACTAGCGTCGTTTATCTGCGAATCTACACGAAGTAAATCCACATCCGCCTATATTCGTTCATGTCGTTCGCTAATTAATGTCCAGAATGGAAAGTCGTTCTCTCGTGCGTTACATCCGACGGTGTATAGTAAACGCGACCACTCACGAGATTCATGAGATGGTCCTTGCGACGAGGCGTCGCAATAAAATATGTCGAACGCGTGAAAGTACTCGCATAAAAGGTGCCGTTTAACAGCCGGCGTTTAAAGCTACAAGCGAAATTATACGATACCGTCTCGTTCTAAATCCGGGAATACCGTAATGTATGACCCACAATCGAAGGATGTGCTGAATTAAAATTCGGAAAAATATATTCCTTCGAATATATGACATATTGACCAAAATTCGCAATAAGTTTAGAAACATAGCCAAGCTTAAAGAAATAAAAATTAGAAACTACAATAAATTACAAAATAAAATGTTTCGATTAATAGAATTTCTAAGATCTTTCTGAATAATTATAACGTGACGATCTTTGATTATAATTCAAGTCTCATTAATAGAAAATAAGTATGAATGGTGCGTCAAACTGGTCTTTACAATAAATACAATCAATGATCTCTGTATTAAGCTATAATACGGTAGATGTCGATTTAGACAATTTTGTAGTTTAGAAATCGTCCTGGAACCTGAATTTATTACAGGTTTCATACATAAAATTCAATATTTACATGCGTAGCGCCGTGAGAAACTTGTCTGCCAGGGAAAACATACATATATTTAACTCGGCGAGATAAATCTCGTTGAAATTTACGACAAGTAGACACGTCAAACTTCGACTTTCTACCGTTCTCCGGTGGTAAGAAAAAGTCGCCAGTGATAGATCATTTATGCACGAACGCGCGCCGTATAAATACACGCCGCTTTTGATTTGTACACTTTGACTCACCTCGGGTAGCGCTTCGAGCGTCGCGTCCTCGCCCGACTCGCTCTCCTCGGAGTCGGTATCTTCGGATATGATCCTCGTTACATCCATGTTGATAGGTAGCGTTAATTCTCTGCTGGCGTTCCTTCTGCTTCCGCCGCCGGCGAGGGACCGAACCACCTCAAGTGGCGAGAAAGTCGTACTGTTTGATATTTTCGTGGATGCTAGTGCCGCTAATTTTTGCGGCCGACTACGCGCTCTCGGCACCACCTCGCCAATTTGCTCTCGTTTCTCCGGTATCTTCATTGCCTGGAAAGAGAGATTAGTTTCATAAGAAAGTATCTTCGTCGTTTTGCTGAATCAATTTGATGTAATATTTATTTATAAACTAGAAAGCAACGTACGAATTATTATGTGCTAAGTCTTTGGTTTGTTATCTTTCTTATTTCACATTTTTATTTTACATTTTACGCGATTCGGATTTTACGAAAAAGTAAAAAAATAAGCAATATCGGTTAAATATTATTCGAAAGTTCTTCGATTCTTAGTGCTTAGTACTTTACATACTTTGTTTGTTCTGTTTTTGCCATTCTCCTCGTCGACGAGCTTGAGCGACGCCGATATCTTCTCCTGAGATTTTTCGCCATCGTCGAGATCGGCACTGTCGTCCTTCTCGGCGTGGATCGGGGACAGTAACAAAACTGTCTAGAGACGGAAACAAAATTGCGCGTTGCGTATTGTGACACGTAATTTTTCTTATATATAATATTATTAAATAAGTCGTTAGAATAATATTGTATTATCGAATGCATTATGCAACACATTTATAAATATAGAATGAAAATATACATCATTATGTCATTAACTATCTAATAGCCAGAAAGATTAAAGGATAAAAACACTTGATTCAGATTAAACGACAAATCCGAGTTAATTAACTTCGCGAGTGTCATCATATCTAAATTTGTTGATAATAAAACATAATTAGCTGTAATTAATTCTCAGTTAAAAATTATACTTAATGCAAATGCAAACATAAATAGATGAATTTTTATAAGCAAAATGATATACGTTAATTAACATCTGACACCGCTAATTAGTGGGCGTCGCTGGCGAGACGCCGATTTAATGAAATTCTAGTGAAAACGGCGCGCGTGGCTGAGCGAAGGGACAATAAAATGCAACTTCCGGAAAGAAACAATCGTAACGAGCGTGCAACCGCTGTACATAGCCAGGAATGAACCGCAAGGAAGCGTAAATTACGTTATACGTATCTCTTGTTTGCCAAGACCGTGGACCGATTATCGCACAAGAGATCTCTTTTTTCTTTTTTTTTTCCTTTTTTTACGAGGAGGAAGTTCGTCTCCGGAGAAACGTCGGTCTGTGTGTTTACGTTCGTTGCACCGGAAACGCAGTGGCCGCAATGCTCTTTTGCAGCATGCCATGGAGTCTGCGTCACAATTTTATGCAACCGTCGAGAACAGAGTTTGAGATTCCGTCGCGAAAGTATTATGCAGATTCGATCGCCTAGCATCATATTTTATTAAATAAATTGAATGCATAATTTACATATACGATTTTTGTGGACTCGGATTTAGTGAAAGTAAATAGCCGTAAGTTTCTTTTTAAGATAAAGACTGACAGTCGACAACTTATAATTGGAGAACGCGATAAGCTATCTTCAATTTAATTATTTTCGGCTGAGCGAATTAATTATTGTGAGAGAGATAATCACGTCGAAAGCTAGTCATCAACGATAAACGTTAAACTCATACACGTATTAGTGAATCGGGGCAACATTATACTTATCGATACTTATAAAATAGGATTGGTAGCCTTAATTAACGCTTATTAATTTTTTACGCGCTTTAATAATAGCGGAATAAATCACGAATATAAAGATATCTCTTCTCAATACGCTAATAACGGCATCTAGTTTCGCTGAAAAATGTAGTGTTCAGAGCATCGAACGCAGGATACAGCTACGCACGCACATGAGAATTTACAAATCACGATGTGTCATGCAATGCATTGGAAAAACCAAGTTCTCAACTGTAACGTGACCGGCAAAGAGTAGGTCTGTTATTATCCAATCATTAGAGATGCATTTTTTCAAATTAAATATCTTACAAAGGCATCACGCATTTTTTAAATTTAATACCAGAAAATGCTTGAAACATTGTATTTCCATAATAAATCTGAATAAAATTACAATAAACTTATAAAACAAGGAAATAATTAAGTTAATTTATTTTTAGATTTTTATCAAAGAAACATTTCCGCTCGTTATTGAGATAAAAAATTTCATTGTGATTGTAAAGATATAAAAAAAGGAGCAAGAATAATAATAAGAATTTAATTATGTCGTTTTTTATTATAAAAGTTAAAATAATAAAATTTTTATTATAAAAGTTAAAATTTAATTGATAAAAATTAAAATCCTGTTCTATCCACTACTTTTCAATCGGCGACCAGTAATCAATCTAATAATCACATCGAACAGACAAGATTTCACTGATTATCAATGAGTTCTTCAGCAATGAACAAAATCGCGTGACTGCGTTTGAACATTTCGTGATGAGTATTCTTAGTCGCACGAGTTCCATATTCATTACGCTGATGTAAAGCCTTTCGCAAGTTTCCGTGCGAGAGCGAACTCGGTATTCCGTATGCGAGGCATCTATTACTTTTCCTCGTTCCAGCGAACCGCTGGATCAAGGTCACGACAAAGGTTGTTCCACTTTGGATAAAGTAAACTGACTCAGAGAGCATCACTCGGTCAAGAAACTAAAGGAAGTGAAGAACATCGTTCATTCAACTCCAAAACTAACGGATTAAATTTTTTTTCCAAGTATGATTTCAAGCCTGATAATTTTTAGGTACAGTTATTGATACAC
Source organism: Linepithema humile (assembly GCF_040581485.1). Lineage (NCBI taxonomy): Eukaryota > Metazoa > Arthropoda > Insecta > Hymenoptera > Formicidae > Linepithema > Linepithema humile. The sequence continues at coordinate 20,535,092 of NC_090128.1, read as the reverse complement.
AGAAACAGTAATTACACGGTAATATTTTAATAATAATTAGTAAAGAATTTAAAAATGCTATTTTTGAGAAAAAAAGGGAGGATAAAATTTAGACATCTGTCGCATAAGAATATTATAAAAAATTTGTTTATCGCTCTTTTCAAATATTCTTTCGTATATTTTTCGTGTAATTAAAAGTATGAAAATTTTGTTATATATATATATATATATATATATATATATGACAAAAATGGACTTAGTAAATAATTAAAAACTCGCAAGATACACTATTTTTAATTGATAAAAATTAATATCAATTTTAATGAATCAATCTTACCAGCAGCACCCAACACGACCGTCCTATCCTCATCCTAGCAAACCACTAAGATTCATCAACAGTTTCAATATCAACAGATCCGCAAGTATCACGGATTTCACTGTCACTGTCATGCAACGGTTCATCAATTTCTCAGCACTCTCATGGAACTATATTATCAGACACTCAACGGAAGAACTTTTTTCACGAATATTACGAATTCGAGTTCACTATCCCAGATTGTTTGAAACCTGCTTCAAAACTGGCAGACCGCACCGATGAACGACGGAGGGCCTCTGTTCTAGAAGAACCTCTCGGTACCGATGTCAGTTCGCCAAATCCACCTGCAGCCGATCTGCTCTTCGAACTAGCGCGAAACGGCAACTCTCCTGTGGTGGTAGGAGACGAAGAGCTCCCCCATGTGGACCACGTGGGGATAATGTAGGAACCCGCAATCTCCCCCTCGTGCAACCGTGACCGAGAAAACTGGACCGTCGTTGGGTTGGTGGATAAGCGTGTCGTACTGGAGAGAAGGAAGAAGTCGGCCAGCTGAGCTCCTCCTCTCCGTCTATGCGAGAGAGCGAGGCTTTACTCTCGGTCAACAGACTCGCAGCATCGCATGCTTGTATTGTAGTATACAAAGTGTCCCAGGTTCATCGTACTTTTTTTTTAATTAGTTACTCTTTTTTCATCAACCTGAATATCTTTTCTAAAAAAGGTATTGAGCTAATAAAGCTGTCGAAGACCTAGAAAATTTCGTGGATCAAGCTTTCAAAATGAGAGAACATGAAAAAAATCTTATTATTATTCTATTTAGAGACTTTGCTCTTTAACTTTGCTCTTTAACAGATTTTTTATTTAATAGTTAATTAAAATTATGAAAGAAGATTTTATTTTATTTAATTTTGACTTAGAAAAACCGACTCCAAAATAATCAAAGAGCTTATAGATAAAAAATGAGAAACGAAACGGTAACACACTCTGTATATCATGATTGTCGAGTTGTGATGAACTTTTCTGTTTATGATTACTATTCCGGATGATCAACATAGTATTCTGTTTATGATTACTATTCTAGATCTGGTACTTTCGATGTGACAGTCTATTGTACCGAGAAAGCTTTTCTTCGCCATCGATTACTTCGATCTTTTTGTCGCGTGCGTGAAGCAGGTGACTCTACAGATCTACAAAATGTCTTTGGCAACCTATATAGTGATAGAAAGCTAGTAATTTTTCTCTTAAATTTTGTATAATTTTTCTTTTTACAAATATTATGAAATTAAAAAATTTATTAAAAACATATTTATAATTAGACCTTAATTTTTTAATAAAATAACATGTAAATTAGACAAAATTATTTTTGTCTAGTAATTGTAATACATATTCAAGAAATGAAAGTAAAAAAAATCACTATGTTAAACAAAAAGAAAGTATTTTTTTTTATTACTCTTCCACGCTACCGAATTGTCACGCATAATTTAACTTGAGGTTCAGCACTCTTGCAAAAACTCATTTTTTTAATAATAAAATATCACGCTTGGCTGACTTAGATATTCATATTATTTATAAAATATCATATCGTAAAAATAAATTAAATGATGAGTGTACAGCAGTGGGTTAACCACCGACCAACTTTGTTTTCTCTATGATTGCCACTTTACGTTTCTTACTTTCGATAATGCGATTAACAATATGCGATTGTTTAGAGAAAGTCTCCTCACCTAATTTTGTACTTGGTATTTTCTATGGCATATCTGTCTTCTATTCAACTGCTCTCAACAAATTCATCGTGACAGCTTATAAACACGACTATTTCAGAAAGTGTGCTGATGGACCGTGTGCTCTTTTATTGAGGACTTCCTTTTACATTAACTTTACATGGAAAAAATTTTGTATCAAAAATTACTATGTACAACAGTAGCCGCGGACCGAAAATTTTTACTGTTTCATCAAAAACATAGTAAAAATTTTTATAATTCCTTCATGGTCCGCGGCTACTGTCGTACATAGTGATTTTTGATATAAAATTTTCTCCGTGTATGTATATGTGTATATATCTAAAAAATTATGTAATAATCGATCCGATGTAAATTCTTGCATGATGCAACCGCATTTAAAATAATTTCATTTGATATAAGCTATTAGTTGAAGTTTTATTCGAAAAGATACATCGGTTGTTGACGAAGAGTTAGCTCGTTTGCAGAGCAGACTATAAAAGTGTGAATTGTATAACATCATGTATATTACTAGAACTACCATGTGCAATTGCGGATTGCAATCGTAAACTTTCTCACTTCAGATTAAATCACATGAAATTGCTTGGAAAGCGTACTGTGCACTGTAATATCGAGTGATCTATGTAATATCTGTGAAAAGGTAAATGGCGAGAAAGTGTTATTTTACATATACAGTATAACATGCACATGTATTTCGACACGAGACATATTAGAGGCACGATAAGATCGTGCTATGATAAGCACGAGCCATATAAAAACACTTTCTCATGTTAATTATATTTTGCGTTTATTATAATTAGCGTATTTATAACAATATGCGTTTCTTCGTTCTTCTCTTTCAGTAAAATCTGCTTAAGCACCTAAAATGCGAACTATTTATATTTAATATGTGCCATTTAAAAATTATTTACATGGTATCTTTCTAGAAATCGGCATTAATATAAATTATTTTTGAAGTGTCACTAATTTCACAAATTTTTTTCAATATAAGTTTTTTTAATGATCGTAAAATTCGTCAACTATATGTCATATAATTATACTTAAAAAAAAAATTTTACCTGATCACCAAACAAAGTTCTCCGGAAGTTACGTCTCTACTTCCTTTTATAGCGAATAATTAGTGGTGAAATAACGGGAATTAACATACGGTTAAGACCTCTTACGTCAGCGACTTTCTTTCTCACGAAAGCGACGCTGCGTCCGAAAATCGTTACTGCTTCGCTCCACTTGAGATTCGTCTCCTCCAAAGCGGATTCCGTTTCTAATAACAGCTGCTTGATGACGACGGAAGGGGTGAAAGCGGCGCCTTTACGTTATGCGCGAATGCGCGTTTCGACGTACGATTAGCCAGTATTACCGTCTTCGATTAGTGACGCGCTAACGTTACCGCGGCGGTGTACAGATTTGCACGTCGTCGTTAGAGAACGTTTGTCTGGTGCGCGATTAAATTGTTTCGAAGTCGCGAGTAAAACGTGCGCGGCTAATTCCCTCGATATTAAGAATTACAATCGACCCACTTTCGTGAGAGGATGAGTAGTTGTGGAATAAAGGACTCAGCTCTGCGAAACGAGGCCTCAGAGAATGTTTAATAATCAATCGCACAGATGCAGATCGCCGCTGTGCCGTAACAATCGAATTATTACGCTCTTAATAGAATTAAGCGCATTAAAGTGTAACAGTTGCATTTTTGTAAAAGAGAGAACGATCTCAAATCACGCGATTAACAATAAAATATTCTTCAAATGTTCTTCGAGGCTTCAACGTGTAAAATAAATATCACGCTATGTTATGAATGTTAAGATAAAACTTTTGTGCCATTCATTACGATGGTATTTAAAGTTAATTACGGAGTGACATTCGCGGTTCTGACAACTCATGTCATTTTAAACGTCTCAGCGGCTTTTCTCATTACTTTATAAAGTGATCGACAGGAAAGTGATCGATGTGAGTTCACGGCGAGTCTTCTGCCGATCCGTAAATCAGCATTAAGTCGCTGATTACGTGAACCAGCGGCATTACCAGCTGCGAATGAGCAGAGTAAACGCTCTAAACCGTGAGAACGTAAATTCGGATGACAAGCTGAGAAAGCCATGAGAAAAACGGTTGGTCGGAAAGCGAAACAAGCCTCTTCTATTATAGAGTTTCAACAGCACTATCTTAGTAATCTGTAAATGAATATTCGTCGGATTTTATTTTGTTAATTATATATCTGAAAAAACAACTTTATTTGCATTTCTCTCCTTTCCCTTAACGGGATATCGTCAGTTTTGTAAAAAATAAACGATTCTCTAAAGAACTCTTGCGTGGCGCGGAAACAGGTTTACTCTCATTTTTAATCGTCGCTTTGAGAATCATTCGAGACTCATCATATCCTTCTTCCCTTTCCGCACTCGAGTCCGAATCGCGGACAGGTGAAACGCCGCTGGCCAGAAGAGCCACAATCGGAGAATGTGGGTCGCGTGTTATAAAGACTTAAGGTCCGTTTATACATATCCGTACCGTATCCGTACCGTGTCCGTACCGTACCGGCAAGATTCGATATGAGTATTTACACATATCCGGCTCGCATCCGTGAATATTTTGAAACATCAGTCTTGAGACATACATCTGAACTGTGAACATGGCAAAGCTATCGATAAACGAATTAGCGGTAATAGCATTAATTTTAGACGAAGAGAAATCTTAAAAAAAAAAAAAAAAACGGATTTTATGGGTTCATAAAGCATGGACAAAACGAAAAAAAAAAGATGAATTTTTTACATTTTACATATAAAGAATTTTTTGATGATGCAACTAAATTTTATCAATATTTTAGAATGTCAGAACATGCTTTTAATGTGTTACTCAATTTAATTGATAATAAAATACGAAAACAATATACAAGATGGAGAGAACCGGCTAGCGAAAACACGTTCCTACATATGTATAAATTTTTGAAGAGAATTGTGTATTTTTTCTTCAAATAAAATGATGTTTAATGAATATAAAAATTTATTTGTAAAATAATATTTATCATGAGTAAAATTACCTGGTTGGTCAAGTTCTTGAGAAATACTCTGCCACAGTTTTTCTTTATAAATTCCATCAAGATATTTTGGATGGGAAAGGTCGTATAATTCGATGTGTTGTTGCACTAATTCTATCAATTTTGTTGAAATAATTCTATCATAATCCATTTCTTTATTTTAAAAGAATGCTCTCGATATCGCAGATTGATACAAAATGAGACTCAAAAATCTGAATGCTACACTGAAGCCTATTTACATTTGTCAGTACCGACACGTTCAGTGCCTTCCGGTCCGTGAAAATATCGTCGCCAACGATATCTGCGGTGCCGGTACGGACACGGACGGCACGGATACGGAATAGTGTAAATACTTACATTTAATCATATGGAATCGAATCTAGCATCCGTGCACGGACGTGTACGGTACGGACACGGTACGGATACGGTACGGATATGTATAAACGGACCTTTATATTTGTAAAGTTGCGCTGGATTAGAGCGCACCGAGAGTGGTGTAAGAATATAAATATACGTTCTGGAAATCAGCACTTGCAAAAGATTAATGCAATCGTTATTAATGAAATGCATAAGAGAGTGTGTTTTGATTTCAAAAATATTACGTAATTTAATTATCTAATTTTTAAGATACTTCAGTGTGCTCTCAACTTTTCAAGCCTTTGAAGACATGTCGAAACTTAAAGTGGAACGACCTGTTTACATTTGTATAAACTAAAGTGGAACAGATATAAATGCACTCATCTTTATAATCTAATCTCGCATTCTGGTACCCTGAATATCTTAGTATTTTAATGACGCATGGCGGAGAGGAAGAAAACTGTGAATCAGCATGGAGCAGCTATATATGGCTTTCTTGGCGCCTGATTTCTAAAAAACCGCAATGATAGGCAGATTCGAGAAAAATAGGAAAAAAATAAGGAAGATGAGATATTGGGTGGCGTTATGAATGAAAGTGGAACGCGAATTGTTCTTGGATCTTCTTTTGATTCTATTTTGTTTCTTAACTCCTACAAATTAGAAAGGAGCTCAAGCGCAAGGGTTACTGCTGCTACGAAGCTCGCAGAGGATTCTGCGGCGAAAGTCTTTCGCTAAAGATAGCCCCGCGTTGGCATTTTTTCCGCCACCGCATGTGTGCATCGTGACCTCAATGAAATTGTGCGTAGCCTCCATGTGAAACGTTTTATTATAATTTTATTCTAATTTGAGACAATTGTGAAGGTTCTCGGAGGTCGACGAGAAAATAGAGAGAAAGTCGATATAATCTAGCGCTTTACTAAGAAATAGAAATATATAAAATAGCGAGGTGAAAGAATAAATAAAACATAGATAAATAAAATAGAGCGAAATAAAGATGATGAAAATGTAAAGTATAAATTATACGCTTGAACATGTGATTATTTTGTTTCAATGAAACTCTCATTTCTTTCTCGATCAATTTCTTTCTTTTTCGTTACATTACAAGATTACATTATTAATGCAAGATTTCTCGATTTTTATTCAAAACGCTCGTAAAATCACGTAAAACGTAAGATATGAGAAGAGAGTCTCATACGATTGTAATATATGATTATTGGCATGTCTCTAGAAAATCGATCGCTTAGCATTTCGAGCAGCCTCCATGTAAGCTTCATTTAATTGAACTTTCGAAAGTGTACGACGAAAGGATGATTAGTTTCTCCATTTAGAAGACATCATCATCAATCGATCTACTGATCGTACGAATACATGATGTATCATTTGGAAAGGTAAAGTTCTAATCTCAGCTTCTTTATATACAATAAAATGCAGTGTCACGGTCGTGCGACTGAAATTGTCGAATCTCTCCCACTTTATTTTCCATCACAATTAGATTATAGTTCTTGTTCTTTGCTTTCGAAAAATCAGAAATTTGTTAGCAAGATATCAATCGCTTTCTCCTGTTTTAGTAAAATTTCCAGTTTTAGGTCTTTATAAGTCTTTATCCAATTATATCAACGTTTTTTGCTTTCTTTCTCTTTTCATATTAACGCTTTTTTTCTTTTCTCTTAGCGCATTAACACCTTTTTATTTCTTACGCTTTTCGCCAATTGCTACATTATTTGGCGTTAAGTACCAGTTACAAAAAAGTAATTGCAGCTTGACTAATACTTCTTGATAAATTTGATTTGATTGAAGCTTAATGTTGCGCTCGCGTGCTCGTGAAATAATCGAGCGTGAAATATTTGTCGCTTTTTCATCAGCGTAAGCGGATCTGTTTTGCGCCATAAACGAGTCCAGAACGTTTTACGATTATTTCGAGATTTCCGGAATGCGATCCAATTTACGATAACGATCCGCAGCATCGGACACACACCGCACTCGTTCGGTATTACGAAGAGCGCAAAAGAGCGAAGACAACCATGAGGCGGATAAGTGCCTTCGCCTCTATGGATGCTGTATCATGAATACTATAAGAGTGAACTGATGCGTACAGCTTTGATACGAGTGCAAAAAAAAACAGAGGATACTATTACAGTACGGAATTTGGCTGCGACTTGTACGTGTAATTTAAAATAAATCTTGAAATATATTAAATTTACAGTTATATTTACTTATCTTTCTTTATTTAAAATTTAAATTAAAAACAAATTTTTCTAATTTACTGATTGAAAAGTGCAAGAGAATACATTTTCTTCCGATTAATTCTCTAACTGCGACAAATAGAAACCGATACGGCACTACAGTTCCGTTATGCTCACGCAATCAAATCGTCACGGCGATTGGGAGGTCTTAATTGATTCTATCAAGCCATCTCTTTCGCGCCTTCGTGTCGAGGAATGGCAATCGCCAGATCGATATCCCGATCAGGAATCTGATTCCTTCGACCTTGGCACCTTCTTTGGAGTATAGTACGGTGGCACCTGTAAATCTCCGCTGTCCACCACCTTCTATTAACCCGCGGACTATGACAAAATGCGTCGGATGTATTTGCATATTGCACCTTTATCTCATCCGACGCTTTCGCGCGCATAAATCTATATTCCCGTTGCAGTAAATCTGCGTTGTCTGTTGCGGGCACGATTTCATAAATCACAGGGACCAGTCGCGTAAAGTCCGCCTTCTAATTGAAAGAGAAGGAAGCATACTCGCCTGGCCGGTCTTAAATGCCCCCGGGAGAAAATCTTGGACTACGATTTTCTTTGTTACTGTCTCGCTTTTAGCGGTGCGATTTTGGTATTCGAGTGTAAAACTCTTATAATACTGAAAAATGAGCCCTCCTGAAAGCTCTTACTACTATAATCTAAAATTTATTTATGATTAGAATTCCAGAGTCAAAATATTTTATTTTAAGTTCGGAATAAGTGATAAATACTGATTAAATTATTAATTGTTAAAATGCTAAATGCCACAATAATGACTAAACATTTATTATTTTGTAATAAAATTTGCTATATATACGTAAAGCTTGCTTTTTAATAGAAAAATTTTTTATTAAATACTTATATTTTATAATTCACGCCGTTATTTTTTGCATTTCCGAGATCATCTATTTCGAAATTTAACAAAGGGAGAACATGACAGTTGGATTATGTTTTTTGCATACGCAATGATTTATTTCGAAGCATATGTTATACGCGCGCGTTGAACTTCAACACAAATTCATGAGTGGCATAGAGTGTAAACAGTTAAATTTTTTCACAACGTTTACTGACAAAAATTCTTATTACAATCGAGTGTACATACAGTGTTGGTCGCAACCATTTTTTTTTGTCGCAAAAGCAACGCCCAAAATGCAATATAGTTGAGAACGATGTCTCGCATAACAGACGTAGCCAAGTCGCTTCAAAGAATAAAAACGACGTCGCAGAAGGGATAGCGAGATAAAAATACTTAATACAATAATCAACTAACAGTGGAGGGGCTTTAATCGGTTCTCTAGAGCGATTACAATATATTAATATATCATTGATATCGCAATTTCGAGCAAATTCGCAACGCTCATCAAAGCAAAGTATGAAGAGAATGTCGATACCAATCGCCGCCCCAGAACGTGTCGCGAAAGACTAGAATGATTAAGAATAAACGCGCCGGACGCGGTCGGAAATATGAGATATACATACCTAATAACGAGTTATTAAGCGGTAATAATTATTATTATTACAGTATTAATGCGGCTCGGAGAATAAGACATCTTTGTTTGATTTCCGACGGATATAATGTTTGTATTTATATTCTTATGTATACATAGCGCGAGGGATACAATATGTACAAATGTCGCGACGCAAGAATTGAGTCTCGTTGAAGTATTCAAGAAGAACCAAGTCATTCCGCAAGTTGTATTCTCTTTTTGTGTATTTTCGATAGAATGAACAATTAGTTCGGAATAAAGTAAGTACCAAAAACTTAGGCAAAATTATTAAAAATAATGTCCGTTATTGTTTCATGATCGTATCGTACAAAATCTTTCCTGATCTATAAGATTGGATTAATTTATATCGAATGTTACGCAATAGCAAGCCTCAAAAGTGCGTAAAAATACGTGTGTGCACACTCATTGTCCGATATAATATTTTTCGTTTATAAATAAAAATGAAAAAGATGTAAATATTGAAGGATTGACGAATGGCGCATCGTACAACTAAAGACATTACATACGCAGTAATACTATACTACATAAAATACTTATATTTTGCGGACTTTACAAACTCCCGTTGCTCTTTAATATTTCGATTATATAAAATTTTTTTCATTTTCGTCACTTTTATCACAGCATCGCGCGTTGCAGCGTTCCTGTGTTCTGCGTGCTTCCTTAAAAGGAAAATCGCATGATTAATTATTACAGTTATTACTTATATGTGTACTTCAACGAATCATAAAAGCACGCAGAGATAAAGATTCATTCTTAAGTACAACCGGTGTTATTGCCGAGTTACATACCCGCGTAATAAATTAACGCTCCGAGTGTCGCGTATCGTCATAATTTTTTAATTTTATAATTAGACAGTGACATCTATCAGATATCATCTATGTGGTTGTAGTGTTTCGCAATTATTCATGAGCGATATTTATGTAGAATATGAGTTTAAACGAATCTGAGTTCACAGACGACTTTATGACATTTAATTTAATTTAATATTCTCAGCGTTTAGCAATTAGCGATTTTATACTTTCAAGCGTATTTCAATAATGTAGAGAACCGAAAATGTATGTCTGATATAAAGTTTCGAGAACTTTTACAGTTTAAGAACATCGACAGTAAAAACACAAGATATCCTGGATTTCTTGGAATTCGATTTTTTTAATCCAAAAACGGAATTCCAATTCCGTTCCATTCGCAAGAGGAAATCGCTTTCAGGAATCAATACATCAGAAAATCTTCGCATCCCTTCGATGCAGTCGCACAGCGAAGCGCGTCTCATCGCGAGATCGATTTTCCGATGCGGTCGAGAACAAGCCAACAGGTTCTTCTGCTTTTTTCCCTCAGTCAGTGCACTCGGAAGCGAAACTCTCCAAGTCCACATAGTGTCCATTCATGTTGTCCTCCAGCAGCTGGGCGAGATCCCTGCGTAAGGTCTGAAATTCCGGTCTGCGGTCGGGATCGGCGTGCCAACATCGGGATATCACCCTGAAGAGCTCGCTTCGGCAGTGCGAAGGCCTCTCCAGCCGATAACCGTTGTGCACGTTCCGCATGACTTCCCGCGCCGTCATATCCGGGTACGGTGTTGAACCTGAGCAGAGAGCGTGAGGTGGTACGGTCATTACGATGGGATGTAGGCATGATAAGTCGCGGTGGGAAGCTACTGCGCGCGATACCGACCCATCGATTGGCGCACAGCGCTCTAACAAGGTACAAAATGGGCCTTTTCCTCGATTTACTCATATGTGATATCATTTGTATACATTGCATTTTTTTAACCAATAAAATTGCTACAAAAACTGAACAACACGTATAGTAATATTTTATTCGGGCTCTTTCTGTAATTAAATATCAATCAAATAATTTTCATATTTAATTTAATATTCAATTAATATAGAAATACAAAATTAATGCGGCCACATCAGCCGTATTATTTCTCGCACCTGTTTTGCAACATTTCCACACTGTCAGCGTAAACATGCCCGCACACGTGTATCCTTATTTTCATATCAAATAACAGCGAGACAACGGACTCCCAGACGCGAACAATATTTATTCCAGCAACAAGCTACCGATCGCCGAAACCAAACAAGCTACCGGTATTCTCAAAAAACAAACGGTGAAGACACTTACCTAAAGTGACGATCTCCCACATCAGGATGCCGAAGCTCCAGACGTCGGTCTTCGTCGTAAAGAGGGAGTAGATTAATGATTCGGGGGCCATCCAGCGGATCGGCAAGGCGTTCCTGCCGTGCCTGGTCTCGATCACTTCGCCGTCGTCGTTGGCGAACCTCGACATACCGAAGTCTGCGATCTTGCAAAGCTTGTTGTGATCCACGAGGACGTTTCGGGCGGCGAGGTCGCGGTGGATGATCTGCGCAAAAAAAAAAAGAGCGAAGTCATTAATAAATGACCGATGCTTAAACGGCATGTATTCCATTACGAATGCTCGTGTTCTGCCTGTTTGGGACGGGAATTTACACTGCACTACGAACTCGATGTAATGAGTCGTTTCGAGAGAAACCTTGAATCCGAGCTCGACGAAACGGGATTTGCGAAGCGTCTGTGCGAAGGCAAATATTGCTTCAGCGACACGAGCCAAGCCGACTCGTTGGTAAATCCGATAAATCTAGTAATGTCAGTCCACCGATGTGTACCTAACTATCGAAAAAGAAGAATTTCTGAGAAGGACAAGCACTCAATCGGGAATATAAATAATAGAAAGCTTTGTTGACAGGTTCCGGTCTTACGCATGCAACGAAAGCAATATCTGTGGTTACTCAGTCGTCAAATGTAAAAAAAAAAAAAAAAAAAGAAACAACGTTGGCACATTTGTAATTTGATCGGAAATTACAATGCTCGCATTGTACCGCGATTGCAGTTGTCGCCGTTATTAATTACGTTTTAATTGTCCATTACTGTGCATTCGTTCAAACGAGATTTCACTGAACAATTCCAAAAGCCGCAACGAGAAGTCTAAATAATAATTATCATCACACAACGACCGGGTGATGCAAGTGCGGCGTTACGAAACATCGGGCGCATCAGTTGCCGCATTCTACGCGAATGCAAAAGCGCATTTAGAATGTATCCACGCATATCCGCAGCTGGTACAGCGGGCGCGCACTATCATTTAGCCTGCGTCTACGTAATTGTCTATTAACTCGAGAGAATAATTTTTGTTGCGCCGTTTCCTGGAAGCTATTACGCGTCGGAAACTGGCAATTCGACATTCGACGGGGATGATCGAGCGCTTGCGAGTTCGGCTCTTTGTTTCCGTAATTGCTATTAATCGGCAGGTGCATCTTCTTTGAAATAACTACGCCGCTTACAAAGATACATGCAAATTTTCTTCTTCCTCTTATGCACAATCACACGAGTTTCTTTAAACGAAGGATGAAAAAATATTTACTTCGTCGTACGCGAGAATTCCTGTTTTAATCAATGACGCGCAACGAGCGGAATAAATTGACACGTCAGTTGCATGCAATTTTCCTTTCGACTGTTAGCACAAAATATTGCCAAAATTTTTTGAATACCGGTTCGCGATACTCATAAACATTCCATCAGCATTATGTTAATATTTATTTGTTGTGAGACCGTGTATTTCGAAAGAATTAAATCATGCTCGCATCAACAGAAACACACGTGCGTCAAACGCCGTATATTTTTTGTATCAGCGAGTTATCTGGAAATTAAAAAATTAAAATTTATTTATTCAATATTTATATAAAATATATCAATATTTATATAAAAAAGTCTAAAAAAAGCACAAAAAAACAGTTTTAATTAATTATCTCTAATTAATTAATTATTTCCAATTACAGAGATTTTCTAGTTTAAAGATTAAATATTTTTTATAAAATATAAAATTTTCTATATTTTTATTTTAATTTTTGCGCATGTGATTAGAGCGTGTAGATCTCTAACAATGTAGTTGAGGATTGTTTATTGCTTTCGAGATGAGGAAACACTAGACGAATATCCTTAAACTCGTTTTTTACGAGAAATAAAACTCAATCTTTGCCCAGTGACACAGATCTCCTTCAACAAACGCCACGGTAGAAGCTTTACGACTGTGCGAAAATGTTTGCGATTAAATATTGTTAGCGGGTTATTTGTCATGTAGTTGATGATCTCCCGCGACGTTCCGTAGAATGCTGATGTCCTCGAAAGACTCTCGTTTTCGACGTATTCTCGCAAAGTAAATAAAAAAATTTAAGTTGAAGTTCTTACCTATTTTTATATTTGGATGGAGGATACAGGTGAAGTTTAGTTTCTCAAATTAAAACAGTCGATTCTCTTTTTCAATAAGGAAATTGCGCTAAAGATACTACTCGAGCTTCTCGTAAATGATTTGTGCAAAAACATTTCTTCCGCGATCGTAAAAAAGAAATGTTAAAATCGCACACTGAAACGGAAAGGCAATGCATTACTATTTGCATTAATTCTTACTTTCGCATCACCGCAACTACAACTTTACCAATTAAGACTTTAAACCGCATAAGACAAGAACTATTTATTACATTTCTCAAATACAAACGGGGTTATTAATAATTGGCTATAAAGATTATTAAATGCTCATGCGATACGTGCAATCTCGCAAGCGATAAAGGCTCACGATTTAAGAAATTATTGCGCACTCTCGCAAAAAAAAAACTTCGAGTTATAGAAATATATTCAAGAAGAAAAATAATGATACTTGAACATATCTAAATGTACAAGTTAATTACGACAATATTAATAAATACGTTATTTTAAATTAAAATAATTACAATTTTATTTTAAAAAATGTTTCCTGAATTTCGGCTTAATTGCAAAATATTGCAGCACTTTTCCCAACTTATTTCTCCGAATGTATCAAAATAAATTTATAGCAGAACTTCATCGATCTTCAATGAGTAATCGAACGATTAATCAATTGCATGATACTGCCTCTTGCGGCACGCTGGGTTTCTTAATTGCACGGAGATTAATGAGAGGGCTTCTATCTTAACATTTTAAACGGTCGCGGCGTGTATCCATCTCATCGAGGTGTCGCGCCGAAATTTATCGCAATTCCTTTCCTGTTTCTCCTGCGCCGTTCTGTTACCGCCGGCGGTATGCCGGCAACGAAGCACGCGCGCACGCCACCGAAAAGAAAGAAAATCGTGAAAAACGAGCCGCCAAGCAGACGTCAAGCGGTCGGTCTTGACTTTTTCTTCTTAAGCAGGACGACAATTAGTTATGTGTCGAGAAAGCCGGAGACCTTCGTGAAGCCACGTAGTAAAGAAAAATTAGTTAGCCCGTTATTATCAACGTAATTGTGATTGTTGCTTCGTCGACGTCGTAATATGCTTGCATAGGCTGAGTAGGTCAATATAATCGAGGCCGTTAATGTGTGTGTTGTCGTATGCTTTCATCAGATAAAAATAAGATAAAACGACTAAAAATGCCTCATCGAGATTCATGCCGACTCGTTTCTCCTCGGATTCATTCGAATTTTTTTCTCAATGACGTGTTACGACTGCGCAGATCTCAGGGAAAAAACTGGGAAAGGACTTAAGGTCCGTTTATACATATCCGTACCGTATCCGTACCGTGTCCGTACCGTACCGGCAAGATTCGATATGAGTATTTACACATATCCGGCTCGCATCCGTGAATATTTTGAAACATCAGTCTTGAGACATACATCTGAACTGTGAACATGGCAGAGCTATCGATAAACGAATTAGCGGTAATAGCATTAATTTTAGACGACCGATATTTCAGATGTATGTCTCAAGACTGATGTTTCAAAATATTCACGGATGCGAGCCGGATATGTGTAAATACTCATATCGAATCTTGCCGGTACGGTACGGACACGGTACGGATACGGTACGGATATGTATAAACGGACCTTTATTCTTACGTGGACGAATTCTGTGGGAGATACATTTTTTTCTTTCGTCCACATAAAATGTGGATATTAAAGCTTATCGACTTGTTCCCACAAGCATTAAAGTTAGCTGAGATTTAATTAGGTTTTTTTTTTTTTTTTTTTTTTTTTAATTTTGTCTCTAAGAGAAAATAAAGAATCAATTAAGTTCTAATTAACTTCAAAATTTATGGAGTATTATCTTAAAAAGTGAGTATACGTATGAAAGTGTCTTCGTACCTTTTTCGATGCAAGATATTCCATGCCTCTGGCCACGCAGTATCCGAAAACCGTGAGATCCCTGGAAGTTAAGGCCGCGGAATCCTCGCTGAAGTTGTAAAAGTACTGCCTAGTACGGTGATCGCGCAGGTACGCGAGCAGCTTGCCGTACATGACGTACTCCAGTATAAGATAATGAGGCTCTGTAATCAGAGAAAATCACGCACTGTAGGTATCCTTTATATTTAATCATGGAACGGCGCATTGGAGCGTGCCGCATCTACGTTTCGTGCAAAAAGATCTCAATCAGCGAAGGATAACTCTTATTCATCAACTCTTATTCACAGATTCAAATGACTGACGGGATTTTTAGGAGGCGGTGAACGAAGTGGTATTATTCCCCGTAGACACGTATTCACTCGAGTGGCAGTTCGCTATTCACCAGGCACATTTCGCTGCGATTCAGCAAATTGAAAATATTATCGTACGTAAACAAAATGAAATTTCTCAATCGCGCTTTCCAAGACTCGGCGAATTTTTCCCGACTGTATCGACGTGAGTTTCGTTACAATCCCGGTAGAAATCGAAAGTTATAAATGTATTCGACGTGCTTGAGATGCGAATATAAACTTTTAATTTTCTTTCAATGTGTATAATTATATAATTATTTAATTATTTACTATTATATTAACACATCAAATATTAACATCAATACATTCTATGCTATTTAAGTGTGTGACAATATTCTGATATTTGAATAAATTATATAAAAATATTTTTGAGAATCAAATTTATTTACATTGTTAAATATTATTCGTCAATTAATTTGAAGTAAAAATTAAAATTAATACTAATATCATATTAATAAAATAGTACTTATTATAAAATTTATTTGATAATAATATAAAACATTGCTAGAATCATATCAGTTATATATAAAAAAAAACGTAAAAAATGGTGAAGATGTGAGAGAAATATTCAGAGCATTTGAAATTATTTAAGGACTTTGAAGAATCTTCGCTTGATTGTAACGTATGAAGCTACTTTTGTTGTGCGTTGCTATATATATTAATGTTAAAATGTACATTTTATTCATTTTTATGCCTTAGAATCTTATATTACTTGGTAGACCTAGAATTTTACTGTAACGCATTAAAATTTTATATATTTTAAAGAAATAAATGGTTTAGAATGTTCAAATGTATATTTTATTTAACTTTAGGCACTAGAATTTTATACTATAAAAATTAACAGGAAGCAATTTAACATTTTAGAATTCACATTCTCTTTACTGCGATGCATTAAAATCTTATATTTTAAATAAAGATATAATTTAGAATGTTAATCAACTGACATTATAAAAGTTAATTATTATAAAAAAATGTTTTAAGCTCTTCACGTCACTCTTCGAGTCACGGATCTGCGCCTCTGCCGATCGATATGGCACGCGCGCGATATAATAACTGTGATGAATGCAAAACTGTACAACTGCGTTCACGTTTCGTTTTTACATAAGTCATATTTCGCATATGTAATAATGTAGAAACGTGTTCGCGCAGCGATAAAAGCGAGAAAATAACAAAAGTGTGTATGTTCTCCGACGTGTTAGAAACATGTTAGAACACGAGATGTCCTTTCGGATTAGAATTTTTTTAATCTTCTGTCGTATGTAAATAATCTCGGGACGGCGAGTTGTAAACAAAATTGGGAACGCAATGGCATTGGAAATTTTTATACAACTTAATGATTTCTAACTCGTAAAGTGGTGTAGCGACGAGAGCGATTAATTCTATCGAATTCTAAAACACTTCGCCAGATAAGAACCCGTTAAACGAGGCGCGAAGTACCATCGTAAAGCGGAACGCGTACAAAATCGTGCCGTCGTCTCTCTTAAGCTTCCAGAGTATTATCTGCATGAAAAACTCGTGCCAAAAGAGAAGACGCCGCGTTTCTGGGCTCGATTTTAAAGAATGCCGCTTCTTAATGTCGCTCCTATTTCATACACGTCGCCGCGTTCGTGAAGGCAGATAAATAAGCCGAAACTCGATTAGGGACAAAGAGAAGAAACGGAGAGTGGCCAAATAAAAGAACTCTCTTTCTGCCGCGCGATTTATCGAACGGAGAGCGAATCTTTCAACGATAAAAAATTTGGCAACGCAATTGTAATCACATCTTCATCGAGTAATGAATGTGTTTATCACCTTAAAAATATTATTAGCTGAATTATATTTTTCCGGAAAAAAAAATCGATTCTTAATAAAATATTAAATTTTTAAAAGAAGTTAAAATATAAAAATTCGTTGAATTTGTAACATGGGTCACTCGGTTCTTCGACTGCTAATAATTTTCTTAGCGATCAAAGCGACTTGCTCAACGCGAGTTTTATTCTCCGAACGGTTCGAACGGTGATCGTAAAAACAGTTAAAAGACTTTCCTGTGACGGACGGAAAGAAATTTGGACGTGGCCGCAAACACAGGCGAGCCGAAATTTAAATGTCGTAAATCTCATGCGGTGGTCCGTCGTGTGGGTCGCCAGAGAAGAACTTTTCGCGTTCTATTGTGTGTTGCGGAGAGGACCCTTTAAAGCCCGCTCCCCGAGGAGGTGCGTCAGCGACGTCTGAAAGTTGCAGACACACCTCTGAAGATCTCGATTTTCTACGCCGCCACCATCTCGACCTTTACTGCGGTCACGATGACCGCAGTTTTATCATCGAGGAATGATGTTTGAGGATCCATCGAGAGAATTTTTTTCCTCGCTAGGTTTATCTCTCTCTCTCTCGGCAGATTGTCTCGCAAATGAGCGAGATTTCGGCGAATAAGCGTCGACGACTAGCTCTTACGCACGCATTCACGTTTGTTTTTAATGAAGGAAAATACTTAAACACACACGAAACTGATATCCTACTTGGTCATCAATGTTCTTTTAGTTCTTTCAGATTTTATTGAGAAGTTTTATTACTTTATTTACTTTGTTGAAGAAAGATTTCTAAAATGCAAAAATGCACGTGTAAGTTAGAGAAACTTGTTAAAAAAGAAATTACACATAGTTCTATTAAAATCGCTATAATCGGCTTAACTTTCTCAATCTCGGCGCATTTTAATTAGTACACGCAAATCATAATAGCGACTTAACTTCATTTATCGAAACAGATGAATAATAATGCTATTGAATTGTCGCACTTAAGTAAATTGATCACGCGACTGAATCACCACGTTGCTCGCTTTTTAATTTAGCTTTCTTTGTTCCGCGAACGGAATAATCGTCTCACGAGAATACCGATGACTTAATAGACGTATTGTGCCGTGAAGAAACGCGTCGCGGAGATGCGTATGGAAATTTATACGAACGATGAGAACGACGATATCGAGTAATGGTCTGTACTCCTTCACGGTCCATCCCGACACGTGTGAGATCGCCCGAGCGAACTTTTGATGTCTCTACCACAAATTTGTCTGCCACGAGAAATTTGCGCGCTAATCTACGCGCCACATCTTTTATTCATCAATTTTCTATTAAAAAAATTAATAAGAATTAAGAAACTACTGCAAAAAAAAATGTTTTAAATTAATTATCTATATTATTAAAATTTAAATTTCTAAATATCATAAAAGTAATATACATATATTTAAATAATTTTCTAAATAAAAATAAGAGATTAAGCATGATGATAACTTTCGGTAAATTTTAACGTTGCTTAAAAATAATTTCAGTATTTCTTGCTCAGAATTCTGTATATGCTTCTTATATACTTTTTTTAACATGCTCGAACGTGCGGGAAGCGAAATTAATTTCTCGCAATTTTTCGTAAGATCAATCTTCAGAAAGAGTAATTTACCGATGCAGTTATTCGCATGAAAATTATTTACCAATTCGTTGCGCACTTGCTTTCGATAATAAAATCCCGGCACATCAAAAACCTTCGATTATTCGGTCGGGCTTTATGGAAGCAGGATGTTGCGCCTTTTAATCAATCATGATGAAATTACCGAGAAATATACATCAATCTTTTTGTTTGCAAATTAATGCGATCATCGATATTTCTAAGCAATCTTACGAGATTTGCGAGGAAAAACGACTGCGTCGTGTCAATAAGAAAATTGATTCTGATTGAAAACTGTTAATAATTTGTTTATTCACATGTCGCACTTGTGTCCATAAAACCTAATGCCGAAGTGCCAGTACGAGAAAAACATTGGTAGATTGATTACACGGATTTAATTTGCAGCCGACAAGAGTTATGAAGTTAACTGTAGTTATCTATTACGTTGTACATAGATAATACAAATAAATCTTTCTGTGCAAAACAAAGCAATTCACACGTAATTATCACAATTACCATCTCATTTATCGTTTCAGTGAACACAATTATAAGACAAACGTTTTCAAAAACGGACCGTTTTCATGGAACTATCTTCTTACGCAGTGGTTTAAACATATACGAATCATTCAACAACAAGAAAACGCATCTCATACATGCAAATTGTGAATTTTCGACGTAAACATGCAGTTTAAAGAAACGATAAATTTTTTTCGTGACGTTTATAGCACGTCTTCGGCCTGTCTAAAAAATTGCAATTGATTAAATCAGACGCAAACGTGATCGAGATTGTTTTATTTCAGATTATTTAATTATATCGAAACGTGCCGTTTGCAAAAACTTAAATAATTCACTAGATCCCTAATTCGCCGTTCATCACATGAATTTCGATTGAATTGCAAGAATGACCAGCATCGTGAACGCATCGCGGCGGCGGCGGCGACGGCGTGCCGATTAAAGAAGTCACGTCCGACCGCGGTTCTATCTCTCCCTCTCTCCGGTGTGCAGGACTTGATTACTTAATTACCATATACCAGCGATCCGCGCATTCTACGAGTCGAAGTGTCGGCAGTTAAAACGCCATTAGTTTTTATAAAGTTTATGCTGTCAAGGCTCAAGCGCGAGTGGCAACACGCAAGGTCGAAGATAAGTGACGGTAATGAGAAAGATTCATCGAGTACAGTTGCGATTTGCGGCTGCAGGTGCAGCGCCGATTACCTCCTCGATGCAAATCGAGGTGGAGAACGCGCGCGGATGCGTTTCCGCGGGAAATTGCACGATGTGCGTGTCGCGCCGGTACGTGTCGGTACATGTCGATGCCATATGGTATATCTCTGTTCTCGGTTAATTATATCCCGTACGGACGAATGCGCTTCGTGCAATGGCAATCGAGGTGGAAGCAATACTTTGTAACGTTACAAAGTAATTTTACTTTAATTGAAAAATGTCGGTGTAATGATGGATATCACGTTTCGAATAATAATACTTGAAAAAAAAGTTGCTATTAGATTGTCAGTCGTTGCTTTTATTCTCATTTCGGATTAACTACAAATAAAGCTAAACGAATTTGTAAAAGCTAATTGAGATAAAATTAAATAGGCTACTAAATTAAATTGATTGAGCAATTATATTGTATTTTTTATTTCTTGAATATTAATTTATAAAAATTTTTATCTTTTATATCGTTTAAAGTTTATGTTACAAATAAATGTTGTCTGAAACTTACCTTCTTCGGTGCAGCAGCCCAAAAGTGTCACGACGTTCGGATGACTGCCCAATTGCTTCATGATTTCGAGCTCTCGATCCAAGTCTTCTTTTTCTCGATCGGAAGCGCCTTCCTTGACCGTTTTCACTGCTACTAACCGAGTCGTGCCTTGATGACCTGTCAAGTCGTCAGCTTCGGCCTTCCACACCTAATAATTCACAATCTCATTTTAAATGTTTACTAATATTTAAGATAGACTTTAGTCCTCTTCAAATTTTAACTTATATTTCTGATCTAATTTTAAAAAAACGTTTAAAATTTTTATCTTGAACGCAATAAATTTAAATAATACTAATCATCTATAAATGGTATCAATTTATCATTTTAAAAAATCAATATATAATTCTTGCGTTTATTTTGTATTATTAGCGATACTTATCGCCGTAATACACAATCATTCCGCGATGAGAAGAGATTGCACCAACTATTCGTTTCTATCATTGATTTATTAGAAAAGAATATCGCGATAGATAGATTATACGTTCCCCAAGTTTTCCCACAATCTATTTTACATAATCAATTCGATTATAGCAACATTATACTAACTACCCATTATCGTGTCTTATGAATATAACGGTTGAATCGCACATAGCGTAAGCCGCTATTAGACATGAATGCGCATGGAATTTTGCAAGCAAAATCACTTCAGCATAAAAACTGAGAGGAGAAGCCGCTGAATTCGTCGCGAAGATTATATTTCCGCGTGAATTTCAGGTATCTTATGAAATCCCGTCCGACAGTCGCAAATTACAGACTTATTTTTTTAGAAGAATGCCGCAGAAAATAATGCCTCCTCACCTGGCCGAAGTTTCCTTGCCCAAGGACTGTCTGTAATCTAAGCTTATCTCTAGGAAACTCCCATCTGGATTCCTGGGACGGCGGAGGCGGCGGCTTCTCAGCTTCGTGACACTGCGCAAAGAAACGAGACGAAAGTGTTAAGTTGCAGTTTGTCCAAGAATAGTAGCTAATTGATATATAGGGAAGTGAACGTCCGACGCGTTATTAGAATTCATTAGGCTCGTGTCTATTGCTGACGTAACATTTCCTCTACGCTAGAAAATGAACTTCCGAGATTTTCCATTGACGTATTCTCGTAATTTTCCTACGCGAATAATATGGTGCAACAATTTATTTGTTATATAATACCTAAGCTATATCTAAATACTTGGAAAAATTATTAAATGACACAGTCACAGTGGATGTTAATAATTTGTACAATAGATATTTATGGAAAATTAATTTCTTACCAAGTGTTGTATCCTCGGTAGCTTCGTGATCGCCTTTTCGATGGAGGTCTTGAAATCGCCGTTTTCGAGATTAAGAGCGTCCTTCCTGCAGCTTATCTCCGATGACGTGTCCGACTCTTCGAGCACCTGCATAAACAAATCAACGTCAAGCAAGTGCAATGCTGCATGCAGCACGCCGCACGCGCTCGTCAGGGAGTCGCGCAAATCGGTCGTCACTCCCGTTTAATTGGAAAACATAATGATAGTGAAGATGGATTTAGTTGCCTGAAGCATATTTCCACAAGTAATATTGCGAGAAAAATAAAATTTGATGTACGTGCTATGACCATGCAAAAATACGACATTGATTTTTTTATGGCGCGACGGCGATAAGATGTATGCAAATGACGTCCGAAAATAACGATCGAATGTACACAATTTTTGCAGACAAAATTAATAAAAAATAGAAAAAAATTTTGAATTTATTTTTTGTTCAGTATTAAAATAAAGGATCTCTTTTAATTGTTGGATAGTGATTGTCTCGATTAATATCAGAAATTGCAAATAGCTGACGCGAATACTGAACATTGTTCATTTAAATTATTATTGCTCGCTTCGTGACGCTATTCGTCGATATCGCTCGAGAATTATCGGAAGCATAACGCGTGTGATTACACGAGTCTGATTTATTACCAAGAAGCAAAATCGCTTCGAAAGCGCATTCGATACGAAACGAAATAAAACCCCGCGATGTTTTTACTGCTATATTTGCACGACGCAATATCATGCACAAGTTTCGAAGAAAAACACTTACAGCGAAGAATCGCTTGTGTTATATGAGAATCGTTGGCAAGCGGATCAGTTTGCCCGTCAACGTAAAATTTCAATCTCGAACACAGCGCCCGAATTTAGCGTCAGGCTGCGAGCGTATCCCGAAAGCGGGCCCGCCTATTTATTTGGCCCTTGTACCCGTCCCTCTTCCCTTCCTCCATTTGTATACTCCTTTTTTTTTTACCGTCCACGCGAACCTTTGTACCGCCATTCAGATTTATTTCCATGACTGTCGGGTTAAATTTAAATTTATGTTCGCGTTATTATTTATGAATGTCTCGGGCGTGAAAGAATTTCGCTTATGTCATTTCCGGAAATTTTGCAGCCTATACAGTTCTTTCCACTCTTGATCCTGACGCCAAAAGGTTATAAACACCAGTAAGATAAAAAAATCAATTTTTTTAATTTAAGAATATAATAATATTAACAGTTTTTTACAAAAAAAGTATGTAATTCTTTTAAATGTTATAAGAAAGAGAAAAATAAGACGTATAAAATATGAGCTCGCTAACAATACGCAAAATAAATTATAAATGTACGAAATGTAATTAATAATAAGTACATTCCGACACAGATATTCTCATTTTCCGACATGAGAAGATTTTCGTTCTTCGATGCTATCTTCTCGTCGGCGAAGAAAATTCCGCGGAAAAAGAATCATGAAAGACAATGAGTCGAACAATTTTCGTATTATCCAACGGCACATTTATTTTCTCATCACTCGGCGCACTCTGTCAATGATTCCTCGCTCAACGACATCATCGAGATCCCAAGATTATTCTGCATACAATGAACTTGTAGTAATTGCCGACCAGGGGGGAGAGTGTTAACTATTTCGTGAATCATCGCGGAGCCAGCCTTCGCGAAGAAATTACTCGATGACCGCGTTTGATATTTATTCACGATGTCACGGCCGTGATAATATAGCGTGGAATTTGTGAGAATATGCTTCGTTAATTGTAAACGCAACGATGTATTCGGTCAAATATATATCTTTATTAAATTTAATATATATATATATCTCGTTGCTCGTTACACGTATTTCTTACCGTGAATTAAAGTCAGCTTTAACAGCGCGGCCCTTTGAGATTGTACTTTACGATATCGGCTAATGACGACTAATGATCCATAACGATGGCGATTCAGCCGTCGTCAGCAACGGCGGTGTGCTGTCACGCTAATTATCAAAATGTTGGCGTAATTCTCATGTTCGGAGCCCGCGAGATAACGAATGCTGTCGGTTAATGACCGTATGATAAATGCGAGATGATAATCCTAGCCGTGCCAGTAACGGTATATAAGTACACTACTGTATGAACGCCGATTTGTGCCTCAGCACTCCGAGGTGCGTCAATTAAAAATGAAGTTACGCGCTGCACTTCTTCGTCGCTTTTCGGCTGTTTCTTTCGCTCGTTCGATAATTTCGACCGATTATTCGAGAGCAATTTTACTCTCTAATTAAATATTTCACGAGTTATATTGGAAGAAAATTCTTTAAAGAAATAAAACTGTTTTTCTGATTTATTTATAATCATCGATCAAAGAATTTCAATGTTTATTTATTAATCTTAATAAACTTGAATTTTTGTTCTTGAACCTTTTCTTTCAAACATCCCACTCAATTCGCATTCTCGGCTTTCGAAAAACGTTTGAGGAATGTGCGTTTTGCACATCGAAACCCTTCATTTAACAGCGAAATCAGATCGTGCCCGCGAGTTCTCGATTGCTATGCTAACTCCGAAAGAGAAAGACGAAATATCAAGCAGCGGCGCGAATCAGTCCAGAGCGCGGCGGCGGCGGCGGCGATTTGCGAATACTTTCTAATCCCGGTCTGAGTTAAAGTCGCTCGCTCGCGCGCGACCTGAAAACCTCGAACTCACCTTACGATTCCTAAGTATCAGTCTTCTGAGAATGAGCCCGACGCCGACGGCGATGGGAAAGACAACGAGAGTGGCCAGGATGTAGCTGACCACGGCAACCGTTTCCTGGGTGGCAATCACGTCACCGTCGTGCCGCTTCGATATCACCTCACTGATGTTCATCGACTCCCGCGGGCTCACCGCGACGGGCCCGTCGGCCTCGAAGAAAGTCCTGTTGAGCCCGCCGGGGTGGTACATTGTGCCGTTGTATTCCGGCGGGATCGAGTAGTGATAAGCGGGCCTGTACCTCGTTCTGTTGGCGGCGGGCGCAAAGGAGGATCCTTTGGACACCGGAGAGGCAGTGGTGTCCTGAGAGTTGCGATTTTCCTCGTGTTTATCCTTCCGGGAACTCGGTGTCGCGGTAGGTTCCTTGACTTTGAGAATAGGAACGGTGGTCGATGCACTCGCGCCGATTTCCGTCGGGCTGGTGATTGTTACTGGCGGCTCAGGCGTCTTCTCCGTTGTCGTCGTTGTTGTCGCCGTTGTCACAGGAGTCTCTTCGTTCCGCGACTCAGTTTCCACCGGAAGCACCACCCGCGGTTGTTCCGTGCCGCGGGCGAACCCGTCCATCGGCCCGCTACCGTTGAAAATATCCGACGTGTTGTACAGATGCATGATCGGCAGCACGTCGTCCTTGTCCTTCGATTTGTCTGACAAATTACGAGCTCGGACTTCCGGCGATCTTTCGCCGGATACGCGTTTTCCGTTCTCCATTACCGTAGACGTCGACAAAGTGGGCATTTCCGGTTTTCTGTTCAAGGTACCGTTCGAAAGACGAGTGTTATTCTGTATCGGTGGAATCGTCGTCGTCGTCGTCGTCGTCGTCGTCGTCGTTGTCGTCGCATCCTTAGCTCGGTACCTCTTTTGGATCTCTGAGGGATCCAGATTACTCACTTCTGGCGCCTTCGCGGCGTCCGACGGCCTCGAAGTGAAAGTTTCCGGAGCGACGGCAGCTTTTTCCACTTCTGTCAATATTCGAGGCGTGACCGGGAAAACTGGCGCCGGCGGTGTCGGCGTTGGCGTCGTCGTTGTCGTCGTTGTTGTTGTCGTAATTGTCGTCGCGACTGTTTCGTCGACCCGCTCGGTCACTGTCACGGTCGTCGCGACGACGCTATCTGCCGTCGCATTCGCGTCACTCGTTTTGCCCGACATCACGAGACCTTGAGCATCTTCAGCATCGCCTTCAATATTGTCCCAATCGTTCACACTCGGCGCGGTAATCATCTTTTCCGCAAGAACGTCGGACTTCTCCGCGTCGGTTGTCATCGCCGCATCGACGGCAATCGACGGATCGGTCGCGTCTATCGTCTCGTCGATCGCGCTCGAATTTCGATTCAAATTCCCCATGACGTTGGTCTCCGACGGACTGCTGTCACCCGGCACTTCGTTCACCCCGCTGGCACGCGCGACTTCCCGAAGAGAACCGATGCTCGGCACTTCATCGTCGTCCACGCCTTTCCCGCGTCTCGCGACCGTCCCGTTCGATGATCGATCGTTCGCTACTAATTTGTCCTTAGCACCGTCGACTTTCTCTCGATCGCCGGACTTCACCCTCCTGCTATTAGAATTGGAAGACGACAGCCCGCTATGAGAAGCCAGCACCCTGCGACGTTTATTCGTCGCCAGAGACGAGGGTTCGTCGTTGACGTTTGATCTCTGATTCAGCACCGCGCTCGCGCTCTTCCTGAGGAACCTGCGATCGTCAGCACCCTCCTGCTCGCTGGTCTGCGATTTCGTGTGGTTCCACCTGACCGATCCCCTGCTTCCGGTCTCCGGCAATTTGACGGACCTCGTCGGCAAAGTAGCGTTATCGTCTTCCGCTGTCGCGGTCGGCTGCGGTGTGGACCAGGTCGCGATCGGCCGTTGGCTGGTCGCGCGTTGTTGCTGCTGCTGCTGCTGCGGGACGACTTTCCTCGGTCGTTCCCCCACCAGGCCGCCGACAACAGCACTGGACGACGTTCCAGCAGCTGCGGCTGGCTCGACGGTCGCGCCGGCACTGAGTCCCGCCGACGCTCGCGCCGGCTCTATACTGGCACGAGGAAGCAGAAGAGGAGAAGACTGCGGCGGCGGCGGCGGTCGCTCCTGCTGCTGCTGCCGCGACGGTCCAACGCTCGTTATCTCGGCACCGCTACCAGCAGCACCATCTCCTCTTCCTCCTCCTCCTCCTCCTCCACCTCCTCCTCCTCCTCCTCGCCCTTCCTCGTCGCTTAACCCAGGTCCGGTGTAGTTGCGCAACAATCGCGTCACGTTCGTTATCGTGTAAGCGTACACGTGTTGCTGCGGATGCTGCTGTTGCTGTTGCGGCGGCGGCTGCTGCTGCTGTTGATCCGAGTCAACGGCGGCAACAGGTACGGATGGCTCCTTCGTCGCCGATGACGACGCTGCCGACAGCGGCAGTGATTTCGGGGCGACATCGTCGCCGGCTGACACGCGAACCGGTCGATCCGCGACAGGATCTTCGACCGGCTGCTGCTTAACGGTATTCCGATGCGTCCGCTCGTTCTCAATCGCGAAGCTCGCGAGACTGTCGTCCGGCACCACGATTCGCAGCGTCGACGACTCCGCCGCCCGCGACGTCTCGACGCTCTCGCGAGACTTGGATTTCGGCGACGTCGAAGTTGTCTTCTCGACAGCCGTTAGCATGCCCTCCGTTTCTTCCGCCTTCTTCGCTTCCGCCTTCACTGTGGTGACCTCCTTCTCGTCGTCTTTCTCGAAATCGTTTGTTTTTAGATTTTCGGCGACCCCGTTTGAGGCTGCGACGGTCTCGTTCGTGAATTTCACGCTGATTTCACTCTCCGCAACGCTCGTTTCAGCCTCGTCATCGCGCTGCCGCGGTATCTGGGTCGTTGTGCCCGCTTCGACGACGTGGGTAGCGGTTCCTCCCTCTCGCGTCTTGGTATCCGCGTGAGCGGACGGGTCGTCACGGCGGAATTTGTCGTCCACCGCGTTCATCTCGCTGCCGCTGCCGACCAGGCTCGACTCGTTGCCCGGAATGATGTTGGACACGACGTCCGCTGTAGGTCGCGACTTCCGGGAGTACAGACCGCTACCCGAGCTCCTGAACGTGTTCTTGATCCTCAACACTTGATTCTTCTCGACCGTCCGGCGTTCCAGCGCAATGTTCATCTCGTCGTTCACGATCTCCTCCATCGGCGCGGCTATCGTCGCGCTGAATCGCTTCGTGGAATATCTCCTGCGCGAGGAAGTCGGCACCGTCGATGTCGTTTCTACGGAATTGTTGTTGCTGCCGCTGCTGGTGACGTTCTGCGCATCCGGCTGGAGCTTCTGGCCGAAGTATAAGAACTGCGACATATCCTCCACCGGAATGTTGCTCTCCACCGGCCGGAAATGATTGTACAACGACTCCGGCATCGAGACGGTGTTCTTCTTGCGCGTTTCCGCGTCCCCCGATTTTTGATTCGTAGACATAGTTAGTATTGGAGCGATCAAAGACGAGGACATAGAAGAGAAACTTTCGTACTTCTCCGACGTCGACGGAGTTTCTTCCTTAGGCGACTTTGGAGTTTGCAGTTTGATCTCTAATTCCGTCGAATCGAGGTCGATCGATGCGACTTTTTCGACAGATTTCCTCGACGATTGCGAAGTTTCTTCTTTTATTAACGATTCCGTTCGCGCACTAGTGACATAAATGTTGTGCCTGGTCTCTTGGCTCTCAAGAATGTCCAGAGGATCTTTCGAGGTGGTGTCACCAGGTCGCGGCGTACGACTCGAAAGAAGCCGAGGTGGATCGTGCGAACGTTGGCTCAGGATCTGTCGCCTCCTGGCAGCGAGGATGTTGCGTAGCATCTGCTCACGTTTGGCTTTCGATGATGGAGATTCTGTCTGCAGAGATTTCCGTCCTTGACGATGATCTGCGGCCGATGCATCTGCAAACAAAAATGAAATCGTTGACAGATATCTGACGTTGTTAACAACTTTAATTGCTTGGAACAAATTTATTAAAAATATAATAAATATTAATATAAGTAAGTACAAATTGTTGAATTTTATTTTGATTTATCTTGATTGATACTTCGCAAAAGAGCATTTTATAAAATCAAAATTTACAAACGGGACAATTAATATTTATTCCGTCCAAAAATTTTTAATTAAAAATATTTATCCTAATTAAAAGTTTCAAGGGGAATAATTATTTATTCCATTCAAAAATTTTGAATTTAAAATAATTATCTTAAAATTGTCACGCGAAATAATTATTTATTCTGTTTCTGTTAAGAAAACATTCTTCTTTTGCGATTTGCGTGCGTGCGTTATTGTTGATGGTATGTTTTTATAGTTTGTATTTGTACACATGAAGGCCAAAACCAATGAGCCGAAACGTATGTACACATATGTGAATATATAGTAGAAATTCAAACAATCAAATTCAGCTCGGGTTCTTAATAACTTTCTTTTGCTTTGATTTTTGTAATTTAATAATTATTTATCCCATTTGAAAATTTTAAATTTAAAATATTTATCGAAAAATTATTTTTAATATTTGAAACTAAAATAAAAATTTTATATAAATAATTAGACGGAGAAAATTTTATATCAAAAATTACTATGTACGGCATTAATCGCGGACCGAAAATTTTTACTATGTTTCACGTGAAAAACATAGTAAAAATTTTTATAATTCCTTCATAGTCCGCGGCTACTACCGTACATAATAATTTTTTATATAAAATTTTCTCCGTGTACAATTAGTTTTTATACGTCGTTTGTGATAATTGTACTTTACTATTACCGTCACGGTACATGTTGTTAGATTAAAAAAATACGTCT
The DNA here is from genome assembly GCF_040581485.1 of Linepithema humile. NCBI lineage: Eukaryota > Metazoa > Arthropoda > Insecta > Hymenoptera > Formicidae > Linepithema > Linepithema humile. The sequence continues at coordinate 20,505,472 of NC_090128.1, read as the reverse complement.
TAGCAAAGTATAAATAATGCGCAGTTTCTAAATGCTAATTGAATATGGAACAATGACACCGCGCGTAATACGCTCAATTATAGTTCCGGTTCGTTCCGGCACAGTTCCAACGACGGAATTTTCTACAAACGAATTAATGCGAATCGCCGTTCGCAACCATCATTCATCATAGCGCCACGGTGAAAACCGGAAGAAGATAAGCCTTCTCCCTTTGCGCCGGACAACACAAACGCAATTAAGTTTACAATTATATTCACGGCGCGTGCGACGTGCGAAACAAAAAAAATTCTCGCGGAGAGGAGCTCTTTGTGTAACGGTGCTCTTCAAGATCGCGGATGGCCGAGTGGGTTTGGGATACGAGAGGTCCGGATTACCGTTACCTTTCACGGTGCCCCACCAAGCGTTCCAGCAATAATCGACCGTCACGATTGTAAAAAAAAAAAAAGAAAAAAAAACGATCTGAACCACGAATTCATCTCGCTCAAATTCATTCAAGAATCGAAATATCGCGCTACACCAACTTAAACTTGTTACAAACATTCCAATGTTAAAACATGTAATGTTATTTTTCAATATTAGAATAATTAAAATTTTGACAAAAATTACTTATTTTTTGCCACGAATTCCTTATAAACTAAAAGTAATAAAAAAAATGTTAATGCAGTTATACATCCGCAACATTCTTCCTTTGAGCAGCTCAGTACTCGCGCGAATTTTTCTCTTACCGCGCTTACACTCAAAGATTCCTCTTCGTGGTTTTCTCATGGCAAAATAACGCTCGCCGACATGCCTATCGTGCAGATAATGGGCGCTGCGCGTTTCGCTTTGCTTCGAAAATTCGTTCGTACTGCAAAATGCCGAAGAACGCGCGCTATAATCTCTACGTACAAGCATATTCCGCTGGTGGATCATTAAGAGCTCGCGCGCAAGAGTTGAGAAGACGATGCCGCGCGAATCACGAATTTATCCTCTCATTGTCCACGCAAGCGGGCCCGACGCCCGAAGCGAGCCCCCTCGAATCGGCAAAAACTCGATACGGCTGTAACGAGTTGAATTTACAGCGACGTAAAAGTCGAAGTTGTTAGCTCGTTAAAGCGGTTAAATGCGCTATTTTGTGACGGCGTGAATTTCCGAATGATTCTAATGCCCTGCGAAGAGGCACCGTAGATTCGGTGTTTACCATGAGATACGATGACTACTATGCCATCTCAGTTTTCACGATTCTTGCCTAACGACGCGTTATTCTACGTTATAACGTATTCTATGGCTTCGGAAAAGAATCGAAATTATAAACTTGAAGCTCAACTATGCGAGCTTCGGCGGTCTAGAACTATATAAGGATTTACAGATATTTATGACCAAGCTTAATGTAAAGATATTATTACAATGTCTCGGATAATAGAGAAATCTCGAAAAGAAGAATATCACAGAAAAGAAGAAGTGACTCTTAAAATAGGTATTTAAATAAAAATATGTAAGTATGTTTTATAATACTGCGTATTGAAATGAAGATTCTTGCAGAAATGCCGTTCAACTTCTTATCAAAAGCTGTGAGTATTCTGTCATATATATATATAGCAATCCAAGACACTGCTCAGACTCCAAACGAGATGCATTTCGACCAAGCAGATACTCCAAACGTGCAAATCGTGTCGTGAAACCCGCCCCGCTTATAAATATACACGAGCGTCTCGACAAAACTGAGCTCTGAATAATGCAGTATACTTTAATCTCGCTCGAAATCGCGAGAATTGTTGTCTAACTTTCTTGTCCTGCGCGAAATTTTCAAATTTCTAGAGAACGTAAGGTAGGGAATGCAAAAACGAAAAAAAAGAGAAAAAAAAACAATAAATATTAATTTTTATTACTGTTATATTAAAATTTCAATCTTTTTTTCCAATATTTAATGATTCTTAAAAAATCTAATTTAATTCAGCACCAATTTTCCGACCAATAAATAAAAACATAATTACGTTTCAGTACCAATTTAAATTAGACAGTCGCAAAAATTACGACATGCATCATAAAGGCGAGAGTAAGATGGATAGAAAGACAAGGCACGGTCGCGATGTAGGCGCGCGTCCGCGAATTATCGTCGCGAACGTGACCGCATCGTAATATTTTATGTGGACACGTGTACGGGGAAGGTCAGTGCTGCTTCTGTTCTTGTTCCGTGGGTTTCTGGCCTCGGGTCTTGACGGCCGCTGGCTGGCTGCCCGAGTGAACTACAATGCGGACACGTGAGATGACTGCGAGATGTGTCACGGGTTTGGAGACCGCGAGAGCACGGCTCCAGATTCGACGTGAGATGCGTGGGTCCGGACCGTTTCACTGTCCCACTTTTGGTGTAAGATACAGTTTGGTTCTTTCTCTTTTTTTTTCGTTTATTTTTTTATTATTCGTTTTGTTATTCGCGGCGAGCGCGTTCACCGTGCATGCGCTTTTAATAGCTTCCACGTAATATATCTCACGCCAACGATGCTCTTTGAAAAGGGGTAATTGTTACACTCAGACAATACCGAAGCTTCGATTGCGAAAGCGATAAAATATTAGTAACTGTGTAGCAATTGACGTATTCGCCACAGAGAGAGAAAGAGAGAGAGCCGTACGCTTTATTTTCTTATATTCATAATGTTTCTTAGAACGGCGTATTTTATAACTGAGTCATCATAACTTGTAGAGAATGTTTCACGCGATTTTTTTCATTAATTTATTAAACATGTTTTCACTATAAACATCGTAGATTAAAATTCTGCATTAAGTAAAATTTATTTAAAATTAACCGAAGATCAATACTTCATTATTTATCGACAACTTTCAAACTTAATTTAAAAGACTTTAAACGTTTCAATTCGTTTGTAACAAGTGTAATTATCGTTTTGAGTTCAAGTTATACAAGAATTGCACACCGTATGGCCCTGAATGTTATGCTATTCAACACATTATCAATAGGCGTTACAGATGTTTATTATTACTTCTCGCTTATTACGCCTGTTGATTGGCAAAAATACCGTTACGCACGCTGAGCGCGTAATAAAACTGACAATTTAAGTCTTAATAAGCGCGTCGCGCAGAAATTGCAGGCGAGGCCGCGACGGGCAGCGAGTCTCCAGATGCAGCCTCGTTAGCGTTAGGGAGTAAGGTTGGCAGTTGCGGCTTAAAGTGTTATAATGCCTGCAATGTGACAGTCCATATGGTAAATATGTCTCTATTACCGGTGCTATTATGTAACATTAAGCACGATGCGCCCGTTCTAAGATACTCTATAATATTGCCGCGCGACGCGCCGTTTCTCCACCCGCTTTCGAAACATAATGCCACTTGCCTAAGCGTGACACACACCGATAAATATTTCATGCCTGTAATCAGCCTTACACACGCGTGCAAGCGATGCGATTCGTAGAAACTGTGTGTATTTAGAGACACGTAAGAAAATCGCGCATAATCGATAGCATATTATCCAAGTTGTTTTTCTTCATTCAACGTGAGATTATTTTTCTTTCAAATTTGATAAAAATATTAATTTGTGTAACAATTTTTTATGTACTTTAATAATGTTGCTCTATATTTGTCTATATTTTCGTCGATAAGCAAATAATTGTCAACTAAATGTTCAAAAATTTTTAAATAGATCCTATATTTTTATTTCACATATTTATCACAAATTATAATAGTAATTATTCTTTTGGAATGTCTTTAAAAAATTTCTCCGTAATCCCAAGAAATATTTAAGGCGGTATTTTATTCCTTACATTTATAGAAGCGTACGAGGAACGGTCGAGACGGTCTTAATGTTAGCTCTCTTCGAGAAGCGATTCCCCAATGAGAACTGCTCTCTGAGCCCTCGCAATTTATATGTCTCGTTTCGAAGAGGTCGCTTTGTTGACCGGATTTTTAAGGTCGCGCTAGTCCCTCGTTGAAGATAGTCCTCCGGGCTGCTTTATATCTATGAATATTATCTGCGGCTTTATTCACGGAGCCTTGGCCCCGGCGATGATCTCGATGTCACGAGGACTCGCGCAATGGCTCAATATTACGATGTACCCGAGGGCATTTAGTCCCTTCGCATCGATGATGTGAAAAGGAAAAGGGCAGAATCACGATTGTATGGCACTTCGATGTGCCATCCTACCAATCGCGCCAATAAGTTGTGATCCGATTAAAATTGACCCTCATCAATCATTATGAATTAAAGTTAGATATAATAATTACTATAATAGAGTTATGCTGTTTGACTTAAATAAAATTTATGTTAATAATACTATTTTTTTACGCTATATAATTTTACAATTCGACATTTAACTGGAAAATCGCGGTGCAATATGCGAGATACATCGAAGCATGCAGTGCATCGACATGCAAGTGTTACGCGAAACGGCAGTTACAAAAGCGTATCTCACATAATACTAGCTTAATCGTCCTAGAATAATCTGCAACGAGCGTAACAGTATGCATGCTACCTGATCTGCAAATCAGGAAAACCAGCAGAATGAAAGCGGAAATGAAAGGCGAAAACCTCGTAAGATCCAGCCGAACAAACGCGGAAAATGCGCAAACAAAATAAGATTTCATTAGATTAAATTAAATTGCATTAAGCAATAAATTCAATTTAAAAACTTCTTACATCAATGCTTTAATGACTGCTTTCTTTATTTAGAAAATAAATAAGTAAACATTCTAATCATTATATAAAATGCTCCACAGAAAAATAAAATTACTTTAAAGTAGTAAAAATTATATTTAATGAAGCTTCACTGCCCAAATTTTATTTAAATAATTTATAGTATTGTTTCATCAAGTTTCAATACGAGTGAAAAGAAATACGATTGAAAAATTTTCTTACGAGATCGCTAAATGTTTATGTTTTTGTAGAAGGAAATAGAGCGGGACAGTTCAGCCGAAAGGAACCTGATTGCGATTGAATTCTAGTCGAACGCGCGAAGTAGATCGTGGCGAATGCACTGTTGTCCACTCATAACAAATAGCCGAATCATTCGCGCTGCGATCGCGTGCGCCTTATGTAACTGTTTTTACGGCATCGCCTGTCGTTCCGGCAATTTGAGGCAATCAGAGCCCGCCGGTTTAATGAATTCGTGATAATAATCCGGAAAAAGTGCGGACCGTTGCAACCGCTCGGCCGGGCCGTCGTGAAGGAAAAGCAGGAAGTCCTGCGATCCCGCGTGTGTTCTTCTCTAGCGAGAACACGACTCGACAAAAAGGATCATTTTCCGCCCACGCTTTCGCTACCACGAGACGACAAATCCCCTTAATCCGGCGTGATCAATGATCTACACGGCCCCGAGGTACGCACGCACTCTTCCTGCATGCCTTGCATGCACTGGCAAATTGCGACGCGTTGCACCCTCGTACGAGTATGAGAACGATAGCGAACGAGGACAATTAGTCACCGCTCGGCAGGATGCGCCTCTCTCGTCCTCCCACACAATGGACCGTCGATACCTTAGCACTCTTGCAAATTGAAAATTATTTTTCAGCTGGACAGAGCGGTTTTCAAATTAACAATGTTGACAAATTTTGTTCCTTCGCAATAATGTTAGCGACTATGTAATTTAATAATTATGATAATTGTATTAATGCAAAACAGTGATAAATTGCTTCATCGTCTACGTTCTTAATTTGTGTTAAGAGCACACAGAATAATGCGTATCGGAAATATTTCTCGGAAAAAATTGAAGTAACTCTTAAAATGATTGATATATGATTTACGGTCTTAACTGAAGTGGCTTAATATCGAAGCTATTGATTAACAATTAATTATTTTAGTGGTTATAAAAATTGTATTTAAAAAATTAAAAAATTTTCGGCTTAAAATACAAGTTATTTCTATTACAGTTAAATACCTTTTCTATACAAATTTTATAAAACGCTAAACTTTTTGTTGTTTCTAAACTTTAAATATTTTATAAATATTGATTTGATATTTATCTATTCCAATTATTATCTTTAATAATACTAACGTGACAATCAATGTAGACTAATTCAATATATTTTACTTATTGTATAATATGCTTTACACAAATTACGCATATTAGTCTGTAAGTGGTGTTGCTTATAGTTAGCAAATTCTGCAATATTTGAAACTATAAAGATTTGTGATAATGAAAAGAGTCCCTTACTAAAATAGTGACGTTGCTTATCTGTTTTGCAAAATTTTATTTTTCTGATATTAGCTACAATAATACGAAATTATTGACAAATTTCGATATTTCCATTTTAATTCTTTTAAACAATTACATATTTGATGTATAGATTACAGTTGCACATATATTTATTCAATACTTTTTAAACAAGGAGCAATGGATTATATGTTAAGTATGCGTTATTATATTCCTAATTCTTAATTTTAATGCGTTAATCAATTTCATTTTCATGTTTTGATAATAAAGTAACTTCCATTTCTTATTCTTAATATTTAATATTTATTCTTATATTAGTAATATTTTCTCTATTTAATTTTAATAAATCACTCTATTTAATTCTCTATTTAATTTTAATAAATCACTCTATTTAATTCTCTATTTAATATTAAAAAATCTAAAAAAAAATTAAATAGTGCGTTGGGTTTAAGGCAATTTTTTGAAATCTTACGATTAATACACAGTTTACAGTTTTAACCGATAGATGTCTATAATTTTGAAAGGAGCCCGATCAATTAACTTAATAGTTGATAAAATTTATATTGAAGAAAGTTGCGAATACAAATTACTACTTATAAAAGGTTTAGAACTTGTTAAGACTTATTAAAAATGTATTAAGACTAAAATCTAAGTAAAATTGGAGATATATTGTCCGCGTGTTTCTCGAGAGCAGTTGTATTGAATATAATACATATATAAATATTGAATGTATAGTACAACTTCGGGTGGTCTGATACTGTCCAGGAAAACATAACATTCTCTAGATTTAAGCTTCTAGATGTAACATCCTCTAAATTTCTCTAGATGTAAGCTTATTAGCGTTATAAACATAGGTTACGCTTATCATTAATACGCATGACTTGTGTCATTTAAGCATCTTACTTTCGCCTTAAAGAAAAAAAAAAAAAAAAAAAAATTGTCTTTATGTTTAAAAATGACGCTAGGGTTAAAAATTACAACTGTTGGTATTGGCGAATACAGGGATACAATTATAATTTAGTATTAATTATAAATCAGTATTAATTAACTGTGACAGTGACATTGACCATCCTTTTTGCAGAATTGTGATTTCATAGTTTTTGCTATTTTAATTATAATATAATACAAAATATTATTTAAAATTTTTATATTTTCATAATAATGATAATATCTTGATAATATTGGTTTTTATTTTTATATTTTATTAAAATTTTCTACTTTGCAGATTATAATTACACATTCATTTCCTACAAAATATTTTCAATGAATGACGACAGTGCATCTGGAAAGCATATTTAATAAACAATTTAAAATTTTGATTACATCGTGCAATTATAATTCTATATTCTTGTATTCTGCACAGCGATTATGTAATTTAATAATTATAATAGTTGTATTAATACAAAACAGAGTGATAAGCTTCGTTATCTCTATTTTACTATTGTTTCATCATCTATCGTTCTTGTTTCGTGTATTATTTTTACCAATAAAAAGAGCGGACAACCATTGCAAAATGTGTTGTTAAAATATTTTACAAACGCTACATAATAAATATGTCTTTAGAATAAAAAACGTTGAAGACATGAAATAATGAAAGTTAAAAATAATCAGAGTTGATAAGCTTTCTTTTATAAACTATTTCTATTATTAATAAGTAACATAGAATTCTCTGTGATTTTAACTATCGCTAATAATTGGCATAAAATATCTAAAAAAAAATTAAATTAAACGAGGAATAAATCTGCGTCAAATACGATAGATTTACCGCTCTTTTCCTCATCTTTCTAGCTGAAAAGTATCTGTTATTTTACACAGGGAGGAGTTGTTCATCTTCAGAAACATATTACTCGTACGAATCGAGAATGCAGTATAACTGATTGCAGGTTCACGACGTGGAACGTCGAACTCACTCGTAGCAAGGTCCCATTATTTAAAGCTAGTCAGATATCATCTGGGGAGAGTCGTCTTCTGGTCCGTGAAGGCGTACACAGTCACGGCGAGCACAATACGCTCTTTCGCGATGCGAGACCGAAATAATTTTATCGGATGGCAAGCGGCCGATCCGGTCGCTCATCTGTCGCGAGACATTTGTCTTCTCCGCTAACGACAACACTTGTAACAATAATAATTACGGATTGTCGCTTTTGATCGACGTAATGGATCGTTCATTAAATCGCCGGCCACGCGCGTAATCGATCTTGTTGTTTGCAATCCGAAATTCGCTCGCTCATTCTGCGCAAGTTAAATGAGGCGGAATCGGCACGAGAAAGACAATCGGCACGATTGCCGTTTGTCTAGTCGCTCAGTCATTATAACGATAATTATCTGCCGTACATAATTTATCGTCGCCGTTACTGGAAATGACACATTGTCGTTATTACAGTGATTACTATACTAACAAATTTGGATAATTACGATTTGCCGGTGGATAATAACGCTGTTTTTCGAAAACCGATAATTGCATCAATCTGAAAGAGTTGCGCAATAATAATCAAATGAATATCGCACTATCACATCCGGGTTAAAATGTTATTTTTAACGCTCGCACATCAAAACACCAGACAAGCATCGATCTCAAAGCGAAGATTCGATAGCGATCTCGATTATTTTTTTTTTTTATGCGTCTGTTATAAGCAAAAGAAATAGACTTTAATTTCTTCACGGACAATTCTATCTTTCTTAATAATAAACAAGAAAGACAGGTTTAATAACCTCTGCACTTTTCATGTAGGTCGTGTATCTGGGATCATCCGAAACGACGACAAAACGGTTGATTCATGGATCAGTTTGATCGACGAGCCATCGCGCAGAATTACCTTTTGCGTCGATCGATAGTGTGTACTTGTACGCAACAACACGTGCCGAGCAGCTGTTCGTCAATTATAGCCTTCGTGATCTCGTCTTACTATAAGAAGACCATGTTGCTTATTCTACAAAAAAAGTCTCTCAAGATCTATGCGATAGCTATTTTTCAATGATCAAAGCAATGTCTCTCAATAATATCGATGTATCTTAATTGCATCAATTATAATAACTGGAATAATATTCTGAACGTAATTTGTTCTTCTAATGATTTTTCTATGCAATTTCATCTAGCTTGTAAGTTTTTTATTTGATTTTCTAATATAATTCTATTTTATTTAGATCTTTTGTTTAATAATAGTGAATAAAATAGTTTTGTTCTAACTTCGAATATTTTAAAATATAATATTATATTATAAAATATACTAAAAGATAATAATATTTTATGTGCACTCATGTTTTGAAACTTTAGAATAAATTCAATTGTCAGAGAAATATTTGTAAGATAAAAATTGTTTGCATCCTTGTTTACATCCTTGTTGGCAATGTTTATAATTATGCAACGATTCTCAGAGACTCGAGACGCGATGATTCAGTATATCTTCTGTAGCGAGTTTTTGCAGAATTATAAAACAGACGCGTGTGCCGAGTGTAACGAGTCGTTTGCCTCGTCTTTCGTGAAGCGTGCATCCGTTTCCGTCGACGATCCACAGCGAGGGTGAGGTACGGAGGACACTCCGGTCACTGAGCACGCATAATCCCACGATAATTATGTAACGGATCACCGTCTCGATGATGATCTTCGACCGGTTTGAGATTCGCGGTCAAAACGTTTAAAAATTAAGTATATTCTGTCACGAAACAAATTATGCGTGTGTTATCCAATCAACAGTTCAACAACCTAAACGCTATAATTCTTAGTGGATATTTCACTTTCCGAATACGAGTATATAGTTAACTCTAATTAATAACTATAAAAAACGTTATAGTAAAATAAACAAAATATATTCAACGTGTATTGCAAAAATTAGATAAAATTTAAATATAACACGTCATCAAAGATTATGTTAAACCGATCGTAAACACGTTCGAGTATTCTTGAGAAATCTTGACCTGTAGCCACAAGTCCGCAAGTTCACTTAGCAACGGCGTAAAAAGAAACTGTCTCATTTAAATAATAGAATCTTTCTGGAATCGCGTGTTACATTACGACACTGAAATTATTATACAAGCACTTTTATTCTGTTCTGTTTTCAGTTGAAGCAAAAACATAAATTTTTCGCTAAATACAAATTTTTATTTATACTTTTGTGTATTTATATAAATTCACCATCTTTTTTAATTCAAAAATAATCTTTTCAATTATTCTATAAGTATGCTACAGAAAATTATACACAAGATATTTAACGAGACTGCCGAAATGTGATTAATTGACACGTTTGACGTGCGATGATGCGTGAACGAAAGGCAATCGGCCGAAATTCGAAGGTGACGAAAAAAGAGAGGCAGACGCGCTGTTTTCTGGACTATGATCTCTCGTTCCGATCAAGTCTCAAGGGTCACGGCCATCCCCAGCATTTCGCATAAATCATTTTGCGGCGTGAACACACACGTGATTAATCCAGGTAGCTCTCACACGCGGCCGATTACGCGTACATCGGAAGATCGTATCGAGCGCGGCCAGTCGGTTGCATAACGACCGCACGATGTTTCATTAAATCGTATGCGGATCCAAGCGGAAGACACACAAGTGCACTTTCGGAGTTGCGATTACGGCCGGAGATTGCACGAGGGAGAACAATAACTCAAACTACCGAACGAGACCATTTTGCGGGACCATTTCGACTATTCGAATCTGAATGAAATATTAACCTCAATCTTTTCAACCATCGATTTTCGATGCGAGCTCTACGATCGGTCGACGAATCAATGAAGATCTTTTTACGCTGGAAAATATTACCGAAGAATTGATTCGCTATGATGGAATGAGGATTACGACGATTACGTGCCTTAAGAATCTTTCGGATCAAACTCGCGCGTACGATTACGTGTTGAAGATGCTATCGTGCGGCCGGTCGTTACATAAGATTTCCAGAGACGCACAATGGAGCTTCTCGATGTTCCATTAAATCGTATGCAGATCTCGGGGCAACAATGGAACGCGGACGGTCGAATCGGCACTCGTAAAAAGTAGCCGGCCGTATCCCGAAACGCTTCCTGGATCGCTTCGATGCGATATCGAGGAAGAAGAAATTAGCATGATTTTTACGCGAAGATCGCGTAACGAATCGCTAAAACGCGCAAAAACGAAACTGTCAGAAAAACGCAGAAAAACAAGCAATTATTAAAAGCAGGCATTTAATATTAAATATTTTCTCATAAAAATCTGTATCATTATTTAATCGAATTTTATTAACAAATGGAACAAAATGTATTAAACAATCAAAAAATATCTCTTTTATTCAAAATTAAAATTATCATTTATATACGAAAATTTATATAAAAACATTATTTCAAAAATAAGCGCAAAAATGGTATTAATTTTTGGGATAAATGTAAAAATTAGTTTTAGCAATAAACTCACTGCGCTAATTACTTCTCGATTGCATTGAAACAAGCAGTGAGTTAAAGAACTTTTGCAAACGGTTAACTTTATATTCCTTCGTCATTTTCACTGCCTTCAGAGCTTTACACCTACTTTCAACAGAATAGTATGCTTGTTATACCTGTAAAATAAGATGGGCAATATATATTATAATGTACACACGCGCGCGCACACTTGCCTCATGTGTGTTCACATCAACTCGATACCGCCTCGCAGAGCCTAACGAATCGCGCGTGCGTGTAAGTAGCCGCGAATAATCCGCGCCGTGCCCGCGTGAAAAATCCGCGCGGTAACGTATGAGCGCCCGAGGGCACGGGTGATTGAATATAAATCATATAAATTGCGACTATCCAGAATTAATGTACACGGTCGTGATTTAAGGTGTTGCGCCTCTCCCGCGGCCGGTAATTGACGCGTTATTTCCGCATCCACCGTCCGGGACGTCGGGGCGAAAATTCATCTTCGCCGCCCGCGATTTATCCCAGGAGGATCTCGCGGTGGGCTCCTCCGTGTATCGATACCCACTGTTTTCTCGCGCGAAAGCGGGCCGCGCAATCACGATCAAGATCATCGACTCGCTCCCGCGAATGTAAGGCGATCCTTACACTGACGCTCCGCTACGATCCGCCGTCCGGATATCACGCGGACACGGAGAAAGGCCCACGGTGCATTATCATAGTCGTGCATCAGCGGGACATCACGATTCGTCGTATCGGCCTTTCTCATCGGGGGGACAGAGATTCTTTTCCGCGGTATTTACGCGGAGACGTATAATAAACGGTTTTGCGATAGGAACTTGATGCGCGAGACGCGGTATGCAATTTAGATTTTTCATTCGATTGTAGATAAATTACTTGAGATAGTAACGCGGTTGTTATTGGTGTAGCGGCGTGATAGCGTATAATAGTTAATAAGTAATAATACGTATAAAATGATGTAGCTGTAGCGCATTGTAAGATTTTGGCAATAATTAATATGTAAACTATTTGATAAGTCAATAATGTATATGAGATGAGTTTAAAAGCAGAGTGCACTCAAGTGCAATTAGTTTTCGCGTGTGAGCACGCAAGAAGATAATAATGCTTGAAATGCGAATGACATAAGATAGCATTCATTCGCGGATTAACGTTGCGACACGTTTCGTGCGCGAAATCGCATAAGTAGCGATCGCACGCTTGCGATACGTCAAGCTGTAAATCATTTTTGTACGTTGCAGCTACTGAAATTTATTTTAAAAAAATACGTCTAGTAATATTTATCTCTGCTTAATTTCCTGTAAATTAAAATTTTTTGAACAACTTGGAGGATGCAATTAATTATTCTATATTCTGGCGAATCAAAGTCACACGAATATGCATCGGTTTTTCAATAAATTTCCAATGAAAAGTAATGCACTTTACATGTCGCCGTTTTGTGCACACAGCGATCATTAACAATTACACAACGAGTGCGGCCGGCGGTATCGATATATAGTGCGGCATCGGTCTCGAGGGAAAGGAAGAATTATTTTCTCTACCCGGTACACACACGCGCAAACGGTTATGTACACACTCGGCGGGTTATGCTGAAACGCACGTTCAAGGTTATCCCACCAAGATCACGGTCGCGTCGTCCCGTGCCGAACAATCGCCATCAGTCATCGAACGATTCTCCGGCCGCATGCGTACATACGTACATTATTTGTAATTCGTGAAATCTTTTTGTTCAAAATTTTTTAATAAACAATAAGCGATGCCTAAAATCTTTAGAACATTAATCAGGACTATGGTCTTAATAACATATATTGAAAACCAAAACGATCGAGGCTGACTGTATAATTCTAAACATTTACAATTTGTTCATTTTTTTCGCTTCTACTTGTAATTTTTTAAATATTATTCAAAACTGATATACATATATTAATATATCTAGCTACAATTCTTAAAAGTTTTACATAATTTATTGTTCAACTTAAACTTTCAAAATAAATTGTTAACTTAAGGAGATTGTGTAATTAAAAATTTACAATAAACATGTTTTACACAAATTCTTTAAAATAATTTATTTAAAAATGATTAAATTAAAAAAAATATTGAGATATAAACAAAATGTGTGTGTAAGAAAATATTTCAGTCTATCCACGAAAACGAAACATTTAAATCAATGTAAGACAACAAATTCACTTGTCGCTCACATACGATCATATATCGATAATTGTTATAATCTCTTTCTTAGTTTGTATAAAAAATAATACCCGAGCATATAAAATTATTTAGTTTTTGTATTTTATCATTTTTAATGCTTAATAAATTTCTAATAACAGATATTTGCATTCTTTGAAGAGTAATAAAAAGAATTATGTTTGTGACAAACACAATTATCATTTAAAATAAGTATACATGGACGGCCATCTAACAACGATTAAATAACCTATTTTCATTATAGAATTTGATTTTATAATACATAAAATTGTACTTGTATTATATTGTAAAAATTCACACATTCTACTCTCTCTCTCAATCAATAAAGAAATTAAATAAATCGAATATTTTATTTCATAAATAATTAAATTTATTATATACATAAAATATTAATTTTATTTGAAAATATTATATATTCAATATCACAATTGCGTGGCAATTTAATTTTTGTACTTTATGTAGATATGTTCATTACATTTTTTAGTTTCTATTCTCATCCATCGATAAGTAACATCAAGCTGAGTGTGAGCTTCTTAAATGCTGTTTACATAGCATAAAGTGTGTATGTCACCAATATCTTCCTCAGTATTCCATGACTGTTTGATATGGAAACATCGTGAATAGGTGTATATGTCTCTTAACGTTCACAACTGGAAGTGGTATTAGACGTATTATTCTTACAAAATTGCGAATTGCGACAAACTTTTCTATTTTAATTAATATATGAAGGTGAGTAACCAACAAAGAAATATTTTTTGTTCTATATTTCTTCTATATTTCACTTTAAAAATATAGAAGAATACATATAAATCACGAGTATAGTTCCAGTTTCTCCAAAGCACATATTTCAGAATCACCGACATTATTGATGTTTCTCCTAACATTTGTTCTTTTTTCTTTACATAGCATGACGAGGTACACAACGATTAATTGCATTCGTCGAAGAAATTATTTTAACATTTATCATAAATTTATTAGGAATGTATTAGTTCGATATTTCTAAAATCAACAGTTATATTTTTCAATTTCAAACAATTTGGATAATATTTTGCATACTTTAAGTATATTCCTGAGAAAAACAAACAAACTACAAAATAATTTAAAAACTATCAATTTCTGTTGTTAAAAAAATATATACATGCTACATATATGATAATTACGTCCAGCTTAAAGAAACAATTTTTAAATAATTGAATCTATCTTATTCGTCTAAGAAAATATATGCGTTTACAGCCTTGTTGTCTGTAAAACATATTTTACTTTTTTTTAAATTAAAATTACTGTTATTATATTTATATTCAAAAATTATGTATATTTTATATATTCTGCGTTCTATTTCTATGTTTAAAAACAAGTTTTCAGTGTATATTATGTTCCTTACATAATTTTTTGATAAATCTTTTTATGGCATGAATAAATGCAATTTTTTTCAATATTTATCTTTTCTTGTTTTATAAAAATTAAGGACTGAATGTTGCATATGTTTTTCTTTTCTTCTAACTACAATGTTTTCTTACAGATTAGAATTCAAAATTACATTAATATGGCACTCCAAAAAATTTTATTAAATGGTGGATTAGTGTTAATCGCTATGAGAATTATTACTCTTTCCAATGCTAACAATACAGAATATGGACAAATTGCTAATAATACACAACATACACAATATAAACTAGTTGATAACAATACGTTGGAACATGTATGGATTGCTACAATACCGAATAGAAACAATACAGAACCTAAAAAAATACTGATACGAATTTCTCATAATACAGAACATAAAATAATTCCTAATAATACAGAGTATAATCAAGTTGCTAACAATACAAAAGATGAACGGATTGCTAACAATACAGAATATCAACGGATTGCTAACAATACGCAATATGAACAAATTGCTAATAATACACAACATACACAATATAAACTAGTTGATAACAATACGTTGGAACATGTATGGATTGCTACAATACCGAATAGAAACAATACAAAACCTAAAAAGATATTGCTACGAATTGCTCAAAATACAAACCATAAAATAATTCCTAATAATACAGCATATAACCAAATTGCTAACAATACGAAACATGAACGAATTGCTAACAATACAGAATATCAAGGGTTTGTTAACGATATGCAATATGAACAAATTGCTAACAATACTAAATATAAACAAGTTGCTAACAATACGGAATATGATACCAAATATACCGAGATAAATTCTAATTTGTCGACTAAAGATAATGAATATAACAAAACTTTAAAACTATATCAACAAATGACTAACAATACGAAATATGAACTGATTGCTAACAATACAGAATATCAACGGATTGCTAACAATACAAAATATGAACGGATTGCTAACAATACAGAATATGAACGGATTGCTAACAATACGCAATATGAACAAATTGCTAACAATACTAAATATAAACAAGTTGCTAACAATACGGAATATGATACGGAATATACCGAGATTAATTCTAATTTGCCGACTATAGTACCGTCCCATTATAATGTCAAAATACTACTTTACTTTAAGGACAATCTTTTATTCGGTGATTGCAGTATTAATATAAACATTAACCGTCAATTGGAATCTATAAAGCTAAAATCCGTAGCCATTCGTATAATTGAAGCAATCTTGATTCCTAATAAAAATACAAGTGTGTATCAATTTTCTTCATTCACCAACTATAACGACATTCTTACTATTAAGTTTGATAAAGAGATATCTCCTGATACATACACTTTAAACATGACATATATGCGTGTGATACATAAACGCAAAAGTCCAATCCAATCTGTATATCAAGACAAACTAGGAGATCAAAAGTAAGTTAAAAATATTTGAAATATCGTTGTACTGTAAATACTATACGTTATTATTCTTTGCCAAGTATTTTTATTGCATTCATCATTAATTAGACTTGCTATTCTAAAAGGAATTTAAGAAATTATTTTTGAAGCATCATGCAATAGTACACCAAAAATTGGTCAATTTCCACACGGAGAAGTATACTCCGAATTATCACACGCGAGACAGCGAATTATAAAATATCTTTATGATTATTGAATCTTAATATTTTCAATCAAATTATGATTAATACTATATCCTTTATCTAAACTATAGCATTAAAATATTATAGGTTGAACCAAATAGGTGTTGAGGTAATGAAGGTCCGACAACTATTTCCGTGCAACAAGTTAAGCAATTCCACAATTAAGATTGCCATCAAACATGACGAAAAATATACAGTTTTATCAAATATGCCTATTCGAGTACGAAATAAAGCTGCTAATGGCATGATGTGGACTGACTTTGACGAATCTTCACCAATGCCTGTGCAACAGATAACGTTTGTGATAACCACATTTACTAATGTTTCTAGTCAGTTTGCAAATGTTACCATATGGTGCAGACCAAGTGTTTGGATACATGTTCTTTATGCAAAAGATGTTCTCGAAGAGGTTGTGCCTTATTTTAAAGAAAAATACATGCTAAAATTATCAAAATTGGATATTGTTGCAGTCTGGCATCGTCACGACTATAACATTACGACATTGGGACTCATTTTGCTAAGGTAATATTAATCATCAATGGACATAAAATAGTAGGGTTCTCTCAATAATGTTTTAAAATTAAGAGTTAAACACACTTTTATGTCAAGATATTAATTAAGAAACAACTAAAATCCATAAAATGACAGTTGCATTATGCACTGAAATCTTTTTAGACTTATGTCTTTATTTTTAAACTTGTATTTATATTTTTAACTTATTCTTTATTTTTAAATTAATGTCTTTATTTTAAATAAAAAATTAAATTATTTTTTACGTCAAATTAGATACATAAATACTTCATATTATATAATACATAAAATCAGATTTTAATTCAGATTTTTACTCCTAAACTGTTTTTTACACTGTACATATAAAACAATTGCTAGAAAATCTCTTTTATTGAATTAATTTTGTTATTGATATTGAAAGAACTCACCAAATGTTTCTTTTGAATATTAAGCTCATTTTCATCCATGACGTTATTTATGTAAAGTGTGCCGAATTCTTCTTTGTCGTTTGTCATTTTTTTCTTTATATATACATCTGTATGCTATCATGTAGGTGAACATTTGTTACCTCTTGATTTTATACACAAATTGTATTGCATTGTTCATCAACAATAAGTAGAAATAAGGACACAAAGTTATACATTAGTCTTTTCTGCAATTATTATACATTAGTCTTTTCTGCAATTATTAAAAACATTCAACGTAAGTCTGTTACTTGAAAATAATTTTTAGGGAAGCAGATATTATTTATAATGAAGACTTGCATTCCGTTATACGCCGAAGGGAAGTTGCGCACATAATAGCGCGTCACTTGGCATTTCTTTGGTGTAATAATGTGATAGTTTGGTTTAAAAATGGTTTTGCTACATTTGTCGGAACGTATATCTTGGATCAGGTTGTGTTATACCTTTGCAATTGTTATATTACAATTTTATACATTATAATAAACAAGCAAAAAAGTTTAATAGCAACGATCGACAATATCAAATGCTTGTTGCTGAAGCAAATACTTTTCAATTAAATATTAACTTGATCATACCAAACTTTCTAGATATACCAAAATGATCACATAATGGATTTAATGGTCGTGCAAGCATATCAAGATTCTTTTCGTTACGACATTCCTTCTAATAAAGAATTGAATAGCAGTAACGCCGTTGAAATCATTTCATGGTCTCGACTACATTATCTAAGATGTAAGTTTCAGTAAATATGATTAAAACCTATATGTCATTATCATTTTATTTTGTAAAGTAGATATAATAAAAAAATAATGTGATAATTGTACGTAAACTCACAAATATTACATAAAAATTTAACAAAAGTTTTATTTATGTTATATTATAAAAATTTAAATAAATATGAATAGTGTTGTATATAATTCAAAGTATTAACAAGAAAGTGTATTGACAATTTCTCACAAATTCAGAAATATTACGAAAAAAAATTTAAGGAAATTTAATTATGAACAAACACGACTATTATTTACTTATATAAAATTGATGATAAAATGATGAAGAATTTTCATTATTAAACAAAACATAATTTTAATTGTCACAGCATTTATACTATGGCGCATGTTTTACC
The DNA here is from genome assembly GCF_040581485.1 of Linepithema humile. Lineage (NCBI taxonomy): Eukaryota > Metazoa > Arthropoda > Insecta > Hymenoptera > Formicidae > Linepithema > Linepithema humile. Next base: position 20,486,586 of record NC_090128.1, on the reverse strand, counting down.
ATATCATGCCCGATGTATTCTGGCGTGGTATCCGTACATATATAAACAGGAAGTGAGTAAGAATACCATATTGTAATATAACAATTATTTAGGAAAATTGGGCATTGCATAAAATAACGTATTTGCATTATTGTAGAGAGCAGTGATATAAACTTTGATATTTTTTGAAAATTAATATTTAGAATTACAAAATTAAATTTAAAAAAATCTTATTTCTTTTTTAATTACAAATACTCTATTTACATTAATAGATATCGAGATCAAAAATTAGTATTAAAAAAAATCTTATAAAAATATAGTTTTGAAAATCAGCAGTTGCTTTGAAAAGCCTTGAAAATAACATGTTGCGACTAATAATAATTTCTATCGAGATTGACAATTTAATTGAAAAGGAAATATAATCCGACTTGAATATAACACTAGGCAAAAAGAGTTTATCCTGCAGTCTGTGAAAAAAAATACCTTATATGTATATACCATATTATGTATACTTCATAATATTAATATAGATTAATATTTACATAAATTAAATAGTAATTTTTTATTTACTAAACAAAATAATTTCAATGTTTATTTTTATATAATTTTCAATTTTTTAGCTCTACTTATGACATGACACCAGATTTATGGGCCATTATGCAATCTCTCTATACAGAAAGCAACCCGAAAAAAACCCATAATCTTTTTTTTAAATTGAAATATTTAATATATACATGGAGTTCGAAGAAATATTATTTTGTTTTAAATGTGATGAAACTTCATACTGATTTGCAATATTTCGATACATTAATAGGCTACACTCGATCCCCCTATATAATAGAAAATGATAAGACACTAACTTGGATACCTGTAACATATACGTTGGAATCGTCTCCTAATTTTAACACGTCTGGTGTTTCGTCTTGGATATCCACAGAAGATATCACGAGATATTCAGGTGCATACGCAGGTGCATTAATTCACCACAACACTAGTATAAAGAAATGGATTATAGTCAATATACAACAAGCTGGTAAATATAGAAAAATTAATATAAATATGCGTTATCTTTCTTAAGTAATTAACGTTTTAGAAATTATAAATTTATTTGATAATTGTTTATAATTACATAGTGGAGCTCGATTGTCTGAATTTGTATCTATTTTATGAAGTGCGTAGTCCTTAGTTACAAGAACAAGATTATAATCGTCTTGTTTATTAAAAAGTTATAAACAAAAGAAATTTCACAAATTATACGTAATTTTCGAACACCACGTACTTTTAACGTACTTTTAGCAAGTTTCTTATTTCAACGTACACTTTTTAAAATTGTTCTTTAAAATTTTTTAATGAACAATGAGCGACGTCTAAAATTTTTACGACATTAGTCAATACTATGGTCTTAACAACATAATTAAAAACCAAAACTATCAAGCCTGAATGTGTAATTATAAACATTTACAACTTGTTTTTTTTTTGCTTCTATTTAGAATCTTTAAATATTATTCAAAACTAAAAATGTAAATATATAAATATATCTAGCTATAATTATTTAAAAGTTTTACAAAATTGCTTGTCCAACTTAAACTTTCTAAGTTAATTGTTTGTTTAAGAAGAATAAACAATTAACAATTTGCAATAAACATGTTCTACAAAAATTCTTTAAAATAATTTATTCAAGAATAATTAATTTAAAAAAATATTTAAATACAATTAAAACTTTGTTGTGTGGAAGCATATCTTAATAAATTCTCAATTAAGAAACTCTAATAATCAAAACATTTATTCCTCTGTACAATAGGATACTATCGCGTCAATTATGATGTTGGAAACTGGCAACAGCTTATGCGATACTTAAACTCCGATGATTATAACAAAATACATATTCTTAATCGTGCTCAAATCATCGATGACGCATTTTACTTCTTTGTACAAAAACAACTCACATACAACTTGTTTTGGAATCTTACGAACTTCGTAATACGAGATACTAATTTTGTTACATGGTATCCTATGATTAAAGTTTTCGAATCTTTTACTTGTATGTTTCCACTTGAATATGGTAATTTGATAATGGTAGGTAATGATAGATTTCCATAAAAAAAAGTTACATTTTACATACTAAATGAAATAAAATATATTAAATAAACGAAAATAAACAGTGTTAAATTGAAGTTTAACAATTTTTAGGAAACAATGAAAAACAGAATAGATGGACTTCTTACAAAAATAGGATACTTTGACGAATGGACAGACCATACTCTCACTATATATTTAAGACAAGAAGCTGTAAAATGGGCATGTATTCTTGATATTTCTGAGTGCCGAAGAAATGCTGCTTCGAAATTATTAGAAGAGTTTAAATATTCTGAAGACAACTCGTAAGCTACTTTATAAGTATAATATTTATTTCATCAGAATGTTGTTGCATTTTTGTATCATACTGAATAAATTATTTTATAATTAAAATTTCAAAATGTAAGCAAATTTGTAGCAATAAGATATTTTTTTGTGATGCAGAAATTCGATGGAGATAAAACGAACATACTGTCATAATTTAATACCAATGAACCACGCTATATGGAACGAGATATGGGAAAAATGGAATGCAACGTTTGATGAAAAATTTTTAGAATACCTATCTTGCTCTGAAGATCTTGCTATCATTCGCCATTATTTAACGGAATTAATACAGCGCAGAGCTCAGCCCGAATATGTTAATGCATTTTTTTTTAGTGTTGCAAAACATGCAAAAAAAGTTGAACTGTATAATTTTGTTTTCAGTATTGTTGAAAAAGTTACTTTCGATTCAAATAGGTAATAACATTTTTCTTTAAATATACGTCTCTGTATATATTTCTTAATCATTTATTATATTATAATAATTATTTATTAATATTTGTTACAACTATTAAATTTATCAGTTTTTTAGTTTTTACTTTGTTTTTTTAGAAAAAATGACTTAATTGCAACATTCATTGTAATTATTACACATGTGCACGAGCAAAAGCACATGAACGAGGTATGCTTTCTGCACTTTACACTAACATACCCATTTCCTGGTATCTAAATATAAAGCTTTATGTCTACATATATTTATTACATATATGACATATTTGATGTGAATTATATATACAATACTATGCACTGTACTCTATCAAATTGCAATGTAGAGATCTGTATGTGATATTATTGAATTGATATTATTAATATTATTAAAAAAATTTGTTTTAGATAACCAAATATTCATCGAAAAAGCGATATCAAATAGCAAGAGATGTTGAAAAAAAAATAAAGAAACGAAAATTGGAATACGTAAGACTTGTCAACAACTACGGGTATTACTTAAGTATCAGTAAATATAATAAATAACAAAACATTTAAATCAGTGGAAGACTTACTTCATTGTTTCTCAGGCATAATCATGTATCGGTAATTGTTGTAATTCTCTTTCTTCGATTTTATTAAATAATATCTAAGTATTTATAATTATTTAATTTTTGTTTTTAATTATTTTTAATACCTTTATATTATTGCTATTTTTAATGCTATAAATTTTGAATAACGCAGATATTTGCATTCTTTGATGAGTAATGAAAAAGGATTACGTTAGTGACAAAAACAATTATCATTTAAAATACGTATACAAAGGACATGGACGGACATCTGACAACGATAAAATAGCCCATTTTCATTAGAATTTAATTTTATAATACATAAAGTATTTGTATTATATTGTAAAAACTAAAACTATCTACGCTCTCAGTCAATAAAGAAATTGAATAAATTAATTTTTTTTGTCATGAATGATTAATTTTATTATATACACAAAACGTTAATTTTATTTGAAAATATTATATATTCAATATCACAATTGCGTGGCAATTTAATTTTTGTACTTTACGTATATATGTTCATTACATTTTTTAATTTCTATTCTTATCCATCGATAAGTAGCGTCATGCTCAGTGTGAGCTTCTTAACGCTGTTTACATGGCATAAAGTGTGTATGTCACCGATATTTTCCTCAGTGTTCAATGATTGTTTGATATGGAAATATCGCGAATAGGTTGATATGTCTCTTGACGTTCCCAATTGGAAGCGGTATTAGACGTATTATTCTTACAAATTTGCGCATTGCAACAAACACTTCTATTTTAATTAATATATATAGGTGAGTAACCAACAACAAATAATTTTTTGTTCTATATTTCTTCTATATTTCACTTTTAAAATATAGAAGAATACATATAAATCACGCGTATAGTTTTAGTTTCTCGAAAGCACATATTTCAAATTTACCGACATTGATATTTCTCTTAACATTTGTCCTCTTATCCTTACATTGCATGACAAGATACACAATGATTAATTGTATTCGTCGAAGAAATTATTTTAACATTTATCATAAATTTATTAGAAATGCATTAGTTCGATATTTCTAAAATCAACAGTTATATTTTTCAATTTCAAACAATTTGGATAATATTTTGCATACTTTAAGTATATTCCTGAGAAAAACAAACAAACTACAAAATAATTTAAAAACTATCAATTTCTGTTGTTAAAAAAATATATACATGCTACATATATGATAATTACGTCCAGCTTAAAGAAACAATTTTTAAATAATTGAATCTATCTTATTCGTCTAAGAAAATATATGCGTTTACAGTCTTGTTGTCTGTAAAACAAATTTTTTTTTAAATTAAAATTACTGTTATTATATTTATATTCAAAAATTATGTATATTTTATATATTCTGCGTTCTACTTCTATGTTTAAAAAAAAGTTTTCAGTGTATATTATGTTCCTTACATAACTTTTTGATCAATCTTTTTATGGCATAAATAAGTGCAATTTTTTTCAATATTTATCTTTTCTTGTTTTATAAAAATTAAGGACTGGATGTTGCATATGTTTTTCTTTTCTTCTAACTACAATGTTTTTCTTACAGATAGGAATTCAAAATTACATTAATATGGCACTCCAAAAATTTTTATTAAATGGTGGATTAGTGTTAATCGCTATGAGAATTATTACTCTTTCAAATGCTAACAATACAGAATATGGACAAATTGCTAATAATACACAACATACACAATATAAACTAGTTGATAACAATACGTTAGAACATGTATGGATTGCTACAATACCGAATAGAAACAATACAGAACCTAAAAAAATATTGCTACGAATTTCTCAAAATACAAAACATAAAATAATTCCTAACAATACAGCATATAACCAAGTTGCTAACAAAACGAAATATAAACGGATTGCTAACAATACAGAATATCAAGAGATTGCCAACGATATGCCATATGAACAAATTGCTAATAATACTAAATATAAACAAGATGCTAACAATGCGGAATATGATACCAAATATACCGAGATAAATTCTAATTTGTCGACTAAAGATAATGATGAATATGCAAATGAATATAACAAAATTTTAAAATTATATCAACAAATAACTAACAATACGAAACATGAACGAATTGCTAACAATGCAGAATATAAACAAGTTGCTAACAATACGGAATATGATACGAAATATACCGAGATTAATTCTAATTTGTCGACTATAGTACCGTTCCATTATAATGTCGAAATACTACTTTACTTTAAAGACAATCTTTTATTCGGTGAATGCAGTATTAATATAAACATTAGCCGTCAATTGGAATATATAAAGCTAAACTCCGTACCCATTCGTATAATTGAAGCAACCTTGATTGCTAATAAAAATACAAGTGTGTATCAATTTTCTTCATTCACCAACTATAACAACATTCTTACTATTAATTTTGATGAAGAAGTATCTCCTGATACATACACTTTAAACGTGACATATATGCGTGTAATACATAAAGATAGAAATTCAATCCAATCTGTATATCAAGACAAACTAGGAGATAAAATGTAAGTTAAACACATTTGAAATATCGTTGTATTGTAAATACTATACGTTATTATTCTTTGCCAAGTATTTTTATTGTGTTCACTATTAACTTGCCAGAAACTACATTATAAAAGAACTTTAAGAAATTATTGGTAAAGCATCATGCAAAAGTACACAAAAAATCTGTCGATTTCCCCAGACGTAGAAGTGTACTCTGAATCATCACACTCGAGACGAATTATAAAATATGATTCTTTATGATTTTTAAATCTTTGTATTTTCAATAAAATTATGATTAATATTATATCCTCTATCTAAACTATAGCATCAAAATATTATAGGTTGAACCAAATAGGTGTCGAAGTAATGAAGGCCCATCAACTTTTTCCGTGCAAGGACGAGTTAACGAGCAATTCCACAATTAAGATTGCCATCAAACATGACGAAAAATATACAGTTTTATCGAATATGCCTATTCGAGTACGAAATAAAGCTGCTAATAGCATGATGTGGACTGACTTCGACGAATCTTTACCAATGCCTGTGCAACGGATATCGTTTGTGATAACCACATTTACTAATGTTTCTAGTCAGTTTGCAAATGTTACCATATGGTGCAGACCAAGTGTTTGGATATATGTTCTTTATGCAAAAGATGTTCTCGAAAAAGTTGTGCCATATTTTAAAGAAAAATACATGCTAGAATTATCGAAATTAGATATTGTTGCAGTCTGGCATCGTCACGACTATAACACTACGACATTGGGACTCATTTTTCTAAGGTAATATTAATCATTTAAATCGAAAAAAAAATAAGGTTCTCTCAATGTTATAAAATTAGGAGATAAATATATTTTTATGTCAAAATATTAATTAAGAAACAACCAAAATCCATACAATGACACATGCATTATGCACTAAAATATTTTTAAACTTATGTGTTTATTTTTAAACTTATATTTATATTTTTAAATTACGACTTTATTTTTAAATTTATTTTTATTTAAAAAAAAATTGAAATAATTATTCTTTACGTCAAATCTGATATATACGTCATACTATATAATACGTCAAATCAGATTTTAATTCAGGTTTTCACTACTAAAAGCGTGCAAAATAACTGTTTTACGCTGTTCAAATAAAGCGATCGCTATAAGATGTCTTTTATTGCATCAATTTTGTTATTAAAATTGAGAGAACTCATCGAAAGTTTCTTTTGAAGCTCATTAAGCTCATTTTCATTCATGACATCTTTTTTGCAAAGTGTGCCGAATCTTGCTTTGTGTTCTTCGTTTGTCGTTTTTTTTATTTAAATATACACTTGTATGCTGTCATGTAGGTGAACATTTGTTACCTCTTGATTTTATAAACAAACTGTGATGCTTTGTTTATTAAAATTAAGTAGAAATAAGGACACAACGTTTTTAAAATAATACATCAATCTTTTCTACAATTATTAAAAACATTCAACGTAAGTATGTTGCTTGAAAATAATTTTTAGGGAAGCAGATATTATTTATAATGAAGACTTGCATTCCGTTATACGCCGAAGGGAAGTTGCGCACGTGATAGCGCGTCAATTGGTATTTCATTGGTGTAATGATGTGTTACTTTGGTCGAAAGAAAGTTTTGCTGCATTTTTTGGAGCGTATATCTTGGATCAGGTTGTTTTATATCTTTAAAATTCATATACATTGCATTTTTATAACATATATGCAAAAGTTTAATACCAGCGATCAAAATGTATGTTGCTGATGCAAATATACTTTTTAATTAAATATTAACTTAATGATATTAAATTTTCCAGATATATCAAAATGATCACATGATGGATTTAATGGTTGTACAAACACAGCAAGACTCTTTCCGTTACGACACCTCTTCTACTGCAGATTATCTACCACTGGAAAGCAGAAACAACTCTGAAATCAATTCAATAGGGTCTCCATCAAATTATATGAAATGTAAGTTTCAGTAAATATGACTAAAATCTGTATGTCATTAGCACTTTATTTAGTAAATTAGATGTAACAAAAAAATAATGTAACGTATAAGGATAATTGTAAGTAAACTCACAAATATTACATAAAAATATAAGAAAAGTTTTATTCATGTTATATTATAGAGATTGAATAAATACAAATGAAACGTTGTATATAATTTAAATAAATATAAACTAAAAAGTGTATTCACAATTGCTCATAAATTCATGAATATTCCGAAAAAAAATTTAAGAAAATTTAACTACGAACACATACGACTATCGTTTATTTATATAAAATTCATGATAATAATATGACAAATTCTCATTATTAAATAAAACATAATCTTAATTGTTACAGCATTCTTGATATGGCGCACGTTATCCCATTTAATAACTGATGTGTTTTGGATTAATCTCCGTACATATATAAATAGACAGTGAGTAATTATATTATATTATAATACATATAACAATTACATAGAAAAACTAGGCCTTGTATAAAATAACATATTTGCATTCTGTTATTGTATAAAGAGCAGAGATATAAATTCTGTTTCAAATCTGTAATGTTATCTTGATTTTAAAGTTTTCTAAAATCATATGATCTATTTCTTAAATTAATATATTCTTAAATATAAACGAGATACAATCAATTTTAATAGATTAAATAATTAAAATTTAATATTTATTTAAAACATATATTGAGAATTACAAGTAAAAAATAAAATATTATTTCTTATTTATTTAAAGAACAAAAATTATTGTAGTTGCATTAATAAATTAGGAGATTAAAAATTGGTTATAAAGGTATATTCTTTAAAAATAAACGGATAATATATTATGATTAATGATAATTTCTATCGAGAGACAATTTGTTTAAAAGAAAATTTAATCCGACTTGAATATAACACTAAACAAAAAGAAATTATTCCATAGTCTATGAAGAAAGGTACCTTATGTATACCAAATTGTGTATACTTGATAATACTAATATAAATCAATGTTTATATAAATTGGACAGTAATTTCTAATAAATAGTATTTATTAAAAAAATTATTCCATTGTTTACTTTTAAATGATAAACTTCATTTTCTAGCCGTTTCTCAGCGACTTATTCAAACATGACAACATCAAATAATTTATGGATCACTATGCAAATTTTATATAATAAAATATACTCAAAAGATTTCCTCCATCCTAATTTAAAAAAAGGCGTAATAACTAATTGGAAAACAAAAAAATATTATTTTGTTCTATATGTGACACAACAACGTTCTTTAAACACGGTTGGTTGGGAAATAAAATACATTCGATCTCCTTACCTATCAGTTAATGATAAAACAAAAATTTGGATACATGTAACATATATGTTGCAACGAGATATTAGTTTTGACAAGAATAAGCATTCTTTTTGGCTAACCTTGGATGTACCAAGTATGACATTTTTAGACGGTGGCTCTAACATAACTAATTGGATAATAGTCAATATACAACTAACTGGTAAATACAGAAAGATAAATATAAGTATGCGTTGTCCTTCTTAAGTAATTAACGTTTTAATAAATATAAATTAATTTGGTAATTATTTATAATTACACACTTAATTGTCTTAAATTTTTTCTCTGTTATAAAGACCATAGGTTTTAACTATGTTTTCACTAACAAACTTTTTAAGTTACTAATTGTACTAATCAACTTTTCGAAATTATACGTAATTTTCGAACACCATGTACTTTTAACGTACTTTTAGCAAATTTGCTTATTTCAACGTACACTTTTTTGAACTGTTCTTTAAAATCTTTTAATGAACAATGAGCGACGTCTAAAATTTTTAGGACATTAGTCAATACTATGGTCTTAACAACATAATTAAAAACCAAAATTATCGGGCCTGACAATATAATTGTAAACGTTTACAACTTGTTTTTTTTTGCTTCTATTTAGAATCTTCAAATATTATTCAAAACTGAAAGTGTAGATATAATAATATATCTAGTTATAATTAACTAAAAATTTTACAAAAGTTCTTGCTTAAACTTCCTTAGTTAATTGTTTACTTAAAGAGTATAAACAATTAATAATTTGCAATAAACATGTTTTACACAAGTCCTTTGCAATAATTTATTCACGAGTAATTAATTTAAAAACGTATTTAGATACAAATAGAACTTTTGTTGTGTGGATTCTTTAATAAATTCTCGATTAAGAAATCTCTAATGATCAAAACATTTATTCCTCTGTACGATAGGATACTATCGCGTCAATTATGATGTTGGAAACTGGCAACAGCTTATGCGATACTTAAACTCTGAAGATTATAACAAAATACATATTCTCAATCGTGCTCAAATCATCGATGACGCGTTTTACTTCTTTGTACAAAAACAACTCAGATACAACTTGTTTTGGAATCTTACAAACTTCGTAATACGAGACACTAATTTTGTTACATGGTATCCTATGATTAAAGTTTTCGAATCCTTTACTTATATGTTTCCACTTGAATATGGTAATTTGATAATGGTAGGTAATGATAGATTTCCATAAAAAAGAGTTACATTTTACATACTAAATAAAATAAAATATATTAAATAAATAAAAATAAACAGTGATAAATTTAAGTTCAACAATTTTTAGGAAGCAATGAAAAACAGAATAGATGGACTTCTTACAAAAATAGGATACTTTGACAAACCAACAGACCATACTCTCACTATATATTTAAGACAAGAAGCTGTAAAATGGGCATGTATTCTTGGTATTTCTGAGTGCCGAAGAAATGCTGCTTCGAAATTATTAGAAGAGTTTAAATATTCTGAAGACAACTCGTAAGCTACTTTATAAGTATAATATTTATTTCATCAGAATGTTATTGCATTTTTGTATCATGCTGAATAAATTATTTTATAATTAAAATTTCAAAATGTAAGCAAATTTGTAGCAATAAGATATTTCTTTGTAATGCAGAAATTCGATGGAGATAAAACGAACATACTGTCATAATTTAATACCAATGAACCACACTATTTGGAACGAGATATGGAAGAAATGGAATGCAACGTTTGATGAAAGATTTTTAGAATACCTATCTTGCTCTGAAGATCTTGCTATCATTCGCCATTATTTAACGGAATTAATACAGCGCAAAGCTCAATCCGAATATGTTAATGCATTTTTTTTTAGTGTTGCAAAACATGCAAAAAAAGTTGAACTGTATAATTTTATTTTCAATATTGTTAAAGAAGTTACTTTCGATTCAAATAGGTAACAACATTTTGCTTTAAATATACGTCTCTGTATATATTTCTTAATTATTTATATATATTATAATAATTAATTATTAACATTTGTCACAATTATTAAATTTATCAGTTTTTTACTTTTTACTGTGTTTTTGTAGGAGAAGTGACATCATTGCAACATTTATTGTAATTATTACGCATGTGCACGAGCAAGAGCACATAAGCGAGGTATACTTTCTGCACTTTACACTAACACACCCATTTCTTGGTATTTAAATATAAAGCTTTATGTCTACATATATTTATTACATATATGACATATTTTATGTGAATTATATATACTATGCACTGTGCTCTATCAAATTGCAATGTAGAGATCTATATGTATTGATATTATTGAAATAATTTGTTTCAGTTAACCAAATATTCATCGAAAACGCAAAATAAAATAACAAAATATGTTGAGAAAAAAATAAGGAAACGAAAATTGGAATACGCAAAACTATCCAACAACTACGGGTATTATTTAAGTAGCAAGAAATAAATAGCGAAACATTTGAGTCAATGGAAGACTCACTTCACTGTTTCTCATACACAATCATGTATCGATAATTGTTATAATCTCTTTCCTCGAATTTGTTAAACAATATCTATGCATTTAAAATTATTTAATTTTTATTCTTAATTATTTTTAATACCCTCATATTATTCTTATTACTAATGCTATAAATTTTGAATAACGCAGATATTTGCATTCTTTGATGAGTAATAAAAAGAATTACGTTAGTGACAAAAACAATCATCGTTTAAAATACGTATACAAAGGACATAAACGGACATCTGACAGCGATAAAATAGTCCATTTTCATTATAGAATTTGATTTTATAATACATAAGATTGTATTTGTATTATATTGTAAAAACTAACACATTCTACGCTCTCAGTCAATAAAGACGTTGAATAAATTTAAATATTTTTTTCATAAATGATTAATTTTATTATATACAAAAAATATTAATATTTACTTAAAAAATATTATATATATACTTAATATCACAACTGCGAAGATTTAATTAATTACATTTCTTAATTTCTATTCTCGTCTATCGATAAATAGTGTCATGATGAGAGTAAGCTTTTTAAAAGTTGTTTACATGGTATAACGTGCACATCTCCCACCAATATCTTCCTCAGTCTTCGATGATTGTTTGATATGGTAACATCGCGAATAGGTTTATATGTCTCTTGACGTTCACAATTGGAAGCGGTATTAGGCGTATTATTCTTACAAAATTACGCATTGCGACAAACTCCTCTATTTTAATTAATATGTGTAGGTGAGTAACCAACAACAAAATATTTTGTGTTCTATATTTCTTATATATTTCACTTCGAAAATATAGAAGCATATACTTATAAATTACAAGTATATCTTTAGTTTCTCAAAAGCACATATTTCAGAATCACTGACATTATTAAAGTTTCTCCTAACATTTGTCCTTTTTTCTTTACATCGCATGACGAGGTACACAACTATTAATTGTATTCGTTGCAAAATTATGTTAACAGTTATGAAAAATTGATTAGGAATGTATTAATCCGATATTTCTAAAATTATCAGTTATATCTTTCAATTTCAAACAATTTGGAATAATAGTTTAGAATAATTTCTACAAAATAATTTCTGTGGCTAAAAAAGTATATACGTGCTACAACATATATGATAGTTACGTCCAGCTTAAAGAAACAATTAAAAAACTTGCAGTCCAACTCATTCGTCTAAGAAAATGTATGCGTGTAAAGCCTTGTGAAACGTATTTTATATTTTAAATAATTAAAATTACATTTATCACATTTATATTCGAAAATTATGCATATTTTATATTTTCCACGTTCTCTATTTCCATGTTTAAGAAAAAGTTTGAAGTGTGTATTATGTTACTTACATAATTTTTGATAAAATTTTTTATGACATAAATAAGTGCAATTTTTTTCAATATTTATCTTCTTTTTGTTATATCAAAATTAACGACTGGATGTTGCATACATCTTTCTTATCTTCTAATTACAATATTTTTCTTACAGAGCAGAATTCCATTTAAAATTACATTAATATGTTCCGAAAATTTTTATTAAATGGTGGATTAGTGTTAATCGCTGTAATAACTAGTACTTCTTCAATTGCTAACAATACAGAATATGAACAAGGTGCTAACAATACTGAATATGAACAAGTTGTTAACAATACGGAATATGATACAGAAGATATAGCGATTAATTATAATTTGTCAGTTACAGTACCATTCCATTATAATGTCAAAATACTACTTCACCTTAAGGACAATCTTTTATTCGGCGATTGCAGTATTAATATAAACATTAGCCGTCAATTGGAATATATAAAGCTAAACTCCGTACCCATTCGTATAATTAAAGCAACCTTGATTGCTAGTAAAAATACAAATATGTATCAATTTTCTTCATTCAACAACTATAACGACATTCTTACTATTAATTTTGATGAAGAGGTATCTCCCGATACATACACTTTAAACGTGACATATATGCGTATAATACATGAAGATAGAAATTCATCCCAATCTATATATCAAGACAAACTAGGAGATAAAATGTATGTTAAAAACATTTGAAATATTGTTGTACAGTAAATAGTATACGTTATTATTCTTTGCCAAGTATTTTTATTGCATTCACCATTAACTTGACTTGCCAGAAATTACATTATAAAAGGAATTTAAAAAATTATTTTTAAAGCATCATGCAATAGTACACAAAAAATTGGTCGATTTCCACGCGGAGAAGTATACTCCGAATCATCACACTCGAGACAACAAATTATAAAATATCTTTCTGATTTTTCAATCTTAATATTTTTAATCAAATTATGATTAATAATATAATATATCCTTTATCTAAACAATAGCATTAAAATATTATAGGTTGAACCAAATAGGTGTCGAGGTAATGAAGGCCCGACAACTATTTCCGTGCAAGGACGAGTTAACTAGCAATTCTACAATTAAGATTGCCATCAAACATGACGAAAAATATACAGTTTTATCGAATATGCCTATTCGAGTACGAAATAAAGCTGCTAATAGCATGATGTGGACTGACTTTGACGAATCTTTACCAATGCCTGTGCAACGGATATCGTTTATGATAACCACATTTACTAATGTTTCTAGTCAGTTTGCAAATGTTACCATATGGTGCAGACCAAGTGTTTGGATATATGTTCTTTATGCAAAAGATGTTCTCGAAAAGGTTGTGCCATATTTTAAAGAAAAATACATGCTAGAATTATCGAAATTGGATATTGTTGCAGTCTGGCATTGTCACGACTATAACATTACGACATTGGGACTCATTTTGCTAAGGTAATATTAATCATTAATGGACATAAAATAATAAGGGTCTCTCAATAATGTTTTAAAATTAAGAGATAAACATACTTTTATGTCAAAATATTAATTAAGAAACAACCAAAATCCATACGGTAGTTGCATTATGCACTGAAATCTTTTTAAATTTATGTCTTTATTTTTAAACTTGTATTTATATTTTTAACTTAAATTTTTATTTTTAAATTAATGTCTTTATTTTAAATAAAAAATTAAATTAATTTTTACGTCAAATCAGATACATAAATACTTCATGTTATATAATACATGAAATCAGATTTAAATTCAGATTTTCACTACTGAAAGCGTGCAAAATAACTGTTTTACACTGTACAAATAAAGCAATTGTTATAAGATATCTTTTATTGTATCAATTTTTTTATTAATATTGAGAGAATCCATCGAAAGTTTCTTTTGAATATTAAGCTCATTTCCATTCATGACATTATTTATGCAAAATGTGCCGAGTTCTGCTTTGTCGTTTGTCCGTCTTTTCTTTAAATATACATTTGTATGCTAACATGTAGGTGAACATTTGTTAACTTTTAATTTTATAGACACACTGAAATGCAACGTTTATTAACAATAAGTAGAAATAACAACATAAAATTATTAAAATAATACATTAGTCCTTTCCGCAATTATTAGAAACATTCAACGTAAATCTGTTACTTAAAAATAATTTTTAGGGAAGCAGATATTATTTATAATAAAGATTTGCATTCCGTTATACGCCGAAGGGAAGTTGCGCACATGATAGCACGTCAATTGGTATTTCATTGGTGTAATGATGTGTTACTTTGGTCGAAAGAAAGTTTTGCTGCATTTTTTGGAGCGTATATCTTGGATCAGGTTGTTTTATATCTTTAAAATTCATATACATTGCATTTTTATAACATATATGCAAAAGTTTAATACCAGCGATCAAAATGTATGTTGCTGATGCAAATATACTTTTTAATTAAATATTAACTTAATGATATTAAATTTTCCAGATATATCAAAATGATCACATGATGGATTTAATGGTTGTACAAACACAGCAAGACTCTTTCCGTTACGACACCTCTTCTACTGCAGATTATCTACCACTGGAAAGCAGAAACAACTCTGAAATCAATTCAATAGGGTCTCCATCAAATTATATGAAATGTAAGTTTCAGTAAATATGACTAAAATCTGTATGTCATTAGCACTTTATTTAGTAAATTAGATGTAACAAAAAAATAATGTAACGTATAAGGATAATTGTAAGTAAACTCACAAATATTACATAAAAATATAAGAAAAGTTTTATTCATGTTATATTATAGAGATTGAATAAATACAAATGAAACGTTGTATATAATTTAAATAAATATAAACTAAAAAGTGTATTCACAATTGCTCATAAATTCATGAATATTCCGAAAAAAAATTTAAGAAAATTTAACTACGAACACATACGACTATCGTTTATTTATATAAAATTCATGATAATAATATGACAAATTCTCATTATTAAATAAAACATAATCTTAATTGTTACAGCATTCTTGATATGGCGCACGTTATCCCATTTAATAACTGATGTGTTTTGGATTAATCTCCGTACATATATAAATAGACAGTGAGTAATTATATTATATTATAATACATATAACAATTACATAGAAAAATTAGGCCTTGTATAAAATAACATATTTGCATTCTGTTATTGTATAAAGAGCAGAGATATAAATTCTGTTTCAAATCTGTAATGTTATCTTCATTCTAAAGTTTTCTAAAATTATATGATCTATTTCTTAAATTAATATATCCTTAAATATAAACAAGATACAATCAATTTTAATAGTTTAAATAACAAAACTTTGATATTCATTTAAAACAAATATTAAGAATTACAAGTAAATAAAAGAAATATTATTTTTTTTCTATTTAAAAAACAAAAAATATTGTAGTTGCATTAATAAATTAAGAGATTAAAAATTGGTTATAAAAGCATATTCTTTGAAAATAAAAAAATAATATATTACGATTAATAATAATTTCTATCGAGAGACAATTTGTTTAGAAGAAAATTTAATCCGACTTAAATACAACACTAAAGAAAAAAAAAATTATTTCGTAGTCTATAAAGAAAGGTACTTTATGTATACCAAATTGTGTATACTTAATAATACTAATATAAATCAATGTTTATATAAATTGGACAATAATTTCTAATAAATAATATTTACTAAAAAAATTATTCCATTGTTTACTTTTAAATGATAAACTTCATTTTCTAGCCGTTTTTCAGCGACTTATTCAAATATGACAGATGATTTATGGACCACCATGCAAACTCTATATGAAAAATACTCAAAAGATCTCCTCCATCCTCATTTAAAAAATGATGTAATACCTAATTGGACAATAAGAAAATATTATTATGTTCTAAATGTGACACGACAACGTTCTATAAACATGTTTGATTGGGACGTAAAATACATTCAATCTCCTTATCTATCAGTTAATGATAAGACAAAAATATGGATACATGTAAATTTTCATACACATATATCGATGAAGGATTTTAATAATTATGTGTCTTTATGGCTAACGTCGGATATACCAGTTGCAGGTGTAGACGGTCACTCTAACATATCTGATTGGATTATAGTCAATATACAATTAACTGGTAAATACAAAAAATAAAATATAAGTATGCGTTGTCCTTCTAAAGTAATTAACGTTTTAATAAATATAAATTTATTTAATTTTTCTTAAAGAAATTAGTAAATTAGTCTACAAGAGACAGTTAAAATGTACACCGATCTCAAATCGAGATACTTAAAGTGTACGAAATTTATAGTACATTGTTCTCATATATCGAGAAACTTTAATGTACGTATAGGAATTATTGTAAAGAAAGGAAGAGAGAAAAAATATCAGGGCGCGAGTGGCTAATTTCGTACACTTTAAGTATCTCGATTTGAGATCGGTGTACATTTTAACTGTCTCTTGTAGACTAATTTACTAATTTCTTTAAGAAAAATTAAAAAATTTAGCACTAACATCCTGCAACGGCTCTTATCGCCATTTTCATTAATTTTCGTTTGTTAAAAACATATGGAGCCTTTCCATTATATGTGGTTTAATGTTTTAAATCACGTGGGCATTATGACGCGTTTATGTCCTACAGCAATGTTGATTTCCTAATCTAGGAGAGATAAATGTTAGAAGCGTGGGGTCTGAGTAGTTTAATGGTCAGAACATTCGCCCGGCAAGCGGAAGACCCGGGTTCAATTCCCGGCTTAGCCACTCGCGCCCTGATATTTTTTCTCTCTTCCTTTCTTTACAATAATTCCTATACGTACATTAAAGTTTCTCGATATATGAGAACAATGTACTATAAATTTCGTACACTTTAAGTATCTTGATTTGAGATCGGTGTACATTTTAACTGTCTCTTGTAGACTAATTTACTAATTTCTTTAAGAAAAATTAAAAAATTTAGCACTAACATCCTGCAACGGCTCTTATCGCCATTTTCATTAATTCTCGTTTGTTAAAAACATATGGAGCCTTTCCATTATATGTGGTTTAATGTTATAAATTTATTTGATAAATATTTATAATTACACACTGTTAAGCTCGAGTGTTTTAATGTTTTTCTGTTATAAAAACCATAGTTTTTAACTAACTTTACTAACTAACCTTAAAGTTATTAATTTTCCTAATTAATTTTTCTAAATTATACGTACTTTTCGAACACCATGTATTGTTAACGTACTTATTGCAGGTTTGCTTATTTCAACGTACAATGTTTTGAACTGTTCTTTAAAATTTTTTAATGAACAATGAGCGACATCTAAAACTTTTAGGACATTAGTCAATACTATGATCTTGATAACATAATAAAAGACCAAAATTATCGACCCTGACTGTGTAATTATAAATATTTACAACTTGTTTTTTTACCTTCTATTTATAATCTTTAAATATTATTCAAAATAAATGTAAATATATTAATATATCTAATTATAATTATTTTAAAATTTTACAAAAGTTCTTGCTCAACTTAAACTTTTTAAGTTAATTGTTTACTTAAGGAGAATAAAGAATTAATAATTTGCTATAAACATGTTCTACACAAATTCTTTAAAATAATTTATTCAAGAGTAATTAATTTAAAAAAGTATTTAGATACAAATAGAACTTTTGTTGTGTGGATTCTTTAATAAATTCTTGATTAAGAAATCTCTAATGATCAAAACATTTATTCCTCTGTACGATAGGATACTATCGCGCCAATTATGATGTTGGAAACTGGCAACAGCTTATGCGATACTTAAACTCCGATGATTATAACAAAATACATATTCTTAATCGTGCTCAAATCATCGATGACGCATTTTACTTCTTTGTACAAAAACAACTCAGATACAACTTGTTTTGGAATCTTACGAACTTCGTAATACGAGACACTAATTTTGTTACATGGAATCCTATGATTAAAGTTTTCGAATCTTTTACTTGTATGTTTCCACTTGAATATGGTAATTTGATAATGGTAGGTAATGATAAATTTACATAAAAAAGTTACATTTTACATACTAAATAAAATAAAATATATTAAATAAATGAAAATAAACAGTGATAAATTTAAGTTCAACAATTTTTAGGAAGCAATGAATAACAGAATAGATGGACTTCTTACAAAAATAGGATACTTTGACGAACCAACAGACCATACTCTCACTATATATTTAAGACAAGAAGCTGTAAAATGGGCATGTATTCTTGGTATTTCTGAGTGCCGAAAGAATGCTGCTTCGAAATTATTAGAAAAGTTTAAATATTCTGAAAACAACTCGTAAGCTACTTTACAAGTATAAAATTTCTTTAATTAGAATGTTGTATTTTTGTATCATGCTGAATAAATTATTTTATTATTAAAATTTCAAAATGTAAGCAAATTTGTAGCAATAAGATATTTTTTTGTAATGCAGAAATTCGATGGAGATGAAACGAACATACTGTCATAATTTAATACCAATGAACCACACTATTTGGAACGAGATATGGAAGAAATGGAATGCAACGTTTGATGAAAAATTTTTAGAATACCTATCTTGCTCTGAAGATCTTGCTATCATTCGCCATTATTTAACGGAATTAATACAGCGCAGAGCTCAGCCCAAATATGTTAATGCATTTTTTTTTAGTGTTGCAAAACATGCAAAAAAAGTTGAACTGTATAATTTTATTTTCAATATTGTTAAAGAAGTTACTTTCGATTCAAATAGGTAACAACATTTTTCTTTAAATATACGTCTCTGTATATATTTCTTAATCATTTATATATATTATAATAATTAATTATTAATATTTGTCACAACTATTAAATTTATCAGTTTTTTACTTTGTACTGTGTTTTTGTAGGAGAAGTGACATCATTGCAACATTAATTGTAATTATTACACATGTGCACGAGAAAAAGCACATGCGTGAGGTATACTTTCTGCACGTTACACTATTACACTCATTTCTTGATATCTAAATATAAAGCTTTATGTCTACATATATTTATTACATATATGACATATTTTATGTAAATTATATACATTCACTATGCACTGTGCTCTATCAAATTGCAATGTAGAGATCTATATGTATTGATATTATTGAAATAATTTGTTTCAGATAACCAAATATTCATCGAAAACGCAAATTGAAATAACAAAATATGTTGAAAAAAAAATAAGGAAACGAAAATTGGAATATGCAAGACTATCCAACAACTACGGGTATTATTTAAGTAGCAGGATATAAATAGCGAAACATTTGAGTCAGTGGAAGACTCACTTCACTGTTTCTCATACACAATCATGTATCGATAATTGTTGTAATCTCTTTCGTCGATTTTATTAAATAATATCTATGTATTTAAAATAATTTAATTTTTGTTCCTAAATATTTTTAATACCCTTATATTATTGTTATTACTAATGCTATAAATTTTGTATAACGCAGATATTTGAGTTCTTTGATGTATAATGAAGAGAATTACGTTAGTAATCGAAATTATCAATTAAAATAAATACAGAAAGACGTGCACTGACTGAATTATCTGTAATATCGTGTTCGATAGATATGTTAGCGCTATTAAATAAGATCAAGAATTGGTCGTTGTCTGCGAACAAATTCAGTGTCCGAATACTTGCTTTGATCGAGCGATATACCGCGCACGCACGCAGAGAAGACCGGTTTTAGATTAGGTGGGAAAAATATTCGCGCTCCGGCAAAGTTCATTGCCGTTATAAGCGCCATTTACCCGCGCTCCTAGCGTCTCGCACGTCGGTAATCAAGAAGAAGGCCGCGGTGGGAAGCACGTCGAAAATGCGTCAAAGCTGCCTTTCAAAAGTTAAGAATGTAAAATGTTCTTAATGCCTGAGAATACGACACTTCTGGCAACCGACTGCTGACGTTACACGAGCAGACCAGCTATCTGAGTCTCGCCATGTTGCGGAATTGATTAATGGATTATCCGCGTCTGGATGTCGTCACATATTACATAAGCGCATAGCAATAATTCCATCAACGTATCAATGTAAAAATTATTATCGGTAAATATCCTTGATATGGATATAAATATATTATAAACGCGGTGTAATTTTCGTTTTTTTAAATAAATTTTTTACATACAATTTTAGATTTAATTTTGATTTAATTGATTCCGATTAAATCAGAATTAAATCTGAAATTAAATCTGAAGTATTTCAATAGCGATGCACGTGTCTGAAATGACTCACGAAAAGCCGCGTAACAAATTAATTCGGAACAACTAGATTGATCGTATACAAGATAAATAATGACAACTTATATCGGGACAAGTCGAAATAGAGATCGGGACAGCGCGATACGTTCACGAGGTCCTTCGCAGGGTATTATCTGCTGCCTAAGCCCGGCAGGACCTTTTGTATGCGTAATTTGGCCATGCAAATTGTAACCCAACTCCTCAGCGCTTATCGAAGGAAATTCATCGCGATTCTTTCGCAGGATGTCATTCCGCCGCGGCGCGACCAAGACCCACGGTCAATAATCAGCGCCGAAGGCGATCTACGGCGTCATACGTCGTTGTAACCAAGCTCCCACTTGGACGTTGAACCTTGATTGCGCGAGAAAGGTTGGCACCTTGCTGCGACGTTATATATTAACAAACTTCCGACTATATTTCAACGTTTTATGCTTGTTGTTCACAAACAAACGCTCCGAAATCGTGTTACAACGAATAATTTTATCGGTCTTATTCTCGACTTCGATGCAATCAATTAATTTGTCTTACAGATTTATCGCCAAAAAGAAAATAAGTATCAGAAAATTTATAGAAATAGTATAAAAAATATATAACTATCTTTTTATTTATAAAATATTATCAATATTATAAATTTCTAGAATATTGCAAGTTTTGACAAAATTCAGCGTAAAGATATCTTTCGATATATTTCTTCGAAATGAAATAAAATAGTTGTAATATTGATTAGTTAAATAATCGATATAAATAACAAATATGCGTTTTATGAGATTTATAAGATTATACATCTCGCAAAATACTCCGACAAAAAATAATATCTGAGCAATGTGAGAAATTAATTCATAACGTTGATTAGAACTGCATCAAATAAGATGTACACATATTTATTCATCGCTACTCGCTTATTAAATCGTCAAACCGTTCGCGAAAGGACCGGCACCGGTACCGCTACCTCGGTTGACCCCCGTGGAGCGCTGCTGCGACCTATCCCTTTGGTCGACCGATCGCGAACAGATCGGCGGGTGTGCACACGCCGATAATTTACACGGCGATCGTCTTCCGGCAGGTAAATGCCGCGGCTAATGAGCCCACGTGTCCCGATCGCGCGCGTTACATAAAGGCGCGGATGCGCCCCGAGAGATACACGAATGTATACGATGCACCGTGCTTGATCTCGGAGTCACGACGCTCTCCCGCAAGACGAAGAGCAGCGTCCCCGCAAAGAGCAACGCCGGTCGCGATGTACCGCTCGGGAACCTCCGAGCGCTGTTAAGATCGGTCGCGAGGGGTCTCGAATATGTCGGCTAGATTGCGAGCGTATGTAACGATACCGTGAGCTTGTAGATTTATTGATAAATCTGCGAAAAGTTTATGTTTTATGATACGATTGTCGCGGCAAATACAGATGATGTGTGAAATGTCTGCAGCGCGTACAAAGTTAACAACAGCTGGCTGTTTCGTTGCATAATACAACGCGCACTACGGCAAATGTGAGTGCAGACTTGAAGAGGGGAAATTTAATAATAATCGTATAGTTTGTTGAAATTCTTCACTAAAGTATATTACGTTACATTAAAAATGTTTTTTTATTAAAAATGTTTTGTTAGATATTTTATTAAGATTCAATAAAAGGGATCATCGCACGCACGGACAAAGTAACAAGAAACACGTATTTGACGCAAGAATTATCGGAACGTACAATCTGTAGAAAGATCTATAGAAAAGATCTCGATAGGCTTGAAAGAACTCATTGATGGATTCAAGGATCACTTTGTCGGACTACTTCTCGAGCGAGTCTTAATACACGCTAATTTTTACTCCCATCGTCCGCCCCTCCCGCTCGGCTCTTCTCTCACGTGAGACAAAGCCCCGCGAGGATAAGTATCGTTACATGTGCCAAGCCACGGGGATGGTCATAATGTAAGCATTGAACCGACGACGCTACGCCTGAACCGTCCATTGTATTCTGCGGCCGGAGTCGCGCAGGTTCAGGCAGCCTTGAAGCACCGAACCTCCCAGCGCGACAAGATGATGCATTGTTACAATGCGCGGGCCTATACTTGGTCTTGGCTCCTCCGGGTCGTGCAGAAAATCGCAAGGGTTAAAAGGTATCAGCGTCCAAGCATCTAAACGTTCGACGGTTTTCCGCGAAACGTCATGATTTGTTTTCGATATAGAACCAATTTAATAGAAAATTATGTTAAAATGACAAAAAGATACAATGCGTGTAACAATAAACATGCACAAAGTTTAAATATTTTAATTCAAATTAATGTAAACCCCTTTTCTGGAATACACTTCTTATATGTACTTATAAAAAATAATGTATTTTTAAAATAATATAAACTGTTGCAACTACAAAACTACAATACGGGATATAAATAAAAAAAATTAAAGCTACATACTTTTATATAATACTTATTTAGTCTGTTCGCAGTTTTGACTACTCGGCTGAAGTAGCCTCGAGAAGAGAACTGACGTGTGAGTAAACATATATGGTCGAGCAGAAGGGCTCATCGAGATTGGCCCCGATATTCCACCAAGGACATTCTAAACCGATTTGACTGGTCCCGACGGACTGAACCAAGCGTGCAGCCTCCAAATAAAAAAAGTGCCAATCGTCTGGGATGTAACGTTTCTAAGGTTACCTGCCCGATGATATAATTTCAAAGGATCGTGGAACGCATCTTCCTCCCTTTTCCTTTCATCCTCGGGAACGTATCTAATCAAAATGATCCAAGTGTTATGTAACAATGACGTGAGGCTCTCCTTTAGGTCCCGATCGTTAAGAATAACTCCTTTAGAATATAATTTAGCATACAACATTCCTGTCATGAACTACAATGTTCGGATTATGTTACCTAAATGAAATTAAATGAGCTAATTATTCCTTTTAATTTGATTGATTGAGGACCGCCGTTCTCAACACTTTTTAATTTTATGAATGTGATTATCGAACCACACTGACAATGAGCTCTGTTAACCTGAGCTCACTAGCGACGGAATCAGATCCAGCGAACCAAGTTCGCAATAATGGATATCGATGATGTCGGAGGAGACATCGGCATGTCCGCACGCATTCCGGCAGCCAGTTATAAATCACTGATTGATATCTCGATGGAGAGGGGTCCCCTCGACCAAATGGATGCTACTGTCGATTTGAATTACTACTCTCGGCCGGCGAGAGCCATCGCGAACGAGACTCCAAACGATTCAAAGTTCTATGTAAACTACCGCCCACGTTTATATTCCTCTGCTCGGCCACCGGTGCTCCGCCGGTCGCGATCGTGATGACCAAACAGATCCTATGTCTTCCTCGAGTGGTCTTAGAAGACGTTCGAGACGGTCTGCGCGCGAGGCAGCAGCCGAGAGAGCACCAGCATTAGAATTCAAAGTGAAATCAAATACGGCACGGAGAGTAAAAGAGAGGAAGGAAGGTCTCTCCGCTTTTAGTAAGGACGTAAAAGCTAACAGTACCACTTTCACGAGAGACGAACGGCCGTGTATTATTCAATGATTCTAAAATCAAGCTGTGGGTAAAGAGAAGACCCGAAAGTTCGTTGACCGCGCGGTGTATCTATGATAATGCGTTGTTGATACTTTTCCATATATATCATGTCTGTGTTAATTGATACGCGCGGTACCGGTAAACAAGCGAAACCCGTTTCTGAATTTCGAATAAGATAAAAAAACGATTAATATTGAAATGAGATGTGTAATGGCTGAGAACAACTCTGACTTTGATGATGAATTTAGAGCCCATTTCCTGCTTGGAAAAAATTTTAGGCAACATTCTCACGTATCACAACACGCTTGCATTTGACATCCGATACTTTATCATTGTCTCGATTGCGATCTTGAATGTAGAATTACATATATGTTTTATATTCATTGTAAATATGAATTATTACAAAACATATGTATTCATTTTTTTATAAATTGCAATAAAAAATCTCCATATTAATTTCAATTTTATTAAAGACTCGCGATGTACAATATTATTATTTTTTTTTTAAATCCATATTTTATATTCTATCCGAATTAAACCAAAATTATCGTCTAGATTTTTACTATTTTAAATATAAAAAATCTTTGTCTTCGTTGTTTCACACTTATCTTGCATGCAGTGATGGAAATTACACACGTATGATTCACACCCGCGCCGCGGCAGAGAAAGAGATCTCGCTTCCAGATGTACATATGCGTGTATGCAATATACGACGAAGTATCCGAATAAAACGTTCGACACATTTACAAATGAGCTTAAGCGAGAGGCGAGGGATTATTTTGAAGGCAATAAATACCGGAGATAAATAATCGTTGTCACGTCAAACCGCAAAAATTCACGTGAGGCACCAGGGGTGAGGATGAATATTAGTCACCGTGATAGAGACGCGCCGAGTTAAATGCCTGCGATTATCGTCATTACCCGCCGAGATAATTACACGTATACGAATAAATGTATATAGATTCGAATTACACGTTCGGGCCGAGATTACATAAATTTTCTCGCAACTACTCGCGCGCGATGTGCATTACGTCTCTTGATATTCATTGCATGGACAAACGCAATTTCTCAAATTCGGCCCACACATGGTCCATTTTGAATAAAAGTATATGCGATCCGTAGATAAAGGATCCAAAATAAATTGTAGGATTTGCGCGATATAATTCAAGTTTCAACATTCCCCGCTTATCGAGGCGATTCTCGTAAATATTACTTAGCGCTATCCGGACGGAAGCCGCGTCTGCGCTGCATTAGCAGTAATATGAGGGTTCCGCGGCGAGAGCCCTGAATAAACAATTGCGCGGCGCGATATCTCGCATTGGGAATCGCCCGCTAATATCCCCGCGTGTATCACGACCGACACCTTCCAGCGCGGCCGACGCGAGAGCAAGTGCGCTTTCAAGGGTGAATGCACGGCGGCGCCCGTTGCGCAACCGTTGCCGATATATTAAATCGATCGGCATATATCGATAGTCCAGCCGCTTACGCGCGAGCGCATGGACCGGCATTGTTGGTATTCCAAGCGAGGGAACACGCTCGCGCCTCCGGCGTAGCGCCTAGGAATGCCGCTCCGGAGGAATAAGTTAGATCTCTCCCGACACGCCGCGACCTTGCGCACATCTCGCCGGTATCTGGATTTTTACCTGGCAAAGTAGTCGGGATATCAATCGGATACACGCTTTTCTCGCGCGTCTTACAACACCCGCAAGCGCGCACGCACGTTCCGATAAAATATCGTTGACGGAGAACAAGTTCTCTCGCGCGAGGGGAATAACAAGTGGCAAACTCGATAAATAAATATCAGGTGTCCGAACTATAAATAAAATTTCAATTCGATAAATTTTAGAGCGTTTAAGCTTGATAAATATGAAAATTTGAGAATAAAAATGTTACAAGCGGCACAAAGGGAAAGGGCTTGCAATATTTCAGCGAGAGACTTTATAGATTGTCCCCGAACAGAAAATCTCTCTCGATCGTGTTCTGCCCACGTCTCGGCGATGCAGCATTGTGCGGCAACGTGCAATATTAACCGCGATATGTACGAGGGACGGCAAAGAAACCACGAGACTGCGGCGGACGGTGCGTCGCAGACGGTACGGGACGAATGAATGATTCAGAGTCGGGCGGTTCGAGACAGTCCGCAATGCCACTGCTTAATGCAGAAACGCGTGTGTGGTTGCATAAATAATACCGCGGTTCTCTTCGTTGACGTCCTCGTCTTTTTCGCGCGCAATAACTTAAAATGACGACACATAATGAGGACTGGGCTTTTAATTGCATCGTTTGCGTAATCTGATAAACGAAAAGCAAAATAAAATTCTCAGTGCGCCAATATTTTCCAACTGATAAAAAGTGAACTCTAATATCTAAACATCCAAGAATTGGAAAAAATGTCATCAATGCCCAAATTTTTCTCTTATAAAGTTGTCAATGATGTAAAAACCACAAAATTATTAATCTCGAGAAATATAAAAAATTCTATCAATTCATAAAAAAATAAAGAACGATATAAAAATCTGAATTTGTAATATTAATTTTTTCCTGAAACCTTATATAATGCCATTAAGCCTAAGACAAACATCGAGAATCAAGAAACGAGTACAGCGTGCATTCTCCGCACATCGCAACACCGAGAACCAGTATTGCCGGGAAATGGTCGACAGCAATAAACTTTCGACACCGGGAAATCACGGGTTTCAGGACGTATTGCAGCCCCTGAACGTGCCAGCGAGGAAAGCGTCGGCTTGATGTTAGCGGCAGTTCCGCCTGCTGGAATCACAGGACGGTGCAAGCTGGAAAGGAATGAAAGAGAAGACTCGTCGGGAGAGAGAAAGAGAAAGAGAACAAAATGTAGAGAATACTGAACGAAGAAATATTAGTACCGAGTACACACGCCGTTCTCCACGGTTCTCCAGGAGCGAATCGTAGCTCTTCACGGCCTGAATCTAATCATTTTTAAAAATCACCAGCAAAAACTAAGTAAAAAAATATTTAATATTTCCTCCCAAAAAACTGTTGTAGGATTTTTGAAATAAAAATATTAGTTTTGAAATTAAAATAATCCTTGTTTTCCCAGATATCTTGTTAAAAAAAATTGTTAGACTCGCATTTTTTTCTACTAGCAGATTTCAAAGAATTGATAAAAATATATTAATAAAATTAATTGAAAAATTGCATATAAATTAAGAGTTAAAGCTTAAATTGAACTCCGCTATATATTTTAGATTATTTTTGTACATTTATTTCTCTCTCTTTTTCAATTTCTTCCGACACGCATAGAGAAACTGCCACGGTTATAGCGCTCGCGGAACGTCGCTGAGGAATCATAGACGTGCAACGACTGCACTCACTTCGTGAGAGGATGCCGGGGCACGTCGGTTATTACACAACGCGGTCCCGGCTTCTTTTGCTTCTCAACGGTCGTTTCTAAACGACTTCTAAGCGAACCGAGCTCTAGCAGGATCAGAACCCGCGGCTAAATGTATTGCCTCATCTTAGCGCGAACTCGAAAGATCTCTATACGCACATTCGCGTATTCAAATTAGTAGTTGCGTAATTTCTTCAAGATCCGTAACGATACCTGCTTTACATGCGCGCATTCAGCGAGATGAAGAAAATATCTCGCGATACTGAGTTACACACAGATTACTGAAAATCAATATAATTACCGATCGTTACCGAGAATCATGATGTTTCTCTAATATCCGGTTAGAAAATTGAACTTAAGGCTTAGCGCAAACATAATTGTACGTGTATCATGAAGGTATCATTTTACTCTTTAAGGCGCAAAGCGCATATATTTAAGGCAGGCTTTATTCTCGAATAGCAGACATTTTTTACAGATCCTTAGGAAATTATACCTTCAATGTTTCGCCAACCGACAATCCGTACAATCATCAAAATTTATACCTTCGATCTGGATTGAGTATGTACGCATTTGTTCGCACGCCACGACGCTCCACGGTGTCACGAATTGTTTCTCGATCTTATCGAAGCAGAACGAGAGAAGTTCGCCGTCGGACGTCCGTTTTATCGATCGCGGTCGAAGGAGAGTGACGCTCTTGGAAGGTACGTGCAATAAGAATCCTTTCATCGGCGGGACACGCCTCGAGTGGTTTCGTGTACGAAAGACCTTGCTCGCTCGCACGGACGCTTTCAGGTGCGCGCGCGATTATCCTCGCGCGGATAATCGATTGTACCGTTTTATCGCGAGCGCGCTGTGCTCCAGACAATGAAACAAGTCTCGGCCATTCAAGAGTAAAGTCCTCTCGCGATGCGAGCCGACACGGGGCATTCTCTTCGAAATTGCTTCTTGCGGGAAACAGGATCAGACATCCTTTGGATAGAAAATTCTTCGATGCCGCTATAAACCCCGTAATAAGCTCTAGTGAGAGTAAGTTGTCAAAATCTTGATGATTCAGATGTAAAGACGGATTTCGGTAATTATTTATCACAATCTAATTTTCTGCACAAATTTATCGATAATTAGACATTAGTAACATCGCAAAAATAATCTTATATTCTTATCTTTTTGAATCTGTACGTGAATAGATCATTTTAATTATTCTAATTAAAATCGTAAACTTATTTTAGCCAAAATAAAACTTGATTTTGCAATAATTCTAAAGATTCTAAAAATAAAATAATTTTTTTTAATTTTTTAAATCTGTGTATGGGATGTTAAGACTTTAAAGAAATGTTGGTTTCCTCGAAGTATTCATTTCACGGCGCAAAACTTCTCAGCCAGAACGAAGAAGTGATGAAGAGATCGACTTTATTCATCATTCTCATCTCTCCCTTGATGCCGCGGCTACAATGATGACTCAAATCGTTTCTACTGCAACCGCACGATCTGTTTCTAGCCGGCCGACATTCTCCCATCTCGGTTAAAGACCCGACTTAACCTAGCCTAACGTAGGGTTCCATAGAACCCTTTCCTACCTTACGTGCCGGCACGATGACGCGTCTCGGTATATTTGTGTGTGTGTGCACACATACATAACGACAGACCATTGGAGGAAGAGTATGAACAGCCATTTTGTTATATAACTCGCACGCGAGAAACCTCGTCTCTTAGAAATAAGAAAAAGGCTGAGACAATGCCACCTCGCGGCTTCAATCGTATAAGGATCGTCTCTAGAATGCAACGACCCTTCGTCCAGTGGCTTTGTTCTCGTTCCGAGTTACGAATAATGACAAAAGTTACAATAAAAAACAATTTAATAATTATTATGCAATTTGATGCAATTCTGCATTTTTTATATACTCAAGTGCGTATCTTGTTTTTATAAAAAAAAATCAAATAAAAAATACAGGATATCTGAAACGCGATAGTTTTGGTTTAACATCATCGACTGAGACCCTCTTCCGAATTATTCCCCAGGCGCCAGACGCGAGTTGTTGCTCGAGGGATTTACGCGCGTGCTCGCTGCGACGAAGGAAAACAGTTCACGATACACGGGAATCCCTGCGCGGATCGGGACAAGAATTTGTGAACACGACCCCGGGAGTCCAGTATCTCTTTCTAGAGAGGAAGTGAAAACCTGTGGCGAAAGGGCAAAGAGTTACGAGGATTCGTGGTAATCGAATAGGTGCCCAAAGGCCATGTACGTCCTGATATCCGGGCTGACCAGTCGGGTATTTTTCCCTTTTCGGCCGGCTATTTATTCCGCAGACCCCTGAAAGAGCTCGCAACCATTTCGCCCCCGCATTCTGCACGAGAGAAAACAAAGAACTCGAATAGAAAGAATTTTAAATTCTGCAATTAGATAATTTTCAAGCTGTAACTTTTGTAAAAATTTAAGAAAATTGATAAAAATTAATCTGTTACGTTATAAAGTAATGAATTTCTATTCTTTCCAAAAACAGATGTCGCTTTATAAATTCCGAAATCTTCTGTCTATTTCTATTTTAATTACTCTTTGCTTCAAAGAGTAAATTTGAAATTTCTATTACTTCTAATTTCTAACAAGAATCACCTTGTGTCTTATTAGCTGTACCAGATGCGAGAACACGCGACAGTTTAGCGTCGTGTTGTTTTTTTTGTTTTTTTTTGGAATATCGATATCTATGTCACCGTCACGATTCGTTACTCGTAGCCGAGTAGCCTTGAATATATGAGCAGGTCCTTGCACTGCATGATGCATAATATGCGTCGGCTGGAACTGAATCACGCGCAGAAAATGTTCAAAAGAAATTCGCCAAGGATTACCCGTTCTGAATCATCTCCGCAAGCATTGTACGTCAATCTTCCTATTTCTCTCTCTTCGCAGTAACCGCCCTTCGGACCGAGATGATAAATGGGCGTGATTTTCAAATGCACTTATGCGAAGCGAAAGAGTAACCAACATCAACTGTCCAATACTTTACTTCTGCCGATAGTTGCTTTTTATTTAAGACGGGTTTTCTGCGTCGCTTTGGCGCATACGTTTCCGAAACAATTCTGGGCGCGTGCTAAACAATAAATATATACGTAGCAAGAATTGCTTTATCAGAAAAATAATTTCCTAGATATATTATTCCATCTGTGCATCTATATTTTGTAAAAAAAGAAAGAGGAAATCTTAAAAATATCATGTTGAAGGAAGACAAATGTGTATGCACTTTGTGATTACAGTAGATCGGAGAATGGGTTGCATTCTTCGAGTACCTGCACTTTTGCCCTATTATGTAACGCGTTTAGAACGCGACGTTTATGTTTAACGAGGAAACTGGATTCGCGCCGGACACCAGCGTATCAAACGCACGCACGCACGTACGTACCTACGGTGCCAGCCTCGTCGCCGGGGTACATGAGGGAGCCGCATGCGGTTCGTTTTTACTAACCCTCGCGATTGCCCTTCG
Source organism: Linepithema humile (assembly GCF_040581485.1). Lineage (NCBI taxonomy): Eukaryota > Metazoa > Arthropoda > Insecta > Hymenoptera > Formicidae > Linepithema > Linepithema humile. Next base: position 20,454,915 of record NC_090128.1, on the reverse strand, counting down.
GCCTTCGGTACACCGCGAATCTGCATGCAGTAATGACTTCCTGTCGTAAAACGGCAAATAATAAAAGTGAACGGCCGAGTTACGAGAGGAGTTGCACGTGTTGGTACGCCGGTGCTGTAACGAGAAGCATTCGCGACCGAGGTGCACCATCGAGCGCATCCTTTAAGCGCGATGCAATCGCCTCGCTGCGGTCTGCGTCTCGCGCAATTTGCTCCAAAAAGTCGAAGACACACAGCCATTTCGATATATGAAAGTTTCTTTATGCAATGTTGTGCTACTATCTAAAAAAAAAAAAAAAAATAATAAAATTGTAGAATCTTTAATTAATTAAATTATTGTTACCATCTTCGGTAAAAAAAAAAAAATAATATTACTTCAAATGTCACTAAATGTATCGTATCACTCTTTTTATATAATTCTAAGTTAACGCGCGTGGGTGGATGTAATTTTGCAACGGAATAAATTTCCGACATTCAATCGTCGGACGCCCGCCGATGTCAAGTCTAGACAGTAAAACCCGATTTTTCCGTAGCGACGTAACTCACCGTCTGTCAACGTTGCCACCTGCGGAGAGTGCTCTCATCTAGACACCCGGTACGCCTTGATGGCCGCTCCCCGCGCCGCATGACGTATCTGCATTAATACACCCGAGCGAGCAGCTGCAGCCCGCTGCATTGCGCCGCGAGGTATTTCCGAGCGCGCGGCGAAAAGATGCGTGTAAATAATAAGAATCGCTCACGATACAAGTTTCTGGTGATTCGGCATTGCCTTAATGCGACTTTTACCACACACGCGTGCTCGCACACGCGTATATATCTCCATAGGTCATGACAATCACACGCGTCCCTGGAAAATGTACAATCGCCGCTCCGAGCTCCTGTTTGCGCAACCCTTTTACGAGGCCGCGCTCGTGCCTCGATTCTGACAGAGATCTCTCCGCGACATCACGATCCTTGAAATTGACGTAATGAAACTTTTTTCGTTCTGTCAATAAGAAGGGCGGCGGCACTCGAGAATCCCGACGGAAGTTGTTACGTCGTTTACATACTTCTGCCCACGTGTAGGCGCGATTATGCAAACTGCATCTCAAGATTATCGCGGCGCGTAGGCGCGTAGGAACACGCGCGGCAGATATCGACGTCGGGGCATGATAAATTGCATCTGGTTGCAGAAATTAAAGAGTTAAGTATAATTACGTCGAGATTGACGGACGCACTTTGTTCCCGTTTTTACCAACTATCCGATCGATCCTAAAAAATACATGATCAATATACATGAGCTTTTTCTTCAGATTTGAATCACCTTACACTTTTTCTTATAACGAGTGAGAAAAAACTTTATTTTTCCAATCGACTTTGTATTCAATCGTTCCACGCCCACATTTTCCGCGTGACTTTTCTAGATTATTGTAACAACTTCTTTCAAGTTAATGATTTTTTTCTTCACGTGAAATTTTTCCGATCAACTTTGTATCGTCTCGTCCCACGCCCATCGTTTCTCACCACGTGTGATTTTTCAGTCGACCTTCCATCTCTCTTTCTCTCATTATTTTTCTATTATCAACAGAAAGCTGTAAGTTAATGTACAAAAAAATTCCTCTCGTTGTTTCCGCTTTTCTAGGCAAAGCTGCGTCATCGGAGGCGAAACTCCTTTCTCGAGAAAATGTTTCAGTGCGGCAAGAGATAATAATGGCGAGCTGCCCTATCTTCTCCTCGGAAGAAAACGCACAGATCTCCGGGATAAATCGCAGGTTCCAAGTTAGAGTCTAGCATGCAGCGTGTAATTTGTTTGGGAAATCGCGCAGAAAATGACGGAGCTTCCCTGCGCGCGCGTTCACGATCTCGCGCGTTTATCGTACTCCCTCTTTCTCTCTGTATTTCTCCTTCTCTCCGGAGCCTCAGCGGGCAGCCTACGTTGACGGATGATGAGTTATGTCTCTCTGGAAAAATCAACGAGCTACTAATTATCGCGGCCGGTGAACCGAGCCTACCGCTCGGTGTGAGCATTTTTTAGCGCCCCGACGCTATGTATACCTTGGCCTTCGTTGATCGTTCAAGGCTGCGGCCGCAAGACGATGCACCCGAGCGCATAGTTAGACGTAGCGTCACGAGCGCGAAATGATTGACGGGAAATGTTTTCATTCGGTTAAAGTTAGTTCCTTGCGAAATACATGCGTCACTATTATTCTTCGGGACAGCGTTATTTTGTCGTAAAAGTTGGAAGCAAACCGTTGACTATGAAATAATACAGCAAAATCTCTCAATTTATTGCAAATCGTAATACAACGATGAAAATAATCCTACGTAAATTCTTGTTAGCGGCAAGTATATTAATTAGAATATATATATAAATAGATCAAAATATCCGACGATAATCTATCCATAATTCATTATGCAATAATAATGGTTTATAAGTTCAATGCATCAAAACAGACGTTAAAAAAAACTTGGCGTGTCTCAGAAGCGCGTGAATTAATTCTCAGCTGAATCACGTTTCGCTTCGGGTTATATATGTCATACGCTAAGAAGCCGACAGCCGTTAATATCTAAAATACGATACGTGCCGGCTTCTACAGAAACTAACGTTTACGACGTCGCGCGTACATCTGCTTATTTCGAAACACGTCACAGGTGCAGCCGAAGCGACGCATGCGATGCTTCATAGGGAACAAATGCCTTCGACGTGCCTTCGAAAGGTGTGCTTTTCCCCGAAGTCGAAGTTCGTTTGAAAGATGAGCAGGTATCGCGACGGAGTAATAATGATGAGCACCTCACGCGCGTGCAAATTGCAAAGCGTCGCACCTCGACTAAATTCAACCAGCTTATTTTCGCTTATTTTTCGTGTATTCTTAATCTTATTTTTAACATTTAAAATAAATAAAAGAAAACCGCGAGCTTTACGATCAAGTTGGCCTATAATTTTGATTTTGAATTCCGGATAAATCCCGCGTGTTGCATGTTCGTTCATTCATGTTTCAAAACATTCATGGCACAAATCCCATGATTCTTGGAGAATCTATGGTTTACGATCGCGAGGAATTCCTGTTCCAACTATGAAATCGCGATCTTACGTTGCGAAAAGGCTGGCTTGCGAAAAATCGACAGATTTGTAATCGGCACGGCGCGTTCGTAATGGCACTCGGGAGCTCGTATCTCGTCGTCGGAAGTATCCCATTCCTCAGCTTCATGTATATTTAAATGACACATCGTGCGACCACCTGATTCGGCGCTGGTCATCAGACGCGACGTGCCAGCCATTCGCTATCCGCGTTGTATCATCGCCATCGTATGCTGCAACCGACCGAGATAACGACATGGTATTTATGTTCGAGCGGTCGCGAGAGGGAACCCAGAATCCGCGGGCGACGAGACGATTATTCCATCCCGGCCCTTCGTCAGTATTCCGCGCGTGCAATTCCTTTCCATGTAGGCGGTTGCAACGCGGCGCGGCGCTCAGACGCACACGAAATCCCGAAGCCGAATCGATTCCGCGAAGAGGAAACATAATTTCATCATTGCAAACGTGATGTCCAAAAAGAAGAACGCGACGCGTCTGTTACCGATCGAAAAATGATATCGGTATGTTTCAATTAAATTTTATCTCCCGTCCGCTCCTCTATAAAACTCATTTCTTCGAATCAAATATGTAAAAACATTTATCCTCAAATCTTGAATTTTTTAATTCCAATTACTTTGCAAAATTGTCGCACAATCCCTGTAATTTTATATTACGAAGAGTATAAGACGTATCCAGATGTATTCATCGTAAACATCTTTTTCTCCCTAACACTCTTTGAAGTTTCTGTACTTTCGATATAAACTTGATGTCTATGGAAGTAAAGACCGTGCCATTCGATCATATAATAATCGCACACACGTCTTACGGGGTGCTGCCGAGCATTCTTCAGCCGGTTAAGCGCCGCGGCGGTCGGCGTGTACGCATCGCCGGCTTCAAACGCGTCGCGGCGGATTCCCGCGGTCTTCTCTGTGCCCGATGTCTCCTTCTCTATGCCTCGTCAGGATATATGCCATATGTTGCCGCGAAGAAGGTTAACGACACTCCTGGCATTGACTTCTGACGCTGCTGCGCGGTCGAAGCGACGCACACACGACGTGCGGCCAGATCTTTCAAGCTTTTTGCTTGAGCTAAGAGGCAGCCTCTCGGAAATTACGTCCATTCGCGAACACAAACGGCCGCACGGCTCGGCTGATCCCCCGTGACTGATCTAAGAGACGTGGACGTTTTCGTCTCCGAACGGGAAAAAGTGCGGCTAGAGAACTAATCTCTTTGGACACTCCAGAATGTCTCGGTATAATGACATTAATCTCGACGTAGAAACTTATTTGCAACTCGGCCAAATATACTCCGCTACATCCTACATAATCCTCCAACCATTGTTTTATCAAGTGTGTGTCTCCCAAGATAGCACACTCGAATAATGTTCCATTTACTATTCAATAAAATTTTAATGATTTTTTCCCTAAGCATTAAATATAACGCTGTCGGCAAAAGAATATTTTTTACCACCTTTACTACACAATTACGAATCCACAATGCTTTCCCATCTCATTTTTTGAAGAACAATGGATACATGTAATATTCGAAAGCGAGAGTCATACGAAGAGCGCGCCATATTCAACCGTAACGAAGAAGAAGCAACGATGAAGAAGAAGAAGACTCAAGGAGAACAACGAGGAGAAGAATGATCCAAGGAGAACAACGCCGAAGAGAATGACTCGCGAGGAGCGACGACGGGCGCTTTACGGACGCGGAGGAGAGAATGACTCGCGCGGAATAACGAACCAAGAAGAGAATGAGCAAGGAGAGAACGACCCCGAGGCGGTTGGCGGTGCTCGGGAAGATCTTTCGCCGTTCTGGTGCAGAAGAGCGCGTCAGGTGACGAGGTAGGTTCAACCCGGCCGGTGCGCTCGGCACGGTGACAAGAAAAGCGGCGAGCGCGTTTATTTTAATTGGAGCCCGGTCGCGGTCAGCCAACAGCCGCGTGGCAGCATTCGCAAGGACGCGAAGACTCTTCTTCTCCTCCTTCTTCCTCCTCTTCTTCGTCAGCCCATCCCCGTTGGATAATTTAAGGATTCATTGCAAGTGCGATGGCCGAGACGAATGGCTTCCCCTCGTCATCCTCGTCGTTCGAGGCAATGCATCGCGATAAATGACGCCGCGCGGAGATTCGGCGAGTCTCTTTTTCGGGACTTCATCGCTGCCACTTTGGTCGTCGTCGTCGGCTTAACATGGCGATGTGCGCAAGTAGTTGTCAGTGCATGTTATTGGACGGCACGTTGCACTTTCAAAGTCAACAGTTATTTGCGCCGATGAAAAAGCGCACGCCAAAAAGGAACGCTGCAAACGCGGGAATCTCAGTCTTCTCTAGATACAAACAGTTTGGTTTTGTGTATCGAGTACGATTATGAGTTAATAGACTAATTAAAAAATAGCAAAAGACGTATTATTTAACAAAAAACTCTTACGAGATAAGAGTTAAATTAAATAGCTAAAATTTTTTATAAGCACGCACGCCTTTAAAAACATCTCAATATTATTTTGAAACGTAACAAGCGCTTTCATTAGTAGATAAATTGTGATTTTGCAGTAGCAGAAATTACATGTTTTAGTGGCGCAAAATAAAAAATTCCGTAGCGCGAATTTTTTCGAGCAAGTCCTCAATCTTCACGCGTATCTACAAGGCACGCATAACGAAAGTACGATCCTCGCGAGACGCTTAAGTAAATTATTGCTGAAAATGACAAGTATTACTGCTAGACTGGAACTTCGGTAATAAGAGTGCCACGAGTTGTTAACAAGAAACGCGCGTACATTTAATTTTAATTGGAACCAGCTCCAAGTCCGAGCGCAAGGACGCGCCGTTTCTTCGCCGGCAAAGGATAACTGCAGGATTCAGTGTGTGTGACGAATAACCCTCGACATCCCCGTGAAAAGGCGCGGAGTAATCTGGACAGCATCGCGCGCAGTTAAACGGACAACTGCTCGCAAATCTCTTTCATCCACTTCGCTTGTCACAACGCAAAGTATATTTCTATCTTCCTAATAATGTATTAATATTTTTTGTAAATTTAGTAATTTTTTATAAGTCAGGATAAAAAAAACAAATATAATAATCATAAGCATTTAATGTACGTTTGTTGAAGACTGTATTTTTTTTTTTTTTTTTTTTTTTTTAAATAAATTCAGAAGCTGCGTAATATATTATCACACTTTACACGTTGTAGTGATACTTTAGGATCTTTTTTTTTTCTCCGCTCCTCAGCGTTAACGAGTATTTTTGCGCATGAATAATTTATCACCGATATCTAAACGCCTTCATGAGCGGTCGATTAAATCAACAGGCGAGAAGCCACTCTTGCCTTTTCGATAGGATCACGATAGAGTGTTCTCTCGTGCTCTCATAAAACGCGTCATTAATGCAATGGCGTTCATCGCTCCACGATGACTAGAAAGGTACCCCGGTTCATCGCCGCGGCAGAAGCGGCTATTAAAGTGATTACAGTGGTGGGCTATACACTCTCGTAAAGCAATTATTGCGGAGCTGAATTTATTCATTGCGTCTCTAAAATGTCGAGCCGCTCATGCCTTAAACATGCCTACCAGCTAGAATTCGAAGCGTTTTTATAAGAACGCCGTGCATAATTGCGCGATGTTTCTTCGAAAACTCCACGCGCTCTTTCATTCGTCGTGAATCGCTAAAAGAAATCTAACTGGAATACCACCGTACAAGATCGAAGCGATCGAGGCTTGTGCAAAAAAATCGCTGTTAACACACGATTGATCTGTGAATCTGCGAAAACTCCATACGCTTCTTTTTATTCGTCACGAACCGTTAAAAGAAATCTAACGAAGTCCACGCGCGAGATCGAAGCAATTGTGGCTCACGCAAAAAAATCTGCTAACAGACGATCGATCGGCGGGTAAGCCCAGATGCCGCGTTTGATCGAATCTCAACGTGATCGATGGCTCGTCAGCGATGTAACAATGAATTATGTTGTTGAATCATCGTGCACGGCGAAGCGATAGTGACCGCAATGCGAAATTAAATATTATTATCTGCTATTATCTGCGAGCCAGCACGAACATCGTGTCCGTGAGAAGCGACGGGTACTCAAGTATTCGAAGATACTCATCGCTTAGGGATGAGTAATCAGCGGCTAGATCCGTAGATCGATTTGCATTCAATTGTTTCGTATTTACGATATTTATCGTATTTTACGTCATTTACATTATTTCCATTTTTAGCATTAATGTTTATTACCTTTTATAACAGCCTTTTTTCTCTTGCTCAAAGTAAATCTAATTAATTTTTTTAATGTCCTATTAAATCGCAAAAAAATTACCATGTATAATAAAAAATTATTGCAACTAATTATTTAAAAAAATTATCTCGTAATGCAAGAATTTAATCGCAATTTAGAAAAATGTGACTTTTTTGTCCACGAAATAATACTATAAATCTGTACTTCGATTGCGACAATCGAACTTAATATTCTTTTCTTTTTATTCCATGTCATGTTTTTGTCTTTATTTTTTCACGTCACGCATACACAGTACATATCTAAGTGCATCAGTCAGTCGCTTGCGGCTTGTTTTTCGCCCTATTTGGATATTACATATGCGTATTACTTTGTTTCTCTCGGCGGTCGCGTATCCACATTTATCTGCGACTTTTCAGGAAGATTTCGTTTGAGATCTAGACAATCATGAGGGTACCGGTAAAGTCAGAGGAATCGCGATGTCACAGCGGAAACTACCATGCGGGTTCTACAAAAGTCGAGCTCATGACTCACGTACATTGCACACTGCACACGACAAAGTTGATCGTACAATTGTGCATCTAGATGCATCCGACGCGCTTCCGAGCTTCGATTCTTTCCGGTCCAATTCGTACCGCACTTACTATGCATTATACTTTCAGTATGCAATATGTATCATTACGAATCTAAATAATAAATAAGAAAAAGTTCTTGCCTATTTTTCTTCAGCGATTTCAAAATCGAAAATATTAATTGTTAAAAATTTGTTTCTCTCTCTTTCAATTTTATGTGACAAAGTATAATCCATGCTATTTATAACTGTGCAAAGCTCTATATTTAATGTGTTAAATTTACTGCTAGTTTTATATAATTTTACTATCGTAAAATTTTAAATTTACCTAAATCTGAAGTCAATAAAAAAATACTTTGAATCAAGTATCGATTCTGCGCACGAATACATCGCTGTTTTCTCGGCTCGATTTCTCTTTCCTCTCATTACTTTGTTCCTTGATTTCACTAGTACTTGATTAGAAGTACTTTATATCGCTGGTCATGCACACGAGTAAATTACGAGAGATACAAGAAATGGTTGCGAGATTCCGATCGTGTGAAAATCGATGAACGGCCTTCGGTCGGTTCGTTAAACCGGCAGGCGGGACAAAATGCAGGCAGACGTGCTGCACCGGCCTGTCACCGGTTGTTGCATCTAAAAGTGCATCGCGCTCGTCCATCATCGGCGACGCAATGCGGGTTACGATAAGCAGTGAAAGTATAAATGGTCGTTTTTATATCACGAGAAAAACAAATTGCTCGTGTCATTTTTAATTTAAATATATTTCAATGATACATCCAGCAATTTAATTTTACAAAATTCAAAATCATTATTTGCATATAACAAAATGCAAAATATTCAGTAATGATAGAATTAAAATTTGTTCGCTTATATTAAGCATAAATTTACTAATTTAATATTAAAACTTTTAAATTTTATGTAAAGTTTTAAAAAAAATTAAAAATTTCATAAATTTAAAAATTATATCAGTATATATATTATATTAATATTTTTTAAATTTTATTATATTTATTACATTTTACAATTGTATCAGTCCTCAAAATATCCTTACAAATTTTTATTTTTCGTGCTTTTATCAATTGCAGTAAATTTTATATCACAAAAGAACAAAATATTCTCCAAGTAACTTTACCTTCCTAAAATCATAACCGCAGCATAACAAGCAGCAAATATTCTCAAACATCAGTTATACACATAACATTCACGTAGAATATGTTACGCGCAAGTTTTGCTATAAATACACAAGGTATCTTTTACAAAAGAAGAAAGTTCCTTCGATTCACACGACAGTTGCACGGCTCGTTATCAAATACAAACGCGAGCGTGGTGCATTCACGATGCGACAACGCGTCATCTTATGTAGTATGCAAGAGCAACGATCCGGTGAAAGCCGCGGATGAGCTTTAATGGTCAAGGAAATAGCATGCTACCGACGTAATCTAACAAGTGTCGCGTTAAAATAACACCCGGCAGAAACATAATCGTTAACACTATTCAGAGCGCAGATTTTTCATCGTTGCATAAGTCATGCGATTATAGCAATCATAAGAAGCACATTGACGATTGATATTAGAACTTTGTACCAGCTGCAATAAAATCTTAAACTTTTATATATTTGTCTCATAGTATTAAATAAAAAATAAAAAATTTAGCTGCTAATCTTTTTCATCCTTTTGATTTTTAAATTCTTTTTGTTAGTAAATATTTTTTTCAATGAGCTCACAAATTGGCTGTCTCACTTTACGTTTCGCTTGTTTAATACAAAGAACACAAAACGTTTAACAAGATTGGAAGAAAGGATCATTGTTATAATAGCCCGTCGTCATCGAGGATGATGGCGCGATTTCCCAAGCGTTCGATTGACGGGAATAACCAAGAGGGCGTCAACGAAAGTACTTCGTTATTAGAGGTCGACTTCGACGATTAAAGGAAGAGGATAATGTCTATCCGCGCGGCAACGGGAAACGATCTCCCTTTGCGACACTCGGAGTCACAAGACGCTTAATTATAAACATTGCTTGCGCTCAGACGGATCGTTGCCTAATGGAGTAATGAGATAATACGGTTACGAATAGCATCCGCAGAGCCGGCAGTCGCCGGATTGTCGCAACCAGACGCAAGGCCACCGCACGCTGCGTTTTCACCTGCGATACGTCGCCGATCGTCGAGATGCGACAGTTCATAACAATGCCCGCTATTGTTGCCTAATTAGGCGATTAATTGCACTCGAGATCTCAAAGTCGCGACAGCCTTTTGACGTTAAAAATACGCATGACGTCGGGTGCATTAAGGCCGAACGTTGAAACGGAAGAATATATCGCGTCGACTTGCGTAACAAATCGTTCGCACAGGATCGATTGTCGGAAATAACTTTCATCTATTTTCGTGTCGCAATGTGATACTAATTTGATTCGTAGAATTTTTGTCCTAAAACTAAAAATCGAATTTTATATCTTTGCACCTGGTATCAATATGTAAGCTATAATGTACTTACTCCGAGATCGTAATCCATTTTTTTACACACACTAAATAATATATAAAATTTTATATAACGAGACAATGTAATAAATATGAAAAGAATTAATTCCGACGACTCAATTGTAAGAACAACGCTCGACAAACGAAGAGAAAATAATAAAACCAAGAAGGGCGTGACGAGAGTAATTACGCATAATGGATGCAAAGAGAATCAATTAAGCCACTCGATCAATAGAATCTTTTGAAAGTAACATGCTCTCGCAGTAAAAAAAGCTGCGTAATATCGCTACATCACGCGTTTCAAAAAATTTTATTACGGCTGTACTCGCGAAGTTTAAATAACGTCAAAAATAAAAATATTCAAATTTGCAATTTTATGAATATTTCATCATGATGTGATATGATGAAAATCATGAACGTCTAAGGATAAACATACATATTTGTGGCCAAAGCCAATAAGATTGATGCGAGTAGACAAATCAAAGTCAAGTATTATATGTGTGTACGTAAAAGCCAATTGCTTCTCATTGTAACGGTGTCGTTCAGAAAACACAGACGTTGGAAAGTTTGGAATTGGTAAGATGAACATAGTGATATTATAATGCTAATACTAGTAATATTAAATTAATTAAGGTTTTATGTGGAATATTATTAATTTATGTGAAAAGTTTTTAATATTTAAATATTTTAATATTAATTGATAAATTTATATCGCATCTTTGCCAATATGATAACATACATATTCTGTCGAATCTCTTTAGAATTTTATACTTTTCTTTCAGTCTTTATCGACATCAACAATCATTTATGCGATAACTATTACATATCATTTCAAATTAAGTGATGTTAAAAAATATCATGTCACTTTGTGTATAAAATTTGACAAACATATATTATTAATAAGATTAGTACTGGAACCAATTATCTTTTGCTAGATAAATGTACGGTTACTTTGCTTAGAAAGTAAATGTACTGTTTTATTTTGTGCACAATATTAATTGTGGATCACATGTGTAACGAATTTATATGAAACTATTTCACATTTATCTTGTTATTGAATAATTAAATTTAGTGTATAAAGTTTAATGTGAAAAATGTTACTAATACATATTACTAATTAAAATAATTCTTTCTTGTAATAAAACAAAAATTAATTTCTTTTATTATTTTGCATAAATTTAACATATCTACATCATTAATTTCAAACAATGAAGAAAGCATTGCAATAATAATAAACTTAAGTATAAATAAATAAATTTAAAAAATTGTAACCTAAATTTTTTATTTTTTAGAAGAAAAAGACTACATAAGGTCTCACAATGAATGTTATAATGCAAGTATTCTGGACTGTCACCTGCATGCTTTCAATTTCTGGTAATGACATGATTGTGTGTATTATATGTGTGTTTATATTATACCTAAACGAATTATCCATTGATTATTTTTTTTATGTCACATATTTTAAAACATATTGTGAAACATAATATCTACATTGTTATCTTTGTTGTATTGTTTTCTGCATTTCCATTCAAAATGTCGATTTCTTAATTACTCAAATTCCTTTCTAAATGATTCATTAATATTAACTTTAAATATTAATAGACTTAATTGGAAAAAAATTTAATAAAAATACATTTTAATAATTTAGCAGCTCATTTTGTTGAAACAATAATCTAATTTTTTTATCAAGCAAAGAGGATTCTCTCTGATAGTAATATTTTATCACTTCCAATATATATTAATCCAGAAGAAATTTGTGTTATTAACGAACTTTATATACTAATTATAAATATTATTGATTATTAATTAAATTTATTTTTTCAGCTATTATGCTGGTAAATGAGGCAAACAATATAAAAAATGAAACATACGATGAATATATTAAAAATAACATTAAATTCGGTTCATTAGAACTATTAATCCCCGCAATAATAAAACTTATAGTCATAATTGTCTCACGTATATATCACTATATATATTTGCGTAGGTAAGTTGATGTACACATTTATATATATACAAATAACTTTATAAATAAAAATACAACATAATAATTTTAGTAAAATTTCTAGAAATTATCTCGTTATGCTGAAAACTGCATTAATCTTTTCAAAGTACACGAATTAAAATTAAATTTCAAATGTTTATTGGCTTTTTCTCTCGATAGCAAAGCTAACAGTCCTTTTCTGTGCTAATTATTTAAACCTTTGCTACATCATAGTAGCTTTAATTTAACAGATTTATGCATATATGTAAAAAAATGCATATAAATGATTTATTACGCTTCATTACAATGAAAATAATTCATAATAATTATAAACGTAGAATTGCTATCTTCAATATGAGACTTCGAGAAATGTTAATGCTACCTCCAATTCCTGAAAACAGACGACACGAAAACGAACAGCCTCACGGCGCTACACTTGCGGACAATGTAAGTAAAATATGCAGTGGAGTAAAATATAAGTAGTGGAATACATAGGGTAATCCAATAACTATTAACATTCTCGATATTTTTTAATCTATTGTATTACAAAAAATAGATTATTATATGCAATCTATTTTTTTCTTTAATAGCGTCATTTCCGAGATTTAAAAATCGTATTCGGAATGGCGCCAAAATCCGAGAAAATTAATGGCATTTTATAGTTCTACGGGAAACACCGCGCTGCAGTTTATTCGCCGTTAATTGTTTGCTATGTATGAAATCGGTCTAAAAAAAAACATCGAATTAGCCTTTTATTCAACCTACTTTGTGCAAATCATTATTATAAGTAATTTCATGATCTTTATAACACGAGAGAATATTATAGGAACAATAGTCAGTTATCTAATAACATAAATCTAAAAGACGACTTAGAATCGTCGCCAATATTAAAATCTGTTTATCAAAAATATGGACAAATAAACAAAAAAACTGCTCTCGCACGAAATAGACTTGATCGCGATACGATAACGAAGTGTATAAAATTTAACATCATATATTTCTGGAATATACTTCCATGTTAAAAAGACCACTAAAATTATAACTTGAAAAAAGAGTTAGTTCGAAGCCCTATTTTAATTCCGATGCGTTTCTATGTATTAAAAATATTGTTTTCGAAAATTATGATTTATTGACTTTTTACAGGCTGAAAATGAGAATAATATCATAGTAATTGGGGTGATACGTCATTATGAATAATTCTGTGACTCTTTATTAATGTTACTTTAACATAAATAATTTCATTTATTTGTGACACTCTTAAAATGAATGGAAAGCTATATTCAATTTGACTGAAAACTTATATCGATCCAGACAGTGCATTTATTGCAATATATTTTGACCCAAATTATGTGTAAAACAATATATTTTGACAAATTTTCAACGTAATGCAAATAAAAAAAATTGCATGAATCTAACATCGATTACTCAACATCGTCAATATAACAGTAGGATAAACTTTTTATATCTGTCTATTATTAGTATTATTAAATATGAGATTATTTGTTCAGTGTGACAATTTTAGCTGCTAATATGGCCACGGCTTTTGTAGACTCCGAGAAAAATACAGTTAAAATTAACATTTTTTATTAATATACTGAAGTTATTAATTCTTATTCTGATTGCAATTTTATCAATTGAAATTTATTTCATAATTTTATTAATTCTGAAACTATTATCGTACGTCTTGTAAAATAACGAACTCAATTAAGCTTTTTAATGTAAAATAGAGTTAACATGAAAATAATTACTGAATTATCTTGTATATTATAAAACAAGTTGATCATAGAATAATTAAGCACAGTATTAGCGCGCGCGTGCACACACATACACGCACGTGAAGAGCTTATCATATCATTAAGACATTATCTAAATTCATAAACGAATTGTTTTCAGAAATTACGATTAATTTATTTTTCAGAACGAAAATAATAATGACCGAGGTGTAATAATATTGATGATTCTCTGACTTTTTATTAAATGGATAATTTCATTTAGTGTTAACATTATAAAATGTTAATTTTAGCATTATTTTCTGATTGCTAAAGTTTCCAAAATATTGTACCTTGTACATGATAATACTATAGTTGTAGCAAAATTTTCTTACAGTCCTGAATAGAAAATATTGAGTAATTTTCTGATAATCCAACTTTTAAATAATTTCTAACTAATTTTAAAATTTATTCTCATTAAAAACAATATTAACTCCAATTCATAAATTAAATATACAAATGTGACTACTTTTTTACTTAATTAAGTTTTTTTAACATGAAACGTGTTAATTTCGCAATGTTAATTTCGGCATAATTTTCTCACTGCTAAAGTTTTGCTAAAAACTTTTTATGATTTTTAAATTTTTATAGATATGTTTTTTTACAAAAAATGAGAATATTATCTCATTTTATATTTTATAAAAATGAGAATATATTCTTAATTTTTAATCTATTCATAATTTTTGCATAAAAATTTGAAAAATTTAAACAATCATAATTAGATTAAAACGAGATTAACGCATACATTACTATTAAAATTGTAAGTAACATCTATATAAATTTAAAAAATCATTCAATAATAAATATTTTTATTAAGTAAACAAACTTAAATAGTTGTAATATAAATAAATTTTTAATTTTACTTTGTATAAAATAGATTTACCAAATTAAAGTTTGACATTTACTTCAATCAAAAATATTTATTATTAAAAGCAATTTGTTTATAAAAATTTTATGCAGCTATCACAGAAGGTGCCTGTTAATGAGATAAAAAAATTAAAGTCATTTTGTGCAAAATCTCTAAATTTAAATTTGTGTATGTGTAGGGCGCACTGTATAATAAAAATTTTTATTAAAGTTTGAATACCTTGATTTTTTTATTCAAGAACCTCATGCGTTTGGTTCTAGAACATCGATGTACTTCATTTCAATCCTTTTTTACAATTAAATTCATAAAATAATATAAAATATAAAATAAAAACTAAAACTATAATATTTAATACATTCAATAAAAGAAACATTCTACGATAAAGTTTTATGGTATTTAACATTAATAAAAGTGATAAATTACTGTGACAATTTTAGATACTAATAATTTTCATTATCTTGTTAAATTATTCGTATTTTAATTGTGATTTTAATCTATTCTAAAAATTTATTTATCTTTAAATAATTTTATAAATTTTTATGTGTTTAAAATTATTTTATTGATTTAATCACTTTTTTCTGCAAAATATAATACTTTTTTGTACGAAAATCGTGTAAAACGTACAACTATATTAATTAAATTTTTATAAAATGGTCAACACGAATAAACTAATTGTGCTATATAAGTTTTGGAAATTCTTTATTAATCCTATTGTAATGTAATAATGAAAATATTGTAGTAATGAGAAGCATAAGATGGTGGACGAATAGAAGGTAACAAGGATATGAAAAAGGAATAAGAGAGGAGAAAGAGAAATGGCGAAATTCTGGGAAATAAACAGCAATGGACAGTCAGGCTAGAGTCGGGACCTGGTGAAGAAGTTAGGACAATTCGAGGCAATCGAAGTAATTAATCGCCATTAAACACATTAGATTATAGGGCCTTTAATTCTGCCATCGAAGAGCAGGATCATCTAATATCTTGAGCCTTAAGGCTTGAGGGCGAGTGAATACGCACCAAAAGCAAACAAGTTGAGATGCAAATGATTATAAAGAGAAAAGTCCAGAACTAACTCTCTGAAGAAGTCCGATAATGCCTCAATATAAGTCCGAAAAGAACTTCAATATATAAGTATATATATATATATATCTTCCTATCTCTCACTCTCTTAATTGTGCGTATCCGAGAACTGTTTAGAAATACTAATTAAGAATAACGCAGATATAATTGACAACGCCGGTTCCTTAAATGCGATATAGTATAAGCCCAATAGATTAATTATTATCTTTCTTCTTTCTTATTAATTTCTTATTAATTATTTGACTATCCATAATTTATGTGATTGGAATTGTATTATAAAATATAGTAATTCGCGTAAAAGATAAGGATTTGTTTTAATTAATTTGATTGTGTCTTGTGACGTGCTCGACATAGATGTCGATATTATATCGTCACGTTACACTATGAAAATAAAAACTATAATTTTTATAATAATCCACTAATTATTATCATCAAATTAGAACAAAAATTTTTACTATGTGTAATGTTTCTAATATTAAATAGATATTTTATAAGCAGTTGATTGATGTTTTTGAAATGTTCCTAAAACGATTTTTTAAAAATAATTTGTTCTATTTCTCCTTTTGCATAGAGCAACTGCTAAATGCAATACACAAAATACAAAATAAACCGATTCGATACACACTGTGGAAAACACATTTATACTTAACACAGTTCCTAGATTATTTTTTCTGTGCAACAACAGAAATCGAACGAACCATTTTTGACAAAAAGAGAATGTTTTAAATAATCTGAGAGAAAGTTGAGTATAAAAGTGTCTTCCGCAAAGTGTATCGGATCGGTCTATTTTGTATTTCGTGAGTGGCACTTAGAACTTCCTCTGTGCAAAGAAATGAGACAAATTATTTTTAAAAAATCGCTCCAGGAATGTTCCAAACTTCAATTCAGCTAGACAAAACTTAATTTTCTGAGTCAAATGTGCTTCAACAATTATTTTTTACTTATCGCAATAAAGGTCGCTGATAAATTTCAATAGATTAAATTTTGTCGGTTTTAGAATCAATGCAAAAATGATTAAAAATGATAAGAATGATAAGAATGATTAAAAATTATTAAAAATGATTTAAAAATGCCAGGCACCAAGCTCAAGTGTTTACTCGAGCCGCGCAAGGGCGACTAGCATGAATGCATCATACCGCACTTCCGGCGATCGGTCTTCTCACGCTCCCAGCGCCGTTGCGCTGCGCAGTAACAACATTCGGTCAACGTACCTGCAAAAGAAAAACAAAAAGACCTTAATTAGAGCGAATCGATTTACGGGTGTAATTACATATCGTTATCATCGTCTTCGTCGTCGTCGTCGTCGTCGTCTTCGTCGTCGTCGTCGTCGTCGTCGTCTTCGTCGTCGTCGTCGTCGTCGTCGTCTTCGTCGTCGTCGTCGTCGTCGTCGTCGTCGTCGTCGTTGTGCATGCGTCTTCGCGCCACGCCACGCAAAAGAAATTATGGAACCATGTTAGTATGTTAAGGACAACGGTTTTGCGGCTAGGCGAATGCAACCAGCGTGTCCTTCCACAGGATCGATCGAATAAGTACTGACCGCCGCGCGCTGGATGAAGTTGCTACTTAACGTTCCGCGGGAAACGCGCGCGTCATGAATTTATGATGCTAGCGAGCGCATACGCTCGCGGCCATTACGCCAACCTGACGTTCCTTTTATTACCCAGAGCAATCTGAAGTGATAAGACTCGTCTCACTCTAGATTTCCCTTTTTTTATCGCTCGCGCTGCGCACATCGGCCCCGTTCGTGTATCTTTTTCGAACGAGCTTTAATAGCCGCTGCGGTTTTCGCGGTCGCTTTTGCCAGTCGCGCGTATAATGCGTTATCTAATGCTGCTGCCTCGTTGCCTCCGCTCTTCTTTATCCGAAAGAAGTTGTGTCATGTAATTAGATCAATTATATGGAAATAAAAGGTAAACAACAATGAGGTCGATCGAATGTTTTTATCGTCGAAAGTACAACAATATGTATTTTGTAATTTTCGCGTTTCCTACAATCTGAGAAATTATAATACAGTTGCACACCCATAGATAGTGTAAAAAGTCAAAAGTTAAATTATTGAATCTCTTAATTATCTAATATATTCTGAGATCGATTTAATCATCTTTTGGCGATAAAATTTAGGTTCAATTATTTTCAGTCTTGAAAAAAAAAATTTGAACAAAATGCAAATTCACGATCCTGCGAGAACCTCGTGTTTCTCACCGAGAAAGTGCCCACGGCTGTTGCGAGAGTCAAGCCCTTCGCCCATCACTGATGATATATTCGCGTGAGCGGCAGCGTAGTGAATGCCAGGTGCATCCTTCGTCAGCAACCCAGCGCATCACTTACTAATCATGCAAATTCCAACGACGCCGGTACCGCCGACGTTGGATCGTAGATCCGAGAAACTCGTACGGCGTCGGCAATCGCAAGGAAAATCAAGATTTTAATGCCACTGATCTTTTGACTCTTTTACGATTCTCATGGTGATAAATTCCATTAAAACATGAATATCAACAATTTTACAAATTGCAGAACGAAACAGTGACTTGGTCGAATAGACTATAATTTAAAAAATAATATTTTTTGTCAATTTTATAAAATATAAATCGAATTTAGAAATTAGAATATTAGAAAAAAAAATATTTTAAAGTTACAATTGCTACCAAATCATCGTTGCTTTACTTTGCAATAATATTGCGTTTGTGGTCAAGCGCAAATAAAGAAATATCGAGAACTAGAAAGTTTTTCTCCTTTCATCTGTAAAATTTATTCTGCCGTCTGCACTGCTTCCTTTTATTTTACTCATTTGTACGATTCGAGCATGTTACTTAGTTCTCGCATAATTGTACTAATTTTCCGGTATACCGATGTAAAGTGCCCATTTTCCGCCGCGCAAGGCGATGAGTTGCCGATGAACGAGGAACGACCGGCCGACCGTCCAGGAACATATGTGCATCGAGCGAGGGCACATAAGTGGAAGTGCATTCTGCAGTGTGGCTATACGCCCGAGACGCAACAGGTTCACCGTATACTCTTATACTCGAGCATGCAGTCGACAAGTGCATTCACATGCGTGCCACCGCTCTTTCTTTCCCCCTTACTCGCACTTCCTTCGCGCTCCGCGCTCATCCCCCCGTGTTTTCTTCACCCGTGATCCCGAGAACTAGTTGTCATACCGGTGTTTCGCGCGCTACCGCATTTTTCCAAAGACTAGAGTAACCGCGCTGCATCCGTTGACAGAACGCGTTTCAGCGGGAGCAAGTTCGTTCGAGATTCTCGGACGGGAGAAAAATCGCGAACTATTCTCCTCGTTATTGCGCGGATCGTCGACTGACAGGACGAGAACGCCCGGAGAACCTGATTTCAAGCACATACGCAATGAAAGATACGAAGAAACGTCTGATATACATTTATCCGATATTCGCGTATTACGAAGTAAATCGAAAATTTGTTAAATAAAAAATAAGCATTTTTGTAATGCAGCTTGACATTTGTAACACGATTAATTAGATAAACCTAATTAAAACTTGGCATTTTATATTAACATTATAAACTAAAAAATTCATTATAATTAACTGACTGAGATTGCCGCGTTATCAGAATTATAAATTGTACCTATCAATTTATTTTATAATTAGACAAGTCAGATCTACTATCCGCAAAGGATCGTAACACATTTATTAATATAGATATAGAACAATTTAATTAGCTTCTCCTATGTAACTTGGGAATACTACGCCGCGATGCATTCTTGATCGGCAACTGGGCGTGAAAGTAAATTTACGAGCGGTAGGAATAATTACATAAAACGCCGCGATTTGTTATTCTCTTCTGAGACAGGTTATCCTGATATTAGAACGGGATTGTAATCATTAATAAAACAATCAGACGTGCAATTTTCCTTATAAGCCATATTTTTTCTTATTTAAAAAAATCGCAGATAATTCGCACAAAAAAAAAAAAAGAATTACTTAAGACGACCTTCGACTCTGACTTTAGCTCGTCGATTCCACAGAATCCTCTCCTTATCTGGACAAAACTAAAAGTGATTATGACGAAGCGAATTTTGCGAATGATTGATTCCTAAGAAGTCCCCGCGATAAGACGCTTTCTAAACGCACGGCCTTTTATCCGCCCTGTCCGCGGTCGTCCACATGACAAATGCAAGCCGATAGCTCAATCCGGTACACCTTCTTTGAAAGCATCGAGTGGCACTCTCCGCGATTAAATCGACTTTCACACTAATGACAATGGCCTGTCCTCGGCGCGATATCGGCGTCGTTTTGCACGCCGTCTCGAGACGTGTTCGCGAAAGTGAATCCGCATGTACTCGGAACTAATAGGCCGATAAATGCGTCGCTTGAAAAATCGACAGGCGGCATCCTGCGATTTTCTCTTCCCTGCAAACGGAATAATAATCAAACGCTTCTTTCTCTTTTTTTCTCGGAATGCACACCTTCCTGGCGCGAGTGAAACCGAGAAAAGGCGCGGCACTTTGTCATTGGATAACCCGAGTAGAAATCTGTCATGGAATACCAGATGTCTGAATAGTATCTATTCAGAAAGTGTCGTGGCATTCCCTAATAAGTAATGTTAGCCGGGCTCTAAGGAGGACTCTAAGCAGTTTTCCTTTGTTCGAGATAGGGTTTTCCCTAAATGTATCAAGACTGGAAGTCTAGTCAGTGGTTGGTCGGAAAATGATCCGAAATGCCTTGACTAAAAATACTGATGGGAAACTGACAGGGCACTAGGCCCCTTTCAGTGTTTTCAGTCAAGGCATTTCGGGCCATTTTCCGACCAACCACTGACTAGATTTCCAGTCTTGATACACTTAGGGAAAACCCTATCTCGAACTAAATGACGCTAAGTGAATAAGATTATGCATATTGCGTAGCTAATTCATACATTCATTACATTTTACACAATTACATATATTTTGTACGTATTATATTTTATACAATTATATTTTATGCATATTTTATAACATTAATTATATTTTATAGAACATTGATTATATATATATTTTTTTAATTTTCACAATTATTTTATACAATTTTTTATAAATGAAGAAGTGGCATAACGTATGATTTTTTTCCCCCGTTACGCTGCTAACAAGGACATCCAAACGCACCATTTTTGATTTAATTTTATGTAATCCACACGTTATTTTTTTGGATCTTTCTTCATTATCTACAATTTCCCATTGTTTTAATTTTTTAGAAGAAAAAGGATAAGCATACATGGAACTTTTGATCTTCATCAATCTTCCCACAATTATAATATCATTTATTTCTTTCATTGATGGAATGTACATATCTGTAATTTTAACTACTTTATCATTATGAAGCAATATTGTATTGTTAGGTTCTTTAGTAGAGAGGACAACATTTTTCCATTTTAACTTTTTTACTAAAACATCCCCAGATGACAAGATTCGTCCAAATTTTTCGATAGTAATAGTTGGTGGTGGATTTTTTTTAACCGAATCAATCGACCACAATTCACTGTACCTATGACACAGTTGTGCTAATGGATGTTTACCACTGCGAATTTTTTGTTTGATTTTTTTAATAGCATTTTCAAACGGAAATGCAGTGATCTCACTTAATGAGCAACTTAAATTTTTTGCATCGTCAGCCAAGTGAATGAGATTGTGCATATTCAAAATTTGTGAAGCTGATCCATAAAAATTACGAGCAGTTAATACAAAAATTCGCAAGTATGTTTTAGCTTTCGCATTATATTTTAAAGCCAATTCTTTACTGCAAAGAATTCTGCACGCAGCATGAAATAAAAGAAAATGCCGATATAATAATTTAGGCAGAATACCTTTTAAAATAACAGGGCCACTATATAATAGAAAAAATCGAAATTCTGTTGCCTTCCATTTCAAAATATCCACTAGCGATCTTGTAGTTCGTTGAAATTCCACTGGTATTTGAGATTGAAGGGCAAGCAATCGCCGAGAAATTTCGAGTCTACCTTGCACGCCTAATTTTACGTTGGAATTACTTTGAATCCAATAATCTAATAATAATTTTTTCATTACACCCAAGCAACAAAGATGCATGAAATCTAGCACAAAATGAAAAATCATATCAATTGTTGGTATAGTAATTAAAGGTGTTTTACAAATGTGATGTTCCGGATTTTCTTCGAGTCGAAATGATAAATCTGTTCTTTCTGCACAGTCAATTTCCGGATAAATCATTGTCTTATTTGAACATTTCGTTTCATGAAGAGCAACTCGTTTTCCACGAACAACGCATCGTTCGCAAGCATAATATCCTCCATGTCCTTTTATGCCCTTAATAAACGAACGAGCTGGCCTGTCACAGACAAAACACATGACGTTGATTTTAAAAATTTGATTTTCTAAAACTATGTTATTCGTTTGTAATTCATTAATCTCTTCGATAAATTTTTGTAAATATAACTTCAAATCATTTGGTTTCTTATCACCTGCATAGATTGCTACAGGGAATGGCTCATATAAATCTGGCTCAAATTGAACTTTGCACATGATTGGCCATAACTGAAGAGCGCTTGATTTATATGGCGATGTTCCATCGATACCAAATATAAGATTTAACGTATTATTTGCATGAAGTTTTACATTAATACATTTACGAAGTCCTTCGGCTATACTAAAATAAACAAATTCTGCTGTAGTTTGGCCACGACTTAATGGGAATTGTTCTATGTTAAATCGGACAGAGTTTGTTCTCAGAAAAGTTTTAGCTGATATAGGCAGAGTAGGAAGCAAACGATTTCTTAATATTTTTAATAAAGCATCCAAAACGATATGCGGGATGTTATTTTGAATGGCCCATGCTCGTAATTCCATTATTTCCTTTACTTCTACGTCATCTTCGATTTCATCGTCACTTGTAGTTTCGTCGTTTATTTCGTCTTCTTTTTCCGATTCTAAATAAAATTCTTGTTCATTATGAACTTCTATTTCGACATTATTTTTTTCAATCATTTCGTCTTCTTCACGTTGTTGCTCTATTTCCATTTCGTCTTCATTACTTATGTCTGCGTCATCTTGTTGTTCTATTTCCATTTCTATTCTGTTTTCTTCTTCATCTTCTACTTCTTCTTGACAATCCGTATTTTGAATATTATCCTCTGTGAAAGATTAAAATAATAAAAAAAAGTATTAAAATGCTCTTTATTGACATTTATGGAGAGATTTAACATTTTTTCCACAATAAAAGATCGTATTTTTTTAATAATTTTTAATCACAGTTTTATCGAGATCCCTTTATATATATAACACTATAAATAATAAATATATTAACATCATTACTTACTTTCTTGAATTTTATATAAAGCACGTTTGCGTCTCATTCGCATTTTTGCCATATACTTTATTCTATCCATTTTTATGATAGACTATGAAACAAAAAAGTAAAAAGTAATAAGTAGTAGATAGTACGTAGAAGTAAAAAAAAATAAATAACACGAACACAATTATAATATAATTAAACCTTGATGTTAATTTACTATTTTCTAGATTTGCAATGCAAAAGTTTCAGTCCTTTATAAACGACAAAAAATAATAATTTCAGATTACGTTCACGGATGTTAAATACAGTTTCACACTGCACTTGAAGTTGATCGTATCTCTTAATACACTCTGAATATGTATAAATATTTAGCGCCTTCAACATCCGTGAATGTAACCAAAAATTATTATTTTTTTTTATAAAGTGAATCAGTGAAAATGTTACTATAATGGAAACAATAAAATAGGATTTCACTAAGATTCACTGAGTATTTCACCAATATTCAGTAGAAACACTTATTTTTTGTTTTTTATCATAAAACTTACTGTGATTATGGTCAATAAAAATAAAATTTCGCTATAAAATCAGTACTTTATCTATTGGTAATGCTGATTTTGTATTTACTGCGATACCATATTGTATAAACGCCTCTATGTAGAGGGACAAATTAGGCAGAATGGTTATTGACTTTGATAGATGTTTTTAGAAAAGTTTAAATAAAGAGGATTGAAGATCACAGATTGAAGACGGCGCAATCGTTCGTTAGCTTTCGAAGTAAGTAGTGTACTGAGAACTAAATATTCCGGGTGCTGATCGAAGCGAGCGTGTTTTACCGAAGTGTGTCTAATACAAGGCGTGTGTCTAATACGAGGTAAGTAGTTTTAATATCAAACGATTATTTTTTTTCCTCTTGTACTACATAACATCCAGCAATTATTATAGTCATAATCGATTACCAATTTTACAACAGAAGACGATTAATAATCGATTGCAATTATTTTCTATTTTTTTTGTATGCTGGTAATTGACTATGATAACGAAAGCATGTTAACCTTAAAATCAATTGACATATAAAATACATGTTTTATCTCATGTGTAAAAGTTTTCGTGAAGGTAAAAGAAATTTTGACTGAAAATAATGGCAACTCGAAAACATCACAGCCAACATCATCCATACGCTACACCCTCTAAACGTTCTAAAGTAAGTTGTGAAATTCTAATATAAATAATATTTAATATTTATTTCATTAAGTTTTGACTTAAATGTGTTATTAAAGCTGATGGATACTGAACGCCATTATCAAATTATCGAGTTCCACGAAGAAAATTGTCTCCAAAAAATTGTGGATGTTGTACCAACTAGTTGGATTACATACGACATAAAATCATGTAGGCTCGTTTCACCATTTCCGGAGAACTTGAAAATGAAAAAAGATCGTGATTTCTTACACCATCTTGTGCGAACAAAATCCAATCCTCTGCAGAGTTGGAGAAAATGGCCAATTATTATACGAGGCGATTCAAGTAAAAAACATTACACATTAACTAACAAAAAATTTTATAATTTATTTTTTTCAACATTTTAACAATAAAAAATTATTGATAATTATAATAATTAAAAAAAATAATACGTACAACAATTTAGGTAATAAGTGTTGCAAAATTATATTTTCAACATATGTTGCATAATAGGAAACATAATTTAAAAAAAAATTAATAAAAAGTAAAAATAACTAAAATAATAAGTAAAATAATTTGCTATTATATTTTCAGATAACTACACTGATGCATTAGACAAAATTAAAAAATTAAAAACTAAAAAATACGCTTATACAACAGATTGCGAGAAACATGCTGAAGAAAAAGCATTAAAAACATTTAATGCAATAAAGAAAAAAAATTTTAAAGACAACGAAAAATTGGGAAAAAAACTATTGTCCCAAGTTCCCCAGCTGGACGATGAAGAGGACGATTTAGAGTTGAATGAAACTAACAGTTAGTTATAAGAAAAAAAATATTCGTCCACAAATTTTATGTTCTATAAATGTCCATTATTTTTGCAGGTTTAAAAGATTCAAGTAAAGATAGCAGCGAAAGCGATTCCGAAAATTTCCAAAGAACTACTACTTTTCCTGAGGCAGTAATAGAAAACAAAAAATCATCTACAAAATCAAAAGAAGATAATCTGTCATCATTATCAAAAAATGATGATATTTCTGACAATGAATTGTATATTGCTGAATCACCGAGTTGTAATTATAATGCAATTATTCTATTATTTTGCTACAATATTAATTTTTTTATATTAATTTTAGTTATACTATTTTTATTTATAGTCCATCAATCAAAAACCCAAAAACCCACTGATAACTTATCTGCTCCAGATACTTCAAAAAAAAATTTTGAATGGTACGTATAAAATGAAATATACTTGTAATTACTCTCTTGTAATCACTTTATTTAAATAATATTTATTTTTAAGGCATTAACGATATAATATCAATGCAAAGAAAATTAACTCTTGCAAATCACATCGATGGCAAATGAAATAAGAGACGTAAAAGAGATATTACGCGTTAGAAATATCAATCAAGATGATGATTGTATAATAACCTTTACTGATTTCATGGAGAAATACGAGTTAAACATGCCTTTTAGTGCTTTAGAAGACTTTCAAGAATTTGATAATCGTCTCAAAATTGAAAAAAATTTTCAGTTGGAATTCGTGAGCATTAATATCATAAAAATTAAAGAAACTATTAGATAACTATTTTTTATTAACACAAATTTAGTCTTTGAGTGAAAATGTATTTTATTCATATTTCAGAAGCGATCCATCTATGTAACAATAGATAGGGATAATAGTGTGTCAAAAATGTTGACAAGTATTTTGAGAAAACTTGTCAAAAGAGTAGTTATGTGCCAGTATACGTGCCTTAAGCAACAGGGCACTAAACTAATATTTAAAGATACAGTGACTTGCCGTTGTATCATCGGTAATATAATTAATTTGTTCCGATTCTGACAAAAAATCTTTCTAAATTATTAATTGTAGACGACTGTGCTTAATAATTATTGTTATTAAATGCAATGTATTATTTCAGATATTGTATTTAAAACATATAACAAAGATCAAGAAAATCCAGTAGTGACAGAAAAATCTTTCTTTACTTGTCTAGGTAACGTAATCTCTAATGCGAAGGATTGGGAAGGCCAACGTACTGCAAGAAAGCAGAGTAAAGAATAAAAGAAAATGTTATTTTTATTTATTGTGTTAAAAATTAATTTTGAATTTATAAGTTTAATTTTAAGAATAAAAGATTTTATAAGTGTTACATTTAAGAAAACTTAAAAAATGAAATAAAACTCTAAATAAAATAAATATTTTAATATTTAAAAAAGTTGAAGTTGTTTTGTATTTACTGTACCAAAATTTAAAGAAATGTTTCTATATATCCAAAAACCGATTTAAAAAAAACTGCCCAGAGCCAGTCCAGAACTGACCAGAACTAATTAGTAAAACTGCCCAGTTTTCGAAGAGGCCAGTCGTAACTTTTATGGCTGGAACCACGCCTGCTTTCCTTATCAGTGCCTGTCCAGACATCAGGAAAAACTATCAAAAATCCTACCAGTTCCTAATCATGATTTCTACTCGGGTTCTTCTTCTTCCAGACAAGTTGTCATTACGGTTATGTTGTGTGTCTCTTTACGCGAGTCTGAGAGTTGAGACGAACCGAGATTATCGGATCTCAAAACGGCTCATAACGGCTGGGCCGATTGAGTTGATAATAGGCTCAATCGATAGCGCATACCCAAATTATATCAGAAAAGTATGCTTGTTTTTACTGTAGATACTGTAGAAAAAAAGTTATAACAGTCCAAAGTCGAAATGTTGAATAATATAAGATCCGCTAAAATGTCCAGCTAAAATGTCCAGTTTCCGATTTCTGACGTTAAGTGCGCTGATGGCGCTGAGAAGCCGCGCAGCGCGCGCTTACGATTTGACATTTTTACATAAACTTTCAGATCAGAAAGTGTCAAAATAAAAAAGTAATAATAGTGAATTCGATCACTCGCACTACATTGCTCTGTTACTTTAGTGCACACTCAAGACTGCTTATTAATCCAGAGCAGTGTAGTGCGAGTGACCAAATTTGTTAGAAATTCGTATTAAATGAAATATTTCTGGAAATGATAAATATTGTTAGAACTAATTTAGTATACATAGAACAGAAATATTAAACTTTGATATTTAATTTTATTTATTTTAGACAAATCATACACTAAAGTCTCGAATCATGTGCTTTTTTGACAGAATGTATGGTAAAATTAAAATTTATACAATTATACCAATTATCACTATGCCTTATGTGACAATTGTTTAGAGACTTTAGTGTATGATTTGTCTAAAATAAATAAAATTAAACAGCTTAAAAAATTCTATAAACTATTTTGTATTATTTTTGTGTTAAAAAAATTGCTCGAAAAGATGTCTAACAATACGCAATCTATTCATTCAAGCGCGACTCGAAAGTTTAAGCAAGAAACGTCGCTCCAATGAAGCAAATTTGTTTCATGGTTCTCATCCGACGTTGCCAATCACTGTATAAAACATTCTTCGAGGTCTTCGACCACCCAGGAACGGCCGACTATAAATGCAAAAAATTCGACGTATGAAACCATGACATAACAATTACGTGCGATTACATAACACAATCTATTCTTGTTCCGCATAAGAACAACAACATTCCTTTTGAGAGTTTGAGACAATTTGGCGATTCCACTTTTACATCGTAATGTAATTATGTAATAGCTTTTAGTATTACATTTGCAGTGTCTACAAAAATCTTAGAAAATTAAATTTCAAAATAATAAAAGTAAAATGTTGATCAGAATTCGTATAAAATAAATTATTCTTTAGAATTTGTATGTATTATTATAGTGTAAATTAAGAAAAATGTAATAATATATGATAAGAGCCTGAAATATTAAATATCCTTAATTAAGAAAAAAATATTCACGAGTAATTAAAACAAAATTATATATCTGAATGCTACAGGTACTGGGAGAAACACTTCCGGAAAAAGCGAGATAGCACACGTTAAATTAACTTAATTGCAATACTGAATCACTGAATCCAGCAGGGATAATATATGCATCCTAATTTAAGACTCCGCAGGACGGTTAATTATAATGAAGCTGAATGCACTTAAGATATATAGGAAAACGGACTATCCTTTCGACAGATTGTCCCGTAATAATAGTTCTAAAGACAATCACACGTTACGACATTGAGTAATGAGTCTACATTGTATCTATTCCAGTGATTAATGAATGAATGCTACATTGTTCTTTGTACGAGTCTAGTAACGAATCTTGATTAATCTTAAAATTCAAAAATTTTGCGTTTTTAGACCACCAATTTTTTGTTTAATAATTCTAGTATTCATTTTAATATTTTATAATTGCTAAAATTTAATTATAAACGTACTCATTATTTAAATTAAAACAATTAAATTTATAATTATAATTTAATAATTAATACAATAATTATAATACAGGTTTGGTCGGTTTATTGCATAATTTTTCGATCTATCCAGTAAAATATTTTGAATAATAATAATAATAAAATAATTTCGACACACTCTATTAATTAATAAACCATCCATGACCACATAAAAAACGTAAGTGAGTAGCAAGCAGAGAAATATCGCGCGTAAAGCAGGTTGCATTAAACATCATGACTAACAAGATCATTAACTGACAACTCGTAATTTTCAACGTTGTTTGTATCATCAAAGAAACATATACAGTGTATCGAAAAAAACACGATGCTAAGCAATCAAGAAATATTCCTTATTGAATTTTTTTTCAATTTTTCTTTAATAAAAATTTTATCAATTGTCATCTTTTTCGTAATTTTTATGTTTTTAACAGTAAGTAATAATATTTAGTAAGTAGTAAGTAATACAATATAAAGTTTATATTGTAACAGTAAGTCTTTAGTTAGTAGTTGAATTACAGTTTACTAAAACAAAATATAAAATAAATTTTTATTATCTATTTATATCTCATACTAAAGCTTTATTGTTCAGAAATTTTCAAGTTTTAATGTAAAACAATATGTAAGTAGATTTTCACAGTATTAAAAGAAAAAAATATATCAATACCCAATAAAATATA
Source organism: Linepithema humile (assembly GCF_040581485.1). Lineage (NCBI taxonomy): Eukaryota > Metazoa > Arthropoda > Insecta > Hymenoptera > Formicidae > Linepithema > Linepithema humile. Next base: position 20,425,425 of record NC_090128.1, on the reverse strand, counting down.
GTGCCTTACTTTTTTTACACCTTGTATAAGACGAATGGATGCTGATGACGCCGTGCGAATATTTCTTCGCGTAATTGTCGCGAATGAAAGTCGGTAAATGCCGAGAAATTTGCATGCTTTATGCAGTCGCAACGCCCAGCAATAAAGGTGGATGGGCGTGCTGCAAGTCTGATGTGTTCTGACGTAAAATTCATACGCCCGGCGCGCTGTTGGGGCCCGATTCTCGGGTTCTGCAGGCTATCCCGCCAAACCCCCAATTAGATTTTGATACGCCGGGATTGAAGGGTTAAGGGTCGGTACGGCACGCAATAAGCAAAACCTGAAACAATTTTCAAGTACGCTGGCGTCTTCGTGCCTCTCAGGCAGCGCGGAGAATGAGCGGACATGACCCGCGGTCGTGTCATAATTTACACGTAAAATTATTGATGCATCAATCCATCAAACAAAAACTGATAATATTTCAACAGAGAATATTCTTTGAATTTAAAATTAATATTCAAATATTTAATAGTAAATAAAATATAATTATTGAAATAATGAATTTATAATTTTGCACATTTTTAAATTAATAGAATTTTGTCCTCACTATTTCTAAAATTAGAAAAATATGATGTATTAATTAAATATAGTTAAAAAATACATAAAATTACTTATAATAAATTCATATAAAAATTGATAAAATTGCGTAGAGAGCTCTGGCAATTATTTCAGTCACCTTTTACATTCAGTTAATTGCTGTTTACCAGTAATGTACAATAATTGCGAAATACATCGTGAGAAAATAATATAGCATACCATTGTGGTGATACTGTTTCGTTTCCATTGATAAAGCGAAAAAGAAGATTCTCCTGAAAATTGTTTTTATCCGTATATGTGTTTCTCGAAAATCAATTACATGCTACTAATCGCAGCGTGTAATTAATGTATTAACGGCACAAGGCGTGCCGTGTATTTTATCTCAGGAATTGTGTGCGATGAGGGAAGTGCGCGCCACGAGATCGAGCATGGTATCCGCGAATAATTAACCCACCGCGTTTCAATTACTTGTGAATCAATTTTTCTTCTTCCCGCAAAGGCAAAAGTAAAGAGACAAAGGAGAAAAAGATGGATTAGTCGACAGTAATTTTTCTGCGAGCTAATTATCATGGTAATCGACAAGCGTCAGAAAAGTGGCACGAGGTTGCTGACTCCGTCTCGCACGACGAGAGGAAGGAGAAGCGCGAGGAGGAGTGCTAAATGCATACATTTGCGCCTGCAACAGATTAAGTCGCTGCAACTTCGTGACAATGGAAGAATTACCCCAGAAGAAGAAATTGCTCATAATAGCAGCGTCTCATGGAACACTTTGTAAGAATGGATTAACTTTAATGATTTCTCTCGCTATTTTTGCTGGAAAAAGTTGTCGCCATGCAAAAACGCGTAAATTTTATTCTCAGCATTGATTCTTTCTGTAACTGCAAATTTAACAATTCGTCGTTTCAATTTTATATCGCATTCACGGAGAATTCTTCAGTCCTGACACTTTCCGCTGTGCATCGCCGTTAATCTTTGAAATCCGATCCTGTATTGTATCTATTCTATTTCATTACGAAAATAAGGCACGCAAGCGCACGCGATGCAACACGACGCGGAACGCGCGGTGTATCCTGAGAAACAGCGGCGGGGATAATTGAGTTGAATCACGAAGCTTTCCTCCGCCGGGTGCAAAGCAACGAGGCGTTCCTTAAAATTCTCTCCCGCTAGTAAGTAACGACTCGATCTAATCAATACGATTTGTTTCGCAGTTGCTTCTGTATAGACGGCGAGCGAGCCCTGAGCCGCTGACTCTGTCTTTCTTTCTCTCTCACACTCGCTGCTTGGCAAGAAGTTTCTCTTCTTCTTCCTTTCTTCTTGCAATCTTAATTAGTTCCACGTTTCGCTCTCCCTTCTCTCTCTCTTGCAGCGGTGCTTTACTTATTGTTGATATCGCTACCAAACGAATGAACTCTAAATAATTTATATCGCTCAATATTACTTCGATTCTGTTATTAATTGCCTACTGATTTTTCGCAATAATTCTAAAATAATATAAAACACGATTCAAATTTCAATAATGTAAAATAAGAAATTTTTTTTTTAATTTTGTAGTTTTTAAATTCAATTCAGTTTTTAAAACAAAACGATAATAAAGAATTAGTAAAAACTCAAATCACAATTGTCTGTGTTTTACTTGGAGTATAGAAAAATCTCGAGAAATTCCTATGCAAAGTCTGTACTGTTTTTTTAATATCGGATTTTTCTTAACATTTAACGTCTTACATAAAAATAATTTTATCCTAGCATTCAAAATAAATCTCAAAGATCATCACGAAAATAAATAGCTAAAACTCGGAAGTATGCGTACTTTGCATTTTTCTTGTGCACTTCTTTTACGACAATTTTACGATCCAATATTTTCAAATATAATATATCTTGTAATATTTCCTGCAACGCCATCATTCAGTTTCCGCATGCTTCTTTATGGCGACAAATCGCTTTTATTGCATAACGGTGTATTAATTAAACCCCCCGTCGCATTATCAGTTTCGAGTAACCGGCGTTCGTTTCTTCGAAGGCGACTTTTTGCGAATGCGCACATATCTCAGGACACCGATAGATGCGCGCGTGCATCCGAGCCCGTTTTTGCGCCGTTCGAATGACCAAACCGGCTCAAATAATCGGCTTAAACGGCCTCCGAGAGATCTCGCCGAACAAGATTCGAAAAAACGACAAGGAACCACCGGGAAGCCGCGGTCGGGAACCGTTATGCGGCTCAGGTCAACCGGGCATCTGTACACAGTCGACACACGAGTTCGCAGTCGCGACCGGTAGCTGCATCGTAAAACTGCATCCTTTGCGCGCCGCTATGTTCACTTTACTGCAAGTGCTACGTTGCGCCTGTGCTGCGCGAGACTGCGCGTGGGAAACTAGAAATGTCCATATTTCAGAATAATCCGCTTACAACTTTTACCGTAATTATTGCGCACAAAATTTCTGCCGCGTATCGAAAACAGTAACCAAAATAAATTAGCATAAAGACAAAAATAAATTAACAATTGATAGCAGTCGTCTACATATATGTGTTCAACTTATTGCAATTGTTATTCTGTGAATGTTGTATATTTTAATAATTGGATTTTTTTAAGCAATCAAAAAATTATACCGCAAAATTAACCACCTCCCTTAAATTAGAAATGTTTTACAAGTTCGACAATATATTTTATGATAAGCTGCCATTCTATTAAATCTTAATTAACCTCGTTCGCCTATCACGATCTGTAGATATTATGATCAGCTTAAAACCAATCATAGTACTTAGCAATTATAGCTGCTTCATGCGAGGCATGTAAATTTATTAGGTGCGTATACTTCGATCACGCGTAACTATCTTTAAATGCAAGTTCTGCTTCAAGCACACACACGAGGAGACTCGGTGCACAATGTTGTTACGAAGATAGATAAGCGCTGTCGGACGCGCATGTTGCGTGTATAAGTTCCGTGGCAGGTTTAACTACGCAGACCGGTACGCTCGTCTAAACTAAACGGATACAATTATCTCGAACGTCGAATATTTAATAGCCGTGTCAGAGATTCAAATTTACATAATTATACGTAAATGCTATATAGTTATGATATAATCATGAATATATAAAAAGAATCTTCAAAAAGTTTTCCGACTTTACAAACATCGATAAAAAGTTTTTTCGAAGATTAATTTCATAAAATAATAACTGTATTAAATGGATAATATTTTAAAATCAACTGTTAATATTTTCATCAACATAGAAAAAAACATTTATTTGAATCGTATGCAATTCTTCCCTAAATTTAGTGCTTGCAAAATATCTCCGAGATTCCTTCGTACATAAATTTCAACATAATTCGTGGGATTATACGCTGTGTGAAGGCAGGTTTACTGTCGAGGTTCTTTAATTAACTTCTTTAATTATTTTTCTTGCAACAACTTCTGAATTTTACCTATTTTATTGCAGTTTCAATGCGATCAATGGCTATAAACTTGGCACACAATGTTGCAGATGCATACATTATGCATCGACAGTCATCGTACAGGAATTTCCATCGCGGAAGAGTATTTTAACATATGGGAATACTGCACGCGGCCATAATATACGAGATGTAATTTTATGAGCGCAATTAAAACCTAGAGTTATAATTTGATGTCGGTAATTAATGACGACCCTAGCCGGTTCTACGACTGTGCGGCAAATACTGTTCCCACAACGAACGACATGTTTTCTGTACAAATCGAATTTATTGAATATGTCAGGATTCGAACAAGATGCTCTTGACAGACAATTTAGTAGATTCTTCCGTACACATGCCTCATTGAAACATTTATAGACATATGAAATAGAGATAAATTTTATAGAATTATGAAAAATATCTCGATCTTTATACGTAACAAACAATAATAGTAATAATATAGCAGCATAAATGATGTCATATAATGTTGAAAAAAGCGCGTTTTCCACGTTCCTTATCGCACGCGCATAAAAGTTTTCGCACGCATTGCACAACAAGGTGTTCGCAGCTCGTTCATCATATGTGTAGCGGACAAGCCGGATACACACGAGATATGAACCGCGTAGATAAGTGACAATGTAGATCACGCCTACAAAGTTGCGCCGCGGAATTTGCTGCGCGCAGAGAACTATTGTGATGCGCGAGTGATGCATATCGGTACAACTGATACACGCCGCACCCGTGCAGCGGTACGATTTGTCCATATTTTTCACTGCGCACGCTGCCAAGTACTAATAAAATTGATTTTGCAAGTTGTACGAGTATAAATTTCTTATTTTGGTTATTTTCTTTTCGTATGCTGCATTAATTAAATATTACATAACGGTAACGATTCAGAGTTAATTGGGATATGAAATATTAAAGTCAGGATAAGGCTTTGGCGCATAAATGTCGAGTCGCAACTCGCGTCGGAAAGAAAATTTTAGTAGAATCTTTACTGCGTATTCCGCGCTGCTTTCTATCGGCGTTGCATTACGAAGGAAGCACGTGTAAACCGCCGCTAGTTCTTTTTTCAACGACCGACACGCATTTTCTAGATATCGGCTTACACTTTTGCCGCGGGGCACTGCAGCCACGCGATCATGCGTAACGATTTCTGGATCGTTGATCGAACCGCGCCGTAGGCGCATGGGCGATGCAAAATTGCAGCGGCGCGGCGGGCGGTGTCCGCCATAACCGATTAGCATAATGCGGCAGAATGTTACGGCCGATGTTATTGCGCGGGCGGAACAAAAAAATCGCTATCATTTTATCTCGCTCAGAGCGTCTTTCGCTTTTCTTCCCTATTTTTTTTTTTTTTTTTTTTTTTTTTTTTTTTATGTTTATGCCTGGCATCGAAACAATGCGCGTGCAATTTTCTACGCGACTATTTGGACTTATTGCGGGGATATCGTTAGGCGGTCTTGTCTGTGTTGGCATTTAAATCACCGATCCTTCAACGCGCATCCGCAATATCCCGTTGTATAAATGTGTGCGTATGTATGTATATGTGTACAGTGTCAAGAGCACCTTTCGTGCAGCGCCGCAATGCTCAGCAATGTTGCACGCGATATTGTTGCGCAGCTGCGCACTTCACCTTTCCACATTTCCTGCACTTCACCCACGCGTAATACAGGTAGGTCGATTAATAACCGGATTGTTACGCCATGAGTTTCGTAACTCTAATCGTATGTAGCATCTTACAAATTTTATTATCGTCTAATCACATATAATTATAAAATTATATATAATAAACACAAGTAATCCATTATCCGTTAGATTTATGCAAAGATTTTTTCCATTTTACCATTTCTTGCTAATTATAAATTATTAAATATAATTAAAAAATTTTTTTGCATAAGAATATGTAATTTTTAATATGTTTATAACACGCAATTATCTATATTTTTTTAAAGAAATTAGTTAAAGTGGCTATAAAATGTCAAAATTTTTCTATCTTTCTTCATATTCTTATTGTTTAACAAAAATTACTACCGTTGTATATAATTATGAAACACTAAAAATGCCGAAAAAAATTCTTTATCTCATTTTTTTTCTGAACAAGTGATACAAATAAAATAAAATTTGTTTTTATTGCATTATTGTAGCAAGTATACGCTGTTCTTAAATTTTTAATTCTAAACTAATATTATCCATTTTAAAAGTTTAGAAAAATGCATTTTAACGGTAATCAAAAAATGTAGACAATGAAAATATGTATCTTGCAGCATACCATAATTACAACTAATTTTAGCGCGTAACAGGCGCGTTTTCCGAGGCCGCACGTTCATAACTGTGTAATGCATATAGTGCGAAAATAAGGCAATGCTAATACAAGGTAACCATAGTTTATGTAAAACCTCCTCACCTTGTAACGACTAACTAGTAATAATTAATTTCCTGCAAATCACGAATAAATCAGCATATAATTATCCATCGACCTTTATTTGTATCGCATATCGCGATTTTCTGCATAAAAGTTTTATATTGCTCTTGAAAGGCGAAGTGCATATTTTTCCAAGTATGCACTCACCTTGCACGTGTACTCGAAGGTAATATTATATAACAATGATTATTAGATTACTGATAATGCACAGTATATATATGCGTGCTTCATACAAAAATATTTAAATCATATAATATGTGTTACGGAATACCTCAACATTAAGTCATGTTTGAAATTTTCTCTCTCAGAAGCAACCAAAGATCTCTGAAAGATTGTAATCAATGCATGGAATATTTATTTCTATAATAATGTGTATTTCAATATATTAGATTGTTCCGACATATTCATATAATATTTAATGTCGATTATACTATTTGAAAAATATTTTAATAAAAATATAATGAGCATAAAAAAAAGTAATAACAAGAAGAATATTTTATCACCTTGGTAGAATTTTTATAGTTGTGCCTACGATATTGGAAATAAGCATCGCAAACCGTTACCATAATGCTCCATAATGATATTAAAGTAGCATAAAATTGTGCGGTTAACTTACATTCAGCATAAACGATGTAAAAGCGCAAAGTCTCTTCGGCGACCGCGAAAAGCCGAGATAATATTATGTGATTTCGTTTGCCCCTGAACGCGCATTGTTACGCGCAATCATGCGCAACGATCAAGAACGTAAATCGACCGTTCCCTGAGAAAATGCGGAGTCAAGTGATCCGATTACGATTTACCGAGTACCGTTAAATGATTCGTTCCTGAAATCTTCAATGATTAATTTAGCAGTACAGCATCCCTGCTGTCAAACTTTTATTTGTGCATTATATATTCGTCTTTTCAATACTAAATATATAATCCTGTGTTTCTCGTCAATTTCGCCGATTCTTTAGATAAGTAATGTATTAAAATTATACTTTCTCTTCTTTCTCGTCTTATAGTATTAAAAAAATTGCTAAACGGTTGTTCATTGCTTAAGTGCATTTACGCACCTAATATAATTCACGAAAATATTGCGAAAATATCCATTGCACTTCCCGAATCTTACTAAACGCGATTTTACGAATATACGTCCGCCATTTATTAGTGGTTAATAATCGTAAAACGCAGCGAAGAGAAACGACATGTGAGACAAACGTGAAGAGAGCAACAGAACTCTCTCACCGCTCGGCAGATCGACCTTATAATGTTCCTCAAGTTTCTCAGAGCTCACAGAGTATCCTGTTCGGTCGTTAATCTGCGTACCTTCCAGGATTTCCTTATCAAGAGATGCTTTCCAACTTGCTCCCCTAATCACTTGAAACTTTATAAGAGTGCCTATCTTATGAAGTACCTTCATATTTAACTCTCAGACTAAAGTTTGTCTTAATTATAGCCAACTTAAAATTGAATGAATAATAAAATCTGATTATATTGTATATATCATCAAGAGACACGGTAGTGTCTCGCGCCAAGTTCACGCGCAGCGCAAGACCGACCGTGTATCTTTACGCGAGCACATGAGCTGATAGGAGTCGAGATTTTCATATCTCAATAATGCGTGGACCGATCGAATTTATAATAGGCTCAATCGATAGAGCACATGCAATTTACATAATAAAAGTATCTTTACTTTTTTTGTACATGCTTTCTAAAAAAATATATTAATTGCCAAAGTTTGCCAAAGTCGAAATATGCCGAAATCTATGTAAGCTTGGTCGTCGTCGTCGTCTGTTCGTCATCCTTCTCTAATATATAAGTTTTTCCTTTGTCAACTAGAAGCATCAAAATGCGACATGGTTGTCCTTTTCTACATCCCGTGAAATGTCGATTCCCGCATAAGAGCGTCTTTTTTCTTTCCTTTCTTTTTCTAAAAGATGTCTGTCCTTTTCCAACATGGCGGCGCTCAGACCTGTCAGCTCGCAGCTTTGATGATACTAATCACATTGATATAATTAATATCGGTCGTAAAATGTATATGTAACGTGTTGTGGAGACGAATAGAGATAGTGTATATCAAAATAATAGTATTCTTTATAAAAAAAATTTTCTCGTCTTGAAGTGCAGAAGTGTAGCAACACACATGCTGACAACACTCTTAAAGAGAACGTTCACAAGTGTCCCCTCCCAATTTGATTCTCCTTGAAATATGTTGTAAAACATACAATTTGAGAAGACACGTATTTTTTTATAGCGGCCCTAACTCAAATTTAAAGGGTGAAACACCCTTTTGAAAAAAACGAGTTTTTTCTTTGTGTGTAACTATCGCCAAAACCGTAGGATATAAAAAAATGTTTCAAGTAGAAGTTGTATGGCTTGTAATGGGCTTTATAACTGTGTAGTTGGATTTTCAAAAAATGTAATTTTTTTTAATTTACTCTTACCCCTTGGTATTATTTTTTCGAATTTCAAAATTTTTGTAATGACAAAAGTTGTAGCATTTTTTACGCTGAATTCAACCATATATGATTTTATTATGTTCTGAAATCGCATCTTTCAAAAATAAGTCATCAGTATCATATTATATGCGTCGCGCTGCATGACGCATTGTTTATACCGCACTTGTGTTGCGCAGTAGTCGTTAAATAAATATAAAAATGACATGTTATCACATATTTAAGGAAGAAAAGTTAACTAAAATTGTTGCTAAAGCATCCCTTCCACATTACACTCTTATAGATAATCGCTGCATTTCGTATGCAGCGCGTTGTCATATACAAGTTAGCTATCAGCGCATATTACACTTTGAAGTTTTGCTTGCAGTGACCACAGGAAAATAATTTATGAAACGAAAACAGTGAATGAATCAATCTATTCAACATATATCCACCCTGACTCTACTCTCTTGGCCCGACTTGACTGACAATGAATAAAATTCTGTACATACTCTTTTTCAATAATTTTAATATACTGCGATATATTCTACATACTATTACATTCTATTAAATTATTACGATTTTTTTAAACTATGGTATATAAAATCTTGAAATATAAAATGTATATTATAAGTATAATTATAATATATTGATACAATAAATAAGCTTTTATATATATATAAGCTTATTTATATATATTATAATTATACTTATAATATACATTTTATGTACCATAGTTTAAAAAAATCGTAGTAATTTAGTGGAATGTAATAGCATGTAGAATCACAGTATATTAAAATTATTGAAAAAGAGTAAACTGTACAGAATTTTATATTTTATTTCATTCTCAGTCAAGTCGGGCCAAGAAGGTAGAGTCAGGGTAGATATATGTTGAATAGATTAATTCATTCACTGTTTTTGTTTCATAAATTATTTTCCCGTGGTCACTGCAAGCAAAACTTCAAAGTGTAATATGCGCTGATAGCTAACTTGCATATAACAACGCGCTGCGCACGAAATGCAGCGATTATCTATAAGAGTGTAATGTGAAAGAGATGCTTTAACAACAATTTTAGTTAACTTTTCTTTCTCAAATATATAATAACATGTCATTTTTATATTTATTTTGCGACTATGCACAACACAAGTGCGGTATAAACGGTCATGCAGCGCGACGCATATAATGTGATATTGATGACTCATTTTTAAAAAATGTGATTTCAAAACATAATAAAATCATATATGGTTGAATTCAGCGTAAAAAATGCTACAACTTTTGTCATTACAAAAATTTTGAAATTCGAAAAAATAATAACAAGGGGTGGGGGTAAATTAAAAAAAATTTCATTTTTTGAAAATTTAACTACACAGTTATAAAGTCCATTACAAGCCATACAACTTCTATTTGAAATATTTTTTTATCTCCTACGGTTTTGGCGATAGTTACACACAAAGAAAAAAACCGTTTTTTTTCAAAGGAGTGTTTGATCCCTTAAATTTGAGTTAGGGCCGCTATAAAAAAATACGTGTCTTCTCAAATTGTATGTTTTACAACATATTTCAAGGAGAATCAAATCGGGGGAGGAGACACTTGTGAACGTTCCCTTGTTAGTATTCTGTAGTTAGTGGACAGAAAGTGTACTTTGTGCACATTGGTGGAATCGGCAGGTATGTAATGTTTATAGAGAAGAAATGTCTAACACTTGGATTGAAGCTGACGATACGCTAATTAAAAAAAGACAATGGCCTAGAGGTGCTAAAGATGTTTTTGTCATTCTTACAGAAATTTGATCAAAAGTAATCTGTTTTTATATATGAAAAAAACGCAATAACTTAGAAATACAGATGGTTTTTTATACCCTTTTTATGATCACTAATAATTTTCTTATAAAACATGTTGTAAAATATAAAAAAAAATTATTAGGTTTGTATAAATTAAGATTTTTATAATCAAAAAGAGGATCGTCGTATTGAAAATATGACGGGAGTGATGGTAGGATATTATTACCATTATTTTTACTAAAAAAAAAGAATCATATTTATTAAAATTATTTTTACTAAAAAAAAGAAATGATATCTCACAAAAAAACCTTTTTTTTAAAAAAAGGTAAAAAAAGGGCGCCAAGTACACGCCTTGTTATATTAAAAAAAAGTTTTCCTCATAAAAAAAACCTTTCCAAAAAATTGTTTTTTTAAAAAAAGTTTTCCTCGTAAAAAACCTTTTCAAAGAACTGTACTTTCAAAAATATATTATATTAAAAAAAAGTTTTTCTCACAAAAAACTTTTCCAAAAAAATTGTACTTTTAAAAAAAGTTGTATATATTAAATAAAAATTTGCTACATATTCTGTCTATAAAAGAGGTGATATCAGAAAATGACGCCAAGTTTAAATAAAGAACCTTTCAAAAAAAGTTGCATGTATATCTAATTATTTATTTAAAAATGATATTTATGTTTATATCTAGTTAATTCTTCTTAAGTATACTTTTTAAAATAATTGCATCTGTGTCTAGTTATTTTTTTTTATATCTGTATCTAGTTAAATAAAAAAATTTTTCAAATTTAATCAAAATAAAAAAATATTACAAAATTTCGCAAAAAACTTGGCGCTGCTATAAAATAGCCTTAAAATATTATTATACATCTTAAAATATTATAGAGCAATGAAGGCTATTTTATAGCAGCGCCAAGTTTTTTGCGAAATTTTGTAATATTTTTTTATTTTGATTAAATTTGAAAAATTTTTTTATTTAACTAGATACAGATATAAAAAAAATAACTAGATACAGATGCAATTATTTTAAAAAGTATACTTAAGAAGAATTAACTAGATATAAACATAAATATTATTTTTAAATAAATAATTAGATATACATGCAACTTTTTTTGAAAGGTTCTTTATTTAAACTTGGCGTCATTTTCTGATATCACCTCTTTTATAGACAGAATATGTAGCAAATTTTTATTTAATATATACAACTTTTTTTAAAAGTACAATTTTTTTGGAAAGGTTTTTTGTGAGAAATATATATATAACCGCGCTCAAAAAATTTAATTGTTTTAAATATTAATAGTTCTATCTCCCTTTAATCAAAGAATTGAAAAATTGATATGCTATATATATCGCATATGTTTCAACTATCAATTTACTAGAATAGAAAAAATATTTCTATTCCAAGAATGTTAGAATCCATATTCGTATTTTAATTTAATTGATGCATCTCTCGTGACACTGCAACAAATGCGAGCGATTATCGTAACACACTCCGTCGCACGCGATAAATACGCGCGTGGTACGTGGATACGCGCATACGTACGGCAATGATAAAAGTTCTATACCACTTCGAGTGGCGAATGTACGGCAATTCAGTAATATATCCACATTTACGCCCGGGGCTGCCGGTGCAACTGAAAACGCATTCCTAAGGCGATGTTGCGTCCGGTGCACGCACGCATCTACAGGACGATTACAAGCTCGTGTCTAATACGAGAAAATAGTTTTCTCAAATTTAAATGCCAGCGAAAATATCGATTAATTCGACTTCTCATCATTCGTCTTTGAAAAAAGGCTCATAAAATGCAACAAAAGCTCTTCTAATTATCCTTCATTCATCAGTAGCCGTATAATTTAATCTAGAGATGCGTTTGTTTTGTTGATCTTGCAATAGTTAACTAAAATTTATAATTATTAATTGACGAATTGGCTCAAAATCAATTAATCGAGGAATTTGGCTTGCGCATATTTTGAGACAGCCTGTAGCGCAAGGGAGACGCGATTCCTGGCTGTAGAGGATCTCGGCGGTCATACGTCAGCGGATTAACGGCCGCGCGTATAGCACTCGCACTCGCAACAAAACGGACGGTGTCGATGCAGGTGAGAATGGGATACGGATATGCCAGCGAGTCGGTTCCTTATGGATTATGGACGACATCCAAATCGCCCGCAGCTGTAAATTCCCGGTCCGACACAATCCCGCGAGACCGTTTTCATTAAACGCCCGTTGTTTTAAAGCTACGGCACGCAACTGTTGTCGGCTGCGCCCCGTCGCGACGAGTTATCGGATAATAATCCGTCTAGACGTTTCACTTATCAACGGAAAAGCTCTGTTGTCTCGTAAAGGTGATAAATGGATCTATCCCACGAGGCTTTCCGGATAAATGAAAAACGAGAATGGAACGATTTTATGGTCTCCCGGTATCGTATATCTATGCGTATAGTTTCCGTATATTTTAGATAATGCATATTTTGTACAAAAGTGTAGATGTATTAAATCTGTATTATAGAAAATAATTATTCCACATAAAATTACTCTAACGACTGAAATGATTAAACCAATTGTGATATAATGACAAAACAAATTCTCAAGTATCCTGCATGCTGCACCAATAATAACGACTTTCAATATTTTAAATATTGCCGAACCATTCAGTTTTTACAAAGATTAATTGATACATATTTTTATGTATTAAGAGAAAGACAGAATAAAGTATGTAGGTATTAAATGTTACATTTGTATAATTTCTCGAGCAAACAAACTCGATTTTAAACCGGTTTCAAAAATGAAAAACGTATTACATGCCATTTCTGCAGTTATAACTGAACGGTTAAGCCGATGAAAAATAGGATGGTTGCATAATGACATATCTTACGCGGCGTGCTCGCGGAAAGCCTTTAACTACCATTAATACATCACGTCTGGACCGTCATTTATCTGCCTAAATTACTTTTTCGGCACTTTACATCCTCTTAGCGTTAAAACATCTGACTAAAATAAAATACGTCACATCGAAACATAAATCGCGTCATGTTAGTTTCTTAATGGCAACGATTGGTAAGATTACTACCTCCACCCATGTGGTACGTGGGTGTGGAAAGGTTAAAAAGAAAAGAAAAAAAAAAGGATCGATAACGAAGCGCATGTACCTTCCCGAATCTCTCGTCCTCCCTTGCCCTCGCATCCTTCGGAAAGAAATTCATCCGTCGTGCTAAACCGAATCCTTTGTTAAAACTTCCATCGCACATACTTTGGCTTAACTTTAAAAAGTTTCTGATTCAAAGTAAAATTCCGCAGAATGTAAAATTATAAAAATCTCTAATTTCTCCCCTTTAAGGAAAAATATATTTGATATTCTCAGAATTGTCAATTTTCCACAAATTCTCAAATTTTCACTCTTTTTAGAAACAAAATTTTATTTCATGTACCTATTCTTTCCAGAAAAACAAGTTTGATTGCTTCGAAACAAAAGCGCTCAGACAGTGTAATTCGATCTTTAAAAAGACATGTAAAATCGATACTCGCATTCATTGTTGCCGCTTTTTCGCCGACTGATCATCTCGATGCGCATTGTGCGTTACTTCGTGCTATAATCATTGCAAAAGTTGCGTACTTTAACAATTTATATTTTGAAAAAATAAGTGCAGGTATTTTTTTATTACTTTTGTGTTTTGTAGAAAATAGTCAAAGTGTCTTCTTAGGTAAAGTTATAATAATGTATACATATATTTCTTTGCAATTAAAAGATTAAATAACGCGTGTAAAAAAACATGCGCGTGTGTGTGTCTAGTAAGTTAAATTAAACAAACTCAATCATGAAGCTATATTAATCCTACTCGTACACTCGATCATTACTTACATTACTCCGACGTTACTTCGGCTTCGTCATACTCGCCGTGATTAATGAAACGCATACTTCGAGCCTGAAATACACGGTCCATTAATCAATAATAATGGATGTCACCAGTCCGCGAATCTTTCCATTTCGATCGTCGGTTCCGAATGACATTCGAACATACATTGCGGAGATACATGGCTCGATATGAGAAACGTCTTTCTCTTTGAATCTAATCGCTGCCAAAAAAAAATAGCAATACAATTTATAAAGCTCGCGATTTCTTTCCGCTTAAGACGAGAAATATACGGTTTGCTTTTGTGATCTACGCGAGCTGTATCGCAAAGTTGAGATTAACAAATGTCTACTATAATACCTCCGACGCGAATAAATGCATATGAATGGCCTCGATCTATTCACGTGGTAGCGCTCGCGCTGACGCAAATTTGGCACATATTGTTGTCGAAGGTATTCGAAAGCGTGCGAGATTGCTGCAAGTTGTCTCAGGAATCCGGGAAGTAAACTTCAGAAAAGAAATTCCTATTATTTTCATTCAGAAAAAATCTCAGAGGAAAGTGTTAAGCAACGAAAGCGTACTACTTTCAAACTTCTAGTAATACGACGATGTGTATATATTAATATCAATCATCAAAGAGTAACATCTACGTAATCATGATTGAGAAAAACAAGATCTGGCTGAACAAAAACTAGATCAGTGTTCCCAAAAAAAAAGAAAAAAAAAAGAAAGAAAGAAAGAAAAGATACATGCAATATACATTCCAAAGACCTCATAATCATTCATGCCATAATTTAGACGAGACTGACACTGAACTGGGCTACCGTCGAGCACCCGCCGAGAACGTGAACTATAAATTCCGCGCGCGAGTGAAACCGTGCCGGGCCCAAAGGGCTTCAGCCAGCGGCGCACCCCGGAGAAAAGGCCCCGACGAAGTCTACGCGATGCGGAGCCGCTTAATCACCGGGGGTCTCGCGCGGGCCGGGCCCGTTGTTGAAATTAATAAGCGCCAAATAAACGAACCCGCCGAGACAAATGGCGGCGCATTGTACACGGACGAGCGCATTCGCGGCCGGCTTATTTATTTCGCCGCATGAGCGAAAGGGAGAGAGAAAGAGAAAGAAAGCAAGAGAGAACCCTCGAGGCCGAACCCGGCCCCGCCGTGATTAAGGAGATGAACGGATACCGCGGCGGGGATTTTTTTTCACTCCCTTTTTTTTCGGGGTGCACCATCCGATCCGCAATGTCCGTTCATTCGCTCCGTTTCGCTCATCTGCGCGGCGTGTATATACAGAGTGTTCCCCGATCATAATTTCGAGATTTCATCCCCGCAGCGTTGCGGTGAAAAATATTTCTCATTACATAACTGATTCGGCTGTAACAATATTATTTATTATCCGCAATAAAATCATTCCGTAATATCGAGGTAATCAGCAGAATTATTTATTCGTGTAATCAATATTCAAGTAATTTATGGCTAATATTTTCGACTAACGAGAATTACCGGTAATAAAAATTTAAATAAAGGGCGTACAACGATTTAAACCGATATTATTATTCATGCAACTTTGTCAGTCAAATAAATTCTTTTTCGAAGAAGCTATTTGCCAAGAACACATAATGACACCCTGTATAGCCGCAGAGAAGACCGGTGGCCTCTCTTCCGACGTCCGCGAGATGGGTAATGGACGATACGAACAAAAAGCCGTGCACGCTATAAATCAAGTATTGAGAGAGCTAGAGAGATTGCAGTCAGTCAGACGAGAGCGAGTGCTCGCATCCGGTCGACTTCGCGGCTGATCGCCGTTCAACATTGTTAGCGGCTCACCGTGCGAAGAGCTGGTTGGCCGAGAGCGTTTTTCGTCGGTTCTTACTTTTATCGACAAAAAGTTATTTACGAAAGGTATTTTCTCTACTTACGACGATCAAAACAGAAGAAAACGTAACAGCTTATACGTCCAACGGAAAAGAATCGAAATCGCTAGCTATTCTTCAACCTCCGTAGAAAATTGTAAGTATAAGAAAAAAAATTATTTTAAATTAACAAAACAGACAATTTATATATGTTGTCAAGAATGTTAGAAATGCATTTCTAACAATTATTCTCACTTTTTTATAATCCCAACTATAGTGTAATTTAACGACAAAGCTCTAATTCTGGTGCTGTTTCGTAGGACTCGTTAAAATAATAATAATAACCCGCGTTAACCCGAGTTAGTTCAGGATTTATTATCTCATTTGGTTTCATCGAATCGTATCCTATTTCATTGTCAATGATCATTGCTCACGGCCGAGGGAAACATCGCGGGACGCCGATCGCGATCTGATCGTCCGCTCGGATACAAATTTTCTGTGGCATAAATTTTAATTGCGTCATTAATGATCTTAATGCGAGCTCCATTGAAATCAACGTGATAGCAGAAGGAAACCGGTGGCTCCCGCGGACGACGACGGTGTCTCTTTCAAAAGAGAAAGAGAGAGGAAGAGAAACGCTAGTCTTCACGGGATCATTTTTTGCCTCTCACCTGGCAAACATGTAGCGTCCGGTATGCGCGCCGTGTTGTACACCGGAATCCCTCAACGACGGCGATGCAGCCCCCTCGTTGCAACGCCTTAATAGCAACGACAGTGAAACGACCGGTTATAAATCACGTCAAGAGTTAGAATTGTCAAGGCGTGTATTAATCCGATATATCGAAGCTCGAAAAAATGCGAGACGTCTAGTAGACGCTGCCGCGCGAAAGTTGAGAAGACTGGAGAGCAAAGACTCGTATTATCGCAATTCAACGTGTTGAATAACTTCTTAGACGCAATAAATAAAATTTTGCTGGAAATATATATATAAAATTCGTTATATATATCTATATTAAAATTGTGGCTCGTCATCTATCATTTCCATTCCTTTACAGTTTCTCTTGTAACCTGATTTGAAGGCGCTGCTACATAATTATGTACCGCTAAGAAAATGAGTCAGCGCACGCCGCGAGGAGAACCCGGGGCGGGCGTTCCTAATCGCCGCGCACGAATTAGCCGCTAATTAATTACTCGGCCTTCCCGACTGGTCGGCAGTGAGATCGTCTAGGTTACGAAAGCATGAGAACTGGATCGTTGGCTCGAGGGAGACTTATCTAAATGCAACTCATTGTCATCGATGACGAGTTGCGTGACGCATAATGGGAGGTCCCTGTCAATTATGTTAAATAGTCCTGTCATATTTAATGAATCCAAGGACCCTACGTGAAGACCGTGTATACTGATAAACAATAACGATGAATTGCGAGCTGCAGGCAGTGCAACAAGAAAAATAAACGACAAATCAACTGTAAGTGATAAAATAGATGAGAAATCAGCCTCTTTGAATCATCACTCGTAATTAAAGATTATTATAATATTTTAATTTTTTGCTACGTACTTCGAAGAAAAAATATTTTTTATTAAAAATTCAACGACACTGAAGCCTTGACGTAAAGTTTTCGATTCAATTCAATCTCGAAATAAACTCGAGCGCAATGCTATCGTGCAACACCACCGTTCATCATCGTCGTATTGCACGCTCATTGAATTACTCGTGTTTGAATTTCGCTTAATAAACGAGCTCACCTACTTCTCATAGCGCTCTCATCACCGATCGTTTGTCGATGTATACGCGTTCTTAATGGGATTGCTCGGCGCGTCGACCGGAGAAACTTGAGCGGAGAAGCTCTATCGGCGAGCTGGATCGCGGCTCTATCTCGCCGGTATAGTGCAACCGACTCGATTTCCGTCCGACGATGCAGGCAATTAGAAGTCTCGACGGCGGTGAACGATAATGAGCTTCCCCACGGTAACTCCGGTCGAGATGGATCGGAGTTACTGATTTTAGGTTGTAAAAGCACTCTCACCTCTTCACCTCCGGAATACCAAATAGCAGGAGAAGAACAAAGAGGAGGACCTAACTTCGCTAATGCGTGATTAGATTTAGAATGCGCCGCTCGGAGAAAGTGTGGAATGTTCTTTTTTTTATGAGTCTCGCGCTGATTTCATAATTAGTCCTCGATTATAATATAAATTGCACGAGTAAAATATTTTAGACCGGATAATAATTATTGTTATTAATAACTACTAAAAGATTTGTTGCTTTTATTCTTTTGTCTATTTCGTCAATTTTTCTCTCGATTCTGTAAAAAAGTTAAAGTTGTTGAATTAAAAAAGTTTAAGCTTTAAAAAGCTCTGAAGAAAGTGCAACGAGAGCATCGCACTCGATTATTCCGTGGGTGAAGCAACCGTAACGAGCGAAAGACGCCCAGTCTGACCACGCGAGGCATTTGTGAGCACAATTTTGTGAAACTGTCAGTCCGGAGAGTCGTAGATCTTCCGGTAGTGCGCAACTTAGGCTCCATTAGAGGCACGTAAAACCGTCGGAAGAAAGAAAGGCTCGGTCTTCTCGAGCGACGCGGCGTAGTGGCCGCTCTTGAAAAGCAAGCGGAACGGTTGTAAACTCAAACGCGGGACGATTTCACGTGTGCAGTACCTAACCGCGATTTTTTGTTTCCACTGCGAAAGAAAAAATGAGGGTCCGTTCCAACGGAAACAAACGCGACTCTTCGTCCCGCGCGGCGTGATTCACAGCCGCGCGTCGTTGCGGTCGTCGGACGGTCTGCAATTTGGGCATGCAAGTCCGCAGTAAAGACCATTTGAGAGCGGAGCTGCTTTCAATAGTTTATTCGAAGCGGAAAAAAAATAATAACATTGCGAGTGGAAAGAAATGAAGTAAAAAAAGGATATTATTTCGTGATAATATTTTGCAACTAACACCCGTGTTATTTTGTGAATTTTTTAGCAGTTTTAAAGATTCCTGATTTTTTCGCATTTTATCTTTTAATCAATAGATATTTTATAAATTTAGAATCAGTTTTTCTTTAATAAAAATTTGATTAATGCAATTTTCCGTAAATTCTCGATATTCTCTAAATAAAGTTTCGCAAAAGCAAATGTCACAGTGATTTTTTATACTTTTGCATTTTAAAGTTTGACAGAATAATTAAAAGAGAGTCACGTAATGAATTCGATCGCATTCATTAAGAAAAAGATTTCGTAAACCGATCGCAACGAGATTGACAACGAAGTGATTCGCATGTCAAACTTTGCGCAACGAATCGCTCGCTAAGCACTGCTTCGTGTTAGATTTCGCGCTTCGCTGGGAGGTGCTAGACAGGAATTTGACATGCATTAGATAACCAGGAAGCTAAGAGCAAACGAATTGCCGGAGTCCGGTCAATAGCCTGAAAATAGGTATGTCGAAAGAACGTTTCATGGCATTAATTTCTTACGTAGCAAAATAATTTTATCACCGTCTTATTACAGTTATAAAATTATTACATAACAGTAATATTAAATATTTCTGCCTAACCAATATTTATTATTTGTACTTTGAAAACATTCAAAAAATAAAATTTCCAATTTCCAAAATTATATCAAATATTTTGATCATTCGAAAAGATAAATATTTTTATAGACAATTTAAAAAGATGTGAACCTAAAATAGCATTAAAAAAACAAAGAACAATTATTTTCAATCTTTCTCATTACTTCGTTAATGTAAACTATGATAAATATTAATAAGTCATTGTTATACAAAAGCCCGATTTTTGCCGTCAGAAATATTCCTAAACCACTTTCGAATTTTCCACTTGCGCGATGTAGTATCTCAGCGGCCATTAACACAGGACACCGTTCTTAATTAGGCAAAACTTTTCCGGACGCTGGAGAAATGGCGGAAGCGATGACGGCTTACTGCGGAGATAAGACGCGATCGTGAACAGGATATAATATTTTACAGAAAGAATATTCTCTCTTCAGCGACGGCAGTATCATCGCGCATTTCGCTCTCGGTGTTTCTACTTGCATGAGATTTTACGGCGGATGCACGCATTACAGAATTTTTACGAGTAGCGGCGGACAAAAAGCGCCATATTTTATGGAACGAACTTCTTCGTCGGTGTTTGGTCAGAAAACATTTCTTCCGGACTCCTGTAGAGCTTCCTGTGCCTTCAAAGGCGGCCTTCCGAGACGCTCTCGTGAGAATATTCACTGAGAACGCGAGTAGTAAAGCTCGCATATCAAACGATCTAGCCATTTTTATATTTAGAAGGTAAAACGTAGCTCTATTATAAATAAAAAAAATTATTTAAATAATTCAAATATTTTTTCTGTTTTTATAAAAGTATCTATATAATTATCTTTTGTTTTAAAATAGTTACATTTTGCAAAAAATAAATCACCCACCTGTGCGATAATATATTTCTTTCACTTTTCTTTTTCATTCTTATTATTAATTAACGTTTCGTTTTCAAAAATTATCCGACGATAATGAATTACAGTTCATTAGAGAATTCTTTTATTAAAAGGCTAGGAAAGCTATGATTATATTATAAATTACCTTACATTGCTATCCTTCATACCTCTTATTTAACTAAGCATCATAAATTGCTATTTAATTTCCACGATTGACACTTGTACAAGCAATCCAGCAACGCTAGATATTGCGTCGCGCATAAAATTATTTCCCGCGCGGAAATCGCGAAAATCAACGCGCCGATAATCGCGCGAATTCATTCGTCACATGACAGAGATTTATTTCATTTCTTCGCATATTCATTTATTTACGAATTTCTTCGGGAAAATCGGCGACGTTGACGCGAAGCCGAAGGCCACACGTCCGATTGATTATTTCCAAGGATGCGTCAGAGGTGAATGCGCCGCGTTCTTTTGTATCTCTCTTTTGTATCTCTTTGCTTGGCTTGCGCTACGTCTCCATAGTCCCATAGGGGCCTTCGGTCCGACCTCTCGACACCGAGAGAGGCAGTGCAAGCGACTGCATAAAGAAACGGCTTCGCGGAGAAGATTCATCGCGCGCGTGCGGCGTCGTCCTCTTTGATTCAATAATAATTATCGACCTTGCAGCGAAAAAAAAAAAGATACGCAAGAATACTAATCAGCCGCGAGACAATGCAGTCGCGAAAGCGGCATACGCATACTCTTTGTCTCTCTTCTTGAACGTACGTCAATAGCTCTCGGCGTGTTATTGTCTTAGGAACTACAACTGACAAGATATACGTGCGCAACTGATTGGAGATCCTTAAAAAAAGCCTTGCTTGCGACAAAAAAAGATAATAATTGTGCGTGTGGAAAATACGCTTTCTAGCAACGTGAAAGCCGCGTTTAGAGAAAAAAAAGTGTTTTTAACAAGAAATGCAATTACAACATCCGATTTTTCCGTCGACGGAATTATGGTCAGAGCGGCGTACCATAAGTTGACACTAATTGTAATGCGCGAAACAAAAAAGGACGCGTACGCAATGTTATGTTCTTAGCAAGCATCGCGACATTTATACTCAGGTGTAAATGTGAATCATGACAGCTATAAAAATAGAGATCTTATTACCGCTACTAGTGTCACATCGCCGCTGTGACAATTAACGGCGCGCGAAAGTGTGAATCACACGTCCTAAAAATGAAGAAACGCATTACTGGCGCCGGTAACGTCACCTTGCGATGACACTTGAAATGCGTCTCGTATGCGCGTGGCATACGAGACGCATTAACGACTTCGTTATCCGAAGAACCGCAAAAATCCGCGAACGATATAGCCTTTTACGCGCGGAACATTCTCTATCGGAAACATAGACGTTAATTTCGAGATAATCACGAATGCAAGCGCGAGCCACGATCCTCCTCGTTTGCCCGCTCGTTAACCCGGTTACGGTAAATCGCAATTAGCGTATTCCTTGCTCAACCGTGTCGCCGCGTCGTCCACCGTGAACGCTATTAACACGGAGGGTTAACAAGTTTTGGAGTACAGAAACATACGCGTGCTGAACAAATCGAGCAGGCGGATTAGACGCGTCATTATCGCGAATTACTATGCTGAAAGATTGTAAGATTGCCAGCGAGTACACGACGAACGTGTTTACTTCACAGCGCGCATTTTTTCTCGGTGAGCAATTTTCAGATCCGCGTTACGGTACGCATACGATGTAAATTCTAATTAACGTCTTCTAATTACGCCGTTTTCGCTACTTTTAATACGCGCGTAACCTCGGCATACTGATACGATATTACGCGCGCGGCATTCTTAAATACACACACAAGGCATCCTTTCGCGTGTCTTAAAATCGCCATTACTACGCGAGGCGCGAGCGGCGAGAAGGCCGCGAATAAAGATCAGCTTAATTGCGGTATTACAGTCGCGCGCCCACGTAGCGCGCCGCGCCGCGTTGCATTTTTCGCGGTGAAGAAATTGCGATACCGAATTCGGATGATCTGCCAACAGTGTTGCAATTTCTAAAAAGCAGCAACATATTGCACCACTGGTGGCAGTAAAAACATGAAAAGATGGCTGTGCGAAGAGAAAAACGTGAAAACAGACACGTTGAAAATGTTTTAACGTTTTAGCAAAGGGACTTTGGAAATTTCTGAAAAAGATCAGCGAAAGAGAAAGAGAGCGGACGAGCAATAAAGTAGTGTTTGATAACAAAGAGTGACATCGCTAATAGCGTTATTAAGGGAAATCTGAACTGAGGGAGCACTATGTGTGTACAGGGCGTTGCAAAAGGCGCAACGCGACCGTCGACGATTTTATCGAGACAGCAAGGAAACCTGTTAGAAGAAGTGTTATTGCGTTGCGCCGCTATATCTTATATGCACCATCGCTAATAAATTCCAACAACCCTGAACAACACGGGGCTCCTCTTATTTTCCCCGGCATCATAGTCTCTTCTACCCTTTTCTCTTTCGCCCTATCTTCATCACCCGACGGTGTGATCTATAATTTTAATTTATGCGATAGCAGGTTCAGATTCTTGCTTTTCGCGTATTAAATATCACATAAACGTTCTCACGCAATTTAATATTTTATTTTTGTTATAAGAGAGATGTTGGTTATTGTCTAACGAATTTTTTCCGTTCCCATAAACGGATTTTATCGAAAAAACATTATCGCGTATTTTTTCATCTACAAGAAAAATTACAATATTTAAGAAAGAACTGTACGAATAATTGAAAACACGCAGAAGCGTCAGGATTTTACGTAATTCTACATAAATTATAGCATAATTACTCAAGAAATAAACAAGCATTGTTAAAGTATCTCGTAATGTTTACGGCGATTCCTCATTATAAACCGCGTAACGTTAATTTTATTCGTTCGTCCGTTCAGGTATCCTGCCGACGTTTTTATCACGTTTAATAATACACATACCATCGCTATTACGATCCGTGCGTGGCACAATCTTACGCCGGTAATATAACCCGGCGGGAAAAATTCTCTTTCATTAAGACCGGGCTGATCGAGTTCGCGAGCGGGCTTCAAGGTGAACCCATCGGCACAAAAATCGCTTCTCTCTTTCTTTCGCGTCTAGGAAAACAATTACGAGAGCGCAAGAACGCCGAGCAATTCCTCGAGGGATGCGCGTCCGCGCGAGACAATAAGCGCTTAACATAATATCGACATTAAAGAAGAACGTTTAGACCGCCCACTCGTTTTATTGACAGTCATTATTCACAGCCGGCGACTAGTCGTGAATTTGCGAGCGCGTCGCTATAATTTAGCACCTACTCGTAACGCCAGCGACGGTGACAGTTACTCACTGAACGTTATCTCAAATTAGCTATCTGGGATACATTAGAATGCAATCTATTACGAAGCGTGATTTGTATGGCACGATATCTGTGCATTCGATTCGAATTGATTCATGATGAATATCCTGACAATCAATTTTATACCTTTTGTATGCACATCAGTATCTTCGCGAGAAATCGAAAAATACTTTAAGGAACCTTTGATTTTTTACACTCATCCTCACCCTGACCTCTCCACGATACAACATCATCGCCTAATTATTAACGTCGTTCCAATCTGCGAGAAAAAATCAACCACTTTCGCCGGACCAGCTATCCTTCGTCCTTTACGGAGAGAACAAGGTTGCTAAAATTTATTTGCGGACGCGCGGAAGAAGACAACGGCGTTGATTAATCCGCCTCCGCTTTGGAAGTCGCAAGGATTTCTCCCGCACTCGCGTTTATTAATCGTTCCGCCGCGAGGACGCGAATTAACCGTGCGGGGAACATATTTATGAAGATGTCGGTGAATTATTTTATCACAGAGATGCACCGATAAGGAGACAGACGGGCCCCGATCGAGGGCGTGGGAGGCGAATGAAGAAACGCCGAGTCCGAGCCCGTGTCGATATGATTTGTTGCTCGCCTCCCGCCCGGCCGGCCAGAGTGCGGAACAAAGCCGAACCTACACTTTCTAGCCTCGAGTGCAGCGCATGGTAGATCACCCATGCACAAGGTGGTCAGGAAGGGCTCGTCTAAACCTTCCTATCCGCTTAGTAATCCCCGAGGAACGCCGTTGTTCGTCTAGCCGGCGGTTATCTACGATTTCTATACGAAATAAATTGTCCTACCGCGAGATAGTAGCGAGAAAAGTGTGCAGGTGAAAAGGAAAGGGGCAGTCTTCAATTGAAATATAATACGTTACCAGGAAAGCTTCCCCTATGCGTCAGCCGTAGATATCAAAGATTATTCGTTATTAATTGCTCGCGTGGAATGCGCGTATGCTGCATCAATAATGATAACATCGAACTTGACCGTGAATCAATTTCCACTGAGAAGATGATCACATAATTTTCTCTGGCAGTTAGAAGCCTAAAACTCTTTTAGAGAGGCAAATATTTTTACACTAATTTTCCGAAATTATAATTACGTATACTTTTCCTTTACATTTAACGCAATCAAAATATCTGATTCTACCTTCTTCGAACAAATCGCGACTTTTCTCAAATTATTTTTCACTATCTTTAGCTATCTTTCTTTGAAAGCGCTGTATTAACTTTCCATTCTTCGTACATGTGTTTTTTTCTTCTTTCCAGCGAGAGAAATAGGGGTGACCTTATTTCGGACAATTCCACCGAGATCCTATCGTCGATCTATCGAAAAGAATGGCACCGGAATAGAATACTCTGTGAGAAACGGGCAGGCCTTATCGACCTACTTAGACCACGTCTACACAGACATCACCCGAAGTACCGTAAACCTCGGTAAAACTGATAAAAGCAGGTTTTAGAGACGAGCCATGCCGCCTCACTTTGTGACCGCGAACCAGCGATGTACAGTTACTTGGCCTGACTGTTTCTGTCGGCGCGAATGTGCGCGGCTACGAATCCACACGCGACACATGTGTACACATACGCTCGTATCCACTAATTTACACATTTAAACGCTTCGTATCGCAGACTTCTACAAAGCACTTGTTGCTTAACACCTGAACAGAAGCGAGGATTATGAAATAAATTTGTGAAATTTAGATAAAATTTCTTTTCAATAATAATTTTCTGTGTTCTAAGAATTAAATATAACATTTAGGGAAAAATCTAAATAAATTTTTACAACACTATAGTTTGATAATATTAATTTGAAAAATATCAAAAGTAGTTGAATTGATTTTTTTCTCTCCTCAATGTAACTTAAAGTAAGCAGTATATAAAAATTCAACTTTTTAAAAACTCAAAAGATAAATTGAATGTACTTTAAATTATGTATGTTTAAAAATTTATGTACGATTATCAATCGTAATTACTCCTCTGTGGCGAAATGCAATCAATTAGATACAATCTCCGATAACTATCTTTCATCGCTCGCACTTCGTACGCAACTTCAATCTGTGTCTCTAATAGTTATTTCAATTATACTCTGCCATGAATGCGCGCAATTATTCTTCGCGTGGCACACTTATATACAATACAAAACATGTAATATAATACTTGATAACTTTTAAATCTGGTGTTCTCAATAAAGAATAAAAAATTTTATCTTACAGCTTGGAATTCATTTTTCTTTCAGAGAATCGTCTCCCTTGTTATTATACGTATTATGATTTATATCACGTCGTGCAATTCGCCATTGATCAATTCGTATAGATACACGAATAGTCGCAAAAGTTATGCGCCGATCGCGCTCACTTTGTTGTGCGCGCTTCGTGGGCGAGACGCGCGCGAGGATGCACACAGCCGCGGCCCCGGGCACTTCCCGCGATGCACAATTACCATGACAAGACGCGACGTGGTGGGCGTAGCGCAGCTTTCACCCGGCAAACCGCGCGTGGTCGTCGATGCGGCCGCGATAGTGCCTTCACTCAATCGAAATTTGTCAACGTCCCTCGAGCGCCCCTCGATTGCCCCGTTCGCGCAATCCGCGATATCGCATTTGATCCTTTCGCCACGGGCGATTAGAGCTGCAACCAGAATGCACCTGCTCGAAGGCGAGTTTACGACGCGAATAAAAAGAAAATACTTCCTTCGACTATTGTCTAATGATTAATTCTTTGCAATACGATGGATATTAATCTTTCGGATGGATATTAATCTTTTCGCCGTTAAAATTGCAAAATTGCAAATGCGTTCTGCTGAGATCGAGAATTTTACGATAATGGCGAGAAAAACTTTTACAATCGAGCGTTCGAGATTTCTGATCGGACATTTATGTTGCGCCGAAATAATAGATAAATATAATATACAAACGTATATATTATAATATATGTGCATTTCAATTTAATTCGCCGAAAAAAAGTGAAAAAAGCGAATATTTATGCTGAAAAGTTAAAATAAAAGAAAACAGATGAATTTTTATAGACAAGCCTGTATTTTGAAATATAATAAGCGTTTCTCCAAGTCAAATCACAGTATAAATGCAAGAAAATACTTAAAGCCAGAGATATGCGTGATGCGAAGCGCAGCTAATTACAATTAATCGTCAGCCGCGTCTTGTCTCCCCTGTGGATTTCGTCACTTCTTTCGCGTAATTGGCGGCTATTACTCGCTTGTTATTCGCGTCTGCAATTATCGGCGGCGTCGTGACATTCCACCGCTGTTGCGATACGTATCGGAGGATCGGACGTTAACGACGTACCGACATTGACGACATCGGGGGCACGGTGTCGATAATCGGCCGAGTCAATTAATTAGCTTCGCGAGCACGGGCGGGCGAATTCGTGAACGACGTACTCCCGCGCGAAGGTACAAGTACCGGGGAAGGACACGCGATATCCTGACGAGCCGCCGCCCCACGGGGGCATCGAAAACATAATGCCTCCCGCCGCACGGCGCGGTGCCGTCGACCAATAAAATGCGGGGGTTCGTCGCGCCGCGCGGCAGGAAAAAGAGACGAACACGCGCGAGAGAGAAGTTACTCTCCTCCGCGTACCTCCCGATAAAACTTATAGTGCTTGTAAACCACCCGGCGGACAGTGCGGTGGACGCACGCGAGGGTAGGAAACATGCACTTTATAATAATAGTAAAAATAACGGCGGGGCGCGACGGTGGCGCAGCATGCGAACTTCTCGCATGCAAATGGATTGCGGGAAAGGTCGGTGCCGGGAATAGTATGCTATATCTCGCTCTTCTGTCCACGTGTGCTGCGTACAACGCGATTATATACGACGCACCGCGGCCACGGGCGTATTTCACGCGGGCTACCTGGTCGCAGTGACGGCCCAATATCCGCGAATTTTTCAAACCGAACGCAAAGTTCGAGAGATGATGCAGACATATTCGGAAGAAATTATCGCACGTCTCGCGAGAATGCAGATAGCTCTTTATTGGAAGACAATAAAGTACGACGTCATATTTTTTTCTACATTCTAGATAAACAAAATGCATCTGAGAATTAAGATACGATGGACTAAACTGCGCTCTTTTAAATAACAAATAATCAAATGGTAATTTTTACAGTCTGAAGCGTTATTAAGAATTTTTAAAGTGAATAATTTGAAAAAATGTTGGCATATTCACTGTTTTCTGTTGAGCATTCAATAGAATCTCGCGTGATATTAATACCATCGTCGATTCCACGTCTCGGTTGAGCCACCGTGCGCAAGCACCATGGGAAACAATTGCGACGTTATGGCTGTTTACGCGCCGATAAGGGAAATAATCGCACTGTAATGACATAATCGCCGTTGCGCAAGTAGAAAATCATAGGCGCGCCGCGAGGAGCGACAAGGACTACTCGATAGCCGATCGACGCATCGGGAGGGAACGAGGGCGAAATTTTACGCGATCGTCTCGCGATAATTATCGCGAATATTGCATCCCCATCGGAGAACCGCGAGTGCATAAAAGAGCTCTTGCGAAAGGATAAAAACGTTGGCCGAGAACAAGCGGGCGCTATTTTAGCGGCGAATTAACCGCGGCACGATTAGGTTCACGCTGCGGGAGACGCGCAACCATAAATGATTAAAAATCGGACGCGATTGCTCGGATGTGCATGTAGGCAGTATATCGAGTTGTTTACGAAGAATGCCAGATCGACATAAGGAAGAGTATGCTTGGGCTCTTGTGAAAGGATTCACTCGATATTTTATAGATGGAATCCTAAAGTATGTTGCATAAATAACGCGATATACTGTTCGCTGCAGGAAGCGGCTTCTGCGAGTCGCCGCCATTTGCTCATTGTGCCGTCAAATATTTTATCTATACAAGACAGTTTCTATACGATCTGGCTTATATTTATGCAAAGATACAACGCAGAGATACTGACGATAAAAATCATCCATGCGAATCAAGAAAGTAGAAAAGAAACTGAAAAATGTAATAATTATTATCAAAAATGTATTCACAAATATCTTAAATACAGCAAAAAACATGATTAATGTAATATTTTGTAGGTAATATTTTTCTAATGTATATTTCTTTTTATTTCCCTGATATTACTTCTCCTTTTTTGGAAGATGTGACTGAATCATTTCAAGCGTCCCTGTAGATGCGCATAATTACTTACGAGAGTAGCAATTATCCTTGCATGCTCGGCAAGATTTCTGCGTGCAAAACAACACCATTTAAGATCTTTAAACCCATTCAAAATTAATATCGTGCGTCGATAAAAATCCTAACGTATAAAGCGTGCAATTTACGCGCGAGAATGTAAAAAATTTCAATGAAGTAATATCTCGCGGATTCAAGGAACGTACTTTGCTGCCCACAGGAAAAAGGACACGAACGATAACGGCGAACGTAATCGAAAAATCCTATTAAGGAACGCCGATGATCCAACGCGTGTAATTGCCGCTTTTACGCGTTACAACGACGCCTGTAACATCCAATCCGACCGATATTTACGATCAATCGTGTCTAGGATGAAACACGCAGGACAGCAATGAAAAATTCTTGGAATATGAAAACCGAGCCACCGTTTCGCGCGGATCTGCCATAAAGTATCGCGAAGGTTGCTTTAATGGCTCGCGCCCAGGTGAGTTGATGGGAAAAGTTCGGCAATACTCGAGAAATATCAAAACAACGCCAGTCATAAACGACCCGTGGAGAAAAAATCGCGTTTTTGCGCCGAATCACCACTTAGCGAATCGCAATCGTTGACAATTATTGCGTTATTACAATGTTTTATTATCGAACAAAAAGATTCTGAGGAATCTTTAACATTTGTCCAAAAGGCATCGTCGAAAAAATCGCAAAACTTTTCGTCGCTAGCGCATCAAAAGCGCATTAAAAAAATACAATTTACGATTGAACGTTGCATTGAAGGTCAAGAATGTGCAAATTGCCGCGAACCTGTCGTCTTTGTGGTATTAATTAATTTAATTCTCTGCCGGTTTTTTACACACCTTCGGATATAACTACTGTACACTGCAATTTGCCGTAAAGCTCCTGGAATCGTTTTTGCAGATTTCTCGCTTAAAAAACAACAGGATTTATGTTCGCCATTCCCGCAGGATTAATCAGGAAAGAAAGATGAGCGAGAATTCGAGATTCGCGAGACGTTTCTGCCGCGATTGTCTGCCGCAATCACCTGCACATCTGTGCACCTGCACGGCGCGTTTACTATACGTTAGGCTGGCTGGTAATTACAGCGATTTTTGCGCAGTTTTTTCGTGAAGCGGTTTGATGTCGGCGCAATAACGTAGTTTGTTTATTTCGAATTTCTGAAGATTAAAATCACTTTATTCCACTTAAATAAAAAATTCTAAACTTATATATTTTTAATAAAATATATCCTGTTGCTAAATGCTCTCTCTTAAATATATCTTATAATTATAATATTTCTATTAAACAATATATAAAAAAATTCTTAAAATAAATGTCCATATCAAAAAGTTACTGATCTAATTTAACTTTGAAATTTATGACTTATCTATGTTACTTTTAAAGTCAAAATAATTTTGTTGTCTAGTAAATTTCCTATCATCGATTTTTCTCTACTGAGAAAAGAAAAATACATAAAATTGTAAACTCAAGGACTTATATGGCTCAACGCTGTATCTAATACGGTAGCCACAGATTTAAACTACCAGCGAATCATCGGGTTAACAATTTTACAACCTTGCACCCAGTCCGAACTTCCGCAAGTCGCATCTCCGAGCTTTCACCGCGCCGCGGAAGAATCCGCTACGCGAGCCATAACCTGCCTCAACGAGCAACACGAATGTAAAATCTCGGAATGACAGAAACTTTATTCGCTGCCGTAAACGACCTCGGAACGAACGGTCCCGAACACTTTTTCTGCCGCCGGGAGAAACGTGAGACGCAGCTATTTTTATTGGAGGAAATACACGTGTAGCCATAGATTTAAATTAAAAAATGTTTTGAACGTAGAGTCAAGACAGTAAATATAAACGCACATCGGATAAAGCTTTAATGTTACTTTAAATATTTTCATATTCACTTGCGGTTTCTTTGCTTTAATCCATCTCAAATTTCTTTATTCCTTTATTAATGCATCATAAATACGGAATGTGTCGAAAATACATCGGTACAATGCTATAAGCGTATATGTGGAGTTTGCGTGTACACATATATATATGAATCGCGAGTAAAATAAAATGATATAAATTGATTATCCAGGAATAGTGCCTCATTAACGTTGTCGCGCGATACAAGAGTGATCATCTATCACTCAGAAGAAAAACGAGGGGAAAGACGATAATTGACGTGGATTTCGCTTTTCCCCGCCGCGAGACCTTTCTTCCTCCGTGAATATCGGCATGGGAACCGTTAGGTGAAAGGGAATCGTAAACACGCGCTTACATCGGAGAGCGAAGCGAAGAAACGCCGCTTTTGCGAACGGCCATACCCGCCGCGGAGGATTGTCTCTCGCAATTCACCTGGCTAGGTAGGTGGGTAACACACCTTCGTTAGAAAACGACCGTAATTTATGACAGCCGTTCTTTCCATTCGACTATCTCGGAGTCGTTATATACCGGCGTGACGAAAAAGTCCTCGACGTCCGGCGATCTCTTTTACTCTTTCACGCGGCTCTCGTGAATCTCGATTTAACGCTCGGTCGAAGAACGATAATGCTAATGACACGATCGCATCTACTCGGAAGCGCGAACAACGCCGCTGCTCGACGCGAATCCCGTGAAAGTAAAACGCACCGGGAGAAGAAACACGTTCGACAATTTATTACGGACCGTGGCGACGTCCGTCGCAATAGGCCATCCGATTACGCAGGATACGCATTAATCATCGCGTGTAACCTACATATGTGCCTGCCTGCACGACGTTCATTGATAAAGACAGGTTACAATGTCCATTACGACACTGTCGCGACGCTCATAACATCGACATGTTACCGCGTGCCCAGCGATTGAATAATGGTAGTTACATCGTCAAATGCTATGAATAAATGTGTCACATAAATATAAATACTATTTCTTAATACGGTATTGTTATTATTGTTACTCTAATCATCTAAACATTTTCCAGTTATTCGTGTCATCACTCTGTTGATTTCTTAATTCTTCTTTAGGTTATTATTTTGATTAATGATAAAAAAGGCAATAAGAATAAAAAACGCGGTTCTATAAACTAAGTTCTTGCGCTTCAACAACCGCGCTTCTGGATCTTGTTTTTTTCATCATTATTTGCCTTTGAAGAAGACTATATTTTGCAGAATAAAAATACTGTTGAGTTATTATTATTACTGTAATTATTAATTTCATGTAATGTTAGATATTTTGCATACCTACTTTCTGCAAGGGTTAAGACTTTTGCGCAAGTATTTAACTGAGTTTCAAATTAAGAATTCACGTCGGAGATTGTTCGGACAAACGTGAGATTTCTCCGGTATGCTACATGTATTTTACCGGCGAGAAATAATTTGAATATACGTACGTGGGTGCGTCGGGCCCGACCCAATAACAAGGGGTCCGGCGTCGGGAAAAGAAAAAAAGAAGGAGAGAAGCAGGAAGGAGAGAGAGAAAGGCTCCCGATGCAAGATCGTTGCTCACGCAGCACGTCCGAGAATGGAATTTATGTGTGTACACCGCTTCCCACCGGCGGGCGTCCGCCACGCAACAATAATTAATCCGAATGGCAATGTTCAATAACTTTAATCGACATGGCCCACCGTGCACGCGCGACGTACGAGCAGTTCGCAAAAGTGTTCCGGGATAATGGAGCGCAGCGGCGGACTCTGGCCTCGCCCGGATGAGATATACGAGCATATTCCGGGAGTAATTAGATCGTTTCGTACGCGAAGAAAAATATCGCGAGGAAATGAGAACCGAGATAGCACGATTCGTGTTCTCGCCTCTACTTAGATAAACCGTTGGAGGCTTAATGTTTGATTATAATTATAGCGAATGTAAAATAAAGATGTAAATGAATAAAATAAAATTAAAAAATTAAATGAAGTAATAGATAACTGACTTATACTGACTTACACTTTCTTAGATACTTATCTGACCTATGTGTTGCGGGAATAAAAATATTTTATTAATTGAAAATTTCTATTAAAATAGAAATTAGGATCTACCTAGAAAATGACAGCAACACGGTAGATAGCTAATAAGAAACTACAATCCCTTCACGATTTTTCCATTCTGCATAAGATGATAGCGCATATGCGTATATCATGAGTGAAAATCTAGGATTTATTTCTATTAACTTTCTTCGTGATGGAATTTAATTGATGCACAATTTGCCCGCTCTGAGTGGTAACCGCGATGTAAGATACTTCGACTGCATTCTCCATCAACGTGTCACGTCGAGATTTGATCCATTAGAAAGCAATTACAGAACGTATTCCGCGTTAACTTACTGAGCGCAACAAAAACGTGACTCGTCATTGCATCGCGAGCGATTAACGCCTTGTGCGTAAGGTTTTCGTTACGCGAAAGCTTTTGCGCCGTGTTCGCAGTAAAGCAGGAAGGTCTAACTGTCTATGTATGGAAGAAGGAAGACCGTTGGTTTTCAGCGGAAAAGAATGTGCGTGGTCGAGACGAGATAAACCATAATAATTACAAAGACAAAAAATCTCGACGTCAGAGTGAAACTTTATTTACTGTCACTAAATTTCACAGCGCGACAGCACGTATATTACGCGCATACTATGTATGTACATTAACATATACATACGCAAGTGTTAGCTAGCACATATAAACGACACCAAGCCACTAGTCGTTTCAGACAGATTTTTAATTTACTGCTTAAGTATTTCAGTAATAATTTTCTTAAATTACATTACTCTTTACTAATTTATATAAAATTTGAAAATTTATTAAAAAACCATATTTAATGTTGTTTAACAATGGTAAATTTTATTAGCCGAAGGCCTATCTAGAGTTCGTAAAAGAACAATCGTGGATTCCGGATCGAGAAAACGGCTTGTTATTGCATGGTAGTTGAAAGGGTGAAAATCGAGGCGCGGTTCACGCACTATGAAAATCTAGCGCTGGAATTCGTAACAGCGAAATGAATTGCGTGCACGCCTCTCGCAATCATTCGCACGGCATTCGCACTTTATTAAACGAGGCCGACAGCGGCATATATTCACCGACCCTGCACACCTGCTATCGTAGATAATATTTTTTTAAAACAGCTCTTCAATCACAATCAAAACCAATCACTCTCCTTTCAGAAATAGTATTATTAAATTTTTGTTCGATATGCAGATTTACTAGAGATTCTATACTTTCTAACCAAAAATAAATAATAAATACTTTTCAACGTGCATTTAAATAGAGAAAATATGCAAATTTTACAAGAAGAAATTGCACATTCACGCGAGTAAGAATTTATCACGGAATGTCAGGTCGCATTAGCGCGAAAATGGTATTATCTAATAATACGAACTAATCACGCGCGTTAATCTTCCGCTAAATGCAAACAACGATTCGACGACGCGTAAGTTTTCCATTAAGTCCCAGCATTGTGCCAAATACGTAACGTGGCGCAAGAACTTTCTCACGTGAGTTTCCACGCTGCGACACTAACAAAAAGCGACAGATCTTCTCTCGGCGGTAAGTAACTTGCAGCGCGGAATTCTAGCCATCATCGCGTGGGAAACGATTTCCTTTTTCTGAAACACAACATAGTGCAATTCTCCGCGATAGTTGTTTTTCCTCGAATAAATCATTCGGTAGTCGGCGAATCGGCGTTGCCTGGCTGTAATCATAGTATTTGCGCTATAATTTTGTCTTGACACGCTGTGCAATTTTTCGTAAATTACAGCATGTATGATATCTGAATTATAGTTGAGTCCAAATTGTCATTTTTTTCGTGTCAAAAGGTCGATTTGGGTTCTACACATGAGTTTTCGACCGCATAACGGCAGATAAATACCGATTTCTTTTTTTAATTGTTTTCTCCACAAAGCGTTTAATCATTCATGTTCGTGTACATTGTGAGAACTTTCCTTTAATTACTTAATATTTCCGCTTTATTTCTTTCAACTCTGTAAAATATAACGACGCTACAATTCGTCGCGGTTGTATAAGAGTGCCGTTTTGAAAATATGAACATCGCAGGGAAATCTCGGAATGCTCTCTCGAAAGGTGTTGAACGCGATACAATTATCGCAGAACTAATCGTGTAGGACTTACGTAATTGCATTCACGCGTAAAACACCTGTGGTAAGAGATCACGCGCGATCGTGATTATCGCGGAAATCTTCTCAAGTCTTACGCGAAAGTTTAGAATACCGAATATCGTTCAACCCCATCTAGAAGTATCTTTTTAAAATTCCCTGCAAGACTCTTAGCAAACACGAGACTTGAACAAGATAACCTACATCGAGAAATAATTGGAATACAGTTGGAAATATACGTACAATATCTTTTAAATCTCAAAAAATAATTTCCCACAATTTTTTTTCGTATAGCAGTATATTAAAATATAGCGACGAATCTAACTCAATGCCATTTAATTTAATTTTACGATTTTAATTTACAAGAATTACTTTTTAATATTTAAAAAGCATTGTAAATATTGAAAGTAAAAACATTCTCATTCTCTAAACGAAAAATATCTCTCACAGCTGAGTTTTTGAATGGCTTATCGAATCTATGCCGCAATGCGACAACCAGAAAGACTTCCGCCTGCCAATTTATTGCACGCCAAGAGCTTGACGCATAAACATTGCTGGTTCAGTACCGCTTCGGTAATTCGCCTCTTCCACTCGGGCCATACATCTCTCTCACCTCCCGGGGCGGAAGTTATAATTTCCTAAGACTTATTAGAGAAAACTCAACTTAAACGGTCCGCTTACACATCGAGTATTCCTCTCGTCGGAATTTCTTCGCTCCGCGCGAGCGGCCCACCGCCGAACGTAAATTGCTTCGGACGGACTAACCACGCTGTGCGGTTACGGCGGAGCTTACGTAAGAACTCGTGGTAGCCGAGTGGCGGAGAGGCCCGAAAGAAACGTTGAAGGGAAGCGGAGAGAAGCGAGCGAGAAGAGGAGAGAAAGAAGGCAGTCGGGGAGCTCCCGATGCTCGACGAGAATTACACAAAGTTCCCGCGAAACAATGGCGATCCCGGAGATCTATGGCGAGCATGGTCAACACGGTTGAATTATCGGCATGTTTGGACTCCCTCGTGCTCGAGAGTTCTCGAAGATTGCGTTTGCAACATACGCACCTGTGAGAACGTATTTATGCATGCGCGCGCGCGCGCGCATGCACATACACATATATCGGTGGACATCCGCGAAAACAAGCGGCCGATTACCTCAGCGAAGGAATTCCTATCACAATAACGATCGGTTGTAAAATGCCCGTCCACATCTGACGATTCGAATCTCCGTTTCGCTGGTGGGATAATCATCTTAAATGCGCGGCGGCCGATATGCGTGGATGCGCGCGAATCCGAACGAAATCGCATAATGTAGGTACGCGAGTCGCATAACGTACTCCGACACGTAGCCAGCGGGTTTTCGATTAGATTCGCAGAAACGTTTGACGTGTCGATTATCGCAGACGTCATCGGGATCATCGCCTGCGATGACACAACGATGAGAATCTTGAAGAAGATTCATTGCTAGGAATTATTTCTGCGATTCGAGATATACGCGATTTACGAATAGATTGCCGTTACCGCTCGCTATCTAATCGCCGATTTTTTACGCATAAAATTACGCGGAGATTCTCAGAGAAAGCAAATGATCGGCGCGTCATTGATTACGGCAGCGATGGACCGCAGCGCGATTTGTATCGTGGATGATTGAAAGCCGCAGCGATTAAGTAGACAACTGAGTACTCAGTAGATTACTGATCTATCGATCGATATCCGATTCGCCCGTTATTCCCACGATCGGGAAAGGCGGAAGTAACGGGAACATCTCCGCGATAGTCGCCGCGATAATTTTAAGATATAATCCGTGATCCGTTGGTATTAATGATACTTGTTTATACGATACATCGCGCGCGCATGGTATCGTTACGGAATAAATTATATTAGGTCGTCGAACCCGAGAGTCGTTAAGGTTTATTGATGTCGTAGAAAGAACTGCTTTTACGCAAACTAGGCTGTTTGTATCATCCTTCATAGCTTGCTAAGTATACTTGTGTGTTCATCGATAGATGAAATGTTACGCGATCAGGAGAAAACGTGAAATTTCTCACACAACAATTTTTTTCACATAAAAATGCAAAACAGATTTATATGCAAGAAATATAACATAATTGCGTATTGCAAATTTAAGTATTATGTAGATGATGTGTAAAAGTTCTTGAACCATCGTAAAAATTATTAGAAAAATGTCAATCAAAAAATTAAAACTTTTAAATAAAATAGTAAAACTATTTTAGATCCTTTAACAATATTTAAAATTTTACTACTAATTTATTCAATAAGATCCAAACAGCAATCTGAAGTGAGTTCTCGACTCAACAACGATGAATTAATTTTCCTCCGAAATCAAACATTCGTCAACACCTTCGATCTCCGATCTTCGATCGAATATCGAGCATTGATTCCTGCGAGCGAGCAAGGATCACAGAAGTCCGATCGGGCGAGCGGATTATTCGTATTCCTTTACGCGGGAATCCATCCCTCGTGGCTTCCTGGTGAAATAAAACACTAGATTTCAACACGGTACACGCGCTCGCGATCGCGCCGATGGCTTTCGTAGCGGTGAAATCGAGATAGTCGAGGCGCTCTAATCTCGGCGCATCTATCAGTCACCTCTCGACCCCGGCGATTCATCTGTGCCGTGTCGAACGTGCCTACATCTCTAATACACCTTAGCCCGAACGATCCACAACGTTGTATCTCCCGTGCCATTCTCCTTCCGCCGGCTCGTTTTGCGTCGCCGTTCCCGTGTCTTTCTCGCCGGGGCTTTCATTATTCCGCGATATCGCCGTCGATGAAACGGAGCGTAGGCGGGGAGGAAAATCGATCGTCGGTAAATCGGTCATCGAGCCACCGTGAGAAGACGCTCACGGGGGCTTTCGACGCATCTCGGCTACCACGATCACGTCTCCGGGGCGTTCATGCTCAACGGAGAGCGAATACGACGGACAAGCACGCGAAAGTCTCGGGATCGTCTCTCGAGAGAGGAGAGCGCCCCGGGCGCGGGACGCTAATGACGCGGAGCCGTGCGGAATGCGCGCGATTTGCGCTCGGCGAGCGAGAGGAGCGAGATCACCACGGGTCGCCGAGGATCGTACCTGAAATTTGCCCGTCTCCTCCGCACAAGTATCGAATGGTTTGAAATGAAGGATGTCGAAAGTTCGGTTTCTAATATCCGTTTAGACTTTGTCGCTCAAGCTCTCTTCGCAAGGAACAGAAATGAATGAAGACTGATATATGCGATTATTTCGAGGAAATACCCGATCTTTACGAAAATCCAATAATGCTTTATACATATTTTGTGTTGCGAAAATGTTTCCTCGACGTTAATCTGACACCGAGAATTTTCCATGAGTCACGGAAGACATCGTATGTTATGTATAAAGTGAAAACCGATAAAAAGAAGTATATTTAATGACCCACGATGTGATTGTGAATTTAAAGGAAAAGGAATATTCTACGCGCGCATTCCAGAAATACCGAATCAAACAATAAATTTTATTCTAAAACGATATTAAAAAACGATATTTTACTCCATCGCGGTTACATCTTACATTATCGCGCATTCTATTGCCCTTTTATGAAAATGCGATACAGCGGAAAGTATTATGAATCTTTGGTGCGCAGCTGCGATTTTCACGCATGGACGCGCGCGCGCAACGTTTTCGCGGCGTTTAAAAGGCATACATCCCGTAGTAGGAATAAGTATAGCCGAAGGCTGAAAGGATTGACCGACACGTAATTCACGCGCCGACGTATCTGCCGCCGCCGTCCACGATTTGGCGATTCGTAACGATGCCCATAAAAGTTAACGCGTTGGAAGGAAATCGTCCTCGCGCTCGCGGTGTGGTCACCAAAAATGGAATCCGCCGCGAGCGAGAGATCTCGCGATTTACGATATCGACGATCTCGAGCCGGGAGATCAAAATAACGGGTTAGCTATCAATGGACACTCCCGGCCGGTTGAATTTACACAGCCGGAATTATTATCCTGATATATCGAGCGGACCCAATTCAATTTGCATTCTGCGCTCAAAATATACTAATTCTCGTATGAACGTATGAGCACTCGAGCGATTTTTCACGATCCCCGAGCCGCGCGTTTATTAGAAACTGGTTATTGCCGAGATCTACAGTGTTACAATCTTACAATGTGGGAAATGACTACCGGCGA
Organism: Linepithema humile; assembly: GCF_040581485.1. Classification (NCBI taxonomy): domain Eukaryota; kingdom Metazoa; phylum Arthropoda; class Insecta; order Hymenoptera; family Formicidae; genus Linepithema; species Linepithema humile. Next base: position 20,385,936 of record NC_090128.1, on the reverse strand, counting down.
GATAATGGCCCAGTACCGATTTCTGGTACTGAGTATTGGCGCGTTACTAGATGCCAGTACTGATGTGATACTGGAGAAATACTGGGATGATAGAATTGGGCCAAGACTCGAATTACAGTACTACTTTGGTACAGAATTCCAGTATTGCTGCAGTACCGATTTTTATTATTGTTACGGTACCGATTTCCATTATTGTTACGGTATTAAATCAGTACCGATTCTCAACATAATAGTACTAAAAATCAATACCAATCCCCAATACAGTAACAGTATTAAATATCTGTTCTGTTTTCAAATACTATTATAGTATCAAAAATCAATACTGATTCTCAATACTGTAACAATGTTTAAGATCAGTATCAATTTCCAATAATTAGTATCAATTTTGTGTGCGATAATTAAATTAAATTACAGTATTATTATTAGAATTATTTATTATACACATATAAAATAAATTAATTACATTATAAATTAATTACATTATAAAATATATCAATTAATAATTAATATAAAATATTTTATTTATTAAATAAAATATTAAAACAATCTAAAAAAATTAATTACCAAGACCTCAACGTCCATTGAAGCATCCAAAATATTAAAATCATCTAATATAGATATCGGTAATGTAAGTTCAATAATCTGTTTTAAAGCAGAAACTGGATTCATTTCATCTTGATAATAACGATGATGATGATATAGTCTTTAGTTTCTTTAAATCTTGATATTTTTTGGTGTAAAATTACTTCTTTTTCAGCATTTTCTATTCAATGTTTACCACTGGATATAGCTGTAATTATGAGTTATGAAATTGATATAATTGCAATTAAAAAATTATTTTCTATAATACAAAAAAAAGAGAGAATTTAACAACTAGTAAAAATGATAAATAACAGAATTATCACTCACAATAACTGTTATTACTCCGTTTCTCGGCCAATTATTCAAGGCTCTCCTTTTTCGTAAAGAAATATAATTCTTTTTTACTAAGTTTATCCGTTTTGTTAATAACGCAATGGACTAGAATATAGTTTCACTTTCTGTCACATTAAAATATACAACGGTTATACTCTTTGACACTGCCTCCTATGATGTATACTAAGTATTCGATGTTCTTCTTTTGCCAATTTTAGTGCTAAAAAATTTACCGGCATTGTACCATTTCGGTACTGGCATTCAACGCTCTTCTTTTGCCAATTCCAGTACGGGCACAGTACCTTGAAATTACCGGCAGTATACCGTTTCGGTACTGTAATTTGACATTTCTTTTACTAATTTTTGTACAGGTATAGTACAAAAAAAACTACCGGCAATGTACCATTTCGGTACTGGCATTCAACGCTCTCTTTTTGCCAATTCCAGTACGGGCACAGTACCTTGAATTTACCGGCAGTATACCGTCTCGGTACTTGACATTTGACATTTTCTTTTACTAATTTTTGTACAGATACAGTACCGTAAATTTACCGGCAGTATACCATTTCAGTACCATTATTCAATACTGATTTAGATAATGGGTTAGTACTAAACCATTGTTATTTTAATACTGGTTTTGTACTATGCCAGTACCGAAACGTAAAACTCGTTTTTCGGTACTGGATCTGTATCTCGCCAGTATCTAATACTAGTCTGATGTACATATATGTAATCAACCCTAGAATCTTTAAGAGATTGCAAGAGCATGCGAAATTTTTAAGTTTTATGCTCGATCTGCAACGTAACATTAAAATACGAATCGTGTCTTTTGAGTGGCGCTTACGGCCTATAAATAATTAAAAAGCCCAGTAGTTTCATGGTAATAAAGACATTACCGAGTAGGAAAAAGCGTGAGCGCGGTAACTTGTGGCGTGCGCTATTCACCGCGACTAATTCAAAATAGACCATGTCGAATCTTTTAAAATCGTTCGAATCGCGCTGGAAACGTACGGAAGTTAAACCTTTGTGAAAAATAATCATAACTTGTAAATCTGGTGAAAAAATTATAGGTTCTTTAAACCCTTACGAAATATTGTAAACGGCGGAAATTATATTACTGTGTCGAGCAACGCTACGATAAAAATAAAATTGATAATTACTAAATAATATTTCGTAAAAAAAACTTCACGTAAAATAAACATAATATATCTTTAAGGGAGAGAAGAGAGTAATAGAAAAACCAAAAAGAATAAAAGTATTTTTGTTAATCATGATAAAATGGTAAGCAATTGTAAATGAAGGCATATAAAATCACATCAAGAGTTTAATATTTAGCTCATTTTATATAAAAATTAGAGATAATAAAAGTGCTTGTTAGGTAAATGCAATACTGTGAAATTCAGGTCGACAACCCCTAATCAATTGACAGTTTTATCCTCGTTACTTACGCCAGCATGAGGTAAACGTTATGAATGGTGAACTCACGCGACTACTTAAACGGCAATAGCGTTACGACCGCCGGGTGCGTGAGACGTTCGCTTTTTCGCGCTCGCGCGAGGAACGCGACCTGGCGTGAGAGAAGGCCATAACTCACGCTAGGCGAATACCGAAGCTCGTGGAAGAAGAGAAAGACTCAAGGGGAAAAGGATCCTCGATGGATCTACAGAGATAACTCTTAATACCGTGTTAATTATCCAAGTTGAAGCCTAAGCAATTCCAATTCTCGACCTGGCGTATACTTTATGAAAACGTATCGTGCGGATCGTAATAGACATCGAGGTTAAATCAGTCTGCTCAGTGGGAAAGAGGAAAGGTGAGCCAAAGGGAACAGCAGCGAAATTCGATAGTCGCTGCCGTGCCACCCGTAAATCATGCCTCCCTTATGCCGAATAGATACGATCGCACCACCGGCAGATTGCACATTCCTGCTCATAGCGCTAAACGAACGGGGATTGCACAACGATTGTATCAAGTATGTCCGCAGATAAAGAATAGAACTGAAAATTTTATCTTGGTTTTTAAACTAATGATAAAAATTGTAACGATGCAATTGATCTTTTAATTTTCAAATTGTTTTATTGCGTAAAATAAATTTATGTTGTACTAAAATAAAGTTTATTCTCAAAATTAAGAATTATCCATTTTTATATTTAAAACAATTATGTAAAAATTTTTAAAGAAACAAAGAAACATAAGTAATGGTAAATAAAATAATTATAATAAGTTTCATTTCGTAATTTGGCATTCATCGGCATCGATTCAAAATTATTTCAAGCTGTTGGTGAAGATTTGACATTTCATTGACGTACAATTCAATATCGAATTGCTGAACACTAATCTTATTAAAGTATCAACTTATCCCGCGGAGCACGCGCGTAATAAGAAAATGATCGAAAATGGCCATTGGCGATTGATATTTTGATGATAGAAGTCGAACGGACAGCTTAGCAGTTACATTGGAATTTGCGGTGAGAGCATTCACGAAGATCGTACAATAACGTTCCTTGCAATTCGACTTCACATTGGAACTTTTTGCGGTTGGGCGAAACCTCACGAGAAAATGCGAAGCACCAAGATGAGAAAAGTGAAAAACATTTTGTTATAATGTCTCTATTGTTACACAACTTTAAAAATTAATTTAATAACGTGTGTAAATTAACATCGAAATCATGGCATCTATTTAATTAGTATTCTAAAACAATCAAAAAAATTGCAATAGAAGTATAATAAGAGTAATAAACAAACATGACGTATAATTAATTAAATTAAAATAAAAAATATTTATATTGAATACAATTTATTTTTAAAATGCCAAAAACTTCGATGATTAGAACATGACATTAGCAGATAATTCATATCGTATATAATAGGTCTACTTCCATACACAACATTCAATCAAATGTATCATAAATAGATTATTGAATTACTATATCCACTAAAGCATCTAATTCGCAAAAAATGACAGCTCATTTCTAAATGTTCCTTTTAAGATAATTACAATGATTACAGCGCAAAATCAGTGGGACTGCTCTGCCGGACTAAGATTGCGCCCTTAAATTCGTCCGAGCAAGCCGAAAGACGATGTAGTCGAGCCTACAATTCGTCGCAATTAAAGCCCATCGCCGATTGGCGTACTCGTCCCGTTATTACGATCAGATAATCCGACCGTAACGCTCGTGCTCGAGCACAGGTGGGCGGTTCAAGGCCACCACGTAGTCTCTGATGTACCGAACGTACGCGCACAACGATGCATTCTTGACGATACATTTTCACTTTCAACTAAGTCCACCGAGATCGCCGCGAATAATTGATCCGTGAAATTCATCTGTCGATTTTGCGCCTCGCTTCAAAAGCGGAAAGTGCTCGCTTTCTTACGAAAAACCGGAATGCTCGATGAGTGTGCTATCATTTCCGAGATGATTTCTTTCACGCGTAATTTAGTACATGCGTTATCTTGAAAGCAATTGCAACTACCGCGATTCACAATTGTCTCCACAATTATACGCTCCACTGAAATTAAAAAAAATAAGCGTCGAATGCACGATCAAACAAGAAAGTGAATCATGGAAATATTATCCTATCAAGCGAATCATACTTTATTTTGTTTTGTAAACCTGTATTTAGTACAATTCATACATATTTTCAAATAAAGAATAAATTATTTGTGCCAATATTTAGTTACCAAAGTAAAGTTTTTAAAGATTTTCTCAATTTTTATATGCAAGTAAAAAAAAAACTTTATATCAAATAAAAAACCTTTTTACGTGTATAAAATTTGCGTGTAGAAAAAAAAATTCATAAGAGTAACGCTCTGATGTACTCATCTTACTTCTGATAATATGTTTATATCAAGCACATTAGCCGGATAACCGAAACGGATGCATTTGTCGTAGCCGGTTAAGAAATGAGAGATGCGGATTACCGTTTGGTCATAAAGATTCCAACGTCATTTGTTTTGCGCGCGATGCACTTGCCGCGGAGTCGCTATCAGCGTATGCAGCGAACAGCATGCACAATCGCCGGCGCCTTTTCTGCGGCTCGAAGTATCCCATAATTATAATCCCGGTTGCGTAAAAATACCTGCAGATTTACGAGTCTTGCCGTGCGCACACGCGTCTATAAATAATCGAGATACGAAATATTCGGCGATAAACATTTTTCGATATCACTCGCCGCGCCGCGGGCCGCGATTGTCCTTCGAGAAACGCGCTCTCTGTATACGGAATGTATTCCGTATCTTATGTTCTCTAGATTTCCTTTCATCTACAATATCTTTGATCAGGTTGGGAGTAACTTCTCCTTAACAAAGTTGCCCTTAGTTTTCAATTTATAACCGATTAAAAATCTAAAAAACTTCAAGAACTTAAAATCCAATTACAATCTAGTTTTAAAGACGAAAATAAAGAACAAAGTTTTATTTCTCATTTAACAATTGACTTTTTGCTGAAAAAAAATCTACTCTGCTTTTTTCAACAGATCCGAAAAACAAAGACGAAAAAAATCTAGAATACTACATATATCAAGAAATAGCATAAAAGGCAGCGCAATGCCTCATGTTAGAAGGAATTCGACCGTCGTTTATTAAGCGCTTATCAAGGCGTGGTGCCTTTTCTCGCCCTTTTTCACCTGCACACAACCTACAATTATATTTTCATACCTGAAGAAGAATCCGTGTCGATCCGCGCGCGCGCGTATCCTCGCTCGTGCGTTCTATAAATAATGCGGCAACATACACGCCGCGAAATATCGGCCTCTTCGAGGTCGCGAATACCCGCCCGCGGGGCTCAAAGATGTTTCAATGCATCGTCTGGCAAACACGCAAATCGTTGACCTCCATTTTGTCGCGTAGGCGGCCGTTATCATTCACCATTAAGTGAATTAAGACCCCGCAATCGGATCATAAAATTCGCGATATCAGCCATTTACAACAACTCTTTGAGAGTATTTTTACTAACAATAAAAAAACCATAAAATATGATAATAAGGTGGAAATAAAGTTTCAATGCAAATACTGCTTCTTTCGCGACAAGCATAAAAGAATCCGCAGAAGAAAAGTAGCTCAAGTTGTGATACTGACATCTTTATAATACTAATTTTTAATTTCATTCTTATGACAACAATTGAAGCAGTGTCCTGCGTTATGTGTCCTGTCGAATACTCCTTTCGGATATCCTTTCGAATAGTCCAAATTTAATTACGACTCGAGGGACGCCCTGCCGTTTCGCGCGCACTACATTCACCGGATCGAACTGATTGATAATTAAAATACCAGACGGTTTCTTGCAGAATGGCCGACAATGGCCGCTGCTCCGTGGATCATAATTACGTCAGAGTGACCGCCGCGGTATGATAATGGTCTCCGCGATTTCGAACGCCTGGCTGCCGATTGATCGATCGCTCGCCCGGTCGAGAGCGATCGATCGATCGGCCCGACGAGATTGATCGTGCATTGGAACGCTTATGTAAACGCCGGATGGGCCTATTTCGCAAACTATTGCGAACGGACCCTTCCCGATCGGGGGACTTGCGACGCGAAGCGCGTCTCAAATACCAAGAAGCATAATCTAAAAATCCGATAATCGTAAGTGCAACACGATGGAGGTATTTCTGGCGTAGTAATTTAATTGAACGGCTGGCCTCGATAGCGACAAGTTTTTACAAGAGCTCGTAATTTTGATAGCTCGACAAGAACTCGCCTAAGAAATCTACGACACTAAAAAGTTACGGAGCATATCGGGTTTTATGGAAACGACGTCGCTGATTAGGGTAGCAACATGACCATCATGTCGAACGTTAATTGAGAACAGCAGAAACGAGACTACTACTTGAATATTAACGTAGAATTAAACGACGATAAATGTTTAACGATATAGTAAAACCGGAGAAAAGAGAGCGGAAATATGTGCCGCAATTTACAAATTTTTTTCTGTAGCAATCAAAGCGAAAGTTGCCCGCAAATATTAAAACTTGAAGTTCACATTCGTGTTTCCAACTTTTCGTTAAATTATTTGTTAAAGCGGATTGTAATAATTAATATAGTACATTAAAAAAATTCTACATACTACATTTTCGAAAAATCTCTAATATATTTATGTATTTTTAAATCTCCAAAATTATAATTACTCGTACAGGAACGACAATATAGCCTAACGTCTTGTCTAGAAATTTAAAAAGTACGGAATTAAGGACTCTCAACGCAATAATAAAATTGAAACCAGTTTCACAGTAAAATGGGCTCGAATTATTCCTTTTAATCTTAATCTGTAAATGTAAATATTGCGGTATAATCGCAAACGCATTCCTGCGCGCTCTCATTAATGTTGCACTTAGACGACTCGGGACGATCGGCGGATAGCGGCGAGCGATTTTATCGTAGATCAATAGCGCACGCCGCGTTCGGAAAAAAGGTAATCTAAAAAGTTTACGGCGACTTCTAGAGTTCAATAGCAATCAAAGCAAGCAAGGTTGGTTGCCATTTATTTTTTATAGACGTGCTCTACTTGCCAACTGATCGAGAGAGAGAGAGAAAGGCTGACTGATTCCATTCACCGACGAAGACGGACAAAGAGCGAAAGAATGACAAAGGCGAAAAAGAGGATGGTAAAAAGACGAGGAAAGAAAATTGAGGTTTACGATGCTGCGTTGTAGCAGTTTTCTGCATGCGCGATGCAACAAGGTTGTGTCGTTTTTAGTGCAACGCGCCTTGCAACGCGCGCGATTTACGCGACAAGTTTGCGCAGCTCACTTTGGTGCGAAAGTATGAATTGCCGTCTACATCTGTGTTCTGGGTCGCTGAGAGCGAGAGCACCACTCCTCGAGAGAACGACTTTCGCTGTTCGCTTATCGTACGCTTCCCGTAATGGCGACCGATTTGCAAGATCGCGGAAAAATGTTTCACGCATGAGGAGAGCGCAAAGCAAGAAACTGTGAGGACATAGTATCCACTTTACATAAAGAGTTCGGCTTGAAATAAAATATCATAAAGTACTTATCGAAATAAAAAATTATTAATAAATTGAAAAAAGAAAGTTAAATCTATACTGAATACCATCTATTGTTCATTGTTTTTCGAATATAATGCGCAGTAAGATTTCATTTCTTTCAATTAAAGATTTATAGTACCAAAGAATCGATCAAATTGTGAGAAAAATACAATACTCAATATAATGATGAAAGAGCTTAGTACAAAGGATGAAAATTAAAAGGGAGAAATGCAACAGAAAGTTCCCAGGACACATTTCAATTCGCCGTTGCGTAATTCAATAATGATCGGAGGAAGCGTGATCAGTGGAGTAGAAAACGTAAACAGCGTGCAGCAACACGTGGGAGAGAGAGAGAGTAAACAGCGGGGAAAAAAAGAATGCGATAATAAGGTACGCGCGCACACACGAGGTGAAAGAAGGGGAATTTTCGCACAATCGTAAACGAACGCCCGCATCGATCCGTATCGCGCATTCATCGCGATTCGCCCAAGTCGCAACACGCCCCCGCTAAGTAAGCGATTTACCCGAGAGCGATACCTAAGCCGCCTTTAACATATATACGTAACGTATAATAGATTGCAAATGTGTACACACGCGTATATAACATATATAGCGAGCGTGAGAAAATCGCTGGCGGTTACGCGGCGCGGCGAGATCATCAGTCTGATGACAATGCGTGGATACAAATCGCGAGTTTGCCTCGACGATATTCCGCGGCATTATCGATGCAAAACCGATCGATCCTTACCTTGCATCGCTCGGGACGCGGGGCGCCATCGTATCGGGGAGACCCCTCAAGTCGCCGCTGCGTCATCCGCCGCCGTGGGACCGCGCTCCCGTTTCGCGTGAATTCAAATAAACGCTCTCGCTGGCCCAGCATCGCCTTGGGAAACGACTTCTAATTTCAATTACTGTAATCCGCAATCATCATGCACCGTCGCGCGGTAATGGTCGGCTGTCTTACGATGATCTTGCGACACGACACGATAAATCGAAACTGGCTATTTGCGAGAGCGAAGGTGATTTTCAGGTGCATTCAGATATTGATTTCAATATTAAACTGAATTGCAATTCATCCTTAACAAAGCATCTAATTTATTTAAGACAAAATTAAAAAATTGATTCGGAGATATAAAATATATTTTAAAAGTTTCGAAAATTTGAATCTAATATAGTATACAATATCATCATTGAAACAAGATTCAATATAACGATGCAAATTTTTATATTTCGTAAAGATAAGAAAATTTAATTTTAGAGGATCTGAAGAATCGAAAAATAGCTGTAATTATATTTAACGATTACGTGCATGCAGCAAAATAATTGCCGGCATTTCGGACAAAACATATTAATTTCAAATACCGCCTTCATTACCAGCATCAGTACCTACTCTGGTCTAACAAGGTGTCCCGAGGTTAAGCACGCCATTTATCATTCGCGACAGGATTAATTATCTCGTTCAGATATTCAAGGGCGACCCTAGCGATGAGGTAATGATCGGCCGTTTGCGTGTCTCCCTTAAAGCAAATAGATAAGCAACGCACGCATTTTTCCATCATACTCATGCGCAACGCATGCATAATGCATTACGTTATAACCGTTAAAATGTATTCGCTGCATAAACAAACTATAAAAGCTCATTTACTCTTGCATCTGTCAATTTAGTTTTTGTGAATAATAAATTGATAATTTCAATGCATATAAGATTCATGTCAAACACATTGATGCATTATTTCCACTCTAAAAAAAAGCATAAAAGATCGATACTCGAATGTATCGAAAATCTCGAAAGTCTCGAAATGTAAAAAAAAATTTTATCAAAATATCTAGATTTCATAATTATTAAATTATCATAATAAGTACGCGCGCATAGCGCGCACCTGTATTGTTCTAGTATTGTTAAAAAAATGCCAAAATTATTTTTATACGCAGACAAATAACTCTTAAAGTGTGCTTCTTAACAGAAATATTATAAAATATTAAAATATTCTCTATTTTACGAATCTGCAAAATTAAATTTAAAACATTAAAAACTGTTGTTATTGAGCAATTAAAAATAGAGTAATGAAAACAAAATGCAAACCAATAATCCGGGGCACAAAATTATTTCTTGCACAAAAAGATCGACATTAATGCCATATTTCAAAATAAATCAGATGGATAAATGCATTATAATAATAATTTTTAAATACAATCAGTCAATCATATCTATTTATTTCTGCAATCGGTATATCAACTGCATTTAGGAAAGTATAAATAACTTCAAAAAAATACATAAATTTTTTTAATATAAACCTCCTAATTTTAGAAGTTTTACGTGATGCATATTAAAAATACATATACATATAATATATTAATTGTGCATTATTTCTCACAAAATATATTCGTGTAAAGAATGCATTGTACCGTCTCTTTTACTGACAATAATACTTGGCATGAGATATTACCGCGTGTTTTGATAATTGTTAGTTAGGTTTGACCGAAACGCTCTGCACATCACATGTAAACGGCTCTCTCTGTTGGTGTGTAGAAACCGCAGTGTACACTTCTGCCATCACTGTGTATTGTATTTAGTTACACTCGTCCAGTCACTTCAAACGGACACAATGTCTCCAACAATTATAACTAACAAAAATGTGTGGGAATATTATACAAAAGTGTCGGATTTCAAAGCGAAATGCAAGTCTTGCAAAAATACATATCTATATAAAGACCCGTCAAACTTCAAAAAACATATACAAATACATAAAGAAATTTTGGAAGACGAAGAAAAGAAGAAACTAATACGATGGAAGTATTTCAAATATTTAAACCAATACTCTTCACAATGTATTATCTGTAAAACAGATGTTCCGTCTACATCTGAAACTATAGAACATCATTTAAGTTTGCATCCTGAAGAACAACAAAAGAATAATATATATGGAACAGATTGGACATTGAGATTTCGGACAGAAAAAAATAATAATATAGTGGAATGTAATATTTGTCATAAAGATATATCTCTTACCATTCTAAACAGTTTAAATTATCATATAAAAACGAAACATTCGAACACATTGAAAAATACGCAAGAAGCATACGACACAGTTGGTTCGTCAGAACGCGTTTCATCACTTCAAACGGACACAATGTCTCTAAGAATTATAACTAACAAGAATGTGTGGGAATATTATACAAAAGTGTCAGATTTCAAAGCGAAATGCAAGTCATGCGGAAATACATATCGTTACAAAAACTCAACAAACTTCAAAAACCATATAAAAACACATAAAGAAATTTCGGAAGACGAAGAAAAGAAGAAACTAATACGATGGAAGTATTTCAAGTATTTAAACAAATTATATTCACAATGTGTTATCTGTAATAGAGATGTTCCGTCCACAATTAAATCTGTAAAACATCATTTAAGTTTGCATTCTAAAAAAGAACGAAAGAATTATATACATGTAACAGATTGGAAATGGAGATTTTGGACAGAAAAAAATGATAATATAGTGGAATGTAATATTTGTCATAAAGATATACCTCTTAATATTCAAAACAGTTTAGATAATCATATAAAAACGAAACATTCGAACACATTGAAAAATACGCAAGAAGCATACGACACAGTTGGTTCATCAGAACGCGTTTCATCACTTCGAACGGACACAATGTCACTATCTAGAAAGCATCTGTGGAAATATTATATAAAACTGCCGAATTTTAAAGCAAAGTGCATGTCTTGTATAACTAAATATACTTATATATCAAATACACACTTCAAAAAACATATTAAAACACAACACAAAGAAATTTGGAAATACGAACAAAAAAACAAATTTACAAAATTGCCATGGATGTATTTCAAGTATTCAGACGAATTATATTCACAATGTATTATTTGTAATAAATATATTCTATCTACATTGGATACTGTGGAAAAGCACTTAAATTGGCATGAAAAACAAAAGGAAAATATATATCACGATAAATATCAAGGTTGGGCACGGAAATATTGGACAGGAGATGATTTTGTGGTTGAATGTAATATTTGTCATAATAATATATCTCTTTCTATGCAAAGTGTGCTGAATTATCATCTAAAGCAGGCACATCCGGAGAAATTAAAAAATAGGCAAGAAGCATACGATACAGTTGGTTCATCAGAACGCGTTTCATCACTTGAAACGGACACAATGTCCGAGTAACCAAAAGATTATTTTAAATCATTCAACCCATCGGCCTCAAATGCATTATTTGTAATGAGAACGTTTCATTTTTATCTAAAAGTTTAGAAATATATTTACGCTTGCATTCTAAGGAACAATTAAAAAGACATACATCTCAGAGTTGGCTATGGGAATATGTACAAAAGGTGATGATTTTGAAGTAGAGCATAACATTTGTTACGCAGAAACATATCTATTGCTATTACAACTCATTTCAATCACCATATTAAAGATGAACATCATTTGGCAAACCAACTGAACTGAATAAAAAAAAACAGTAAGTTTCATTGATATTATTGTTAACATCATTATAAATTAATAATTTTTCACCTTTTTCAAATCGCGCTTAATTTTATAAAAATATACAATATAATGATTATAACAAAAACCACATGATTATTTATTATGTAAATATTATAATTATTTGCACAGATTTATCCAGAAGTTGACAATGGAAATGATGATGGAAATGAAGTAGCATCATAACCAGCAATAATGACAGTCTTGACTTTGACAATTATAATTTACTATAAGATATACACAAGAAAAGTGGCATTCATATCTCTGACGTATAATTTCTTGTTTTATGTTAATAAAGTTATCAGTATGATAATCTATGTTATAGAAAACAAAATTAATTTTTTAAATTCATTAATTATAATTATAATTATAAATTTTATAATTTTATGAATTAATTTTATAAATTTATTATTATGAATTTAATAAATTTAATTTTATAAATTCAAGCAATTTAATTTTATAAATTTAATAAATTTAATTTTATATATTATAATTATAATTAAAAATCATATTTATGTGCTCTGCTTGAAATTTGTAAACTGAAACGATTTTAGTAAAATAATCATCGACTTCTCTGTAAACACAAAACTATCGATAATTAATACAACAATTTTATTTCAAATATTTAATTTTTACATAATTTTCAATATATTTTTATGTTTATGTATTATCATTACTCTCTCTCTTTCTATGCTTCATATAAAATAAATTAATTATTATAACTTCTGTGAAAATCTCTGAAATGTAATATACATATTAGTTGTCGATGTAATATATCAATTTTAATTTTAAAATTGCATTTGTTCGAAAAATGTTTATATGATATATAATGCATTCATCATAATTACAAATAAATTCATTATAAAAGTGTCATTTTATTATTTAGATATAGAATATTGTAGGAATTGTTTGTTCTTGCATCAATCATGGCATTTTGCATCATTTTTATAATTCATAATGCGCGGCAATGGAGCTGTTTATAAGTTGACCTATAATTTACAAAAATGCATCTAAATTATAAGAGCGTTTAAAAGAATTATTTGACAAATAATTATTATGCACATTAAACTTTTACTCATCTCTCTTTAATGCAAATATCTAATAGCAAAATTATATATTTATGTCCAATAATCAAAATATTAAAAATTGCAAATTTTTTATTAAATATTTTAAAGTTACTATGTGCGTTTACATTACGTAATATTTTATATGCAATATTTTATAAATAATAAATAACAAATAAATGATTATATATATATTTACCCTATAGTTGCTCCACCGGTGTCCAATGTTCTTCCTGAATCTCCCCCTTCTTTCTGTTCTTATCAGTTTTTCAAGGCACTCACACGCATTAGCAACGCAAATGCGAAAATCGCACAATGTTTTAAACGGCACTCACGACGTGTACTTTTTCATAATAGAAGAAAAGTAAAACTCGCACGAAATATTGTCGCACGGATTGCACGTTCGATATTCTGCCTCTTCCGTAACAAGTAACGACGAAAAGAGTAAGATTGAAAACTACGAAAAATAATAAGGATAGTACTTTTGGAGAGGATAACGTGCCGATACAGAATGATCTGTTTCGTACCAAGTCCGAACTATACGACACTACCGAATAATACGAATAGTACGAATAATAAGAATGCAATGAACATATTAGAGACAAAGTCGAGTTGTTCTTGATATGTTTATCTCTTATTACATGCACGACACACTTCAGATCGTTTCGTATTAACACGTTATCCTCTTCAATAGTGCCATTCTTATGATTTTCTGCAGTTTTCGATCTCACCCTTTTCATCGTTACTTGTTACGGATGCAGCAAAATGTCGAACGTGTAATCCATGCAAGTCTTACTTTTGTCCTAACGTGACAAAGTACGCGTCGGAAGTGCTGTTTAAAACATCGTGCAATTTTCATATTCGCGTCGCGCACACGTGCGAATGTGTTGAAAAACTTGCAAAAAAAATAGAAAAAAAGGTGGAGTTCAGGAAGAACAAAGTTTGTTATCTATTATTTACAAAAATATTGCACGTAAAATATTATGTAATATAATGCACATATTCTGTAAAATATTTGCAATTCTTAGTATTTATAAATTTAAATTATTTATAGATATAAATACATAAATCTCGCATTAGATATTAGCAAAAATAAAAAGTAAAAGTTAAATGTACGCAATAATTATCTTTCAAAAAGAGAATTATTTTAAACGCTGCTATAGTTTGAAAGTATTTTGTATGTTACAGATTAACTTGGAAATTTCGCTGCTGTGCATCGTGCCGATAAGTCAATCCAATTTGTTAAATTATAATATCATTAAGAGAATCATCATGCACAAAAAAAATCGACATTGATAATGCCATATTTCAAAATAAATCAGATGGATAAATGCATTATAATAATAATTTTTTAATACAATCAGTCAATCATATCTATTTATTTCTGCAATCGGTATATCAACTGCATTTAGGAAAGTATAAATAACTTCGAAAAAAGACATGGATTTTTTAAATATAGCCTTGCTAATTTCAGAAGTTTTACTTGATGCATATTAAAAATACAAATACGTATAATATATTAATTGTGCATTATTTCTCACAAAATATATTCGTGTAAAGAATGCATTGTAACGTCTCTTTTACTGACAATAATACTTGGCATGAGATATTACCGCGTGTTTTGATAATTGTTAGTTAGGTTTGACCGAAACGCTCTGCTCATCACATGTAAACGGTTCTCTCTGTTGGTGTGTAGAAACCGCAGTGTACACTTCTGCCATCACTGTGTATTGTATTTAGTTACACTCGTCCAGTCACTTCAAACGGACACGATGTCTCCAAAAATTATAACTAACAAAAATGTGTGGGAATATTATACAAAAGTGTCGGATTTCAAAGCAAAATGCAAGTATTGCAGAAATACATATCGTTATAAAGACCCGTCAAGCTTCAGAACACATATAAAAATACATAAAGAAATTTCGGAAGACGAAGAAAAGAAGAAACTAATCCGATGGAAGTATTTCAAATATTTAAACCAATACTCTTCACAATGTGTTATCTGTAATACAGATGTTCCGTCTACAACTGAAGCTGTAGAACATCATTTAAGTTTGCATTCTGAAGAACAACAAAAGAATAATATATATGGAACAGATTGGACATTGAGATTTCGGACAGAAAAAAATGATAGTATAGTGGAATGTAATATTTGTCATAAAGATATATCTCTTTCTATTCTAAACAGTTTAAATTATCATACAAGAAATAAACATTCGAACAAATTGAAAAATACGCAAGAAACATACGACATAGTTGGTTCGTCAGAACGCGTTTCATCACTTCAAACGGACACAATGTCTCTAAGAATTATAACTAACAAGAATGTGTGGGAATATTATACAAAAGTGTCAGATTTCAAAGCGAAATGCAAGTCATGCGGAAATACATATTGTTACAAAAACTCAACAAACTTCAAAAAACATATAAAAACACATAAAGAAATTTCGGAAGACGAAGAAAAGAAGAAACTAATACGATGGAAGTATTTCAAGTATTTAAACAAATTATATTCACAATGTGTTATCTGTAATACAGATGTTCCGTCTACAACTGAAGCTGTAAAACATCATTTAAGTTTGCATTCTAAAAAAGAACAAAAGAATTATATACATGTAACAGATTGGAATTGGAGATTTTGGACAGAAAAAAATGATAATAAAGTGGAATGTAATATTTGTCATAAAGATATATCTCTTTTTATTCACAAAAATTTAGATAATCATATAAAAACGAAACATTCGAACACATTGAAAAATACGCAAGAAGCATACGACACAGTTGGTTCGTCAGAACGCGTTTCATCACTTCGAACGGACACAATGTCACTATCTAGAAAGCATCTGTGGAAATATTATATAAAACTGCCGAATTTTAAAGCGAAGTGCATGTCTTGTAAAACTAAATATACTTATATAGCAAATACACACTTCAAAAGACATATTAAAACACAACACAAAGAAATTTGGAAATACGAAGAAAAAAAAAAATTTACAAAATTGCCATGGATGTATTTCAAGTATTCAGACGAATTATATTCACAATGTATTATTTGTAATAAATATATTTTATCTACATTGGATACTGTGGAGAAGCACTTAAATTGGCATGAAAAACAAGAGAAACAAATATATCACGATAAATATCAAGGTTGGACACGGAAATATTGGACAGGAGATGATTTTGTGGTTGAATGTAATATTTGTCATAATAATATATCTCTTTCTATGCACAGTACGCTGAATTATCATCTAAAGCAGGCACATCCGGAGAAATTGAAAAATACGCAAGAAGCATACGATACAGTTGGTTCATCAGAACGCGTTTAATCACTTGAAACGGACACAATGTCTGAGTAACCAAGAGATTATTTTAAATGATTCAACCCATCGGTCTGAAATGCACTATTGGTAATGAGAACGTTTTATTTTTATCTAAAAGTTTAGACGATTATTTACGCTTGCATTCTAAGGAACAATTAAAAAGACATAAATTTCAGAGTTGGCTATGGGAATATGTACAAAAGGTGATGATTTTGGAGCATAGTAGTAGAAGCATGAAGTAGAGCATAACATTTGTTACACAGAAACGTATCTATTGCTATTAAAACTCATTTCAATCACCATATTAAAGATGAACATCATTTGGCACACCAACTAAACTGAATAAAAAAAAAGGCAGTAAGTTTCATTGATATTATTGTTAACATCATCATTTATGAACAATTAATTTTTCACTTTTTCTAAATCGCGCTTAATTTTATAAAAGTATAGAATATAATGATCATACCAAAAACCAAATAATTATTTATCATGTAAATATTATAATTATTTGCACAGATTTATCCAGAAGTTGACAATGGAAATGATGATCCAACCAGCATCACAACCAGCAATAATGACAGTCTTGATTTTGACAATTATAATTTACTATAAGATATACACAAGAAAAGTGGCATATATAGCTCTAACGTATAATTATTTGTTTTATAAAGTTATGAATATGTTGATCTATGTTATAGAAAACAAAATTACATTTTTTAATTTATTAATTATAATTATAACTATAAATTTTATAATTTTACAAATTCAATTTTATAAATTTAATACATTTAATTTTATAAATTTAAATTTAATTTTATAAATTATAATTATAATTATAAATTTTATTAATGTGCTCTGTTTTAAATTTGTAAACTGAAACGATTTTAGTAAAATAATCATCGATTTCTCTGTAAACACAAAACTATCGATAATTAATACAACAATTTTATTTCAAATATTTAATTTTTACATAATTTTCAATATATTTTTATATTTATGTATTTTCATTACTTTTTATGCTTTATATAAAATAATATTATCATTATAAGTTCTGTAAAAATCTCCGAAATGTAATATACATATTAATTGTCGATGAAATATATCGATTTAAATTTTAAAATTGTATTTGTTCGAAAAATGTTTGTATGATATATAATGCATTCATCATAATTACAAATAAATTCATTATAAAAGAGTGTCATTTCATGATTTGGAGATAGAATATTGTAGGAATTGTTTGTTCTTGCATCAATCACGAGGCGTCTTGCATCATTTTTGTAATTTACAATGCACGGCAGCGAAGTTGTTCACAAGTAGATCTATAATATACAAAAGTGCATCTAAATTATAACAGCGTTTAAAAAAATTATTTGACAAATAATTATTATACACATTAACTTTTGCTCATCTCTCTTTAATGCAAATATCTAATAACAGAATTTTATATTTATGTCCAATAATCAAAATATTTAAAATTGCAAATTTTTTACTAAATATTTCAAAGTTACTATGTGCGTTTACATTACGTATTATTTTACGTGCAATATCTTATAAATAATAAATAACAAATAATTTATTTATATATATATATACTTATATATATATCTCCTAAAGATGCTCCGCCTGTGTCCAGTGCTTTTCGTGAATCTCCCCCTTCTTTCTGATCTTTTTAAAGGCCTTCAAGGCACTCACGCGCATTAACAATGCAAATACAAAAATTGCACAATGTGTTAAACGGCACTCACGCGTACTTCCTCAGAATAAAAGAAAAGTTAAACTCGCACGGAATATTGTCGCACGGATTGCACGTTCGATATTCTGCCTCTTCCGTAACAAGTAACGACGAAAAGAGTAAGATCGAAAACTACGAAAAAAAATAAGGATAGTACTTTTACATGGAGAGGATAACGTGCCGATACAGAATGATCCGTTTTGTACGAAGTACTACCGTACGAATAATAAGAATGCAATGAACATATTAGAGACAAAGCCGAATTGTTCATAATATGTTTATCTCTTATTACATGCACGACACACTTCAGATCGTTCCGTATTAACACGTTATCCTTTTCAATAGTGCCATCTTTATTATTGTCTGCAGCTTTTGATCTCACTTTTTTCATCGTTACGGATGCAGCAAAGTGTCGAACGTGTAATCCATGCGAATTTTACTTTTGTCCTAACGTGACAAAGTACGCGTCGGAAGTGCTGTTTGCAATTCGCAAAATATCGTGCAATTCGCCTCGCGCACACGTGCGAATGTCTTAAAGAACTTGCAAAAAGAATAGAGAAAAGGGAGAAGTTCCGGAAGAACATTAGATGCCGGCGAAGCAACTTTAGAATAAGTAATCATTTGTTTGTTATCTATTATTTACAAAAATATTGCACGTAAAATATTATGTAATGTAATGCACATATTCTGTAAAATATTTGCAATTCTTAATATTTATAAATTTAAATTATTTATAGATATAAATACATAAATCTCGCATTAGATATTAGCAAAAATAAAAAGTAAAAGTTAAATGTACGCAATAATTATCTTTCAAAGAGAGAATTATTTTAAACGCTGCTATAGTTTAAAAGTATTTTGTATGTTACAGATCAACTTGGAAATTTCGCTGCTGTGCATCGTGCCGATAAGTCAATCCAATTTGTTAAATTATAATATCATTAAGAGAATCATCATGCACAAAAAAAATCGACATTGATAATGCCATATTTCAAAATAAATCAGATGGATAAATGCATTATAATAATAATTTTTTAATACAATCAGTCAATCATATCTATTTATTTCTGCAATCGGTATATCAACTGCATTTAGGAAAGTATAAATAACTTCGAAAAAAGACATGGATTTTTTAAATATAGCCTTCCTAATTTCAGAAGTTTTACTTGATGCATATTAAAAATACAAATACGTATAATATATTAATTGTGCATTATTTCTCACAAAATATATTCGTGTAAAGAATGCATTGTAACGTCTCTTTTACTGGCAATAATACTTGGCATGAGATATTACCGCGTGTTTTGATAATTGTTACTTAGATTTGACCGAAACGCTCTGCTCATCACATGTAAACGGTTCTCTCTGAAGGTGTGTAGAAACCGCAGTGTACACTTCTGCCATCACTGTGTATTGTATTTAGTTACACTCGTCCAGTCACTTCAAACGGACACGATGTCTCCAAAAATTATAACTAACAAAAATGTGTGGGAATATTATACAAAAGTGTCGGATTTCAAAGCGAAATGCAAGTATTGCAGAAATACATATCGTTATAAAGACCCGACAAGCTTCAGAACACATATACAAATACATAAAGAAATTTCGGAAGACGAAGAAAAGACGAAACTAATCCGATGGAAGTATTTCAAATATTTAAACCAATACTCTTCACAATGTGTTATCTGTAATACAGATGTTCCGTCTACAACTGAAGCTGTAGAACATCATTTAAGTTTGCATTCTGAAGAACAACAAAAGAATAATATATATGGAACAGATTGGACATTGAGATTTCGGACAGAAAAAAATGATAGTATAGTGGAATGTAATATTTGTCATAAAGATATATCTCTTTCTATTCTAAACAGTTTAAATTATCATACAAGAAATAAACATTCGAACAAATTGAAAAATACGCAAGAAACATACGACATAGTTGGTTCGTCAGAACGCGTTTCATCACTTCAAACGGACACAATGTCTCTAAGAATTATAACTAACAAGAATGTGTGGGAATATTATACAAAAGTGTCAGATTTCAAAGCGAAATGCAAGTCATGCGGAAATACATATTGTTACAAAAACTCAACAAACTTCAAAAAACATATAAAAACACATAAAGAAATTTCGGAAGACGAAGAAAAGAAGAAACTAATACGATGGAAGTATTTCAAGTATTTAAACAAATTATATTCACAATGTGTTATCTGTAATACAGATGTTCCGTCTACAACTGAAGCTGTAAAACATCATTTAAGTTTGCATTCTAAAAAAGAACAAAAGAATTATATACATGTAACAGATTGGAATTGGAGATTTTGGACAGAAAAAAATGATAATAAAGTGGAATGTAATATTTGTCATAAAGATATATCTCTTTTTATTCACAAAAATTTAGATAATCATATAAAAACGAAACATTCGAACACATTGAAAAATACGCAAGAAGCATACGACACAGTTGGTTCGTCAGAACGCGTTTCATCACTTCGAACGGACACAATGTCACTATCTAGAAAGCATCTGTGGAAATATTATATAAAACTGCCGAATTTTAAAGCGAAGTGCATGTCTTGTAAAACTAAATATACTTATATAGCAGATTCAAACTTCCGAGAACATATTAAAAAACAACACAAAGAAATTTGGAAATACGAAAAAGAAAAAAAATTTACAAAATTGCCATGGATGTATTTCAAGTATTCAGACGAATTATATTCACAATGTATTATTTGTAATAAATATATTTTATCTACATTGGATACTGTGGAGAAGCACTTAAATTGGCATGAAAAACAAGAGAAACAAATATATCACGATAAATATCAAGGTTGGGCACGGAAATATTGGACAGGAGATGATTTTGTGGTTGAATGTAATATTTGTCATAATAATATGACTCTTTCTATGCACAGTACGATGAATTATCATCTAAAGCAGGCACATCCGGAGAAATTAAAATATAGGCAAGAAGCATACGATACAATTGGTTCATCAGAACGCGTTTCATCACTTGAAACGGACACAATGTCTGAGTAACCAAAAGATTATTTTAAATCATTCAACCCATCGGCCTCAAATGCATTATTTGTAATGAAAACGTTTCATTTTTATCTAAAAGTTTAGAAAATTATTTACGCTTGCATTCTAAGGAACAATTAAAAAGACATACATCTCAGAGTTGGCTATGGGAATATGTACAAAAGGTGATGATTTTGAAGTAGAGCATAACATTTGTTACGCAGAAACATATCTATTGCTATTACAACTCATTTCAATCACCATATTAAAGATAAACATCATTTGGCAAACCAACTGAACTGAATAAAAAAAGACAGTAAGTTTCATTGATATTATTGTTAACATCATTATAAATAAATAATTTTTCACCTTTTTCAAATCGCGCTTAATTTTATAAAAATATACAATATAATGATCATAACCACATGATTATTTATTATGTAAATATTATAATTATTTGCACAGATTTATCCAGAAGTTGACAATGGAAATGATGATGGAAATGAAGTAGCATCATAACCAGCAATAATGACAGTCTTGATTTTGACAATTATAATTTACTATAAGATATACACAAGAAAAGTGGCATTTATATCTCTGACGTATAATTTCTTGTTTTATGTTAATAAAGTTATCAGTATGATGATCTATGTTATAGAAAACAAAATTACATTTTTTAAATTCATTAATTATAATTATAATTATAAATTTTATAATTTTATGAATTCAATTTTATAAATTTAATATTATAAATTTAATAAATTTAATTTTATAAATTTAATAAATTTAATTTTATATATTATAATTATAATTAAAAATCATATTTATGTGCTCTGCTTGAAATTTGTAAACTGAAACGATTTTAGTAAAATAATCATCGACTTCTCTGTAAACACAAAACTATCGATAATTAATACAACAATTTTATTTCAAATATTTAATTTTTACATAATTTTCAATATATTTTTATGTTTATGTATTATTATTACTTTTTATGCTTCATATAAAATAAATTAATTATTATAACTTCTGTGAAAATCTCCGAAATGTAATATACATATTAGTTGTCGATGTAATATATCAATTTTAATTTTAAAATTGCATTTGTTCGAAAAATGTTTATATGATATATAATGCATTCATCATAATTACAAATAAATTCATTATAAAAGAGTGTCATTTTATTATTTAGATATAGAATATTGTAGAAATTGTTTGTTCTTGCATCAATCATGGCATTTTGCATCATTTTTATAATTTACAATGCGCGGCAATGGAACTGTTTATAAGTTGATCTATAATTTACAAAAATGCATCTAAATTATAACAGCATTAAAAAAATTATTTGACAAATAATTATTACGCACATTAAACTTTTACTCATCTCTCTTTAATGCAAATATCTAATAGCAAAATTATATATTTATGTCCAATAATCAAAATATTAAAAATTGCAAATTTTTTATTAAATATTTTAAAGTTACTATGTGCGTTTACATTACGTAATATTTTATATGCAATATTTTATAAATAATAAATAACAAATAAATGATTATATATATATTTACTCTATAGTTGCTCCACCGGTGTCCAATGTTCTTCCTGAATCTCCCCCTTCTTTCTGTTCTTATCAGTTTTTCAAGGCACTCACACGCATTAGCAACGCAAATGCGAAAATCGCACAATGTTTTAAACGGCACTCACGACGTGTACTTTTTCATAATAGAAGAAAAGTAAAACTCGCACGAAATATTGTCGCACGGATTGCACGTTCGATATTCTGCCTCTTCCGTAACAAGTAACGACGAAAAGAGTAAGATTGAAAACTACGAAAAATAATAAGGATAGTACTTTTGGAGAGGATAACGTGCCGATACAGAATGATCTGTTTCGTACCAAGTACGAACTATACGACACTACCGTACGAATAATAAGAATGCAATAAACATATTAGAGACAAAGTCGAGTTGTTCTTAAAATGTTTATCTCTTATTACATGCACGACACACTTCAGATCGTTTCGTATTAACACGTTATCCTCTTCAATAGTGCCATTCTTATGATTTTCTGCAGTTTTCGATCTCACCCTTTTCATCGTTACTTGTTACGGATGCAGCAAAATGTCGAACGTGTAATCCATGCAAGTTTTACTTTTGTCCTAACGTGACAAAGTACGCGTCGGAAGTGCTGTTTAAAACATCGTGCAATTTTCATATTCGCGTCGCGCACATGTGCGAATGTGTTGAAGAACTTGCAAAAAAAATAGAAAAAAAGGAGGAGTTCAGGAAGAACATTAGATGCCGGCGGAGCAACTTTAGAATAACTAATCATTTGTTTGTTATCTATTATTTACAAAAATATTGCACGTAAAATATTATGTAATGTAATGCACATATTCTGTAAAATATTTGCAATTCTTAGTATTTATAAATTTAAATTATTTATAGATATAAATACATAAATCTCGCATTAGATATTAGCAAAAATAAAAAGTAAAAGTTAAATGTACGCAATAATTATCTTTCAAAGAGAGAATTATTTTAAACGCTGCTATAGTTTAAAAGTATTTTGTATGTAACAGATCAACTTAAAAATTTCGCTGCTGTGCATCGTGCCGATAAGTCAATCCAATTTGTTAAATTATAATATCATTGAGAGAATCATCATGCACAAAAAAATCGACATTGATAATGCCATATTTCAAAATAAATCAGATGGATAAATGCATTATAATAATAATTTTTTAATACAATCAGTCAATCATATCTATTTATTTCTGCAATCGGTATATCAACTGCATTTAGGAAAGTATAAATAACTTCAAAAAAAGACATAGATTTTTTAAATATAGCCTTCCTAATTTCAGAAGTTTTACTTGATGCATATTAAAAATACAAATACGTATAATATATTAATTGTGCATTATTTCTCACAAAATATATTCGTGTAAAGAATGCATTGTAACGTCTCTTTTACTGACAATAATACTTGGCATAAGATATTACCGCGTGTTTTGATAATTGTTAGTTAGATTTGACCGAAACGCTCTGCTCATCACATGTAAACGGTTCTCTCTGTTGGTGTGTAGAAACCGCAGCGTATACTTCTGCCATCACTGTGTATTGTATTTAGTTACACTCGTCCAGTCACTTCAAACGGACACGATGTCTCCAACAATTATAACATACAAAAATGTGTGGGAATATTATACAAAAGTGTCGGATTTCAAAGCGAAATGCAAGTATTGCAGAAATACATATCGTTATAAAAACTCGTCACACTTCAAAAAACATATACAAATACATAAAGAAATTTCGGAAGACGAAGAAAAGAAGAAACTAATACGATGGAAGTATTTCAAATATTTAAACCAATACTCTTCACAATGTGTTATCTGTAATACAGATGTTCCGTCTACAACTGAATCTATAGAACATCATTTAAGTTTGCATCCTGAAGAACAACAAAAGAATAATATATATGGAACAGATTGGACATTGAGATTTCGGACAGAAAAAAATAATAATATAGTGGAATGTAATATTTGTCATAAAGATATATCTCTTCCCATTAAAAACAGTTTAGATTATCATATAAAAATGAAACATTCGAACACATTGAAAAATACGCAAGAAGCATACGACACAGTTGGTTCGTCAGAACGCGTTTCATCACTTCGAACGGACACAATGTCTCTAAAAATTATAACTAACAAGAATGTGTGGGAATATTATACAAAAGTGTCAGATTTCAAAGCAAAATGCAAGTCATGCGGAAATACATATTGTTACAAAAACTCAACAAACTTCAAAAGCCATATAAAAATACATAAAGAAATTTCGGAAGACGAAGAAAAGAAGAAACTAATACGATGGAAGTATTTCAAGTATTTAAACAAATTATATTCGCAATGTATTATCTGTAATAGAGATGTTCCGTCCACAATTAAATCTGTAAAACATCATTTAAGTTTGCATTCCAAAAAAGAACAAAAGAATTATATACATGTAACAGATTGGACATGGAGATTTTGGACAGAAAAAAATGATAATAAAGTGGAATGTAATATTTGTCATAAAGATATATCTTTTTGTATTCCAAAAAGTTTAGATCATCATATAAAAACGAAACATTCGAACACATTGAAAAATACGCAAGAAGCATACGACACAGTTGGTTCGTCAGAACGCGTTTCATCACTTCGAACGGACACAATGTCACTATCTAGAAAGCATCTGTGGAAATATTATATAAAACTGCCGAATTTTAAAGCGAAGTGCATGTCTTGTAAAACTAAATATACTTATATATCAGATACACCCTTCAAAAGACATATTAAAACACAACACAAAGAAATTTGGAAATACGAAGAAAAAAAAGAATTTACAAAATTGCCATGGATGTATTTCAAGTATTCAGACGAATTATATTCACAATGTATTATTTGTAATAAATATATTCTATCTACATTGGATACTGTGGAAAAGCACTTAAATTGGCATGGAAAACAGATGAAACATATATATCACGATAAATATCAAGGTTGGACACGGAAATATTGGACAGGAGATGATTTTGTGGTTGAATGTAATATTTGTCATAATAATATATCTCTTTCTATGCAAAGTATGCTGAATTATCATCTAAAGCAGGCACATCCGGAGAAATTGAAAAATACGCAAGAAGCATACGATACAGTTGGTTCATCAGAACGCGTTTCATCACTTGTAACCGACACAATGTCTGAGTAACCAAGAGATTATTTTAAATCATTCAACCCATCGTCCTGAAATGCATTATTAGTAATGAGAATGTTTCATTTTTATCTAAAAGTTTAGAAGATTATTTACGATTGCATTCTAAGGAACAAT
Organism: Linepithema humile; assembly: GCF_040581485.1. NCBI lineage: Eukaryota > Metazoa > Arthropoda > Insecta > Hymenoptera > Formicidae > Linepithema > Linepithema humile. The sequence continues at coordinate 20,359,510 of NC_090128.1, read as the reverse complement.
TAAAAAGACATACATTTCAGAGTTGGCTATGGGAATATGTACAAAAAGAGATGATTTTGAAGTAGAGCATAATATTTGTTACACAGAAACATATCTATTGCTATTACAACTCATTTCAATCACCATATTAAAGATGAACATCATTTGGCAAACCAACTAAACTGAATAAAAAAAAGGCAGTAAGTTTCATTGATATTATTGTTAACATCATTATAAATATAAATAATTTTTCACCTTTTTTAAATCGCGCTTAATTTATTCAAAATAAAATATATAATGATCATACTGAAAACCAAATGATTATTTATCATGTAAATATTATAATTATTTGCACAGATTTATCCAGAAGTTGACAATGGAAATGATCCAAGTAGCATCACAACCAGCAATAATGACAGTTTTGACAATTATAATTTACTATAAGATATACACAAGAAAAGTGGCATATATAGCTCTAACGTATAATTATTTGTTTTATAAAGTTATGAATATGATGATCTATGTTATAAAAAACAAAATTACATTTTTTAATTTATTAATTTTAATTATAATTATAAATTTCATAATTTTATTAAATTTTAAATTTTAAAATTTTATAAATTTAATTTAATTTTTAAAATCTTAAAATTTTATAAATTTAATTTAATTTTTTAATCTAATAAATTTAATTTTAGATATTATAATCATAATTAAAAATTTTATTGATGTGCTCTGTTTTAAATTTGCAAACTGAAACGATTTTAGTAAAATAATCATCGACTTCTCTATAAAGACAAAACTATCGATAATTAATACAACAATTTTATTTCAAATATTTAATTTTTACATAATTTTCAATATATTTTTATATTTATTTATTTTCATTACTTTTTATGCTTTATATAAAATAAATTTATTATTATAACTTCTGTGAAAATCTCCGAGTGTAATATACATATTAATTGTCGATGTAATATATCAATTTAAATTTTAAAATTGTATTTGTTCAAAAAATATTTATATGATACATAATGCATTAATCATAATTACAAATAAATTCATTATAAGAGAGTGTCATTTCATTATTTGAAGATAGAATATTGTAGGAATTGTTTGTTCTTGCATCAATCATGGCATTTTGCATCATTTTTATCGTTTTGCATTATTCGATGTAATAACACAAAATAATTTGAAATAAATATTCTAAATAAATGTCAAAATAAAAAGAAATGTTCAAATAATTCAAAAGTTATTAATTTCTTAATACATATAAGCTATCGGACTAATTCAAAGCATAAGGCAAGATAAAGATATACCGTGCGAAATAAACCAGATTACGAATCGAAACCGGAATGGCTTATCGTTTAGCAGCACCGTTCGAATTCAGTCCACGATCTAAGCGGAAAATACCTTCACGATGGTTACGCGCAGCGCAAGCAACGTCGAATAGGTTGAAAAGGTCTCTTATTAAAGTCCGTATAAAATGACCGGGGTCGTCTTTGAGCTCCGAGAGCCGCTGTCAGCTTATTGTGCTGTGCGGGATGCGAAGTATCGCTGCTGCCATCCGTTTATTGGCCTCCCATCAAGATAACAAGACTCATCTTTCCCCCTTTTTTTCATTCTCGACTCGGAGCCCATAAGAGAGAATACTGCACTTCGCTCCAAGGGACAAAACCCCTCATTACGCGCCGCGTCCGTAATTAAGCTTTATACACGACGAAAAATACCACCTCCTTGCTCGTTGCTCGGCAATTAGTTTTTATATTATCATCCTGTCGAAAGCCTAAGGATAACCGTTAAAAAAAAAAACATGCAATACGTTTACCGTACGCTGAAATAGCAGTCGCATAAAATTTTCGAAAAAAAACTTTAAGCGTTTCTTTTTTTGACTAATTTTCTTTAATTTCTAATATCTTGATAAAACTCAACTAATCATATATCTAATTTTAAATTGAAAAAAAAGGAGAAGCTTAATAGCGCACTAAGATATTTACTGGCTCGCGAACTCGATTTGACCTCGACTCTTCGTTATATTCCGCTCTCGCATTGTTACCAGAGATTTACGCGCCTTCGAGGCGGTAAAACACCCGACTCGCCATTTCTTGGCACTCGAACCGATTGCCCACCTTGTGAACGATCGCGCATATATATATATATATATATATATATATATAGATGTATGAACGCAGCTATATATGTATATATATAGCTACGTACAGGTAAGGGATTAACATGTTTCCTACATAACGCCACGCAACCCTGACCGGGGCGTCGTCCTTCGTGTTCGCTTAAGTCGACATTGACGTCGTTATCCGTCGTGATATACGCTATTCAAAACCGACTCGATTCACAACTGCGGTATCTCCATAATGATACATGACAATCGTATGACATTTGTCGATGATTGAATATTGTCGCTATTCTTGGCTAATGGGATATTATTAGCACTAAGAAGATCGAAGAGAAAGTCAAAAGCAATAAGAAATTTCAGAATCAATAAAACAGTTTTAAAATTATTTACCATAAAAGAAATTTAACAAGTTTTATAAAAATCACTAATATGAGACGATAAGAGATATATAGATAAATTTCGCTAAATTTAATTTTTTTAATGTGATATATTTATGTTTATATTTTATATTAAGCTCATCTAAATACTGTCAAATATCTATGATAATATTTTACTGCAATAAAAAAGTTAATTTATATTAAAATCTATAATAATACTAATTCCAATCAAAATATTGTTAAAATTTAAGCAAATATATGCGGTGCAACACCTTAATTGCAATTATAAATCACCATCGCGTCTTTAACAACGCGCGTCTCATCTTACATGCAACATATCGATTGCGATCGTGTGTACCGTTCGTTGCGAAGAACAACATCGGCATTAACATATTGAATAATTAATACGAATGCCAAAGCAAGCGACGTTATTAAGGTTTCCATCGATCTCCCGTGAAAATTGAATCCCGCGACGCTATTAAGCGAGGGAATAGTTTCACCTCGCGCGAACCTGCGTTTATCTTTCATGATAATATAATCGCATTCGCATAAACGATTCTCCGGGCTGTGCAACGTCTTGCAGCGGTATGCGACGCGTTGCGGTATTGTTGTTACGTCGTCGTGCACAGTTAATAGGAATAATGCGTGACTAACGCATCTCGTAAAGCACGAGCTAGCAGGTGAGCGTATACGGATCTCGTTACATAATGCAATCGGCCGCGGATACACACGCTTGCGTGCGTGTATGCAACTAGCTGCAACGCGTGAAGTTTGTTTCGCACGATTTGCAATTTGCGATGATGCGCTACTCAACACTTTTTTATACCGTGTAAAATACAAGAAAAGTATCTTATATTACTTGAATCAATTTTTTCTTTATTTTATTTTGTTAGATTTTGTATAATTCAAAAATTTTATTTTTAACGATTAGAATGGCGCATTAGAAAACTCAAGTATTTAATCAATAATTCCTGTAAATTTTCGATTGATATAAAACAAATTTTATTCATCATAATATTTCATCACAGAAATTAACAATAGAATTCCATCACTTTCCTCGCAAATTTTAAATTTTATAAAACGGATTTAATGTACATATGTATACGTACACATATACACGACGCAGTGCGAAATGTGTTTCGCCGTCGGCCACATTTCATCTTCTCCGAGTCGGCTGCGAAAAACGGACGCGCGCAATCTCATAAAGTTTAATAAACAAGCCGCTATCCGCGTACGCATCTCTCGAGTTTTCCATTAAACTTTTCGCGGCGACGATGCACATACACGCGGCCGCGCCGCAATACGCTATGTTATTTTTCACAACTCCCACGCCGTTGCCCACATATCGAACTATCTTTTAATCGGTATGTCGCATGCGTACGTATAATTTTGCAAGGCGTATCTCCTGATCTTATGTTATATTTTAATAGACTGTTAGGTTTTCTGAGCAACAAGTAAGTTATTAACGCAATTTATAAACTATCAATTGTACGAGATCTATGAACAAAGATAAATCTTTACAGATTAAATTTTAAAATAAATTAATAATAATTTCTATGTATTTACAGAAAAAAAATAGAACTTTATTACGATGACGTAATATGATTATATCATTTCAATCAATCAATTTATTCAACGATCGAGCTGTCAATCATTATTTATCAATAACACGCGTTCGATTTCTCGCAATCGAAGGACTTTGAAGCTCATCACTAATGCGTCCTTACCTTCCACGGTGCACACGACAGACAACAGCCATTTTCGGAGTAACAAAAACAAAGACGGCAGAAAAGGCAGTCGTACACTGCCATTCGGCTAGCCACAGCCATAGCCTTGCAACTTTATACGGCTAAACAAAGAGAACTAGACTAGAGAGAGAGAGAGAGAGCTGAAGATAGCAATCGAGAGTAAATCCTGGCCTCATTCGCCAGAGGCGTCGCGCGGCATTCCGGTCGCGGTGTGGGCATGCGACTAGTTTGGAAACGACATAATTATCGCCACCTGGGGCCCCGTTACGCTACGGTTACGTTACTTTCTGTGTCGATACTCAATAGTAATCAACGTGGATCTCGATCAATTTTCTATCTCACTTTCTCCTTTGATCCCGATTTAGAAATAGTGCCGCCTACCAATTTCAAATAATACTCGTGTATCGGTTCTCTGCTTCCGATATCAAATATTTTTGACACAGATATTTTGACTTCCTTGGAATAAGTGTTAATATTTGAAGAAAAAAATATGAAAGTGTTAATAATAATGCGAAATTAATAATGCGAAAGTGTTTTTCTCTCAAATTCAATTGGATAAATCTATAATTATATATTGTAATCTTCTTAAATTAAGAAAAATATATAAAAAAATCAATATGTCTCTAATATTTCTAATTTTTCAATACGATATTGATACGGAATGAGTATCAGGCAAGCATCAAAATTTCAATAAATCTCAAAGTAAATCTATCCTGAAGTCATCGAATGTTTGTGGCCATATATTGTGACCCGATTGCGGTAATAGATACAAGGGTGAGATTACAAGTGCCGTTTGCTAGAAAATGAAACCGAGCTCGCGCGCGACGATGTGTATCGTTAGGGCAAGGTCGCCGTAATCGATGTCACAATCCCCCGCGAACGTACGTTACGCCGCTCATTAACGTCAACATTGCGCATAATCGATGTGCATGTTCGCAATTAATGATCCTCCTTATCGGGTTTACGAGACTGAGAGCGATTGGCAAGAATCGCCGCAAGAATAAGTTTTGCCGTAAAATCCAAAATTTCTCGAAGTCCAGTTAAAACTTAATTCTTCAAAGTTATACTAATTTTCTAAATATACAGAAATGTTCATATTTAAAGTTTCTGCAACAATCATATTAAAATTTATAAACCAAATATTAAAAAAATATACCATGTTCTTATAAATTATATAATCTTTTTGATAAAAATCCCTTCAAATTTTTTGTAAATGCACGACAATTGTCAGCAATTTTATAATATCTTTTGCAATTTGCAGCCAATCGTAGTCTCATTCTTTAAGACAAACGATATTTTTTAAGAATATATTTTTAAACATACCTGGCAGATCTTTCTGGATGCAGACTGCAACTCCTAGCATACGCAGTGGACGTGAAACGCGACGCAAGCATAAATCTTGTCGTAAAGGGTCAAACACGATACCGGTGCGCTTCGATTGCGCTCGTAGTTTCGGGCGGATCGTCGTCGTGAGGAATCAACGTGGCGAGAGCAAGAGACAAGAACGAGAGTCCTTCTTACCTGCAACAGAAAACATTTTCCCATTAGACTACATCCTCCCGGCCATAATTTGCATCTCGCGTCCTCCTCCATCTCAGCATGTTTCTCAAGGCTCCCCGTTCCGTCGATTGCATAAGCTAATCTAACAGCGAGAGCGTGCGGGTAAGGATTCGCTTGAATAGCGTGTGCGTAAAACGCGGCCGATCTCACCGTGAGATTCTGCACCAGGAAATCTGAGCTTTTTTCCACTCTTCAATTGACGACGGCTAACCAATTTCGACGTGTGAATCGTCATCGACAGAATTGAAACAATGCACACATCGTGTCGGGTAGCACAATCTGAATCCCATTGTTAATTAATTGTTAATTGAAAAGTTGTAAAGAAATACGTAATAATGCTTTACGTAACAATAAGAGAAGTGTTTATTGCAACATACCATATATAATCACTGTCTTCTCAGTGCGTCGTGTGAATCATTCGCTAGCTAGATACCACGACTGACTGCGATAAAGAGCGCGCGTAAACTATCTGAGCGCGCTACATAAACAAGGTCAAACGCGCAACCAAATTTCTCAAATACATTGTGGCCGAGTTTACACCGATCATCTGATATATGTATCAAATGCTAAATAATTCAATCTGGTGGTGTAAACGACATATAGTACGAATTTGATACAAATTTAGTACGAATAAGACGTACAGTGTAAACTCAACCAGTGAGTAATAGCATCACTTATTTTTTGATAGAATTGAAGTTTTCTTTCGCAAGGATTTAGCCTCAAAAAATTTTTACTTAAGAATAAATGTATAATCTTGATTGTTTAAATAAAATCGTATTTTAATTATATTTTTCAATTAATTACAAATTTGAATAAAATAAGCATGTACCTATTCACTTATTTTATATGCATGTATACATACATTTGTTATGTATATAAATGTTTCTATAATTTTTCATCATTTAAGAGTGTCTATGAAAACATTAGGAAATATTATATGTATTGATAGCTGAATATACTGAATATTTATACCTGTGAATAATAATAAGAATTATGTTGAGAGTGAATTATAATAAGAAACTGAAGCCGTTAAGAGAGATAAACGCGTCTACGCGCATTCGAGGACTCTGTATGTTAATGTGATGACGACGCTTTGAGGAACGAGGGTCGTACCGGCATATTTCGTGTGGCCGTCGAAGAGACCGCGTGTCATAAACGCCCCCACTTTCCCCTCACGGCGGGATACAAAATGCGAGAACATCGACGAATCAATGGAGGACGGTGGATGATCGATGACCGCTAGAAATCATCGTGTTCACGGCACCGCCTATAATGTATGATATTTGTCCGGAACCGCGACTGAAGAAAGTAGAAGAAGACAGCTATAGTCAGACAGTTATCGACCGAAATATTGCTTACTGTTCCGCAGAGATGTTCATCAATCTAAACTCATCAATTTTCATTGAAAAGTAATCTAAATTCAACAATTTTTATTCGAAAGTACATTTTACTACATGAAATTTTAATTCAGTAATATTTTTCGTACGTGTTATTTTATTTATTTTATTCTATCATATTTTATTTATTTTCAACGTTCTTACAATAACGGCGTAAATTGCTATCCTTCGCGCTTGTAACAGAAAGATGAATGCACGTCTGTAAAATAGATATTTAGTTACAGAAACACCGGCGAACACTCTTGGCAAATTAATTCGCCATCTCGCGTCAGAATAATGAACGGCAAGTTCGCGTTCTCCCGCTTGTGTTAGGTGGGACATTGTGAAAATCCTGGTGCGCGTCGCTTGTTAAACGCCGCGGGATTACCGCAGAACGGGACAAGGAACGATGATACGAAAAAATATATCTTCTTCCAAGATCCTTCCTCGCAAATTAGCTCCTACTTTGACTGTCTCTCTTTGAGACACCGGCGAAACAACGTACAGACGGTCTAGGATTCTCTCGAGAGAGGGAATCTTGCATATAAATCCTACACAAAGGATAAAGCACCGTAACGGAAAGCGGGAGGATACGCGCGTCACGTGTAAAGCTGGTGGATGTCAGGGCCCGACATTCGCGCAATGGATAGGCTACTAAGCATATACATATGTATATATATATGGTACCGAAGTAAATCCTGAGAAAGGAAGTCTTTTAAAAAGGTCTCCTCTGAGAACAGGGATTTGCTCAAGGTCTCATAAACAATATTTGCGTTCCGCGCAGCCGAACATAAACTTGCTAAATTTTCAAAATATTTATTCATTTATATTATCTTGAAATAATTACGGCAAAGTTTCATAATTAAAATTTTTATGCCAATTTCGATATACTAAATTATATTACATATTCGTTGTTTCAAAATAAAATTAATTTGTTGTTTAAAAATAAACAAAAATTTAAAAAAACACATACAGAATTATACCGTATAATTTATATGGTGTAGGCACTCAGTTTACAATTCGTACACTACAATATTCAGGGCGTTCTTAATGCTTTATTTCTTAGGATCCGTGAGCGACTCGACTGTTCCTTGTTTGTCGCACGACTGACTCGCGGCCCCATCTCACGTGATCATAACAATACTCACGCGGAAGAAAAAGGCGGGCACAGACCCGGTAACGAAAGATAAAATAACTAATACAAAGAAAATGCCTACAGTTCGGCCATTCTGACTTTTGACCGTCTCGGTCAAACAAAATAAAAAAAAGAACATTACCCTTGTGCACTTAATAACTAAAACTATTGCTACAACACACGTAAATCGGAACTTCTACTATAACATACAGAATACAAAACTTACACCTAAAACATATGCGATTAATCATGAGTGAATATAAGGCCTCATTTGGTCGGGCGCGACTATACTTGTATACGGTCTCTGGGTTAGATGAAACCCATCGATGTCAGAAACAACATAACGATCGTGATCGAGAACTGCTTTTACAATATAGGGCCCTTTGAATTTAGGCAGCAGCTTTTTGTTTATGCCGGGTGTAGTTTCGATATTTCTTATCTCGATATAATCGCCCACTTTATATTCACGCGCAGCTTTTCTTCGCAAATTGTATCGCTTCTCGTTCTGGAGTTGTAGCGCTTCGATATTCGCAGACGCATGATTTCGAATCTCTTCAAGGTCGCGATTCACATCTGGGTTAAGTATTTCACGCAAAGAGTCATTAGCTTTTCCCTTTTGATCAACTCCGAACAACAATTGCGAAGGGGTTTTACCAGTGGCTCGACACACGGTATTATTTAAAGAATACTCGACATCATTTAAGACCCGATCCCATTTGGAGGGAGTTTCGCTTAGCTTTGCCAACATTGGAGCAATGGTCCTATTAAAACGCTCCACTTGACCATTAGCTCTGGGTGTACTCACTGCAATAAGGACATGTTGAATATCTTCACTTCTCAAAAACTCCTTAAATGCGTCAGATGTGAAACACGTACCTCTGTCTGAGATTAGACGCTTTGGCTTGCTATACGCACGGAAGTAGTCACGCAAACATTTTATTGATTCATCCGTCGTAGTAGACTTACAGGGATACGTCCGAGTGAACTTAGTAAATGCATCGATAATAATGAGTATATGCCTGTAGTTTTTAGCAGTTTTCTCTAACGGACCAAGGTGATCTATATGAATCGTCATAAATGGTAATTTCTCTTTCGGTACGTTATGTAAAAATCCTTCTGCTTTACCGCTTATCGGCGAAAACTCGATACATCGAAGACAATTAGCGATGTGCTCTTTTACTTTCTCTCGCAATCTCGGGAACCAATAAACCTTTAAGATATTATTAACAGTTTTGTCAACGCCTACATGTCCAATATCGTCATGACATGTTCTAATTACATTAGTTTCCATTAAACGAGGTACAAAGAATAATAATTTCTTATCATTATCTTTCCTATACACTAAACCGTCACGCAATTCGTAATGTTTCACTTCACCCTCTTCAAGTCTTTCTCGAATTTTTAGAATCTCGGCATCTCTGTCTTGGCAAATAGACAGCGTTCGTTCAAACGTGCTACCCTCGAGTACTAATACACTGTGGCATCGGCTCAGCGCGTCGACATGAGCCATTCGTTTCCCAGGTCGATGCTCTATCTCATAATTATAGTTTTGTAGGAACAAGGCCCAACGAGATATTCGCGGATTAATATCTTTTTTGTTTAGCGTGAGGCGAAAACTGTCGCAATCCGTAACAATTTTAAATTTCTGTCCAGCTAGATAAATATGAAATCGCTTCAACGCATATACCACCGCGAGGCACTCAAGCTCATAACTGTGATATTTTGCCTCGGTGGGTGTAGTTCGCTGGCTCCAGAAAGAAATAGGCTTCCACGCGCTCTCGCTCTGTTTTTGGAGTAGAATACCACCGTAACCGCTCGCGCTCGCATCACAGTGTAACTCGGTATCTGCGTGGGGCGAATAAATCGCTAATACCGGTCTACTAGCTAAATGACGTTTCAATGTCTCAAACGCCTCATGCTCCGCGACACCAAAAGCAAATGAAGCATCCTTTTTGTTCAAGTCGTACAATGGTTTTGCCAGTAGAGAAAAATTAGGGACGAATCTACGAAAATAGCTCGCAAGACCGACAAACCGACGGACCTCTCCGGCATTTCTCGGTACTGGGTAGTTTAATACTGACTCGATGTTTTCGTCGCTCGGTCTTATTCCATGCTGATTCACACAATATCCAAGATATTTTATTTCTGTTTGCAGAAAATAGCATTTGTCTACGCGAAATTGTAATTGACTCTTACCAGCTAACTCAAATAATTCTGACAAAATTGCTAAGTGTTCATCTATACTACTCGTAGCGATCAAAATATCGTCAAGATACAATAATATTTTATGCTCTCTGATTAACTTATCAAATATATTATGTATAAATCTTTGAAATATACGCGGCGCATTTGTTAATCCAAAGGGCATTCGTAAGTACTCATATTGTCCTAGCGGAGTTACGAACGACGTGAATTTTATCGATGTTGCACTCATCTTGACGTGATGGAATCCGTCTCGTAAGTCTAACACGGAAAAGTATCTTTTATCTTTCAAACGATCAATGTTATCATCTATGAGCTCGGTTGGAAAATTATCGCGTACTGTTATTTTGTTTATTTCACGAAAATCAACACAAAGTCGGGGTTCACCCGTCTTCTTTCTTACCAACACGATTGGACTCGCGTATGCCGAATTACTCGGGCGAATAATATTTTCTTTTATTAGCCTGTCTAGGATTTTTTGTAACACTTCTTTATCAGCAAAAGAGAGTCTACGCGGACGCGAAGTTATCGGCTGATCGTGTTTTAAAACGATATTCATCTCGAAGTCAGGCTCATGTTTCTTTAACTGAAAATTTCGAAGATAACAAGACTCGTAGATGTCGCATACTCGATTACAGACGTCTCGATCTACAGCGGGATTAATCCGTAACTCGTCACATACATTATCTACATGTTCACTCACAGCAATGTTCAATACTTGTTCGCTATTTGATTCGCACACGCTCTCGATTTCGACCGTATCCCCAAGAGTAATACGCAAAGAGGGGCAAGCTAAAAAGTCTCTGCCTAGCAGCATCCTAAATGCAATCGTATCATCGGGTACCGTATAAAATTTTATTTTTGTGCACACGCTCTGTACCTCGACGTTGCCATAAAATATACGTAAAATCTTAAGACGTGAACCGTTGATTCCACAAAATCGACTAGTGTCTTCATTCACCGGATTACAACTCGCGGCACTAACAACACTATCGCGAACTAGACTAATAGGCGAGCCAGAATCGATTATCGCATCTATCGTAAAGGTATCTACGCTGTCGTTCTTATTACTAGAACTAATTTTTACATTGATCAAGTAAGGTCTCGGGAGTTCACTATTTTGTTCCATCTCTATAATGTTTGTTGATGTTGATTGTGCAGATTTTTCTTTTACTTCAGACACAGTGGCTTGCTTGCGCTCAGGGCAACTTCTCGCCAGGTGTTCCGTTGAACCGCACACGAAACATGTTCTCTTCTCCGCTGACAACGGATTCTTGCAGTGTGTAGCGATGTGTCCAGTCTCGCGGCACTTGTAGCACCTCGTCGGCTTCGCTTTCGCGGACTCCGTTTTTGCAGACGATTGTGGGCCGGTCTTCTTCAACTTCGGGTCGCTATACCGTTTGTTCTCTAAGCTGACGTTCTCGAAGGCCTCTAATAACATCGTTTTTGACTTAAAATTCATTATACGCGCCTGGTTTTGTAAGCGTATATCAGTAATACCCTCAATGAGGTAATCGAGAAGTTCGTCTTCGTCTATTGGCACTCGATTAGCAAGAATTATTTTGTCGTGATAATAATCACAAAATGGTTCGGCCGTTTTCCATGCACGGGCTTCAAATTCCTTGCGGAGAGATAATTTGCCAGGGCGCAGGTCAAACATGCGCGTCATTTCTCCCAACAAATCTTCGATACTCAGCATCAGGTGTTCCGCTTTGAAATAAAACCAGGTGAGAGCTCGTCCTCTCAATCTTGAGCTTATTAAAATTCTTGCAGAATTATCATCTAGTTGATAAGAGTTTCTCAACAACTCTAGCTGATGTTTCCATCTCCAGAATGTATTCTCGGTAGCATCAAATTCGGGTAAGAGATCTTTGAGGTTACGAACACCACCGCTCGCCGAGGCAGCGTTACTCGATGCGGAAACGCTACGCGCCATCTCGCGTTCCCGTTGTAGCAGTTGTCGCTCCCTCTCGATCAACTCTCTCTCTCTTTGAACCAATGCTAATTCACGTGACACGTGATCGTCAGATTCTTCCGATCGCAGCGGCCCCGTTTCCGGTCTTCTTTCCTGAACCGTTGCATCGCCTTCTGAATCTGCCGATTCGTCCATGTCCTCTCGCACACTATCGGAAGTCGACGCGTCTTTCACTCGCGACGCCTGATTCCGTTTTTCACTTAGAATTGCCCAAATATTCGGATCCGCGATACTCAACCGGACAATTAGCTCTGCCTTCGAACCACTAGAAGCTAATTTTCTCTCGCGAAGAGCATCTTTTAGCTCGGCTACCGTAAAGTCTTTTCCTTCCAATAACGCCATACTAACGATCCGATGTACAGTCTCGATACAGCGCAACGACAACGATACCGTTCACACAGAACTAAAACGATCCGCCGGCACTCGGGTATCTTACACACAGAAAATAACCCGTACACGACTCACATAGAGTGTTTTTGTACCCGTCGTCCTTTATCACGTGTCGCGTCTATATCGTCTCGTATTAACACTCGCGCGAGGTTAATCACAATACTTATCGTATCAGACTCAGTCGCACCGAATCCGTATTCGAATCCCACTTCTGAAAATAATACTGTAGGCACTCAGTTTACAATTCGTACACTACAATATTCAGGGCGTTCTTAATGCTTTATTTCTTAGGATCCGTGAGCGACTCGACTGTTCCTTGTTTGTCGCACGACTGACTCGCGGTCCCATCTCACGTGATCATAACAATACTCACGCGGAAGAAAAAGGCGGGCACAGACCCGGTAACGAAAGATAAAATAACTAATACAAAGAAAATGCCTACAATGGTAAAAAACCATTGTCAAACAGAATATATTTGTCTTTAGAACTAATTGCAATCCCATGAAACTCCTCTCGGACCATTCCGGATGATTCATCAAGAATTCACTGGACATTCAATCCTAACTTTCAAGGAAGTATTTTCGCCCAGAGCTGCAGCTGCGAGGGTCATCTGACGTCATCTGACATCGATCGTATCTGCATTTGGCAATCAACCTCATGCCTCGTAGTGTAGGTGTGTAAAAAAAGTGATCAGAGGCGTGGTTGGAACAATGAACACGAAGATGCTATCGGACATCGTAACCGTCGACGAGTTGAATAGTTGATAAAACAACGATATATATACACTGTGATCCGAATAAGAAGTAACAATCATCGCGAGTTTCTCCGACATATAATACATACTCTTAAATTATGTGTTGATATTGTATTTTTCAGATTTATATAACATTATAAACAGAAATAACTAACTTATCAAAATAAAAAGTCCCTTAATATAGTAATTAATTTAATACTTAAATCAAACTTTAATTTAAAAATTCCTTTCTAATGCTTTCTGTTTTTTTATTTCAAAAATAGAAGGAATAATTTTGTATTTTCTGCATTTGCAGAGCCTCAAGGTTTGATTAATTTTACTAGATTATGGCCGCGTATTTAAGAATAGCTATTAACAATGCAGTAATAATCACTCTAAGATTACTTTAAGAATATGACCGGTTAATCCTAGAACGACTATTATTGCACTTGCGATATACCGAATGCGATGAGTTCATCCGAACAATTCCAAATGGCAATAACTTCTAAACTACCACGTACACATATCGCTACTTTACGAGCAACTACGCCTGTCTGAGTAATGACGTTTATGACGATCGGAACCATCTTCATGTGCGTTTTCCAACCACGCCTCGGCGAGGAATATATTTTGTTCAGAATCTTATGCAAGGTGCAAATATAATTTCAACGATTCGTTAAATCCAGCGTAAAGAGTCGAAATTGTCGAACAATGACAAGAGTTTTGATAATGTAAAGATCAAAATATTGAATATCAATAAACACTTGAAATTGACTTTTATAAATCGTGGTGTCTTCTTAATAAAACGACTACTTTTTTGCGGTTTCTTCCCATTTGTGCAAATGAATGATTTCGACACGAATTAATGTATGAATTGCCTCATTTCGTCGGATCAATCACCGCAAACCAAACGAATTAAGTTATTACAAGCGCGATTACGATTCCACGCTTATTTGTTACGCCATACAACTGACTCTAACTGACACGTTTAATAATACGGCAATAACTGTCTTGATTCGGCGTTTTTTATCGTTGTAATGAGGACTATTAGACAAACTTTGCCCTTAAGAAGGAGGTCAAGCCTACGATGAGTCTTTGCGCAAAGCTCGGTCTGCAAAAAAATCCCTAGGCTTGGATTATGACCAGTTCATTACTAATCTACCGGAACGAGTGAGTAGACACGAGTGAGATCACTCATGTTAACAAATCGAGAGTGGAATGAGAGTGCAGCACGCACCACGCACGCTTCCATTCTACGGCACGAGTCAACCGCGTTCATGACATACATAGTTTCATTACTCAAGTCAATCAGTGATTTAAGTTGAACGAAATGAGAGCAGTGAAACTTTGATTAGCCATCCATTTAATTCAACACTAAAAATAATTTACTTCATCGTAGAAAAGTAATTAGGGACATGTTGTTTTTTTATTTGTGAGATATGTAATTAAATGTAGAGTGAGATACAAGAAGATAAGAAATTATAAGATTTAATGATAACATACTGAAAACCTAAAGAAAAATCATAAATAGATAAAAAATAAAATCTGAGTTTTCATAAATTTTTCAAATATAAGACAATCTAGTAAAAAAATATTAGAAGTCAAAGTTGAAATATTAGAATAAAATTTAGTTTGCAAATATTTACGATTTTGGATTATTTGTAAAAACAAATAAATAATTATGTTAAATTGCATGTATCTCAATATAAAAAATTATAAGAATAAAACAAATAGCAAAACTGTAAAAAATCAACATTTACTGCTATCATTTATCCATGCGGTGCATCAATTCAGATCGTGCACAGCAGAATTGATGCACTGCGCCAAGCATCCTCATGTTTCCTCGTACCCAGCGCGGTTCATTAAACACTAGACACGTAGCAGCGCGACGTATCGAGGACTTCCATCCAAGCTCTGACGATGCACGCGAGATCCCCTTTTATCCTTCGACACGGATCCTGCGCGCACGCGGCAACGGGTTATCGCGATTCCGTGACATGACGACGATGAAAAGCCGATAGGGTGCAGCGGGCGACCACGCCGGAGACGAAGGGAGAAGGAACGCGACGGGTTGACGAACCCGCGGTAGCGACAAGATGGCGAGGCAAGGCCGGTCGAGGATAAGCCTGATCGTTTTTCAGCTTTCGCCGACTTGCTGTAAAGCCCGACGACACACTTACGAGGCGTTGGCCTCCGCCGGCCGGCCGGTCGGCCGGCCCGCATGTGTAAACACGGGGAATATCTTCATTTGCGTGTTTGTGGGCGGCGAAGCGAGCGAGTGAGCGAGCGAGCAGCTCGTGGCCCCGGAGAGCAACGGACTGTACGGCGCATGCAGTCGGAATAAGTAGGCAGCCTCGAATCCCTATGTAGGTAACCGGGTCCCAGAAACCCGTTTCGCGACGCCCTTCCGCAGATCCATTCGCGAGAGCGCACGGCGGTCCTTTAAACGAATCAAAACGCAAACGCGCAACGCGGATCACCGAAACTCTATGCCAAACACAGCGGATCACTTGCCAAGCACATTTAACGCACATTTAACATTTGAGTATGAATAGCGTGAGTGATGGTGAAAGGATTCACGATGCGTGGTTTCAAACAAAGCTAACAATTAAGATAAATTTAAAGATAAAGCTTGTAATTTGGATCGTGAGGAATCTTTCGCTCACGTTTTGGAAGATGAAAGTGAAGCGAAAGCGAGAGATAATGCGGATACGCATCCATGACGAAGAAAAGAAAATGGAGCCGAATGACCGACATTTTGAATAACCGCACTTCACTTGGCTGGCTGCGTTCATAAATCGCAATCATAAATGCGAAACAAACATAAATTGCTGTTCTATTATGAAACAAAGAGAAATGTAATCACATGTCAAACAGAATATTGTTTTCTCGTGGTTAAAGAGACAACAGCCGTAAAAATGCCTTTTGCGAGAAAAAAATTAGAAATCGTTCAATAAAAAATTTACAGTGCCTTGTGCGTACTACTTTTTAAACTAATTCACATAATTCCTCACGATGATTCATGCACGAACGTTCTGAACATTTGACGAACGCGATAGCAATTTTTTATGCTGACTAACACGATGAACATCTTTGCGGTAAGAGAAAGTTAAAATATGCTTATCAAATATTGCATGTGCAACGTTACTTAGGGATTTCCTTACACGTTGCTTCTTACATAAATACGCTAATGTTTCTGGGAAGTGCCTTGGCGAAGAAAGCTTCGGACGTAAAACTATTGTACATACTATAAGAAACAATGCTGATTAATCTGGCGGGAAGCAGACGTTTAAAGTCAGACTAAAATAAGCTGGTTGAAGACCAAGGAAGTACGTGACGAAAATAAATTGCGTTAACGATTCCAAATTGTCCACGCTCACTTTAATACAAAATTACAGTTGTTTTTAGTATTATTATTATTTAAAAGAGATTCTTATCCGTTATAAATAATATCATTAAGTAAAATTGTGAATCACATTTTAGTGTGAGAAACTACAGCAAACACAGAATTATAATAAAAGTAACGTACAATCTTTCATGTCTGATTTCAGTAATTTTAGCAAATTTAGCAACGTTCAGAAGTTTTAAGACGATAATTTATATGCAACCCAGCGATATCGTATATGTTAAATAATTTTTCTGACAAATTAATATTTATTTTTAATTTGAAAAAAAAACTGACATAAAAACTCTATGATCGACTTTATTTAAATGTGCACAAATTAATGGTCCTTACTCAACATACACATTCGAATACTAGACATATTTAGAAAAGAAACCTAAATAATGGTCCGTTCTAAGAATACTCGAGACTTGTTTGCGCTTCGTATTTAAACATTATTGTAGAGGCCAGACGCTTGCTAGAAGCGTTTGCTCTCCAAAGCAAGAAGGTTGATGTTTCCTCACGTTTTTCCATTTTTGGATGACACGTCTATTGCGCAATGACTGCGCGCTGAAGACGACCGAAGGAAGGACACACGAATTATCACGTCCGAATTATCATTGCGTCAACTCGCGTGTTCTCAGGCGTGTGAATGTTTGCGAGAACAGTCCTCGTCGCTTCTCGTTTTGTTTGGCTTTGACAAAGCACCGACGTTTATTCAACGCAACCTGACATGTAACAACATTAAGGAGGCTCCTCCGGTGAAGAGGTCAAAATATTCTCATTGTATAACTATTTGTAAGAATCGAGGACCGACGTAATCGATTCTACGGCGAACGAAACCGGCCGTTCATCTTTTCGACATACGATCAAGTTCTAAATGGAAGCTCGTAACGACGACAAGTGCGATGATAGATACAACGTGGCTTGTTTGAAACGGCCCTATTGCCCTTGTGTACATGCTTATTCATCTCGTGAAAGATTGCTGCGATGCAGAAGAACGCGCCTGTCTGAAGGAGGCATTGAAGAGAGATTAAATTTATCCTGTTCAAAATTAAATTAATGATCGTAATACGGCTCATCACAGATCTGCTCTTAAGTCGCAATTCTTTGATTCTCTTCGAGCATCATTAAACAATAATAAGCCCTTCGCAAAAAAAAATGCAAAAAATGAATTAAAATAAGATTCGCCCAAAAAAAGTTAGACATCTGCAAATCACCGCAGCAGCAAGGTTGCATTATACGCAAATATCCGCACACCCTGTATATTAGATGGTTCTAGTGTTCCATTGTTGTCCTTTTTCGGCATACTTTATCTAGATACGGACGTTAATGTTCCGTTCGTGAATAAATCCTGATGTGCGTTACGACCCGGCGCAACTTTTTCTTCCTACCTCGCCCTGTAAGGAGCCTTGGTTTTATAACTACTTTTTCACAGAATTGGCCTTCGAAGGGCACCTACGATCGCGACTAACTGGCCACCGAGAGAATTATGAGAGGAACACAAGCTGCGCAAACGAGACCGATGAAGATGTGGCGAGCTGCGCGCCGAAGACCTCTCGCATCTTTCATTTCAACCATGTAATTTATCACAAAGAACTTTTTCAACGATGCTGCCCCGTGCCGATCTCCAACTTCTTTATATCCATTTTTTCAAATTTTTATGTTACTAAGATTTTGCGAGGCAACATTCGCTCCGTGGAACTTTTACCGCAAAGTTAAAATTGTGCAAAAGAAACGTCGCGTAAATCGAAAATATAGCAATACTGCACATATTTGCTTAAAATATATGAATTGTTTTTTTTTTCAACTGTTTCCGATACTTCAGCTATTGTAGAAATGATTAGAAAGCAAGAAGCGCCGATAGCGCCGGCGTAATTTCACGACCCGAATCTGCAAGCACGAATCCAATCCAAGGCGAGAAAAGTATCTAAGGAGAACGCGGCTATCCCCTTCGTGGCTATAGATCATCGCTTCCCGGCGCCGCGCTCGTCTTCTCGCTCAGGGCAAAAAGATGATGCCGCTCTATTAACCAAATTTATAGACACCCGCAGATAGAATCGCGATACACGGATAGTAGTCCGTTGCAATAGAGCCAGATATGAATACGTCAAAGCAACTTCGATGCATAGGAAGGATGGGGAAAAAAGAAAAGGGAAGAAGGCAGAGGTAGCGCATAGCATTTCTAAGAACGCTCGTGCTGGCGCATCTTCATTATCCAACCCGAAGGAGCCCTGAGGGCATTCCAGTGGAACTGCGCTTCGACCCGATCAATTAGCGTACACAGGCTTCGTGATCTCGTGAGCTGAAACGAGCAAAGGCCGCGCAGATACACGTGCCGCGATGCGCTTTCTGCTTATGAAAGTAGGTTGAACGCCTCGTCGCGGGTCGCCTCCTCTTCCCAAACGGCTGAAACCGACCGCACGAAACCCGCGGACATTTATACGCGCCCGCGCATTGTTCTCGCATCCAGAAAAAGCGGATAAATCGCGCGGGTATGCCTATTGTTATGGGAATTCCGATAAGCGTCCGATATGCATCCGCGCTGCGCTTCGAGCGCGGACGTTGCATTATTCAATATGGGACGTTGTCCGTAAAATGAACGGTGACAGACCGGTGTTCAATAATGATGATTTATGCATATTGATTTTAGGACGCCGAACCGCTCAACCGCAAGTGACACTTCGAAGAATATTACGGTGAAATCTCGTTATAACGAATTCTGTGAAGTGGGATTTATCAAATTAAAAATTATGTTATGTCATATTAGTTAATTTATCTAAACACCACGCAGTGTCATACATTCTTTTCTGTTGTATCATTCGCGTATGCTCGTACATCCGTACACGGCGTTGGTGAGTCAGGAAAGTAAAATCGACGATAGGCAAATGCGTGATCACCGATTTAGACCAATAGGCCAGTTTAATAAAATGAGTCAGGATTCCTTGAAGTATCATACGCAAAAGTAATTTTCCTTTCCTGCTTGACTTCCGCCAAATCATTTTTTTTTTTTTTAGATACGCGCACTCGACGCTAGTGAGTCGGGAAAACGAAAATCGACGACAGGAAAATCCGCGATCGTCGATTTAGATCGATGGGTAAGTTTAATAAAATGAGTCAGGGTTCCTTGAAGTATCATACGATGCGTATACTTATTTAACGCGCTCGGACGGTACGCATCGTAATGCGAATCATGCGCCGCGTCGCGCGCTGGTGACAAGAGGCAGTCATAAAGAACGTCCTCGTGCCACATACTTCGAAGAGAAAACGTATTTTCATTTGCGATAATCCGCGCAGCCTGTGGCGAGACGCGAAATAACAATGATTATGGATTCACTATTAATTATTCAGTAATGAATAAATATTCGGCTCGTCCAACATTTTCGAAAACTCTCTCCACGAAATTTTATCATGATCGTAATGAGATATTCCTTCATTTAGATAAGAAGCACATATTGAACGTCAAACTGAAAGTGTACAAATTTATTCATCAAAGTTTTACGACACGTTATCTAATCGACTCCAATTAAAAAAATCTATTGTGACGTCGGCTACTATTTTTTTTCTCTCGAAAAGATACTAGAACTACGCTCGGGAAAGTTTCAACGAATCATCAAAGCACACGTCGCTATCACAAGAGTGTATTCGACTATCAATGAGCTCGACTAGATTCCCGATGCGTGTCGCGGGGTCATTTACCCGGAATAATTGCACGCATATCCGTGAAGGACGCGATAAATCCTAAGGCAGCTAATATGCTTAATCCTTTTTTCTATATTATTTAATAAATAATATATCTTAAATTTTTTAAATAAAATTTATACGAATTTATTACTGATAAATTCCTAACAAAATCTGATTAAATTTTTCAGCGAAGAGAAGATGTTTTATGCTCGTCGCAGTTTTTCGGCCGAATTTCTTAATCGATTTAACGGCGCGCCGTCAGGTTTTATGCCACTCACGGTTTTAATTATTTCCACAATGTGCTGGGGTTAACGAGTGATCCGATCGCGCGTGCAAGAAAGACGCCTCGTTGTTCGGCTGTGCTGTTCCTGCTGTTCACGGTCACGTTTCTCGTCGGCACGGCGCACGCACACCCCGTTCGCCGATAATTTTATGGTGCGCGATTCTGCAGTCTGTAGACAAATAACAGAGCCCAACCGCGTCGTGCGGCTCGGACGCACCGCATCAACCGCGCGAGAGGTGCATTCACGGGATTTATCGTAGGAGGAGTAGGACGAGGGCAGGACTCTTCAGGTCCCAATAGAGCCGAAGAGATGGTTTCGTTCGTTCGCTCTCGCCTCGCCCGTCTCCCGCTCTTCCTCCCGACACACAACACACAGCCGCAAAATGCTCTCTCAGCCGCCTTCCTGCCATTGTGCCCGGCCACGTTACCAGATGTCGGATTCGCAATACTTTGCAAGCGCAACGCGTGTCATGTTGCACAAAGCAACGTTACTTAAAGGCGCGTCGACCGGCTAAGTCTCGAATTTAACGTTTGAATATAAAACACCCGGCTATAATGTAGAACTATAATAATTAATCAGAAAAAAAGAGAAAGAGAATTTCAAGTGTTGCCCAAAAATAATTTATAATATAATTAAAAATAGCGTGTCGCGTTACTTCAAATGTTGCGCCTTACTTCGTTACAAAATCGCTACGAAGAATCGAGACCAATCGTTGCGGAAAATCAGCACGGCTTGAGCGGCGGATTAACGATTTCGTTAGGTGGTAAAGAATTTAACAGAATGTCGATCAGACGTCTCTCGAAGCAGATTTCTTCGCCCGGCACGCGCGAGCACGCGAGTGATAGCCAAGAACGGCACACGGCGGCCATTGTTTAGTACGTGCGGCATTGCACTGCGGGCGGTTTCACAATCAAGCGTGGAATCATGACGACATTATATTCATAAGACCGCGGCGACTCGCGCGAAAGTGCATACATATTCCCGCGGTGTCGACGACGCGGGAAAGAAGAATCGTCACGTCCACGGTTTATTATTGGTTAGTCGAACTTTTAATCAATTTTAGATAGATCGTAGATAAACCCGAAGGATACCTTAAACTCTCTAGATTGAGAGAATGTTGATAAACAATTGCTTGTTAAATTTGCGCCTTTCACGCCCACAACTGCGTTATGTTGCGAAAGAATTGTGAATAGGATAATAACTCCTAAATTCTTACGTGCAATTGTTTAATATCAATAATTTGCAATTCTATTCACACAATGAATAGCTATTATATTCATACAATTAAATGATTAAAAATTTATAATACGTAAAAAAATATTTCTATCTGAAAAGTTATCTGAAAAAGATACGTAATATACAATAAAAGATTAATCTAAATTTAGAATTCAGATTTTATATTGTAGATTTGCGAAATATAGATGAAAGTCTTCTAATGACCGCTAAGAATGCCAAAAAAGTGACTAATGAGCTAACACTCTAATTTCACAAGGTGCTAATGACCGTTTAATAGTTTCACAAAACGGGTTTAAATGAAACTAAAGTGAAGCTACCTCTAATTTGCAAGAAAAATGGTCGGTTTCAATTTGCATTCCGCGACGAGCGCTCGCTGATGGTTCATCCCATTTCCACGAATAATCACCTTAACAATCGACCGTTGCTGCGAACCGAGCAGAAAACGAATAGCAGAAATGAGAAAAGAAAAGAGAAAATAGAATTTCAGAAGATTAACAGAGTTATAGTTCTTAAATCACCATAATTAATTGCGTTTTCTCAACTACGCCATTTAAGTTTAATATTAAAAAATAAATCGAAATCGATAGAACGCGAGAATTTAATTGATCGTGACACGCGCGAAGAGAAAACAATGTTGCAGTTTCTAATTATTGTAATTGCAAGTATTCAAGCGATACTACCCATGTGGGAATTTTATACATTAGACTAGTATTAGATACTGGCAAGATACAGATCCAGTACCGAAAAACGAGTTTTACGTTTCGGTACTGGCATAGTACAAAACCAGTATTAAAATAACAATGGTTTAGTACTAACCCATTATCTAAATCAGTATTGAATAATGGTACTGAAATGGTATACTGCCGGTAAATTTACGGTACTGTATCTGTACAAAAATTAGTAAAAGAAAATGTCAAATGTCAAGTACCGAGACGGTATACTGCCGGTAAATTCAAGGTACTGTGAACGTACTGGAATTGGCAAAAGGAGAGCGTTGAATGCCAGTACCGAAATGGTACATTGCCGGTAGTTTTTTTTGTACTATACCTGTACAAAAATTAGTAAAAGAAATGTCAAATTACAGTAACGAAACGGTATACTGCCGGTAAATTCAAGGTACTGTGCCCGTACTGGAATTGGCAAACGAAGAGCGTTGAATGCCAGTACCGAAATGGTACAATGCCGGTAAATTTTTTAGCACTAAAATTGGCAAAAGAAGAACATCGAATACTTAGTATACATCATAGGAGGCAGTGTCAAAGAGTATAACCGTTGTATATTTTAATGTGACAGAAAGTGAAACTATATTCTAGTCCATTGCGTTATCAACAAAACGGATAAACTTAGTAAAAAAAAATTATATTTCTTTACGAAAAAGGAGAACCTTGAATAATTGGCCGAGAAACGGAGTAATAACAGTTATTGTGAGTGATAATTTTGTTATTTATTATTTTTACTAGTTGTCAAATTCTCTCTTTTTTTTGTATTATGGAAAATAATTTTTTAATTGCAATTATATCAATTTCATAACTCATAATTACAGCTATATCCAGTGGTAAACATTGAATAGAAAATGCTGAAAAAAAAGTACTTTTACACCAAAAAATATCAAGATTTAAAGAAACTAAAGACTATATCATCATCATCGTTATTATCAAGATGAAATGAATCCAGTTTCTGCTTTAAAACAGATTATTGAACTTACATTACCAATATCTATATTAGATGATTTTAATATTTTGGATGCTTTAATGGACGTTGAGGTCTTGGTAATTAATTTTTTTAGATTGTTTTAATATTTTATTTAATAAATAAAATATTTTATATTAATTATTAATTGATATATTTTATAATGTAATTAATTTATTTTATATGTGTATAATAAATAATTCTAATAATAATACTGTAATTTAATTTAATTATCGCACACAAAATTGATACTAATTATTGGAAATTGATACTGATCTTAAATATTGTTACAGTATTGAGAATCAGTATTGATTTTTGATACTATAATAGTATTTGAAAACAGAACAGATATTTAATACTGTTACTGTATTGGGGATTGGTATTGATTTTTTGTACTGTTATGTTGAGAATCGGTACTGATTTAATACCGTAACAATAATGGAAATCGGTACCGTAACAATAATGGAAATCGGTACTGCAGCAATACTGGAATTCTGTACCAAAGTAGTACTGTAATTCGAGTCTTGGCCCAATTCTATCATCCCAGTATTTCTCCAGTATCACATCAGTACTGGCATCTAGTAACGCGCCAATACTCAGTACCAGAAATCGGTACTGGGCCATTATCTCGCCGGTAGTCATTTCCCACATGGGAAGCCTTTACCTTGAGCGCCAATGATTATTCTTAATTTTTATTGAAAGCAGATCATATAGCATAATATTATTTTTATATCTTTTATAATTATAATTATAATGTATGTAATTAGAAAGTTATTTATTAAAAAGAATAATACAAAAAGTAATAATATAATATTATTACTTTATATATTCATTAAAAGTGAAATTTCCGCTAATTATGTTATATTATTACTTTTTTTAATAAATAACTTTTTCTTATAAGATTCAGTATGCATAAAGTTTTACTTTTATAAAATTTTGATCGGAAGTTACATGTTCCTAAATTTGTAACAGATAATAGTTCTACACTTCTAAAATGTGTATTGTCGTCTAGACGAAATTTCACAATTGTCTTGTGCAAAACCGGATGAACTTCGCTGCTGAAAACACAACGTTTAGCGCTCGCGTAACAAACTGCCGAGTAAAAGTACCTATCTGCTCTGCAACACGATGACAATTCGTTGCCTAAAAATTAACAATGAAATATTGCGAGTGCAAAAAGAGAGAGAAAGAGATCGTCTATGTAACGATGACAATAAATAATCATTGCGCGATGTGCGGCGCAATCCTTATCGGTTTATCGCTATTTTGACAGACGATTCGCCAATCGCGAGGGAACTCCCAGTTCTTTATAGCTTGTATCGTCGCTAATAAATACTAGTCGCAATTTCTACTTGACATTTATTGAATCGCCGATTAAAACAATCCACTGAAATTACCTTTGTAAGAGAAGTCGAATAATTTATAAATACTACAAAGGAGAATAAATGAAAAAATTGTTTGCATTTACTAAATTGCATAAGTAGAACGTAAAAACCGTTTACGTAATATAGAAAAGAATTTAATGTAGCTTGTCTAGATGCAGGTACCTTAAACAGCTTGTAATAGTTGCACAAGCTTAAGTGCACATCGCGGTCGTCCACTCGTGATTGTGAAATTTACATATCGTAATGAGCGATTTTTCGAAAAGGGAGAGACAATGTCGCACGGATCAGCTACGGCGAACCAATGCAGCGGACATATCGATGTCTTACAACGTGTAATACGTACAACACCGCACTTATCTGCCGAGACGACAAAGTGCACTTACGAGAAAGACCACCTATGCTTTACAATCTAGGGCCCCCTCGTTAATCCGCCGTCGCCGGAGGACCATCAGATCGTGCCTTACGCTTTTACGGTACCGGGGTCGATGCACGCGTATCGTCGAGGCGTGTCGAAGCTTAGTCGGAGAAGGCGCGGCGAAACAATCGGTAAAGATCATTAAAGTGTGGAAGGAAATATCAAAAATTTGTGTTTTGCCGCGACGCGAGATAAATAAGTATTGCGCAATATCAACTGTGTAATATGGCTTCATTTTAATTTTGCTCAATTGGCTTAAGAATATTCAACAATATTCAAATATATCAAACGTCAAATAATTAAAAATCCTTATAGAATATTGTGCAAAAATTATTTCAGATGGCAAATAAAATTTAAATCTCTAGTGACTTTAAAAATCATACATCATTGATGCAATTAGCTCACCATTCCCAAATTTTCCAAAACTTCGCATTTATATCGATAATCGCATCGATCGCTAAGCGCGTCGAACACAAAGGACACAATGCAATG
Source organism: Linepithema humile (assembly GCF_040581485.1). Classification (NCBI taxonomy): domain Eukaryota; kingdom Metazoa; phylum Arthropoda; class Insecta; order Hymenoptera; family Formicidae; genus Linepithema; species Linepithema humile. The sequence continues at coordinate 20,333,337 of NC_090128.1, read as the reverse complement.
CTCTTCTAACAGAATCTCCCTCTTATCTCGATTAAGAGTCTGAGCGTCGCGTATTTCATAGCGCTCGCCGCGACGCGTGATAAGAGGCTGCAATAGAAGTAGACCACCTATGCGCGACGATACCGAGACCTCTTGTTACGCGGCCCGACGCCGCGGGACGATCTGATGCCGGCCGACGTCCACTTCCTGCGCAACAACGAGACGTTCACGTTTAACCACCCGCACCCCTCGGCTGCTCCTCCCGGCGTCTCTTCCCTCCAATCTTCTCCTCGACACTTTTGCGAGCTCTTGCCTCCGCCGCCATCTCCTCGCGATCCGCGGTGCGTCGGCACGTTGCAGCGCGATCTGTAGGTGACTCCGTAATCTCGTGTTTCATATTTATATTCTCATCTGCATATTACGAGCGGGGTGTGTCTTAAAAGGTGGCAGCGGCTGCGACTAGTTCCCGGACGCTTCGACGGCTGGAATGCGCTGGATTAGAATGCCGGCAGCGACGGCGGTCGCATACCTGCCTTCCGTTCGTACGGTGAGATCCGTGTTTTTTTCCCCGCACTGTGACAGCGATCTCTCAAAATCCGCGAGAAATCCTGTTTCGGAATGACAGGAACACACGCCGCACCGCGGGTGTGCGAATCCGACAAAGCGGAATGAAAAAATCTACCAGACTTCGTGAAGATTTCTGACAGATGTTGAACACTGACAATACTAAGCTACGGCGTCTTAACATGCTATTTATTAAGCTTTGATTAAACTCCTTCTTCAAACTCGCCGCTTATTAATTTTTTTAGCCCTCTGTTATATTTTCATACTTATTTCAATTTTGATCCTTGAGTTTTTATTTAAAATTCTCAAATTCGATAGTTTCTGCATCCAGTTTCTTTAAATAAGAAATTTATCTCGTGACATCATAATACCGAGGAAAACTCTTGCTCATCCCACAGAACTGCTTCATCGACTTGCTCGTGTCGTATATTTTAGATTACCTTATCACGCGTTACACAAGTACATATTTCATATTAATATCTTGCTGCTATATATTATGCGAGAGCATTATATAGAGCTTACGTTCGCCATGTATTAGAATTTAGTCTTAACACGAAGATAACTTGTCGCCGGTAGAGTGCGGAGTAAATCTCTAAGCGGACGTTGCAGAAAATTATGGACCCGCACATCAAGCATATATATCATATATTTTTTTGTAAAAATCTTATTTGGTAGCGAACGGGCAAAAGCGTCCGATCTTATGCATTCGTTTGCGATTCTCGTGCGACGATCATTATCGCTCAAATAAACTCCATTTCTTCGTCCCGCCAATTCCGACCGTAGGCGTGCATTAGAATTAACCCGTTTGCCATCGCTATCGTAAAATAGCATGGCGTTTCCAATTAATAGACACTAAAGAGAGACGTTTCGTGCCGCTGTCGTGCAACACGATAAATCTCGGTCGAATACCGCGGCTGGAAGGGAAACGCGCACACAGTCATCAAGAATCCGCGCTCGCCATGCCCGATACTTGCGTGCCTGATTAACGCAGCGTGTAATTACATCGCGATTTATCGTGACGATTGCCACCGCATCTCCGCTGCTTTAACCCTTACCTGGGCAACCTATTTTCCAAACGCAAACAAACAACGTTCTCTTTTTCTAAGGGACTTGTTTCATACCATAAATAATATATAAGTAAACACCAAGAGATCGAAATAGAATCTTACAAAACTAGAAATTTATATACTATTAGGATTAAATTTCGATTAAAGTTTAGAAAAAAATTAGAAATATATTAAAAATTAAATTTAAACTAAACATTGCAAAAAATTGCAAAATCAAGAAAAAGAAGAAAGTCAGATTAATATAAATTAGAAAAGTCTAATACACGTGCGAATATTTCAGGATTTTGTAATATCGACAATTACGCAGTCCAATTTTCTACGCAGCAATAGCTTTAGATAGTTTTGTAACTTCGGCGATCAAGTTCAATTTTCTATGGAATGAAAAAATGTAATCGAATTTCGCGAGAGAGGTACAGTTGCATTTCTCGACGTATGCGGCCTCCCTTCCGCGCTTAAGAAATTTCTATGCAAAAACGTCGATCGAATCCACCGCTGACGCAACGTGTAGTTTCTAGAGAGAGAAAGACGGAGAAGGAGAATGAGTGAGATGCGGAGCGAGATTGCCTGGAAGAATTATAAGAATATCAGCGAACGCGCGCACGACCATTGCATAGACCACAGTTATTTTTCTGGCGGACTCGTTGGGCCGGAATGAAACGTTAGCTTCTCCCGAGCGACCGACGGCCGAGCTGATAGGTATAGTGTTACTAGAGAGACGCACTCTGTAAAATGCCGCAAAAATATTCACCATTGAAAAGAATCTCCGCAACGGGCACGGCAACTCGCTCTTCGAAAAAGGAATTGCGGCTCGCCGGCGTGCTGCTTCTGCTCGTAACTTAAGCCTTAGCCGGCGACGTACGGGAGTTTGCGATTCTCGAGGAGATGCGTGATATCCCCATTCGCTACGTTTTAATTTATCCGAACGCGCAGTATCATCTTTAGAACATTAAAAATTGTCGTAGTAATCTAAAATTATATCTTTTTCTATTCAGATTTTACACTTATAGCTAGATATTTCTCACTTTATAACAATCAATTATAACTACAATGTTTTTAAATTTTAATTTGTCAAATAAAATATGTCATTAATATATTAAAAAATTTATAAAATGTTTTGTAAATTTTTCTCATTAAAATTATTTCAAAAATTCCGTTAAATGCCCTACAATCTACTTTCGCTGATTTTATCAAATAATTGCCTCAAGCGTTAGAAAGGTGTATGAACGTTAAACAGCTTTTGGGAATGTCTTCCTTTCGCCACCTGAAGAAAATATGTGACGTGAATGTACTTGCGATAGTCTACGACAGTTTGATTGTTCTGGAAGTGAAAGATTGGAGGAAAGGATTGTCCCAATGTAATTTGAGTATCGTCTCATTTCCTCCTTTCGACCCTTCTCGCGCGCATTGTCGTCGGCAGAAATTTCTCTCTCATTATTTCCGAAAAGACCGTAATTACGCAAGGAATCCTCGACAAGAAAAGATCAAGAGACGCTGATTGTCATCTTGCAGATTGGCCTCTAATACCCGACTGTCGATTCGCCGAAAGTGAGCGTGACATTTCTCCTCTAGAGAAAAAATAACGAATAGAACAAAGTACGAACATTTCATGTACCGGGGCTTAGACTTGCTCACAAATTTAGAATGTATAATATATAATCTCTATAATTTTATATAATATAAATAAACACACACGCAAATAATAAAACAGACTGCTGATCCAGTAACTTAATCAAATAATCAGCTCTATAATTGAAAAAGAGACACATTTATCCTAAATTTAAAAAATTAAGTACTCCAAAATTATTAAATATAATAATTAAAAATTACAGAAATTCTATCATAATACAGAACTGCGATGTGCATTAATAAAAAAGAATTGTTGAGAACAATATTACGGCAAAGCGAACAAAAAAGAAATAGAGCTACTCCTCTTTTCCCGCAGATAAAAGACAGATTAATTACTCGAAACAAATTCACTCGCCCATTCAGCAATCTGCAACTGCTTCCTTGATACTTTCGTCGAAAGATCGCCGGCAAGATGGACCGTTCATTAATTGCCGAAAATTAACGGGTAAGCTCGGGAGATAGTATCCAGCCAATCTCTTGAAGCTACCCTCGTCTCCGCCCTTCTGAAAAGTGGCGTCTCTCGAACTTTATAAACGAGATGGGCTCGTTGATATCCACGAAACCACTAGTTACAACGGCAGAGAAAAAAGAAGGAAGGAATTGAATAAGGAGAGTAAAACGAATGCGAATAAGTTCTGAGAAACGGAAAATTCTCTCAACTCTTTAGCGAGTGAAAAGACGATGAAATCGTCCGCAGATTTAAATTGCTGCTCTGAGATAACGTAGCTATACATGGATTTATAATGGAAATTGAAAGTAAAGTTAAAACTAGATCAAAGTTGATCTTCTCGCGTTGAATCGTTATATAAATCGTTACATAAATATCGTAATTCTTGAAACTTATGAGATTTATATAACTAGATATATTAACCTAATTTAATCACGACAATAAAAATTTACATGTAGGTATTAATAATCATGTTAATTTAAGTAATATACTATTCTCAAAATTTTCCTTTACAATAACTCAATGTAAAAAAAAATTCAGTTAGAAATATTACACTTTCACAATATCGAAAAAACATATAATGTTTCTGGTTTGAAAATTTCAGTAAATAGAGATACTATGATTTTTACTGGGAAATGCATTACCTAGAAAGAAATATAAGCAAAAGAAAAAAATCATTGCTTTTCGAATATTAACCAGATCTACACCGCGCGCACTAACACTCCATCATCGTATTCATGCATATGTATCGCGGACTTTTGCGAGAAGCGAGTGAAGGCGCGCGTGTTTATCAAGCTGTACGCTTCTTACCGGGCAAGAACAACTATACAAGTGTCCCTGCGTGCAACTAACGACGGTATCATTAATATAACTTTGCTCGAGCTTAGGACGCAACCGCGTACGAGTCGCGTACGAGCTTGCAACGGGCCGCGCTCGGAACAGCAGAGTGATGCATAGCGCGGTCCAACTCTCGCACGGTCTTCTGCAAGCGTCACAATGCACCTCGGCGGATGGGGACATTAATCCTTTGCCGGATTTAAACGTCCGCTTTCTGCGAATGTTCTCCGGCGGTAGGCGGTAGCGACGCGAACCGCCTTCGGGAGTCCCGACGCGGGGAGGATTTCTTCGGCGTAAAAGGATACGCGGGCGGACGGCCCGTTGCCGGATAACGTTTAAGTGTGGCGGACGGCTCGAAAGACCGCTATTACTCACAGAGAGGTCCTCATTATCCTCGCGCCTTGATAAGCATTTGATCCCCTCGCCGGATTTAACCTGCCTACGCTTCTAGCTTTGAAGTGTGCTTAATTACGTAGTGGAAGTACGCGTTGACGTAGCGCAAGAAAATCGCAATTTCGAAACTTAAAACAAGATACAAGTATCAAAAATTGAAATGTAAAATATCAACGTAAGTAGTCGCCAAATAAAATAGTTATAAATTTTTCCAAATATTTATAATTTTAAAACTAACACGCTAGAATCAAATTGAAGTTATTCTTTCAATTCTCTTAATACTCTCATAAATAATAAAAATTTCTATTGCTTATTTGTAGCTAATTTTTGTCTAATTATTTAATTTTTATTGTTTTTCCTAGTCCCATATTTTCTAATCTTAATTTTTTCATGAATATTTCTAGAAGCAAAAAATATTTATTCAAAAAAAAATAACTGAGCTGCGAGGACTACATCTAAATCTCTTACTTAGCCCCCATTCTTCACAAAATTCCCATTCAGGTATTCGTCTCACAAATCAGAGTCAGACAGCGTTACTCCGACGCGATCCCGACGTTATCTGAGATCGGCGGGCTGCAATGTGCCGCGCCACTCCGAATATTTATTTCACTCGCGAGTGAATTTAATCCCCGATGAGACGCAAGTCGCTACATTCAACGGAGGAAGACACCCGATACCGACACGAAAATGGAGTCTTTAGATACATTCGTAAGATAGACTTTGTCAACCTTTCGACACACGACACATCGACCGGTCGCGGTTGCGTCTTTCTCTGAAGATGCGCTTATATGCATCCGCCCCCTGAGAGAGATCGTTCGATTCAAAAGTTATACACAAAAAATAAGTAGTCCCCTCGACAGCGGTCCGTTTTAGGACGCTACAAAAAGTATAGAGTGCAGAAAGGACTTAATTTAATCGACGTCAAAATCATGATGGGTCTCCACTTTTCGTGTTTAGGTTCTCTCGAATGTCACATAAGATTGAAAATTTACATGACTACCCGAGTCGAAATTTAGCACCTATATTGAACCTTAATCTTTTATTTTGAGGTAGGCATAAGAGAGTCAAAGTAGATGTTATGCATTGTATCGTATGTATATAATAGCACCTACTTTGGCGCTACAATATGTCCGAAATTTCCTTTTTTCCTGCTAAAGCTTCAAAGTAGGGTTTAGTTAAAACCCTCCGTTGACCCGCTTTAGACCCTGAAAATATATAGATTCCTTTTTGCCAGCACTACTTTTATGATATTATCAAGAAATTCTAATGATTGCAAATGTTCACAATAAAGAAAAATACTAACTATAATTTTGATTAACGATAATTTTTAATAGCATACAATTTAAAAATATTATCATTAATCAATACCATTTAGTTGAATTTTATTATCTTTTGAAAATTTGTAATTATTAGAAATTTCTTGATAATATCAAAATATAATATCAAAATTCAACTATTGAGTATTAATTTCTAATATTTTTAAAAATTCTATGTTATTAAAAATTATCATCAATTAAAATTATATAGTTAGTAATTTTTTTTATTATTGTGAAGATTTTTGCAATCATTAGAATTTCTTGATAATATCATAAAACTAGTGCTGAAAATCCATATACCTTTGTGATTATATTAAAAATATTAAATTAAGATATTAAATATAAAATAAGATACTAAAAACATTACATAATATTTATTGAATTAAATATTATTTATTAAGTATATGTAATACATATAGTTAAGAGTATATTATTAAGTATAGTTATAGACAGAAATATTTATACAGAAAAAGATCCAAATTAAGACTGAAACGTTTGATAATATTGTATCACTTAATAAAGCAATAATCAAAATACAACCACATTATGCATATTGCTCGTATAGTTTTTCATTCTTATTTGAATTTTAACGAGTACATCTAAAATAGTTAACATTTAATAAAAAAATTAATTTAAAAAAATTTTTTTGCGCTGAATCTTTTTCAGATATCATATCACTATTTTGAAGAAGGAAACGGAAAGGTATCAATATTAATAAAAGTTGGAAATGCAACGAATTAAATATTTTTCTTTATGATTAAATATTATAATAACTTTTATAGGTCGAATTTATCTAGTATATATATATATATACTAGATAAAAGTTCGAGGTTTAATAGAGGAGTTCTCGCAGTAATACAATCTATTTTGTGAGGCTCTATAGGTTTAAAGTAGTATTTCAACATCAAATTATAGGAGATCAAGTTTTAAAAGAGGAGTTCTAGGTTCTAATTCCGTAAAAATAGGTTCATATAGGCTGTATGAGCATTAAAAGAGACGCTAAATTTCGACTCGGGTATTCAGCATCATTAGCATACTAGCGTGATAGTGTGTTCTTTAAAATTGATTCTTTATATCTTCGCTAGACATTACCAAAGGAAGCCGCCCGGACACCCAAAATGTGTCAGAGAATAAAATTTAATTGTTATTATTTTTAGAAATACCTGTTCGAAAAATATTTAGAAATTCGTAAAAAAACAAATAATTTTAGGTTCTCCTCAAATTTTATTTACATAATTTATATTCAGATACGTGAATAAGAATTTTGAAGAACAAGAAATAAAGACCTAATTGAAATTCTAACTTACAAGTCAAATAAGACGTAATAAAACCCACTATCAAAACTCCGCTTGTTATTTCACGTCAGACGATTGAACGATCATTACAGAGTGCGAGTCTCGATAAATATACGGATTTCAATGCGCGCGAGTTCCGTGTGTCGGAATAGCGACTTCATCCATGCGTTCGCTATGTTACGCTCATTACGGAACGCTCGTAACCATCGCGAACGTAATACCGTCCGAGAGAAAAGCAGAAGACCGTGCCCCACCATTAGGAGCGCTCCGAGGCACGCGGGAAGACGAGTATCAGCCGCATCTAACCCAGCATGATCGAGTTCATTGTTGGATCTAACCCTCGATAGAGTCTTTGTCCTTCTCTACGCCTCCCCCTCCCCTGCCAGGTCGCGCTCGCGGCTATTGTTCGAAGTCCAGGTAATTAGTAGACCTTGGGATAACGTCTTCGCGTGCCAGCAACTCGTGCCTTATACTGGACCGCGATTTCTCGTCCGCGACGTGTTTAAGAATTTCAGATGCGAGATTAGCAGGCGTCGATCGACTGAATATAAATTGAACGTCGTGCTAGCAAAATATTGGTCAATGCCGAAGATGCGCATTAATTTAAGATGCTATTATTGCGGCTTTTCTTCTTACGACTCTTCTTCTTGCAGCAAACTTTATAGCTTTCAATTTAATCATATAATACAAGAATTTATTATCAGGCAAAAAAATTAATATAAAAATTATGATAATTATCCCTGATAGAATAAAATCTTAAAGATTGAAATTTAAAAAAATTATTCTAATTCCCATGAAACTTCTTTGAAATTTCATATATTTCGTGACTAAAATCATAAAACTGCAAGTATAATTGTCTGAAAAGTATGATAATTTCGAGTCGCGTATGCAATTATCTGGAAAGATGTAAGATGTCGAAAATAATCTAATTCAGGAATAATTCAGGGCCAGAATTAGCAAAAACAAAGCCATGTATCTTTCGAGAACTATGATTATATCTCGAGACGACGGAAAGTTAGTCAAGGAATTAGCTTGGCAGGAGGAAGTATGCCTTCGCGCGAAACGTGACCACCCGGAGCAATCCCGGCGAAGCGCAAAGCTTCTGCATGATCGAGGACGCGCTGCAGCGAACGAACGTCTGCTGCACCATGGCGTGCGCGCGTGCTCACATGTATGTACACATCTCGGCGAGAGAGGCGCATCTCCATAATAATTCGTTTCTCGGAAGACGAGTAACTTCGCAATTAGACCCAACCTTGAAGCCGAACGATGCATCCCAGTTTGGTACTTCGCCGGCTATACCGGCACAAAGTCATCTTATGCGAGAAGCGTAATCACGGAAATTACCCAAATTTCCTGAAGCAGCTATTACGCGCCCCTGTTGTTACCGAAAAAAAAAAAGAAAGACGCTTGCGCGCGCGCATTTTAATGGATTATCAATCGATTGCGAAATACGGCGCCGTAAATCGTCGCTTGAAAAAAATTTATAATTATTCCCTTAATCATTCTCGCGAGAAAATGATTTAACAGCTGCAGTAATTTCGCGAATGTATCACAAATTACAGCGTGATGAGAGAAATATTACTTCTTGAAAGAACTCTTAGCGTACAGGGTGTTGCAACTCGAATTGCAAAATTGCATATTTTTCAAAGTCTTAAATCTAAAAGGAGAATACGATAACTAAAAAGCCTGCATCTAAAATACAAATTAATTCGTACAACGTTGTCAAGGGCGGAAATGACCTTTCTCAGAGTCATCTTTCTCAATTAATTTGATAACTCGGAATGAAACACTCTGTATCAACTTGGAATCGGCGACGTGGCTGGTCCAAATAAAGTTCGAGCCGTCAAGAAGATTACAGACTTCAACGCCAGTTTTTCGTGTTGATTAATTCTTAAAATTCGCCAGCTCGTCGGAGTCACATCCGCGTTCATCCCGAAAATAAATGGCGGGCTCTTTGCATACGTTCGGGCCATGCCGCCGGTACCGCGTTGTGCGATTTATTACAATGTCCCGTGGCAAGTGCATCATCGCCGGCGGGGGAGAACGCCATACTCTTGATTAGTTAATCGAAGCGGCGTTGCATCTTCTCGCATACGCACAAAGAAATCGCGACTATGTACGTCGCCGATCATTAATCAACGCCACGAAAGCATATCCGAGCATATCGCTGATTGCCACGCGGATAAGCTTATCCTTTTAACTCCGAAGAAGATCAGAGGCTTAATGGACAAGCGATTTTGATGAATCTTCGTGAAAGACCAAACAAACATTTCGAAACAAGGTTTCCGCCTAATCTGTGTAATTGCACGCGATTTGTTTCTGAAAAAATCGGCAACTTTCTTGCGTGCACTCGACGATGATATATTTGCGGAGAAAACAGAAAATCTCAGAAAATTTATCCTCATTAAAGAACGCCTAACGGTGCTGCATAGTTCTGCAAATCAGAAAAAAGAATCGCGTCCGAGTTAACGGGCCTCGTTGCACGCCACTAGATTTTCACAAGCGACTCGGCGGCGAAAGGATGAATTCCTATCGCACACCGTGAGCTTAGATTGCCACGATGGTTGCTGCAACGAATACAAATCGCATCGTACCGTCCGCCTTCGTAATACCCAAGCAGCACATGTACGCGTCTAACATCGACGCATGTCATCAATTTTTCAGCTCATTAATGACTAAATGCAAAACCCACAAGGTAACAGCTCGCGGAAACATTTACTTTGCTTATTATTGTTTCGCTGCCGGGCGGAACATCTCCAGCTAACAAACCGTCATAATGCATATATTTACATAGTAATTTATATTGCACACTCGATGCCACAAAGTAATTTCAGACAGCGCACTAAATTATTATTCCACAAATATATCATCTGTTTCTAATGTAAAAAAATGTAAGTAAATTTCCTCAACTGGGTCTAATGAATGGCAGCTCCTAAATTAATTCCCACACTGTAGAAAGTATCACTATTAATCACGTTTAATTAATCACCGTACCAAATCCATCATTCGTCTTATCATTGCTACAATCGTTAAATCAAAATAGAAGAGGTGAAAAGGAATTCTCTTAGCGAATATTTCTACATAATAAAAACTTAATGTTTCTCTTATAAAAAAAAAGTATCTCATCTCTTCGATCGTAATTATGACGAACGAGCGCGTTACTTTCTCACGGCGCATACCGATGACACGTGATACGGAGATTATCGCAGACTCGCTGCACACTAATGGGGTCATTGTTATTAATAATTTTCATCTCCGGCCTCTCTCGCTCTCACGAAACGAGCTCTCGCGCGCGCGGCGATCTCGGGATCGCGATAGAGCATGCGAGCCGAACATTGAATCGAATTGAATTGTTTCTGGATCATTAATTAACCGCTTCGGCGCAGGAACGCCGCTGATGGAGGGATTACTATTGCGCCACCGCGCGCAAAATACATAGAGAAATACCAGCATGACGATCGAGTTCGATATGCCGTCGATTAAGTTGCTAAATTATTACAGCCTCAATCGCGGCACGCGGTTGGAACCGGCTTTACAGCGACTCACTCATATTTATGGTGAAACAAGTACGTGTAATCAATTTTTCCGGTAGATCGAGAAATATGTAAAAATAATACGTTCGTTATTTAATTGATAAAAAAATCAATCTCGTCGAGAAACTCCGTAATGTAAGTCGATAAGTTTAAGATGTTCATTAATTTTCCAGAAAATGTTTTACAACCCGCCTCGCGGAGTAATCGAATGTGATCTCATTTGATTATCGGTGATTAAAGAGTCACCACTTTGCAGCGAGGGAATTGCGCAAATAAAATTATAATCTTCAGCCTGTTATACATCGATTTGAATGTTTCGTGATCTTATCATAATTAGTGAATGTTAAGTATGTGATTAACTCTTACCTACGGAAAGGACATTTACTCCGACTTGTTTCTTATCTGAAAATGCATAGCTATCGTCTCTTGTAATTTATGTCGCCTATATGAAAGTAGACAATAAAACTACTTATTATTCCAATAGTACGTCTGAATTGTTGTAGAATTAAACTCTCTTTGGAGAGTGTACTGACTACCTAGCTCTCTTGATAAGGCTAGCTACCGCAGATTACAGAAATCACCTCTTCAATCTGAGAAGCGTATTGTTACGAGCCGTGACTAGATAAACAGCTGGTTTTATCGCGTTTCGTAGCCTATTTGTTAAGCATAATAGCGAGAGAAAGAGGAAGAAAGCGTGAGAGAGGCGATTCGCGTATCATTCACGGCCGTAAAAACTTGACAAATGGAAATCGCGAAAAAAAAATTAATCGTGACGTGAGTTAACCCTGAGACTTATCAGATCGACGAAGATGAATCAAGATTCAGCGGCGGATTTACGGTTCACGGTGTCTATATCTCCGAAAAATATTCTAATCTCTGTTTCTTACACGAAATATACTGAAACCAGAGATAAAATATAAATAAATAAACTGATTTATTTATAATAAAATATTCTGTAAAAATTTATATTTATTAGAAAATTATAATTTAAAAAATTTTTCGCATAAACATTTTTCTGATTATTTTTCAACATTTATGTCCGTTAAATATATTCATGGTTCTTTTGCATAAAACATCTACTTATTTATTTATCTCTCGAGGTAGACGTGACTGATTAGGTGTGAAACGTTGAAGGATTTACACAGACAATGAGAGACGTGTCGTCCTCGCCCTCATTTTGTCACGCGTTTATAGAAGAAGATTTGCATATCTCAAACTAATCCGCGGTGGCGTGCTGTCACAACCAGCTGGAACAAAAGTGCCGACGCCGCCGTTGGCTTTGAAAAAAAAAAAATTTCGCCGTTATCGCGATCCAGGGAGAGACAGACGACTCGGCGACGACGTCATCGTGTTGTACGGAAGAGCGGGTTTCTCGAAACAGGGACAACCGCACAATGGATTACGGGAAGGCACGCTTTCGGCTATATTATGGACAACGATGAAAGCAGTTTCGCCGGATATGGGTGCCGCCACTCTTTCTCATCCGGGACGTACTACCAAAGACGAGGTCACCAGAAATTGGACCAGCAGCAGCGCATGTGAGAAATTATACGAAGCCAATCTCTTGCGAAATCAAAAGCAATTAATAACTTTCTCGCCACGTTTCAATAATTTCTCCTTCGTACGATAAAAAATTGCCAAAAGTAGATTTTTAAAATCATTATTTCGAAGTCTTGTAATCATTTTTCTGATATTATAATAGTAATATAATTGTTATTAGTTTTACTGTGTTATTATATTGAATCGAACTTCAGAAGTATCAAGTAAGCTTGAATAACTACTAAGTAAGCAAAATGTTAGCAATGTTGATAGATTGACAACAAATTTGATCAGACTGACAATCTGCCACAACATTGCTAACATTTTGTTAACATTTGCCAACAAGCTACATACTTTCGATGATCGATTTCATCAAAGTTGATTAAGTTTACTGTCAATCTAACAACATTTGGCTATCCGAGTATACTATGGTAGTAAGAAATCTTGTAAATAATTTCTAACAGTATTTTTATCATTGCAGATCACGTCAGCAGCGAGTGATCAACGTCTCCTTTCGAGAAAGCATTTCCGCGAAACTCGACCTAACTATTACATCGTAATGACGTTCGCCATTCGCACTTATGACACATGGACAGCTATCAATCGGCAAGCATTAATTAAGTATCCGCAACTGGTTTCAAATTACGTAACCGGTTAATTCAGCGCATTATGTACAATGTGCAATGTGTAACGCGATAAAAAAGGCATCGGTCCTTGGACCCCTCGGTGATTCGAGCGGATTTCAAAGCAACATACCGGATGTAGACGTGGGTGCGACTTCCTGTCCACGTAATTCATCAAAGTCACAAGTTTCCATCATTAACGGCAAGGTCGTCGCGATTCAATCAAATATTTGAATAAAGATTGCAATATCCTCGGCAATACATAGCTGAACAAAGAAAGCAGGATTGGCTAAGGAAGCTTCGTAAAACCACAAGCGCGAGTTCACGAGCCAAAAAGACATGTTGCAATTTACTATTCTATTAACAAAGAGGCTGCGTCAACAGTAATCTGTAACGCAAGAAAAAATTTCCCTCAGTTTTCGACTTGCCCTCGTAATTACATCGGGCCGTGCGCATCGTTTGGCTCATTACGAGTAATAAGTCGGTAATATCGTGAATAATGAGCACTCGGTGTAACAAGCGATTCCGCGTCTTGCAAGACGTCGCAATTTGTATCTATCTCCCTCTTCCGTCCCGGAACGCGAGAGCGATTAGAGTGAATCCATTTGGCGTGCATATTTGCCATGCGCGCACATTGATTGCCCAGCGCGACGTAAATTATTGCCATTCGTTTATTTACAGTGCAACGCTCGCATGGCACGAAAGTCACGTGGTGATTAATGCCGACGATGATTTGCGTGAAAAGTAAACGAGCGCTACTCTCCGCCGCGAAATTTCGCACTCGAAAACGCGCGGAAAGACACAGGCAGTTTATAAGCTCTGCGCACAAAATCGCTCGTGAGAATCAATCATAAATAGTTGAATGTTAGCACATTGAGCCATAGAGAAAATTCTTCACGGATAATAAACACTCAAAGTGCAAGTAATAAAAGTAATTGTTGACGAAAGAAATAAAGCCATAACATAGTAAATTATAGAATATCGAAAGTGCAGAATTGACAGGCTGTTTCAAAATTCCTAATTTCCAAATTTAAGACTTTACTGCTTTTTACGATTCTACAATTTCTAACTAATAAATTAAATTATGTCGATAAAATTATTTAAATTAAGAGGATGCTGGAATGCCTGACGAACTCCGACGCGAAAGCGCCATCATTTCGATGGAACTAAAAATTAGAGTGATATTATCGGCATAAGTCATAATCTAAGTATGAATGTATTGTGTATGCGTATGTGTGGTGCGTGTATATATTCGCATATTATTGTATAGCGCCTCTCTGATATTATCTTGGAACTAATCTTCTGTTATTTTTTCATCTGTTATACCGATATTGGACGCACACGTATGTAAAAATAGTCGGACAAGAATATTTTTTACATTAGACTTTTCAGCCCAATTTTAATGGTTCCATAACATTCTATTCTGCAGTCCGCAATTCGGGCTGCTCTTATTCAGCGTCTTAAAACTGTTAAACTTTTATAAAAAACGAAAATAGATAGCTCTATACAATATGTTATCCTAAGAGCAGAATAGAAATTAACGAATAGAAACAAATTTTGTTATTAATTCTTTTTTTTCCAAATAAAGTCGAGCAGCCCGAATTCCGTTTTTGTGTACACTTTACTCCTGCAAAAGGATTTACAATTCTATGCAACCAATAAAAAGATATTCTTGTTCGAAAAAATATAATGTCCGGCCGGTAACTCCAGCATCCCCTTAAGCGTCAAAGATAGAATTATATGACAATAAAATAAACTTGAAATTAAGATCGATATAGATTGCCTCCGAATTTACATCAGAACGAATGCCGGATGATCTAAGCGGATGCAGAAGATGCCACACAGAACTTAGAACCAGTTTGCCGATTGTGTGCATGCGCATGCAGAGAGAGAGAGAGAGAGTATCCGGTAAGGTGCTATTCATAATATTCCATCACCTGGAAATGCCTCATCCATTCCCGTCTTCCCTCCGGCGTCTCCATTATCCTTAATTATCCATACCTAGAGACCGTGCAACAAAAGTCCGAGAACGTCGAGCGTTGCTTTTCCGAGCCCTTCCTGGACAGCCCTTCCTTATCTTTCTTTCCCTTTCTCTCCGCCGGACTCTCTCAAGCGTGTTAACGCTAGTTCTCTAATCGCCGATAAATCCCAACGCGAGAGCCCGACACGCTCGTTCCTTAGCGCTTATCGATTTTCTAACTCTCGCCACGACGGCGATTCTAAGTCGTATTTTCGTCGCCATAATTAGTATCCTCTTCCTGCGGACGTGTAATTAGAAAGTTTTCTCGTCTGTTGCAATACGATATCGTAAAGTCACGTATACAATGTCGATATATTTCGTTCATTGTGCACTTCCGCGTGCTCGGAGAAGATACGCATGATTGGACAGCGCGTGTAATAAGTATTTAAGAGTACTGCTCGCTCGCTCACAGAAATCGCTATTAATAAATTGAATACGATTTAATGCCTTTAAATTATTATACAGGAATTTTCATTGTTCCTCTTGCAATATTGTAATTAATGCAAAGAAATTACACAAACTGTGATCATTAGCGAGTGATTACTAGTTCCGACAAATAACTGGTTTAATTTATAACCACGCAGTAATTACCAACCGGTAGAATCAAGTTCAGTATCCCAAGCCTTGGAAAAATCTACTATATGGCAACGAAAATAAGAAAAGGCGCAGTAGCCCTTCACACACGGGTCGTTCACATAGGTGCACCTATTTTATCGCGATTTTCCTATGAACCTCGGTATGCAGCATCGTGCATCGAGCGAGTTACCATTAGTTTTCCGAAGGCCAATAAATCTAAGTGCGAGATCACAAGTAAGGGCGAGAGCGCGGCCGTACGCTTGCTCCTTATTCCTTATTCTCCACCGCGGTCAGCATCTCTCGTTCTCTCTCGTGCCGTAACGAGCTCCCATGTACCAGCGCCGCTTATTTTCTAGGAGCGGCCATCCGTTTCCACCGCGCGGCCACGAGCCGCGCCGCGAATTACGGCGCGAAACCGAGCGCGGTGTGTCCGGCCGCGTAAGACACGGCCCGACATCGCTCGCGGGTCAAAGGTGGAGCGAGCATACGTGCACTTGCGCTTCTTACTTGTAACCTTATCCGCTCTGCACCCATGGGCGTCGGTAGAATTTTTCTCAGAAGAAAGCACGAACGCTGACGGAATTTTTCCTTTCCACTTTACAAAAGTAACACCGCTCAATTTTATTAATCCACACCAACTTTTGTCAAAATTTCTTATATACTTTTACGATAAATATAATAATTCTAAACATTTTCGCTGTACTTAACTCTATTCTATTTTGTTGCTTCCAAATTCTATAATCTTTTGTATTCTTTTCAAATTTTTAATTGGATAAAATTCGATACACATGCATGTGTATCGAGATGTTATGTAATATTTTATTTATTCGGAAATTGTTAAAAAATTGGCAACAAAATTATTTTGCAAAACGCTTGGACGACAAAGTCCTGTAAATTACAGCTTGCATATAAATTCATTCCTGAGCGCATCGCAGATAGAGTTTGTCGACACTGTTTACAGGTATGTGTCGGGGACTTAACACGCGCTGCACAGGCACGACTGTCTCGTGAAAGAAATGACTTTCGTGCATTACGTCGCGTGCACTAGCGAACTAGCACTTCCACCACAGGATGTAACACGGGGTATTATCGTGAAAGTGCAAGCGGGACACAGTGTTAACGTGTGTTATAGCGAGGCGATAGATTCGTGACGCGAGTAAACTCGATGCGTTGATATAAACGAACTTCCGTAACTTTTCTTTTCTAGTTTTCTCTAGTTTTCCACTCTTTTCCTCGCTTCCTTTTTTTGCGTTATTCTTCGATTATTTCATTTATCTGGCTAGATTGTCGTATAATCACGAGAAAGTGAGTAAAAAACAAAGAATTCCGTGCATGCATTACCGCATTTATTATACTTCCTTTATCTGATGTTATCTATTAATATTAAAATTTATTGCACGGATTACTTCTATCTTTAATTCGGTTTTTCACTCTAACATTATTATGTGATTAAGCAGATATAAGATAATGAGAAAACAACGTGAGAAGCAAGGTGGAAAATCGGAAATAGAAATACAGGAATTCGACTATAATAATTAATAAAAAAAGAAAACGAGAATGCGTAATTATTGTCTTCCTTTGCGTTGAGAAAACTTTCACGTAAATGCTGATTAGTAGAAGAACTGTACATGATATCCGTACATAACGACTCGATTTCCTTTTCATTAATACCAATACCGATTACCGGTCGAATGATTACAGCCTAATGATATGAAGAATGAATTCTTTATAATTAAACAAATATACTTTTCGCATTTTAAAAAACAGCTTTAACTTTGAATCTATCAGATATTCTTGCTGCACGTTATCTCAGATTAGAAATTCAACGCACGTATCGCGGACCTCCCTTCATCCTCCGGCAAGAGGATTTAATAAAAAAAATTCACCCGATAGCGGCGTCACGCGCGAAGGGCCGGTCGACGGCAACATCCGGTGGCGAGACACGCGGATAGCAGAACGGAACGAGGAGGATAACGATAACCGCTTGCACTACGAACCAATCCAGCAAACCACCACCACCAACATCGTCGCCATCAGCGCGGGGCAGCGTGGATGCATATAGCCCCAGTATTACCATATTCACGAGGCTTCCATCTCGAAGTCAATGTCACGGTCCGGCGATGGGGGCCCGGGGGCAAACGCGAGACGCGGTCCCGGGAGGGAACCTTGAAGGATGTCAGTGTCAGGGTCCGGCCGGGCCGCGGGCGACAACGAAACCAGTTCGCAGTCACGTGGGACACACACCGGCCCAATGTGTTTTGAAACAATATTAATGGTCACGAAACGCATTAAACGCGGTTGGCCGGTGAATGATTGGCGAAATCTGCACGCGCATTGCACTCCGATTGCACTCGCTGTCTCTGAAATTGATGCGTTGACGCGCGCTAATGAGAACGATCGTTACGGTGAGTCTCGTTTTGTGTGAACGCGAGAATTGAATCAAAATAATTTAAGTATATGTCAAGCGTGTGATATTTTAAACTCACTGTAAGTTGAAAAATAAAATTTTATATTCTACTATTTCTTCTTCAACGTTTTTTTTTTTTCTAAAACATTTGCTATCAGCGCAGTGCAAAAGAGATATTTGTAATGGATTAAGTTTAAATGTAATATTGAAATTCTATTGTATATGTTTTATTTATTCTTTATGTGCAGGCATCTCATAAATTCGATAATCCATATCTGGAAGATCACTGGAACTACAATAGGCTGGCAGGTAAAAGGCGAGGCCCTTGGGTGGGCCAACTTTAAATACCAAATGTCATATCGAGATTTTTAAGTGATACATGCATCACATATTTCCATCGGTGATATTTTAACGTAAATAACGATAATTTGCAAGCAGTTAATTTCTATATTAAAAATGTGCTAAAAACTATTTTAGTTTCACTCGCTTTTCTAACACAACAAATATTGAACGTAATCACTCGAAACGTAAATCACTTAAATTCATATAACTTTCCTTCTTCTTAGTTTCTGCCCTAATGACTACAAAGATAACGGAAATAACGAAGGGATGAAAGCATAAAGGTGCACTACATTAAGAAAATAGGATAATGGTGCGATACGGTAACGTCATACACACGCGAGAACGATACTAATCGCCGTCAGGCGTGTTAACCGTCGTCGACCTTTCGCGCGAACGACATCGCGAGGAACGTGCCTGTCGGCCTGTCTGTGGCGCAGATAAGGCGCCCGAGTGGAGTGGTCTGCAGCCAAAGTGCAAGCGGGCACAATCTCTCAAAGTAAAATCGACCTTGGTACGAAATTGCCGGGAGAGTACTTGCGGTAATCATGGCGAGAGAGAAACTGGCGGGCGGGAGAGATAATCGCGCTACGAGTGAAACGCTATCACACATGTCGCGTCTACAATTTTCGAGATGATCTCGTACGATTCTGAGAAGAGAGCGCGTTTTATTTTTCATTTTAAAAGCGAGAGGCAGAGAAGATTCTATCTGACGGGCAATGTTCACAAATTCTCTTCCTCCAATCTCGATGAAACTGGATCTGTAGAGAACGAACAAAAATAATCTTCAGAAATTTATCGAAAATTTTGCTACAGATAAAAAATGCTTTTCACAAAATTTTTGTCTTTAGAAAAATGATAAGATATATTAAATATTAAAATTTTAAAAATAATTTATTGCCAATATTTTCCAATATAGTATTAAATAAATACAACTTTGAAAAATTATTTTATGGCTACATTTTCAAAAACAAAGAAAACACGTAAGATTTACTTTTGTTTGTTTTTCCAGCTTTATCAAGATCAGAGTGAAAGGGTTCTGCGAATATTCTTTCCAAGCTCGTTATGAATGAAAAGACTTCTGGTGGTCTGATATATCGGGGATCCGGTTTGTCTGTTCAAAGCGATCCATAAAGACGCTCCCAATGGAGTTCAACGAACGACACTTTCGTACGAGGAATATCCATGATGATTTCCTTTAGAGACGGGAATGCAAATCGAGGATTACACGATCGCCACATGCGAAGAATACGGCTTATTGTTAGTTAAAAAGCGCATATCGATTCGTCCTTGTGATTCGATTGCATCCAGAAGTCGTTTGTTCTCATAACGAGGTATGAAATATTTCTACCTGATCTTCCAGAATAAAAAAGCTGTTTCTATTTATTATAAATCGCAAACATTGTTGTTCAAGGTTAAAATATAAAATATCAATTGTAGCTGCATTATTAGCATAAACTACAACCTGATTAAGATTAAAAAAAAATCTTGTTAATCTAACTGATTAATTATCTCATCTTTGCGTGGTTGCAAATCTACATTGTGCTATATCTAGATTTTTATTTGCAAAATGCAAATGTATCTATATTTCATATTGCAAATAAATTATACCGCATAAATTGAAAAGAAAATTGAAGTAACATAATCAAACAAATAAATCATAAGAACATTTTGCAACAACAACGCGTATAGCCATCGGCATAATTGACGCATTCAATAATACCGTAAAAAAGTTCGATCAAGCGCGCGCGATCGAAAGTAGTACTCGATGCGCAATTCAAATCCGTGAAGAAATCTACTATCTCGGTCGCTTAATTAGCAACGCCTGTTTCGTCTACGCACAGATCGCTAATAGAGTGAAGAGAACCAAGGACTTTCACTTGTCGTCTCTCCCGCGTGTCAACCCGAGTCTTACGCGGGTCGTGCGTGACACGAACAAGCGTGGCATATAAGCGCGTGGTTTTCAATCTTTCCACAAGTGCGATGCACAATGCTTAATAAGTGCACTCAGAAACTCGAGGACTGTTAAAAGTGAAATAATGATCGTGTGGATGACCCGATATGCCAACATGACACGAAATTTCTTCTCACGTATTTTCGACGCAAAAAACGACATCTCGCGTGACGTTTGACGTTCGCGTGTCGAGACGCGGGAACTTCTGAGGATTTTGCAAAATTATTGCCGACACTGCAACGGCAGGTGTGCTATTTATTTGCAACATAAAGATTAAATATAATACTTATCTTAAAAAGTAAGGATATATAAGTTTTTGAAAAAGTCTAGTTAAATTCTTAAGTGTTATACTTCTTAATAATAAAAATTATAAAGCTATCCTTCCCTTGCTATTCCATTCAAATCAAGGCAATTAGCTATCCAGCTAAGTTTATTGCTTCAATTTACGAACGTTGATTAGTTTAACCGATCACAACCCGTTAAAAGTGCTTTATGCTCGTTATAAAAATCGAATTAAGCAAAATCGTGCACTTAAACTCGTCGGATTTCCCTCCTAGAATATGTTACTGCAACGATGCGCACGCACAATTCGCGTATGCGTTTCTCACAGCATGCATGTCGTGCGAGCGAAAAGCACCCGCCAAGTGCATCCTACTTTCGCCGGGCGCTGTCGCTCCTACGTACTTACATACGGCTCTTGCGTGGGATATCAACATCATGTGAGCTGTAAAAGCGACTCGCTATGAGATACACGCCTCCGAGGCTCTCTAGAAAGAACGCGACTCGCGTCTACGACAATTCAAAATCTCGCGGAGATTGAAACGTCTCGATTTGAATATCGTGAAAGGGCAATACTGGAAATGACTATATTTGTACATTGTGTTGCGTAAAGATTCATCTATAACTCAAACTTCTGCTTCACCGATGTAGTAATTGGAATAATTTAATCAATAATTTTTAATAAAAAGCAATTAAAAATGGTGAAGACATAGCTAGTAAATTAAAACTGATATTTATAACAGATATAGTATTTCTAGTAATATAATTATAAAACTAAACAGCGTTCACACAAGCGAGACTAAAGAATCCCAAACATTGTAACTTGATTGCCTCTTGATAATGCGCGATTCCGGTCTTTTAACTGACTTATTAATCAATCGATCTTCGTCCGACAAACCACTGCTGATTCTCAACCCTTCGTGATTCAGAAAAATGAAACAGATAACATGTCGGCGCCGGAAATCTCGCATTTCATCATAATGAAGAACCTCGAGAGTGACGAAGATCTTCCGAGATTCTACATACAATGTGTTTCGCAAGATTTGTGTTAAACTTAGAATCGCATTCTTTCTGTAAAACTTTACATTGATTTCTCCTTTGCAAAAATTGTCTACGTTATTTTATTAGGTTGATGCAAAAATATTTGCGGTTTTTAATCAACTTAACAATCTAATAATATTAAAAATAAACTAAAATACCATTCTTCAGTTAATCTCAAATCTCGCTTTATTTCAAAATATTTGAATAGAAAAAATTGAGAAGCTTTGAGTTAGAAGTTAATAAATTTTAATCTCAGTAAAATTAATAAAATTTTTGTTAAGGCTAATAAACGTATCAAAATATAGTCGAAAAATACAGTCCCGGAGCTTCGTTAGCGTCTTACGAAACACCCTGTATATCGGGTAGTAACTTGCGGGAGATATACCCAGCGTGAGATCTCGCTGTCTCGCTGCAGACTTTCACGCGCGCGAAGATGCGCACGCTGAGAAAAAGATCGCTGCTCGGTCTCGCTGTGGAAAAAAGAAGCGGCCGCAATCGCCGACCAAGATCTCCGCGCGTTTGTTTACCTGTCGTTAGCTCGGGAGGGAAGGTACGGCGAGATCGAAGACTCGCGATGGTTTTCTTCGCGGCCGGGACGCCCACACTCGGACTTGATTATCAATTGCGAGATTAGAACCGGCCGATGCGTTTTACGATCTCTATGGCACTATCTACGGTTGTCGCCAGGTGCGATTGCCACTATACTCCGCGAACTGCGCGTTACACACGCAATTTCCGAGAAAGGGTGCCCTCGCGGAATTGAGACCTTTCGTTTATCTGCGTATTCGAAACTGCATTTATTAGAATAAAGATCTTGATTGTGTATTAATCTATTAAATCTCTTCAATCACAGCGTTCGCTTATTTCTCTGATTTAATTTCTTTCGTTTCTTTCCTTCTTTTTATAAAATATATATTATCCACCTTTCTCAGAGAATCCGAGATTGTTAATAAATTCTAAACTACAAACAGCGGCTAGCGTGTGCCGAAGCGATAAAATATTCCTGTCGAAGGACGCGTATCTGAATAGCGACGGAAAGAAAGCGACGCATTACGCGGCTAGCGCCAGAAAACTGCGTAAGACGATAATCGACGATGCCACCCCGGTAATCCCGATGGAAGCGCTTCGCTTCTCGGACCCCGCCTTTAAGCGCAAATTCCTGTTTCGCGAACTAACACAAGCCGACGACGATGCAATTCCACGAACCGCAAGAACAAGAACAACGTGCGGTAGCGCTCTGCACCGGATACTGATTCAGCGCGTACTGGAGAATGGACTCACAGTTGGATTCAGACACAAAGTCTATCAAGACCCCCTAAGACTAAAAAAAATCTTGATTGACAAAGATCTTTATATTTTTTTTAAATAACAAAAACAGTATTATATTTTTCAAGAAACATAAGTAAAAACTATAAATTTAAATAATTCAATGATTAAATCATGTAATTGAATTATATTTTCACTAAATGCAACGCGACAAAATTATTTGTCTTAATTTTTATCAATAACGTTCTTTTAAAATGTAATATGTATTTCATAAAAATCGATGGAATCGAGGGAAATATAAGCTACAACGCTGGTTTACTTGATTTCGTCCCTAGATACACTGGATGCGGCAGATAGGGAGCGAGAGGATTTCTCCTCATCCTCTCCGGTTTTTTTTTTACAACTCGCGAGAGCACCGAGTGGAAGATCTCCGAGAAACCCGAGGGAAGCGCGCAAACTGGCTCGCGAGTTGCAGAAGCGTGGACTCGGCTTTACTCATTAGGGCTAGATTCCTGCACGGAGCATGCCGGCAGGACTAGATCCTGGGGCGGGATAGCCGCGGTTCTCTCTCGTCGAATCGCGCGCGAGGAAAAGGGACGAGGGCGAAACGACGGTATCGTCGTCTTAGGAGTTGCGCGAATCGAGTTTCTTCCCGCGAGAGGCAAAAAGAAGCGGAGGCACGCGAGTTCCGCGAGCGACCTCAATTACTGTGCCGCACGAAAAAACGGCTCGACTCGCGTAGAAAACCTATCCGCTCGTGTCGATCGAGAGATTTATGGTGTGGCGATGCCGGAGAATGCTCGGGAAGGATTATGGAATTAGATGCTTTAATCTTAGCAGAAGTACACACACATAAAATGCCTATCCGTACAAGCAAATACGTATATCTTTCATTGCTGTATCTTCATTCGTAATTTTTATAAACTTAATTTAATTAAAATTGCATTTTTTAATGCAGAGATAGCATTCAGCCTACAGCTGCGGTTTTTCAATATTAAAGTAATAAATATATTTTAAGCTTGTTAGTTTGAATAACAATTAACTTAAACTCTCTATTTGGCATATTGCAGATTGTATTAAGATTAAAGTTTCTATAAGAGAAACTATCCACTTTGCAGCAATGCGGACATAAGAAATAATTAAATTAACATAAACGGGGACAGTGTGATTAGAGGTTAATAGTATATGCTGTTTAGCACTGTCGGAGATAATAATCACCGACACGGATGACTAGTAAATTTTGATACTTTATTCGAATGTATGTACATACTTTCACCAAGAGTAATAGATTTATTAATCGCGATGTATTTACTCACTGCTGGTTTTCAAGGTTTTTCTCGCGTATTTATGAGAATAATATATCTGGTTAACCGCAGGCACAAATTGCACATTCAATATGATCAATGAAACCAATAATTATATTCACATCTGATCGACAAATACTTCTACTGTTTGTAAGATACGATCTTCATCAAGATGCGAGATGCAAATGCATAAGTGAAAAGCTAATATAAAATAAATCGCGACGAGAAGATACAAAACTGATGTATTCAAAAACTTAGACTGCAATTTCTTACGCAGCGGAGGGTACCATTCGCAAGTCGCGCTACGATCCGGAATCACCCTGTCTCGACTATTCGGCCATAAGAAGCAAGAGAAACGACGGGCTCTATCTGCGTGAATTAAATTCCGCTTGTTTGCGCGATCGACAAAAAGCAACTCGCAAAATGCCCATGTCACACCCCGCGGTGGTAACGCAAAAGCTACGGTAACCTAGATAATGGCGGCCGAAGGGCGCCGAAGGGCAGCCGACGGGTATCCTTCGAAGGAAGAACGAAATTGGCCCACCGAGGGAGAGCGTGCTCGACTCCGCAGCGATCCTGTACCCTCCCGCCAGTTAGATGACCGCGGCGGGATATCTCGAGCCGCATGCGCGTGATAGTTCTAAGGAACGATATCTTCGGAGTTAAAATTAAGCGGCTTTTTGCGGCAGAAGTTACGCGCCAGTCCTATCGTAAACGAGTTGGATTATTGCGCCATGCAACCGGATTTTCATAGAAAAAGCTAGAGTACGATATCGTCCGAGATCTCCCATAGATAAGCTTGCGCGAAAATGCCAGAGACGCATACAAATTCGCGCGACATCGTCTAATATAGAGAGAATAGACATTTACAAAAGTGCATCGACATCGCGTCGATATTTGTTCGCTATTACGATAAATTCGCTTCTAATTTGAATTTATTTTCTAATTCAAATTTTCATCTAATACAAGTTAAAAAGTATGTGCGAGTTTGTCTCTGAATTTTTTTCTTTCGCAAAAGTTTTTTCAAAGTTAACATGCAACATTAAGCGATAAGATAAAGATTAAAATAATGTCTTGAAATCAAACAGGTATTTATCAATTTAAAAAAAAATTGTTTAATTGAATTAATTGCACACTTTGCGTTTGCTTACGCGTTTTGATAAATTCTTGTCGATTACGATATTGATTTGTTGTAATGATGAGGCTGCGAGATACGCCGGATGAGTACAATGATAAATAACGGATCTGCACAATAGCTAGGTAGCTAATCGTGTTTCCTATCGTCAGTGAAAGGACACGCAAGGAAAAGCGAGACACGACGGACGTCGTGTTATTGGGAAATAATAGTATGCTGCAATTTTGCAGAAAGTTCCACCATATTATTACATACGCGAGATACCGAGCCACTATTTATGTCGTTTCATCAATCTGACAGTAAGTGAATTTATAAAAGCGAGAAGCAATTTTATTCCGCCAATAACAGAAATGCTATACTTACTTAATATTTCTTACTTCACGAAAAAGAATCTTTTAATTAAAAAAATCTTTTTTCTTAATTTTTATATTTGCTATATTGATAAAAATAAAAAAATATTAGATATATTACAGAAATGTCTATGATAGCTCTAACGCCGCGAATGCACGAAGCCAGTTGTTTATCAATCTTATCTTGTATTATCTTTTGTTGAAAAAGGCGAGGAAGTAGCCTGACTATTCGCCTTTTTTATGAATATTCTACAGATTTTATGCAAACTTCAGACGCTCGCTAAACATCTAGCGGAACAGGTGCTCGCAGGATGCACAGATGTTCTTTATGAGATACCACTCCAATCTAATCAAAAGTAAATCCAAAGACCCGCCGTGCGATAAGAGCCACGCTCGCGAACCCTATCAGAATATTCCGCACTTGCCAGACATTAATCTGAAGTAATCTCGTGAGGCGGAGATCATTAAAGATACCAAGTCCAGAGATACCGATCATGCTATAATATACGTGCAAAAAGCCGGATGGCAACCTGTTTCCGCCGATCATCGATCGATCGCAATTTCCCCCGACTTCTATGATGAGACTCGATTGCTGATGTTGCCCAGCAAAAAACAAATAGAAACTGGCTACTGATCTTTATAATGAATATCGATACACTAGAAAATCATTTTCTTGGCCTTTTAAAGAAATTCTAATGAATGCTGTTCGAACTGCAGGCAAAAATGCTATCAATAGAAAATTAAATGCTTGGGTTAAAGAATTCTAATTAAAACGAGCTGTGCAACAACTTTCTAGTAAAAGTTAGTATTGAAGCAGTCATTCTACTTTTTGAAGATTGTAAGATAGAAAAATCATATCAATCATCAATGCAACATATAGATCGGTGAAACCTGTCTTCCTCTTTGCAAACAACGTTCGCAATTTTTTTTCTCGAAAAACATAGTCTTTGTTGAAATTACCGGCTGACTCTTTCTTGCGCTTCTACGAGGTTCTTACGGCGGAGAAAATAGTTTTCTTTGAAAACATAATTCCAAGAAGTTGAAACGCAAAAGAGCAACCGCGAGTTTCATCCGCAGGAACCGGAATTTCCTAACGTCTGAAAAAATTGCAAAAAGTGCATATTGCTTGCAAATAAGAGGGAGTGATTTTCTGCTGAAACAAACGCATGCAATTGTCGGTGCTTTGTTCGTATTATAAGCAAATTATTTTTTTATCAAATAAAAATGCAGCAACATATAAAAAATATTAATTATAAAACTCTGGTTCTTAATTTTTTTTTAATTATGCTCTCAAAATCTAATTACAAAATTTTTAGATTGTCCTTCTCAGAATCCCTTAATGAAGCTCGACTTCGGAGAAATCTATAACTGGCAGTCCGGTATAAAGATTGCAACGTACAAGAAAATACTCTCTCGTTATAAATTTATCAGGTATCTTTCTAGGCGGGGATACTCACGTCGCAATCGATTCCGCCGAACGTCCCGTATATTTTATCGTATCGCGTGTACGCTAAAAACGCCGATTCCCCATCACGTCTGATATATATTAATGTACTCAACGTCCGCCGGCGTGGCGCGTCTTAATTGCGCAGCACGAAGGTCGAGCTTTTAATTGCGAAGATGCGAGCCAGGCGGGGAAGATGATCGTCGGCATCTGAAGGGATGACCGTCTACAAGTTTTAATGAGCAACCGAAGCTATTGACCTCTACGCGCGCGGTCTTAATTGTCTACAAAAAACGAACGCTCGATTACAAAGGTCCTTATCGGACCCCGCCATACAAAAGTTTGTTCTCCTAATTCAAGGACTTATGTTTATATGAAATAATAAAAGGCTCGAGAACTGCGAATTTCTAAAATTTCTGAACTCTACAAAAATAAATGGACAATAGAATAGTAAATTTAAATCTGAGTCTTTAAAAAAATTATAAACTTTTTTAATACAAGTTCCTAAATTTTTTAAATATTTAAAAAATGTACAATTAGAGATTCTATGAGAGAGACTTTTAATTTAAAAAATTCATATTTATGTTTACTTTCACTTTACTTTCTCAGGTTTCTCAGGCTCCAGAGAGACCTTAGGGATTCGCAATTTTTAAATTCTCTGCTACTTTATTTGATTGTAATTTCAATTAATTTAACTTGTAACGGTATACCGCAGGACCCGTTTCGCTCGATTTGCACTACGTGGGTCGCAGTAGCTTTCTCCGATCTCGAAACCAGGCCTTCTTCTTCACGACTTTCGATGGCACCAGTCGAGGAAGGTTCGTGCTACTTCCCGCAAACTAACGGCGCGCACAAACTTCGCGTTTCGGTTCAAGACAAGAGACTTGAATTCGGTGTGAAACGAGAGCTGCTGAATTCACGCATTCAGCGTGGAAAATTGTATTGTAATCCGTGTCGGAGTCAACAACGCGTAACCATGCCAACTTGACCGCGAGATCGAGAGAAAAAAACATCATCCTTTCCCTATTTATTCTATTTTGCATTATTTTGATATTCGACAATATATATATATAATGTCGTAATTAATTCATTAATAAATTAAGTTCAGAAATTAAAAGTTAAATAAAATTAATACAATTTTTTATAATTATAAATGATGAATGATTATTCCTAACTGCAAATACTCTGCTGTTTAATTTTTAAATGTTCGCTTCAAGCAGTTTTGTAACAGAAAAACATGCATAAATTTTCCCTTTAACCAGTTATACATACTGCAAACGATGATAACTTCGAGCGATTATTCAAACGCTTCGACATCAAGTACTTGTTGCATATCAACCCAACACCAACTAACAGATATTAGACAAGCCGTATTTGCAATTTAATATATACACGAATATTTTTTTCGCGCCGCTATGGAACACGCGCGCCAAGCCGGCCCACGTGCCAAACCACATTACTCGAAGCTACGAACGAAGATTCCCTCCCATGTCAGACTTCGCAACGCGCTGACGGAATAATATTACCATACGTTGCACTCGCGGAGATTCGGTTGAATTATAGGCGGATAGATATGATTCAGAGTGTTACATGCGCGTGTATGCCCAAGAACATAATCCTACGTTGAGTCGGATCTCAAATGTAGTCGGAAGATTTTTCTCGTGAGCTGCTTTAGATGCAGCGTACATTCATTTGGATGTTAAAGAGGCGGCATTTCGTTATGTCACATCATCGCAAGTGGGACACCTCGGTCGTTTCTTTTATTTCGGCGCTAGTCGTGACATTGCGTCGGACATGCATTCACCGAAAGAGTATATATATATTGTCACGGAATTAATCTTTTTGAAACATCTTGCTTCAACTGAAACTTGATGTTTCTTCAGAAAAAATTTGCATAAAAGATATCATTCGTTATACATATATTTCTTATTAAAATTAATTATTAAATATGCTTGAAAAATTAAAGCTCAATATTTAAAAATTCCTCAAATTTTTGTGATTCTCTGAAAATTATTTTTTTCTTAATTCAAGATCTACCACTGAAAAAGTTAATACTAATTGCAAGTTTTCATCTCGATACTCGGAAGAATGCCTTGAAAAACTCGATTTCGTCGCGATGTCACCGATCGTTTGTCGCTGCAACTCAAAAGGTCGTAGGTCACAAACGACATGAGGTAATAAGCATAACAGAACAAGTAGGAAGATGACTGAAGTGGTGTACAAAGCGCGATGCTATCTGAATGCACTTAAATAAAGCACTTGAAACGTTGTTAAATATTACTGAATATATGTAAACATATGTAAACTATGATAAGTATTAAATTATAAATAAACTAGATGTTCCTTATATTTTAAAACTCTTTTAATTTTATTTTATACGTATGTAACATCTCTCTAACTTTAGCAATTCTTATTTATGTTGCAAAATTCTTAGAAGATAATTTTACAAATTAAACTGCCATGTAGAAAAATAGAAAAGGCAATATTTCTTCCTCCTAAATGCAGCTCATTAAAACGTTATTTCGTCCCAGCAAGTCAAACATCGACAAACATCATTACGTTAGTAGGTAATGAGCCAATCGGTCATGCGATGATGACACAACAAAGATTAATTGATTATCGCAATAGAGATGAGAACTCTCAATGTGTTCTCAGCAATGCCTTTTCCCTGTCTCCCTCTCCCTGTTTGATTACTCGACCTTATCTCCGATCCCCGGTCCGTCGTACTGTCGGCGTTATTACCGTACAAACGGGCGATCATCTACAAGCACGCACAGGCTCGAATTACAATGTGATAGACGTAACCCGTGACCCGAAAGTCTAACGAGAGAGTTGGCTCCGAAAGAAAGAAGAAACGCGCGCTCGTGTAGCAATGTAATCGCCTCGTTGTATCCCATAAATTGGATTCGATCATCGAGCTCTTTCGAGTATGACAAACACAAACTCGGCAAAATGTTTCCTACGCTTAGCATAATCCTTTAGAAACCATTATATTTTTTAATCGTGTTACTAAAGCGACAAGCAATTTGAACAAAAATTAATTTCTTTTAATCTGTACAAAGATAAAAATAATGAACACACAAGCAATTTTTATTTGAATTAATGTAGATATTTAATATAAGCAAAGATCAACTGCTATTTATCGTTAAACACGGTACATTACACAAATTATTATCTACGTAAAATGAGATATCTTGTGTGAGAAAAAATTAAATTTCTGAGAAACAATCCTTTTCAACATTTCAATTACTTTCCAATGCGGCAATTAGCGATCGTTACGCAGCTCATAATCATGGAAATTAATGATATCTTTGAAATATTAAATAAATGCATAAATCATAAACACAAACGTAAATTGATACTTGTGATAATTTAAAATTATAATGGTTTTATCTTTTCATCGAGGTCTCGTTTTAATCTCCGGCGAAAGGGATCTATCGCGGATTCTTTCCGCGCACGGTCGTTTCGAGCACAAGTAATAGATCCCGCTACTATTTTAATGCATCATTCGTACGTAATGGAGTAGTCGACAGATAATGCCTAATGTCTCAGGTATTTGATACCGACTTGGTCGGTACCGGCACGTTACAGCACGCCTACGTTACAAATGAAACGGAACGACGTCGTTGGAAACCGGTCGTGGTGTTCTCGCAATTACGCGTGCACGACAAACGCAAGATAGAAGAATACCGCCGTAATCTTAATCCTCGTTTATTCAAACGTCCTAATTACACAGTATGAGGGCTAATTACGTTCGCGTTATCGTTTCGCTCGCGCATTTCCAGAGAGAAAATAATTAATAAAACACAAACGTTCTGACAACAGCAGTTTTTAAATTCGGCAAGAAATATTTCTTTGCAACTTGATTCACGAAGAGAAGAACGCAATAAACATCAAATTTTCTTTTATCTAATGCTAATACTATTGCTATACTGCTGTGATGTTAAAGTGATTAATAGAACGACGACAGTAAATTGGTTAATCATTGGCAGATTTCATCAGTTGCGAATGGCGCGCTTGATTATAATCCTATAATAATTCCTGCACGCGAACAATGCGATGGCACACGCGTGGGTTACGAAGGGCTGATGAAGAATGAGATTCAGAAGAAGAAACGGCAATTTGGGACTCCCCATGTCGTCCGCACGCCGTTACATCGTTATTTCGCGTTCTACCGGGCCGCGCTATAAATCAAAAGCGGGCGCAGTTCTGAAATACACCTTCCGTCCGTCCATCCGCTCAGCTTTACGTCCGCGTAAAGATAAATCCGATTTAAGTTCTAATTATCGCCCACTGCGCCAGTCTGAACAGCGCATAATGAAGATTATCCGATAAGAGAGAAAGAAAAGAGAAATAAAAAATGCAATTTTTAAATAATTTAGAAAAAATAATAAAATATCTATAGATTAATACATATATAAATTAATAATTTTTTGGTAACAAGATTATACAATTACACTATTTTTATAAACAATATTGATTATAAACACAATTGATTTATGTGTGCTATAATAATTACTTCAAATTTTTATTTTCAAAATTTAAAAAAGATAAGATAAAACATTTATAAATTCTACAAATAAACTAGTAACCAAGTAATTCTTGGAAGCAAAATTTCTGAAAACCCAAACTTTTATATCTTTCGTCAATATATCAGAAGCGTGAATAATTCAGTGCTACGCGCCATCCAAAATTAATAGCTTCTTAAGTACAAAGTTCTCATCGTGGTAAAATTTCATCGTTCGTGTTTTTGCCCGCCTAGCCTACTCGTCGCGACCCGACTAAATGCATACAAAGCAACGAAGGAAGTCAGAAGGTGAGTTGTGCAACAGTGGAAAGATAAAGCGATTTCCCACGAGTCGGCTCTCGGCAGAAGAGGCTCACAGAGGCTGTCCCGGGGCATTCGAACCCTCCTCCGAGGAGGAAGAGCTCTTACAAACGTATATGTGTGTACACGGCAACGCGCGCGTAGACGATCAATCTCGAGAGCGTAGCGCAAGAAGCAGTGGAACCAGGTGCTGCACACGCACTACGGCGAGCTTGCTAGACTAGTCTAACGAGATGTTATCCGCCTCTCCTATTTTCTACTGTCCTCCTCTTACGACTCTTTTACGATCCGACTGCTGCTCTCCTTTCGATTCTCTCTACTCTTTCTCTCTTCCCCGCACTTTTCCATCGCGCTCAATCAAATTCTCTCGGACCTTTCCTTGCGGGAGACCGGGAGTCTCCCGCTCCAGATGCCGCTGGCTTGATATCTCGGGACAACGTGGACAAGAAGACGCGCGAGTAAAGAGAAAATCGATACTGAAGAGGCTGAGCGCGTTTAATGAATGCAATCAAATGAGACGGCTATGAAACGATCACCACGAGTCCGGCACGATGGACAATGTTCGGTAGGCAGGAAGATCGGATCACTTTGGTTGGATCGTGGATCGTACATGGAGAACTGCCCGATAAATCATCTTGAAGAATGAACACCGATACCGCAGTTGTTTACGACACAACGGTTCTCTTTTAATGCTGTTGACATCGTGAGTGAGTCCATCGAGGACCCCTTTAAGTTACCGCACTAAATATGCGGTACTAAATGTTCATAAAAGAGTATTCAAGTAATTTAATAAAAAATAAAAAAAAAATAGACAGTTAAAATCTGTTGCCCCTTTAAGATTCACATCATTAAATTAATTACGATTTCAACAGCAATATTTCATTCGTGACATGTCAATATCGAAGGTGCGTCGACTTTTCCGCCCACTTCAGCGCGATCCGCAATCGTCAAGAACCGGAGAAAAGAAGTCCTTTATCTCCTCGAAGTCCTCAAACGTTAACCGTGCGACTCGTTTGTCTGAAGAACCGCTTAATAATTCTTGCTTTATGGCTGCCGAGCAGCGTCGCAATGCCTTCGCGTGCCATATCCCGGCCAAGTAAACTGGCTTTTTGTGTCGGGGACAATTCCATCTCGCGCGGCCGTGCTCGTACAGTATGCATCATCGTAGGAGCGGTTGTAACGCTAAAAGTAATTGTACGCGCGCGTGCAACTCGCGCATAGCGCAGTCGCTCGTTTCAAAGCGTGCACGATGCCGCGTGGCCGCGGTATACCGCCGAGCATAACTGCGGCTGTAGCAATGCGGTGGAGATTCAGCACGAAGTACGCTTTACGTCTCTCCATCGGCGAGCGTGCACTAACCTTTGCGCCCCGAGAAAGAGAGAGAACAATCGGCCGTTCGCGCTGTTAAAATATCAACCGCGACATTATCGCGAACGCCCGTCCGTCCGCCGCGTCGTTCGCGATTTGCGCTTTTACCACTGCGCGATTATGTCAAGCCGCTCGGACGCTGTACGGTTTACTAGCACGCTCGTGCTCAGTCAAAGATGACGGAAGTATATGAGATAAAGTTGAGAATCGAAAGTTGAGAGAAAGTAATATTAAAATTTTAAATTTCTATTTGTATTATAAAACTCTGTTAAAATTTTCTATTAAACTCACATAAATTTGTAAATTTTTGTAAAAACATTTTGTAATAAATGTAATTAAAATACTACAGACTTTCTAATAAAATCTTATTAAAAATTGTCAAAAAACCACCATTTGAAAAGATTTAAATCGCAAATTTTGCTATTCCAAATATCATAAAATTTCCACATTTCACATTCCACATTTCAATTTCTTATTCTAATATAAAACTCATGGGATATTAGCTGATTGATTCATGTCAATAATCAGTACGTGTTTTCAAGATTGATCGTCAGACTACTTCGATGTCAAATTTCGTGCCCGAAGGTAGATATGAGAGGTAGATACTGAATTGTTCTCGCGTGAAATTACGTAGCGCGACGGCGTGTAATCGGAACAAGCATCGATCGTCTCAATTAATTCATGCCGGCGGGAGGTGATCTGCGCTTTTATCAATGAGTATCCACCAGATCTTACTCAACACTGTTGCGAAGCATCTTTAGCATACGCGGGAGAGAGATATGTGCATAGAAAGTCTTAGATTCCTTTTAATGAACGAAGTCTTCATAGAATAAAGTAGAACTTTTCTCAATTTAAAACAGATTTTTTTAATTAATATTTTCTGAGTTTGCAAACAATTGTAAAGCTAAAGATTTATAAATTAATTTTTATGACTTTGATATAATCTCAATTTGAAGATTAATTACAAAACTATATAAAATAAGAATAATTAAAATATTAAAACATTACTAACAATCATCACTTTCTT
Source organism: Linepithema humile (assembly GCF_040581485.1). Lineage (NCBI taxonomy): Eukaryota > Metazoa > Arthropoda > Insecta > Hymenoptera > Formicidae > Linepithema > Linepithema humile. The sequence continues at coordinate 20,298,776 of NC_090128.1, read as the reverse complement.
AAATTCTCGCAAACAATTTCAAATTTTGAGAATCCATAAATAAAAGAGTGTAAAATAAACCTGAACCATTACATATATGTATATGTGCATGCGTATCTGCTTCGAAAGGTACAGGCAGGTTGACTCGAAGAAGAAAACGAGATAGAGAAACGCTCCAGGAGACCCCTAGGAGAAACGATGCGTGACGGCGCGCGTGGGTGGCTTGGCGCATAATTACGTAAGGGCCTATTAAACGGGGAATCGTTAATGGCGATCTAATGGGGGGTGGTGGCCTCGTGTCGCTGCACGCTGCACACGACCATGTGGTCAACCATGATCGGCTCGATTCGTCACCTTGAAAACTTCCCATTCTGGAAACCAACGCCGCGTATGAAATAATTTATGCTTTCTCGCGGTGAACGACTCACCAATGTTATGCTAAATGCGGCACTACGCAATGTAAGAATTGAGTTCGTTTCCTGAATGACTTTATCAACTTGTCATAGTGACAAATCGCCTCATAAAACAACAGCAATTTTTCTAAGTTAAAGAAGAATCTATTTACTAAAAAAAATCGAGAAACATTATTCAAAATTAATTTGCATCTATAAATAAAATTGTAAAATAGAATCCAGAATTAAATTTTATTATAAAAAATTGGTATTATTAATTATTTATTTTTTACCGAATTATAATAAATCTTATATGAAATAGTTATTACAGCAGCAAATGTCAATATAACAATCTAATTCTATAAAATACAATAGCAATTATTTTATTGTCTCCATGCGTGATCCAATTTATCATTCTTTCTATTTAAGTCAATGTCCCCATGGCCTGTCAAGCCCGAAGCAGATACACGCGCGTACATGCGTAAAATGCGTATATACATCGTAAAAAAAAGACTGGATTAAACGGATATGCGCAGTCGCGAAGTGAAGCACGCGTTATCTGAAACGAGCGGATGTACAAGACCGTGAGAGAGCGGAACGCGTAGCGATCGGTTTAGACGAGTTCGCGAGCTTTTTGCTCGTCTGGCTTCGATCCGGTTGATGGATGGTCCGCGGCCGTAATATAGTCGGCATGCGAATCGGTTCGCTGCTTCTCGAAGCTCTCGATCTCCTCCCTCGCGCACACACGCTTCGCTAACTCGCGAGCGATCTACTCAATCGCGAAACGGCAGCGAATACAAAAGTCAAGGTTGTCACACACTTTTTTATCTCATCAAATTTCTCCTGCGTGCGTAAATCTTTCTTTCTAAAAAAAAATTTTGCTGAGAAAACATCGGTTCTTTGTTTCTAAATAACAATTTTTTTAACACATACGAAGAAAATCATAAAATCCAAATGGCTTCTTATTCCGTTTGGCCAGTGAAATTTCTTGATTTTCCAAAAGACCGTCAATCTTAAAAATTATATCGTAAATCCGTTAGTTCACGGTGAAAGTATAATAAAAAAAAACGCTCTCGGCGATGAGAGCCAGTCTCGATTTCAAGTTCGAGTTTGATTCGCACTCACAACCCGAGAAACGCGTCTGTAATCGCAAACGGTAAATTTTTATATACGGCTCAGAAACCTGTTTAGAAGTGTCACGTGCGATTGAATGAGCCTAGTGTTGACCAGTGCTTTGCTAAGAAATTATTAACCAAATCCTAACAAGACAAGAACATAAGACAACCGTTCTGCTCTGTGTAAAATTCGCTATTTTCCTCGTTCAATATCATTTATAAATATATCTTTGCCAATAAAAATTTTACCGTCGAACAATACAATATATCGTATTTGTCTCTATTTGATACGTCATATTTTTTAGTCGCAGCTTTTTCTGCCCTAAAGAAAATATCAATATAAAGTCATCAACCTAAATTCAATGACGTATGTTAGAAAGTAAACGACTGACGTTTTATGTAATTTCAAACACGATTATTGATCGTCATCATCAAATTAGCGTCATATATCAAACAGACTGCACGATGGGAAAGGAAAGAAGCGTGCACTGATAATCGCCCATCCGCTATTCATTTCGCCTGACAGTTTCATCAGCATTCCGCCAAGTTGGACGTAGAAAGAACGATAATTTCCCGCTCGCCGCCGCGGGAAAATTGCGATCGCTAGCGTTTCCTGGCGCATCCGCGGCGCACTCCGAACTTTCCCTTTCGTATAACTGCGGAACTATGATTGCAGAAAGATCAGAAAACTCTTCGACCTATCTGGTGCTGCGCAAACACAAAAAAGACTTTCACTCAAGGAAATAAAGCTTACACGAGACGGGTTCTCCATCTTCTCCCGGTGTGCATCGGCATGATCATCGGTATCACCGATAACAACGACCGTCCCAACCGGCACGACCGGTAATAACGAGAAATACGGAAAAGAACGTTGTCCTTCGTTCGCCGAGTAAACTTTAATACCTCGTAGCGCGGGACAGAGAGATTCTGTGTATTTATATTAGTCGCTTGGTAACTCAAGCTAGCACTGAGAAGTAAACGATTCCAGAGAATAAAGAAAAATTTTTCCTTTGAAAATGTCTCCATTTCTAACTAAACGATATTTACATACATATTGCCGATAATTTACATAACAATACCAACATTGACACTAAATTTTTAATTTTTTATTAAATAAATATTTAAAATATATAAATATACAATAAATCAGTATTTTCCATATCAATGTCTTGATTTAATCCTATTATTACTCTTCGGAATAGAAAAGTGCATTATTTAGAAAAAAGATGTTTTAAGAGCTTGGTTCAGTGCTGGATAATAAAGGCAAGGCGATATGTAAGGATAATTCTGGGCAAAATAACACGTTAGAAGTCTGACGAGCTCTAAACCAACTGCATTACATATCGCGCGAATCCGCGGCGCGAGTGCGGCCAGGATTTTACACGGCGGATCCCTCCCTGACCGGAGGTATTTCTCGCCGTTGTCCAACGGCGTAATGACGGATAATGACATAGGCCGTATAGAGCCCCGCGAAGCAAGAGAAAAAGAAAGATGCAGCTAACTCCTATAATATAAAATGGCGGGAACGCCGCGTCCGTTCACCGCGAGCGAGCATCCGCTTCACCTGTGCAACGCGCGTAGACGCACGTTGCAACGCGCCGTGCGTTTATTACACATATGCGAGACGCACATACATCGCGTCTCCGTAAGCGCTTAGAGCAGCGATCCTCACTGTACGATTATATGTTGCTTTCATGCTGTCCGTTAACCCTAAGCCATAGTGAGGTGAGTGTAGTGACTCAAAAGTATTATCAATTATTAGTTACAAATCATTTTCTAACCGCTATAGACTATAAATAATTATGATTTGCAAATTGTCATTCAATTATTCGCAAAAAAATCTTTCTACAAAAAATCAACATAAGGCACCGATAAGTTAATAAAGCAATAATTATTTATCATCTGCTAAAATTCAGAAAAGCAAATTGTTTTATTTAATGTTTAAAAGTAGCTTTCCCCAAAGAAAAAATATATGTGCACATTGCAATGGCAAACTGCATATAATTTCTTGTACGGTCAATTATCGTCGCTATAATTATTAGAGCAATTAGAAGAGCAGTGTAAATTGATACGAGCACTAAAATAATCTTTTCTAATGCAGCTGATATGAGTTTCATAATTGCGGCCCGCGACGAGTTCCCATAGCAAGTCGCGGAGTCTTATCGAAATACTAGTGAGGGCCTCTGCTTTAGAGAGAGCCGGCCTGGCATAGTAGAGAGAGAGTGCACGCAACTCCCACCTCTCTCAGTTGTCTGTGCCTGCGAGAGGATTACGTTCACCTGTGCATGGCCGACTGCCAGCCGATAATCATCCCACTACTCCACGCATTCTTTTTTAATTAGCGCGTACGCTCGTCCCTATTACGCTCCTCATGCAAAAGCCTTACTTACGATTCTAATGGGAGAGAAATAATTGAAGGGTTATATAAATAATTTCTGTAGCGATCATTCTTCTCCAGCAGGTACCTTTCCCAGTTTATAAATTATTTGCGTATAAAATAAACCATTCGTTTACTAACAGTGCTGAGAACTATTTACTTATTTTTTTCTATATTTTATATTATACAAGAATAATTATATTCGCCTTTTTAATTATTAATTCGACAATAGAAAAAAGAAAATGCAAGCAAGTACACACTAACTTTTTATTAAAAATGCTTAAAATGTATACTTTCTTATCTGAAAACTTATTTTACGAATAAAACATGGATTTTCTTTAAAAAGGTGAAAATCACTCTAATTGGAGTTCATTGAAGCGATAAATACATGGTTAAATGCATAAGTTGCAACGAAAGTACGCTGCGTATCTATAAATGCCGAAGGATTTTCGCACTTCGAAGCACTAATCGTTTCGAGAAACATATCCATTCTTCAAAAAAATAATCCGCCTAACATCCGAATGCGAGTAGGCGAAAAGATCCAACACTCCCGAGAATTCAATGTTTCGACAGACGCGAGAGTTGCACGTTTTTCCTCCTCCACGGATACCCTCATTCCGCCTTTAATACCGACGCGGGAATGCATTTACAGCCACCGATTATGCGCCATTGTGCCGCCGATGAAACAATTTAAACGTGCGAAGTAACGAGCATTATTTAAGACAGATCAAAATAATCGCTTCACGTTTCAGCAGTGCCACGAATAACGGAAGAGTTGCGAGACGAATAATTATCACGTCGAGATGACGTGTTACGGCACGTTGATAACCGCACTGTGTTGTTACCTCGCGATCTTTTTTCGTGCCCGCGGCGTCGAAATTCTGCGATTGTGCGAAAGAATGCGATTTTATTTAACGCTCGCATGATTGAAACAATCGTTTCCTCGACTGGCAAAAAATTCATATAACAATTTAGACGTATTTCACAGCTCCATATTAATCGTACTTTCTCTTAATCGCCCATAAAACAAAATAATAAAATTTACGAAAGTTCTTTCACAAAAATGACAAAACAGGAATAGTGACGTGACTTATGAAATAAGCGGTAACATCAATATTTTTAATTGATTTTGTAAGCTTCTTGCTAATTATATTGCTAATTATTCCTAAAAGTAAAAAATAAGTTAATTATATATTAGAAAGTTTTACTGTAACAAAATGCGATCTTATTCTGTGAGACTATAAGTCATCGCTGCAAGTGTAATTAAAACAGTCACTCTTAAAAAACGCGATTATAAAGTTGTTATTGACAGCGTCTATTTGCCGCTTGCATAATCGAAACACCTCTGTGAAGTTGGCACGTGTTTCTCGTCGGAATTCGACTTATTCTCGGCATTACACTTCGTAATGACTGATCAAAGCGCACACAACTCGACATAAATCATTGATATTGCATTGAATTATACCGCAAGCCTTATAAGAAAAAAAGAGTAGCCAAATATCTTAGTTTTTACTTACTAAGTTATTTCTACTGTCTAAGTTATTTCTAAAATTGTCGAAATTCTAAAAAATTTGAAACAATTAATTCTTTTTTAATTGATACTCTTTAGCATTAATATTGTAAATATACGAAAAGCATAAAAGTAATATGTAAAATATATTTTTAAAACATTTTGATATTAATTTTTATCTGAAGCAATAAAAAATTATTATTGAATCATAAAAAATAAATTACGATAAATTTGAAATGTAATTAAAATTTGTCGCACATCAAATTCGAGTAAAAATTCACTAGTGCTGCTAATACTTTTAGTTCTCAACAAATACAATAGCAATGCGCTAGACACATTTAGACACGCTAAATCGTAAAGAAAGGAGGCAAAAAGGAATAAAATTTCCTCATTCGCTTGAAGAAGGCTCCCTCGCTAACTCTCGCGCGGCAATAAAGAAATTTTAACTATTCATTGTTCTGGCATAATAATGGGAGCGAAATGCCCGCGCGTTCTACGCAACGTTGCGGGAGGGTTCGTGATGGAACAGTAGAACGCACGGGCAAAAGATTCTAAGCGAGTTAATGTCTCTAATTATAACCGGTTATAAAATTACACCCTTCGCACGGAGTAGGAGTGACCGAACGCGTTCTGGTCAGATCGTAAATTTCCTCTAAAAATGAAGAGGGGGTCCAGCCACCACCGCCGCCGTCGCCCGCGGAATTTTAAGTACTCTTTGCACCGCGAACACATTATCAGCCGTTAAATCTCGGCAGTTCGCTTAGCGTAAATCAATTCATGAATTTTCGTCTCGGTTCCTCCTCGAAACGCGCGTCCTTGAAAATCGTTGCGCAAATACAAGTAAACATTACGTTGTTGCGAAAAGAATAACACTGGCACAGTCTTGAGAAAAAATGTAAATCTCTGAGTGTAATGCAATTTTGTAACGTCGCTAAATGTAGGATAAAAAGGTAGTAAAATCTTATATTTAAAAAATGTAAAACACCAACTTTTTTGGCTCGTACTTAACAAAATTCGTATTTGAATTGTATGTTCTACTATTCCGATATTAAATATTTCAATTATCAAATCTGAAATCTACATGTAATTTTTATCTACAATTTTTTATTTTTAAAATCCTTCTTTTTAATTAAGGTTGCACAAATTTATTTTCTTCGTTTAATAAACTCATATTACAAATAAAGTAGTTTTACTGGAGTTCTCTCATACGTACATGACGTTCTTGATAGCAGAATGTTGCAAACTTGCAAAAACACGAATAAAAATATCACGCGTTGATATATGACTTCGCAGCCGGGGTTAGGACAAATCGTACAAACCTTGGAATGGCTTAATCTTAATTAAATCTTCCACGGTTATCTAACATTGTATGTTTTTTCCGAGCATCCTGAATCTTCCTAGAAAATTGCATCCTATTGCAATCTATTCTTCACGGCGACCCTGCGAAGCCACGCGAGCGAACGACGAGGCGGTGGTAGCAGCCCTGATAAGACACCACACTGACTATATCTCATAATATAAATCCTATTATCGAAAGCCATGAAAAGAAACCACGCGTTGCACTTGCAACTTGAAACGTAACGCGTTTCATATGAGATAAATTGAATTCTTGCCTTTGCAGGATTATCCCTTGACTCCTTGTACGCGCTATTAATTAATATCTACTTCAATCAATTTTCCAATAAAATTATTCTTTGAGAAAAGATTTCAAAGTATTTTTCTTAACACAAGAAATATATACGATATGATCATAGAATATATAAATATAAATATGTGATGTAATATATTTTGCGGAGTGAGAACATTCTCAAGCGATAAAAACCCTTAGTCTCTTTTCGTTTCATATTTTTATAAAAATTTCAACTTTTATCCAACTAGTAAACACATACTTAAACGAGGCAACCTAAACAGATGCATCGGATATCTTATGGGTCGATCCGCGGACTGCGCCAAATTGGTACGCGTGATTCATTAAGGATTACCTTAAGAGTTGTAAATAACGTCAGAGGCACTCGTAAATTCCGTGATCGTTAAATAAATACCAACGGCATGTTCGCAAACAGTTATCTGTAGGCCACATTCGCACGAGGTCCCTCCTTTTAACAGCAGCCTGGACACGTACGTACCATTCGCATCAAGGTTAGAAGAGGGATTCAACGTGAACCGATGCCAGAAACATTTTCCGCGTACAATTCCCCCAATGAATGCATATGCATTCGCCGTACGACACATTGTCGCACGTCGAAGAGCCATCCGCTATTGATTCGCGGAAAGTCACTCGCTCTCGGCTATCACCAAGGAATTCTTAATTTCTCTTACGTCAGTTCTTATTTTATTTTCGAGAAAATAATATCATACATATATTTAGAAAATGATAAATTCTCATTGTAGTATTTAGTATTAGATTTATCGTATTTTGTAATAAAATATTTTCTTTGACACATTCAAGCATTCTGCATAAAAGTATAATTCAATAATAAGTGAAACTTTATTCAATGAAATGAATAAGTATATATTAAATTATATGCCGTACAATAAATTCAATAGGCTATAAAGAACTATTTTTTTTTTGGCTACTTTCTCTTTGATAAATACCGATTACCTTTGAGAAGGTATGACAGACATCGCGAAAAAGTTTAAGCCGTCATTTGTCATTTCAGGGAGCCACAATCCATTAAGTTCAAGCCCACGAAACCATCATCTCGATATTTTCCTAACGCCGCAGCGCGTCGAAGCGTGACTAAATACCGCTGACAATGATCTAACACGAAACGCAATCGTCGCGAAAAAAAGCTCGGCCGCCGGCTTCAGCATGCCGACCGTGTCAAAATTCATTTACTGTAGTTATCGCGTTCGGCTGCCAATAGAAAGTGCGATCGCGCGAAGGCGCGAGCAATTTGCACTCACAAAGGAGACTTTGCGAGGACTCATCAGCTTTGCGATCGTAGCACGAAGGCATGCTTCCGCCTTTCTAAGCGCATGCAAATTAATCGATTTGATCGGGACGACGGATGCGGCTCGACAATAAACGCCGTGCATTTCTAAACATCATGGGAAACCGACCCAAGTCTATTATCGGACGTTTAATTGTGATACCGTACACGTCGCGAAACGCATAACAAATCGTAGAAAACCTAACGAGCTTTGTGTTGCGCAAAAGGAATACAAAAGTGAAATTATAATACATATGTGAATTATAGTATCAGTATAAAATTATAATATAAAATATCACCTTTGTCCCGCACATACAATAAATTAAAGCTTCCAGTATTAAAAAATGAGCTATATGTATTGTCAATCAATATAATTATTAAATCTGCAATTAAACATAATTGATAGAAACGAGCAAAATTTAATAGCCATGATTTCTACTCGATGTGTAGTTCACCATTTTACAAAGTATTTGCTTTAAAATGAAGGAAGATGTGCAAGCGTACTTTCACAAAAGCGAACGAGTGCAAAGGTCGTTCTTCACCGGCAAAGCTGATTGTGAGACGAGCAACAAAGTTCAAGCGTTCACCGTCATTGCAATAATCTTCGCAAGGGAATAAAAGGAAGAAAAATCGATAGATAAGGATGCAACGACGGTGAAATGTCTTGGGTGTTCCTTTCACCTTTCTATATTATTATATTTTTATACAGATGCAATTTAAAATACTATGTTATAAAGTACTGTGAAAAGTTGTAATCAATCAAGAATAGCAATTATTATTATTTTTATTATTGATATAAGAATGATTAGAAAGAAAATGCATTACATTTCTGTTAAATATTACGTTGTTATTATCAACTTATAACAGATAATTATTTCTTGTATTAACTATTCTGTGTAATTTAAATTTTTACCATTAATAATTTTAATTATTAGTTTTTTATTATTTCTTCCACATTTGTTATTTAATTATAAATACATCCGCCTATTACTTCTATTATTAAACATCAATCTAAACGTACTAATATTTTCGTATTAAATTATTATCAGCACACTCCAAAAATAGAAAAAAATAGAAACAAATATACAAAAAATAGAAATCGCAGAATAATAAATAATAAATTAATTATAATATATAAGAGCTAGTCTTCGCAGTTATCTAACATTTCACATTTTTTAGTCTTTCTATGTCAATTAAATTGGAATGTTATTATTTCATAAAAACCATTGACGGTTGATTAAAAATTCGATGGTGACATGCCGAGAACGAGGTTAAGTAGAATACTGAACTCGTCCACTAACCTGTATCAAGACGCGCTGGTTGCCGCTCGCTGGTTGCCGGAAGGGGTCCCAAGTTGTACTCCAAGGTCGCAACATCCTCGGTCCGCATCGACACCACCAGCACTGCAGAAATCAACAGGAATGACGTCAATAACACTGTCCTCACCGATGTTCGGCCGATGGGCGTCATTTTTCGGCTGACACTCGTTCCAAAACACTATTCCGCACTCAAGCCTAATCGTCGCGCCGCGGTCATCGCGCGCCGTGCCGCGGTCACATTTTTTCGATTCGCAAATATGGAATCGTGCTACGCAAATTCACTGTACGCGCGTTTTACTCGAACCACTTACGGCCGGACGCGAATGAAATTTCGTACAAAACTTCGAAACGACGACTCCGAAACGCGAACGTCGATGTCGTACAGCAGCGGTGCTCCATGTGAACTTAGGCGCGTATCGCGTAAAAATTTCACAAAAGTCACGTGACTGTACTGTTATATTTCGATCGCGCGCCGATGGTAGCTATAAAGGTAGGATGAAAGAAGAGAAGGAAATCGCCGCTGTTGTCAGCCCGGTAGCGCGTGCTACCTGTTTTGAAAGAAGTGTGCGCCCGCCACACTAGTCCATGCCGCACTGCTACACCGCAGTCAGGTGTTTGAGCGCACGCGATCGAACCGCGACATCTCCCGAGAGTTCGCCGAAACGACCGCACGCGCGAAACCGCGCTCAACTATCACGCGAGCCGCGCATTGCCGCGCACCTACAACACTTTCTACCTCTCTCGCCACGTGATCTCGGCGACTTGCCGGCGATTTCATTCATGGAGACACACTCTTTTCACTTTATCCCGTAGCTCGTACTCGCTCGAACGTGCACAATCGTTTCAATTATCACTGTGCATTGCACGTACAGATTATATTATTGCTCTTTGTAACAATAAAACGCGAATCCGGTATAATTAAACAAGGAAATGAAAGATGCAATCGTTATATTTAAACACTTGTTATTTAAACACGATAAAAAATAAATTAGCGCAATTTTTAATAATTCATTATATTCTTGTAAATGTACAAAATGTCCCAGATTAATTATATTACTGTTAATAGCAGATTCCTAAAATCACGGGGGGACGCCTACCTAGAAACTTTGAAAAAATCGATTTTTGGGTTTTGATATTTTCTTGAAGTACAACATTTTAAAAATATTTCCTAAAAATTTTAAGTCAATCCGAATCAAATTGACAAAGTTATAAGCGTCTAAATGTTACTCGGAAGGAGCGTTCGAGCGTTCGAGCGTTCGAGCGTTCGAGCGTTCGAGCAGGTATTCAAACAATCGCGAAACAGGAATCTATGGGTCGTTGAAACCTATACAACGTAACCCAATCTAATCTCCTTTGTGAGACGTTTTGTGCGAAGGTTCCTGTATACCTGTATTAGTAAATATAACGGTCCGAGGCTAACGTACATAAAATTTAGAGAGGGTCAGTTAGTTTTGAGCTGTACAGCAGAACAGTTGTTTTCATTTCGCTCGTGAATAATAAATTGCCATGGGACGTAAAGGCTCAAGAGAGTTAAAAACAATTCAAAATGTTCGATTATCAAGAAGTAAAAAACGACAGCAGCCTAAAAGTGCTCATGAGTTGGAGACTGACATTGATCAAAGTACATCTGCAAAAAAATTAAAATTGCAAAAGGACATATTTATGAGAACCTCAGCAATGATACTTTATTAGAAAGATGCATTGGTGGATTTAATCAAAATAATAATGAGAGCTTCAACCAGCTCATTTGGAAGATAAGTCCAAAAATTTATCACAGTGGCTTTAATATTGTTGAAATAGCAGCCTACATCGCAACCTGCATCTTTAATGAAGGCACTTCTTCATTATTAAAGATTTTTGAAGCCATGGAAGTAAATTGTGGCCCAAATATTCATTTGTATGCGGCAAAGAAGGATGAGGAGCGAATACAAAAAGCTAATGTCCGCGCGCAAGCAAGTACGCACGAAGCAAGACAGGGTCGTAGGCAAGACCAGCTTGAAGTTTTGGAGATGGCAGCTGATGCAGAAAGATTGTTATATGGACCAGGAATAGATGATTCAATGTAAGTTAAAAAATTAATTTTTTATTTAGGTGTAAACATGACACAAAACTTTAAAACGCGTTTTCTCAAAATCACTTTTTCAAAGTCGGTGACCAACATAACTCAAAAATCAGTCGATCGATTTATTTCAAATTTTACAGGCTTATTTAAGAGATCAAAATCTAGGTCACTACGAGGGCTTTTTCCTTTTTTTTTGCTTACTTTTTTTTTATACACAAAAAAACGAGCAATTTTTTGGTCAAAATCGATACCTTAACTTTACACCGCCGCCATTTTGTTTCAAATCAATTTTTCAAAAATGCGGCCCGTAGAGACCTAGATAATTTAATATATAAACTAAAAATTTTCGATTTTTTGATTTCAGATAATCCTGCCTTGAGATAGAGTGGTCACCGCACAACGCCTCTAAAAAAGGACGTCCACGGCATCGATGAATATCTCAATTACTTTTTATAATTTGGTCATAAAAAAATTATTATAGTATGTCAAAAATGTATATTTTATAATAATCTACTTTTTATTAATAAAAATTTATTCAGTATTTAAAAAAAAATTCCCGAAAAAGCATGTATTTTTCACTTCTCTAGGTAGGCGTCCCCCCTTAAAGATAAAAATCTTTATATTAAAATGTTAAGGCTTTGATAGTTTTTAAATGGAAAGTAGTTGATCAATCCAATTGTCAAAAATTCTTGCACTGAAATACGTCGCATATTGATTTTTATATTCTAACCATATGAGAAACTTCAGAAATCTATTATTAATAGGTGATACGGTTAGTCTGAGACATCTTGTATATTTTACATTACATTTAAATCTATTCTTTTAATGATATTAAAATAAAACGAATTGAATTGACTTACCAGAACGGTATGTTAGATCAACTTGTAAACTCCGCTGCTGCACATTGTGCTGGTAAGTCAATTCAATACGTTTTATTTTAATATCACTAAGAGAATAGATTTAAAAATAATTAAAAATATACAAGGTATCTCAGATTAATCCATTAATAGCAGATTTCTGAGGATTCTCATATGGTTGATGTAAAAATCAATATACATACGATGTGCCTGAGCACGAGAATGTTTGACAATCGGATTGGTCAACTATATCACTTTCCATTTAAAAACTATTGTAGCCTTGACATTTTGATATAAAAATTTTTATCTCCAAGTAACTTCAGGGATCTGCTATTAACGAATGATACAGTTGGTCCAAAACATACTGTATAATAAAGCTTGTATGTATTATTATTTAATTCATAAGTAAAACACATCTTCACTACTAATCTCAATTATGCAAAAATTAACTATTAATATTTTTTTATTCTTTATTCTTTAAATATGAAAACTATATCTTAGATTAAAACTTCTCAAAACTATATAGATATGTAGGTGCATCTCATAACTTCGTGTGAAATCCATTGTCTCAATTAGATACAAATAATATAATCACGTAAGTTAATCTTTCCGCATTTTCTCTGCGTGCTGCATCGATTTGGAACAACGGCGAACGGAATTCGCTCGGTATAGTTAACCTTGAAGCTCTCTCGGCGCAGAGAAGTCGCAGCCAGTATTTAATTTAAGCCCGGCCGTTCAGGAGAAAAAAAAGTTGTTGGTACAGGAAGCGCGATGGGTCTCGAGTACGCGAGTAACGGACCGTATTTCGAGTCCCGTTAAGCGACAAGCTCATTGATGGTAAATCGACTGCCCGCGTTATCTTACAATTAATCGGTTAAAGTCGTCGATATGCCAAATACAACTTGAAGCGTGGTACTTTAACTAACACACAATCGCTATTTCGTGATTCGCTACTAATTTATTCTATTGCTAGCTTCATTCTGTTGCTAATAATTAAAATTGTGGAATTGCTCATAATTATTGCATTAAAATAAAAAGCAAGATAAATAAACAGCGCAATAATTTTACATCACGCATTTTTGTATTTAAACATTTTTCAATGGCTCATTTCCCATTTCTCATTTCTCTTCAAAACCTTTCATTTTGAAATTCTTCTCAAAAAAGACAGCATATGCAAGTTAATAATAATGTGATATGATGAAAATCATGAAAGTATAAGGATAAACATATTTGTGGCCGAAGCCAATAAGATTGACGCAAATTGACAAATCAAAATCAAGTATTATATATGTGTACATAATAAGCCGATTGCTTCTCATTGTCACGGTGTCATTCAGAAAACACAGACGATCGAAAGTTTGGAATTGGTAAGTTGAACATAGTTATATTATAATGCTAACATTTGTTATATTAAATTGATTAAATAAGGTTTTGCTATTAATTTATAAAGAAAGTTTTTAATATTTTAATATTTTTATATTAATTGATAAATTTATATTACAATTATTACCAACATGACAACATATTCTCTCGAATCTCTCTTCAGAAGTACTTATACTTTTCTTTTGATCCTCTCGTCGACATCAATTATCGTTCATAAGACACTATTATATATCGTTCCAAATTAAATTATGTTAAATAATATCATGTCACTTTATGTATTAGAATAAAATTTGACAAACATTTATTATTGATAAGATTAGTACTGGAACCAGTTATTCTTTGCTAGAGAGTAAACGTACTGTTTTATTTTGTGCATAATATTAATTATAGGTCATATGTGTAACGAATATATATAAAACTATTTCACACTAATCCTATTATTAAATAATTAAATTTAGTGCATAAAGTTTATCGTGAAAAATGTTACTAATACAGATTACTAATTGAAATTTTTATTATCTGTTAGTGGCCACATGACTTTCTCAATATATATATATATATATATTATGAATATTTTATTTTTCCTTTTGCACACAATTCAACGCTATACTGATTTCTTTCATGCAATGTAACAAAAATTAATCTCTTTTATTATTTAGCATAAATTTAACATATCTACATTATTGATTTTAAACAATCAAAAAAGTAGTGCAATAATGATAACCTTAAGTATAAATAAAAAAAATATAAAAAAAATTGTAACCAAAATTTTTTATTTTTTAGAAGAAAAAGACCATATAAGATCTCACAATAAATGTTATAAAGCAAATATTATAGATCATCATCTGTATGCTTTTAAGTTTTGGTAATGAAATGATTGTGTAATGAGATGATGATGTTGTATGTGTGTTTCCATTATACATAAACAAATTATTAGTTGATTATTTTCTTCATATCACATATTTTGAATGTGACATAAAATATCTGCCTTTTTGTTGAACTTTCCTGTATTTTTATTCAAAACGTCCATTTGTTAATTACTCAAATTTTTTTCTAAATGATTTACTAATATTGACTTTAAACATTAATAGACTTAATTTAAAAAAAAAACTGAATAAAAGATACATTTTAACAGTTTAGCAGCTCATTTTGTTAAAATAATGTGATTTTTTTCTAGTAAAAAAGGTTCTATCTAATAATAAGATTTGTTCACTTCCTATATTAATTCTTGTAAAAAAATTTGTGTCATTAACGTACTTCGTCTATTAGTTATAATTATAATTGATTATTAAATATTGATTATTAATTAAATTTATTTTTCCAGGTATTATAATGCAAAATACGTCAAACAGTACAGAAAATAAAACATACGATAAGAATACTCACAATCAGAATACTACATCAAGTAATTTTCTTTATGTCACATATTTTAAAACATAATACCTAATCTTTGTTTAATTATTTTCTGCGTTTCCATTCAAAACGTCGATTTGTTAATTGCTTAAATTTCTTTCTAAATAATTCACTAATGCTGACTATAAATATTAATAGACTTAATTGAAAAAAAACTTAATAAAAGATACATTTTAACAGTTTAGCAACTCATTTTGTTAAAATAATGTGATTTTTTTTTAGTAAAAAGGTTCTACCTAATAATAAAATTTGTTCACTTCCTATATTAATTCTTGTGAAAAAATTTGTGTCATTAACGTACTTCGTCTATTAGTTATAATTATAATTGATTATTAATTAAATTTATTTTTTCAGGTATTATAATGCAAAATACGTCAAACAGTACAGAAAATAAAACATACGATAAGAATACTCACAATGAGAATACTACATCAAGTAATTTTCTTCATGTCACATATTTTGAAACATAATACCTAATCTTTGTTTAATTATTTCCTGCGTTTCCATTCAAAACATCGATTTGTTAATTACTTAAATTTCTTTCTAAATAATTCACTAATTCTTACTATAAATATTAATAGACTTAATTAAAAAAAAAAACTTAATAAAAATACATTTTATCAATTTAACAGGTTTTATTTGATTAAACTTATTTGATTAAAGTAATTTGACTTTTTATATCTAGCAAGAAAGGTTCTTCCAAACAGTAAAATTTTATCACTTCTATTCATTAATTCAAAAAAAATTTGTATTGTTAACGAACATGATATATTAATTATAAATATAATTAATTATATAGTAATTAAATTTATTTGTACAGGTATTATAAAACATCATACGTCAAACAGTACAGAAAATAAAACATACAATGAAAATGTTCACAATACTACATCTATTATTCAAGATACTATAGTACCAAAACCCAGAAAAAATCAGCAGTAAGACTCCTGCTTCAAATGTGGGTTCCAGTTTTCATATTAGTAGGTGGAAATGGTATTCTTTTGTGTTGCTATGAGTAAGTTCGCTTTTTCTATTCTTTTTCTCTTGTGTGTGTGTGTGTGCGTGCGTGCGTGCGTGCGTGCGTGTGTGTAATTTTAGAAGTATCATTTACTTTCATAACAGTTATACATATAAACAAGTCACAAATAATTTGAAATTTCATCAAAAACAAAAAAAAATTAAATTTTGGCAAAATAATATTAATATCTTAACATCTCTCTTGTGCAATTTTGATGCTAATTAATTTTATTACATTAAAAAATAAAATAATGTTTATTATTGTTATAAGAACAAATAATTTTATAAATAAAAATACAACATGATAATCTTAGCAAAATTTATAGAAATTATCCCGTTATGTTCACAAATCTATATTAGCATTTTTAGAGTGCACGAATTAATATTAAATTGCAAATACCTATTGACATTTTCTCTAGATAGCAAAGCTAACAGATAGTCCTTTCTTGTGCTAATTAATTAAACCATTGCCACTTCACAGTATCGTCAATTTAACAGATTATACACATATGTAAATGCATATAAATTATTTATTACGCTTTATTAGAATGAAAATAATTTGTAATAATTATAAACGTAGAGTTTGGCGCCGCAAATTTCGACGTATACTCATACTTCTGCGAATCTTCCGATGGATTTGTCCAAGATTCACGAGGTACCACGAAAGGCCCGAAATGTGGGAGTCCGAAATTGAGGAGCCTCTCATCGAATTTCAAGCGAGTAACGTAAGTAAAATATGCAGTCAAATATACGTGATGGAATACGTAGAGTAATTCAATAACTATTAACATTCTCGATATTTTTCAACTCATTGTATTATAAAAAATAGATTATTACATAATGCATTCCATTTGTTTGTTCAATAGAGTCATTTTCGAGATTTAAAACAGGATGGCGCTAAAATCCGGAATAATTAATCGCATAATTTATCATTTATAAATCCACGCGAAATACGCGTTGGCGCTTACTCGCCAGTCAACCGCGTGCTACGCATTGAAACGCATCGGGGTCTGAAAAAGGGCTCCGAACTGGCTCTTCTTTTAAGCTATTAATGATTTTAATAATCTGTTTAATATGGATGTATATTCCAAAAACAGCTAATTTTAAGTTTTATACACGTTGCTATTGTGTCGCGATCAATATTATTTGGTGCGAGAGCAGTTATTTTTTCTATTTGGCCGCACTTTCAATAAACACCTGAAATTTTGATGTCCGCAACGATTCTATGCCGTTTTCTAAATATTATTATTAGATATTGTGTGACTACTGTTTCTATAATATTCTTTCATGTTATAAAAATCATGCAAACTGTTCATAATAATAATTTGCACGAGATAGATTGAATGAAAGGCTAATTCAATGCTTTTTTTCAGACGCATTTTTCGATGCATTTTACGCATTGTGCATAGCGCACAGTTAACGACGGATGAGTGGTAATAACGCGAGTAATAAACAACAAAAAACGATTAATTGTCGTGGATTTTAGCGCAATCCCGAAGAGTTTACAAAATAAAATATTTATTTTATTTTTTCAATATATTGCTATTATTCATACAGAATGTTAAAAAAAAGGTCACATATTTTGAGAGCAAGTAGTATTCATCAAAACAAGAAAAAAAAGTCTAATTAACATGGGTGCTACCATTAATATCTTCGAGAGTACAGGCTAACTTTCTATTTGAGCTTTTTGTCTTTTTCTTCACTCAAAAAAATATTTCGCTGATGTAGTTAGATTTCTAGACATCGCAACAAGAATGTATCGCTATTTTTCGTATCTGTGAAAACATTGTTTGTCACATATAGAATTTATAGCAGTAATGTTCTAGCAATAGCTTCTGAAAAATTTAGGTACCATTGCTAAATGTTATTCATTGCATGATCTAACACGTGATTGATCTTATACAGATAGGCGCTTTAGAGAAACTTTCTTTTTAAAGTTCACAAACAATACAGATATATATTCTGTTTCTGTCATTTAAACTGATTAAGTAATTACATATGCAATATCACAACAGTTGCTAATCATTTATCTGTTTTAGTTAATTTTTTACACCTAGAAAATTTGAGCTATTATTGCAAGATCATTTTTTTGAGTATTATTGGTCGTTTCACCTCTACGTTTTGATATAGTAAAATTGGGTTATAATAACATTGGATTTATAGGTATCAGGTTATATTAAGGAAAGAGCAATAAAGTTTTGTCAGAGTATACCGTTTCTCTGAGATGTACGGCTGAAAAATGTGTGACAATGGATGGGAATCATATAGAGCACCTCCTATCAAGAGACACGGTAGTGTCTCGCGCCAAGTTCACGCGCAGCGCGCAACGCAAGCGCAAGACCGACCGTGTCTCTTTACGCGAGCCCGAAAGTTGAGACGAGCAGAGATTATCGGATCTCAATAACGGCTGGGCCGATTGAGTTGATAATAGGCTCAATCGATAGCGCATACCCAAATTACATAAGAAAAGTATGCTTGTTTTTACTGTAGGTGCTGTAGAAAAAGTTATAATAGTCCAAAGTCGAAATGTTGAATAATATAGGATCCACTAAAATGTCCAGTTTCCGATTTCTGACGTTAAGTGCGCTGATGGCGCTGAGAAGCCGCGCGGCGCGCGCTTACGATTTGACATTTTTACATAAACTTTCAGATCAGTAAGGCCGGTATTCATAGTCCGTTCTTATATTCAAGATCGTCTTAAGCACGAACTTATATTCGCTCTCTTCGTCAGACACAATCTATGTGTGACGAAGAGAGCGAATATAAGTCCGTGCTTAAGACGATTTTAAATATAAGAACGGACTATGAATACCGCCCTAAGTGTCAAAATAAAAAAGTAATAATAGTGAATTCGATCACTCGCACTACATTGCTCTGTTACTTTAGTGCACACTCAAGACTGCTTATTAATCCAGAGCAGTGTAGTGCGAGTGACCAAATTTGTTAGAAATTCGTATTAAATGAAATAAGTGATATGTTGGTGAATGTGAATGCCTTAGTAAGTATTTACTACACCTTTGAAAATTTTTTATTTTGCAAGTTATTATTTATACATGATTCGAGACTTTAGTGGATAATTTGTTTAAAATAAATAAAATTGAATAGCTCAAAGTTTAATATTTCTGTTCTGAGTATCCTAGATTAGTTTCAACAATATTTATAATTCTCAGTCAATTTTATATTTTAAAAAATATAGCATAAGTCGCCTTCTGTAATTAACGCTATGGTTGACAACAAAATTATCCACATCACAATATGGGCAGAGAATTAAGTGTAAAAAAATGTTCATATCATATTTTAGGTATATTATTGAATTTTATTTATCCATAGAAAAAAGATTATAAACACAAACTAAACAAAAAATCTTGAAAAACATAAAATGAAATTGACTGGAAATGATAAATATTGTTAGAACTAATTTAGTATACATAGAACAGAAATATTAAACCTTGATATTTAATTTTATTTATTTTAGACAAATCATACACTAAAGTCTCGAATCATGTGCTTTTTTGACAGAATGTATGATAAAATTAAAATTTATACAATCATACCAATTATCACTATGCTTTATGTAACAATTGTTTAGAGACTTTAGTGTATGATTTGTCTAAAATAAATAAAATTAAATAGCTTAAAGTTTAATATTTCTGTTCTATGTATACTAAATTAGTTCTAACAATATTTATCATTTCCAATCAATTTCATTTTGTGTATTACAAGATTTCTTGTCGAGTTTGTGCTTATTTTTCTATGGATAAATAAAATTTAATAATATCTAAAATATGATCTGAACATTCTCTTACACTTAATTCTCTATCCACACTATGATGTGGATAATTGTTGTCAACCATAGCGTTAACTACAGAAGACGACTTATGCTATATTTTTATAAATATAAAATTGACTGGAAATTATAAATATTGTTAAAACTAATTTAGGATACTCACAAGTAACACTACCCAAATGTAAATCACCGATTTTGATAATTTTTGAATATGTTGTAGTAGACGTAAAAATAAGACATACGTATTTTTTTTTATCGGCGGAAAACCATATTTACACCCCTTTACACCCCTTTAAATTTATGGGTATCGATTTAATTGTTTTGTATATAAGGATTTAGTATTTTCGGCCCGAACCAAATAAAATAGTTGCATCATCAAGAGATATGAAAAATGGAAAATTTTCGACTCGGTTCGATCATTTTTAGGGGGTAAACCACCCCCTGTATTTGAAACAAAAATTTTAAAAATGCCCAGATAATTGCAAATTTTATTCAAAAATTTTGAAAAAAATATATGTTACACTCGCATCCAAAACAAAAGTGAGACTGTTTGAGGATTTAAGGGTGACCACCCTTTTATCGAATTTCTTACGTAACATTTAAATTTATTCCGAAATAATGGTAAACAGTTTCATTTATCGTCAAATTAATTAATATTTACAAATTATAGTCTGATCAACCCTTCAATTCTATAAGGGGTGAGGAAAAACCTACCCTTAATAAGAGTAAGAAACCAGGATCGCGGCTCTTAGCATTACCCAGGATCACGACGGGGACGTGGCCGCGTGGATCCCATTTTATTTTATTTTTTTGGTTTTTTTGGTTTTTTGTTTTTTTTATTTGTTTATTGTTTTGTAATTTTTTTGTGTTTTTATTTGTATGTTGTTTTTTAATTTTTATATTTGTATTTTAACAATTAAAAAAAATTAAATTAATTAAACGTTACATTATAACTAACTTTAGTAATATTAATTAATGGCTATTCTTTATAGTCTTTACAATAATGAGGGACGCTTTGATTGCTGGGATCAAAAAAATGAGTAAAACATATATAATGTGTACACCAAGCGCACCTAATTAAAGCATTATCTTCACAATACTTGCAAGATGTATCACAATTTTCAAAACAGTATCGGACAGGAGTCTTGCATTTAGGTGGTTTTTCTTGAATATACCCACTTTTATACCATGCATATTTAAACATGTTTACAAACCTGGCTGAAGAAAACTGGTTATGAATCAGCGACTGAAGTTTTAATACATTGTTTCTTGCATGTAAATTGACATCAAAGCCATACAAAATTACCAGATCTGAAAAATGTTTTAAAAAATTTTTCCATGGTCTGAATCCATAAACATCTAGGGGTTGAATCCAATACCAGTTGTCCCAGCAGGAATTGTAAAAATATTGACATCTTTGCCTTCTAGACAAACGTTGTCAAAATTTTTCTTTGTTTGTCCTGTCCACGAATCTAAACATAAAACCGATTGTTTATCAACCACAGATAAGTAAATATCTTTGTACCATTGAACTGCCAGGTCAGATGATAATTTCCCAGATTTTGAAGGTACTACGACAATATTTTCTGCTTTATATATGTTCATTTCAACAACAGGTCCAAACTGCCCACCCGTTTCTTGTAAAACAATAAATAAAGGCGACTTGAGTAATCCACTAGCTGATACAATCGGTTGTATGGTATAGCTATGTGTTAATGAATTCTTCGATTGTGTTAAACATTCAACTTTTGCTGTTCCTTTGAAAGATAATGTTCGTCCTGCATGTGATTCATAATTAAAACCAGACTGATCTGAATTATAAACATTGTCAGCTCCTAATAATGAGATTTGCTCCCTAATTTTGGATACAAATTGATTTGCTTCTTGTACTAAATCATCTTTCTTTGATAAGAGCGTTTGGGTAGTGAATTTATTAATGTGAGAAATGGGCCCCGGAGCATCTCATGTAAACAAAAGCCGCGAGCTAAGGAGTGAGGAGCGCTCGCCTGGCGACGGAGGCATTCATATTTCAAAGAAGAAAGTTTCTCGGCTTCATCAAAGTGGATTCACAATTTTAAAATAAAACACGGAATCGTATCCAGAAAAATTAATAAATTCACTACCCAAACGCTCTTATCAAAGAAAGATGATTTAGTACAAGAAGCAAATCAATTTGTATCCAAAATTAGGGAGCAAATCTCATTATTAGGAGCTGACAATGTTTATAATTCAGATCAGTCTGGTTTTAATTATGAATCACATGCAGGACGAACATTATCTTTCAAAGGAACAGCAAAAGTTGAATGTTTAACACAATCGAAGAATTCATTAACACATAGCTATACCATACAACCGATTGTATCAGCTAGTGGATTACTCAAGTCGCCTTTATTTATTGTTTTACAAGAAACGGGTGGGCAGTTTGGACCTGTTGTTGAAATGAACATATATAAAGCAGAAAATATTGTCGTAGTACCTTCAAAATCTGGGAAATTATCATCTGACCTGGCAGTTCAATGGTACAAAGATATTTACTTATCTGTGGTTGATAAACAATCGGTTTTATGTTTAGATTCGTGGACAGGACAAACAAAGAAAAATTTTGACAACGTTTGTCTAGAAGGCAAAGATGTCAATATTTTTACAATTCCTGCTGGGACAACTGGTATTGGATTCAACCCCTAGATGTTTATGGATTCAGACCATGGAAAAATTTTTTAAAACATTTTTCAGATCTGGTAATTTTGTATGGCTTTGATGTCAATTTACATGCAAGAAACAATGTATTAAAACTTCAGTCGCTGATTCATAACCAGTTTTCTTCAGCCAGGTTTGTAAACATGTTTAAATATGCATGGTATAAAAGTGGGTATATTCAAGAAAAACCACCTAAATGCAAGACTCCTGTCCGATACTGTTTTGAAAATTGTGATACATCTTGCAAGTATTGTGAAGATAATGCTTTAATTAGGTGCGCTTGGTGTACACATTATATATGTTTTACTCATTTTTTTGATCCCAGCAATCAAAGCGTCCCTCATTATTGTAAAGACTATAAAGAATAGCCATTAATTAATATTACTAAAGTTAGTTATAATGTAACGTTTAATTAATTTAATTTTTTTTAATTGTTAAAATACAAATATAAAAATTAAAAAACAACATACAAATAAAAACACAAAAAAATTACAAAACAATAAACAAATAAAAAAAACAAAAAACCAAAAAAACCAAAAAAATAAAATAAAATGGGATCCACGCGGCCACGTCCCCGTCGTGATCCTGGGTAATGCTAAGAGCCGCGATCCTGGTTTCTTACTCTTATTAAGGGTAGGTTTTTCCTCACCCCTTATAGAATTGAAGGGTTGATCAGACTATAATTTGTAAATATTAATTAATTTGACGATAAATGAAACTGTTTACCATTATTTCGGAATAAATTTAAATGTTACGTAAGAAATTCGATAAAAGGGTGGTCACCCTTAAATCCTCAAACAGTCTCACTTTTGTTTTGGATGCGAGTGTAACATATATTTTTTTCAAAATTTTTGAATAAAATTTGCAATTATCTGGGCATTTTTAAAATTTTTGTTTCAAATACAGGGGGTGGTTTACCCCCTAAAAATGATCGAACCGAGTCGAAAATTTTCCATTTTTCATATCTCTTGATGATGCAACTATTTTATTTGGTTCGGGCCGAAAATACTAAATCCTTATATACAAAACAATTAAATCGATACCCATAAATTTAAAGGGGTGTAAAGGGGTGTAAATATGGTTTTCCGCCGATAAAAAAAAATACGTATGTCTTATTTTTACGTCTACTACAACATATTCAAAAATTATCAAAATCGGTGATTTACATTTGGGTAGTGTTACTTGTCAGAACAGAAATATTAAACTTTGAGCTATTTAATTTTATTTATTTTAGATTAGACAAATCATACACTAAAGTCTCGAAACATGTACCTTTTTGACAGAATGTATGGTAAAATTTAAATTTATACAATTACACCATTTATCACTATGCCTTATGTGACAATTGTTTAGAGACTTTAGTGTATAATTTGTCTAAAATAAATAAAATTAAATAGCTCAAAGTTTAATATTTCTGTTCTATACTAAATTAGTTCCAACAATATTTATAATTTTCAGTCAATTTTATTACAATCAAAATAAAACAATGTTTTACCTTTCAAAAAAATTGTATATATTAAATTTAAAAAAACCGTCCTATATACATATATTATTAAAAAAAAAAGAAATAATATCTATCAAAAAATTAGTCCCACTTGGTGCCATTTCCTAATATCATATTTTCTTGTAAGAAATATATAGGATAGCTTTTTTAAAAATTTTAATATATACGACAGGTTTTTTTGAAAGGTTTAATATATACGACAATTTTTTTAAAAAGTAAAACAATATTAGTTATGACAAGAGCGTGTACTTGGCGCCTTTTTTTACCTTTTTTTAAAAAAGTAATGCTGACTGCAAAATAACAATAAGTATACTTTTGTTTACTGCACTGTAGAGGTAACACAACCAATAAGAAAAGAACAAAAAGCTCAAATAGAAAGATAGTCTGTATCTTCGAAGATACTAATTATAAGACCCATGTTAATTAAACCTTTTTTTTCTTGTTTAGATCAATACTACCTGCTCTCAAAATATATGACCAGCATTTTTAATATCCTGTATGTGTTTTCTAGCAACAATAAGACCAAATATAAAAATTGTATACAAAATCATTTAAGGTTACTCAAAAATAATTAAAACAAATATATTTTATATTAAAAACCAACATAAAGTAATGGCAATTTTCGCAAAATCCAAATTTATTTCGAAAGGCACTTGTACACGCTTTAAACAAACATGTTCTGATTAATTTTAATTTGGCGCCAGGGCACTGAAAATAGTACGTGCGTGCTCTAATGGGCGTTTCCGCCGCGTGGGGGCATGCGCCCCGCACAGTTTTTTGTTTTTTGTCGCGTTCAGAAGAAGCCAGTAGTAGGAGCAGTGATGCGATCTTTCCCACAGCGGTCCCGGCTCGGCTGTGCTCGGCTGCCTCACACAACCTTACAGAAGCGCTACGTCACGTATTAGTGTGCACACGGATACGTGACGTAGCGCTTCTGTAAGGTTGTGTGAGGCAGCCGAGCACAGCCGAGCCGGGACCGCTGTGGGAAAGATCGCATCACTGAGTAGGAGTGTAGCGTGTGTACAGTCCATAGAACTTATAGTAAATGGAAGAGGAATACGGGGTGACGAGCTGTGAGCAAGATCTAAAGGACAGAAGTATCTTTTTGTCCTACTCAATGACTATTCTTCTCTATGCGCATGACCAAGTTCCACCAATCAAAATTTCAGATTTTAGAACAACACATGATCGTAATATTTTCATCAATTTTCACAGTTTTTTGTGATTTGTTGTTTTCTGTGTACGAGATCGTTAATTTTAAATGTAAAATGGTTCGATATTGTGTTTTATGTGGTAATCGTGACAAAACAGTATCTTATCACAAGTAAGTAAATGTATTTCACAGCTTCTAATATTAATAATAACAGCTTCTAATAAATACATGTGTTTTATGCTTGCATGATATTTTAGGTTAAATAAAATTACATTCCAATTTTTGCAGATTTCCAAATAATGTGCAAATAAGACCAGAATGGCTAAAATTTTGTAATTTTGATGAAGTTGTTCTCAAAACTTCCACTTTTTTATGCTCAAATCACTTCACAGAAAAAGATTATCTTCTCACAACAAAAAATAAAGTTTTAAAAAATAGAAGCATACCATCTATTTACTATATCAAAAGTAGAAAAAGATATGTACATGAAAAGACAAACTGTATTATGTAAAACAAATTATTTGATTTAGTTATATATATAAAACATAATTTTAGGAGCCATAATGATAAAGATTGCAAACATGAGGAAATTGATATAAAACGGAACAAAATGGTAAATATCTGTGAAAAGGAAGCATATACTTCAATTCAACATATAGCTGATGAAAATTTGAATGAACTAATTCCAGATGAAGAAGAAATTCATCACAGTGAGTTTTTAAAATGTGTCATGATTTATGAAGTATCACTTTAACATTTCATATTCACAAGTAAAATCTTAAATCTGCATTGGACTATGCATCTTGTTGCAGCAATTCGCAAGTGATTTAGTAAATTACTAAAAATGAACCATACAACACATAAGGTCTGTTTTTTATAGCTAAACTGGCTGCACTAGTTCAGAGTTTATCTTTCTCCTTCCAATGTGGAAGGAAAAAGATAAACTCTGAACTAGTACAGCCAGTTCAGCTATAAAGAACAGACCTATAGTGTATACTAGTAATTTATTAGATCGCTTGTGAATTGCTGCAACAAGTTGCATAATCTGATGCAAGCTTTATTTATTCATTACATGAGAAAATAGTTTCACTAATTATTATTATTTATCAGGTACCATTGATGTAGTTTCATTGATAAATGTAACTCCTCCAAACTCTCCACGTTATAATGAATTACGTTATATTGGTGATATTAAGACACCACATTTAGCTACACCACGAAGAGCTAAGAGAGCTTTTAATTTAGCAAAGCTGGTAGTAAAGAAACAAAGAAGACAAATTTTAACATTACAACAAACTACTGGTAGATTGAAAAAGCGTCTTAAAACTATAAAAGACTTAATAGATCACCTCAAGAAGAAGAATTTCATATCAGATAATGCTGTCGATTGCTTAATGGTACATTTTGGACAGTATTCATAATCCGTTCTTATATTTAAGATTGTTTTAAATATGATCTTAAAATGCTATGAATCGATTAAAAAGTCATATTAGTATCTTAAGACAGTATTTAAGATAATCTAAGAATAAAAATGGACTATGAATACAACCTTTGAAAAAATTGTATATAGTAATAAGATTAATTTTCAGTGCACAAGCGTAATAAAATAATGTAATCACGTATACACGTTGATTTTTTTCAGACACAATTACCTGACCCAATGCGAGAAATCTTTAAACGCAAGCAAACTAAGAAAAAAAAATATTTACCTGAATTAAGAGCATTTGCTCTTACGTTAAACTTTTATTCTTCAAAAGCTTACAATTACGTACGAAAGAGTTTCTGTAATCTTTTACCTGAACCCTCTACAATTCGAAAATGGTATTCAGTATTGAATGGACGCCCTGGATTTACTGCAGAAGCATTTGAAGCTCTAAAGTGTCAAGTTGAAAAAAGTGATAATCCGATTATTTGTAATATCGTAATAGACGAAATAGCGATTCGACAACAAGTAACTTATGACGGACAAAGATACTATGGACTTATTGATTTCGGAGTTGATCATAATGACGCTTTTCATGTAGATCATTCACTTAAAGCAACAAACGCCCTAGTTTTCATGCTTGTCGCGATCAACGGCCACTGGAAAATTCCTGTAGGATATTTCTTACTGAACTCGTTAAATGGAGCTGAGAGAGCCAGTTTATTAGAAAAATGCCTGGAGTTGATAGAAATGACAGGAGTAGAAGTGCATTTCGTAACTTTTGATGGAGCTAGCGTTAACATAAATATGTGCAAATATTTAGGTGCAAATTTTGAATTAGGAACTGCTTTTAAGCCATATTTTATCAATCCTGTAACAAAAAAAAAAAATCTTTTGTTTTTTTGATCCATGTCATATGTTAAAATTAGTTCGAAATACTTTGGGTGATCAAAAAATTATGAAAAGTAAAAATGCAGATATCCATTGGCAGGATATTGTGCTCCTGCAAAAGCTGGAGGAAGAAGAAGGGTTGCGTGCTGGTACAAAATTAACAAAAAAACACATTTTCTATCAAAACAATAGAATGAATGTTAAGCTAGCTGCTCAAACACTGAGTGAAAGTGTTTGTTTTGCCCTCAAATATGTGCACACAAGTAATTATAAGCAATTCCATTCTCCAGAAAAAACGGCTGAATTTTGCTCGGTGTTTAATAACGCTTTTGATATCTTGAACGTGCGTAGTCAGTTTTCAAGAGGAACGAGTTATAAAGTACCTTTAACGAATAAAAACTATGACGAGTTAAAAGCTCATGTTGATAAAATTATAGAATATATAAGCGATTTAAAAAATGTACAAAATCAATCTATTCTAAGAAGTAGTAGAAAAACTGGCTTTCTAGGATTTATTATCTGTTTAAAAAATATATTTCAATTGTGGAATGTTTTAAAACAATTAAAATTAAATTATTTATTAACATTTAAACTTAATCAAGATCATTTGGAAACATTTTTTAGCGCTCTGAGAAGTCGGGGAGGGTTCAATAACAATCCTAACGCTCAACAGTTTGAAGCAGCATACAAAAGGTTGATGGTCAGGCATGAAATTAGTGCGTCGGAAAAAGGAAATTGCCTAATTAACGATATTCATATATTGTACGCACCTTCAACAACAAAAAAATACTCTGAAGTTCAGAGTCTGAACCAATATACACCGAATCATATGATTCTGAAACAATTTTTGCTATCGACATGTTTGACCATGATTATTTAGCTTCGTTATGGTCTCTTAGTTCGTACGTAGAAGATGTTGTAAAATATATCAGTGGATTCGTAGTAAAAAAAATGACCCGTGATAAAAAAATATGTGAGACATGTGCCTCTTTTTTAACATCTACGAATAATACCTCAAATTTAATTACATTTAAAAATAGAGGAAAATTGACAATTCCCTCGGAAGATGTAATAAAAATTACAAGCGCGTGCGAAAAAATTATAAGACAGAATAACCATATTATTTTTATTAAAAAAAATATTAAAGATTTTTTAGCGTTAAAAGTCTTTAATGCTGTGATTGATTATAGTTTTACGCACGATGCTATGTTTGAACATATAAGAAATCAAGATATTTTTGATAATCATAAGATACAGTTGATAAAATGTATCATTGAAATATATGTTAAAATACGTCTATATATCACGAAGCAAAATTCTCAAGTGATGCTGAAAAAAAACAATACATACGCCACAAGTATTCGAAAATAATACATTTTTATCATCAATAAATTATCTATTATAAGTACTTTTTTATAAGTTTCTTGATAATTCCATTATATATATACATATATCATATATTTCTTTCAACATTATATCTCATATTGTATTTATTTTTATGTATTCTTTGTGTCGTTATCTATTTTTGTTCTTATATCTTATTAAATGGTTTTTCCTTTTTAATATGATAGTTTGCAATTATTTCATATTTTTTAAAGCAGAGGTTACAGAGAACTCGACAATTAAAATACCGCGTCTCGCTTGGCACATGCGCAGAGAGAAGAAAAGTCACTGAGCAGGACAGAAATACATCTTCTGTCTCTTAGATGTTGCTCACACTTTCCACCCATTGTTTAGATACGCTATTCCTCTTCCATTTACTATAAGTTCTATGGTACAGTCATGAAGACTACCTCATAATAAAGTTGAGCCATATATACAATTATTTGAGTTTTCTTATTACAAAGAGAGAGGAACATCACCTCTCATTGTGCCACAAGGCAACAAAAGAGAAAAAGCGCGTTCACATACGCAAAGGGCACCAAGCCTCATTACTAACAAATGGTCCTTCGAGCCGGATTTAACAGGATATAACAGGATATAAAAGTTACAAAGGATAAAAAACGTACAGATACACAAGTATCGAGGCATAAAACAATGCAAATAGAACAGTGAGTACTTCTAAGTCTTACTTTGAGGTTAAATTACAAGGTAAGAAGTCTATCAAAAAAGCATTGTTAATTTCGTTCACAAGAGCACATTGGATTTGATATAAGGGCAATTGTAGTTATCGCTGAACAACGGCCATATTGCATTATTTTTCTGGGTCAAGGTCGTGTTTAGTTTTTTTTTGTCATGGCAACCTTAAGTTTAACGGAAGCAAAAAACAAGCGAAGGCAAATAAAGGCAGCGGCTACGCGTATTAAAAATTATATAGAGAATTTCAATGTAGAAGAAGGGTCGCAATACGATATAACTGAGCGCAAGCAAAAATTATCCGATCTTTGGAACCAATTTGACGATATTCAAAGCACAATAGAATCGCTTGAAAATGCCGACATGTCTATTGCCGACAAGGAAGCTCTCACTGAGCAGCAACAAATTCAACGTATGAGTTTTGAAACAGCATATTTTGGGCTTATGACAAAATGCGAATTAATCCTTGAACAATTTAACACTCCTAGGGCACAGAACATAGAGAATTTACAGGGTACCCACACGGGTAATAATAGCAGAGATTTGCGCATTCGTCTTCCTAAAATAAATTTACCACATTTTGCAGGCTCATATGAAGACTGGTATACATATCAAGATACGTTTGAAAAATTAATCCATAATAATAATGATATCACAGAGATAGAAAAGTTCCATTATCTACGCTCGTCATTGAGGGAAAAGGCGGCGGAGATTATAAAGTCAATAGAAACCACAACCGATAATTATCAAGAGGCGTGGGATTCACTAAAGGAACGATTCGACAATAAAAGATGGATCGTCCAAAAGCATCTCCGTGCCATATTTGAAGCACCTGCTGTCAATAAGGAGAATCATACAGCTCTGCGCGAATTGTTGGATGCCATTCTTAAGCACGTGCGAGCTCTTAGGGCGCTCAAACTGCCAACGGATTCATGGGACGCCTTGCTTATTTATATAATTGTCTCTAAACTGGACGCAGCCACCACTAAGGCCTGGGAAACCAGTCCAAATTCTGAGCTTCCCGATCTAAAAAAGCTAACTGATTTTTTGTCAAAGCGATGCCAGGCGTTAGAAGCGGTAAATAGTAAGGCAAATGTACAAACAAATAGCTCTGCGCAAAAACAGGTCAGTAAATATAAGAACGCGTCAGTGGCAAGCGTTGCTACAACTAATTTGTCTTGTTCTTTATGTAAAGAAAATCATTACTTATATCATTGCGAAAAGTTTGCTAAGTTGCCTGTAGATGAGAGAATTAAGCACATAAAAAAGTGTCACATCTGTATTAATTGCTTAAGATCGTCTTCGCATCAAGCGAAAGCATGTCATTCGGGTCCATGTCGTAAATGTCATAAAAAGCATAATACTATGTTACATTTATCGACGACAGACGAGTCAAATCAAGCTTTAAATTCAAGTGCAAATTCAACGCGAGTAGATAGCTCTCAGCTTCCTGTTTCTACGCAATGCGTAGCAAGTTACCTCTCTTCAAGTATTTTATTATCCACAGCTGTTATTCACATATATGACTCCAACAATCAGGCATATCCATGTCGAGCTTTGCTTGACAGCGGTTCGCAAATGAATTTCATAACTAAGGAGCTTGCTGATAAATTGCAGCTTGAGGAGAGATCACTTCAAGTTTCAGTATCAGGAGTAATGGAGGGAGTAATTCATGCTAAAAGAACAATCACTGTATGCATTAAGTCACGTTTCAATAACTTCCGAGAAAAGTTAGAATGTGTCGTGTTACCAACCATTACTCAGCGTTTACCACAACAGGTCATACCTATCCAAAATGTAGCCATTCCAAAAAATATAAGGTTAGCAGATCCTAATTTTAATATACCCGCGAATATTGATATGTTAATAGGGGCTGAATTGTTTTGGAAAACTATGTGTGCAGGTCAAATTAAGCAAGCAAAGTCGCAGCCCATTTTGCAAAAAACACATTTTGGTTGAGTTATCTCCGGTCCCATAACAAATGTTAAAGCTAGATCAATCCATGTCAGTAATTTTCACGTAACTTTACTAGACAATTTAAACTACATGTTGAAGCGGTTCTGGGAAATAGAGCATAATATTGAGGAACCTCAATTGTCTGAAGAAGAGAAAGCATGCAAAAGGATTTTCTTAGAAAACGTAAAGCGGAATGAAGAAGGAAGATTCGTTGTAACATTGCCAGTAAAGCAAGATAAACTAACCAACTTGGGCGAATCTCGTGAGATAGCTATGCGACGCTTCAAGGCACTTGAATCCAGGTTGATATCTCAGCCAACTCTCTACAAGGAATACAAGTCTTTCATGCATGAATACGACTCACTTGGGCATATGCGTGAACTAATCAATGATCAGATATCAAATCCAAAAATTACATCATTTTATCTACCGCATCACGCGGTGAGAAACGAAGCAAGTACCACGACCAAAGTCAGGGTTGTATTCGACGGATCCTGCAAAACTACCACGGGTATTTCACTAAACGATACCTTGATGGTCGGTCCTACACTACAGGAAGATCTTTTTGCAATTCTAACGAAATATCGCACCTTTAAGATAGCATTATCAGCTGACGTAAGCAAAATGTACAGGCAAGTCTTAGTAGATCCAAGTCAGACAGCCTTGCAGCGCATTCTATGGCGCAATTCTGATGACGAACCTATAAGAACACTCGAATTACTAACAGTTACTTACGGAACAGCATCAGCGTCATTTCTGGCGATCAGATCTTTAAGGAAACTTGCTGAAGAGCATTCTGAGCAATATCCACTAGCCTCCAAGATAGTCTTGAGAGATTTCTACGTCGACGACCTGGTGTCAGGCGCAGATACATTACAGGAAGCATTACAAATCAAAAGTGACTTGATGCAGCTTTTACAAACTGGAAAATTTGAATTGCGAAAATGGGCTTCCAATGAGCCTGCTTTAAGAGATAATCAAGATACACCTGGTCATAGGGAATTTATCCTTGCAAACGACAAGAATTGTGAAAGAAGAACTTTAGGCATAGTCTGGGATTGCAGTTCAGATTCTTTCAAATTCCCCAGTATTGCTTCTCTTCCGCCAATAGAGAAACCTACTAAGAGAAGCATCTTATCACGCATTGCACTAATTTTTGATCCACTAGGATTACTTGGACCAGCAACAGTTTTTGCTAAGATTGTCATGCAAGATTTATGGCGTCTAAAGATGGACTGGGACGAATCCATTCCTTTAGATCATCTGATTAAATGGCAGCGCTATGAAGACGAGTTACAGGATCTACAGAGCATTAGCATTCCACGTCGTGTCATAACAATTAATCAGCCTGTTCATTTGGAAATGCATGGATTTTCGGATGCAAGCGAAACTGCCTTCGGTGCATGCATTTATTTGAGAGCCACATCAATTAGCGGAGAACACTCAGCGCACTTACTTTGCTCAAGGTCGAGGGTAGCTCCATTAAAAACCCTATCATTGCCTCGGTTGGAACTATGCGCGTCAGTACTACTAGCACAATTAGTTAATAAGATATCAAAGTGCCTTCCATGCACCATAAATGCCACCTATCTTTGGACCGATTCTACGATCGTATTATCTTGGCTTCAAACTTGTAGCAGAGAATGGACAACGTTTGTTGCAAATAGAGTGGCTGAAATTCAGCAGTTAACTCCAATTCAATATTGGCACCACATTCGAAGTGAAGACAATCCAGCTGATCCTTTATCAAGAGGCGTTATGCCTAATACTTTAATCATACTAAACCTTTGGTGGTCAGGACCTCCATGGTTATCTCGGGATAAAAATGAATGGCCACAAGGTCTCCCTGCGATCAATGCAGAGGAATTGTCTGAAAGAAAAGCAAAGGCAACCCTTACAACTATGGCAGCTAGTCAAGAATTTAACATATTCCATCTATATTCTAAATTAACGAAACTCATCCATGTAGTAGCATACTTGCTACGTTTCTCAAGAAACTCAAGAAGAGTCAACAAACAGAATGCACAAGAACCTTCGAAAAACTCCAGCCACAAAATTCCACCAGTTTCAAGAGAAGAGCAGAAACAGGCTACTTTATGCCTAGTAAAACTAATTCAGAGCAAGCATTTCCAGGATGAGCTCAAATCTCTTGCCAAACATGGCGTTGTAAATAAAAATAGCCCCACTCTGCGACTAAATCCATTTATAGATGATACTGGAATCTTAAGAGTCGGCGGACGATTAAGGGCATCCAACCTACCCTATGCCGCTAAGCATCCTATACTGCTACCTGGTCATCATTCATTCTCGCATCTTATTGTCGTGCATGAGCACGAAAGACATTTGCACGCCGGGGCACAAGCCACTTTAGCAGCAGTCAGACAAAACTACTGGTTAATTTCTGCTCGAAATATCACGCGTCAAATAGTGCGTAAATGCGTGGTTTGTTTCAGGAACTCTCCTCAACCAGCTTCGGCTATAATGGGCAATCTTCCAAGCTCACGAGTAAATGTACTCAGTCGACCATTTGAAAAATGTGGAGTGGACTACGCAGGTCCTCTCTATCACAAGGAAAGTACACGAAAAAATACAAGGCTCATCAAATGTTACATGGCCATTTTTGTCTGCATGGCAACAAAGGCCGTCCATATCGAATTGGCGGTAGATCTATCCACCGAAGCTTTTTTGAACGTTCTTAAGCGTTTTATATCAAGACGAGGCTGTCCATCGGATGTGTTCTCTGACAATGGACTAAATTTCGTTGGAGCTGCCCGTGAATTAAATGAGCTATCCACGCTTCTCAATGATGAGAAGGCACAGCAGCAAATTAATGCGTATGCCTCACACCATGGAATATGTTGGCATTTTATACCTCCTCGGGCGCCACATCATGGAGGCCTCTGGGAAGCTGCAGTAAAGAGTGCTAAACGGCATTTACTTAAAATAACTAAAGACGCTCATCTAAAGTATGAAGAATTGCCAACTCTACTTATACAAATAGAAGCGATTTTAAATTCACGCCCATTGACACCAATATCATCAGATCCAAGTGACTTGTTGTTTCTCACGCCAGGGCACTTTATTATAGGTACGCCTCTTACAGCATATCCTGGAGAATCTTTGGAAGAGGTTCCTATAAATTGTCTCTCAAAATGGCAGCATGTCCAACAATTAAGACAGCATTTTTGGAAACGTTGGACACGCGAATATTTGCATCAATTCCAACAAAGAAACAAGTGGCAAACTACAGACTTGTCGCTTAAGATTGGTCAAATGGTCATATTGATCGAAGATAACACTCCACCATTGGCATGGAGCCTGGGAAGAATACAAGAGACCCATCCTGGTGATGATGGAGTATCACGGCTACTATCCGTACCGCTAAGGGTATCTATAAGCGCCCGATTACTCGATTGTGCCCCCCCCCCCCTACTTCCCATTGAACCAAATGAATTATCAATTTGACTATTAGCTTCAACTCTAGTATTAACCTTAGCTTAAGTTATATTAGTTACGAATACCCGTTTCTTTTGTTGTGTAATTCAATTAATTATAAGCTATCAATTTTCTGTATTCCTCTTTTGAA
Organism: Linepithema humile; assembly: GCF_040581485.1. Classification (NCBI taxonomy): domain Eukaryota; kingdom Metazoa; phylum Arthropoda; class Insecta; order Hymenoptera; family Formicidae; genus Linepithema; species Linepithema humile. Next base: position 20,263,346 of record NC_090128.1, on the reverse strand, counting down.
AGGTGATCCTTTCAAGGGCGGCGGCATGTACACGCTTTAAACAAACATGTTCTGATTAATTTTAATTTGGCGCCAGGGCACTGAAAATAGTACGTGCGTGCTCTAATGGGCGTTTCCGCCGCGTGGGGGCATGCGCCCGCACAGTTTTTTGTTTTTCGTCGCGTTCAGAAGAAGCCAGTAGTAGGAGTGTAGCGTGTGTACAGTCATGAAGACTACCTCATAATAAAGTTGAGCCATATATACAATTATTTGAGTTTTCTTATTACAAAGAGAGAGGAACATCACCTCTCAATGTGCCACAAGGCAACAAAAGAGAAAAAGCGCGTTCACATACGCAAAGGGCACCAAGCCTCATCACTAACAGCACTTATGTTGTCTATCAGAAATAATCTATAAAAATACATCTCTTATACATGTAAAAGGTTTACATGCAGTTATGCAGAAAATTGAATTGGTTTATGAGAGAAAAAACATGCTAAAATTAATATTAATAAATAAGTCAATTGTTTGCAGTGTTTTGGAAAACAATAGCTTGATATGGTACTCTTTTATTTTAAATGCCAACAAAGTTCAATGTGAGCAAACAGTTAGTGCACCAAACAAAATACAAATATATCATTACATTTATTTGTAAGGTTGCTATGAAATAATAAACATAAACATAAAACATGTAATTTAAAAAAGTTGAACCTCGAATCTCCGAAATAACTACACGGCTTTAAAAATTGATTGCGTTAAACGTTAAATGATAAGTTTTAGTAGTCCATACTACATTTCTCTTAAAAAAATTATTTTTTAACTTTCATAGTGTCCAAGATATAAAAGATGCTAATAATTATTGACTTATATTTTATAGAACAAGATAATTATAGAGTAAATAAGCACACTATTTTAATACATATATGTGCGCATAAAGAATTTATTATATCATCAACGTATCATTTAAATTTGTAAACAAAAAAATATTGTTTTTGAAAATTATAATTTATTTACTTTTTACAGGATAAAAGTGAGACTGAAGTCGTAGTTTAAAATCCCGCAGCTGATTGAATACGTCATCATGAATAATTTTGTGACATTTTATTAAAGTTACTTTAAAATAAATAATTTCATTTATTTGTGAGATTTCCAAAATGAATAAAAAGTTATATTCAATTTGACTGAGAACTTATATTGATTCAGACAGTGCATTTGGGGCAATATATTTAGCCCCAAATTATGTGTAAAACAATATATTTTAACAAATTTACGACGTAATGCAGATAAGAAAAATTACATGAATCTGACATCGATTACTGACCATTGTCAATATGACATCAGGATAAAATTTCTATATCTCTATTATTAGTATTATTAAGGGGATGCTGGAGTTACCGGCCGGACATTATATTTTTTCGAACAAGAATATCTTTTTATTGGTTGCATAGAATTGTAAATCCTTTTGCAGGAGTAAAGTGTACACAAAAACGGAATTCGGGCTGCTCGACTTTATTTGGAAAAAAAAGAATTAATAACAAAATTTGTTTCTATTCATTAATTTCTATTCTGCTCTTAGGATAACATATTGTATAGAGCTATCTATTTTCGTTTTTTATAAAAGTTTAACAGTTTTAAGACGCTGAATAAGAGCAGCCCGAATTGCGGACTGCACAATAGAATGTTATGGAACCATTAAAATTGGGCTGAAAAGTCTAATGTAAAAAATATTCTTGTCCGACTATTTTTACATACGTGTGCGTCCAATATCGGTATAACAGATGAAAAAATAACAGAAGATTAGTTCCAAGATAATATCAGAGAGGCGCTATACAATAATATGCGAATATATACACGCACCACACATACGCATACACAATACATTCATACTTATAGCGTTTTCGATTATACAGGATTTGAACGACCCAGGGTTGGTTAATGACGTCATTGCAACCTCTCCACCAATGAAAGACTTGCATTTATAGTAAAATAGTGATTGATCAACCCTGGGTCGTTCAAATCCTGTATAATCGAAAACGCTATTAGATTATGACTTATGCCGATAATATCACTTTAATTTTTAGTTCCATCGAAATGATGGCGCTTTCGCGTCGGAGTTCGTCAGGCACTCCAGCATCCTCTTAAATACTAGATTACTTGTTCAGTGTGACAATTTCAGCTGCTGACATGGCCATAGCTTTTGTAGATTCCGAGAAATATGAATTAAAATTTACATTTGCTATTAATATACTGAAGTTTTAATTCTTAAAATTTATAATCTTAATCTTAATATAATTTATAATCTTAATCTTTAATTCTTTTGATTGTAAATTTATTAATTGAAATTAATTTAATAATTTCATTAATTCTGATTATTATTACATGTCTTATAAAATGGCGAACTTAAGCTTTTTAATGTAAAACAGTTATAACATAATTGTTAATTTTAAAATGTTAATTTTAACATTATTTTCTAATTGCAAAAGTTTCCAAAATTTTGTACCTAATAATTGATAATACTATAATTAAAAAATTTTTTTTTACAGTACTGCATCGAAAATGTTGAGAGTAACTTCCTTATAATCTAATTTTTAAATAACTTCTAATTTTTAAATTTATTCTCATTAAAAACAATGTTACTTCCAATTTACAAAATAAATACATAAATGTTACTACTTTTTTATTTGACAATATATGGTTTTTTTATTTTTATACCTATGTTTTATAAAAAATGTGAGTACATTTATAATTTTTACACAAAAATTTGAAAAGTTTTATAATTAGATTAAAACGAGATTTATGCAAATTACTATTAAACATTACTATTAAAATTGTAAGTAACATCTATATAAATAAAAAGAAGATTTAGTAATAAATATTTTAATTAAATAAATGAACTCAAATACTTCTAATACAAATAAATGTTCAATTTTATTTTGTATTAAATATATTTAGAGTAAATTTAAATTAAATTAAAAGTAGAATTTGCTTCAATCAAAAATATTTATATAAATAATAATACATACGTATATGTATAATAATACATATATATATGTATGTATTATTAAATCATAATACATACATATATGTAATACTACACATATATATGTATGTATTATTAAATAATAATACATACATATATGTATATATACTAATATATACTTATATGTATGTATTACTATAAATATATATTTAGCCATTTAGGTCTTAATATCAATAGGTTTTTATGTATTGTGTATTTCTATTGCCATCTGTATTTAAATTGTCGCTTGTTATTTTAGTAACTTTTATACAATTATCAGGGGTGCGTTCATAAAGTTTACTATTTAACTTAGAGTTAACTAGAGTTAACTCTATAGCGTTCAGAAACTCGAATATGACCGGAAGTACGTTCAGAGTAAAGTGTTCATAAATTTGACAGAGTTAACTCTAGAGTTAACTTTTTTAACTCATGTCAAGAAGGTGGGTCAAAATAACTCGACATGCGCAATAATGATCTACTTATTTTAAAAGGTTATAATCAAGTGATAATGGTGTGGTGGAACCATGGACATAGGAATATAGGGACGGAGCGTAAACTTGGTTGATAGACGAGGGGAGTGAAGCCAAAATGCGGGGGGGTCCGCCATGATACTGTGCCTGAATCTGATTGGTTATCGTTATACGTATGCTGTTGTTATTATACACTAGGTAATGCATTTCGTCTAAGTCAAGTTATCAAACATGTTCTGTCAAAGAATTTCTCTTCAAAGTGGACAGAGCAAATACGAGCTGTACTTGGGATAGATGATGAATTTATTTCCAAAATATCTAACCACAATGTACGAGTTTTAGGATTTTTGGGAAAACTAAGAAAAAAAACAATATTTTTAACAACTTATACTCTTAAAATAAAATATATAATATTATTTTAAACATATAATATTAACTTTAATATGAATAAATAATTTCAATACCTGTGAAATGTTATTTTTACATTATTTCTGCTATTACTTTGTTTCCAATTTTGATAGTCGGATCTATTTTTACAAGACTGTACAAAACACTGCACCATTTTTTATATTCACAAAATATATTTAAAATAACAATTTTAATTAATGTTTTTTCTTGATATAACTTCAAATGCTCATTATATCTGCCCAAATTGCATAATATTTTTGCGTCGAATAATGACCAATTGCACTTGCGTCAAATAGTAGCCAATCAAAAATGTGCACAGTTTACCTCGTCCCCTTCCTTCAGTGATTTTCCTTTCGCGACGTTACACTCCAACCCTATATTCCTATGTCCATGCACACTGGAAGTCGCACGATACTTACATCGCGCTTGCGCAAACTAATAGCCAATCAAATTTAGGCACACTTTACCTCGTCGCACCGTCCCGCAGTAGCTTCCCCCCCGCAACGATATGCTCGGTCCCTATATTCCTATGTCTATGCATCACACTAATCAACCGAGAACCGATGACGTCACCCTATCCGTGTGAGCTCGACCCGGTCGACCAATGGAAGGGAGACGGCGTTCTCTTCCATTGGTCGACCGGGTCGAGCTCACACAGATAGGGTGACGTCATCGGTTCTCGGTTGTATTAGTGTGATGCCGCCGCTCGTTTCTGGCAGCATTGGTTGGAACCCGAATTAGAAGGGGGGGAAACACTCGACAAAATTCTACATAAACACCGAGAAATCTTCAGCGAAGAAATCGGACGTGTAAATCATTATACACATAAAATCGAAATGATAACGGAAAACGGTTTCAAAAAAAGGACCTACCCGATACCCGAGATACACCGAGAAAATGTTCGCCAACACATACGCGAATGGGAAAGCCAAGGCATAATAAAAAAAGAATGTACACAATACATAAGCCCATTAGTCGCAGTAGTAAAACGAACAGGCGACATCCGAGTATGCTTAGACGCACGAGAACTCAACAAGAGGATGAAGAGTAATCATGCTCAACCTCCGACGATCGATGAAATATTCCAAAAAATGGGTAACAAAAAATATTTCACAATGTTGGACGTAACGAAAGCTTTTTGGCAAATACCATTAGAAAAACAAAGCCGAAAATACACGAGATTCTTGTTTGACAACCAATCATACGTCTTCAAAAGATTACCATTCGGTCTTAAAACGGCATCGTTCACGAGAGCAATGAATAAAGCACTCAACGAGGAAACGCTAAATTTCGTAATAGTCTATCTCGACGATATATTAATAGCCTCTAACTCAAAAAAAAGAACACATAACGCACATAGATTACGTGCTAAATAAACTAAAAATTGCAGGTTTCAGGCTGAATAAGGAAAAATGTGAATTTTTCAAAAACCGTATAAAATTCCTAGGCCATACATTCGATGAAATCAGTGCAAATATAAACAAAGATACGCGCATAGCACAATCAAAAGTTTTAAGAAACCAACTAACAAAAAGGGAGTACAAGCTTTCTTAGGCCTAGCAAATTGGGACCAAAGGTTCGTAAAGAACATGGCCAGATTAACAAAACCACTCGAGAACCTATTAAAAAAGGATACTAAATTCAAATGGGACGAAGAACAGCAAAAAGCATTTAACGACATTAAAGCAGCGTTCGACGAAGCACCCACACTGTATTTAATAAGACCAAACATGAACTTCGGTATTTATATCGACGCAACAAAAACAGGATTAGGAGCGAGACTATATCAGTTCGACATAAAGAACGAAGATGCGAAATACACGATAGGATACGCGAGTAGAAGTCTGAAAAATGCAGAAAAAAATTATACAATAACAGAATTGGAATGCTTAGCACTAATATTTGCTTTAAAAAAATGGCATACAATTCTTATGGGCAGAAAGGTGCGGGTTCACACAGACCACCGAGCCATACAATTCGTCAGTTCTTGTGCACAGTCCAGCGAACGTATCGCACGATGGCTGTCATTCATGCAGGAATTTGACTTGGAAATTATCCATATTCCCGGAAAAGAGAACACGATCGCTGATACGTTATCGAGACAACATTCGACGGAGCATTCCACAAACCAAGAGGACAACAATCCGGAAATCTGCGTTCTCGTTGACCACAACGACGGAAGAGACTCAACAGAATGGATACACGTACTACAACAAGCTCAAACTGCGGATGAGGAAATATTAACACTACTCGAAACTAAACCAGAGATCTATCATATCCGAGAAAATCTAATAAGGATAAACCAAGGTCACAAAGAAAGAATAATTGTACCTAATAACGTCGCGTGGAAATTAATCGAATTAATCCACCGATACCTTTTGCATTTCGGAACAGACAAAACAAAAAAATTTGCAATGCAATATTTCAAAATAAAAAATCTCGACAGAATTGTCAGGGACGTTAGGGCCGCTATAAAAAAATACGTGTCTCCTCAACATGTATGTTTTACAACATATTTCAAGGAGAATCAAATCGGGGGAGGGGACACTTGTGAACCTTCCCTTGTTAGTATTCTGTAGTTAGTGGACAGAAAGTGTACTTTGTGCACATTGGTGGAATCGGCAGGTATGTAATGTTTATAGAGAAGAAATGTCTAACACTTGGATTGAAGCTGACGATACGCTAATTAAAAAAAGACAATGGCCTAGAGGTGCTAAAGATGTTTTTGTCAATCTTACAGAAATTTGATCAAAAATAATCTGTTTTTATATATGAAAAAACGCAATAACTTAGAAATACAGATGGTTTTTTTATACTTTTTTTATGATCACTAATAATTTTCTTATAAAACATGTAAAATATAAAAAAAAATTATTAGGTTTGTATAAATTAAGATTTCTTTTATAGCAGCGCCAAGTTTTTTGCGAAATTTTGTAATATTTTTTTATTTTGATTAAATTTGAAAAATTTTTTTATTTAACTAGATACAGATATAAAAAAAATAACTAGATACAGATGCAATTATTTTAAAAAGTATACTTAAGAAGAATTAACTAGATATAAACATAAATATCATTTTTAAATAAATAATTAGATATACATGCAACTTTTTTTGAAAGGTTTTTTATTTAAACTTGGCGTCATTTTCTGATATCACCTCTTTTATAGACAGAATATGTAGCAAATTTTTATTTAATATATACAACTTTTTTTAAAAGTACAATTTTTTTGGAAAGATTTTTTATAATAAATATATATAATTTTTTTAAAAAGATTTTTTTATAATATATTTTTGGAAATACAATCTTTTTGGAAAGTTTTTTATGATATATACAACTTTTTTTGGAAAGGTTTTTTGTGAGAAAAACTTTTTTTTAATATAATATATTTTTGAAAGTACAGTTCTTTGAAAAGGTTTTTTTATGAGGAAAACTTTTTTTTTTAAACCAATTTTTTGGAAAGGTTTTTTTATGAGGAAAACTTTTTTTTAATATAACAAGGCGTGTACTTGGCGCCCTTTTTTTACCTTTCTTTAAAAAAAAGGTTTTTTTGTGAGATATCATTTCTTTTTTTTAGTAAAAATAATTTTAATAAATATAATTCTTTTTTTTTAGTAAAAATAATGGTAATAATATCCCACCATCACTCCCGTCATATTTTCAATACGACGATCCTCTTTTTGATTATAGAAATCTTAATTTATACAAACCTAATAATTTTTTTTTATATTTTACAACATGTTTTATAAGAAATATAAGTATACTCTAATAAACTGTATAATAAAAGTATTCGTTTAAGTTCAAATGCATTGACCTTTTATTTAAAAATCTCGTAAGTTTAGTTACAACACATCAATGCGCATCATTTCGATCCTTTTTTACAGTTAAACTCAAATATAAAGTAAAAACTAAAACTATAACATTTGATACATTCAATAAAAAACATTCTACAATAAAGTTTTATTGTATGTAGCATTAGTGAAAATAACAAATTACTATGACAATTTTAGTGGCTAATCATTTTAAGTTAATGAGAAAAGAAGAATATACATTATCCTGTGAAATTATATTTGTAGTTCAATTACGATTTTAATCTCTTTTAAGACCAAATTTATTTCTTTTGGATAATTTCATCAAGTTTAATTTGTTTTAATTATCTTATTGATTTAATCATATTGTTTACAAAATATAATACTTTCCTATACAAAAGTCATATAAAACGTCCAACATTTCTTATTAAATAACTAATTTATATAATAAAATAATCAAAGCACAAATAAATTAATAGAGCAATATAATTATCGGAAATTTTTTACTAATCCTATGATAACAAAAAACTAAAATTCTTAAAAGAATCCCCTAATTATTACTATCAAATTGGATCAAAAAATTTTACTATGTAAAAGTTTAAATTTGTTTTAAGTAATCTTTTTTTTTGAGTAGACCAGTTCAACTATCAGTATGAAGACATCGATAAACGAACACAGAGTTATACGCTAAATCTAATTAAAAATAAACGGAAATTCTTTTGTATGTTATCACTCACCCGAAAAAAAAGCGGTACACTGAAAATGTGGGAAAAATTCATCAAATTTCAACTGACGATAACTTCGTAAATAATAAAGATAGAAAGTTCTATAAAATATGGAAATGAAGCTAAAAATCTCTACTTTAAGAATCAATTTATTTCAATGTTGCAAAATAAATTTATTGAAAATGGCGGATGACAAAGCGCGAGCATGCAAAATTGAAAAATAATGGTTCAAGTTTGCGACGGTGCACGGTATAAACAAAAAATTGTAGCTTATTGGGATCAAAAGCGTACGAAAGTACAGAGTCTCCTCTTTAAAATGCTTTTTTATGCATCTCGATACGATGATTTTTCGCCGAGAGATTCGCATTTGAAGAAAAAGGCAGATTCTTACTTCAAATGCGAATCTCTCAGCGAAAAATCATCGTATCGAGATGCATAAAAAAGCATTTTAAAGAGGAGACTCTGTACTTTCGTACGCTTTTGATCCCAATAAGCTACAATTTTTTGTTTATACCGTGCACCGTCGCAAACTCGAACCATTATTTTTCAATCAATTGTTTTGCATCCGAAGGAGATGTCTGCAGATCTTTTGTGATTTCTCCGCCCTGACTTTTTGTTTATGCTCGACCGCACATTGCGAGAAAAGTGCTTGATTTCTCTTGATCTTTTTCTTTCGAGACGCGTTACTTATTCGTACGACTTCGTCAAAGTAAACAATAATTAATCTTTTCGCATTGAAATTATTGGTCAATTATGGCGACGATAAGTCCTGAAAAAGCTGCTCAAGTTGTAGCGTTAATTGAAGATGGGAGAAGTCGAAGGTACGTTGCTGAGGCACTTGATTTATCAGTGTCAACCGTGCAACGTGCTTATGCTAGGTACTTGGAGACTAATTCTGTCCAAAGAAGACCTGGTTCGGGACGTCCTCGTTGTACGAATGAAAACGATGACCGATTTATTGTTTTAAATTCATTAAGAGACAGACATCGAACGGCTGTTCAAATTCGAAACAATTTAAGAGATGTCCGCGAATGTAATGTATCCGTTGACACTATTCGAAACAGATTAGCGGAACACGGTCTTTTTCCGCGCAGGCCAGCAAATGTACCTTCGCTTATGCGTCGCCATCGCGTAACTCGACTCAATTTTGCTGTCGAGCATGCAGGCTGGACATATGCGGAATGGAGTACCGTTCTTTTTAGCGACGAATCTCGTTTTTGTCTGTATTCTTCAGACGGACGAGAACGAGTATACCGTCGCGTTGGAGAACGATTTGCAGACTGTACTGTAAGTGAGAGGCCTAGCTACAATGGTGGCTCTGTAATGGTTTGGGCAGGAATTTCTGCGAATGCTCACACAGATCTCCACTTTTTTGACGCAAACATGAACGCAGATGTATACGTGGAAGACGTACTCATACCGTACGTTGTTCCGTATGCGCACTTCATCGGAGAGGACTTTTTGTTTATGCAAGACAATGCTCGACCGCACGTTGCGAGAAAAGTGCTTGATTTCTGCGATGAAGTTGGCATAAATCGACTCGAATGGCCAGCAATGAGTCCAGATTTAAATCCCATTAAACACCTATGGGACAATATTAACAGAAAAGTACGAAATCATATACCTGCTCCTCAGTCATTGCCAGAACTTCGAAGAGTTCTTGAAATAGAGTGGAATGACATTACGCAGACTGAAATTAGAACACTAATAAGAAGTATGCCTCGTCGCATGAATGAGGTAATACGCGCACGAGGAGGTCATACTCATTATTAATATACGCGCGCGCACACACAATTGTACACGCACCACCGGGAGGGTTTGGAGTCGTAAAATATCGTGGATCTAACGAGCCATGAGGTCCTTATCCCAGTGGTGCACGCGCACACACACGCATGCACGCGCACGCACGCACGCACGCACGCGCACGCACACACACATACACACACACGGACGCACGGACGCACGCACGCACACACACACACACACACACACACCGTCGCAAACTCGAACCATTATTTTTCAATTTTGCATGCTCGCGCTTTGTCATCCGCCATTTTCAATAAATTTATTTTGCAACATTGAAATAAATTGATTCTTAAAGTAGAGATTTTTAGCTTCATTTCCATATTTTATAGAACTTTCTATCTTTATTATTTACGAAGTTATCGTCAGTTGAAATTTGATGAATTTTTCCCACATTTTCAGTGTACCGCTTTTTTTTCGGGTGAGTGTATTTTACAATCTTTTAATCTGCAAAAATCTGCAAAAATCTGTATATAGTAACTGAAAGGAATAGATTCGTAAAAATTTATTTCGAGATTCTTCCCAAAAAAGACAGTATATGCGAGTTAATAATGTGATACGATATATGAGAATCATAAACGTCTAAGGATAAATATATTTATGGCCGAACAGAGCTATTGCGACTGTCTTAAGCGCTCCTATGCTAAAATTCATTTGCGCGCTCCAGCGCGAAACTACAAAAAAAGTTATTTCTTTTTCTCGTTGTCACTTAGTTAAATAGAGTTTTGCAAGTGGGCGGCATCGAGCCAAGTAAGGGCGGGTCATCATAGATCGAGTGGCCAATTTTTACATGTTTTTTGAATACTTTAAAAATTATTGACGCTTATTAAAATTTTGCGCCCCTCCAAATTTCGTACCCTACGCTAGAGCACACATTGCGTATTGCCAAATAATTCGGCCCCGTGGCCGAAGCCAATAAGATTGATGCGAATGGACAAATCAAAGTCGAATATTATATGTGTACGTCCTAAGCCGATTACTTCTTATTGTCTCGGTGTTGTTCAGAAAACACAGACGTCCGAAAGTTTAGAATTGGTAAGATGAACATAGTTACATTATAATGCTAATATTTGTTGTATTAAATGTTGATTAAATAAGGTTTTGCTATTAATTTCTGAAGAGAGTTTTTAATATTTTAATGTTAATTGATAAATTTGTATTGCAATCATTGCTAACATGACAACACATTCTGTCGAATCTCTCTTCAGAAGTATTTATACTTTTCTTTCGATCCTCTCGTCGACATCAACTATCGTTCATAAGACACTATTACATATCGTTCCAAATTAAATGAAGTTAAATGATATCATGTCACTTTATGTATTAAAATAAAATTTGACAAATATTTATTATTAATAAGATTAGTACTAAAATTCTTTGCTAGAAGATAAATGTACTGTTTTATTTTGTCACCAATATTAATTATGGATCATATGTTAAGAAATATATATGTTTTATTTTGTCACCAATATTAATTATGGATCATATGTTAAGAAATATATATGTATATAAAACTACTTCACATTTATCCTATTATTAAATAATTAAATTTCATGTGTAAAATTTAATTATTGTAGTGAAAAGTTTTTCTGATTCAGATTACTAATACAAATATTAAACGCCTGTTAGTGACCACACGATTTTGTCAACTAATATACATATGTAATATAAATACTTCATTTTTCTTTTTGCACGCAATTCGGCGCTATGATTTCTTTTTTGCGACGAAATAAAAATTAATCTCTTTTATTATTTTGCATAAATTTAACATATCTACATTTATTTCAAACAATCAAGAAAATATTGCAATAATAATAATTATTAACATAATTATTAACCTTAAGTATAAATTTAAAAATTTTTTTAATTAGAAAGTAATTTTTTTTTTTTTAGAAGAAAAAAACCATATAAAATCTCACAATGAATAATACAAACCAAATATGGACTATAATCTGCACGCTTTTAATTTCTGGTAATGACATGATTGTGTATGTTGTATGTGTGTTTACATCATGCATGAACAAATTATCCGTTAATTATCTTCTTCATGTCGCATACTTTGAATGTGAAACAAAATATCTGCATCTTTGCTCAATTATTTTCTACGTTTCCGTTCAAAACGTCAATTTGTTGACTACTTATATTCCTTACTAAATAATTCACTAATATTGACTTGAAATATTAATAGACTTAATTGGAAAAAAATTTAATAAAGATACACTTTATCAATTTAGCAGCTCATTTCATTAAAACAAGAACGTGATTTTTCCTATCGAGCAAATAAGGTTCCCCAATAGTAAAATTTTATCACTTCCAACATTAATTCAGAAGAAATTTGTGTTACTTACGCACTTCGCTTGTTGGTTATAAATATAATTGATTATTAATTAAATTTGATTATTAATTATTATTGATTATTAATTAAATTTATTTTTTTCAGAAATTATAGTACCATATATGACAAACAGTACAAAAAATAAAACATGCAATGAAAATATTCAAAATTTTAGATTGGACAAAATAATCGAGGAAATGTCATTAAAAGTAGAAAAGTTTTGCATCAGTACGCTACTTTCCATAAACTTTGCTATTTTAGTTGATGTTATTCAACCAATCTGGTACAGGTAAATTCACTTTCTCTTAATATATATACAAATAATTTTACAAGTATCATTTACATACTTCCATAGCAATTATATAAACAAGTCATAAATAATTTGAAATTTTATTTAAAAAAGAATTTAAAGTTTGGCAAAATAATATGAACTTCTTTTTGTATAATTTTGCTGCTAATTAATTTTATTACATTAAAAAACTGAACAATGCTTATCATTGTTATAAAAATAATTAATTTTACAAATAAAAATACAATATGATAAATTTTGTAAAATTTGTAGAAATTATCTCGTAATGCTATATTAAATGCTATATTGTGGAAAAAAAAACTTAATAAAGATACATTTTAACAGTTTAGCAGCTTATTTCATTAAAGTAAGGACATGATTTTTTTTATCAAGAAAAAAAGGTTTTCTCTAACAGTAAAATTTTGTCGCTTCCAACATTAATTCAGAAGAAATTTGTGTTACTGACGCACTTTGTCTATTAGTTACAAATATAACACAAAACTATATTAACCTTTTCAAAGTGTGCACGAACTAACAATAGGTTGTGAATGCCTATTGGCTTTTTCTCTTGATAGCAAAGATAATAGATAGACCTTTTCTGTGCTAATTATTTAAACCATTGCCATATCACAGTATTTTCGATTTAACAAATTATGCACATATGTATGCACATATGCATATAAATAATTTGTTACGTTCCGTTAGAATAAAAATGATTCTAATAATTCTAACATTCTAACAAATCTAAACATACTGTTTTTCCTCAGACGTCTACAGCTGTTTTTCCGCAGACGTCAAGAGCCAGCAAACAGACAACACGAAAACGGACTGCCTCGCGACGCCATATTTGCAGACAGTGTAAGTAAAAAATGCAGTGGAATATACGTGATGGAATACATAAGATAATCAAACAATCATTAACATTTTCGTTATTTTTCAACTTATTAAATTATAAAAAATTAAGTATTATGTAATGCAATCCTTTTTTGTTCAATAGAGTTATTTCCGAGATTTAAAAATCCTGTTTGGAATGGCGCTGAAGTCCGGGACAATTAATCACATTTTATTGTTTATAATTTCACGCAAAATATGGCGCTGCTGCTTATTCGCCGTTAACTGTGTACTATGCGTAAAATGCATCGCTCTAAAAAAAGAGCATCGATATAACCTTTTATTCAAGCTATTTCGTGCAAATTATTATTATAAGTAATTTGCATGGTCTTTATAACATGAGAAAATATTACAAAAATAATAATCTGTATCTAACAGCAACATCTAAAAAACGGCTTAGAATTTGTACAGACAAATCAAAAAGACAACTGTTCCCGCATAAAATAATCTTGATCGCGACACGCTAATGACGTATACAAAATTTAAGATTATCTGTTTTTGGAATATACACCATGTTAAAGACACTACAAAAATTATTTATAGCATAAATAAAAATCTAGTTCGAAGCCCTTTTTAAACTTAAATGCGTAGCAAGCGACTAATGACGAGTAAGTGCCAACGCGATATTTCACGTAAAGCAATAAACGACAAAATACGATCAATTGTCATAGATTACAGCGCAATCCTAAAAAATCTTTATTATTATTTTTTTCAATAAAATGCTATAATTTATATGTATTTTCTAGCAACTTTATTTAAAACCAAATATAAGAATTTCCAATACAAAATCATTTAACGGTTACTAAAAAATAATTAGAATAAAAATATTTCATATTAAAAACCAATATGAACCAACATGAAGCAATGACAATTTTTATAAAATCCCGATTTATTTGGAAAAACACTTATGTTATCTATTAAAAACAATCTGTAAAAATACATCTTTTATACATACAAAAAGTTTGCACGCAGTTACACATAAGAAAATTAAATGAGTTTATGAGAAAAAGCATGCTAAAATGAATATTAATAAATAAGTCAATTGTTTGCAGTATTTTGGAAAACAATAGCTTGATATAATACTTCTTTAAACGCCAACAACGTTCACTGTGAAATAACAATTGGTGCACCAAACAGGGTACAAATATATCATTACATTTATTTCAAAAGTAGCTATGAAATAATAAACATAAACATAAAGCATGTACTTTAAAAAAAAAAGTTGAACCTCGAATCTCCGAAATAACTATACGGACTTAAAAATCGATTGCGTAAAACGTTAAATAAGTTTTAATCGTTCATACATTTGTTGAAAATATTATTTTCTAACTTTCATAGTGTTCAAGATATTGAAGATGCTAATAATTATTGACTTATCGTATATTTTATAGAACCAGTTAATCATAGAGTTAATAAGCACAGTATTTTAGTACATAAATGTGCGCATAAAGAATTTATTATATCATCAAGACAGTGTCTAAATTTCTAAACAAAAAATATTGTCTTCGGAAATTATGATTAATTTACTTTTTACAGGAGGAAAGTGAGAATGACGACGGCTATTTAAGTTACGTGAATACATGAATAATTCTACGACTTTCTATTAATGTTCTTTAAAATAAGTAATCTCATTTATTTGTGGCATTCCTAAAATGAATGAAAAACTATATTCAATTTGACTGAGAACTTCTATTAATCCAGATAGTGCATTTATTGCAATATATTTAGCCTCATATTATGTGTCAAACAATATATTTTAACAAATTTGCGACGAAATGCAGATAAGAAAAATTGCATGAATCCTGACATCCATTACTCCACATCGTCAATATGACAGCAGGATAAAATTTTTATATCTCTCCATTATTAGTATTATTAAATACTAGATTACTTGTTCAGTGTGACAATTTTAGCTGCTAACATGGCCATAGCTTTTGAATATTCCGAGAGATATAAAGTTAAAAAATTTACATTTTTTATTAATATACTTAAGTTTTAATTTTTATTTTTAATGTAATTTCATCAATTAAAATTAATTTAATAATTTTATTAATTCTAATTATTATCACATGTGTTATAAAATGATGAACTTAATTATGCTTTTTAATGTAAAGCAGTAATTTTTAATATAAAATTTTCGTCATGTAGTACTGAATAAAAAAAGTTGAGTAACTTTCTGATAATTCAATTTTCAAATAATTTCTAACTAATTCAAAAATTTATGTTAACTCTAGTAAAAACTATGTTAAGTCCAATTTGCAAACTAAATATACCAGCGCTCGGAATTAGTTGCACATTTCGGGCCAATTCCCGAGACGACGCCTCCTGTTCCTCCACTACCGCTCGACCGCTAGCGGTCGAGCCGCCGATAGCTCTGGCGCAGGAGCGTTTTATATAAGAAATAGGCTGGGTTGTTGAGGCACCTCTCAGAAAATAGTAATATTTTCTTTGCTACATAAATAATGTTTATTTTCATTAATAAAGACATTAATATTAATTAATATTAATAATTAATAAAGACATTAATCTTGGTGGCCACTCGATGGCTCCTCTTCTACCGATCCATCTCTGTGGGAATCGATTGTTTAACCACTGTCGAACTGGTAACACGTAATGCGGGGGAGCACCATCTTGTTGGAAGTACAAAAGTTCCTCATTTAACAACAAATTGCCATCGTCATCGTTTTGGTTTTCAAGACTATCAGTTATAAGTGGATCAATAACGTTGTCTAATAAATTTAAATAAAGATTGCCATTCATATTCTCTTGGAAAAACAGAGGTCCTATTACAGCATTTCCTAGAATGCCTGCCCAGACATTTATTTTTTCTGGCCACTGAGTATTTGTTTCTCTAATAAGATGTGGATTTTCGTCATTCCAATAATGACAATTATGACGATTTACAATACCATTTAAAAAAAAGTGCATTCGTCACTAAAACAAATGTTTTTAATCAGATTGGGAGTGGCGTTGATCATAGCCGTGATTTCTTCGCAAAACTCAATCCGCCTATTAAAGTCTTCCTCCAATAATTTTTGATGCAACTGCATTTTATAGGGATGAAATTTGTTTAATTTCACTATTTTGTGTACAGATCCCACTGATACACCAGTTGTTACTGAAACTTGTCGGATTGAACTAGTAGGATTCATAGTAAACTGTCCCATAATTTCAATTTGATCAGCTTCATTTATAAATCTTGGCTGGTTCCTTTTCAAATTTGTCACAGATCCTGTTGCTTTAAACTTTTTAACGAGTTGTAATACATACGTATGAGAAACATATTTATCATATCTCTCATTAAATGTAGCAGCAGTTCTACGAGCACACTGATCTTTTTCTCCATAAATAAATATAATTTTAACTCGTTCTTCTAAAGAATACACCATTTTATAAAGTTTAATTATGATATTCCTTCAGATAATCTCTGGTACAAGTCTCACATTTGACTGAATAGTATACTGTTCTATTGAAAGACAGAAAGGAACTGATTTAACACAACATAAACGATCTGATCAACTTTGTTTTCGAAAGATACGTATAAATATCAACGATTTGCGTCAAAGAATTGGAATGTAGAGCTCTACATTCCAATGCAGGAATGTAGAGCTATTCCAACAGATACCTTCCAAAATGTTCGTTCAGAATTTGAGAATCGTCTTTATTATTGTTTAGCAAACAACGGAGAACATTTTGAACATTTGTTATAATAAATGACAAAATTTTATGCAGTAACTAAGTCTTGCTGTTTTCTTAAATATCTCCTAAAGTAGTGATCAAATAAAAAAATGTTTCCTATAGAAGTTACTTGTTTTTTTGTGTAGAATAAAATTCTGCAATAAAAAATATAGGTTTCCATTTAAAAAAACAAATTTGACCTTCAAATTACGTTGTGAAAACGCCTTCCAAATAAAAAATTAATAATGCCGTTCTCTTTCCCCCTCGAAATCATGGAAAACGTGTTTTAGCTTTTTTTTGTATCTTTCATACTTTTCGAGATAATCAGCTGGAAAGTTTTCAAATGAACACTCTGTATATAAAGCTATTTCACACTTATCCTGTTATCAAATAATTAAATACAATGTTTAAAATTTAACATGAAAAGTGTTACTATTACAAATAACTGATTAAAACATTTAACGTATTTTAGTGGCCTTACGATTTTCTGCGTCAACTAATATATATATTATAAATACTTTTTTTTCCTTTTGCACGCAAGTTAGCGCTATATTGATTTCTTATCTACAATAAAACAAAAATTAATCTCTTTTATTATTTTGTATAAATTTAACATATCTACATCATTGATTTCAAACAAGAAAGTATTGCAATAATGGTAACTTTAAGTACAAATAAAAAAAATTTAGAATATAGTAACCTTAATTTTTTTATTTTTTAGGAGAAAAAGTATATAAATCATAAAATCTAACAATGGATACTATAATTCAAATATTATTGAGTATCATCAGTATGCTTATAGCTTCTGGTAATGAGATAATTGTGTGTGTTGTATGTGTGCTTACATTATACGTAAACAAATTATCCGTTGATTATTTTCTTCATGTCACATATTTTGAATATAAAACATGATATATATTTCTACGTTCAATTATTTTCTGCGTTTTCATTCAAAACGTCAATTTGTTAATTACTTATATTTCTTTCTAAATGATTCACTAATCTGACTTTAAACATTAATAGACTTAATTTTAAAAAAAACTTAATAAAAGATACGTTTTAACAGTTTAACAGCTTATTTTATTAAAATAATGTGACTTTTTTTCTATCAAGCAAAAAAAGGTTCTGCCTGATAGTAAAATTTGTTCACTTCCTATACTAGTTTCGAAAAAAATGTGTATAATTAACGCACTTCGTCTATTAGTTATAATTATAATTGATTATTAAATATTATTAATTAATAATTAAATTTATTTATTCAGCAATAATAATGCCATATATGTCAGTACAGTATATTGGAATACAAGATGAAAATGGTACTACTATATGGAACGGAATATTATCAAAATTCTCAGAAGGAAAAATCTTTACGATTATACGATTTTACGTAATCATTATTTTCTTAATTTTTGTTATTCATGTAATTCGGTTCAAGTAAGTTCACTTTTTTTTAATACATATACAAATAATTATACAAATATCATTTACTTCCGTAACAATTATATAAACAAGTCACAAATAATTTGAAATTTCCTAAAAAAAGAGAATTTTAATTTTCGCAAAATAATATTAACTTCTTTTTGTGTAATTTTGCTGCTAACTAATTTCATTGCATTAAAAAACTGTATAATGTTTATCACTGTTATGAAAACAAATAATTTTGCAAATCAAAATACAACATAACAATTTTAGTAAAATTTGTAGAAATTATCTCGGTTATGTTCACAAACTTACATTAATCTTTTTAAAGACCACAAATTAATATTAGGTTGCAAATGGCTATTGGCTTTTTCTCTCGATAGAAAAGGTTTACAGATAGTCCTTTCTATACTAATTATTTAAACCATTGATATATCATAGTGTTTTCGATTTAACATATTATGCACATACGTATATGCATTATATGCAGTATATGCATTTATTAATTTATTACGCGCAATAAAAATGAGAGTAATTTGTAATTATAAACATAGAGCTGTTTTTTCTCAGAAGATGCCAAGAGCCAGTAAACAGGCAACACGAAAACGGACTGCCTCACGGCGCCATATTTGCGGACAATGTAAGTAAAATATGCAGTGGAATATACATGGTAAAATACATAGAATAATCCAATAATCATTAACATTCTCGTTATTTTTCAATCTATTGTATTATAAAAAATAATGTTGTGCCCTTGGTGATAGGGCACGGGTTCGGGATCTGCCGAGGAGTTAGGCCGGGAATCCGGGAATAATCCTTTTTTGTTCTTCTTAATAAAAAAACAATCTCCCATATATTTATTGGTTTCTTGATTTAGTACAAGTTCCCTTACTTCTATGTAATCTAGGTTCCGTCAGGAATCCTTGCCTTAGTGTAGTATCACGGAGCCCCAAGTTATTCTTATTCGCTTTTAGCGAATTGTTATAATTCGCGTTCTTCTAGATTTGTGGTCCCAACGGACATACGTCCGTTTCTTGTGAATGATAGTTTTAGACCCGCCGTCGTGATCTCGCGACGGCGATTTTATATACGTGAAACTGCACTTGATTGCAGTTTTAACGATCTAACTTGCTGACGAAATTCGATCGTTCGTCAGCATTGTCGCGTAAAAAGTGAATTAGGTTTTAATTTTCGCTGCGCGATTTATCCGGTGTCTCGCATGAGCCGGAAACTGAATATTAGATATCTTAATCTGATATGCAATAGATATTTTCTTATATTTTATTAATATATATATATTTTATTATTAATAATTGGTTGTGGTTCTTTGGACCCACAACATCCTCCCCCCGTTGAGAAAAGAAAACGAGGAGATACGAGTTTTCGTAACCTTGAGGCTCCATTTATTTATTCTAAAATGGACTTCGTTCTTTCCATAGTTTTATTCCTAATATAATGGCAAGTATTATGGCAATTACAACAGCTATGCTACTTGTTGTCATAGGATAGACAAATGCTTGTTCTGCGAATGGATTTTTTAGATTGTCGTTAACATCTTTATTTATTTCCTCAAGTTTATTACTGAGGTCCATTAATTCTTTCGGATCTTGTATAATTTTTTTAAATTTTAGTCCTTGCAATAGACTTTTCTTATTTTGTGTATTCTGATCTTTGCTAAATGTTAAATTAAAATTTGGTAAATAAGTTTGTATATTCGCGATTTGCTCAACGTTTTTTGTTTTTATTGTCATATCTGTTGCAATTACCTTACAGTTTTCTTTTAACGTTATTTTTCCTGTTCGCTTAATTACTACAACAGTTTCTTTATTATTTTTACATTGTATATATATTTGTTGTTCCTTAAGTGTAGAGTACAACCATGTATTTGGTGTTTTTAATGCTATCCATAAAGTTTGATTACTCTTAATATAACGCTTATCGCAATTATCCGCATTTTTTGTTATATGTGAGTACGTTTGTATTTCGCAAAGAGAATTTGTGTTTACAATATAAATAGGACTATAAGGTTCGCATAAATATGTATTGTGTACATTGATACATTTATTTAAGTTTTCTTTTGTTATAGTCATGTATGTCGGTCCGTCTGTACTTATCGCGATTATATGTTGATTTACTTCAGTGAAAACGAAAATATTGTCATGGTCATGTATAGGTAAAGGAATTATTTTTATTATTTTGTATTTAGGAAATGTTATCAAAGGGAATTGTAGTATAGTATAAATATTTGTATTGTCATAGTATGCGCTTGTGGTAATTAATTTTTTGATGGTATTCCATTCTTCTATTTTGAGTCCAAAGGGAAATTGTGTTCCTTGAGGCAAATGAGGCGTCGCTTCTTTTAATTCAGAAATTATTTTTTCTATTGGTGTTATTTTTGGATTTAATATTCCGTTTTGTATTTGTGTCAGAAAATCCATAATATCTTGAATGTCTCGCTCTCTCTCTCTGTAGATCAGTTAGAATTGCATTTATTATTAGAAAGTGTTCTAATATATCTTCTCGTTTAATTTCATCTGAGATTCGATTGTAAATATTTTTTGTAGCGTTTTTTAATAATTCGTTATTATGTTCTAGTGTATCTTCTAGCTTATTTATGTGTGTAAGCGTTGTGTTTAATATTTTTATTTGCGTTTTTGCGGCGTGTTGTGTTATTTGTTCGTTATTTTTTATCAAGTGTAATTGTTCATTAATATTTTTCTCGTCATCTGCGTCCATGGTTCCAAATAGAGTTTTAGCGATACTACCTATCCCGTTTATTAATCCGCGTCGTTTGTCGGAAGGTTTTTTATAAATGGTATTTATTTGTTTTATCGATTCCGTCAATTGATTAATGTTCTTTTCGATTATTAACTTCATGTTTCGGCATGGTTGTTTAGTGGATTTATTATTAATTTCATTACAAATTTCATCCGTATCTTGTATTTTTTCCTTAATACGTTTAAATCTTATATTTATTGCCGTAATATCTAATTTTATTACTAGTTTCCATTTTGTTTCGATGAGATTTAGTTCTCCTATTTGTTCATAATATAGCCCTGGTTCTTGTGAGAAGTACTCTATCTTGACTGGGGATATTGTTTCAGTTCTCACCTTGATTAGTTTATCCTCTAGTACAGCGTACCTGGAAGTTTTATGCTACGTGTTATATTATATCAATAGTGTAGGGTGTTACGATAATTTTTTATATGTGCGTGTTCTGCATTTTGTCCTTTGAAAGGGTCTTATGGTTTGTGCGAGTGCTACTGTGCATCAGTTTTCGTTCGGCGTCTGATGATGGAACCTTCTTTTGAGAATTTATCCGTTATTGTGCGGTATACCACCGGTGAACGAGTGGTTATACGGAGGCGTTTTTCTACTGCAGAGTTATTGGAGGAAGTAACTCCTGTGTTTATCAGGAGTTCTGCAGAACGATCAGTTATTCGTGGACAAAGGGCGATCTTGTGTGATGAGCTTTTGGCGGGATTACGCCGGGCCGTCTTGTTACAATTTAGGCGACCTGATGGTCGTCGTCGTCGTCGTCGTATGAGATATTCGGAGTGGCGTCGTATGATGCTTTTGATCGCAGAAGTGACTTGTGCCCTTAACAGGGTGAGTTGGCTCACGGCAGAGGACAGTGAGAACGAGGAATATCCCGATTCTCCATAATGCGGTAAGTGTGATTTAGTTTTCGATAAAATGCTTAATGCGGTTTGCATGCACCAGCATTGTTTTTCGCCCTTTTTTTATGATGTAGTTAACGCTTGATTTTTTCTCAATTACTATGTGAGGTCCTGTCCATAACGCGTCAAGTTTTTTCGAGCGTCCTCGTCTTAGTGTTTCGTCGTATAATAATACCTTGTCGCCTGCTCTAAACGTGCTTATATTAGCCTTTTTGTCGTAGCATTCTTTTGACTTTGCTTTCTCCTCTTGCATGTTCGCTTTCGCTACCTGGTGTGCTGTACGCAATCTTTCTTTGAATTCGGATATGTAGTCATCATACGTATACGTTAATTTCGGAGGACATGTCAGGGCCGTAGGGAGCGTAACCTGGTGTCCGTACAACAGTTCAAATGGCGTATAACCTGTCGCTGTATGTGGTGTAGTATTGTATGTAAACATCGCGTAGGGCAGCCATTCGTCCCAATCGGTCTGATCTCCGTTTATGTAGTGTCGCAAGTACTCTGCTAGTGTCCTGTGCGATCTTTCGAGCGCGCCGTTACTTTCCGGGTGGTACGCGCTTGTACGAATCTTCTCAATTTTTAACAGTTTGCAAGTGCTCTTAAACACTTCGCTCATAAAATTTGTTCCCTGGTCGGTGAGAATTTTATCAGGCACTCCGTATTCCAAAATTATTTTTGTAACGAATGCCTTCGCTACTGTACCAGCTTCCTGATTTTCGATGGGCATTGCCTTGCTCAATTTCGTGAAATGATCTTGGAATGTTAGTACGTATTTGTTTCCGGTTAGAGTTACGGTTAACGGTCCTACTATATCTAGTGCGCATTTTTCGAATGGCCTATCCGGAGTATCGGTAATAATCATTGGCGTTTTACTTCGTCGTTTTAATTTATTCTTTTGGCAATGCTCGCATTTGGCGATGTATTGTTTTACGTCTTTTGTTAACCCTTTCCAGTTGTGAGTTAAACGGATTCGATTTATGGTGCGTTGCACGCCTTGATGCCCGCCTATCGGTGCATCATGATACTCATATAATATTTGCTGTTTTTCTTCCTCCGTGTACCTTTTTATCTCTTTTTCGCTATCTCTTTCTTCTTCCTCTTCGTCACTCTCTTTCTCCTTGTCGATTATATGTATAGCGTGAACGACGTTGCGACTTAGTGCGTCAGCATTTGTATTGTATTTTCCGGCTTTGTGTACGATTTCATAGTCGTACTCTTCCAATTTCAGTCTCCATCTAATTAGACGAGATCCTGGATCGGTCACGTTAAACAACCAAATTAGCGGTTTATGGTCGGTGACAATTTTAAATTTGGTCCCGTATAGGTACGGTCGAAAATGTTTGACCGCCCACACAATCGCGAGTAATTCTTTTTCCGTCGTGTTATAATTTTGTTCTGCACGAGAAAGAATTCTGCTAGCATAAGCTATTGGTCGGTCTTGTCCTATCATTCCTTGTGACAAGATACCTCCTATCGCGAAATCCGATGCGTCGGTAGTTAGTATAAATTCATCGTTGAAATTTGGGTACTGCAAGACGGGGGCGGTAATTAGTTTCTCTTTTAGATTGTCAAAAGCTTTTTGCTGCTCTTGTGTCCACTCGAATTTTACTCCCTTTTTAACTAATTTTGTGAGTGGTTTGACTATTTTCGAAAAATTTTCGATAAACCGTCTATAATAGCCCGCCAGTCCTATGAATGATTGCACATTCTTGACTCGTTTTGGCGTAGGGAAATTCTTTACTGCCTGGATTTTTCCAGGGTCAGGCATAATTCCATGTTCGGTAATTATGTGTCCTAAATATGCCACTTCTTTTCTAAGAAATTCACACTTGTCCGGCTGTAATTTCAGATTATTGTCGCGTATTTTTTGTAATACTTCTAATAGTCGCCGGTTGTGGTCTTCTAAACTAGCGCCGTATATCACGATGTCGTCTAAATAGACCAGACACCGTATTCCTTGTATGCCCGCCAGAATAGTATTCATTAATCTTTGAAACGTTGCCGGGGCATTCTTTAGTCCGAACGGCATCCGATTAAATTCATAATGCCCGTAGGGCGTTGAAAAAGCCGTTTTTTGCTTATCTCTGTCTGCCATGGGTATTTGATGATAGCCCGATGCCAGATCTAACGTTGTAAAATATTTCGAATTCCCTAGTTGGTCCAAAATATCTGTTATATTTGGCAGTGGAAAAGAGTCTCCGACTGTTAGGTCGTTTAATTTTCGGAAATCGACCACGACTCTCATTTTAGGTTTTCCCGAAGCGTCTGTTTTCTTCGGTACCACCAAAAGTGGTGCGTTCCATTGGCTTGAGCTTGGACGTACGATATCGTTTCTTAACATTTCCTGTACCTGTCTATTTACTTCGGCCTTATGCTTCTCCGGTAATCTATACGGTCGCGTATTCGCGGGTGCCGTACCGGCTTGAGTTACGATCTCGTGTTGCAGTGCCTCGGTGCAGGTCAGGGGTTCTCCGTCCAAATGGAATACATCATCGAAATCTTCGCAGATTTTAAGTAGAGTTTTTCGCTCTTCGTTATTTAAGTGATCGAGACGAAGCGCCTCTTTAATTCGTTGCATGCGTGACAAGGGAATTTCCTTCGGTATATACGTCTGAGCTATTAATATCTCGGCATTTTCTTCTGTCTTTACTTCTTCAATTTCTACTACTGGAGCTTGCATTTCTATTTTAGTTTCGGTAGTATTTATTATGCTAATCGGGCAACTATTATTTTTTGGCTCGACTAGGCAATTTCCGATAAATATTCCTGGTCTAGTTTCCACTGCTTGGATTATTCCTGCTGTGTTTTCTTTAGTTATGGCTGTTATAATAGTTTCGCTTCTAGCTTCTAAAGTAAACTTTTTGCATGGGAAAAGCGTAAATAAATTTTTATCGATGCGTAGTTTTTTGGTAGTATAGTCCCAAGATGCTTGATATTTTTGTAGGAAGTCGGCTCCGAGGATTCCGTCATATTCGATAGGAAAGTCGTCTTTTATCACGTTTAATTCATGTTTAACATTTCTTGTTTTTAACGGAATAGTTGCTTGCATTACGCCTATAGTATCCGCTTTGTGCCCTGTTGCGCCAATGATTGTTATCTTTTTATCGTATATTATGGTTTCATCTTTCAATTTATTCAATTTTATTAGACTCATGGTAGCTCCTGTGTCGATCAACATATTTATTTTATCGTCAATCACTTCATTCATGGGTAGTGAAATCAGATCGAGCTCAGTGTGTGCATGATTTATCTCATCAGCTGTTAGTACCTTATGCTCTCGTACTGTCTTAGCTGTTGCTTTAATTGTTTTCCTTTCTGCATCGTCGTCCTCAGTCTTGCGACGCTTATTAGTTTCATTTATGGTATTTCGCGTGTTTGATTCTTCATTTATTTTCTTATTTTTAGTATATTCCGGTTTTCCGTTTAATATCCAACATTCGGTACGGTTATGTCCGGATTTCTTGCAATAATTACAATGTTTATCCAGCGTATTAAATCTTGATCCGCTCGGTTTAGGCAAAGTGAATTGATTACCGTAGCGGCTCGTTCGGCAATCGCGACCGTAATGTCCTTGCTTGCCGCATTTATGGCATTGAATTGCCTTAGGATTATTAAAACTTTTATTCGCGTTGTACGCGGAATCACGTGGTCTCTTTAATTTTTCCTCTGCTTTGGCCCCTTCGATGGCTTCTTGCAGGGTTGCATATCGTTGCGCGCGTATTATCATTCGTATATCCTCGCGCAGTCCATACACAAAGTTTTGTAGCGCTAGCTGTTTAACTGTATCTAATATAGTGCGTTTATCTTGCGGTGTCTTTCCTGGACTGTCTGTTAGAGATTCGTATAGCTGCATCGCTAAATGGTCTGCTCGTGCCCCATATTCTACTGCACTTTCTCCGGGTCGTTGTTTCAAATGATTAAATTCAATTTGAATCGATGCAGGATTTTTCTTAGGGTAGTAAAAGCTTTCCAGTTCGTTTTTTAACTGTTCAAACGATCTGATATCTTTGATCTCAAAATTTAT
This sequence comes from Linepithema humile, assembly GCF_040581485.1. Taxonomy (NCBI): domain Eukaryota; kingdom Metazoa; phylum Arthropoda; class Insecta; order Hymenoptera; family Formicidae; genus Linepithema; species Linepithema humile. The sequence continues at coordinate 20,236,818 of NC_090128.1, read as the reverse complement.
TAATGCTCTGCCTTGCAATTTAGTCGACATTATGACGTCGAGTAGCTCGTCTGCGAACTCGGGCTTTACATACTTCATTGCACATGTACAAGCGCTTAGAAATGATTTTAAGTTCGTTCGTGACGTACCGTCAAAAATAGGTATTAAATTTATCGCGTTTTTTGATGTCATGTAGCGTTGTGCGTCAGTGGATTGTCTGTTTCGTATGTCTTCAGTAGTTCGACCGTATGAAATGTCGGTTTCGCGTTCTTGTCGTGGATTTCGTTCGTGATGATGCGCATGAAGATACTCAAATAATGTCGCGATCTGTTCGCGCATTTCGTGCATTGTTTCTTCTAGTGCTGAAATCTGATTTTTATTTTTTGGGCGTGTTCCCGTTCGAAGTCCGCTGGCTTCGTTTTCTCTTGTATTTTGCTCCATTAATGCGGATATTTCGTTTTCTATTTCGATGTCTGCCTCACTCTTCCTTCTTTGAGACATTTTTTCGTTTCTTCTTTCACGGATTTTGTTCGGATCAAATATGCTACTATCGTATGATGTTAGCTCAAACTCGCTGTAATCTGACACGCGGCTTGGTGTTTTACTAATGTAAGGTCTAGTCTTTTTAGTTTTTACTTCTATCACGGTATCGTTAAGAGCGGGAATTAAACTTGAATCGATATCTTCGAAAGTGTAATCTCGTTTATTTCTATGTTTGCATCCAATTCGTCGTCGGTATCACCGTCCGCGGCGTACGTTATCGCTTATGTCGCGAGTCGCGTCTTCAATAACGCGTATCGGGTTTAACGCTGTGCGGATTGCGTGTCGCGCTTGGTTGCTTAATAGCCACGACCTATTTCGTATGGGACCGGGGTCGCTTTCGCTTTTGTACATTCACGCGTTTTTATATTTTATATAATGGTTCGGACTTACAGTAGTAGTAGTATGATCGCTCGCATGTTGCCTCGTCCTTAGCTGCGGTTCGCTGTCCGGCTGTAGATCGTAGGCTGTAGGTGTAGGTCGCTCGGCTGCTTTCTGCGGCTGGCTCCTATTTCGCTGACTCCGCTCGGCACTGCTTGGCTCTGGATAGTCTGCTGCTGCGCTGCTACTCTGCTTACCGTTGCGTTGGTCGGGGTCTTCTCGTTTCAATAATCTCCGTATTGAAACTTGTCCGCCGACTATTTTGCACTTAATTTTCGGCTGCTTACTGCTGCGTTGGTCGGGGTCTTCTCGTTTCAATAATCTCCGTATTGAAACTTGTCCGCCGACTAATTTTCACTCACTTAAAATTTTTTCTTTTTGTTTCAGGCTCTGGACTTTCCGGGTTCCTGGTCCCGAAGGAGAGGCAGATCCCACCGCTGCCACCAGATATTTTGTTGTGCCCTTGGTGATAGGGCACGGGTTCGGGATCTGCCGAGGAGTTAGGCCGGGAATCCGGGAATAATCCTTTTTTGTTCTTCTTAATAAAAAAACAATCTCCCATATATTTATTGGTTTCTTGATTTAGTACAAGTTCCCTTACTTCTATGTAATCTAGGTTCCGTCAGGAATCCTTGCCTTAGTGTAGTATCACGGAGCCCCAAGTTATTCTTATTCGCTTTTAGCGAATTGTTATAATTCGCGTTCTTCTAGATTTGTGGTCCCAACGGACATACGTCCGTTTCTTGTGAATGATAGTTTTAGACCCGCCGTCGTGATCTCGCGACGGCGATTTTATATACGTGAAACTGCACTTGATTGCAGTTTTAACGATCTAACTTGCTGACGAAATTCGATCGTTCGTCAGCATTGTCGCGTAAAAAGTGAATTAGGTTTTAATTTTCGCTGCGCGATTTATCCGGTGTCTCGCATGAGCCGGAAACTGAATATTAGATATCTTAATCTGATATGCAATAGATATTTTCTTATATTTTATTAATATATATATATTTTATTATTAATAATTGGTTGTGGTTCTTTGGACCCACAACAATAAACTATTATATAATGCAATCCATTTTTCTTGTTCAATAGAGTTATTTTCGAGATTTAAAAATCATGTTCGGAATGACACTGAAATCCGGGACAATTAATGACATTTTATGGTTTAGAGCTGCACGTGAAATATTACGCTGCTGCTTATTCGCCGTTAACTCTGTGCTATGCGTAAAACGCATCGCTCTAAAAAAGAGCATCGATATAACCTTTTATTGAAGCTATTTTGTGCAAATTATTATTATAAGTAATTTTCATGGTCTTTATAACATGAAAAAATATTACAAAAATAGTAATCTGTATCTAACAGCAATATCTAGAAAACGGCTTAAAATTTGTACGGATAAATCAAAAAGACAACTCCTGTAAAAGACTACTCCTGTATGAAATAACCTTGATTGCGATACAGTAACGATGTGTACGAAATTTAAAATTGGTCTAGTTCGAAGCCCTTTTGAGACCCGGATGCGTAGCACGCGATTGATGGCGAGTAAGCGCCAATAAACGATGAAATGCGATTAATTGTCACGAATTGCAGGGCAATCCCAAAGTCATCTTCATTATATCTTTTTTCAATAAATTGCTGTTATTTACATGTATTTTCTAGCGGCTATTTAAAACCAAATATAATTACTTCTAATACAAAATTGTTTAAGGGTTACTCAAAAATAATTAGAATAAAAATATTTTATATTAAAAACCGACATGAACCAACATAAAGCAATGGCAATTTTTATAAAATCCCGATTTATTTGAAAAGACACTTATGTTATCTATTAAAAATAATCAGTAAAAATACATCTCTTATACATACAAAAAATTTGCATAACACATAAAAAAATTAAATTAGTTTATGAGAGAAAAACATGCTATAATTTGTTTGCAATGTTTTTGAAAACAATAACTTGATATGATACTCTTTTAAATGCCAATAACATTCACTGTGAAATAACAATTGGTGCACCAAACTGGGTGCAAATACATTATTACATTAATTTCAAAAGTCACTATAAAATAATAAACATAAACATAAAGCATTAAGAAAAGAAAGATGAACCTCGAATCTGCGAAATAACTACACGGACTTAAAAATCGATTGCGTAAAATGTTAAATAAGTTTTAGTCGTCTATATTACATTAAATGAATTATTTTACAGCTTTCATAATGTCCAAGACATTGAAGATGTTAATAATTATATTTATCGTATATTTTATAGAACAAGTTAATTATATATATAGAATAAATAAGCACGGTATTTTAATACATACATGTGCGCATAAAAAGCTTTATATCATCAAGGCATCATCTAAATTTCGAAACAGAATAGTATCGTTTTTGGAAATTAATTTACTTTTTGCAGGAGGGAAATGATAATGACCAAGATGTAATAATGCATGAATAATTCTGTGACTTTTTATTAATGTTACTTTAAAACAAATAATTTCATTTATTCATGACACTCCTAAAATGAATGGAAAGCTATATTCAATTTGACTGAGAACGTATATCAATCCAGACAGTGCATTTATTGTAATATATTTTGCCCCAATTTATGTGTAAAACAATATATTTTGATAAATTTGCGTCGTGATGCAGATAAGAAAAGCAGCATGAATCTAACATCGATTACTCAACATCGTCATAATAACAGTAGGATAAAATTTTTATATCTCTCTATTATTAGTATTATTAAATACTAGATTATTTGTTCAGTGTGACAATTTTAGCTGCTGATATGGCCACAGCTTTTGTAGATTCCGAGAAATATAAAGTTAAAATTTTTATTTGTTGTTAATATACTAGAGTTTTAATTCTTATTTTGATTATAATTTTATTAATTGAAATTAATTTAATAATTTTATTAATTCTGATTATCATATGTGTTATAAAAAATGACAAACTTAATTCAGCTTTGTAATGTAAAACAGTTTTGACATGACAAAATATTAATTTTGGCATTATTTTCTGATTACAAAGGTTTCCAAAATATTGTATCTAGTAATTAATAATACTATAGTTAGAAAAAATTTCTTACAATACTGAATAAAAAATGTTGAGTAATTTCCTAATAATCTAATTTTAAAATACTTTCTAACTGATTTAAAAATTTATTCTCAAATTAAAAAATAATTAAAAACAATATTAACTCCAATTTACAAAATAAATATATAAATGTTACTTCTTTTTTTAACAATAAATAGCTTTTTTATTTTTATAACTATGTCTTATAATAATGTAAATAATTTTTACACAAAAATTTGAATCAATTTAAAAGTCTTATAATTAGATGCATGCAAACATTATTATTAAAATTGTAAGTAACATCTATATAAATAAAAGAAAGATTTAGTAATAAATACTTTTATTAAATAAATGAACTTAAATACTTCTAATACAAATAAATTTGATTTTGTATTAAACAGATTTATTAAATTAAAAGTTACAATTTGCTTTCTAAGATAAAAAATTGGAGTTATCTTTGTGCAAAAAATTTCGAACAAAACTTAAAAAAATAGAAATTTACAAATATATGTAAAAAAATGTAATGCATAAAAAATAAAATTATGTATGACATATATATATATATATATATATATATATATATATAATTATACATACATATATGTATGTATTATTATAAGTTTATATTTAGCGATATTTTGATCTTAATGGCAGCAATTATTAATGTAATATGTATTTTTTATTGCAACCTACGTTTAAAATGTAGTTTGATATTTTAGCAACTATTGTGTATATGTGGGGCGCACTGTATAATAAAAGTTTTTATTTTAATTTAAACCCACTGACTATTTTATTTAAATTCAATAGTTTATTATTATTATTATTATTACATAGTTTAAAAGTTATGTCGGTCACGCTCTTATTGAAAAGACTGTATATCGTGTTTACTCTCATCGTTTACCCTCCTTTCCTTCCTTTTTCCTTCTTATTCTCTCTGCCTCCATTGTCTTCGTCGGTAGCAGGTGAACTGCGGTTTTTCATTCCGAAGAAGAAACGCGCGGTCGATGCACCTGCGCGATCGCGGATCGGTCAGTGTGATATTTATCTCGAATCATTCTCATTCGTATTTTAACAAATACATATATAGTAAATATAAATAGCGTTAAACCTTTAGCGACTCTCATACGTATTCATATTATAGGAATATTTTTTTATAATAATATATATATTTTTTGTAAAAAATAATATATATGAAAATAATTCATAAAAATTTTAGCAAAACTTTATAATAAATTGATTATTGTATTATTACTTATAATATCAAAAAATGTTTTATAGTATTACTGTAATATTATATATAAAAAAAGAAAATGTATTTAGTATTTATCACATCTTCTCTCGAGATTATCTTAGATCACAAAAGGTTAACCCTTCCTCGTTATGCTTACGAACATAATTGAACTATGATCATGATGATAATATGACAGCTCGCAAGCAATGCCTGACAGATGTGCGCTGTCATGAAGATTCAATCGATAGTATCTCTTAAATTAACCCCTAATCAATGAGAAATACGATTTTCCATACTTGATCAATTAGAAGAATAACTTATCACCATCTCTTATCAAAGGTTTACGAATTTTTTAAAGATTAATTAACAAAGATTCCTTAACAAGCATCATGCAAACGTATATTTTATTATTAAACACTTCCTTGTTTCACTTGTAATATCTTTCAATAGTATCTAGCATTAGAATGCTTTCGTTTTTAATTTAACAAAAAAAAAAAAAAAAACAATTATTATATGCAGTTTTATTATCTGCACATATTTATGCATAATTTTTTTCACAAGAATATTTAATGTACAAATAAATGTACATAAATTTCTTATTTGCTCAATACTTTACTCCCACTAGAAACAATTTTTGTAACATATCTACATCCTAATTTTAGGACCAACAGAATACCGCTACTGATACATCTAACAGATTATCATTAGGATGGAGATCTCTTAATTCCGAATATTTTTCTGAATATGTTCTTGTAGTTTATGCAAAGTTCCCCCCAAAAAAGGTACATCCTCGAACACTCGTAAATATATTCAGCGGCATGTTTTACGAAATACGACGCACACCACGCCAACTTAAAGAAAACAGCATCGTGTTATGCGTCTTCTTCTTTGCAGGCTAATCTGTGGCAACACGGGTTCATACGTATTCGAGATATCGCGCGTGAGAATCTGTTGTAATATCTAAACGCACGCATAGTACGATACGCACATAAGCGAGTCTCCCGCGGCTAGATATACGCAAATATTCATAAATTATGAAATAAGTCCCTATTAGAATTCTATTAAATTTCATTGTTGTATTTATTTCAAAATGAATCCCATTATTCAATTAATTCAAACTCAAAAACTGCCTCAATTAAAATAAGTTTAGTAACATAATGTAGTTGAAATTTTATGCATTATAAAATCAAACTTAATATACTCTGAAGTGAATTCACAATCTTTTAATATCATTTTTTTTTAACTATTATTGTTTTCACAATGTTAATGTTGTTATAAATTTACACTTGTCGCTTTCTTTTTTTGAGAATCTAATCTTTGAATATATCATTCTGACAATTGCTAAGCGCTCCGGATCTATCAGTTAGATACCGTTTCTTGGTTAAGAGAAAAGGACTTGGCTTAGATTTTTAAAAAGACGTAAAAGATTGATGTGCTATCATTTGTAATCCTTTACTCTCTTTCCAAACTCCCAAACAAAATCCTTCTTCTTATTCCTTAACCGAGAAACGATGTTTAACTTCCTGACAGATCCTGTGAGTGCTCAGTAATTGTCAAAACAATGACATACCGCGACAAAAGTAAAATAACAAAATCACAATCTAAAAAAAATAATAGTTTTTAGAGAATTATATTAAAACATTGTAAATTTATTTCGGAGTGAATAGATAGTTTACAAGAACTTAAATTAAAACAGACAATCACATTAACATATAAATTTTTATAAAATTAAAAAAATTATTAAAGCTAAGCATCGGCCTAATAGCCTAATAGCCTAATTATCATTATAAAATAAAATGATTTTATTATGGATGATTCTAGTTGTTTCAATTTTGCATGAAAAATCAGACTTACTTTTTCTTGTTTCATATAACTTTATTTTATACTCAAATATACTTTTAAAGTATTTCAAATTATATTCATTTAGTTTATTTAAATTATATATAAATTCAATTCTGTCTGTTTCTCCGCTTTTTTCGCTACTCGCAGTTTCTTCTTTATTTTTAGTTCGATTCCGAAAAATAAATTTTCCTAAAATCCGGTTCTACTGGTTTTTGGGAATTATAAACAAAGTTACGAATCTAACTTTCGAATGGCGCGGTAGCATGAAAATTTAACACTTATTGATTGTCCACATTACTTTCACAGATTTACTTCAAAGATTAAATTCTCAAAAAGAGAAAAAACTTTATTGTCAGAGTATTATTATCATTTTTATGATTATATAGAGTCATTTAAAAACAAATCAGTTTAATTTGCAACTTAAATGCGTAATTCTTTTGATTTTATTTCAATTTCAATTATATTAAATGTACGATAATAAACAAAAATTAATATATAAAATATCAAAAATTTAGTTGACAAAAGAACAAATGTCGAATTAACATCCACATCTGAATCGCTTTTCAGCTTCCCAGATAATAAGATAATAATATTTAAATCACGTTATAAAGACATCTAAAAGACGTTTTACTTTTTTCGAACGTGTTTATACATCTTTGAGACACCTTTTAGACACGCGAGAAGTTTTATCTCTTATCATGATAGATAAGAATAATAAGAAATCGGAATTTATCCCATAGAAGCTCCGCATTTGCTAGTTCTTCACTGAGTTTCAAATAAATGGCAGGACATTAGCGGCGCTCACGTTGTTGGTTACCGCGTTCTCCTCGAGAGAGGATAAAATTTATTGCATCAATTGGTTACAAAATACGCTAAAAGTCTCGGTCGATTTACGACCGAGCACCGGCAGCATGAACATTACAAACCCTTCGTAATGTTACACAGGGTGTTCCAGATTCACTGCCTATCTCTAATTAGAAAATACACTAATAATAATGACACCTGATATCAAAACATTGACATTTACAAATGATTTAAACGTGAACTTAAAATAAGATAAAAAAATCTTATTTCTTAGTTAAAACGATAAAATAACAAAACGTGTCGTAGTTGATTTTTATTATTATTGTGAAAACAAACACTCCATGATTTAATTCTACAAAAGAAATGCGCTGCAATTGTTAAAGTCTCTGTTAAGAATAAATTAATTTTGTATTCATCCAGGAAGGGAAGACCTGGAACACCTGAACGATTCTGCAGATATGCGGAATATACGAGGGCGCACGAGGTGCATCTAAATATTCATACGCAATGCATCACGTGTTGTGGTGCGCTGCGCGTCGCACAGAGATATGAAAATTTGACGCAACAAATGTTTATTCTCGTGGCGAGCGAACCAACGGCTTGTTAATGCAACGCACACTGTATATTGCCTGCTGCGGGTAGAGGCTTAATTAAAAATCGAGTTTGCTGGAATACCGCGGAGAGGTGGAATAAATTTCAGATACAAGAGCCATTAATTAGAGCGCTACCTCCGCAACGCGCATTTTCGTGTTTATATTTAAGATCAAAAGAGACCCTTTGAAAAGACGTAAGAAGCATATCCATTATGCATCATGTGTGCGACATAAAATTTGAGATATATATGTGGCAATAATTTAACAATAATAATATATAACACTGTCATTATCTGTTTTTGATAGATTGATCATGTAAACGCTGTGAATCGGAAATGCTCTTACATTCTCCCCTACGTTTTTATAAAAAATTTTTTTAAATATTAGGATATCTCTTAACAAAAATTTCATAGAAAGATTTATTAAACGTCAATATATTAATTACAACAATAATAAATGGTTAAGTAAAATATTTATAACGTACAATAAATATATAAACTCTGGATGAGCGTTAAAAAAGTTTTATCGGTTTTTATGCAATCGTCTAAGGAATCAATTAAACTTCTACACTGAGAAAAATGTTTTGTTTGACTCAACAAATTGTCTGTTCAATTTTGGACGAAACAGATTCTAGTTGAATTTACCAGAATTCTTATTAATGCTACAAGATTCTAATAGATTCAACCAGAATCTGGCTTGTGGTTAGCTCATAACCAAACAGGTTGTTGAACCCCAAATTCTGGTTGAATTCTATCAAAATCTTGTTGCATTAATAGGAATTCTGAGATAGGAATTCTAATAGATTCAATCAAAATCTGTCTGTTTCGTCCAAAATCGAACAGACGGTTTGTTGAATCAAACAGAACATTTTTCTCAGTGTATAGTTAGAAAAAATGCATACGCAATTCGTGTTTCATAGCGCGATTAAGATCAGACGGTGGAAAAAGGCTGTTTCTTGAGATTCCGTAACAGAACGTTCAAACACGTTTCATGGCGGCATCCCTCTCGATATTCCCTACACGCAATATCTCACTGATACAATCTGGCGCATATTGTGCGTGCCTAGAAAAGTTCTCTTAAGCGTACGCGGCGTTGTTCAGCTCGGCGATTCTGTATATGCGAAAAGTTGATTTACGCAACACGGCGAATTTAGGGGCGTATTAAAAATGCCAAGTCTTTAAGGACCGGCAAAACTTTGAAGTCTTTTTTATCATATCTACCGTATGCACACCGAGTAAATTTCTTTTTGAATAATATTAAACATTCAAATTTCGAAGAGAAAGGAAGATTCTATCTTAATAATAATATAATACATATATTTAAGTAGGCAAATTACGAACTGATAAATAATATATGCCTTTATATTGTGTAGAGAAAAAGAGAGTTCTGTTACGGAAAAAGTGATGTAATGACCTTTACCGAGAATTACTCAATCTGTAAACAATCTATTCTACGTTTTGCTTCAGAGGAAGTCCTCAATTACTCGAAGACCTTCTTTGAAACCGATAATTTTCCGGCAGCTTGAAAATTCAATTCCGCTTCAATATTTAATAAAGGAATTGCCAAAGAACATTCTCGTATGACGCTAAAAATCGTAGAAAAATGTCTATTTATATTTAATTATAGCGCTTAATTACGGTTTTTTTGCTTGCTGTCGTGCGTGGAACGTCTTCCTGTATTGCACTCGCGATAGACTGTTCGATACGCCACAAGTACCTCTCACGCACGTTGCAATTTAATAAAAGTGTAACGTATTACAAGCGAACTTGTAATTCCGTGTCCTACATATGTTGGCAATCTTTCAAAATCTACCGTCACTGCTTTTCGTATTATTTCATAATGCGCCAGTGAGCAGAATAATCGAAGAGAGTGAATTTACGAAAGAAAAAGTTATGCCTGTCTGAAAATAATTTGAATTCGCTCTTTTGCAAAAATATTGCACGATTAAACTTAAATAAGATTAAGATCTAGAAAAGATCTTCATGTATAATAAAGTTGTATTCAGCATCATTCTCAAGATTAATAAGTTTAGAATCTTAGTTTCCATACTCAATAATGTTTTCATAAATTTATATATATAATATATACAAGAATTACAAGTAAATTTGTAATTCCGTGTTCTATGTTTTATATTTTCTTCATTTCTAATCATAATATAATCATCATAAATATCTATACAAATCGGAAACAAAGATATGATTGTCAAAGCACAGTCATTAACAATTATACAATAAATATTAGCAAATAAAAAGTGAATAATTTTATATAATTACATAAATATAATAAATAAATTTACTCACCAATTGTTGTATCCTAATTGTACGTATGTGTGCCCATTCAGCATCATTTATAATTAGCTATATCTAGAAAAATTAATATATATTTTAGTTATTATAAATTACAAATTATTTTTTTCTACTTTGATTATTACGTATTATTAAACATTACATATTATTTCTATTTTAACTGAAACATAACCATATGTAATATTACAAAATTATGACCATATTTAAGTAATTATATTCACCAGCTAATGTAAATTAGTTTTTTTATATTTTATCGCACAAAAATCACCAGATCTTACGATTTTATCACTCCGCGATACACAAAATGTATTTTATGCTTTAGACAAACTTTATTTTAAACAAACGACAACTATTTTTGAAATAACGGTTGCATTTCAATATTCACTGTCAGTACTGATAATCTACAGTTCATGTTACGTACGCTATAGATTTTCAGTACTGCCAGTGCATCTTGAAATACAACCTATTGGCCGGAGCACAGACTTTTGCATAAAGCATAACGCATAAGCATAAGGAAATTGATTGGTCCATTTCCTTATGCATTTGCTTATGCTTATATATAGACCAATCAATTTCCTTATGCTTATGCGTTATGCTTTATGTAAAAGCTTGTGCTCTCGGCTTATATGTTCATGACAAAACTATGTTTTACCCGATTCCAAGAACTTAATCATTAATGTACTACATCTAATAAAAAATGCATCTTGTTTCGATTCTTTTAAATATAACTAAAATTATTTTCGCGTATTCACGACATCAAATTTATTAAAATACTCGCTGAACTTCAAATTACGGCTCGAATCGAGCCGCTGAATCGCCAACAATCAATAAAACATTATTAATCGCAAACACCCACGGCAAATAATATGTATAGATAATCACTTGTCACTTGAATCGATATTCCGACGATAATTGACACTCGTTATGCGGTTATAAAGAATAAAACACACAATTAATTACAAACATTCATACACATTACAAATGGACGCGGCGTAGCAATAAACGTCACAACGGCCGGAAGGTGGCATATCACAGCATAGCAAAAGTTAAAAGTTAAAGACTTTTAAAATATCTCTAGACAAAAAACTATTAATTTTTAGGCTGTATCCCCATGGAGAAAGAAATAACGGAACGCAACAGTAACGGAACAGTAGTTGAAAAGAGATATGGCCGCGCGGTTTATGCTTCGGTCTTAATCTTAATCTTAAGAGTTGATAACGTAGAATGCCATAAGGGCGTTTATACTTCCCTAGTCTTAATCTTATAGCGTTTTCGATTATACAGGATTTGAACGACCCAGGGTTGATCAATCACTATTTTACTATAAATGCAAGTCTTTCATTGGTGGAGAGGTTGCAATGACGTCATTAACCAACCCTGGGTCGTTCAAATCCTGTATAATCGAAAACGCTATTAGTCTTATAGCGTTTTCGATTATACAGGATTTGAACGACCCAGGGTTGGTTAATGACGTCATTGCAACCTCTCCACCAATGAAAGACTTGCATTTATAGTAAAATAGTGATTGATCAACCCTGGGTCGTTCAAATCCTGTATAATCGAAAACGCTATTAATCTTAATCTTGGAAAGATCCCATCTTTTAACTTTAGTCCCTAATGTCCTAAGGCCGGGCCAATGAGGTAAATCTGACGTCCGACGCAGCACGAAACCGCGCGAAATAATGGTTTTCGATCCGTGTATATTTAAAAAATTGTTCCTGATCGTATTCAATATTCAGCATATCTTTCATTAAAGAAAAGAAATGACCAGTTTCGTGTCTTTTTCGATTCAGTGGCCGAACAGCGTATCTCCGTGGTTTTCTTTTATTTTTTTTTTAATTTCTTAATAATACACATGCTGCATAGGCACTTGATAACAAAAGTGCCATTCCAAACATTAAAGTTTTTTGCCGCTGACGATTCATTTTAACATTCACTATAATTTGCAGCACCGGGATCTATTACAATTTGTGGTTAGGTTAGGTTAGGTTTTGTTACATTTGCACATGCGTAGTCCGAATTTCCAGGGAAGCATAAACGAGTCCTTAAGATTAAGTTAAGACTAAGACTAAGATTAAGATTAAGGCCGGTTCTACAATAAGTTGCAAATACTCCGTCGCCAGTCGCGAATGCTCCGTCTTACTAAAAATAACTAGAAATAGCGCTTTCTAATTAGTAGTTGCCATCCTTCGCGACCGGTGACGGGGCATTTGCAACTTATTGTAGAACCAGCTTAAGACCGAAGCATAAACCAGCCAATATATTCATCATATTTCTTTTCCTCTACTGTTCCGTTACTGTTCCGTTCCGCTATTTCTTTCTCCATGGGGATACAGCCTTAAGCTTTGTTCCCATTGAGACTTTCGATCAGCATCAATATTATCGAGTATGGAAAATCAGAAAAACTGTCGAAATTTCTTAAAATCTAATAGCGTTTTCGATTATACAGGATTTGAACGACCCAGGGTTGATCAATCACTATTTTACTATAAATGCAAGTCTTTCATTGGTGGAGAGGTTGCAATGACGTCATTAACCAACCCTGGGTCGTTCAAATCCTGTATAATCGAAAACGCTATAACATTGAAGAAATTGTATATAATAATATTAATAATCAAATCAGTGATCAAAAATTAAGTGAAGAGAAAGAAAATGTAAAGAAAAGATGTAGTTATTATTACAAATCTGAACCAGATATTCGTCATCGTAACAATCGTATTAAAAATATTAAAAAATTAATGTTTTTAAAAAATGGTTATAACGTCAATCAACCGATTTTAATTGATAAACAACCCTATTTTGCAAGAAATACTTGTCCATTCGATTCTATAATACAAATATTATCCACAGCGGTTATGGATAAATCACAATATTTTACATCAATAGAATCAAATGCCAACAAGACAATGTAATTTATTCTTAATTTTATTAAAAGGGGATCATGTGCGAATATTTACCGATTGTTTAGTACGTGTACCAAGTACTAAATCAGCTTCTTTGATTAGTGTAGATTTTACACTAAACGATTTATACCTATCGGAGAAGCAGATTTAGTATTTGGTACGCGTACTAAACAATCGGTGTAAACTAAGCCATAGATGACTACATATATGACTACTGTGAACCTTAAAAGAGTGGAGATAAACAAAACATTGTGAAAAAAACATAGAGCAGCATTGACGAGAGATGTCTACATTTGTCGCAAAGATTTTGATTGGCTAGCAATAATTATTTGTTTCGTAAAGCACGAACTAAAAACATTGTGAGGAAATCTATCTTTTCAAAATTGATTCAAATAATTTTTAATCATAATTAAAAGATTTCTATGAAAGGACCCCGCACAAACATTATGAAAAGTGGTTAAATTCGCCGAAAGTGCAGTATTATTTATTGATGCTGATCAAAAGTCTCAATAGAAACAAAGCTTAAAAATTAATAGTTTTTCGTCTAGAGATATTTTAAAAGTCTTTAACTTTTAAGCCGAGAGCACAAGCTTTTACATAAAGCATAAAGCATAAGCATAAGGAAATTGATTGGTCTATATATAAGCATAAGCAAATGCATAAGGAAATGGACCAATCAATTTCCTTATGCTTATGCGTTATGCTTTATGCAAAAGTCTGTGCTCCGGCCATTAACTTTTGCTATGCTGTGATGACATAGCCGTGATATAATGCCGTCTAATGTGATGCTGTGTGTGTGAGTGGATGTGTGCGTATGTGTGGGTATATGCTGTGTTGTGTATATACACACGCGCGTACACACCCACCACTCACTCGCATACACACCTACACGATACATGCAGCACACACACGCACGCACATACACGCATATGCACGCACAGGCGCGCATACGCACGCACACGCATGCACACCCGCTCCGTACTCCGTACCCGCCATATTCAAATAAAAATTATTTATCTTGCGTTTTAAACAAAAACAAATGTTGGAATTATAAATTTAACCGATTATTAATAATGTACAAACAACGTACAAACGATTAAGGGGATGCTGGAGTTACCGGCCGGACATTATATTTTTTCGAACAAGAATATCTTTTTATTGGTTGCATAGAATTGTAAATCCTTTTGCAGGAGTAAAGTGTACACAAAAACGGAATTCGGGCTGCTCGACTTTATTTGGAAAAAAAAGAATTAATAACAAAATTTGTTTCTATTCATTAATTTCTATTCTGCTCTTAGGATAACATATTGTATAGAGCTATCTATTTTTGTTTTTTATAAAAGTTTAACAGTTTTAAGACGCTGAATAAGAGCAGCCCGAATTGCGGACTGCAGAATAGAATGTTATGGAACCATTAAAATTGGGCTGAAAAGTCTAATGTAAAAAATATTCTTGTCCGACTATTTTTACATACGTGTGCGTCCAATATCGGTATAACAGATGAAAAAATAACAGAAGATTAGTTCCAAGATAATATCAGAGAGGCGCTATACAATAATATGCGAATATATACACGCACCACACATACGCATACACAATACATTCATACTTATAGCGTTTTCGATTATACAGGATTTGAACGACCCAGGGTTGGTTAATGACGTCATTGCAACCTCTCCACCAATGAAAGACTTGCATTTATAGTAAAATAGTGATTGATCAACCCTGGGTCGTTCAAATCCTGTATAATCGAAAACGCTATTAGATTATGACTTATGCCGATAATATCACTTTAATTTTTAGTTCCATCGAAATGATGGCGCTTTCGCGTCGGAGTTCGTCAGGCACTCCAGCATCCTCTTAAATACTAGATTACTTGTTCAGTGTGACAATTTCAGCTGCTGACATGGCCATAGCTTTTGTAGATTCCGAGAAATATGAATTAAAATTTACATTTGCTATTAATATACTGAAGTTTTAATTCTTAAAATTTATAATCTTAATCTTAATATAATTTATAATCTTAATCTTTAATTCTTTTGATTGTAAATTTATTAATTGAAATTAATTTAATAATTTCATTAATTCTGATTATTATTACATGTCTTATAAAATGGCGAACTTAAGCTTTTTAATGTGAAACAGTTATAACATAATTGTTAATTTTAAAATGTTAATTTTAACATTATTTTCTAATTGCAAAAGTTTCCAAAATTTTGTACCTAATAATTGATAATACTATAATTAAAAAATTTTTTTTTACAGTACTGCATCGAAAATGTTGAGAGTAACTTCCTTATAATCTAATTTTTAAATAACTTCTAATTTTTAAATTTATTCTCATTAAAAACAATGTTACTTCCAATTTACAAAATAAATACATAAATGTTACTACTTTTTTATTTGACAATATATGGTTTTTTTATTTTTATACCTATGTTTTATAAAAAATGTGAGTACATTTATAATTTTTACACAAAAATTTGAAAAGTTTTATAATTAGATTAAAACGTGATTTATGCAAATTACTATTAAACATTACTATTAAAATTGTAAGTAACATCTATATAAATAAAAAGAAGATTTAGTAATAAATATTTTAATTAAATAAATGAACTCAAATACTTCTAATACAAATAAATGTTCAATTTTATTTTGTATTAAATATATTTAGAGTAAATTTAAATTAAATTAAAAGTAGAATTTGCTTCAATCAAAAATATTTATATAAATAATAATACATACGTATATGTATAATAATACATATATATATGTATGTATTATTAAATCATAATACATACATATATGTAATACTACACATATATATGTATGTATTATTAAATAATAATACATACATATATGTATATATACTAATATATACTTATATGTATGTATTACTATAAATATATATTTAGCCATTTAGGTCTTAATATCAATAGGTTTTTATGTATTGTGTATTTCTATTGCCATCTGTATTTAAATTGTCGCTTGTTATTTTAGTAACTTTTATACAATTATCAGGGGTGCGTTCATAAAGTTTACTATTTAACTTAGAGTTAACTAGAGTTAACTCTATAGCGTTCAGAAACTCGAATATGACCGGAAGTACGTACGAAGTGCGTCCAATATCGGTATAACAGATGAAAAAATCCTCTTAAGAGGATGCTGGAGTGCCTGACGAACTCCGACGCGAAAGCGCCATCATTTCGATGGAACTAAAAATTAGAGTGATATTATCGGCATAAGTCATAATCTAAGTATGAATGTATTGTGTATGCGTATGTGTGGTGCGTGTATATATTTGCATATTATTGTACAGCGCCTCTCTGATATTATCTTGGAACTAATCTTCTGTTATTTTTTCATCTGTTATACCGATATTGGACGCACACGTATGTAAAAATAGTCGGACAAGAATATTTTTTACATTAGACTTTTCAGCCCAATTTTAATGGTTCCATAACATTCTATTCTGCAGTCCGCAATTCGGGCTGCTCTTATTCAGCGTCTTAAAACTGTTAAACTTTTATAAAAAACAAAAATAGATAGCTCTATACAATATGTTATCCTAAGAGCAGAATAGAAATTAATGAATAGAAACAAATTTTGTTATTAATTCTTTTTTTTCCAAATAAAGTCGAGCAGCCCGAATTCCGTTTTTGTGTACACTTTACTCCTGCAAAAGGATTTACAATTCTATGCAACCAATAAAAAGATATTCTTGTTCGAAAAAATATAATGTCCGGCCGGTAACTCCAGCATCCCCTTAAGCACGATAAATTCATAAGTTATAGTTTACGTGACGTAATTGCGACATAGGGGGGGCTAACTATCATTGGCACAGTTACGAAAACTTTGTAATTTTTTTTTAAATTAACGAAAAATGTACAAACAATAAAAATCATAGTACATTCATGTACAAACAATGTACAATCCGAATATATAAATGTTTTTACGATTTGCGTTGGGGGGGGGGGCAACTATATAGACCTTCAATTGGCACTAATTGATAACATGCCAGTGATCATCGATAAAAGCAAGATAAAATCTATTTTACCGTCGCGAGGTCAACAAGCTTCAACAAACAGCAGCGTGGCAGAGCACTGAGCGCAGCTAGTCGAGAGCGACCGATCCGCGGATAGTAGCGAATCAACAACCGAACGAGTAACAATTAAGATGGAAAGTCAAGGTGAAAACAGACTGAAAAAACTCGATAGAGAAGAAGAGGAAATAAAGGAACGTATCAGAAAATTGATCGAAAAGAAGAAGAAGGCCCTACAAGCGGAACAACGGAAAAAGGACCGAATAATACAACTGCGATTATACGAGCAGCAAATTCAAGAAATTCCGGACGAATATTCCAATAGCGAAGGGGAAGAAGCCATAAAAAATTTCGATCAAGAAATAGCGGATATACTGGGTAAGCAAAAACCCACCATAGACAAAATAGCCATGTTTGACGAATACAATGAAGCCGTCATACAGCTAGAAATAAAATTAAAAATGTATTCGACGCTAACAGCGAAAGAATGCAACAGAAAACCATTCTCCGTCATATATCAATACAAAAATGACGCAATAGAGAGAACGGTATATGCCGAGTGGGCAACGCAGATAAAAGATATGCTGCATAACACAGATATAAAACAGCCTACAATTACGAAAAATACCAAAGAAATAAAAACTAAAGAAATTTGTAAGGCTACAAAAACACAAACTGACATGGAGAAAGAACTTCAAGCAATTTTAGAAGATCAAGAAAATATAATTCCAAGTACATCAACAGGAATTAACTAATGACAATGACAACAGAATTCATAGTGAGAAAAGACAATCAGCTATAAAAAGAAATTTCTACAGAGAAGCTACCTCAGAAGATTCAGACGAAGAAAGAATGCGGTTTAAATTTGCAAAAACGAGAAAACATTGGAAGAAGATGAAGCCAAAGCAATCCGACGACAGCAAGAAGCAATAGCGATCATCTAATTCCAGAGAAGAATCGCCGATCTTGCGAAAATCGCAAGCCGCCGAAGAAGGGGGTATGCAACCTGTCTGCAGATTGCAGGACTTAGGCGATCAGCAGGAAAAACTATAAACAACGACTCGTTGCAGCCGGTGACAAACAGGGGCAAGAAATACGAAACACCTGTAAACTTTTAGTTATTTTTGTTAAACAAATTGCCCGATATAATGTTTTATTTATTTTATGCATGAATTAGTTAAGTATGTAAAAATATTATGAAATAAATACAATTATAAACAACATTTACAACTATTGTAACGTAGAAAATAAGAATAAAATAAATAGAACTCATATCCTAAGTTAAAATAATATTAGTATCGCAATAATGTAAGTTAAGAAACTTTTGATAGACAAGATAGGAAAAAAACCTAATAAATACATTAATTTAGAAACAAACATTGTAAGTATAACAAAAACATATTATTCTTTTAATAAATTTTAATGTCTAGCAAAACTAAGCCTAATGCATAATCTCAAAAAATTAAGTAACAACTAGAATTGCGATCAAATGCATGAACTGCACTCAGGAAGGGTATTTATAAGTAGTTCATGCAAAATTAAAATGTATTTTAATTTTAATATCAAAAGCTGCTCCCATTGGTCAGGGAACCAAGAGAAAGGATAAGACTTCCATTCAGGGTATTGGCCGGAGCACAGACTTTTGCATAAAGCATAACGCATAAGCATAAGGAAATTGATTGGTCCATTTCCTTATGCATTTGCTTATGCTTATATATAGACCAATCAATTTCCTTATGCTTATGCGTTATGCTTTATGTAAAAGCTTGTGCTCTCGGCTTAAGAATCAGTTAGTTGAAGCTAGGAGTTATGAGTAAACTTCAGTCAGTCGGAATCGGCGTGTCCACTGACAAATTAATTAATATTCGTTAACAACCAACAAACAAAAAAGTATTGTAACGCGAAAAGGAGAATGCGCTTACACTACAAACATAACGCAACGACAGTAATCGGTTTCAAGTGTAGAGAATGATTGTACACACGAAGAACAATATATTCAATAAACATTCTTTTATTTTTTTTTATTGTCATATAAAATAAAAGTGTCGTGTTACAATTTATTTAAACCAACCTTGTTCCCATGGACTGTGCGACTTCGAGGCAACCCGCGGGTGGTGATGAAACTGAAAAACACTAAATGGATATCAGTGCGTTACTTACCTGGATTATCGGTACTGAACGTCAATCCTGAGAACTTCCCGAGGGATCCACGTCATGACTGAGTTCCTGAAGAAGAGCCACGTCCGAGACATCCATGAGAAATATACCTTGCTGTTAGGAGGGAAAACAGCTGGCGACCGTGAGCTAGACGAAAGCGTTGATCCTGAAACTGGTAAGTGATGCGAGATTTTCCTTTCAACTCTCTCGGTCCGGTTACAATGGGAACTAAATCATTTCGTCCTAATTACCAAATATTTGGTAATGGGAACTAAATCATTTCGTCCTAATTACCAAATATTTGGTAATTTCTAATAAATATTTACTTGAATAAAAAAATTATTTACTTGATTCTAATGAATATTTACTTAATTCTAATATATATTTACTTAAATCAAAAAAATTATTTACTTGATTCTAATAAATATTTACTCGATTCTAATAAATATTTACTTGATTCTAATAAATATTTATTTGATTCTAATAAATATTTACTTGATTCTAATCGCTGCGATATCTTCAATCCTTCTGGAGGTCCGACGACATTTACGTGGCGGAACTCGGAACGAAACACTACGCTAAATTGTTGCGTTTTCAAAACTCGCGAATCAGATACATAAAAAATTACTTCGTTGATAACTCGTCTAAACAATGCGTTGGAACAACTAGTCGTTATCCGTATTGGCGATCTGTCGCTAGTTTTAGGAATGAACGAATGCATATACAGTGTACTTTTGAGCGACGATCCCAAGAGACGTGTAAAAATGAGCGACGAATCAAAACCATACATTCTGCCAATCTTCGCGACCGACAATGTTTTCGCGAATGTTCGAAGAAGCAGAGTGATTTTCAAAAGATTCGACGTCACCGCCACAACGACGGTGAACGCGTTGTCGTTGCTAGTTTGCAATTCCGCAAAAAACTGTTTTATTTACGCACCCAACAAATTTTGTGAGGTTTTTATCGTTAACCGACGCGTCGTATCTTCGCTCGCGAGTAATGACAACGTTGATTACGATTACGTTGTTCGCGGATCGAACGACGAAATGGAATACGATATTCGAGCCAGAGACGTGTTCAACGAATGCGATGAAATCGTCGTAACATTCAGCGATATCGACGGAAGAAGAATAGTCGCGCCCACGATCGAAGGACTGTACACCGGTAACGATGCGGCATTATACACTCGCGATGAATATGTATTTAACGATTATCGATCGTTGTTAGATTGTCAATGAGAACGTCGATGCGTCGTCGCATCCCATTTAATAATTCGTTCATTTTTACGTCGAATATGTAATTTAGAATAAAGAAATGTGCTTTCCAATTCCCACTCTTCAAATGTTTCAGAACACCATCTACGTATGAACGTTTCAACGACGGATCGTTCGCACGCAAACCGGACAACGTCGGAACGAATTTCTCGATAGTTTCAACGATCGATGATACGATCGGTTGTCGGGATCGAGAAGACGATCGTTCGGAACTCCATATACGCCACATAGGTAACGACACGACATTGTCATTCGTCAATCAAACGCGTTTCCGTCTGTCGTCAAATTTTACGACAAAATGATGTCTCTGTGCAGCCGTGGCAACGTCGAACGACAAATTGAACAAACCGTTGTTTCGATTGAGCGGATCGTAGAGTTTACTTTCGACGAACGCTTCCAAATAATCATCGGCCACGATCATACCACTCGAGGTGGTGTCGTTCGCATCGTTATCAGTCAACGTTGTTGCTAGTATCGCCGGAACGCCGATGACTTTAAAAAGAATTCTTTCGCTCCCCAGCCACGACGTGAAGATCGATTCGTCCAAGGGTATCAATCATCGTGGCTCGTTTCTATCGATTAACAGTGATAACGATGTCGTGTGTCGCGATAAAATTATCATTATTGTTATTGACATTATCGATCTTATCGTCATTGTCGTTCGCGATGTCGATCATGCGTGTGGATTCTTGTTCTTACGAGGTACGATATTATCCGTGGCGATTCGAACAAACAACCGTGAATCGTATCTACGTGAACGCGTCGATTCTTCGTGAAACGACGCACAGTGGGGCGAAACCTTCAAAAATCGGTCAATGGGCGGAAAAAAAAAGTTGCATAAATTTTTATTTTTAACATATTTTTATATTCTTTACACTTTAATCTATCTAAAAATATGTTTAGGGCATTCATTTTTATTAAAATTTGTACTAATAATATTTAATGAATTTAGTATTTTGAAGAAATAGTAAATTTACTGTACATTGTAGCTTGAGTTTAAGAACTCTCAGATTGAAAATAGATGAAAACTCTTGTCAAATTTCTATTACAACAAAATAAATATGTTCCAAAGATAACATAAATATTATTTTTATGTTGTCAAATAATTTATTATACATAATATATATATATTTTAATACATGTAGTTAAAGAGAATTGAATTCAAATGTTTAAAGTACCAAAAAGTTTACGGTCCAAAACGGTCCAGACTGAAATATACGTTAATCTACAGAGCAAAGTATGTAGTTTCTTAGCATATACGTTTTGTATCCCCCTTCATCCCCCTTTTGCAAAAAATTTCTAATTAATGTTAGTTTGATACGGCTAGTAGCGCCTAACTGGTTCATTTTCTTTTAATGTTTTCAAATTTAATCGCGAAATTTGATGCAAATTACACTTTGTTTTAAATCATTGTTATGACTAACAATTTTATATAAAAAAAATGATAGAGAAAACAAAAGTTATTAATTTTTAAATAAATTTTTTATAAAGTAAAAAAATTGTAAACTAATTGTACTGCATCAAATTTTTCTTTACGAAAAATAATCATTTGTTGATTACTTCTCAACTCCTGCATTTTTTTTTATGTTTTCCATTGAGATTTTGAAATTTTCGGTCTATTAGACGGCATGCGCGATGATCTAAGAATTCAGTATCTCATCTGAATGAAAAAGAAAATTTCTTATTCAACCATGTTTCATTATTTTTATAGAACTTTTCAAAATGATATCTGCTTACTGTCTATTTTGATTGTAAATGTTTCAAAAAATTTAAAAATTTATATAGTAATTTAAATCGTAAAATTCTCCAAAACGTATGACATACACAAAACTTTATGTTTGGCTGTATCCATGGTATTATATGTCAGTAACAGTGCACAAATGGTTGATTCATGGAAGCGCTATAATAAAATATGCAATTGTACTAATAGGTCAATTATCTGAAGATGCCCAAGAAGCAAATCACAAATATTTTCGAAATTATAGGGAAAATTATTCTCGAAAAATGTCTCGAAAAATGAATAACGAAGATATATTTACGAATCTGTTAATTGCTTCAGACCCAGTTGTTTTACATTCAAGGCGAATAATTGAACACAAAAAAAAGAACTATGTGACGATGCTAAGAATCTTTTAGACTTGACGAATTAGATTATTATGAATAAAATAATAAAGACACTTGACGGATACTCAGAAATGAAATTGATCATGTACAATATTAGCCTTACTTACAATTAGTTATTCGGGTTCTCTTTCTTTTTTAAACATTGCTATTGTATTGTATTTTGTATATTGCTATAGTAAATTTTGTGATTATTGATTTTATTTTATTTTATTGCAGTGCAAAATGTTCGACTTATTATTAAATGTCAACTGCATGATTATTTAATTTGACAATAATAATTGAGTTATTATTAAATTATTTGATATTTTAGGAAGATTAGAACTGTTCAGAGATTGTTATTTTTCAACAAAAAAAATTAATTACACTGTAATAAATTCTTTTTTTTCTTTATTTAAGTGAACGAATTTTGCTATATGTCGATAAAGCATTTATTAACTGTATAAATTATTTTAATTATAATTAAATCGATTTTTTAGTTTACATACTTAAAGTATATTATTCTTAGTTAATATATGCCAAATTTCAAGTTTTTTAATTGAAAAATATTAAAACTATACGTCAATGACCGCGAAAAGAGGTATTCGCCTCACTGTGCGACGGTGCGACTTTGTCACGGTGGTGAATCGAAAAATTACAAACTCGTCTCTTCGGTTCTGAGCGAAGCGATAAAAACTTTCCATCGTTGGTGGGCAATCAATGTTCCGTGGATTCGCGTCGACGAGGAACGTTGGAGCAACATCGTCGTGGTCGTTGTTAAAACGAAATTGCGGCTCTGTCGTCGTTGCGTCGTCACGCGTCGACGCAAGGTTACGGTGACGTTGTAAAGACGCGCCACAAAATTCGAAACGAATTGTCGCGACTGATAATGGAATCTTACGGCGTCATGAGTAAAGTGTGATGAATAGATAGAATTCGGAGATACGATTCGCACGGGAGCTTCACGTGTACTCATCGTAAATTTTTATCTGGTTGTAGTATCGTCTTCGACCTTCGTTTCGTTCGCAACGCGTTCTCTTCCGTCGTCACTGTCCGTTTCCGTTGATCGAGACGCGATCGGTACGATAACCTCCGATGACTTCGCAGACACAACTTCCTTCTTTTTCCTCGTCGCTTCTAATTCTTCGTTCGTTGTTGCAAATTCGTCGCTCGTTTCTACGGACGACGATGTGCCATCCTGTTTCTCAGACATAATCGCGTAATCGTCGTCACCGTCACACCGCTACTCGTTATCATTTCTTGACCGATCATCGCTGCCTCGGACTCAAGTGGTTTTCGCGTATTGTTTTCTTCGTCGTCGGTTACATCGCTGATAACAATCGATGATTTCGAGATCTTTCTCGATAATAGTGGTAGTGGCGACGGACGTGGCATCAGCAAAGCGTCATCGTTATCGTCATCATTGTCGATAACAAAATCATCATTATTGTTTTTTTCGTTCGAATCGTATTTTTCATCATTATTGAATACAGATGGTTTTTCGTTATCGTCGCTGTTGTTTTCGTCGTCTTTATTTTTCTTCTTTCGTTTCGCGATTATATTTCTGTGCAATTTTTCAACGTAGGTTCTATATCCGTCGGTAATCGCGATTGGTAATCTACGATTATTGGTTTTCACGTTCCACAGTAACAGCGAAAGCAACATCGTTGCGAATATAAGACATATTATCGAAACTTGCAACCACATATTCTTCCTCTCTCAGTCTTTCTTAGTATCGTTTTTAGCGATAATATAATTTCTCAACGTTTCACAAATCAACGGAGTTGTTGAAATGTCCATCAGATAAGATCTCAACGTATATTCGGCGTACATCGCGATAGCGAGCAAGGTGTAGGTTCGCATCTTCAGAGTCGACATTGACTCATCGCATCGCGTTCCATATGTGACGACAAGATCACGCGGTACACTCTCGCTCGTTTCGACGAGAGCTACAGCAAGTATCTGTTACTGTTTTTTTTTTATTTAAACAAATTAGTGCAATTTTTAGACAAACTTTGATTATTTTTCGCCGGCCATGTCATGCGCTTCGCGCGACAGGTCTATATAAATTTTGGCAATCCAAATGTCTTATGAACTGTTTTTCCAGCAGGTAATAATGTCGCTGCAATACCCATAAAAGCCATTGCACACACGTGTTTCTTTCTAATTTTTGCTAAATGATAAATAGTTGTATATATAAATGTTTTACCTGATCCACCTGGACTATCAATATAAAAACAATAATTATTATTATAAATATTGTTATCTAATTTATTTAACACAAGATCAACTATTTCTTTTTGTTTATCATTTAATTGTTTATATTGTTTGGTACCTATTTCCATAGCTTGTTCAAATATCACATAATCATTCTCTTCGTTTAACAACTCAGTTTCTAATAATTGCTCCATTTGTGGAAAATCAGCAAGACTTTTGCCTTCAGTACAAAGCATATTATTGATTTGTATATATGCTTTCTTCTGTCTTTGTAACATACCAAAATGTCGAACATAATCCTCCGACAAAGCTGTTTTAAAGTTATCCCATAATTCTTCAGGATGTAATGGCTGACAATGTAATAATTATCGTACAAATAATTTACGAAGTTGTCGTGGCATCATCCATCCAACAGCTTCATTCATAGCTCGATTCCATTCATCATCATCTTCGATTAAATCTAAAGCCAAACATGCTGCCGTAAATGATTGACATAATTCTCCATTTACAATTCTTAAATTATTAAAACTTGTAGCCCCCTTTATTGTAAGTAATAATAATCGTAAATGAAATAATTCTGTTTGAGATGGACTAACAGAATACATTCGTCCTATGCAATTATAGTGACTTTTGCGTTTAACCCAGTGTGACACATTTCTATCATTAATTTTCTCTTTTTTAAATGTATAATAGCGTGGAATTTCAATATATAAATATTGTCTTGCTTCTTCATCACGCAAATTTAATGAAAAATAATCGATTAACATAGTAACCTGGCTTAATGCAGAAGTTATTGTGTCTTCATTAGATTCATTTTCAATTATAATATTTTGTTCGTTAGGAAGATAGACTGGTAAACGCATTATAGTATGGCTTTTATCTTGTAACTTCTTACCAAGGATACGCCAACAGGCTTCTACAGGTCCAACATAACGAGTTTCGATATAATTGTGTATCTCATCATGATCAATAATTACATTTTCTGTTATTGGTTCAATGGTTATAGCAGCAATATCGTGCCCTTTATAAATATATTTATATAGATATTTAAGAGGATGCTTAAGTCCTACTTTATCGACCGGTATTTTCAATTTTCTGGAAAGTATGACATTTTTTATTGCTTTGATAGAATTACAAATCTTTTGGTGTAAGTAAAGTACACATGCTAATCTTTCGGCAGATAGTGAAATTTAGACCAAAAAATAAAAAAAATTTTAGAAAATTTATCGACAATGTCACCTCAAAGAATTATATCTTTTATATCAAAATTATACTGCTTCAATCTGCAAAACAAGGGTGTGTGCCGAAGAAGAGCGTATGAAACAATAATGGAAAACCAAAAAAATAGAGCTTAGAGACTTATTTTCAAAATGCCATACTTTTCCAGATTTATGCAAAGCATGCGTACAATATAGAAGAATAAGATAAAAAAGAGCTATAGATTAGTTCCGGGATTTTAAGATAGAAGCGCTATACAGTTCTCAGTGCTATCTGTCATATACCGAATCTGTTAGGTTAGTTATGTGTATGTTAGTTGTGTGCGCGCGTGTGTGTGTGTGTGTGTGTGTGTGTTATGTGCTATGAAACCCGGCTGAAAAAAATGGATTGAAGGCATTCTGAAGGATAAAGTGTATGTATTACACATAAATTTTGCAACATTTTTGCAAACATTCACATTATTTAGTTACATACATTTATATTCTAATTTCTGTAAAATACTTTTATTCATGTGCTTCATGTGTATATATTATGTATATTATGTGCTCCATATTATACATATTCACATCAAAGTATCTATGTAAAAAGTTAATATCATTTTGTATATTGTTATAATAAATGTATATGTCATATAACTTATATATTATTTATATGACAAATGACATATATCATTTAACACATATACATTATATATATATAAAGCATATGACGTAATAAAAATATCTTACAATAAAGAATAAGACAAGCCAGAGGCGGTTTTCTCGTGGACTGGCAATACAGAATAAAACAAGCCAGAGGCGGTTTTCTCGTGGACTGGCAATATAAAATAAGACAAGCCAGAGGTGGTTTTCTCGTGGACTAGCAATACAGAATAAGACAAGCCAGAGGCGGTTTTCTCGTGGACTGGCAATTTAGAATTACAAAAGCCAGAGACGATCTAAAGTCAGCTAACAATTTTTAATAAATATAGTCAGAGGCAGTGCTGCCAGTCGGGCCGGGTTGCCCCTTCAACGGCTAGGCCGCGCGCACGGTAACCATGGTAACCACAGTAACGTGTTGTGGGTGCAGTTTTGGCACAATCCCAGTGAACAGACAGATACTGGTAAGGTTTTTGGCAGTTTTCCTTACCCTTGCAACAAATGTTGTTATTCTTAATAATTTCTGCCAAATAAAGTATTTCTTTATAATTATACAAAAATGTTTTTTTACAATTATTCTCATCCTATTCCTTTTTTTAAATAATTATTTTTATCCTATCTTATTCTTCATAAATTTAGTCTTCAATCTGTGTTATCAAAAAAATAAAAATTTAGATTTATATTTACTGGGATCCGTACGCTTACAATACGTTACTGGGCATAGCCTGGTTTTTGGAAGGGACTGGAGGGGCAACCCGGCCCGACTGGCAGCACTGGTCAGAGGCGATCTAACGTCAGCTGACCGTTTAGAAAAAAGAGAGCTAAAGACGATTTATTCGTGAACTGACAGATTTTAAGAAATATTGTCAGAGACGATCTAACGTCAGCTGACCGTTTAGAAAAAAAAAGAGCTAAAGACGATTTATTCGTGAACTGGCAGATTTTAAGAAATATAGTCAGAGGCGATCTAACGTCAGCTGACAGTTTAGAACAGCGCTCGGAATTAGTTGCACATTTCGGGCCGATTCCCGAGACGACGCCTCCTGTTCCCCCACTACCGCTCGACCGCTAGCGGTCGAGCCGCCGATAGCTCTGGCGCAGGAGCGTTTTATATAAGAAATAGGCTGGGTTGTTGAGGCACCTTTCAGAAAATAGTAATATTTTCTTTGCTACATAAATAAAGTTTATTTTCATTAATAATTAAATATATATATATATATTATGTATTAATAAAAATAAACATTATTTATGTAGTGAAGAAAATGTTACAATTTCCCGAAAGATGCCTAAACAATCCAGCCTATTTCTAATCATAGACATAGGAATATAGGGACCGAGCATATCGTTGCGGGGGGGAAAGCTACTGCGGGACGGTGCGACGAGGTAAAGTGTGCCTAAATTTGATTGGCTATTAGTTTGCGCAAGCGCGATGTAAGTATCGTGCGACTTCCAGTGTGCATGGACATAGGAATATAGGGTCGGAGTGTAACGTCGCGAGAGGAAAATCACTGAAGGAAGGGGACGAGGTAAACTGTGCACATTTTTGATTGGCTACTATTTGACGCAAGTGCAATTGGTCATTATTCGACGCAAAAATATTATGCAATTTGGGCAGATATAATGAGCATTTGAAGTTATATCAAGAAAAAACATTAATTAAAATTGTTATTTTAAATATATTTTGTGAATATAAAAAATGGTGCAGTGTTTTGTACAGTCTTGTAAAAATAGATCCGACTATCAAAATTGGAAACAAAGTAATAGCAGAAATAATGTAAAAATAACATTTCACAGGTATTGAAATTATTTATTCATATTAAAGTTAATATTATATGTTTAAAATAATATTATATATTTTATTTTAAGAGTATAAGTTGTTAAAAATATTGTTTTTTTTTCTTAGTTTTCCCAAAAATCCTAAAACTCGTACATTGTGGTTAGATATTTTGGAAATAAATTCATCATCTATCCCAAGTACAGCTCGTATTTGCTCTGTCCACTTTGAAGAGAAATTCTTTGACAGAACATGTTTGATAACTCGACTTACAATTAGACGAAATGCATTACCTAGTGTATAATAACAACAGCATACGTATAACGATAACCAATCAGATTCAGGCACAGTATCATGGCGGACCCCCCCGCATTTTGGCTTCACTCCCCTCGTCTATCAACCAAGTTTACGCTCCGTCCCTATATTCCTATGTCCATGCATGCAGCCAAGGATATAACCTAATTTTATGTAAAAGTGCTGTATCTGCAGAGATAAATATACGAATGCGCATGCGCAAAGGAGGAAAAACCGTCATTATCTTGGCAGGTGTTGCATTATAGCAAAAATGGCACAAAGCTCTATTTATATGTAATATATCTATTAGCGTTTTCGAATAAACGGGGTTTGAACGATCTAGGGTTGATCAATCACTATTTTACTATAAATGCAAGTCTTTCATTGGTGGAGAGGTTGCAATGACGTCATTAACCAATCTTGGATCGTTCAAATCCTGTATAATCGAAAACGCTATATGGTAGTCGGTAGTCGGAAATTGGAAGTCGTAAGGCTGGCGTCACATAGAACCCGTAATCCGTAATCCGCACCGGAAGTCCGCAAAAGTTACTAGGGATTGCGTCCGTAACGTTACGTATGTTTTTTCTCCTTGTGTCCCATGGAGCCGTAAATACACACGTAACGGTATTACTATTTTTTATTTAACAAATTATAATTGTTTATTTGTATTTTATTCATAAGAAAACTACAGAATATATTATAATTTTAACAAAAATTTTAATTAAATCGTCAAATTTAGTTAAATAAATAAAATTAAAAAAAGCATTACTAGTAATAACTAGTAACTTTTAGTAACTTTTACGGAAATTTCATGGAATTACGGCTCCATGGGACACAAGGAGATAAAACACACGTAACGTTACGGCATGGACATAGGAATATAGGGACGGAGCGTAAACTTGGTTGATAGACGAGGGGAGTGAAGCCAAAATGCGGGGGGGTCCGCCATGATACTGTGCCTGAATCTGATTGGTTATCGTTATACGTATGCTGTTGTTATTATACACTAGGTAATGCATTTCGTCTAATTGTAAGTCGAGTTATCAAACATGTTCTGTCAAAGAATTTCTCTTCAAAGTGGACAGAGCAAATACGAGCTGTACTTGGGATAGATGATGAATTTATTTCCAAAATATCTAACCACAATGTACGAGTTTTAGGATTTTTGGGAAAACTAAGAAAAAAAAACAATATTTTTAACAACTTATACTCTTAAAATAAAATATATAATATTATTTTAAACATATAATATTAACTTTAATATGAATAAATAATTTCAATACCTGTGAAATGTTATTTTTACATTATTTCTGCTATTACTTTGTTTCCAATTTTGATAGTCGGATCTATTTTTACAAGACTGTACAAAACACTGCACCATTTTTTATATTCACAAAATATATTTAAAATAACAATTTTAATTAATGTTTTTTCTTGATATAACTTCAAATGCTCATTATATCTGCCCAAATTGCATAATATTTTTGCGTCGAATAATGACCAATTGCACTTGCGTCAAATAGTAGCCAATCAAAAATGTGCACAGTTTACCTCGTCCCCTTCCTTCAGTGATTTTCCTCTCGCGACGTTACACTCCGACCCTATATTCCTATGTCCATGCACACTGGAAGTCGCACGATACTTACATCGCGCTTGCGCAAACTAATAGCCAATCAAATTTAGGCACACTTTACCTCTAGTGTGTTCGAAAATAGGTTTGGTTACTGCCAGTAAAAACAGTACTGTTGGCAGCAATGAAAATTACTGGTGCTGCGTTTTGTTTCTGCTGCCAGTAAAGCCAGTAAAAGTCAGATGTAATAACGTCAAGTCTGAAAGATAATTTTCATTACATATTTAATTTTAAGAAATTGTATGTTTAATTAGTTATTCAGACTAATAATAAAAGGCAGTAATTATGGAAAAATATATTTTACTTGACAATATTCTTTTCGAATCTTCCACTAGTGCTTCTTCGAGTGACAGTGATGACAATGAAGAATTATTAAATATTATAATAAATAATAATAGAAATAGAAATAATAGAAGAGTTCCAAAAATAAAAAATTATTTGGAGCATGTTGTTGCACTATACACAGATATCGAATTTAAATCACATTTTAGGTTAGTATATATACACTATATTTGTACATAAGAAATATTGCATATACATTATTTGTATTATTTATATTATTTATATTATTTGTGTTAATAATAGTATATATTTTTTATTACAGAATGGAACGTAATACTTTTAATTTTTTATTATATTTGATTGGACCAAAATTAAACAATATTCCATTTAAAGGAAGAGAACAAATTGATGTTACAAAACAACTATTAATTACTATTTATGTTTTAGCAACACCAGATTCATATCGCTCCATAAGTGAACGATTTGATGTGTCCAAATCAACTACTTGGTTTAGTGTGAAGAGAGTAGTTAGAGCAATATATAGTATTCGAAATCAATTTATTAGATGGCCTACCTATGAAGAAGCTGAAAATACTTGGACAAACATTCAAAGACTATATGGCTTTCCTAAAGTTCTTGGCATTATTGATGGAACGCATATAAATATTCCTCGACCGAAAGAAGATGGCAATAGTTATATAAACAGAAAAGGCAGATTTTCTGTACAGTTACAAGTAAGAATAAAAATGTTACCTATGTTGTATTTTTATAAATAGAGATAGTTAATATAATATATTATACACTTTAATAAATTTTTTTAATTAACTAATTATACAATTAATTGTTAATTGTGTTATACAATTAATTATACAATTAATTAAGTATACAATTAATTGTTCTTTTTAGGTGATATGTAAAAGTGATTTGTCTTTTATTCATGTATTTGCTGGAATGCCAGGATGTGTCCATGATATGCGCGTGTTTCTTTATTCCGGAGTACAACAATATTGTACTCCAGAGTATTTTCCCGACAATAGCCATTTATTAGGCGATGCAGCATACAATATCCAAAAAAATGTTATGGTGCCATTCCATGATAATGGTCACTTAACTAGAGAACAAAAAAAATTTAATCATCGCTTATCATCTGCCCGAATAACTGTAGAAAGATCAATAGGACTATTGAAAGGACGATGGCGATATTTATTAGATAAATTACCTATGACAAGAACTAATTTAATTCCTTATTATATAATTACTTGCTGTATATTGCATAACATATGTTTATTACAAAATGATCGTATTGAAATCCCTATTATTGTTCCTGAAATATTGCATGAAATGGAACCATTAGGTATCACTAATATCTTAAAGGAAGAAGGAAATATTAAAAGGAATAGACTGATGGAAATAATTGCTCATGATGATTTTGAAAGAAGAATTAATAATTAAGATTCGTAACTGCAAAAGGATAAGATATTGTATTATTTATTTATCTTTTATAATAAAATATATGTATTGATATGTGATTTTGTTTTTGTATCCTATTATGTTGAACAATTGACTAACTTTAGCTTAAAAAATAAATGAACACAATATTTAAATTAAATCACAGATGAAAACTCATTTCAGTTTTCTATATAAAACAAAATAATCTCTTCTATGTAAAAAACATAGACGTCTAAAAAAACAAAAAATCTTAATATTTTGTGTTATATTACAGTGCGAATATATTTAAACCTATATACTTTAACTTATCAAATATGAAAATAACAGTATTAATAAAAAAATAATTTATATATATATAAAAAAAAAACAAGTATTAAAGAATATGTTATTATATTAATGTTTAAAGTAATGTAAGAAAATTTGTACGTTTAAATATTTAAAAATATGTAACATTTTAATGCTTTTGATAATACTGTCGAACTTTTAACTTTTTTAATTCTTGCAAATGCATGTTTTTTTTTCTCTTTTTACATTTTCTCTTCATATATGCATATTACTATTGTTTCTGTTTCCCTAATGCTTCTTTTATTTCTCTTAATATTTGTAACTTTGTAGCTCTATAATTGGCAGTTTCTTTTCTTTTTAGTCTTTTTTCTTCTAATGAAAGTGTCAAATAATTTGCTCTTGCTTCAGTTAATGAGATTTTTCTTTGCTCTATATACAAAATTAATTATAGAAAAGTATACATTTAAAAAAAAAATGTGAAATTTCTTATAAGGTTTGTTCTTTATTGCTGCACTGGGACTGTATTAAAACGGGATAGTACAAAACATAGATAGTTTGGCCTGTACTATCCTTAGTAGTGCAGTCCCAGTATAGTTATAAAGAACAAACCTATAATTAAACCAACGGTACATGGTGCGTTTTTTTTCTGTTGGATTGCTTGCAAACTAGTAAATTATTAAACATATTGTACATTGCATTTCTTTACTTACTAACTGGTGTTTCATTCTCATCACTGTTGTCAGTTAATGGAGAATGTTCAGGTTCTTTAATATTTGATCCTGCTACAGATAATGGTTTTATCCAATGTTTTTTTCGAAAAATATTATCTAATACCTAAAACATAAATATATACATATATATATATATTTGTCAGACTATTACTATTGCTATACTATTGTGTCATTTTTATTACATCTAAATATATCCAATCTTTTCTATCGTTTCCACTTTGAGCATTATGGTCAACAATTTGACGATATCGTCTCTTCAATGCATCCATTTTATTATTGCATTGGTTGCCTGTAAAATTATATTTTTTTTCCTTCATACACTTGGAAATGTCTATCCACATTTTTTTATGAGAACCTTTTCCCAGCATATATGATTTTTCTTTATATAAAGATATTAAAAGAAGTACAGCTTTATGTTCCCATTTTTCTATATTTACTTCTAAAATAGAAAAAGTAATTAATATATTTCTTACTTGTCTCCATATTATTATTATTTAAACTTACCAGTATTTAGCGTATCTGAAATGTTTTCAGTGCTAGAAGAAGTATATTTGTGAACTATATTTTCAGTATTATCAGTATTGTCAGGAACTATAGTACTTGTTACATTTGAACAACTGGATTTACTATTCTTTATTGATGAAGCAGAACTATGTATTGTATCTTTAGAATTATGTAACGTTTGTGCTTTCTTTAATAATGTAGTAGCAAACATTATGTCTAAACAAATATAAGGTAATATAAATATACATAAGAAAAAATTTTGTATATATTTACATAGCTTTAAAGCCTAGGATACTTCAAAAACTTTAAGTAATAAAGCTAACAAAGTATCCTAGATTCTAAAGCTTTGTAAATACAAATCAAATAGCACAAAATAATTTTTTTTTTTGGCCTTTCTTGGTTGAGAAAGTGTTACTGCTATTAGCAGCATGCCTTCAGTTCAGATCCCTGAACTATATGACACAAAAAAATAAATTTTATAAAAAACTAGGTTAAGTTTAAATTTGCACATTCATAATTTCAGGGAAAAGATATTAATTTTATTGCTATTATTAAAATGGATTAAAAATGTAACTTGTACCATTATGAGCACGATTATATACTTTTTTTTCCACTTTTAAAACATATTGTATATTTGTTACTTCATCAAGTAATATTAAATCAATCAATTGGTTATTGTTCTGTTCATGTTGAGAAATAGAGAGAGTTTTAGATACAGATTTCTCCATTTTTCTCCAAACTTTGTAACTATACACACAATTTTTTTAATATTAAAATTAACTTATTTTTTAATATAAAAAAAATTTTTTGACTACTTGAAAACTTATTCATTACATCTAGCTTTTACTGGCTTTACTGGCAGCAGAAACGAAACGCAGCACCAGTAATTTTCATTGCTGCCAACAGTACTGTTTTTACTGGCAGTAACCAAACCTATTTTCGAACACACTACTCGTCGCACCGTCCCGCAGTAGCTTCCCCCCCGCAACGATATGCTCGGTCCCTATATTCCTATGTCTATGCGTTACGGACGCAATCCCTAGTAACTTTTGCGGACTTTCGGTGCGGATTACGGATTACGGGTTCTATGTGACGCCGGCCTAAGTCTTAGGCCGGTTCTACAATAAGTTGCAAATACTCCGTCGCCAGTCGCGAATGCTCCGTCTTACTAAAAATAACTAGAAATAGCGCTTTCCAATTAGTAGTTGCCATCCTTCGCGACCGGTGACGGGACATTTGCAACTTATTGTAGAACCAGCTTTAACCTAAGTCGGTGACTCTATTAATTTTTCGCATCCACAATGAGTCGCTAGTCGTAAACTTAGAACATATATACTGGAAGGGACATAGCTGACTTGCCGTTGTCCTCAACATCTATCTATCCTTGTCTGTACATTTTATTGCAATACGCATGCGTCGATTATGTTGATGTGTGTGATGACAAACTAGACAAGCTTATCTATGACAAGCCTTTCAATATAATCAAGTCTAAAGAAATAATCATAAAAAAGTATACAAAACTAATACTATTTAAACATCAATGAAGTTTTTAAATATTTTTTTTATTATTTATTATAATAATTTTTATTGTACTGGTTACTATATATACAAGATATAATTAAAATAAGATAACAAACTTTAGAGGAGCGAGAATATTACATAATAATAAATATTACTTTTTTATTTTTTATTAATAATATATATTTTATATCAGTAACAGTGGGTTTGACGGACATATCTTGATGTCAAATTTTTTTTCATGTTTGGTCTTGCTTCTCAAAGTTTGTTATCTTATTTTAGTTCATCCTGTACATCCTGTATATAATTATTGTTCATTACAGTATTTGTTTTTGGTTATGTGCATCATTATTTTTATTTTATTTTGCAAGACTATTATTACATATTACTACATATTATTATATATAATTTATAATATATTGCAATTATATTATAATATAACTTAAAAAATAAATTGTTATAATCAAATTTTCAAATACCTTTCATCTATTTTAAATCTTTCTACTTTCAATTTAAGCGGTTATTCACTCGCGCAAGCGCATTGACCGATTTCGTACAGACAAGGATAGATAGATGTAGGGGACACTTTCGTTATGTGTATTTATAGCGTTTTCGATTATACAGGATTTGAACGACCCAGGGTTGATCAATCACTATTTTACTATAAATGCAAGTCTTTCATTGGTGGAGAGGTTGCAATGACGTCATTAACCAACCCTGGGTCGTTCAAATCCTGTATAATCGAAAACGCTATTAGATAGGCTATGGGCGGTATTCATAGTCCGTTCTTATATTCAAGATCGTCTTAAGCACGAACTTATATTCGCTCTCTTTGTCAGACACAATCTATGTGTGACGAAGAGAGCGAATATAAGTCCGTGCTTAAGACAATCTTAAATATAAGAACGGACTATGGGCGGTATTCATAGTCCGTTCTTATATTCAAGATCGTCTTAAGAACGAACTTATATTCGCTCTCTTCGTCAGACACAATCTATGTGTGACGAAGAGAGCGAATATAAGTCCGTGCTTAAGACGATTTTAAATATAAGAACGGACTATGAATACCGCCCTATGGGCGGTATTCATAGTCCGTTCTTATATTCAAGATCGTCTTAAGCACGAACTTATAGTCGCTCTCTTCGTCAGACACAATCTATGTGTGACGAAGAGAGCGAATATAAGTCTGTGCTTAAGACGATTTTAAATATAAGAACGGACTATGAATACCGCCCTATGAATACCGACCTATGCCCCTTTCAGTATATATGTTCTAAGGTCGTAAAGCGAGTCTCTCAGCTGGACCAATAGAAAAATTGATTTTTCGAAAAAATGACTGTTGACTTTCATTGACCTCAAACCATTGTCGTTGTTTATACCGGTGATCGCTGGTGAAACGTGATAAGTGACAAAAGTGAAAATTCTGTGAAAATGGACAATGAAAAAATAATTATAATTATGGTGATGCAAATGATCAGGAGACGCGGTAGTGTCTCCGGCCAAGTTCAAAAAACGACACTACTAAGTCAGGAAAAGAATCTCTGGCAAAGTTCAGAAAATGACACTACTAAGTCTCTTATCCTGCGCGCACAAAGTCGACTTTTCGGGGGTTTGTAGCAACTAAAATATAAAAAATTTTATAAAAACACATAGTATATCCTTAAAGGCGGCATCGCCACGACTAATTTAAGCCAAAAAAAATTTAAATTGGTCCAGCCGTTTCAGAGATACAAGCGGTCAAAAAGTGATGTTGGTAATGCAAAAAATTAAGAAACGTCGTCTCCTTATTCTTCTCCTCTGTCCGCAGGGACGAATGAAGAATTTACGGGGCCCAGAGTATTATCATTATCATTAAAATTTACGGGAATTTCTCGCACCAGGTGCCAAGAGTCGACGATTTCGACTTCCCCGAGTTGCGCTACGGGAATTTCTCGCACCAGGTGTCAAGGGTCGACGAATTCGACTTTCGCGAGTTGCGCTACAGGAATTTTTCGCACTAGGTGCAAAGGGTCGACGAATTCGATTTCCCCGAGTTGCGCTACGGGAATTCCTTGCACCAGGTGTCAAGGTTCGACGAATTCGACTTTTGCGAGTTGCGCTACGAGAATTTTTCGCACCTGGTGCCAAGGGTCGTCGAATTCAATTTCCCCGAGTTGCGCTACGAAAATTCCTCGCACCAGGTGTCAAGGGTCGACGAATTCGACTTTCGCGAGTTGCGCTACAGGAATTTTTCGCACTAGGTGCAAAGGGTCGACGAATTCGATTTCCCCGAGTTGCGCTACGGGAATTCCTTGCACCAGGTGTCAAGGTTCGACGAATTCGACTTTTGCGAGTTGCGCTACGAGAATTTTTCGCACCTGGTGCCAAGGGTCGTCGAATTCAATTTCCCCGAGTTGCGCTACGAAAATTCCTCGCACCAGGTGTCAAGGGTCGACGAATTCGACTTTCGCGAGTTGCGCTACAGGAATTTTTCGTACTAGGTGCAAAGGGTCGACGAATTCGACTTCCCGGAGTTGCGCTACGGGAATTCCTTGCACCAGGTGTCAAGGTTCGACGAATTCGACTTTTGCGAGTTGCGCTACGAGAATTTTTCGCACCTGGTGCCAAGGGTCGTCGAATTCAATTTCCCCGAGTTGCGCTACGAAAATTCCTCGCACCAGGTGTCAAGGGTCGACGAATTCGACTTTTGCGAGTTGCGCTACAGGAATTTTTCGCACTAGGTGCAAAGGGTCGACGAATTCGACTTCCCCGAGTTGCGCTACGTGAATTCCTTGCACCAGGTGTCAAGGGTCGACGAATTCGACTTTTGCGAGTTGCGCTACGAGAATTTTTCGCACCTGGTGCCAAAGGTCGTCGAATTCAATTTCCCCGAGTTGCGCTACGAAAATTCCTCGCACCAGGTATCAAGGGTCGACGAATTTGACTTTCGTGAGTTGCGCTACAGGAATTTTTCGCACTAGGTGCAAAGAGTCGACGAATTCGACTTCCCCGAGTTGCGCTACGGGAATTCCTTGCACCAGGTATCAAGGTTCAACAAATTCGACTTCCCCAAGTTGCACTACGAAAATTTCGCAAACACGAAAGAGAGAGAGAGAGAGAGAGAGAGAAATATGACATATTTTGATATAAAATCTAAAATCTCTTAAAATATTTAGTTATCGATAATCTTACCGTAATATTTTTATGCACAGAATAATAAAACAAATCAATACGTGTAAAAAACCCATTATTTGAAGAAAAAGTATGCAATTTACAATGTACTTTTTTAACAATTATGCGTTTTCTTTATACCACTTGATTCTCATTATTCTAATCATAAAAGTATTACGGTAAGATTATCCAGAACTTAATATTTTTAGAGATATTTTAATTTAAATTTTATATCAAAATATGTCAGATTAAGATATAAAATAACTCGAAAAGTATTAAAAAAAACTTCTGAAAAGTATGAAAAAAAAAATTATATTTTTTAATCTTGTTAATAATATTTTATTAACAAATAAACTGCCATATAATAGAATTTTATTAGTATTAATGAACGAAGAACATCTCATCGACGTTGACATCGATCCAGTCGCAAAACTTATAATTTAAATAATTTAATTAATATGTTATTAAGTTAATATAAATGTTACATTCAAAATGTAGAAAAATAATTTAAATTTTGTCACATAATTAATTTTGTACATTTCTGTACATTTTTATATTAACTTAATTACATATTAACTAAACTATTTTACATTATAACACGTCTTGTGTTTTATATAGCATTTAAGTCATGTGAAACAGATGTTTCATTGATAATATTAAAAAATAACTAATAATATAAGTATTGCGTTTGATATATCACAATTACGCTAGATGAAACATAATTAGTGTCATTTGAATGTTCTAACTACATTATTTTATGTTTAACATGTCTTTGATATCATATCATAGTTTTTTTCGCATATTTTGTAAAAATTTTAACATAACCGTGATATGAAGCCAAAGATATATTTCATATCAGCTATCCATAACTTTATATGAATGGGGCAGTTAAATCAAAGACATGTTACAACTAAAAATAGTTTAATTTGAATATTTGAAATAAAACATAAGTATTGCGTTTGATATCACAATTACGCTAAATGAAACATAATAAGTGTCGTTTCGAATGTTTTAACTAAATTATTTTATGTTTAACATGTCTTTGATTTGATATTATAGTTTTATTTCGTATATTTTGTAAAAATTTTAACAAAACTGTAATATCAAACCAAAGATATTTTATATCAGCTATCCACGGCTTTATATCAATGGGGCAGTCAAACCGAAGACATGTTACAACAAAAAATAGTTTAGTTTGAATATTCGAAATAAAACATCTGTTTCACAAAATGTAAGTGTGATACAAAATACTTGTGTTAGAATGTAAGATAATTTAGTTAATATACAACTGACTTAATATAAATGTTACATCTAAAATGTGCAAAAATAATTGAAAAATAATCTCAATTTTGTCACATAATTAATTTTGTGCATTAATATTAACTTAATTACATAGTAACTAAATTATTTCGCATTCTAACACAAGTATTTTGTCACATCACACTTACATTCTGTGAAACAGATGTTTTATTGGTAATATTAGAAAATAACTAAAAAAAATTTTTTCTTGAGCGATGCGACGAGCCGCTTGAACACCATGACTTGATAATACTTAATTGTTTCTGTAAAATAAATGTAATAACTATACATGTAACTATAACTTGTAATTTTTAGAAATTTTTTAATGCTTTCTTACCTTCTTCCTCTGCCTCTTCCCCTGTGTCTGCCCCAGTGATGTGGTGCCATGGATAGCTGATATAAAAATTTCATAAATCGTTCCTGCTGTCGGCGAGCTCCTGCGGCTCTACCTCTCGGTCTATAATCTGTAATTATTAAAATTAATTTAATTACATATGTGTTTTTATAATAGTACAAAGAAAAATATATTCTACGTAATTACTAAAAAATAGTGCGTAGGAAAATATGCAGTACGTAAGTACTAATAATTATACACTATGTAAGTACTAATATATGGTACAATCTTTAATAGATTAAAATTATGTTACCTTGTCTGTTTTGTTTCGACATTGAACCAGCGGCGACGGGACCGGCGGCGACGGAACCGGCGGCGACGGAACCGGCGGCGACGGAACCGGCGGCGACGGAACCAGCGGCGACGGAATCAGCGGCAACGGGACCGGCGGCGACGAGACCGGCGGCCACGTCCCACGTCCCGGACGGCAACGGAACGGGCGGCGGCGACGGGACCGGCGGCGACGGAACCAGCAGCCACGTCCCGGACGGCAACGGAACGGGCGGCAACGGAACGGGCGGCGACGGAATGGGCGGTGATTAAATCGACGTCGACGTCGACATCGCCGTTGAGGAGCGATTCTTCGTTCATCATTAGTATCTGCAATTTTATTGTATTAATTTTATTTGTTAATAAAATATTAA
Organism: Linepithema humile; assembly: GCF_040581485.1. Lineage (NCBI taxonomy): Eukaryota > Metazoa > Arthropoda > Insecta > Hymenoptera > Formicidae > Linepithema > Linepithema humile. The sequence goes on along the minus strand of NC_090128.1, from coordinate 20,195,563 downwards.
CAATATTAAAGGAGTTACTTACATCGTCCTCCATCCTCATGCGTTCACAAATGTCGAAGCGGTCCGCCATAGGTCCCCACAGGGCAGAGATCATTGAAGATCATTGAATCGATAATTAGTACAGATTTGAAACTTTCACAATAATATTGTCATCACTTCGACAGCTGGTAATGTAGTTTGGAGTAAGTTCGTGTAAATGTACATTATGGATTTAGTTATCGAGATTATCGATATAAGTAGATCTATATGTCGCGACTATGAATTCGGGATGTCAATGTTCAGTACTTCATTGATCAGTGAGTGTAAATATTGACGACAGAGTGTACCAGGTTAACTGCTTAAGTAGTGTTTGGTATAAAGAAGTGGCTACATAAGTAAGTAATGCATAGTTATTATTGTTACATTACATTTCCATTTATTTTATGTATTATCTTGTAATTATTGTATATGTTTTCCTAACTTTTACAGGTATTTGTCGATATGATTTTCTTGCGCTTACGTTTCCATTTAATATTATACATTAGACAAACGAAATCGTTGTAATATAATGGTCTATTGCCTTCTTACATAAATACAGTTCGTCGAGTCAATTCAATTGTCTTAGGAAATAAATTAGTTCTGCGATTTATTTATCATTGATGAAAACATATTTCTTTAAAAATTCAACAAACCGTTGCTTGACCAATAAATAAAGTTAGATTTATTTATAGATATACAGACACATGTGCAACAATTTTTGATATTCTGTTTTTCTATCCATTAGAATTTGTTCTGTGGGAGTTACATAGAAGAAGCCTGAGCTATAAAATAAAATAAATCTGCGGCTTTATTTTACTTTGAAGATTTTTACGCAAATAACTGTAATAGTACAGACTTTCTGAAGCTTACTTATATATTATCTATACTTTCTGGAGTTTAAAATCAGGTAAGAAATAATTACTATTATTAACATTTCTATTTATTCTATTTATGTATTATCTTGTATAATTATTGTATACATATGCTTTCTTAGCTATCACAGGTATTTATTGAGTAGATATGATTTTCTCGCGCTTACGTTACCATGTAATATATTATGCATTAGACCAGTGCTCGGAATTAGTTGAACATTTGAGCCGATTTCCGCGGGATACGCCTCCTTTCCTCTTCTTACCGCGCGCGCCGCAGCCGCTAGGGCCAGCGCCGCCGAGCGTTAGGAGCAGCACTATCTGATTATAAGTGGGTTCTTCTCCCTATTTATTAAAATTAAAAAAAATGTATTAAAATTTATTAAAAATTAATTTTTTATTTTTAAATTTATTAAGTGGAAATATTTCAATAGATTTCCATGTCACCTATGAGGTACTAATGCTGACGCTTTTTTTTTAAGTGGTTTCCCCCGTAGGCCTATTCCACTAAAGATAAAAATAACAAATTCTTAATTTAAAAAAAATATATAAAAGAGATTTTCTTAATTAGATTTTCTTGGCCTTTTATGAGAATGAACAATTGATGCAATAATGTAGATAGAAACCACTTTTAAAAAAACGCGTCAGCATTAGTACCTCATGAGTGACGTAGAAATCTATTGAAATATTTCCACTTATTAAATTTAAAAATAAAAAATTTATTTTTAAATTTATATTTAAATTTTAATACATTTTTTAAAATTTTAATAAATAGGGAGAAGAACCCACTCATAATCAGATAGTGCCGCTCCTAACGCTCGGCGGTGCTGGCCCTAGCGGCTGCGGCGCGCGCGGTAAGGAGAGGAAAGGAGGCGTTTACCGCGGAAATCGGCTCAAATGTTCAACCAATTTCGAGCACTGCATTAGACAAACGAGATCGTTGTAATATAACGGTCTACTGCCTTCTTACATATTTCTTGGAACATATTTCTTGGAACATATTTCTATTATTCATTTGTTGAATTTATTATTGAACAATTATTGCAGTTGTTTAGTTAATAAAATTTTATTTATTATTAATATATATACATATATAGGGTGCGGCATTTTAATTCAGACTCCAAAATATACAAGGTGTTTCTGAAAGGTCTTCTCAAACTTCAAAGGCGTATTCTAGCGGTCATAAGGATGAAAAAAGTTCTTATGAACGTGTCCTACAACGCTTTCTTTTCGAGATACCTTTTTTCTCGACAATACTGTTCTTGGGCGCTGAATTGCGGCTGGCGAACATTTCGAACATTTACTTTGATTGTTTTTTGGATTTAATACTGCACTTTCCAATAAAATTAAAAATTTCATTAAAAATTAAAAAATGATTGTATCTTGAAAAGGAAACATTGCAGGACATATGTTTATAGGAATTGTTTTCATCAGGACCGCTAGAATACGCCGTTGAAGTTTGAGGAAACCTTTCAGAATCATGTATAAAAAATAAAAATGAAAAGAAATGTTTTAAACAAAAGTTGTTTGCTTCATAAAAGAAAAAGAGATAGAGATATTAGTTACACCTTGGGTGGAGATGCTTCAAAGATTTAAAGATCAATCAAGTTTTCTTAAATGGAACTCTTCTAATTTTTTTATAAATCGATTCTTCACCATATTCGACGTAAGAAGTTGTAATGATAGGATGGCCAAAAATTGAATAGTTTAGGAGAATTTTTATACTTTAATTTGACATAATTTTACATAAAGTATGAAATATTTCGTAATATAATCATTTTTCAATTATCTTATCTATATACTCTTCTGCACAAAATAATGAGAGGAATCAATTGGTATATAAAAAACACAGTTATTTTTAAGAAAAAGTATGATAATTTGCAACAAGCAGTAACATATTTTTTTTAAACATTGATTCCTCTCATCATTTTGTGCATAAAAGTATTGAGATAAGATAATCGAAAAATGAATATTTAACGAGATTCTATCGTTATAACTTTTTACATCGAATATCGCGAGGAATCGATTTATTTAAAAAAATTAGGGTGGCATTTAGACGTTTCAATTTAAATGCCGCACCCTGTAGGTTGTATATACAGTGTGTCCCAAAAGTTCAAAAACTGTTAAATATCTCGAAAATAAAACATTTTTTTATTTATAGGAAAATGTTTTAGAAAAAACTTGTTCGCTTTGAAGAGGAAGCAAGGAAAAGGATATTAGTTTGACTATGAGTGAAGGCGCTTCGACGATTTGAAGGTAAACCTCATTTTTTTAAATGGAAGCGCTCTAATTTTTTTATATAAATAGATTCCTTGCAATATACGCTGTTAAAAGTTATAAGGGTAGGATGGTCAAAAATGGAATAGTTTTCAAGATATATTATATGCATATGTTTATTTTCATTTGACATAATATTTCTACCTGAATATTTATAAGCACAAAATAATGAGAGGAACAAATTGGTGTAAAGGAAACATATAGTTGTTTTTAAGAAAAAGCATGAATTTGCAACAAGCAGGTACATATTTTTTTTCTAAACAACTATTTATTTCTTTACACTAATTGATTCTTTTCATTATTTTGTGCATACAAGTATGCAGATAAGGTAATGGAAAAATGACTATTTTATGAGATATTTTATTGTTTTAGTAAAATTATGTCAACGTATAAAATATCTCATAAACTATTTAATTTGTGGCCATTCTACCTATATAACTTTTAACACCGAATATTGCGAGGAATCGATTTATAAAAAAATTAAGATAGAGTTCCATTTAAAAAAACTAGATTGACTTTCAAATCTCCGAAGCGCTTTCATCCAAATTAATATGTCCATCTTTTTTCCTTTTTCGAACCAAACATCTTTTGTCTAACACATTTTCCTATAAAATGTTTTATTTTCGAGATATTTAATATAAGTGTAGAATTTATGGAATAATTTTTTTTTATAAGCAAGGTTTATAAACAGGATTTATTTATATAGAATAGAAAGCAGCAAAAATTTTTAGGAGATTGCATTGATGATTTAGTGATAATAAATAAATACTATTTTTAAATGTTAATGTGATTACTTGATTTTCAACTATTCAGAAATACTATACAGAAGATAAATGTAGCTTCACTTCTTTATAAGCAAATTTTCTGCAATATTTTATTTAGTATAATAATTTTAAATCTCTGCATATGTTTATTAAAATTATTTTAAACTGTTCGCTTGCTTATTGCAAAAAAACTTGTACAAAGTTTACAATTATTAATCTAAAATTTATAACTTGTTTGTTTTATGTATTAATACACTTTTTTTATTTTTCAGATCCAGAAAAAAATTAGAAAAAATAATCGGCTGCTCTGGCGCTGTATAACGGCTGCCGTAAGCGCTGAATTAAAATATCGGCTGCAATAGCGCTGAGTTTTGGCCCTGGCTGGCTTGTCCTAGGCGCCAAATTAAAAAATCTGATATAGAATTCTGTAACTTTAATTATTCGTTTAAGGTGATTGTGACACTTGCATGACTAAAAGACTGCCCTAAGCGCCATATATCTGTATAAGGCTGCCCCGAGCGCCAGCTCAAAATGCATCATCAGTGTCACAAGTTCTATTATGGCAATAAGGAAAAAGACATTTTGATTTCCAAAGAATGGTTGACAGAAACGATGATAGATAGTTTCCATGCGTTACTCGAAAGAAATTCTGAATATGCACCTCGACCTGTATGGTTGACGATATTTCCTGATCAGATTGTTCCACTCGAAAATCTAAAAAAGAAGCATTTGCAAATACTGCACAGTAATTTCGCGGGCGGACATTGGGTTACTTGTCATTACGACGCAAAGTCTGTTATTATATATGATTCTCATGAAGGCAGTCGTAATGCTAATAAGCAAAATTTGAATGGAGAAATTCGAATTTTTGTGGAGAGATTATTTCCTTTTCATGATTTTCAAAACAATCCGATAGTCTTTCCTACAGTCCAGTCGCAAGTCGACGGTTGTAATTGTGGTCCTATGGCGATTGCGTTTGCTACATCGATTCTGTTTGGCATAAATCCTTGTATTGTGACGTACGATCGATCTTTGCTAAGACCTCATTTGTCTGCAATGTTTGCAGGACAAACAATCACTCATTTTCCGTACCTCTGTAATTCAACTGCTCCATTAATGTTATTACCGTTGGAGACATTGAAAATACGAGAGGCGGATGCACTGAGAAAAAGGCTTGCACGTAGCAAGGAAACTGAAGAACAGCGTTCAAAACGACTCGAGAAAGATGCTTTTTCTCACAAACAACAATATGCCAAAAACGCTGATTTTTTATGCACTCAAAAGCGCAATAAATATAAACAGGACCCTAAAATAAAATGTTATAAAATGTGTGAGGTATATAAAAAAAACCCCAAACCGAAACGCCAGATAATGTGTGATCAGTACATACAAGATCCCGAAACACAACGTCAGAGAGTGCGTAATCAGTACAAAAAAAATCCTGAGGAACAATGTAAAAGAAAACGCGACGAGTACCAAAAAGATTTAGAAAATAAACGAGCTCAAAAACGCCATAATTACTCACACCAATTGCTGTACAATCGGCAAATCAAAAGAAAAAATTATTTTAAAAATGCTGCACGTGAAAGAGATCGCCGAAGAAAATTTAAACACAAACATTCTGACTCAAAAAAACTGTACAACAAAAAGTATTATGCAAAACGTGGTAACAAGTCTATCGTACAAAGATCAAAGACGATCGAGAGAGTAAAAGAAAAATTCAGTACTGTCCGATCTTGGCAAAAGTGTTTTAACTTTCCAAAATGGTCAGAGTTCTATATTCGACGGATATCGAGGAAAATTAATAAACCGGCGATATGTGCTCGATTGGAAGCCGAATATATATTCAAGTGGTGCATGATAGCAAAAAAATCGTACGTCAATGCAGCAAGAAAAGTGTTTTTGTATTTGAAAAATGCTGCTGAAACCGCACTATTGCGATTCAATGAATGTAAGACTTTGAAATATCCAAAAAGCGATCGAATTAGAGCTCTTTGTGGCTCATCCAAACATACTTCGTCTTCCGAAGCATACTTTTTTGAAACTGCTTACGAGCAAAGGAAAAAGTTTGAGCAACCACTTATAATAGGACAGTCCTCTTCTCATGGAGTGATAAATGTTTTACCGTTAATGGATAACAATGATAAAAAGTCAAAAATATGGCACTGTGACGAGAAACGATGCCGCATAAGTGATATTTCCTTGGAAAAGTATGTGAAATTGTTGGAAGAGTTTGAAGGAGCTACTATAAAGAAGATAATGAATGCTAAATTCATGGCGCGGCTCAAAAATTGTTCTGTTTCACATATGAGTAGCAGATTGGGACATCCTCCGGACTGTTATGCGAATCCAAATATTTGCGAATCATACATTGCAACGATAAGCACTTTATCGCCTCATTTTCCTCTCGTGAGAAATATTCGAATAAATGTCTACAAATTGATAGGCAATTATAAAAAATTTCATCATTTGTTTTCAGCTTTGAGATTTGTCAATATGGATAAATTGCTGGAAATTTCCAATGATGCAAAGGTTAAAGCAAGATTTTACAAAAACAATTTGACCGTTAGTTTGGACGAGGAAAAAATTTTGTCGCAAAATTACGAAGCGTTTACAGTTATGAAAAAGAGATTGTTGGATACACCACGTTTCCCTTGTGTCTCTTGCGAAAAACTATGTGTGAATAGTGACGTTTCTGAGCTAAAAAAGCTGAAAAAACCAGTAGAGGGACCTTTTTGGAAAAACTTGATGACTTACGTAACAGAACACAATAGCGATACTGGATTAATTTGTAAGTTTTGTTTGGGCAAATTTCGGAAAGGCATGTTGCCTTCTACTTGCGTTTTGAATAATCTTGCCGTAAAACCATTACCGGATGTTTTGTCGGATTTCAATGATTACGAAAAAATGTTAATCAAGAGAATGAGCAGCTTCCAAGTAGTGCAAACAATGGGCGCTGTTTCGAACAAACATTTGCCGCACAGACAAATGATCCGTAAAGTAAAAGGTAGAACATTTCATTTGCCACTTCCTTTACAAGAAACATTGGATAAGATATGTCCTCCGGAAAATCCTATAAATTTGAAACACGAGTTGCACATTCTCGTTCGAGGTATGCCTAAAAAATCAAAAGTTGTTTGGGAAAATTTGGTGGATATTAATAAAGTGTTTAAGGCTTTGCAATGGTTAAAAGAAAATAATCCGCACTATTCGGAAATTCGTCTTCCAGCGTCATCTGATGATTTATTAAATGAGAAGTTGCAAGAAACAGAATATCAGATCGTCGATGATGGGGGCGAGGAGAGCAATAATGACGAAATAGATGAGGTGGTTGAGGACACCGTACAGCAGATTAAAGATAATGACCAAATCGTTTTGAAACGTAAGGCTTTCCTGACACAAATTACCAAAGACTCGGGTATTAATGATCAGTATACGATATACCCAATGCGCGTAAAAAGGATTGATAACGAATCTGCACTCAAACTTTATCAAATGTTAAAAATCGAAGATGTTCCAATGGATAATCGTTATAAATATCTGGATGTCATGTGTTTCCCCGATTTATATCCAGAGGGTATCAATGGACAACGAGAAGATAGAAATTTTGCATTACCGGAATATTTATTCATCAGAACGCGATTGATGTCGAAACACAATAGATTCAGATTGAATCCGCAGTACTTGTTTTTCCTTCTTCATGATACTAACAACCGACAATTGAAAAACGGTATATATTATACGATGATGGTTGCTAACGCACGAGAGAGATATACTGCTGATAGATACTTGAACGAATTGAAAGACGAACAATTGGAATCGAATTTAATGAGTATTTTCGGAAAACTGAGAAATACGGATCAATTTTGGCGACAACCATCCAATAATGTGAAATGCATGACTCTGCATTACGGCCCAGCAACGTGGTTTTTGACTTTGAGTCCTAGTGAATGGAAATGGTCCGATTTGGGTGAATATTTACGAGACATGAATCCCGATAAAGAGAAGTTAAGCATTAACGAACTAATCGCATATGACCCTGTTAGCACGTCTAGATTCATGTGCATAAAATTCAAAGCCATGATTGATTTTATTCGTTCAGTTGATAACCCAATAGGGGAAGTAATCCACTACTTCTGGCGATTAGAATATCAAACTAGAGGTATCCAGCACATGCATTGCTTGATTTGGATAAGAGATGCTCCTGTGCTAGGAAAATCGCCGGATGAAGAAGTTGTTTCGTTTATTCAAAAATACGTGACGTGCGAAATTCCAGATAAAAACGTTTCGCCAACATTGTACGAAACGGTTACAAGTGATCAGAATCATAAACATAACTCGTATTGCATGCGTACAAAGAAAACCGAAACAAATATTTACAGAAAGTGTCGGTTTGATTTTCCGCGATCAGTTACGACAAATTTCGTTTTAAGAGACGTTGTCACTTCAATAGTGGGTAGAAAAAATTTACGCAGTAGAAGCAGGTTGTACGATCTTCCTCGCAAGAAGTCGGAGAGGTTTATTAATGATTATAATCCGGCTATCAAATTGGCTTGGGAGGGAAATATGGACATACAATTTGTTGGAGAAAAATCAGAGTTTTTAAACTCGTATTTAACAAAATACACGACAAAGTCGGAAAAATGTAACATAGACTTTGAAATGATAGATTCCAATAAGCCTTTGGCATCGAAATTGTGGAATTTTGCGATGCGTCGTTTGAATAACAGAGAATGCGGTGCTTTAGAAGCTGCGGATACACTATTAGGGCATCCCTTGTATGGTACGGATTGTGATACCATTATCAAATGGATCGACGTCAATGAAGTGAGAAACAGAAAAGTTAAAACATTCAATGAAATTACAGCTCTCGATAAAAATTCTACGAATATCTATTGTCCGTCGCTCATCGATGATCATTATCCAAACAGACCTAAAGAACTAGAATCATTGAATTTGTACGATTTTACTAGATTCTGGGACATTGTAAAACAGATGCCAAAAAGTGACGAGGTCGAATATTACGAACTGGTATCGCGTTTATTTGTAAAGAAACGAAAAAAGGGTAGTTTAATAAACCATTACCGATTCAATGTAAAAACTGAACCCGAAAAGTACTTTTACTCGCTGCTTCTTCTGTTCAAACCATGGAGAGATTCGAGTGAACTCAAAGGTGCGTACGAAACTTACACGGATGCCTTTAAGAATTCAGAGACTGGATTGACGAAGGCAATGAAATATCACGAAAGGCTCGAAGAAATACAGAAAGCTTTTGAGGATGTTACTGAATTGATCGAGAAGCGTGAAAATGATTTAAAAATAGCAGACGGAGACAAATCTGATGACGATGAACTGGATTGCAATCCAGTACAAGCTGACGACGCGATGAAAAATCTGGAAGATTTTGGTAAGATTGACGCCCCGATTAATTTATCGCAAATGATGTCGCAATTGAACAAAGATCAGAAAAGAGTCTTCGACAGGGTATGCCAAGTTTTACAAAATAAAAATCATATTCTACGATTGTACGTAAGCGGTGAGGGTGGTACAGGAAAAAGTTTTCTTATTGAAACGATCAAACATTGGATCAAAATAAATTTGAAAAAAACGACTGCGATATCTGCTCCCACGGGTATTGCAGCATTCAATATCGATGGCCTGACAATCCATAGAATGTTTCAGCTACCCGTCACTCATGAATCTACGCCTAAGTACGTGCAATTGTCAGACGTAATCTTGAAAATTTTGAGAGACAAATTGAAGAATGTCGAACTATTCATAATCGATGAAGTATCCATGATTTCGAATGTGACACTTATGTTTATCAATCTACGATTATGTGAAATTTTTGATACGACAGATACAAATGATGGTTTCTTTGGTAGAAAACACATTCTCTTGTTTGGAGACTTGTTGCAGCTTCCTCCTGTAAAAGGACATCCTCCGTTCGTTAAAATGTCTCGATCAGATGTTCAGAAGTATTTAGGTACCATGGGTGGATTTGACTTGTGGAGATTGTTTGATTACGACGAACTCTTGATAAATATGCGACAAAGAGGCGACAACAGATATCGCGATATACTTTCTAGAATACGAATAGGTCTCATAACGGATTCTGACATCAATGTACTTGAATCAAGAAAAATCATTTTCAAAGAAAATAGTTGCGACGAAAGATTGAATGAACTTTACACTTATATGAATCAATTACCGACCGATACAATATGTTTATTACCTACGTGTTATTTGTGCAAGGTTTTGAACACGGCAATGCTTAATAAAATCGACGGCGAGGAAATTCTACTAATAGCAGAAGATGATGTCGACTGTGCTCCAGCAATGAGAAAAAAAGTGCAAAAAACCTTGGAAGATAAAGATGACAAAGTTTCAGAAACGGCAGGCATTGAAAGAGTAATAATGATTAAAATTGGTGCTAAAGTGATGATTCGACGAAACATTGACGTAACTCTGGGACTTGTCAACGGAACAATAGGCAATGTAGTTGCGGTTAATCGTGCTGCTGATGGAAATATTTATTCCGTCACATTAGTTACTTCGGATAACAAAGAATTCGCAATAACGAGAGTAGACATTAAATTCGAGATATTTCACAAAATAGTGGTACATCGCAAACAATTTCCATTGTCCCTCAGTTATGGAATAACTATACACAAAAGTCAAGGCGTTACGTGTAAAAATGCAATGATGGATCTGGGAACGACTGTATTCAGTGATGGTCAAGCCTATGTAGGTTTGTCTCGAGTGAGTACATTGGAAGGCCTACATTTGATAAACTTCAATCCGGCATCAGTTCAAGCACACTCAGGAGCCATTTCGGAATATAATCGACTAAGATCTTTGTTCAAATCTCAGCTGCCACAAATCGATTTATCCAAGAAAAAGGCTATAAAAGTTTACGATCGTCGATGGACCATACCTAGTATCATTGATAATGTACAGAATCATGGTTGCGAGGAATCAAAAAGTGTAATTACGTGGAAAATATACGGCCTTCTTAATGACGATAATGTTTCGTGTTACGCTAATGTAATATTGCAGTGTGTATTTCATTGCGTGCGTATCAGGCAACAAATACTAAAATATAAAGCATCGAACGCATTGACTGATGCTATATGCGCGTATACTGAGCGTAAATATTGCAACGTTCAAGCGGTTAGAAGATCTGTCGGAGAATGCTTCGAAGAACGAATACAACAAGATGCTTCGCAATTTTTCATGGCTCTAATGTCGACGTATTCTGAAATCAATGATATATTGGAACACGAATTGAAGCACGTAACATGTTGCTCAAATGCCAAATGTAATTACACGGTAACTACGTTGGAAAAAAGTTGTTTGCTAATATTACCTATACAATCGACATTAAAAAGGAAAAGAGGTGTCACGCTACAAACTTTGATTGATTCGGAATTTTCCAAATGGGAAACGATAGACGGCAGTTGTAACGCATGTAAAGGTTCCGTTCTGAAAAAGAAAACCGTAATCGAATCGACTTTATCCATCTTAGTGATACAGCTCAATTTATACACTTTTGTGAACGGTGTTTGCAAAAAAATTATCAACAATCGGATTAACGCCGTACCGACGAATAATATCACGATAGATAAAAAAAAGTACAAGGTAATAAGCGCTATATTTCACGAAGGCGAAGAAATGAATCGTGGTCACTACACGTGTATGTTGAGAGCAGAAAAAAAATCAGAATGGTATTGCTCTAATGACATGAAAGTCATTAAGAAAAACTGGCCCAAAGGAGCACAAGGGGCGTACATATTGTTCTTGGAGCAGATTAAGTGATTTTGGAAATAACTGCATTTAATGACACTTTCCTCGAATGTAAGTGTCGGAATTTCTTTGTAGTAAATTTACGTGAATTTTTTAGATCCGGAAAATTATAACAATTAATCGGCTGCTCTGGCGCTTCATAAAAGCTGCCGTAGGCGCTGAACTAAAACATCGGCTGCCATAGCGCTGAGTTTAGACTTGTCCTAGGTGCCAAATTAAAAAAATTATTTTTGGGCCCCAAACAAAAATTATTTTCGCAATTATAGCGTTTACGGCTGCAATAGCGTTGAATTCAGGCTTGCCCTAGGCGGTCAATTAGAAAAATCTGGGATAGAATTCTGTGCACAAAATGTAAAAAAGTAGGTGATATAGCACAAAAATTCATAAATGATAAGATCAGGCCAAGTTCCAAAAAAGACACTCCAATATGTTTATATTTTAATAATAATCTGAATTTTTAATATATTACCAACATGAAAAGTAACTGATATATTGTTCAAGGTGCAAATTCAAAATAAACATACATAAAATATACATAAAATGTATAAATAAAACTGATCATAATTTGATTCTAGAAAGTAAGTGATATATTATTCTTAGTGCACATACAAAATTTTTTAAAATTTAATTAAAATAACAAAATATTTATTAAAAAATACAAAAACACTTGGCGCTGCCAACGGGCTTCACCATCCCCCCTCCCCCTAGCGCAACCCCTTTACGCCATTTCCCCCTTTCCTCCCCTCCCCCCCCCCGTCAAGAGGCTCCACCACCCCTCCACCCCTTTACATCTTTACACCTATAGTATTATGAAACAACGAAAATGAGTAATAATGTAATAATAGCATGATTAACTGACATCATGTAATTAATTGACATTATGTAAGTTAACATGTTGTTCGGTGTGGCAGCGCCAAGTGTTTTTGTATTTTTTAATAAATATTTTGTTATTTTAATTAAATTTTAAAAAATTTTGTATGTGCACTAAGAATAATATATCACTTACTTTCTAGAATCAAATTATGATCAGTTTTATTTATACATTTTATGTATATTTTATGTATGTTTATTTTGAATTTGCACCTTGAACAATATATCAGTTACTTTTCATGTTGGTAATATATTAAAAATTCAGATTATTATTAAAATATAAACATATTGGAGTGTCTTTTTTGGAACTTGGCCTGATCTTATCATTTATGAATTTTTGTGCTATATTATTATCTTTCACGGTGGGAGCGTATCACATCTTCATGAGACATAATAGCTTAGTTTACACCTTTGACTATAGAAACCTGGACTGCTAGTAGCAAGAAAAAGTTGTAATAAACATGTGCAATAGCGTTACCATGGCCCTATACCAAGAACTAAAGTGTCATGACGTCACAGACGTAACCTGTCATAACGTCGTGATCCAAAGCCGTGATCAAAACATTGAGCGAGCTGAGACGTTGAGACTTCTCTTGTGTAATTTTTTAGAGATAAAGAGAATATGGGACGATATTGTTTTATAGAAAAGTGTAGCACAACAAAGTACAAGCGCCAACACGAGGAAAACGACACGCGTTTGCGATTTTTTGAGTATGTTTCAGCTCATGTTTTTCTAACTTAAAATACTTCATAAAATTTTGGTTTGCGAGTGTTTTTATTTTCATTTGTACGTATTTTCTTATCTCAACACCAGATATTGTAATGAGTAGATGAAATGTTTGACTTAACGTAATGTTGTTTTTATTGTGAGGAAGTAATGTATATATATATATTTAATTTATATACTTGTGTTGCGACTGTAGGTTTCCCAATAATCCAGCGCTGAAAGAGAAGTGGATCGAGGCTATAGCCACTCAGAACAGGCAAGAAAGTGTACGAAATTTGCCAAAATATAGCCGTATCTGCGTACTGCATTTTACAAGCGATTGTTTAGAAAGCATTGGCTATTCGCAGGTTCGGTTGAAACTAAATGCAGTGCCGACTATATTTCCACGTGCTCAAAATCAAAGGTAATATAATTTATAGTAATTTATGTTCTAGTTTTCATTAACCAATATTTAAATCTTGAAGTTTTATTGTGACGCTATAATGTGGGACTTAAAAATTGAATGCGAGTAGTATTAAGTTGTAAATATTTTACAATCAATTAAAATGTATAATTTTAAATAGCATGATGCAGTTACTACCAGCTTCGAGTGATGAATTTTCAAATGCAGATGTCACTGACGATTGCATCTCACAGTCGACGAAGCATCCAGAAAGTGAAAATTTTATAACCACAGAAACAGATTCAAATAATGAATCCTCAAATCCAGAAGTGATTGCTGATCAATAGATCGCAGTCGATGAAACATCAATGCATCCCGAGTCTGAATGATTCACAACGGACGAGGTAGAGGGATTCATAATTAAATAAAAAATATATAAATTCAATATTACTTCTCTTATCTTTCTTCCTAATATTTTTTTTATGGGGACCTTGAAATGAATAACAATGTTTTTTTGCAGTTCGATAACTGAAAAGAAAGCAGAGACAACCCTATCATGTAATGTATTGAGCACTCCGAAAAAGATTTACAGATATCCTGGAGATATTAAAGATGAAACTGTGGATTAAATGACCCCAAAAACAAAAAGTCATTGCATTCGATTACTGAAGTCTGCTTGCAAGGCAAAAGATAAATGTATGAAAAGATTGATGGTTAAAGAATTTCGTCATAAAAAGAAAATAGCAAGCTTGGTAAAGCTATTAGGTGAATTGCGACAAAAATGTGACCTCTCAGAGAATGCTTCGGAAATTATAGAGGTAGGAAATGATGTATCATTCCCAGGGAGAAATACAGGTTGAATACAAGTCTAATAGATATCTATTAGATGTCTGTTAGACGTTTACGGTTTAAAATTGGAGGGTTAATCATAATGTTACTAAATTAATCATATTGTAACAAGATTAAATAAGGAATTGTATAATTTCGAATTGTTCATATATCCTTGTATACCTTGTATACATTAATAATAATCACGATAATTTTGAAGTATACTTACGTCAGTAATTGTGTATGTTGAATAATTAATTAATAAAATTGTATTAATATCACTCTTTCCTGTTTGTAATATCAAACTCTGCCCTGTTTATAACATTAACTTAGGCAACAACACAGGAAGACACGATACTTGCGGAGCTGCAGAAAGGAAAAGTCAATGGACAATATTCGCCGGAACTTCGTGCTTTCGCTTTAACAGTAAATTTTTATAGCCCGAAAGCATACAAGTATATAAGGCACGTTTTCAAGAACAACTTACCGGCTCCATCAACAATTCGGGCTTGGTATGGGAGCACAAATTGTTCGCCAGGCTTCACTAATGAAGCCATTGACATTTTGAAAAAGAAGGTGGACCAGACTACAAAGCAACTATATGGTTGTTTAATGACGGACGAAATGTCCATACGCCAGCAAGTCGAATGGAGTAAATTCAAAAATAAGTTCATCGGATATGTCGATTGTGGATTTCCAGTTGATAAACAAGAAAATCTGCCGGTAGCGAAATATGCTTTGGTGTATATGCTAACGTGCCTTAATGAAAGATGGAAAATTCCGGTAGCGTATTTTTTCGTAAATTCGCTGACTTCCCAAGAAAGAACGGAAATTACGAAAAAAGTCTTGGAATTTGTGGCAACATCCGGAGTAAAAGTTATTGCCATGACTTTCGATGGACTCGCTTCAAATATTACCATGTGCAACGCTCTTAAAGCGGATGTTTATAATGAAAAGCCCTTTTTCTTGCATCCAACAGACAATCATTATGTTTATATAATATTGGATGCTGTTCACATGTTAAAATTACTCAGAAATGCGTTAGCTTCAAAACGTGTTTTATACGATAGTGACGGCAATTCCATAAAATTTGAATATTTGTAGAAGTTAGTTGAGCTGCAAGAAAATGGGAATTTTCATTTGGCCAATAAACTTACCAAGAAGCACATACTTTGGTTCAAGAACAAAATGAACGTCAAATTAGCTGCCCAAACTTTAAGTGAAAGCTGTGCAGCTGCCTTAGAACAGCTATCAGAAGATGGCAATGCTAATTTTGTTGGATGCACTGCTACTGTGAAGTTCTGTCGAATAGTGAATATTGCTTTCGACTGTCTAAATTCCAGAAGTTTGTACTCGTATGGTTTTAAAAAGCCAATAAAACGAGATACAGCGGCAGAAATGTTTAAATTTTTTGATAAGGCAATCGATTACTTTTCTGCGCTGAAATTGGAGCCTGCCGGACAATTCGTAATCAAAAGTAAAATAAGAACCGGGTTTTTGGGCTTTATAATAGACTTACAAAACTTGAGAAGATTGTACATGCAATAAGTCGAAACAGGATATTTGGAATACATTTTATCATACAAAATGTCACAAGATCATTTAGAAATATTGTTTTCTTGTTTCCGCGCTATGGGGGGTTATAACAATAATCCTAATTGTAAACAATTCACGTCGTCGTATAAACGACTATTATATCATAACGAGGTGAAATCATCAGCGCAGGCAAATTGCATGCCGCTCGACACTACTAGCATCTTAACTGTCTCATCAGCTAAAAAAATTTCGACAGCATGCGAAGCGAACCAGCCTTTTAATCTCAAAAATGTGGATGATTATTTATCACTTTATTCTATAGCAGGTTCAGGTGCAAATCATGCCGCGTTATACATTGCCGGTTTCGTAGAAATGCGAGTTTTACAAAAATTAACATGCGAAACCTGCTTCATATTGCTAAACGAGAGCGATAAAGCACATTCAGATTTCATTGCGAGGAAGTCTTGTGGTGGTCTACGCTTTCCTAGAACAGATACATTCACAATCACTACATTCGCAGAGAAAATATATAATATATATAGAATACAAAATGAACTGCAATCAAAAAATGCGTATAATAAAATGATTGTCACTGTTTTGCGACACTTAAATCTAAATAATATTTTTAAAAATTTCGACTCTCATATCAAAGATCTTGATTTCCTTCAAAATCATAAATATGAATTGATTAAATTAATAATAAAATTATATTTAGATGTTAAATTATATTATTACGGAAAAACTGCCACTCTTCGCTTGCATGATAATTTTGTTCGTCATGCTAATACTAAAATTACTATTTTTAAAGGTCAGTAATAATTATACACAGTTTTTATTATATAGTTATATAAGTAATATATATAATTAATATTGTTTTAGCTGTATATAAAAATGCAGTATTAATATTTTAACATAAACTGTGATATTACATTTACTTCAAAAGCTTTTTCTTTTGTTTACTACATCTTTCCCATTCAAAGTTCTCATATTACACGTTTGAATTTACCGCTTTTTGGTCAAAAGGCGGAGCTAAAACCTAACCTATGTTTATTACATCTCTTTAGCATTGCGAAGATAGGCAAAGGGGCGGAGACTAGCAGTCCAGGTTTCTATAGTCAAAGATCTCTTTAGCATTGCGAAGATAGGCAAAGGGGCGGAGACTAGCAGTCCAGGTTTCTATAGTCAAAGGTTTACACCGATTGTTTAGTACGCGTACCAAGTATTAAATCTGCTTCTTTGATTGGTGTAGATTTTACACTAAACAATTTATACCTATCAAAGAAGCAGATTTAGTACTTGGTACGCGTACTAAACAATCGGTGTAAACTAAGCCAATGGTCGAAGGTTAGTTCTTTTTATCTAGTATAAATATGAAAATGATTTATCTAGCTATTGGAACATTGAAGTAGGTGACTAATATTTTTTATTTACATAATGTTAGGTGGTGGCGCAGACCTGTGAACAGGCTATTCACTCAGCAAAGGGATTTCATGAACTTGTTTCATGAATTAAAAGAAACAGATTACGAAGAATTTTACAAGTACACAAGAATGACTCCTACACAATTTGACTGGTTGTTGGAAAAAGTTGGTCCTCTTTTGAAGAAGAAGAGCATGCGACGACCTTTTCCAGAGCTACGTCTTGCCGTCACTTTGAGGTAAATTAATTAATTTTGTTTTTTCTATGTATGCCGTAGTGTAATAATCAGAAATTGTAATTCAAAATTATAATATCTAAAATTAAACAAAAATCAAGAGTCAAAGAGTCTAATGCTGGATATCCTTTTTGGTTCTTGATTTTTGTTTAATTTTGGATATTATTTGAGTCTTTATATTTGAGTTAAGATTATATTTACTTCAATGTTGTAGATATCTTGGTCATGCCGATAGTGTGTGGCAGAAGAAATGGAGTTTTCGGATTGGACGTTCAACTGTGTATAAAATAATTCCAGAGACTTGTGCCGTAATATGGGGTGTTTACGATAATTCAAGTTCGAGTTAGTTTCACTAGGACCGACAATGAGATATACATAACCATCTAGAACCTTTATGATTCATGACAACTCAACGCTGTCTTGTATTGCTTGAGTTAAATTCATTGAATTTGTTGAATTTAATAAATATAATTATATACATATATATATAATTATATCTATTAAAGAGGTATACCAACATACATACCAACATTATTTGTTTCTTTCATAGACTGATTTGCAGTTGACATTTTTTTATTACAATAAAATTTGCTCTATAAACTCAACAAATTCAATTAATTTAACTCAAGCAATACAAGACAGCGTTGAGTTGTCATAAATCATAAAGATTCTAGATGGTTATGTCTATCTCATTTTTCGGTCCTAGTGAAACTAACTCGAACTTGAATTATCGTAAACACCCATGGATAACATTGCAGCCAATATATTTACCTCTAATGCAGAGGAATGACTGGCAAGAAATTGCACAAGAATTTTGGCACCAATGGAATTTTTCCAACTGCTAGGGAGCAGTTGACGGAAAACATATTAGAATTCAAGCTCCCCCCAGAACAGGCTCACTTTATTATAACTACAAAAAATTTTTTTCAATTGTTTTGATGGCAGCCTGCGATGCAAACTATAAATTTACATGGGTAGATATAGGTGACTATGGTATGTGTATTATTAAGGTATTGTGTGGAATTAAACCTATGATAATGCTTGTTTGCTAAATGAGAACTATTAATTTTTTTCAGGTGGCATTTCTGATGGTGGAGTGTGGGCAAACTCCGACTTTGGTCGTAGCCTGGACAGAGGACAAGTGGATTTACCTTTCCCTCAGCATTGGCCTGGAATGGTGGAACCAATGCCTTTTACGTTTGTCGGTGATGCTGCATTTCCTCTTAGAACCTTTATGATGAGACCGTATGCAAAACCCAAGCGAAGGAGAAACCAAGGACAGCAAGAAAAGGGAGAAAGAAATGAAGAAAATTATTACGACAGAGATGTTGTTGTGGGTCTGGGAATGCCAGAAACGATTTTCAACTACCGACTCTCAAGGGCTAGGAGAGTTATAGAGAATGCCTTCGGTATTCTTGTGGCAAAGTGGACCATTTTGAAAGGCAGCATCGCCTGTAATTTGAAGACCTGTGAAACAATAGTGTTAGCTTTGGTGGTGCTCCATAATTTCCTTCTGTCTTCTGAAGAAGAATTGCCAACGCAACAACATCGATACAATGTTCAAGGATTGACTGACCAGGAAGGGTCACATGGTGAGCTATTTCAAAATGGTGCATGGCGTAGAGAAGTGCCTGATATAAATATATTCCAACGAATTGGAAGGATGGGTAATAACAATGCAGCCGCTGATGCCATCAAACTTAGAAATACCTTAAGGGACTACTTTGTAAGCAAAGCTGGTGAAATTGAATGGCAATACGAAATTGCTACTCGAAATAATCCTATTATGAGAGGACCATTGTAGAGTTTATAAAAGAGTTTATAAGTAGAGTTCCTGTCATGTATATAAAGGTTATTATTATAGACTATTATATATAGATTTGTAATTATTTGTTGCAGCTTATTGATTAAATTTTTGTGCAATGTCTAGAATTTATGGAATGTTTTGTAATTTTTGCAGGCCTGGAACTGTGGCTTTTCGAGACATCAGAAGATACCAAAAGTAACTGATTGTGAGTTGCTGATACGAAAATTGCCAAATTGCCGTTCCAACTAGGGATGGGCGATACAATAGAAAATATCGATATTTTATATCAATATGTATCGTAAATAAAATATCGATGTATCAAAAATATCGAATGGGATATATCGATAGTGGTGATATCGATATTATCAACTATTTTTTAATTAAATATATAAAGCCCGTATCAAACTACGTATTGAAGATTGAGATTAAAGATTGAAGATTCGGAAATTTGACCAATTAGAAAGAAATAATATTTGTTTGCTTCTTCTCGATTGGTCAAATTTCCAATCTTCGATCTTTAATCTCAGTTTTCAATGCATAGTCTAATAGGCTTAATAATAATTTCCAATTAAATATATTTACATTTTTTTATTATACAATACATATATAAATATTTTACATAAAACAGTTATACTACTTATAATAACCAATATTCCAGAAAAAGAGAGTTTAAAAATAATAACTGCTGTAAATGTTTACTTGTTATACGATTTCTATCTTCGGTAATAATATTTCCAGCCCGTGAAAATAATCGTTTACTTGGAACGGAGGTAGCAATTACACTTAAATATTTTAATGCTATATCTTTTAATCCAGAATGCATGTTTATTAGCCAATATTGTAGTGGATTGTCATCCATTTTTATTGATGGTTGATTCAAATAATATTTAAGTTCATCTGCTTCTTAGTTTCTTCTTAGTTTCATAATGGCTTCTGCACACAGGACGCAGTAATACGTGCTATAATATCGGAGGTTCGATATTTCTGCAGAAATATCGATGCATGCTAATATCAAAACAAAAAATATCGATACAAAATATCGATAATAAAGTTTAAAAAAATCGATATTTTAAATATCGATATTGTATCGCCCATCCCTAGTTCCAACGCTTGGTTCATGAAATCGCACAGGATTTCAAGACCGATTTGTCCGAAACTTCCCGTGTTTTACAACTTAATAATTTATATCACAGATATTCGTATATTTACAAGATTTAATTTGCAATATTTTCTGTTCTGAAAAATTACGTATGTATGTAAGCAAGAGCATGATGTGATATGTAATTATAATGATATGTAATTATAATAAATATAAGTTTTAGAAAATGTTATAAAGTATGAATATAATTCATTAAAAGTCTTTGTAAATAAAACTAATATTTTTCATTTTTTTCAGTATAAAGATCGAAAATTCTAAATAAATTAATTATTATTTTCAATGTCGTGTTTCCAATTTTTTAAACTATTTTTATTAATAGTATATAATTTAAAAAATATGTATATACATTAAAAGTAATCTAATAAAAATTATAACTCATAATATAAATATTATTCGGGATTTAAAAAAATATAAAAAACCATAACTCTTTAATTGAAATTTATTGTTAATTAAGAAATGCTTCAATAATTACAATAGGTATAAAGCTATAGTTAGTTATCACAAACTTCTTAACATTGTGTATTACAATTTTTACTAAAATGTAACCCAGGTTGATACATAAATATGTGTATGATTGCACATAACATAACAATACATAAACTTATGTAAGAAAATTAAACTGAAAACTTAAAAAAAAATAATAAAATTTTTTACATTGCATGTAGTACAGTAGTTTGTTATACAGTAGTTTGTTATACTATAATACTATTATACTATAATAAATGTAACACATATAAAATTAAAAATAAAAATAATAATACATAAGTGAATATCATTGTATCACAGTTTTTACTAAAATTAAACCCAGGTTAATACACAATTATGTGCATGACTGTATATACCAATACATAAACTTATGTAAGAAAATTAAATTGGAAACTTCAAACACAAAAATAATTAAATTTTCATTAAATTTTCATACAGTACAGTAATTTCTTATACGTATAATTAATGTAACGTATATAAAAATAAAAATAAAAAAACAACCCTAACAGCACACGGAGATACTGAGATCATCATGAGAATATCGCAACAGTATAATTGTGATATTCTCAGAACAGTCTCACAGATACTGCGATACTACGTAGTACGTTCTAGAAATCATCGTATGTCCGGGGTAAAACGTCCCATAGAATGTCGCACTAACGTCTACAGTTAGTCGCATTTATGTCTATAGTAGAAGAATAGTGTGAAGATGGGATGAAAATGGGAATTGTATAGGACATACATACACGCACACATTTACACAACCAAGCGCTCAAGCTCGCGTCATTTTACGCTTAGGTTAGGTTAGGTTATTAAGTAATGAAATATAATTTTTATTAAATGTTATTTTTATTTCCAAATTATATTCTGATAAAGCATAATATAAATTTATTGTTATAAAATAAAATTTTTGTAGATTAAATTTAATATAAATATATATCTATCTACATTTTATTTTATTGCACAATTATATTTTTAAAAACATTATCCATTTTATGTTTTACTTTTACTCGAAGTATTGCACAATAAATTATGCCATATATCAAACATGACACTTGTCCTTTAAATGCAAATATATTATTAATTTAATATTAAATCACCATTGCGTAACAATTATTTTTAGAGTCCATTTAAACAGACTAATAAATTATTCTTTTAAGTCATATATAAATATCGATACATATCATTTTTGACCTTTCAACATTAGCATAGTACAAATTACATAAATACTAAAGCAAGATTTTTCTTCCAAATTTAATTCCTTATATTTAAAAAAAAATGATCAATAAGATCTTAAAAAAAACGACCTATAAAAAACTAATCTCTTTCATTTTTTGTTACTAAAAAATATTGAAAAAATAGATTAAAGTAATAAAATTTTTACAGTCTTTTTTTCTTTAAAGGCTGCTACAAATATCTGTAATTTCTTCTCAACGGAATTGTGTAAAGAAAGATCAATCTCAGCAGCTCTCCTTAAATCTTTGATGGCATTCCTTTCGTCCCACACACCAATATTTGACCTAGAAATATAACATTATAAGAAATTAATAAAACTTTGTGTAGAATTATACATGAGTTTATAACATAAAATAAATACAAATGCATACCTTTGTTCCTGGTAGAAAAGTAATAACTTTTGTTCCAGCATGAAGAGTCGTTTTTATTATGTACTCTGTCATTCATTGCGATAGCATATCTAAATAATAACAATTAATTAATATTCTCGATATTCAATAACAAAGTATCCAAAAAAAAGAATGCCAATAGAATTGTACGCACAAGACTCGAAACCTTCAACTGCAAGCTGAAACAGACCAAAAAGCAAAAAGCTAAGAAACAATTATTATGCAAGTATATATAAGTGAGAAATTTTAATATTAACAAGCATTTAAAATGTGAAATATAAAGTATAGAAAAATACTTACGTTTCGTAGAAATTGGAATGCAGAGAAAGTAGCCAAAAAGAAGAATGCCAATAGAATTGTTCACGCAAGACTCGAAGCTTTCAACTGCAAGCTGAAACAGATCAAAAAGATAAGAAACAATTATTATGCAAGTAAATATAAGTGAAAAATTGTAATGTTAACCAACATTTAAAATGTGAAATATAAAGTATAGAAAAAGACTTACGTACAATGTGGAATGCAGAGAATACAGCCAAATAGAAGAATGCCAATAAAATTTAATGCACAAAAGACTTCAATCCTGCAATTGCAAGCTGAAAACAGATTAAAAAATCAGAGAGATTAGACAATTAATAATAAAAGCTAACAATATAATCTTAAAGTATTTCTTAACCTAAAAACACAATGATAAGACAAATATATAAAAATTAATTAGAAATGTTACAAAAATGTAATACAACTATCTCTGACTTTATATTTACTACTTTTGTCAAATAAATGTAAGGAAATAAATAGGATTACCTTCGATATCGATGGAATTCAATTTTCCTTGTTCACGCACACAATGGGCGCGTTCAGCAGAACAAATCGCTTGGTAGCAATCGAACATGATTGGCTCTTACTTTTAGAACCAACAAATCAACGTTAAGTGTTGACTAAACGACAATTCAGCAGTTGTTCTGCTGAACGCAGCCAATTCTCGGTGATCGGGCAAGCGGGAAAAGACCGGAAGTAGTACGTATGGAAATGACGTAGTTGGCGCTGGTATCATAGCGGTCAAACCTGAGATTATACTCGCGCGATAAAGGTGCGTACATATCATTTGCGTAAGTTGAGTAAATTCCGATAATATATGCATGCGATAGAAAAGCGTATATGTATTATTTGCGTACGTTGAGTAAATTCTGAGAATTAACGCGTGCGAAAAAAAACCGAATTATACTACAGAGATCTTACAGAGATGATCTCAATTTTTACTGGATGATCACAGTAGAATCAGTATGAAAATGGGATGATACGCAGGATGTCATGTGCTGTTAGGGAATGATACATAAGAAAATATTATTCTATGAATTCTTCAATTATTTGAAGAATTTTAACCAAACACAATCTTCTTTTCGTTTTTGGCACATCTTGCATTACGTAAGCAATTGTCACTGATAGTGATGTAAGTTCATTATCTTGAGGAAGTGATGACGTTTTAGTTCCTCGGCTTGAGACTACTGTCTCAACAGTAGAAGCCATTCTGTTTATAATTTTTGCAGTCTCTCCAAGGAAACCATCTATGGCATTCTTCTTTCGTTTAAAGGAAATGTCACTTGGAGGTATGACAACTTCAGTATTCGCTTTGTGTTTGAATTTACTGGCAACAGATGTGCCAGAAGATCCTGATTCTGATTCTGATGTATTTTTGGAATTCATCGCCTTGATAGATGGAGAAAATGGCACGACTTGCTTTAAATTCTTTTGTAAAATTTTATTTACAGGCGTTGGTGAAGATGTTGGAGACAAAGTAGGTGATGGAGATTTTGTGGACATTGACGGTAGAGAGCAGCTGTCATCATTATCTGCAAAACGAGACATATTAAGGGGGAACACCAGGGTGACGGCCAAAAAAAAAGGCTATTTTCGTGAATTTTTTTTTTATTATCTAATAGTTTGTTTAATTTATAAACTATATATGTTAAAAGTACATACTTATATTATGTTACAAAAAAAATTTCATAAAATAATATTCATATTTATAATAATTATGGTGATTGATGTGCACCTCGTCTGAAAAAACATGGGTGCACGGACGCTCGTGCTGCATCTGAACGGGAGCTCTAAAATAAATTTTTTAAATTGTGATTTAAAGTATATGAATGTAGTTTTAGTTGCACGTACGGATTTTTTGATAAAATAATTTTTGACAAAATGGCACTGTTTAAAAAAAAAGTTTTCGATTTTTCAACAAAAATTCGTTACTTCTTTAATTGTTTTTCAAAAACTAATAATCCGATTGAAAAATCCGTACGTGCAACTGAAGACAATTTTGTTGTAAACATTCTGTCCAAATTTCAAGTTATTCGGATAAAAATTGGCCGAGATATGAGAGCGCCCAGTTACGAAAACGTGGTTTCGAGAAAAACGCGTTTAAAGTTTTACAACTAATTGGTTCATATAAAACGATAAAATTTTGTAACGAACCAAAGTGCGTCCAATCCGGGTGCATATGAAGTGCCTTCTGAAGCAATAGAACTCAAGCACGTAGACAACAAAAGAATACCGGTAAAACTCCCTACAGACAGATCAAGGGGACTGCCGAATCTTTTTAGGTAGCGCGCGGCCGGTTCTACTAGCGGCATCTGACCAAGTTCTACTCTATGACATATTTACTATAGTTCCGTTATGAATTTCACCATAATATTATAGGGACATATTTTTAAGACTCCAAACATCACAAAAATGCAAAAAAAAATCGATTTTTTGAAACCGTCACCGTGGTGTTCCCCCTTAAAATGATATTTCCCAATCTGGGAATCAGTCATGTACTTTTTTTCGAGGAGCGGAAATGTAAAAGTAAAAAGTTTTATGTTAATTTGACGAATAAAATTGTTGAATTCACGTGAAAGCTTTTATTTATTCATTTTTATTCTTAGGAAAAAATTACATGACTGACGCCCTAGAATATATTGGACATACCCAATGACACCTGAGACTTACCTACAATACTTATGGAATTTGTAAAATCTAGGTTCCAAGTCGAATTAGTTGGAGTAATGATTGATGCAGACTCTTCAGCTACAGCTGCTGGTGAAGTAAATGAGGGTATTTGAATGGAGATAGGAGCCTTCATGTTCGAACGAGTCCTGCATATTAAAATGCATGAGAAAGTTAGATACGTTGATTAAGTGCTGTACATAAGAAAAAATGTTCATTGTTTCAACTTACATTCGAGGCTTGTAATGAGGAATAAGGAAGCTTATGTCCGCGTAATAAGCAAAATCTATCCCATTGCTCTCATCTAGACCCTCCATTGCACCAGAACCAGATGGAATATACTCCATTCGTTTGCGATGGGCTCGCACAAACATTGTACGTAAGTTGTCCCAACGTTTCTGCACAGCTTCGCCTATAATATTAAGTAAATTGGCTATTAGTTTATGCTAAAAAACATGAGCAAAATAAAGCAATTCAAATTACTAACTTGTTCTCGGTTTGATTAAAGCAGCACCTACTTGCTCCCAACAATGTTTTTTATCTATATTTTTATATGTTTTCGCATCTTTTGCGTACAGGCAAGGATTTGCCTGCACAATTTTAATTATCTCTAGGTCGTTCAGATTCATTTTAATAAACACATATTGGGCTTGTTCGTTTTAGCTGCATTGGGGCAGCTCTGGGTCTGCTCTAAACAAGATAATACAGGACAAACTATTTATCTGTCCTGTATTATCTTGTGTAGAGCAGACCCAGAGCAGCCCCAGTGTAGCTAAAACGAACAAGCTCATTGATTAACACACATAAACACGTGAGACATGCATGCCTAGAACGTCGAAGCGTTTGATTGGCCAGTCGTAAGAAAATCGGTAGTCGGTGTCGTTAAAGTTGGCTGTTGGCCAACTCTACTAACTCACCGATTACGACTTATCGACTACCTTTCCGACTCGTTGTAGACTCGCTTTTCACTCACCGATTGTGACTTAAGACTACCGACTACCGACTACCGACTCATTGTAGACCCGGCTTTAATCAATGTGTGTTTATCAAAATAAATCTGGACGACCTAGAGATAATTAAAATTGTGCAGGCAAATCCTTGCCTGTACGCAAAATATGTGAAAACATATAAAAATATAGATAAAAAACATTGTTGGGAGCAAGTAGGTGCTGCTAAAATCTGCTTTCCTATTGGTCCAGCTGAGAGACTTGCTTTACGACTAGCGACTCATTGTGGATGCAAAAAATGATAGAGTCACCGACTTAGGTTAAGACTTACGATTTCCGATTTCCGACTACCGACTACCGACTCATTGTAGACCCGGCTTAAAAAAGTGGAGATGAACAAAACATTGTGAAAAAAACATAGAGCAGCATTGACGAGAGATGTCTACATTTGTCGCAACGACAAAGATTTTGATTGGCTAGCGATAATTATTTGTTTCGTAAAGCACGAACTAAAAACATTGTGAGGAAATCTATCTTTTCAAAATTGATTCAAATAATTTTTAATCATAATTAAAAGATTTCTATAAAAGGACCCCGCACAAACATTATGAAAAGTGGTTAAATTCGCCGAAATTGCAGTATCATTTATTGATGCTGATTGAAAGTCTCAATGGAAACAAAGCTTAAAAATTAATAGTTTTTTGTCTAGAGATATTTTAAAAGTCTTTAACTTTTAACTTTTGCTATGCTGTGATGACATAGCCGTGATATAATGCCGTCTAATGTAATGCTGTGTGTGTGAGTGGAGGTGTGCGTATGTGTGGGTATATGCTGTGTTGTGTATATACACACGCGCGTACACACCCACCACTCACTCGCATACACATCTACACAATACATGCAGCACACACATGCACGCACATACACGCATATGCACGCACAGGCGCGCATACGCACGCACACGCATGCGCACCCACTCCGTACTCCGTACCCGCCATATTCAAATAAAAATTATTTATCTTGCGTTTTAAACAAAAACAAATGTTAGAATTATAAATTTAACCGATTATTAATAATGTACAAACGACGTACAAACGATTAAGCACAATAAATTCATAAGTTATAGTTTACGTGACGTAATTGCGACATAGGGGGGGCTAGAGTCCCTATATATAGAGTCTGGCCACGCTTGTGTTTATTTTTATTGGTCAAAACAAAGTTTGGAAAAACATGGCGGAACCAATAGGAATTCTTATAGAAAGTATAATTTGAAAAGAAATAGAACAAGAAAATTAATAACAATTAATATTATTCTTTTCTAGAAATTTTTAATTGAAAAATAAAGAAAAATTAACTAATAGTACTTAAAATTATATCATTACAGTATATATTATTATTACTTATATATTCAGTATCACAATAATAAATAAAACTCTTTTAAATAAAACTTATTATAAATAATGTGAGGTTAGAATTACAATTTTTATGACAAATTTTACTTCTTTATAATATCATTATTTTTAGATATTTTATTTTAGAAACCATATACCAAATAATTGTACTTACTTTTATAGGCTTCACTCTGCTTTTATTAATACTATCAATTTGTAGTCGAATAAGGTGTAGTCAATGAAAGTTTTATTCCATAAATATGGTAAACACAAGATGCGTCTATGCATATACCGCCGCCATGTTTTTCCAAAACTAATCGAGTGGCCAGACTCTATATATAGGGACTCTAGGGGGGGCTAACTATCATTAGCACAGTTACGAAAACTTTGTAATTTTTTTTTAAATTAACGAAAAATGTACAAACAATAAAAATCATAGTACATTTATGTACAAACAATGTACAATCCGAATATATAAATGTTTTTACGATTTGCGTTAGAGGGGGGGGCCAACTATATAGACCTGATTTATCTGAGGATGAATTTTTACAAGTTTTATTTTCCGAATTACCTTCGCAAGGTAAATGTAATTTTCCTTTCACCATAGAAAAATCATGACTAATTTAACAAATAATAAAGTAGGAAGACAATAAATGTAATGTTTCTTTAATTTTGGCGATGTTTTTGGAGATACGTATTTGTTCATTACAATTATATATCATACAATTATATTTATATCAATTATGGTCTATTTGCAACAAAAGTTTTTCTTTCTCTAACAGTTAACAAATAATAGTCAATTTTAAGAGTTAAGAGGATGCTGGAGTGCCTGACGAACTCCGACGCAAAAGCGCCATCATTTCGATGGAACTAAAAATGAGAGTGATATTATCAGCATAAGTCATAATCTAAGTATGAATGTATTGTGTATGCGTATGTGTGGTGCGTGTATATATTCGCATATTATTGTATAGCGCCTCTCTGATATTATCCTGGAACTAATCTTCTGTTATTTTTTCATCTGTTATACCGATATTGGACGCACACGTATGTAAAAATAGTCGGACAAGAATATTTTTTACATTAGACTTTTCAGCCCAATTTTAATGGTTCCATAACATTTTATTATGCAGTGCACAATTCGCGCTGCTCTTATTCGGTGTATTAAAATCGTTAAGAGGATGCTGGAGTTCTGTTTTACCACATGAATGCTGTATTTTTCCTGACTTTTTTCTAACAAATACAGCTTTTTTCTGCCTGCATAGAATTAAAAATCCTTTTGCAGGATTAAAGAGCACACAAAAAGGGAATTCGCGTTGGTCGAAAAAATTCGGAAAAATAAAGTTATTTATAACATTAATTTTTATTGACATACTCTTAGGATAACATGTCTTTTAGAGCTATCAATTTTAGCTTTTTATAAAAGTTTAACGATTTTAATACACCGAATAAGAGCAGCGCGAATTGCGCACTGCATAATAAAATGTTATGGAACCATTAAAATTGGGCTGAAAAGTCTAATGTAAAAAATATTCTTGTCCGACTATTTTTACATACGTGTGCGTCCAATATCGGTATAACAGATGAAAAAATAACAGAAGATTAGTTCCAGGATAATATCAGAGAGGCGCTATACAATAATATGCGAATATATACACGCACCACACATACGCATACACAATACATTCATACTTAGATTATGACTTATGCCGATAATATCACTCTCATTTTTAGTTCCATCGAAATGATGGCGCTTTCGCGTCGGAGTTCGTCAGGCACTCCAGCATCCTCTTAAACTTTTATAAAAAGCTAAAATTGATAGCTCTAAAAGACATGTTATCCTAAGAGTATGTCAATAAAAATTAATGTTATAAATAACTTTATTTTTCTGAATTTTTTCGACCAACGCGAATTCCCTTTTTGTGTGCTCTTTAATCCTGCAAAAGGATTTTTAATTCTATGCAGGCAGAAAAAAGCTGTATTTGTTAGAAAAAAGTCAGGAAAAATACAGCATTCATGTGGTAAAACAGAACTCCAGCATCCTCTTAAATGAACAAAAATATTTTAAGAAAGTTCTGTTATAGCAATATGTTAATGAATATAATTTAGCATTTAAAACAAAGGCGGCGATTTTGTTAAATAAATCAAAAACATGCAAAAGAATCGTATCATTCTCAATATACTATGAACTCAACTAATCACGTAAAAAAGATGACAGACTTATCTCTCAAGTATGATTGGCGGGATAGAGGAATCATAGGACCTGTTCGAAATCAAGAATCTTGCAAAGCATGGTGGGCATTCAACATTATCGGAATAGTCGAATCCAT
Source organism: Linepithema humile (assembly GCF_040581485.1). Lineage (NCBI taxonomy): Eukaryota > Metazoa > Arthropoda > Insecta > Hymenoptera > Formicidae > Linepithema > Linepithema humile. The sequence goes on along the minus strand of NC_090128.1, from coordinate 20,165,105 downwards.
GTACGCCATCGAAACCGGAACTTTGTATTCCCTTAGCGTGCAAGAAGTAAGTCGGAACTATTATATTTCTGACCTGTTTTTCTGTTTACAAGTTTAGGGAACTGCTGAAAAAATTTCGTACCTAATGCAAAATACAAATTTTATACGAGTGCTTTTATAAATCGAATAAATCGTACATTCGTAAGCTTCAGAGCAGCTGACTTTTTTTAGCAGCTTCTTAATCTTTCTCACAACGCAATACTTTATACATTCAAGGAAAAGTTCTAAGATGTTTTTATTTTTCTATGCACTTCTTGATAAACCAAAAAATTTAATAAAACGTTAGAAGCTGAAAATCTTGGGACTTTCTTAAATTCTTACGTATTAATTTGCTAATTTAATTTCTCGCGACATTGCAGCTGATCGATTGCGTTCTTGATTATGGTTGTACAAACGGCGGTAATATACACAATGCACTCCTCTTGCTAATGATTAGAAATACTACAATTGTTTCTGAGAACGCTTACCCTCTCACATGGAAAACCGACGCATGCAAATTGTCTGAGTATGTGTACACAAGTGGCGATGGTGTTTATTTAATATTATCAAAATATAACGAAACTAAATTTTAAAACGATCTCTAATATTATTTTAGAGTGTCTGCAGAAACATTAAGAGTGGCGATAACGAATTTTGAATATAAAAGGTAATTAAGTTTTGTTGTAATTTTATTTTTACACGCAAGATATAAATATCGTTTATATATTTCGCTATAACATAACATTAATTGCATAGTCATCGATTATATCAATATTAACAAAGGTAAGGGATTTTTGTTACGTTTCGGACATTCAATAGCGGTTCCTGAATATTAATCGAGTTTGTTCCAGCTATGTGGATAGAGAGTATTATCTTTTGAACCGGCTCGTTAATCACGGACCTGTAGCTTATGTAAACGCCATAAACTGGCAGAATTATCGAAGTGGTATAATAGATTATAATTGCGACGACTCCATTTTTAATATGAATCATGCGGTGCAAATAGTGGGATACGATACAATGGGGATGATACCGTATTACATCGTTAAAAGCTCGTGGGGATCCAATTTTGGTGAAAATGGTTATCTTCGCCTTGCAATGAATAAAAATATATGCGGTAAGATCAATTATGAACGGAGAGCATGTGATATTCAATTAAATAGATCATCCATTTCAGCGGACGAGTAAATACTTATTTGTGTGTTCACAGGTATTGTCAATGAAATCGTGTCGTTGGACGTTATTTAATCGATTAATTTTAAATCCTTTGTATCTGAGAAGTATATATCGAGAATCCAAGAATCAAAATATAATAGTGTATAATACGTATATACGTTAATATTTCTTTTTATAAAAATATTTTGTAAGCAGAAATGTTGCAAAACTGTAAACTAATAAAAAATATATTCGGCGTAATAAATAATATTATAATAATATTATATTCCTCATGCCGATTATTTTTGTAGCGTACGAAACCTTGTACGAAACCTTTCAAATATGCTTAAATAATGGATGATACAACAAATTTAATATTTCAGAAATAATAGCATTCGCAATATAATTAAATAATAGCTATATGAACTTTTTTCTTATAACTATCGAAAACCATTGAAACATTGACTTTTCTTTTTAGATGATATTTTAGTCTAATAAACAATTAATAACTTTTTATTAATTTAGAAATAATTCTTAGACTTAAGAGATTCCCATTTTTTTTAATCTTACTATAAATTAATTTTGAATTATACAATTATTGAATTTTCTAAAGATACACAATTCAACTACACTAAAGATTTTTATTCCTTTCATCTAATTGTTATATGCAAAGTGAATGCATCTACACTGGCTATGTTATGTTAGAAGAATTCTATTAAATAGATTTTTATGAACTTTTTCAAGAATCTTCCGAGTTATTTTGGTTATCGTTCGAATTCCAACCATTCCAGGCGATTGACAATTTTGTCTTCATTTGCTTCGTCAACGGCGGTATCATGTGGCGAGGTATCAAAAAAGTTGATAAATTGAATAAGTCTAGAAAGACCTTGTACCTATCGCTGTTCACCAAAACATATGAAAAAAAAACAAAGTGTTTATTATTAAGAATATTTGGGTTTGCATACGCGAGTCAGAAAACGCGATTATTAGATACGCTTTTACAAAATGTAACATATTCGAAATAATAAAATGTTTACAATGTTGACAGACTGACAGTAATTTGCTATCAATTTGGTGACGTTGCTAACATTTTATTTACTGGCATGCGATTAGAACAACATATTGAATAATTAATTAAAAGTAGTTATAAGCAATAATTTTCATTTAACGATGTACTTTTTTTTATGATATTGCAAAATTCTTGTGCTTCGATAATAAATTATGTTTTGCGTTGATAATAAAAATCCGTGATAAATGTAAAACGTTACGTCACGCGTAATATTATCTTCATTAACGTCATAACACGTCAATGTGTTTTTTTTTTAAATAAATTATTCATGTGTGCGTATTGAATTCATTGAAATCGTTAAATACCTTAGCGTGGACTTCAAATATTGATAGCCGGAAGAACCTCCTGTGCCCAGTTGCTGAGATCCAATCATTCTTTGCACCATGATAACGTGATTATCTAAAGAAGAGAGAAATGTATTCTTTTTAACATTCACATGAAGAGATAAGAATATGTTAAGTCATGTAAAGATTATGTAAAGTATATGGCGTAAGTATGCTTTTATATTGCATTTCGTGAACTATCTGAGATTGATAACTTAAATATAACACAAGACGAGACATATATTTGACATTTCAATGTGCATGCAATGTGTGTTTTATACATTTAATTTAAATTTAATGTAATTTTTATTTAATTTGCTATCTTGTTACAAATTTTTGGAGATTTTTTAATTACAAGCGTAATTGAATTTTGTAAGTGTAAATATAAATGACACAATTTCGGGCTTCAACAAGACATTTATAGATAAAAGAAAAAAAATTATAAAAGAAAGATATTTTGGTTTGATAGAATTTGTGGAATTTTTATGAAAAGAGGTCAAATTCTTATGATTCTGACAAGTGTGTTTTCTTACACCTCCATTTCGTGATTAGAGAGTCGATATCCATTAGTGCCATGAGAATTTGATGCGGTTGGCTGAACCGTGGCTCGTCTCGATACAAGGTTATCATGATCGCTCCTTGCAGAGCTCCATGCGAAAATCTGCGTTCGCCACGCGACACGAAAGCGTTATGAAGAGATTCATTAAAAATAGTTTCGAAAACCGCCTGGCGCGAACGCACGTTAGTCAACAGGTATTCTCTGATCTGCTTCGGTTGTTTCTGAAATTTCAGAAATTTTTATGATCAAATCCATTTTATAAATCGCAAACAAGAGAAAATAAATAATCTTGAGCATAAAACGTTTCACGTTTGCCTTTTACACTATAATTTTTAACTTTGTTAATTTTGCAGTAAGTCTTTTCAATCATCTGAATTGTTTCTAAAAAAAGTTCATTTCCGATTGAAGAAATATATCAGACGATTTAGCGCTGCACATTAAGAATTGCAGAATTAACACGGGTTTAGGATAGACATGATTACATGTGCGGTTTGTTCTTGCTCGGCCAGCATCTTTTCCACTGATCGCTTGTACTTCCCCCAGAAATCGAAGTCGTCGGTCTCGAGCCCCGGTGTCCTGGTTAACCATCTTTGGACTAGAGTACTGAGGCTGTGCTCCTCCTCCGAGCGTTTGATCGCTTCAATGGCCTTAGGATCTCGCCCAAACACTCTCACGTAACCCTGATTATATTTCACCCTGTGTTCCTGCTTCACGCCCAGTTTGTTCTCCAATAGACGGAACTGCAGCGACTGGAAACCCGAGGCTGGGCACAAGTAGTCTCGAAACGCCATGAAGTCCAACGGTGTCATCGTTTCTAGGATTGTCAATTGATCCACCAATAGCTGCATAATATGATATTTATCTTTAAATGATTAGTTCATATTTTACGAAAATAATGTATAAGTGCTGCCGATCTTATTTTACATTTTCTACTTTTCTTCATCTGAATCCGTATTGACTAAAAAAGATTATAGATTTCACGAGACTTACTAGGAAAGAAAAATATAAATTTCTCTTACTCGAATAAGATTTTAAAAGTACAAAGGGATGTGCTTGAGTCGCTCTCATCGATTGGTTAACGCGACTGGGTCCGCATTTCTATGGATGCCAACGTAAACAAAGGGTAGATAGGGCAGACGCAATAATATCACAGTGCATTATACAGGGTGCAGAAAATCCGAACAAACATAATAAATATTGTGGAGTAAAATTTTTCTCATATATTGTGAACTTGCTCGTTTCTTGAGTGCCGTATCGAAGGTAGGCTTGTAACACACATTTGAGTCCGTTGATCTGATTTTCATTGAAATTCTGTCCCAAGATATTCGATATTGCGTTCTATTGCAAATTGAAAATGCAGCGTCATGGAGAGGCCTTTTATCGAATCAAAATAAGCAAGCATGTAACCACATCTTCGCTCTGCGGTATTAAAATAGTGTAACGAGTTTGTTACCTAACGCAAGATCTGATCTCCGGTATCACATATCATCTAAAGATATTATCTTACTCAGTATTATTATTCAGTGGTTCCCACAGTCTTACCTAACAGCATGCCTAAATCAAGAGAGAAAAATGCCGCACCGTATCATGAAAAATATCGATAGCGCGGGTGACATAACGTTGTTATGTTTTGTTATTTGAATTTACATTTCACGCTCGGCATTATATCTGGCGTAAATTATCATAATCGATTTGTAGCAGAGTGTCTAGCGGCACGTTAATCCGCATATGTTTCTGTAGCATGTAAGCGAAGTGTAAGATGCAGTGTCGCGATAAACAGCTTTGTCTGGTGAGACAGAAAAATTTGATTAAATACTGAAGGAACACGCAAGCTGTTGCGAACTAATCGGCTTGCGATGAAGGGCCATTCACCTTTCATCGCCACCGTTATTATCGCGAAATAAGCCGATTTACCTGTGACACATTTAATTGAACATCTCACTCTAATTACATTTTATTTATCCTCCTTCATCAGATATAAAACTATCTGCTTCTTCCGCCGTAATGATTTCTCTCCGAGAGAATTGTTTTTAAAACGTACTTTTAGGATAAGCACGATGCGATTCAGTCGCTTCAAGATTTCCAGAGTTTTCGTCTCGTTCAAGATGTGAGAAACTCCATTATCCTGGCTGGCAGTCGAGTGATCATTGGAAGCGTTGTAAGTGTTGGATTCGGAGTTGAAGAGCGCCCTGACGGAATCGAGCTCGAAAATAATTTGTTTGAACCAAAGCTCGTAAGCTACGGCAATCGAAATGTATGCAATTAATAAAATAAAATTCACTGCAGTGCAGCGGAGAGATAAAGAGTCAATTGTGTACTTTTTCTAACCAGCCAGTAAAAGGAAAAAAACATATGTCGACCTTAATTATTTCCGACGGTAGTCGAAGACTTGATTATTAATACCTTGATGAGTGACAATAAAGAGATGCTCATCGTGAACTTCATTGCTGTATTCGGCGCTGAGAAGTCTTTGCGCGGACAAGATTTTATCTAATCGTAGATATTCACCGTAAAGCATTCCTGGTTCTTGTGTTAGCATCTCATCTTGTCCGTGGTCCTCTCTTCAACAAATACGTTTGCGGTTATCATTTTTTTTTGTATTGCATATGATTGTATAAGTCTATTGTGTAAGTCATTGAAAATATAATATAAGTAACAATTATGTGACTTATAAGCATTATCGGGGCTTTACATTTATTCCGATTTAGAATTTTTGCATTGGACTAAATTTTGAATTTTTTAATCAACTTTTTCGTTGATCAACAAATTGTATAAATAACTCTGAATTTTTTAACTATCGGTCATTGCCTACAAATATCTAAACACGCGTCCGGATGCGTTTGATCAAAAAATCAGAAAATATTGAATCATTAATGATGCAAACTGCAACATTATGTGAAATCGAATGATGATATGATGTCACCTTTTAATGCAATCTGTTTTGCAGACGAATGCGAATATTGCAAAACTCTCTTATCAGTATTGCAGTAATTAAAAAGTTTCAAAAAATAATATGCAAAACATGATGAATTTAAATATATCCATCGTTTGCTATGACGGTTTAAACGGGAAAATATATTTTTTTTAATAATGCTACAACACTATGTTTTTTTCTTTATACTAAAATACAAAATTAAAGTATTAAAAAAAACCAATTATGAAAGAAATGTCAAACTTGGGCCTTAATAATAAAAAATTATCAAAAATGTAAAATAGCTATATTGACCCAGAGCCAGGTGTTAGATGCTCAAAAAATAATTAACCAAATTATTAATTCATACGTTTCGGCACATTTATTTTCATCTTCACACACACACACAGTGAGAACATAATAGAAAGCAAAAACAATCGTTACAGAGAAAATATGAAAGACAATAAAAACAAATATACTCCGCAAGGCCAATGCATATCGATTAAAGAATTTGAACGCTCATTACAAAATAAAATAAAATAGCAATCAATTTAAAACTGCGACGCGAATTAGAGATTTTATAGGAGAAAATTTAAAAATATGCGAGTTTATGCGATATTAATTCTATTCCGAACCTTCCAGATAGATGATAAAAATTTCGTCTTAAATATTTAAATATTTTAGATATTAGATATTATTTTAGATATTATTTTAGATATTTAGATAACGTATTACTTACACGACACCCCCTAACATTGGGCAAGCCATCTTTAAAATTTATGTTTTCCTACGTTGATGTCTTTTCACAAAAAATGGATAAAATAATACTTGGAACTCTGATTTTTATGTCCTTGAGGTTTTCAAGTCTTAAAAATTTTATTAATAAGCCAAATATATTTATTTGAATTATTGATAAAATTAGTAAACTCAAATATAATCGAAAGATAAACGTATTTAAGTGCTTTAAATGTAACTTATCGTATAATGCATTTGTACGGCAGACCACACGCGACACACGTTGTCGAAGAGAAGGATGGCGCGCGACTAACGTTCGATTCACCAAGACTGGTCATAAATTATCTTCTATAATGTTAGCGCGTGATAGTATCGCAATCGAAAAAAGTTTAAGCAAAACAATCTTACGGTAATGGTTCAATTTTGTTATGTATTGTTTATTTATCTTTGAAACATAAATTTTATCAGTTAAAAATAATTTTTGGTTCTTTAAAAAACTTTGACGCTTTTATTTATGTGTAAATATAAAAAAAGTTTATCATTTTGCATCAATATATAAATGTTGCTTATTGTTAAATAGTATTTATATAAAATTTTTTACGCGAGAGAGAGAAAGAGAGAGAGAAAAAGAGAGAGAGAGAGAGAGAGGGGGAGAGAGAGAGAGAGAGAGAGAGAGAGAGAGAGAGAGAGAGAGAGAGAGAGAGAGAGAGAGAGAGAGAGAGAGAGAGAGAGAGAGAGAGAGAGAGAGAGAGAGAGAGAGAGAGAGAGAGAGAGAGAGAGAGAGAGAGAGAGAGAGAGAGAGAGAGAGAGAGAGAGAGAGAGAGAGAGAGAGAGAGAGAGAGAGAGAGAGAGAGAGAGAGAGAGAGAGAGAGAGAGAGAGAGAGAGAGAGAGAGAGAGAGAGAGAGAGAGAGAGAGAGAGAGAGAGAGAGAGAGAGAGAGAGAGAGAGAGAGAGAGAGAAATTAGATAGGGTAAAGTGAACAAATGCTTGTGCATTCCTTTCTCCTTCAGATTTAAATTTTCTGGATTTTTTTTTATGAGTGTATATTACAGGCTTAATTATTTGTTATCGATAAATGACATGTAACTATTATAACAGCGAACATAAAATATGCCTGCAAGCAATTCGAATAAAATTAATAAACAAAAATACAGAAATAATAAATAAAAATAAATTTACATGTGTTATTATGAAAAATAAAAATAGTTTTTCTATATCTTAATAGATTACTTTTTTGATCAATATTCACTGTGAGTATCTTTTTTAGTTAATCATGTAAATTGATTAATTTAACAAGTATTATAAGCTTTCTAAATTTCAAAGAAAATTTTTTTTTATTTTGTATTATTAGAATTATTAGAATTACAAATTTAATTAGCGCAGTGTCTTTCAACTATGCAAATAATAATTTATTATCGATAAGTCTTTCTCAGACATTAGACTGTTATCCATTGAATAATGTATTGCAGAATTCTACAATATCATCAATCGCGTAAAAGTTTTTTTTTTAAATTTTGTTCTAACTTTTTATTTTAATGACAGATGGCACGTTATGCATACTTTATTGTTTCAATTTGTGTAACAGAGTTATTAAAAACAAAATAACAAAAAAAAAACGATATACAAAAGAAGTTCTCTTAAAATTAAAAACGTAAAAATATTTTATTAATCTTTTTATTATTATATTATTATAATAAATAAATTTGATATAAACTCTTGAAAAAAGCATGTAAATTTTCATTATTATTTCTTTTCTGCGATGCTGATTTGTTATCTCGATGCGTGCCTCGAGTTACTTCGTGTTCTCAAGCGATTGTCATTGCGAAAGTACACTTTGACAGATCATATCTTGAGAAAGTTAGTACAGGTTTTTTTATTATTCTTGTATTTTAATAGAAAATATTCAAAAGTGTCTTCTTAAATATAATTATAATCTATTTTGTAATTAAAAGAATTAATAGCAAACGTAGCGCGCGCTCTGTACTTGTAAATATAAAATATAGATGTAATGTTACTCCATAAAATATTAGCAATTCGCCCGCTATTGCAATAGTGATAATTACTAAATTGAGACCCAAATGCAGCAATAGTTAGACAATTTTACCTTTTTTCAGATTGTGGTCTTATATTTCCTCGTAATAAATAAAATAGTCATTTATAAGATTGCAACTTCTAGAGTTGTAAACGGCGCTATCTCTTATATAATATAATTATATTGTCATGCTATTTTGCCGATTCGTGAAAGTTCAAATCTTTGCAAATAAAATTCTCAGATTTCAAATAGAAACAAAATGTTGAAATCGCAATTGTTATAATTACATAATTTCAATTTGCATCCACCTTTTACTACCTGCAGCATTATATATTCTCTTTCCGATTTTACTAATTAGTATTAATTATAACAACCGGCAATATAGTATAATCATAAAATCCGCGATGCTTTTAAACGCCCACCGGACGCAGTTTTTAACGGCGGTTTCCCGGAAGTATAGATAACTTCATATCACTAACGAATTTTCTTCGTTTTACTGTTCTTTATGCGCTGTTCGTCTTTATTAACATTTTTGACTACGACATTTATTGCTATAACTAGTACACGTATAACCGAAATAATAAGAATAAACCTAAAGTTTAAAACTATTTTGCATTAAAATAATTATATTCAATTGTAATTTATTATATTAGTTGTAAAAGTTATTGTACATAAGAATTATCATAAATTTTTTGCATCTTTTATACGTTGAAATATATTCCTAGGATTTCATTGAAATTTTTAGCAAGAACTTTTTCTACAAGAATAATTTCGTAAATGTTAAATTTATTAATTAATATTAATGCAATTTTTATACATCAATAAAGAATTGCTTAAAATTTTTATATTCTCCAATATTTTCTGTTCTCCAACCCAAATTACTCGAATTAATAAATCAAAAGAATTAAAAAACTTAACAATTAAAAAATTTAACAATTGCATATGGTTTTTTAATGATTTCGAATATATTTAGTTCGTACCTGTTTACTGGCAAAAAAGTAACAAAAGATCTATATATAGCAAAAAATATTTTGTGTAAATAGTCTATTTTCTGAAAAAAATATATTTTACGAATAAACTTTATGCTAAAAAAATATTAATTGTATGCAATCTATCTTTCAAATATTTCCGATATTACAATTAATATATTGATTATAATTATGTGCCAATACGTAATTGTGTGCCAATTAAAGTATCTCCTCGATATCCACATCAATCTGCTAGCTGATAAAGGAAGGAAAATTTATTATCAGTCTGATGTATCAGAGTATGATTGAAAATACTGATCCATAGTAGAAGTAATTATATAGAAACATATCCAGATATCTAGATATGTTTGATATATCCTATTTTATACAGAGCTTTCCATTGCATGATAAAAGTTTACTTTTCGAAAAGAATTCTATAAATTCTAAAGACTTTTATCCGATTGAAAAAGAATAATGCAGAGATATTCTCCGATATGAAAATTTTAAGATAATTGCCTTGAAAGTCGTAAAGATTATATTTGCGCGGCGCAAGTTCGCTACAGATATAAAATTTAATTGTACTCCAGACATTTTACACACGTGTTATCTCAAGTAAACAGTTGCACATTATCTCAAGGTGTATACAGTGTATCACTTACTTACTTCAAGAGCCGGAAACGCTCGAGAATATCTTCGATCACATGCGACGCTCATTTACGTAATTGTGTTTGTCCCGCCGAGAAGTGTTTCGCTATAATTATCGGGAATAGACATTATGTTCATCGAACGTTAATTTCTAATATTTTGCTTATAACGATTGCGCGTTGTTAGATCACATTCTGCGAAGTGACTCCTCGCAAATCGCGAAACGACACGCACGGAAGTTTGAGCGAACACAATTTATAGCTGCCACGTGATAAAATTAGGGGCCCTCGCTCATCATTAGAGAACGATATCAAGGAGTTAGAATTTTTGCGTAATCATTGACATTGAGCCTCACTTGAGTTTTATTTCGTTCTTTTATCGAATTTCCTTGCGCTCGCAATACATGAGTACAAGGCAATGAGTCTCGGCCACACAATTTGCATAAATTAATACCTCGTATCTTATTCCGGCTTTCCTGTTTAGCGCTTATTATTACATTTTCTCCCAAGGAGCGGATGGAGGTCTGCGCGCCGTATGTAACAGTTTCATAGAGATCACGTTTCTTGTGCACAAGCCGCGACATACTTTGAGCAATCTAAAAACTAGATGATAAAAATATTTCTACAATAATTATGCAACACTGATAAATGCAATGTCAAACATCAGCGGTAAAAATTAATATAATGCTCGGAAGAACAAAGAAACAGACGTAAAATTAGGCAGTGGCAGTTGATTACAAGTCTAATGTACTACGTTTATGTGAAGAATGTAAGTATCAAGGCAAAAGTACGCACAAGAATTTCAATTGTGATTCCAGGGTTAAAATAGCGATTTACTCGGTCACGTTGGTATATTTAGCCGATGAAGTGTTTCCTAAACGACTGCTTGCACAATCAATGAAATTTTCTTAGAAGGGGAATTCGGTGTGTCGCAATCGAGAGAGCAACGGCGATAAAAATCAAAATAACAGACCGGCTGATTGCTCGCTCACGATTTCGTTACTTAATATTCGCCCAGACGGATCGGCGCATTGAATCCGCAGAATCCGGATTTTAACGGATTGAACTTAAGAGCCTGGAGGAAGAAGTCGCTGGATCTCAAATACGCGGCGTATGATCTTTCCTTTTTCTCACAATTACGATAACCTACTTTTCACGATCGTTCGCTGCACCACGGATAGCTTTGGCTCTTTCCAGCATCCCGTCATTCTCGATCGGGTGAGAGTGCTATCTCGCGGCGGAGGATAAATCGCACGTGTAAGGCAGCGCGTGTAAGAATATTGCTTTGAAGAACGGAAGGAAAGGAAGAACGAAGTAGCTCGTTAGAGACGCGCCGGCGGATCGCGGATTTATGCAATGTTTTCCGCGTTACCCACCTCGGATGCTATCTAATTGCCGGTATGGAGTGTCCACTAAATTACGGCCGGAAAAAACATTTCACAACGAATCGGGAGTCGTTTGAGGGCCGCGGCGCGTTTAAATGATCGCCGCAATTGCAGTTATATATACACACACATGTACATACGCTCATTTCGGCTTCACGAACCGAATCTTGTCGCGATCGTATTTCCTTTCCCAATGGCGCGCGTAGTCGGCCAAGCGCGAACGATCTATGCCTACTGTCAAGTCCCGTTATTGATCTATTTCCACTTTAAAAAAAGACACGTAGAGTCGAAAGTCGAAACTGTCGAACTTCATTCATGCTCTTACGCTAATCGTTCTCTTTCTGTGCGCTGTGCTTTCTTTGCGGTGACTACTTCAATATATTGGTTGCACGAGTAATTTGATTTGTCACAGAGAATTTAATATTAATCTATCACAGCAATTAACAATATTATTTCACATTCATAAACGCTGTGTGTGTAGTTCATATACAAAAATGCAGAAACTTCAAACGTTGTAATTTGAAAACTTATACCAAATATTAATAACACGTTTTGATCAATTATTCTGTTAGAAATGTGTAATATGGATTTATTAATAATATAATAACTGGGAAACAAATAACGCGCCTAGAACGCGTAGAATTCTGTTACGGGCGCCTTTTATAAAGTTTAAATTACAGTGGAATTAATAAATATCTATAAATCTGAATTTCACGAGGCATTTAAGTGTTTAATGCGCGCCTACAAATATTTATTAAACATTTAAAATGTTCCTTTTGTTCCTCTAATTTTTTATTCTCTTTCCGTGCTTTCGTGCGGATTTGGTCTTGTAAAACCAGATCATCAAGAGACAAATGGCAAAGTTAATAAAATCACGTCTTGCAGAGAAACAATGTTCGCGTTAAATTATGTCAGACAATATCGAAATATCAACCGCGATCGATCAGTGTTGCACGTAGAACAACTGACGCCATTGCGGAAACATGTGAGAAGTCGGTTAATGAGATACCATTCACTGCGACTATTCGTCTTATCTTGGAAATTCTCTCCAGCCACGCGCGGGTGAACGTTTATGGGAGAATCTGAGTGTTGCCTTGTAATATTCTAAGCGAATAAACTATTGTCTTCATGTAACACAAGAATAATTAATGATAATATTTTCTATAAAATACTTAACGTCATTATTTACTTATTTTAAATATCGAATGTTACAATCAATAAATTAATTCAAAATACATTTTATTAAAAAGCGAGTCCACACAAATTAGGCAATTTCTGATTTTATGTATTTTTATATGAGCAGATTGGAAGGAATTATTAATGTAAAAATTCCTATTTCATTAAATATTCCGTTCTCTCCTGATAGTCAAATCGCCATAAATCATCAATAATGTATGAATCATTATTTATGCACGTACTGGTCCCTTCGTGTCTCCGCGCTTATCGTAAATTCGACATCTCCTCGCGGCGACTATTACGAAGCAATAAATGGTACCTTGATGACCTGGTAAATTATGTTTACGATGCTCCCTAATAGTATCATAATTAACGTTATGCCAATTTACACGTAAACAATTATTACTGCGATGTATCACGTAACGTGAATGCACTTAGCATACATGCGCGCATGTATGCGCTTACCCGAATGCGTTGTTAAGATTACCTTTTCGCTGTCCGTAACGCATCATGTATACCGTGTAACGTACATAATCATAATGCATATGCGGCTATAATTCTCAATTTTAATGAAGCCGAGTGCGTCCAATTCAGATCAGATCTCGTCAAACTGGTTTTCCTTTTTACGCCGCATATACCTATTTTTAGATATGCCTCGAAAAAGGGTACGTCTCTTTTTTTTTTATCGGTCACAGGTAGTCGACGTTCTATCTACTTTTGCGACGTTCATCGCATTATATGTCGCGCCAAATTCAGCTTAATATTCTCAGCTCTGACAATCACAAACATTTCTCAGAATAATATTGTTCCCATATTCGCTTATTTTCATAAAAAGCAAATAATTTTATATATAGTTGTTTTTTTGAAAACAGCATTTTATACATTTGGTGAAACATTTTGCATTCATAATAACGTTAGGATATATCCAATTTATTGCGCAAAAATGTTTATTAACTTTTTGTAATAACATATAAATAAAGAATTATATTTTTACGATTCTTCATTTTTATTTTAAACGGAAATTTAAAAATAATACTTGATAAATTCTAAAGAAATTTCTTAGTAAATGCCGGATCATTATTTCTTGCCGTCGCACAATTGTGTGGCACACACAAATCATGAATCTTAAAATTCTTTTCTTTTATATATATACATTTAATTGCATAGTGCATTGGAATTGCTGTGGTCAGTAACAAGCATCCTGTGATAATATTACTGTGATACGAAATAATAATTATTCTTGGCATTGTGATAAAACAAGAGATATTAAATTACTTTGCGCGGTAATGAAGAGACATACTGCATTGCTGCAAGATAACCTAAATAGTAGTATTTGTCAATTTTGTGTATCGAAATTGGTGAAAAATATTTTTCTAAAATACTTCGTGACGTATTAATGACATATATACGTTCGAATAACAAGAATTTCAAAATAGATGACGTAAGTTTCGTCATCATTTTTAAACGTATTATGTTACAATGAGATCTGCGTTATGCATATAATCACGGTCGTAATTAATTCAACTTTATTCCGACGATTTAATTAATTATTCATAAAGCGCTTATATCGCCCTCACAGTGAAAGTTTTCGAAAGACAGGCGTGAAATATTATTTCATTATATCATGTATTCTCTTTACGGCTGCGCTTTACACGCATCGGTAAACCGCGATAATGGATTTAAATGCTAAATCATCGCAAGTGGCCAGACCGTCGTCGATGGAAATCGCTGTTACTATTGTCTTCGTCGGGGGAAAGGTCGGTCGATAGGCCCCACCGCTGGCAATCAGCGTTGTTTGATAAATGATCAAGTTACCGCTCCTCGCGATATGCAAGCTAAATCTTTGGAAACTCAATCGTTGCGCTAATTAGATAAGTTTAACGGATCAAATATCCTGTGCAGTGTGCATCTGAAATCGGGCCCACTAATTCATTCGATTTATTGTGCTGGATACTGCGATCTATTTACAGATTAAACGACATAAATTGATATTGTGAATAGCGGTACCATCGTGAGTACTCCACACGAGATTGGAATGTAGAATTCCCTATTTTTCTCACGAAGATTTGTGATTTCTTGCACGATTCCGCGCACGTACGCGGTAAGTGTATTCTGAAAATCTTGACACAATCTCCGCGCTTCTCTCTTCCCGAAATAATTATGTTATCATCGAAATTGAACAAATTTTTGTACAGTTATTGTAAATAAGCGTCTCTTATTTTCGAATTCGCGAGATAATTTATTTTAAATTATTTTAAATTATTTTGAATATTAATTTGAATGAAGTAGTCGTTAATCACGCGCTATCAAGATTATTTCAATTCACATGCGCACTCAAACTATAAATATCCCGTGAAACAAGCAGTACCGTTAATTATCGATCAACGCGATTGATTGAGGAAACCAGGATGTCTTCCATTAAGATTTCTATTTAAGATTTCGATTTCAGTGCGATATTTTCGACACTTTGCCCGATTAATGTGCGTTCGATCGATCAATTCGATCAAGGAACGATTTATGATCGCACGCTCGCTCGCGCGCTCGCTTGTGTGCTCGCTCATGCGTGGATACAAACACACGCGAGACAAGCGGACAGTGTATGGCACCTCGAAGGTCCACGTGGTCGTGGATCACAGTAGTAGCAACAGTCGTCCGCCGACCGTCGTTCAACTACATGAACGTTGGTCGTCATCTCTGCCGGCCGGCGCCATTGAGAGAAGTAGCTAAGAAAAAACGCGAAACAAGAAAACAAGCCGGAGCAAGTTCGCTCTCGGTGGATACGCGTGAGTTTCGCGAGCCGACCGCAAAGCAGTTCTCTGGACCTCGCATCCACGGCTGTTCTTCACTCTTTGGTCCGCTCCTCGAAGTGTGCGCGCGCGCACGCACGCGAGATGTGCTCCGAAAAGGTTCGCGTGGACCTTCGATCGTGATTTATGTTGTGCAATCGCAACTTGCGCGTCTGCTCGATCGCGCGGATCGATGAGGATATATCGCTGACGCGCTGGTGTTGATTTAGCTCGTGAACTTCAACCGGTTAAAGACAAGGTGATCAGCTTGTTTGAAAGCCGTAAGTATCGTGTAAAACTCTTCTAATTACATTTACAAAAGACAAAGAAACAAATAAAAGAAGAGAGTGATTCATATTTAAAATCTTGGTAATATATCATCTTTGAAGGATCGCTCGTAAAATCAACTTCTTTTTTACACGTGTAATTAATACTAGTTTTTTACTGAAAACGATTACACTGCACTATTTGCTTTATATGTGTTTCAATTGGAGAATGTGTTAATATGAATATTAATCATGAAACTAAACGAGTTGACATCAGTGTGGTGAAGTCGTGTGGTCGGTGAAGTCATTATTGTCCTGTGCTGGTTTCTCATATTGTATTATTTTATCCACTGGAAAATCAAAGCAGAAATAATACGCACTTCGCAGTGGAAGCAAATCTGAAGTTTTGATAAGAGTCACTTTGAAAACAGAGGTACGATCAATCGATACATTTCCATGTTTTCATCGTTTCCAAGGTGTGTGAGAAAATAACGTATACTTATTGAACGGTTAATTATACGAGGATAAACGCGCGTCCCTGAAGACGTAGCTGCGAAGTATTTCCTGATTCAATTTTATGCTGTTATTATCCGCTATTAATAATCCTTGATATTAATTGATAATTCTTCAACTTTTAAATGTCACGGCTAATGGCTTTTTTGGAAAACAATCCGTGACCACTTGCCATGACGGCAATTTGCCGCTGGAGAACGCAAAGGAGACGCTAAGGGAGAACGCAAGCGAACTTTACGCGATTTCTCTCTTACGCTGCGCGATCTCCGGACGAGGCTCCAGAGATCGTCGGCAGACGATCGGGAAACTTGCTCGACCAGCTGCCGCTGTTG
This sequence comes from Linepithema humile, assembly GCF_040581485.1. Classification (NCBI taxonomy): domain Eukaryota; kingdom Metazoa; phylum Arthropoda; class Insecta; order Hymenoptera; family Formicidae; genus Linepithema; species Linepithema humile. The sequence continues at coordinate 20,148,233 of NC_090128.1, read as the reverse complement.
CTGGCGGAGCGATCATTCGAGGTTTCCGAGAAAAACGAAGAATGCACTCCTTTCTCGTACTTGCGCGGTTATTTTGTGTGCGGTTTGCACGCGGCCCTGAACTTCCCTCCTGTAAAGGCTTTTGCCATTCACACGCGATGCGTACGCGGTGCAAGAATCGGGTTCACACCTGTCAAACGCAGATGGTAGCGCAAAGGCAATCAATGACAACTGAATGATTTCCTTCTTTCCGCCTTGTGGTTCACTTTATTTGCCAGATAAACCTGAGTTACGCGCACTGGTGTTTTTATTTGGTTTTGTATTGGTTTTAATTTTTTTACAGTAATTTATTATCACGTTTCATTTACATGTCTATAACATTTTTTTAAAAACTTTTTTTACTTTTTTTATACATCTGTTTGTAAATTTTATATAACACTTCCAACAAGCAATCATTTTACAGAGATAATAAATTCTTTTTTAATTATATGCTACCCGACTAACTAACGACTAATATTCTGTTTTATATCGAATGTCATCATGCTTTATGTAACTTTACTTACAATTCTAAATTTATGTGTTTTGTAAAAGAATTGGTTGTCCGCGGAAAAACTGCGGTCTATATCTAATATTTTAAACCGCTCATCATCCTCGCTCGTCTCTTTTTTATTTGCAATTCAATATTTATTAATAATTTCATTTGTTCGTTCTTGTAGATTAGACGTTATTATTTCGAATGCATCGATTATTGGACTTTAATTCTTGTCATACTTGTTTGTTAATGTTTGTAAAAAATTAATTGCCTTTTTCAAAGCATCAGAAAATATAATAACATCATTGCATCACGACATCGAATCTAATACATTTCTTTCGCGTGTTATTATTAAGAATGGATAATTACTCAAAACATATTATTTTATTTCATATCAAATACATAAATTATTGATGTTTGTGACTTGAAAACGTTAATGTCGATGTTTGCTGGCATACTTATTTATTGCATTAATATTCGTGTAAAATGTGCATTTTTTCAAAGAGTAAAAAAAAGTAATAACGTAATTGTAGCGCCCAATCATAAATATTTATAAGTCTACGCAAAAGTATAGAGACACTTAAACGTTAATATAAATTTTCATATTAATTGATAAAGTTTCATATTACTCATGATCATTCCATATTGCAAACGCAAAAGGTTGACGCAAAAAGTTGATATAATATGTATAACGTGTTTATTTAGCGTATTAATTATACGTGTTTCATATAAAAATCGTTTTCTTCCAAGAATAGTTTTTTTCATTTTATTTAATGACTTAGTATCTTGTTGTGAGGTATAAATTAATAATTTAGCCTTATAGGGAAAAGTCGTAGGTCACATTACTTATGATTCTTTTTCTTCGATTATTGATGCTGATCTTCCTTGGTGATCTTCGCCCTATTTCGCAATTTTATGCTAAAATTAAAAGCCAGCGGAAACTGTTCATTTTTATACAAAACACAAAAGATTTGTCCATGACAATAAAAGTCTCGGAACATCTTTTTCAAATTAATCCGACATCCGACAACTCTGAAATGACTGGGAATCATTTTTAAGCAATACATCCAATTCAATTTTACAGGTATCCAGTTTGTTAACAAAAAATTTATATCTATTAATTTGACACTAATAAATCTTCGTATCAAATAGTTCGTCGGTAGCAAATACGGAAGGACGCTTATGAAACACATTATCGTCTTGCAGTTGCATCGTCGCAGTTGCATTGTCGTAACAATACACCGCCATGTATAATAATTATGTGCCAACGACACTAGTATATATTCAAACTGTACATCGTTTCGCGCATATTAATAATCAAGTAAATTTTCGCCCGAAAACGTGAGGAGAACCGGTTGACGATGTACTGCACATTTAATCAATCTCATTGCAGCAATCGTTCGCTTTTGTTTATTTTTGTAGAAAAAATTGAATGTAAATTCTAACTGCACGGATAAACACTGTTTTTTATTTGCAGTTTAATTAGCAATTATATTAATTTAGAGATTGCGCAATTGCCATCTCTATATTGTACGATGTGTCTATGTGTTATAACACAGAAATGATCCAAAAGCATAATTAACCTAAGATTAAAACCATCCAGTATTTAATTGATGGCTGCGTAAATGATAAATTTTAATCGTCATTCACAGGGAAGAATAATAAGTATCGCGCAAATTTATTCGAGCGCGTACAAAAAAGTATCACCACACTTACGAGCAACGGACGCGTGACTGTTACGAAATAATTCGCATTTATTCGGGCGCCGTAGCCGCGACTCGCATAACTGCGCACAGGCACAGTGAAAGTATACATTGTTCGCGGAGTGTTAATAAACGAAGCTCCGGACACGAACTGAAATGCCTATTTTTTTGTCCGACCTTCTGTGCAACCAGAAATTTACATCGATAATGATAACCGATTTGCAATTCACTAGTCACTAATAAAAATGCAATATCCGATGATGATTACATTTTTTATAGCCGAAGAATTTGTCTTTTTACGTGATTTCTTATAGATGGAAAAAGTTGTTTAGGTCATTTAGATCGCTCATACGATTTTGTTGATTTCTTAACAAAAATATGAGTTCAAGGGAATAAATAAGAAGCTAAACAGCCGTTGCTAGATGGTCGTGCTAGTGTATTCAAAGACAAATAGTAAAAACGACGTTTCGATCTGTTATCAGGTCTTCTTCAAGTTCATAATAAATAAAATATTACATTGCAAAATTAAAACGCTTTTACGGACGAATTAAACGAATTATTGTAAGACATCGGTGATGTATGTTGTTGTATTAAAAAGTTACTTGATGCATTATAAATAATAAAGTCAATCATAGATATCAGTGAATAAAAAGAATAAAATAGTTAGTCATTACCTTGATTACAATTATTCGCAATGACATCATTGTTTAAATCATAGTTTGAAAAAAGAGAGCCACGTTCCATTGGAGACATCAGAGATTGCTGGTCAACGATTAAAGGCAGAAAACTTATGTGTCAGTAGATAAATTAACAGTGTAAATTTATTTGATCGTTGTTTGTTCTTTCTGACAAATCGCTGATTATATCACGATATTCCAGACATTTTGCAAAAATTTATGTGCTTAGATAATATGATTCTTGTAACATTGTGAAAAAAATTTCAACACTATTCTTTCCATATGAGTTTCGAAATGCACACGAAAATTGTGAGATGGCCAATTGTCCTCGTGATTCTTGCGCCGTTTCAAAATTCGTCGAAGAGTATTGCAATCTTTTTACCAATACATAAGTATGTCACGTGTGTCATATAATTCTCGTTAGGTCCTTCGATGAATTTAGATGAATTCAACGTCGAAATTTAAAAGTCCCGTGGAATATCTTCTTTAGGAAAAATAAATTGTATCGTTTTCATACATTTATACAATATAAGATATTTTAGCAACAAAGAGCACGCGCATTGAAAGATTTTTGAAATGTATTGTAAATAATATTGTAGCGCGCAACTTTGATCTTATTGATTCGGTATTCAATAAACTAATATCTTTACGTTTGCGTTTCTTTAAAGATACAATATTATCTACTTATATATGCAAAGTGGTTGGAAGATCGTGATATAATCAGCAATTTGTTCGAAAAAACAAACAACGATAAAATAAATTTTTTTCTCGATTTATCGTTTAATTTTCCATAATTTTTAATATAAAATTTATCTAAATATCTATATAAATCTATACAAAATGTATTTTTAATAATAATGTATCTTATATTTGTTTTCTTTATTCCAAAGAATTCTAAATGAGTCGTGATTCACTTTATATATCGTATGCACCGGACGCAGGCTGCGTTGCAGAATATTCAAAGGAATACATACTTGTATTTTCGTATATCGCTAATTGCATTATAGTCACGTACTCATGTAGCTCTTCGTAAATGCAGCCGTATCATCTGCGATTATCTTAATGACACCCTTCTACAAAATTTCCAAATCAATAATTACTACGAATCTTCGTTATCACATGAGAGATTCATGTAATTGTGTGAACAAATGACTGGTCGTCATATATGTTGACTACAAATGCTGATTAGTTTGGAGGTCACGATTAAGACTGAAGAAATTGGCAAGCTTCCTTAATGAAATATGACATTGGATTTAGCTCTCTGTATTCATCGTAATTCGCGTTATCGTCAAAAATTTCTTGCGTTACGCTGTATGACTTTAAGTGCTGTATTATTTTATCTTAATTATGCAATAATATTTATATCGAATATTTTTTCTCGATATAATTTTCCTCTAAAATATGTTTGGAATATTCGAAATTGTTGCAATATCCGTATTTCTGCAATTTTATTTCTTCAAAAGCTAAAATTATCTACGACTAATAACCGGAAATGATGAGCATATTTCTTCCGGCTTTTGTGCATGATATTTTTCATTTGTAATTTCTCTCCGGAAGGAGATTGATGCAGGCAAGACATTTATTTCTGATACGCATTTTATCCTGGCACGAAAACTGCCACTCGGTTCATTGCTCTATATCTTTGTAATGCATCCTGTCATCTGTGCAGCACGCGACAGAGAACGGTACGCATTTCCGGCTGCAGCTGTATCGACGGACACGCACATCAGTCACGCTGTTTATATGTTTGCTTTAAATATTGCAGTATAAACGTTCCACTTTCGATACTCGCAGATAAACATGAATTTTATCCTTCCATTCCCGCGAAGCGCAGTCCTTTTCTTACATCATTTCTTCGAAGCTGACGCATGTGACAGTCTTGAACTTTAGCTAATAAAATGTTAAGTGGATGCTGCAGTGTATAATTTTTGTAGTTTTCTTGTTCTATTTCTCATTATTTAACATAAGTTAATAAGATTCGAGATAAATCAATCCGAGATTAATTAAATCCTGGAAAATTCGAGAAAAAATGCATTCATGATTTACTTTCCGTTGCTGTCATAAAATTGTGATGTATTTGATTATAATAACAGACAGAGTAAAATGCAGATATTAAAAAAACTAGATAATATTACAATTTTTCAATGGATGTAACTCTGATCCGGTGTTCAGCATTTACAAATTCCGCAATTAAGAAGATTTATGCAGTTTAAAAAAAAATCAACGATATGGCATATTTGAAATTAAAATTAAATTAATATTTATGTATAGCCACACGAATTAAATGACATTCGATGCACTCATATTCAACCTTCACAGAGTTATCCTTCAGAGTTTTATTGGGTCCTTTTTGCGAAGGTTGTTGTTTTTACTTTCAATAATTTATAGTTTTTAAGACTGCATAAATTATCTTGATTGCAATAATAAAAGTGCTGAAAAAAATTTTATAAATGTCGGATCTTAAATCAGAATTGTTTAAAGTTTGCATGCTAATAGAGAGTTAAATGTCATTGCTTAATTTTTAAAATATTTTTTATTGTATTTTTGCTATTATATATTCCGTATTATATTCTGTTATTTAAAATTTAAAACATCAAATGATATGAGACGAAATATGGAAAGGAAAGATAATGTATATATGAATAATAAAAGATAGATGAAGGTTGAAGAGTTGTCAAGGTAGAAATTTTGCAAATAAGCTTAGACTGGTTTGTGTATTAAATAAAATAATCAATAGTTGAGAACGGATCTTCGGAATGGAAAGACATCGCATAAATCACGAGTTTTAACATAAAAATATCGAAATCTCTTCAAAGTGACATCAACATCTGTAAACTAATTAAGCCGCACTGTGAATGAGTGGAATACGCAATGCGCAAAATTCGCGATACGAGAGGAACTTGATTTCAACTTCGACAAACAAATATTTAGTTTACGTCTAATTAAACTGCGCCGACAAAAAAGATAAATTAATTTAAAAAATCCAAAATTATTTATTACGCAATCCAATATGAGTGATTCAGTGCTAGAGTTCCCTAAACGACAAAATTTTATAATTACTGATTAATGTACAGCGTGGCAAATAATCGTTTGAACTTCGATATTTCATTTTAGAGAAGCTATTGATTAGACAACTCTGACACTGAACTATTCATGTAATAAGTAATGTGTGATTGGTATCGTTAGATACTAAAAATAGTTGCAAGCAGAAGTGATAACTGTGAAAAATAAATCTCTAATATTGATAGAGACCGAAATCGTGCATCTTAAAGTTCTTGTTGATCGATTCTTGTTAATTATTTTCCAAAATACTCATTAGGTTGTCAATTTTGTTCATATCATTCTGTTCACAATAAAGTTACAATAAAGTTCAAAGTGCTATTTTTCCCGCAATGCATTACACTTGCGCGTGATATCGGATTCGTAAATGGAATCCGATATGACTCACATAATTGTGCTACTCGATATAGAATACGTAAGACGTGAATGTAGTTTTAGTACGGTAAGAAATTTTCAGCTGTTTCTTCATGCCACGATAAAATTTTCTGATAGGCAACCATTCACCGGCAGCATTTTTCCAAGTGTACTCGGTTCAAGTAGATTCCACACGTTTCGAGTACTCTAGACGGAAAAGTATACGCCGCGGTCGCACGCGAGCTCGCAAAACTTTCCACTGTATTGTGCGAAAATCCTCGCTGGCTTTAGGTACAATTTTTCAGATGGCATTTCGGCTTATAAGAATCTCTCGCGCTGAATGTATTGTTGCGACTTGAAATGATCTTTGCATAATGACAGATAAAATGTAATTAATTTCTTACCTACAAGCAGTGCATTGTATTTAAATTGTGATACTATTTCATACCATACAAAATTAATTTCTTAATTTTTATATGAAAACTTGCTATATTCATATTGCATGTATTATTCTTTTTAACGGATACTCATGCTTTTCCTTGTTTGAATATCTTGTGCGGATAATCAATAATATCTGTGTATTATTATCTATCAGTTCGTTCGGAGATAAACATGTTATTATATAATAGATAGCAATGTAAAGTCGTCACACATAAGATGTAAGATTTCAAACACACGAACGCACAGATAAGTAAAGGAAAATCATAGTAGCATAATCGCATCCTTGCAGAAAGGAATCGAAATTTCTTAGAAAAACGCTTTTGTAACAATTAATGTCGCAAGGAAAAGATAAAGATATTTTCTTAATGATAATATAATCTTGGAGATTGGCTGTTTAATTTTTTGAAATAATTTTATAAGAAATCGATTTTCGAAGCACTCTTGATATTTTCTACGTAGCAATTGATTGCTCAACACGTTGTTTTTTTCTTTAATCTATTAAATAGCCTTCGAAATTATTTATAGTGTTACAGGTTGTCGTCCGTCAAAGATGAGGGTCGACCAGCTCGGACTTCTTCTCTGGAAGAATTACGTCGTGCGAAAACGACAACCGGTAAAATGAGAAAATAAAATATCACCTTCTAATTTGAGAATTCCTATGAATTACGTGAGTGATCTCTTTCAGGCAATTTTGGCGTTGGTCTTTCTCTGGCCCGTGGCGGTTTTCATGCTTGTTTACACGGTGCGCGATAACGTCGATCCGGAATATCATCCGACATGTCAATTTCCCGCAAGGTCGATGCCGCAAGATGGGCTTCTGCCTTTCGTGCAGAGTTACATATGCAGCGTTGGAAGTCCTTGCGACCCGTTAGCTGAATACGAGCTAATACCGTCGTTTAAAAACGCGACGTTAGTTTTTTTCCCGATAAAGCTATATCACTAATCAATTACGATTTAACTAATTTAATCAATTAATTACGATTTAATTAATTTATGTGCCGGATCTGAAAATTTATCCTTTCTTTTTGTACAATTATAGTTTAGGTCCTTTAGTTGTGGAGCTGCAACCGATGCTCAATAACAAAACAATTATCTCCGCTGTGGAAACATTGCCGCAGAGTATTCAGTTATTGAAGTCAATGGCACAGATACTCACAAAGCCGGAGATCAAGGCGCTTTTCGGTACGATTATACGCAAATAATTTAATTTGGTTCAATTTTCGGCAATTGAATGCACGAATATGTCTGACAGATAGAGGAATCCGCTTGGGCGATTTGTTCAATAATCACGAACAAATTAAGGACTTACTGAAATCTCAAATGCCGGGAGCGAGAGAGGGTTTGGTCGACGGTTTGTTCGAATCGTCTGTAAAGTTAATATACGTGAGTAATTAGATTTGTTTAAACAGACATGTTAATTACGTCGAATTATTTCTCACCAGTTCCGCCATATATTATTTTCATCGTTCCGCGATAAAACTTGCGCAACTTATTATTACAGTTGATTCAAACTTTCGGTTCGTCTAACATTGACGGCGTCGTTTGCTCCGAAGAAAGCCTGAAGAAATATTTGATTCTACCAAAGGAAGAAGATTTCGCGGAGATTTCGAGCGCCCTCTGCAACATCGATCCAAAAGCGATCCCCGATATTTTGGAGAATCTTTCGAAACATTTGGATTTTACCGGTCTGCTGGCGATGGTCGATCGCGCGATGGCGAAATTTCGCGATTACGACTTCTTTCAAGATCTGAAGCGAGCGGTGGAAACCATCCTCGATCTAAAGACATCCCAGAAGTACATACCCGAGTACTTGAAGCTCCGCGAATGGCTGCCGAAGATGATCCTTGTCTTCCAAAATGTAACTTTCAAGGAAATCGACCTCGGCTTGTAAGTGTACTCCTTGTGGAGCTTGTGGAGTGTACTCCTTCCCTAATCCTTCCACGAAACCTAACCGATTTCCGCCGAAACTCGACGAAAGATATAAATGCGGCGCTTAAATTTCAGTATCAATAAAGCCCTTGTGGTTCTGGATCCCGTATTTGCATATCAACGAGACTGGCCCCTCGCGCGGAGCGGATTTTTGAAATTAAACAGACTTTTGAAGATGGTAAAAGAAGTTGTGAAGCGCCGCGCAATCAATTCCACGGATGATTTCTTCAGCGTGATAGATCGATTGAGAGGGACGATATCGGCTTTCTCCTCAAATTCGGATAATTATGAAAATATCACGCAGATATTGGACCTGTCTTTCCTAATCTTGCAGGATGGTATCAAGCTCACCAACAAACTGTTGGACCGTCACGAGAATGATTTCGAACTGTAAGTGTTTTCTCTTTAGAAATATATAAATCAGCGATGTTTGACTGAATGTTAATATTATCTCATTTTTTTCATAATCTTCAATTTTTAGAGCCGCCAAAGTTTTCGATGGCCTCAGAGACGTCTTTTCCGAAAAAATAGTGAATTCAATGACGTACATCGTATCGTTAATAAATAACATTGTGCAAATGACACATCACGTTGCCATTCTCTATAATGATACGTTGAGAAGGTTAAACGAGATCTCTAAAAGGCATCAACACTTGGTTCAAAAGATATTAACAAACCTACACCCCAAAGTGTACAAAACGATTATTCGATCTTTCTCCCGATTAGATTTTGTAGAGGTTTGTGAGACTTATAATCCGTAGTGCAGAATTATTATATTTTTTTTGCTTAACAAATATATTCGTCGATTAAATCAAATCGTCAAAGCTGTGATTTTTTAACTTTTTCTCACAGGAATTGGTTGAAGATTTAGGAACAACAAAAATCGACGAAGCGATTTGTAAAAAAGACACGATGGATAAAATATTCGACAATTACATCGAGTTCAGAGACAAATCCAGCGAAATTAATGAATTATTCTGCAGCGATGATGGAAAAAGGTTCATCGTTGACGTCTATAACAGTTTTGAGTTCGAGCAGTTTGGGAAAATTGTACGTGTTGATTGTAACAAAATAATAATGCGCTTTAATTTCGCAATTAAACAAACCACACTTTTAGGTGGGCAAAAGTTTATCGACTATGGTTAGTATAGCGTTTCATCAAGTAATCAGAATCGAGAATTCCAACTTAACATCCGTGGTGAGGAACGTCAAAAGTTTCGTGGCTTATCTGGACGCGCGGAAAGTCGCATATTTAGACTGGACTATTTTTCAAACCAGCGATGAATGGACAAAAACTTTCACTGAGATGCAACTTCAGGGAAGATTAGACATGTGAGTAATTGTGCACGTTGTCGATGTTCTAATTAATTTTTTTTACGCCGCCTGTTCTAACTTCGTGCATTGATATTTTATATTTTTCTCCAGCTTGGGAATTCATCTGAGCATAGCAAAAATGATAGGCTTTCGAAGTTTATCCTTTATGTCCATCAAGCCAGATCTGGAAAATATGGATTTACTGGCCGATATGATTTTGCAAGATTTACAAACTAATCCTACCAACTGGATCGGCAAAGTGCGCGAACACGAAGCCGAATTAATCGAATCGTTTTATCTTACCGTCACGGATAAAAAAAAGGTCAGTCTGAAACGCAATTGATTTCTCGTAATTTTTATATTCTACATAATATAATTTATGTCCTGTAGATGTTTTAACGTCTCAATTCGATCTTCGTTAAATAGACATTGCAGATTTTGGAATATTCGAACTTCACGAGAGCCTATTGCATAAATCCGAATCCGCCCGATTTGTTGAATTTCCCTAAAGAATCGAACAGCACGATTCTGAAAGAGTTGATGTGCTATCTATCCAAATCGATGCAAACAAATTTGGAATTGAACATAACCAGCATCAAAATCGAGGAAGATTTCGACGCTTCTCGGAGGGAATTTAATTGGACGGCCTTCAACAAAAAGACGATCGAGATTTACCGATACGTCGATACTCTGGTGCATCAAGAAGATCAGTATTTCGATTTAAAAAAATTGGAGATATTAAAGCAAAAGTTCAAAACGTCATGGACGAAGGATATACAAATAAAAGACACATGGGAGATCAGGTAAGACGTAAATTTCCGATCGTTCGAAAAACATCGATCTTTTCATTTATGATAATAAAATCATTTTTTCGTTTACGCGAATATTTAAATTTTCTTAAAAGAATTTTATGAATTATAAATTTAAGAAAGCAATGAACGTAATTAATGACATATTTGGTGACGCACTACATATTGCAGCGTAGGTTTAATCTGCAAGCTCTTTGACGTGATGGAGAGTCCGCTATTCGGAATTCAAAGAAAACCGGCTTGGAAGGGCATGTATGGGGTCGCATGGGCAACTTCGATGATCTTCGATAATATCGAAAGAATCGTCGATCAGATTCAAAAGAACGGTCACGTGGCGAGGCTCTCCGACGTTTTAGAAGATATGCCGGAGACCGAGATACTCTTTAGCGCGGTTCTGAGAAATTTATCGCCAATCATCCTCGATGTAGTCGATATGATAACTTTGCGGCCAGTGGCTTTTGTAAGGAAATCTTCCAGATACATTCAATATTTTCTAAACAACATTATTCTACAAAATATATTCGTCGTCTAATGAACGCTTCTGTCATTAGGTATCAATTGTTGATGATTACAAGGAACGCGAGTCAATGTGGCCTTGCGTCTTGAACGAGAGCGTTGGCGTCGCGTTAGAATTGAGAAATGGAAGTCGAGAAGTCGTACGTGAGATCGAAAAAATCGCCTGTGATCCGGCTCTATTTATTAAAGAATGGAGGGAGCAGCCAATGTTAGCAAGAGTTCGAAAAATAGTGAGCTTTTGCATATTCATTTATCAACAGATTAATTTAATCATTTATGAATCAATAAATTATGCACAGTCAGAGAAATTACATTAAATACGTATTCTATATTAATTTTTAGCTCGAGCACGACGAGAATGTAGATATACCGCCATTTAATTGGACTTTGGGCTATGCGAAATTTCGACGAGTAGTGGAGAAGTTTGACGCTTTGATAAATGATGCTACGGATGTGGTTTTGGCGGAAGAACCAAAATTCGCAAAGTACTTGAACACTCTCGCAACAGAAGCGGACAGTATTATTGAAGAAAGATTGCCAGGCATGGAAAGCGATTGGGGGTAAATATTTCGCATTGCATAATAAATGATCGTTTAAAAATGGGAGCATTTTCGATTTATGACTTGCCAAAAAGAGAGTCTTTCGATCCGTACAAAATATCTTCATATTTTGGCACAGTTGGTTGTTACGAGAATTAATTTTTGTTCAAGAAACACTTTGAATCATATCGATCTGGAGATCGACAAGGCGGTCAAGGTTTTCAACAGCGACCGTACTGCAAGCGAAATTTGGCTTACGAAATCAGTTGATCTTACTGATCGCGTTCTTATTCTTTTGAAATTTTTGTCTTATACCATTCACAAGAGTGTACGTGTCGCTACTAACATATTAAATAACGGTAAGTGAATTCGAACCGTATTGATTATGTTGATTACTCGGTTAAACTTAATAATTAGTCTTTATTTTAAAGAAACTTTATTCAGCAGCGCACACATTACAAAAACTCAGAATAAGAAGCATAGAACACCAAAAATAATGTAGATAAGAAAAATCATGTAGAAAACAAATAAACTTAGTTGAATCTAGTGTGCGCTTTATATACGCGGATAATGTAGAGCACCTTTTTATTAACAGATTACAATAACACCGATACGATTTTTAGAAAGTCAATGTTACTATTTGATTTCACAATCTTTGTTGTTGTTCCTTCTTTCAGGCATGGGAAAACTCACTTTATTAGCCTTGTTAGGATTCGATAACACGTCTCCTGTCACCATTTTTCATGATCAACTGCCTTACATATTGTCGACACTGGTAAACGGAATATCAGATCCCGAGATCGACGATCAGATCGTCACAGCGTTGAAAAATAACACCACAGTCTCGTGCTCGATGATGTTCGAATGGTTGTCGGACACTAAAATCGGCCTGAGCGCCAAAGATTACAGGACCCTGAAAAATTTTACTTGCGATCTCGATCCTGAGAATTTCAACGTCTACACGGATCTTTACCTGGCGGAAACGACGCTCTGGGAGAAGCCAGTCAACAAATATCGCTCTTACATAGCTACGATAATCGGCGATTTGTATAATCTCGCGAAAGCTATCAGTTTTACGGTGAAGAACAATGTGGTTATCGAGCCGCCTTTTTCGAAAAAATATCTGGATTACTTGTTGCAATCACTGAGAGATACTCTGGAGATCAAACACGGAGAGAGCACTTTTCACAAGGTAAATGGATGATAAATAATTATTATATTTGATACAATTTTGCGATTGATATTAAATTTTAATTTTAATCCATTTTTTACACAATAAATTTTTATTTTTTTCAGGAGCTGAAATTGGGTGAAGAATGGTCGAATTATAGATTATTAATAGAAGGTGTGTCGGAGACTTTGATGCACATTGGCGACGCGTTGAAGAATGCGAAAGTGCACAACTACAATTTAGAAACTTGGCAATTGGTGGAAAACGGCGATACGCGTCAAGTGCTAAAAATTCTGGAGGCTCATCCCGAAGAGACCATCGCTCTAGTTGCCAGTCTCAGCACGCTCAATTACACAACCGGCGAATTCGTATCGTTCAAAGATATCAGGAAGACCATGTGTACTCTTCGCTTTGGCTCGGATTATTGGTCCACGCCAAATAGAACGCGTTTTCTGCAGGAAATCTGCTCGTTCGATCCCTATCAGTTATTAAAGACCGCCACAAGCAACGAATATCATGTACGTATGCCGCAGAAAATGTAGCTCAAATTTATTCAATCACATTTAGAAATTGAAATGTGAATTAGCTTTCAATTTTTCTGGTTTTAATAATTCCAGGAAGAACTTTTGATTTCTAATAATTACAGAAATTGTATAAAAAATCCGGTTTTCTTACGAATATCTTTTTATATCGTATATCTTTTTTTTCACAGAATGTCGTCACTGGTCAGTCAACTATTTTAAGATCAATACCATTGACCATGTCGTTAACCAGATTGTTGGACATCGTATCGAATTTTACAAGCACGTCGCCGAGAGTTGCTCTTAAATCGAACATCTTCAACGCGACGACGTGGAAAAACTTATCCAACGACACGTGGGCCTTGATTTTAAAATCCGAGAAATCCTGGATTTATAGCTATCAATATTCCATGTGGTACAGATTCAACGTGACGTCAAGCAACGCGGAGTACCTTTCCAACTCCAGTAGACTGTTTCAGCTGCTGGAATCCGTGGTCGATCTCGCATCCGGCGGAGATATCTGGCAGAAGCTTCGCGTCATGTACGAGTCGTCGAAGTTCAAGCCATTGCTAACTCTCGTGGAGGATATGCCTAATATCCTGATCACCGCGGTCGATACTTTTGTCTCGTCCGAAAGACTGGATGATTTCATACAGAAGCTCCTTCTCGGCAACGTGCATCCTTGCGACATCGATCGATACTTGATTCCACCCAGCTACATGAGGAAGAAAGGCTTACTGTCCAGCATCACGAATTTCTGCCAAAAGATCGTCCTGAGTCGCAAACGTTTGACGTGGACAGATTTGTTGCCCTTCAGTGGAAAATACAATGTAATGTCGGACTGTTATCGATTGACGGCGATAAGCTTTCAAGTATTCAGATTTTAATCACGTTTCTGAATTAATTTATAGGATATGTCGCTAACTGAAACATCAGAATCCGCCCAGGAAATGCAACTATTCCAAAGAGTGCAGGAATTCCAGAACGCTTTGATTCGTGTTTTGTCGGAAGGCTATAAAGAACCAAAGATTCCTACTTGGTGGACGTCATTCGAGGAGGGCGCTTTGAAGGATTTTAAGGCGCAATATAGAAAAAAGGTATATGTTGTAACGACACGGGCTTCATTCATTTGCTAAATGTTTTTAATATGGATTAATTAATTATCCATCAAACAATTAATTAATTTAATTGAAAACGTTTACAGGACACGAAAGCTCTGGCGTCTGCAATGGTGACGAAAACAGTGTCAATCGCGCGAAATCTTATCAAAACTCAAATTGATGTTGAGTGAGTAAATAGCGTCATAAAAAATAGAGATTAATCTGCTAATTACAAAATAAAAATAATGCTGTCTCTGTTGCATTTTCAGAAATTGTACGTGGTGCGTTACGCTTCTACTAGAAATATTAAACTCGCAGTTGGTGTATCACGTTCGCTACGGCGAGCTGCTCTGTAAAATAAATCGATTAAATATATCGGAAGTGCACAACATCTTGGCCAATGAGTTTAACTGGAATAAAACAGGCAGCATGGTGAGAAACTACGATAAATATTTTTTCAATCACTAATTTTTGTTTGAAAAGTAATAATATAATTAAAAAAAAAAAAAATTATTAGATCGAGGGCTATAAACATCTGAACAAAATAAAGACGTTCGACGAGTTCTTAACTACATTTGAAACAACATTGCATTACATCGCTGACATCATAGTCAATTTCCAAAACGAGACGTACGACGACAGAATGACAGAATGCTTTTACAAGTTCATCGGCGGACCTACTTATTCCAGACCAGGCTTGTAAGTATTTTTTTTTTTTTTTATCATCCTATTATGCCAAAAATAAATTTTTCAACAGCAATGAAATAATAAACTATCGTTATCGCGTTTAAGATATATCTCGTTGCTCCTGAGCGTGCTAGACATGCTGGAGAAGAACGTTTTCATTTTGGACACGGCGAGCGTTCACGAGAATATCAACAATTTAACAAAACTGTCCGAGAGACACGTGGCGATTTGGAAGCCGTTGCGCGAAGTGGTGAGAAAGTCCGATCTCGCTGACATCGAGGCCGCGTTGCCGAACGCCACCATCAACGTGAACGCGATACTGAACGATCTCAACACGAGCTTGTGCAGAACGAAAGTCGAATGCCACAACGCGACAGTTCTATACAATTTTCTCAGCTCGAAGAGGGCAGGTAAAGTTTTCCGATACGATCCGAAGGCGTCCAAGTATCCGTCGGTGTCCGACATTTCGGATCGACTGGCTCGCAGTCTCGATGTGGATCTCATAAATCGGCAGCTGGCTTTCTGGCGCTCGGAGGCCTCCTGGGATTTCATCTGGCTGAAGCAAATCCTGAATCATCTGTCCTTGATCCTCGGGGAAGGCGGGAATCTGCTGGACGTCGCTAGTAAAATTGATTTCGAGGATGTCTCCAACGTCCTCGGGGTTCCCGACCTCGCTGATGGCATAGTCAATATATTATACGATAAGACAGTCGATAAATTGTTTGACGGGTATGTATATCTCGATTATACCATTTCACGTAGAATACATTAAAAAGTGAAGTGTTCAAATACTGTTGTATATTGAGAGAACGCGTGTAAAATCCATTTTTTCTTCACAAAAATTTCATCCGGTATCATTATTCTTCGAAATTTGTCGTACAGATGCGATGCATAAATGTGTGTTTATAGGATGAAGGAACTCCTCGAGGATGTAGAGCCATTTTTGGACGATCGGGAAGTAATCGATGATCTACACAGCATGATCGCGGCATTGGAATCGATGGAGATCTTCAAGAATTTAGGATTGCTGGATATGAAATGTAATAAATTATTGAAAGCTCTTATATCGTTAATTTTTTCTAACGTAATTTACATTTTGCAGATGTCGTCAGCGAAATGTTCGATAACTGGGACGTAGTGAGAACGTTTCTGATCGATAGAATCGGATTTACTAATGAGATCGCGCTAACTTTGAGCCAGGCGAAGATAGACATGATTTCGATTTTCATGAAAGAACGCGGCGTCATTAGCTTAAAAGATACCATTTGCTCGCCCGAGAAACTCAGCGATATGTTACTCTTCAAGGAGAATCTCGTAACTGCCGAAGAAGTCAGCTCTGCACTCTGTCAATTGGAAGACTCGCAAACGCAGAATATCGCTATCACATTGATGAAGAATCTGAACTTCGATTATGTTTTTAAAAACGTAAATTCTTATTTATTTAACTGCCATCTCGATTTCTGAATATTATAACTATTTAGAAAAATATTCTTTGCCTGTTTCAGTTGATGAGCGCTAATGTTAAAAATATATTGGCCAACGCCAACTTAACCGAGACGGAAGGGAAAATTGTGCTGGACAATCTCGGCGTTGCCTCGGAACTATTTCCATTTTTCAAAGACAAATTGTCAAAGAGTTTTTCCGGAGATGAGATAGAAAAAATCAGCGCGGAAGAAACAGAGGAAACGATGTCGAGTAAGTTATATGAATTAATAATTAATGTAATATTTATTATCCGAATTACGTCAAGTGAAATTTTAACTTTAATTAAATTTTACGTAGATTCACAATTCCTGAAGGATGCCAGCGAAATGCTCTGCGGCAGAACAATGCTCCAAGACAACGGGCAAATTTACAAAATTATCTCTAGCTTGAAAGATAGCAATACAGCGTACGATCTGAAGGAGCTCAATTCTCTGCCGAGTAAGAAAAATATGGCACAACAGATAGTGATCCGCTAAATATGACTTACTGTTAAAAAATAACTCTTCCGATTGCAGATGACTTCTGTAGAGAAACGTACAAAAGTGTGCTCGGCATGCCGGGAGGGAAGATTATCTGGTCGTACGTTAAGCCTTTGCTACGCGGTCAGATTCTTTATGCACCTAACACCACGGTGATCTCGGAAGTTATGTCGTTGGCGAACGGAACTTTCGTACAGATGGAACACTTCAGCGTGCTGATGAATAGTTTCGAGAAGACCCTCAAGTCTCTGGCCAGTTTTTCCGAGATGGGCGACAGTTTAAGAGACTTACAAAGTATAATGTCGTCCGACGTCATGAAAGTTGCGATCAAATCGATGGGCGGTGGCAATTTTGAAGGTGATGTTCACGCCTCGAGCACGAAGCCTCTTTATCTTAAAATTAACGAAACAAGATGGAAGGCAAACGACTGTTCTTATTTTTCCACATTGTTGTTGCGTAGGTGACTTTTCCGAGCTGAATCTCAGCGAGATCGCGTGGCGGCTAAAACGATCGAAGAAACTGATTTCGATGATCGGCGCGTTAAACGACATGATGGGATGCGTGCTGGTGGACAGGACAAAAGGATTCTCCACGGAGGAGGAATTGGAGATGGCGGCCAGTCGTTTGACCGACACGAACGAATTTTTGGCCGGGGTGATCTTTCTGGACGACGCTTCATCGAGTCGCACGAAGCGATCTCTAGATTACGAATTACCGGATAATATCACTTATAAGATTCGCATGGACGTGGATTACGTGCCGTCCACCCTGCGACTGAAGAATCAATTTTGGATTCCCGGCCCGGAAAGCAGCTTTCTCGAACACCTCAGGTATCTTCGAGGTTTCATTCAACTTCAGGACTCCGTCGATCGTGCGATTGTGAAAGTGAAAGCTCGGCGAGACTTCGACTGGAGAACAGTCACGCAACAGATGCCGTATCCATGTTGGAAACATATACCGTGAGTAATAAGAAAATCTTGCATTCCGGCATATAAGAATATCGAATTGTCAGAAGTGAATCCGCTGAAAACGCCGTTGTCTTTCATCCAATTGACAATTAATTGGATATAATTACTTATTATTGGAAACGATAATTTTTAGATTCCAAACGACACTTTACGAGTCTCAAGGTATGCAGGTGTGCTTTTACTTCGCGCTGATGATGTGCGTTGGCGCGGCTGTCCGGCACATCGTTTGGGAGAGAGAATCGCAGAATTCGATGGTACGATGATAATTATAAAAATAAATGCCGTAAGATTTATTTTTTTTTTTTTTTTTATCAAAAGACGCGATAACATAATTACGTCTTACGTCTTCAGGTAATGAGCGTGATGGGGCTGAAACCATGGCGAAACACTCTGGCTTGGTTCATCACGTCTTTCGCGGAGCTGTCAATTGTGATGGTTTCTATTGCTTTGATTTTATTGGTTGGAAAAATCCTGCCACGATCGAATCCCATATTGATACTCGTTCTACTCTTCGATTACATCTTCTCTCTGGTAACCTTTTGGTGAGTAATCAATTCGGATCTCTCGCGCAGTCGGTCTTGAAACGACAATTACATTTCCTACTTCGGAGTTAACCATTGAGAATCTTAATTACATTCCAGCTACATGATCTCGACGATGTTCAGCTCCGCTAGTCTCGCCGCAGTTACTACGGTCGTCATGTTCCTGTTAACTTACATGCCATACGTCATTGTTATCGCCATGGAAGCCGTATTCGGACTCGGATACAAACTCTTAATCGTGAGTTGAATCGGCAATTTTATTCTCCTTTAAATTTAGAAAATAAAAAGAAAAAAAGACACAAGCTTAATTATGGCGGCGAAAAGTGTGAGCTGCAATTAAATCAATGGCATTAAAATTATGCGTTTATTAAATGATTGACTTTTCAGTGTTTAAGCATGTCCACCAGCTTCTGCTACGGATGTCTTTTCGCCGTGCGAAAGGAAGTTCAAGGCACTGGTCTCTCTTGGTCGAGTGTGTGGGAAGAATCGAGCCCTGGCGATCCGATGTCTTTGGGATTGGTTTTGCTGATGATCGCGTTCGACGGTTGCCTGTACGCCGCGATTGGCTACCTCGTCGCCAGATACACTAATTCAGGTATCAATTTCAGACAATTCGTACGTACTATCGGAAATAAACTTTTGATATTCTGGTGAAGGATATTCTTCTGTCAAGAGTGACTAGCTGAGATTGGCTGATACTGACACTATTTTTCTTCCCAATTTTTTGTGCGAGATCGACCATGACTGATATTTATAAATATCAATTTTTTTTCACACAAAATTAACTTTATATTAACAGAAGAAATTGGGACAAAGTTTTTGATCTTTTCGGGGTGCTATTTCAGAATATCTATGTCTTTCTGTGTGTTTATCTCAACACCCGATTTTTATCACTCATTTAACTTGTCGATAACAATTACTAAAATCATCAGAATTATATTGCGAGTTTATTTTCAATTGCAATAACATTTCATTAAAATAATCTGATTTTCGAAATTATGCGCTGATCAATTCAACAGCCGTTTTATTCGTCAAAAAATTATGAAATATGAATTTCAAGTTATTAAAGCCGATGATTTATTTTATAGCACATCAAGTCACTTATATTAATTTAGATAACATTTCAGAATTAAACTTGTTAATTATTGTTCGAAATAATTCGAAGCGTATTATTGATAAAAATAATTTTCACGCATCTCTTCCACACGGCTCCGTGCAGAAAAATAATAACACCACCACACACACACCGATTCGATAGTGCGACACATTTTCATAAATCTCGCATACGCACACTTGTTCACCCTCGTATAATCACGAGATGCATCTGCGAGAAAAGTCCAGGGGTCGGATTCGACGCAACGAGAGCGCGTCGTTTAAGAGAAGTCAATGAGGAGACCTGGTGAGTTATCTGCAAAACGAACGAGAGCATCACCGATAATTTTCCAGGCAGGGGCTTTCATGGTTTGAGATCCCGTAGCTTATGGTGGGTCGACACCCGGTCTCTCTATGGCGGGCCGAGCTACCTCGCCTTCGTCAACAACCTCTATTTCACTAACGACGTTCTCCACCCTTCAGCCACTTACCAAGGTATCGCACCCTCCTTCCCCCGCGCGCACGAAAGTTTGTCTTCCGCGCTCGTCGGCGACGAGCTCGCATGTCGGGCTGCGGCACACGAAGGAGCAAGGATAAAGAGAATGCTTATGATAGACAGGACGTAAACTGGGTTAAACTTCGCTCCGCGCCGAGGTCGCGGGGAAAATTGTCGTCAAAAATTTTCATAACTACGCGCGACGGCGCGTATAATTATTTGAAACTTTGGTATTCTGCTCAAAATTTTATCGACTTCCGTATTTTTCCGATGCACGGCGCGTCCTTATTTGATTTCACGTCGTTTAGAGGAAAACTTATTCCGAGAAACGCAATTCAATCCGGCAATATTTGCCCCGATATTTAGAAAAAAAATTTTTTTTTTGTATGATCAGAGTTATCACGCGTCAATTTGTTTTTTTTTCTTTCTTTATTCTTGTTCTCTTCGCAAATATGCTTTGGAGCATCATACTTTTTCATATTTTGTTGCATCTCTGAACGCTTTCATATTTTGTTGCATCTCTGAACGCTTTCATATTTAATTCAGTGACCACTGTTCAAGCATGCAATTGCATTTGTATGAATATATTATGCGCATAATAAATGCTGAATATTTTTAGGCTTTTTCTTCGATTATTTCCACGCAATGGCAAGTATTTTAAGATCAGACGATTTCTCGTAAATATTTCGAATATATATTTTTGAACTTGTATGTTTATACAATATTTGCAATGCACGTATTGCACGCATCGCATGGAAATGGATAGTGTAAATTAAAAGGGACGTGTTGGTTCCCGGAAAGTGACTCGATTCAAGGTATCGGAATTCAATGCCAGAAAAATATTTGTACCCGTTGGCACGGAATTGCTTCTATTTACAAATAATTTTTCAAGTCGCTTTTCCTCCTGAAAGTGTAGTCGTAAAATTTGATAAGAGCTTGCTTTCAATTGCGTAAGCATCGTTATTGTATTTTAAATACGAAGAAATTGGATGTGAAAACGACTTTGTCATTTGTTGCCGAATGCAGATGACGAGAGCGATATCAGCAGTTTGACTGTTATCGAGAAGCAAATCGGCGTGAAGTTCGAGGGTGTCAGGAAAGTTTATCACACCGAGCGTGGCGACGTCGTCGCTGTGGAGGACTTCACTTTGAAACTCTGCGAGGGTGAAGTGACGAGTCTACTCGGCAGAAATGGCGCGGGGAAGACCACCATTATGTATGCAAATAGCTCTTTAAGTCGCGTGTTATATTTTTGATTTATCGAATGCATTGCAATTGAACGATTCGTCGACTCGACTGATGTTAAAGAGGGCTCGTGTTTCTTCATTACAGCAAGATGCTGACGGGGATGATTGCTCCGAGCAGCGGTGAAATTTGCTTAAACGGCGCGGAGGGTTGCAAGCCCGAAATAGGGGTGTGTCCTCAAGACAATGTGCTCATCGGAACTCTGACGCCGAGAGAACACATGATCTTTTACTGGAAGCTGAAGAAGCCTTCTGACAACAATATCGACATGCAGAAAAACGTCGACGAGTAAGATATTAAATCAGTAGCGACCTTCAATTTTTTTTTTCAATCAATCAAGCGCGTAATTTCAAAAATAATTTCTTTGCTCTTAGAATTCAAAAGATTTCGATAACATGGTTTTCCACTAGAATCGCATTGCACGTGTCTTTGTTTCCTACAGGATGCTAGCGTCTTTGGAGCTCGGGCGTCAGGAACACGAGCCCGTGTCACGTCTGTCGGGCGGTACACGACGCCGCCTCTGCGTAGCTCTGGCCTTTCTCGGTTCGCCGCGACTGGTCATTCTGGACGAGCCGGGCGCTGGTGTGGATCCTGCGGCTAGACGGCGAATCTGGCGATTGATCGACCAGCACAGAGTCGGCAGGACCGTGCTGCTCTCGACTCACCATCTAGACGAGGCTGACATGCTGAGCGACACTGTTGTGGTGATGCACAAAGGGAAGATTTTATGCACCGGTTCGCCATTGTCCTTGAAAACAACACACGGAAGAGGATACAGATTGAACGTATCCTTCCCGCCTGAGCACTGCGCGAACGGGGAGGCGGGGATGGGCGGAATAGGAGAGACGATCGACAAAAAGGACCTGAAAGCTCTTCGCGCGATCGTCGAGGAGATTGTGCCGAATGTTATGATAAACGAAGTTTCCGAGTCGGAGGTCATCGTCACGTTGCCTTTCCAAGGAAAAAATGGCATAAACAATGAGTAAATGTCTATTGATCGTACATTATTAATTATTAATTCAAGTAAAATTTCGGAATTAGATTTTTTTTCAACTATTCTTCACGCTTGACATTCTTCTCAAGTGTCATTCGCGTAATATTACTTTTTTGCTTCTTGCCCTTGCGCGCACAATACGCTTCTAGGCTTAACAAGAAAGTTCAAGATAAGATCTATCTTATTTCATGATGATTTATGGTAACGCGCGAGCTGTTTGTAATTCATTCCGGCCCTACAAATATTTGACTTCTCAAGCTCCGTGATTCATCTTAAGAGAAATTGTTATAATTATACTAGCGAATGCTCGAGACGAAATCGGTTAAACATCTGCGTTTGCGTTTGAGTAAAATTGAGGGTATTTCAGCATTGCGCAGGCGGCGAAAGCGCTCGAGGACAACCGTAAGCTCTTGGGATTCTCGCACTTCTCATTGGAGTGCGACACTCTGGAAAGAGTATTCTTGGATCTTTGCGCGCGAGCGGATAACGGATCCAGCATTATCAAAGCGAATGAAGATAGCGTCACTAATGCGGAGCATGTTGGTGAGAAGTGTTTCATATGCATGCTATAATTCAGATAAAATCTTTCTCTTTAAATAAAAAGTCGACTTTTATCAATCTTTTATTGTTCATATTATTTTTTGAAAAAATTTAAAAATATAAAATATGTTAAAAATAATTTAAATGTGATAAATTTTTACCGTTATAAAAATGCAAAATTAAAAAATAGATTTCTCCATCGTAACATTAAAATTATAAAAATTAATAGTCGTAGATTAATAAACATGACAATAATATATTCTTAATTACTTCATTATTATTTTATGCTAAGTTAATTTTTGGAACATTTAATTGTTCGTTACATGATAGAATATAACAAATATTTATTATCTTACAAATAAACAAGCTTGATTTAATTAAATGTCAATTAATAACAAAACACTTAGAGAAGATTTTCATTTTATGCACAGAAATTCCCATGCCAAATAATGACATCGATTTCATTTCTACGGAAATGGTATTGAAGCCGTCGCCGATTCGACAAATGAAAGCCATGATAAAGAAGCGGCTGTGGCATTTCGCGAGAGACTGGAGAGCGCCGTTGGCCGCGCTCGTTTTACCAACCATGTTCGTTGCAGTCGCTATGGGATTTTCTTTAATACGACCACCGTCCGAGGATGAACCGGCTCTGATTCTGACTCCCAAGCTTTATAATACTCATCTAACTTACTTTTATAGGTAGAGAGAGAATCAGAATATTAAAGAAAGAAGGAAAAGATGAAAGAGAACATAATAACATATCTAACTAACAATTATATATAAACGTACCAAATTGATTACCCGACTTTCCTATCAATTTGTGAATAAAACTTTTCGATATCGCATTAATTTCAACTTGATTTCTCAAACGTTTTTTTGCCTTTTTTCTTTGTTACAGTATTGACGGAAGCAGTGATTCGTTCCTGCAACACGTGTCCATGCAGCTGCACGATCGCTTCGGAGATGATTATGCCGGCGCGTGGCAAACTTTGCCTAACGTACGAATACACGATGATTATTTCTCCGTAGAAATCGCAGGGATTTTACATGAGAATTTTCATTAAAATAATTTACAGGATACCGGAACCTGCGAATGTTTAGACGGTCAACAAAGTTGTCGAGGCGTTTCTAAAGCCGTCGAAGGTCTTCTTCAAACATTACCCGGTCGACCCACTTTAGATTGGATTGTTTCGACGCATCAAGAATACATAGAGAAACGGTAGATTTTTCATGATTACACAACGGAAGAGATTAAAGAGAGAGATCTCACGCGAATTTCCCGACAAATAATAACTTGCAGGTACGGCGGTTGGTCTCTATCACACTTTAAGGACGATCCTCTTTTCGTTGTTTGGTACAATAACAAAGGCCACCACTCGCTGCCAGCATACCTGAACGCTCTCAACGAGGCGATTCTGCGAGCATCAGGAGTGCAAGGACATTTAACCACAATCAATCACCCCTTGAAGCTATCGAGCGATCAGCTGAATCGGACCACTCTGTGAGCGTTAATTTTAACGTCAGCGGCAAATCCGTAATTACGGCGGGAATTTCTAATATTTTTCGTCGCGATTTCAGATTACGAATGTTGCGTGTGCTTAAGGATTAATTAATTGCGGAATTTTACGATGCGGGCGGATTTCCCAAACGGATAAGCAAAGATGTTTGCACGCAGTTCGGAGTTTTAGAACTAAAAGAGTCGGCGGGAGAGAGAGAGTTTGCGCCAGCGTAGATGTTTCGTTTACTTTTAATTAATGTACCGCACATCATTTGGTATTCATGCCGACAGTCGCTCGGCGCACTGGTTTCGTCGTAGATTCGGTAGCTGAAATCCCGCTCGCATCGTTATGTTGCTAATATTGATACTACTTCCGTTTACTTTTCTCGGATAATATTAAGAAGCGGATTCATATATCACGTATTTTACAGAGAGAGAGATGTCATCCGTTTCTTAAATAATGTTACTGGAGTTTGCTCTGTTATTCCGGAAACGTTAGATATTTTACGCTGTAATATTCGCTGCAATAATGTTCTTTCTGCGTCAGATTGCAGCATGTAGCGGACGTTGGGGTGGCGATAGTGCTCTTGATAGCGTTCAGTCTGGTCGGCGCTCAAGGAGCAAAGGAATTAGTCAGAGAACGGTTATCGGAGGAGAAGAGAATTCTCTATTTAGCTGGAGTGCATCCTATCACATACTGGACGACGGTTTTAATTTGGGATTTTATAGTAAGTTATTAAAAAAAAGACACATTTCTCGCGAAAGATTAAAGTCTTCTAAATTTTTAGAATTATCATGTTTTCAATATATCTTAATAAAATTATTATAGTTTCAATCGATGTCTTAATTGTATTATTATTATTTTAGGTATTCGGCTGCGCTATTTTCTTGGCGATCATTATCTTCGAAATCTTCGGTCTGTCAGCCTACGTTGCAAAAGATAATCTTTCCGGCATCTGCCTTTTACTATTTTTATTCGCGTAAGCACTCACGATTTATTACTCGCTCGAGTAAATTGATATTTCTTAATTCTTTAAAATTCGTCCGATTTTTAGGTGGGCGGCGATACCATTTTCGCATCTAGCCGAGAAAGCTTTCGACGATTCGAGTCTGTCCAATATGGTGCTCTTCTGCGTGAATACTTTCATAGGCGTGGCTGCTTTAGCAACCGTCTTGGTACTTGACATTGTCGGTAAAAGTAAAACGGCCGAAGACGTGAGAAACATTCTGCATTACACCCTAATGATCTTCCCGCAATACACTCTGGGCGACGCGCTAGTCGAGATATCGAAGAACGATATAACCTCCGAATTATTGCAAAGATTTCACATGGACACTTACAAATCTCCACTCGGCTGGGATCTTCTCGGTCTGCATTACGTCATCTTGGCTATCATCGGCGCGGTTCTTTTCGCGCTGAATTTACTGATCGAGTGCCGAGTCCTGCCGGAACTGAGAAGCCAGAAGGTGAATTATGAAATCGTGCAGGAAGACGAAGACGTTGCCAGGGAGAGACTGCGAGTCGAGTCCGGCATGGCCGACGACACCCTGAAGACCATAAAATTGAGGAAGGAATACAAAAGCGTGTACGGGACGAATGTCGCCGTGCAAAATTTAAGCTTCGGCGTGCAGGAGGGAAAGTGTTTCGGCCTCTTGGGGGTAAATGGCGCGGGAAAAAGCACGACGTTCAAGATGCTGACAACGGAAATCATTTCTACGGCCGGAAAGATTATTCTAAAGGGGAAAGAGATTGGCGCTGGACCCTTGTGTAACGGCGAGGTCGGTTATTGCCCTCAGAGCGATGCTCTGGACGGATTCCTCACTCCTTATCAGTGCCTGACGATTCACGGCGAAGTTTGTGGACTGAACAATGTTCCTAGGGTACGTATAAGTTCGAAAGATATATCGCAGGATTAAACTTGTTAATTAAGGCTTGCGAAGATTCTCTCTTCAATTTGTGCGACGCGCGCAATTTTTAAGAGGTATCGCTGGAGGTGCTGTTGAAAACTCCTACAGACTCTTTCGCCCTAAAGGTGCTAAAGAAGTCTAAGTTTCAGTCGAGAATTAAGTTTCGTAGACACAAAAGATTGGAATCGGAATCGCAGGGGCTTTGTTTCTTCTTGCAGGCTGTCGAGATGACGTTGAAGAGATTCGATCTGTCTAAGTACGCTCATCGCAGGGTCGACAATCTCAGCGGCGGCAACAAGAGGAAGCTGTGCGCCGCTATAAGCGTCATGGCGCCTGTTGCGATAGTTCTCATGGATGAGCCGACGAGGTGCTTTTTGCTTAACATAATTTTGAAATTATGTTAATTCTTATGTTAATTGTATGCAAAGTTACTTGATTCTACATTAAGGGCGTAATTTTATTACTTGCGTGCATTAGCGGAATGGATCCCGCCACAAAGAAATTCGTGGTCAAAGCCGTGAAGCAAGTGACGAAGAATCAAGGATGCGTTATACTCACTTCACACAGCGTGGCCGAATGCGAGAATCTTTGCAACAGGGTGGGGATCCTTGCCAGAGCTGGTCTCAGGTGTATAGGAACGCCACAGCATTTGAAGCACAAGTAAGATTACATCGTACTTCCTCTTTTTTTTTTCGTAAAATAGCGCGTCTTTTTAAACTTTGCAACCGGATATTTCCCAGCAGACTCGTAAACCGTACACAAGGAAAAGTTTTGATTTTTCGCTCTTACTCGCGGCTCTCGTTTTTTTTCCTGCAGCCCGATTCGAGGATTCGCAGATACTTATGTTTCGTAGTTTAACGAATCCTTCAATCAAAAACTCTTGTCTTTATATTACTCCATTTTGTTGAGTAATCCTCTTTGTGAAAGAGGATAAAACGATACGACGGCGGGGGGGGGGAGGAGGGGGAGAAACGCGATGGCCGAAGTCCGTCCGAGAGACTCCAGCGTAGTCCTCGACTTAAACCCACAAATATTTTTTCCTTAACAGAGTTCGAAGCGAATTTTACGGTTCTCATGCTTGTATTTTAATTAGAAGACATTGTCGGAAAATTTAATTAAATTCTTTTAATAACAGTATTCTTGCAGCTACGAGAATTGAAGCCTTTCAGGACAATATTTCTTGGTAGAAAAAAAGAAAAATGATATTACGAAAATAAATCTGACTGAATCAGCATTATCGGTAATGCGACGACCAGTTTATTCAATTACTCCGATTGGAATCGGGATTATGCTCATATGTAGAATTGTCCACCCCAGACGCACGCGGCCTGACCTATTCGGAATAATGTAGTGCGTCGTAAATATTTAACTGCTAACATCCTGAAGTGCCTCGGGAAGTATCTCGGAGAACGCTCCTCCATTCCCTTCCTCGCGCCAGTCCTTTCTCTCCCGCCGGTGTCTCGCCATCGGAGGTAGAATTTACAGCTCGGTCTTGCCCACATTAGCAGCCCATCCTGCAATCCGCTCTCGTGTGTCGCGGAGAGTAGGTTGAATGATAAAGAATGGCGAATGCACTTTGTTACAGTATATAAAGCACGGTAAAAGCTTATCTGCCGCGTCTTCTGTCCAGGACGAGTTTGAAATAGCGATCCCGTCTGCCGCGCGATCGGACGAAACGAAATAGCGGATAAATCTCACCGTTAGTCGTTCCTGCAATTTTTTTCTTTTTTTTTCACTTTTGCATCGTTATCATAATTAATTTAAAGGTCACAGCCGAAGCCGCCGCCAAAAATCTGAAAATCTCATTTGACTTTCAGATTCGGCGAAGGATACATCGCCTTCCTGAGGTTCAGTCAGCCAGTCACCGCCACGGAACTCAGGGAAGCTATTCTAAAATATCTGCCACAGGCGACGATCTCTTCCAGACAGGCGACGGCTGCTCGACTTTTGCTACCACGGAGCCAAGACGTGGCGCTCAGCGTGAGCTTCAGCATGGTGAAGCTCCTAGCGGAGGAGCTTAAGGCCACGGACTACACGCTCACACAGAGCTCGCTAGATCAGGTCAGTGAATTCGATTTCAGCAATAGGGCGTTTCGCGGATTCTCATCAACTTCGACTCTCAAGTACCGCCCCCGCCTCGCTTCACATGAAATTTTACGACGTTATTATTTCGAACAGGATTGTTATACGTGAAATCACATCAGCTCGACTTCTTGACGTATTAACGGGCGAAACCTCGGCTTATTAACGGAAGCGCGTTCAAACGGAATGCCCAAACACATGAGACGAGTATTACGTTAATACTCTCGGATCTATTTAAAAATGTCGAGTTAAAATTCTCTTAAACTTTATCGCGGGAAACTTTCGCAAGCTCTAAAGAAGCTTCTACGCGCGCGCGCGCGCGCGTATCCACTTATAATACGTGAATAAACATTTCCAAACTTCTTTGCCGAGGAAAGACACGCGGAGAGCAGATGAGTTTTTTTTTCAACCGCGAAGCAGAGTTCTGCTTCTTACGCTCCCTCCGCTCTCGAAGAACGCAATGCTCATTTTTGCAACGCGATCTTTGATGAATATGCCACGTCGCGCGGAGCGATATTCTACGGGCTTGTCTTCAGCAGATGATGCACCGCCGGTACATAGCGCCTCCTCCTGTCGTCCAAAGACGATCCGCCGTTTTCGTCCCACCGATCCTGACGGTTATTAATGGATCCGCCGTATCGCAGTTCACTTACATACATCTCCGCGATGGTTTACAAGCTGCAGCGAGGTGGGCGGGTTTTCCGCCCGCCCGGGCTGCCTGCCTCTAAGCTCACCTAAATGCTCTTCGGGTAGCTGTAACGCGCAGTGTGCCGACCCTTCTTCCCCCTTTTCTCCCCCACTCGCGAAAACTGTTGTTAATTAACCGCTCACCCTCCCTCCCTCTCTCTCTCTCTCTCTGTCTCTTTCTCTCTCCCTTCCTCTCTCTCAAAATAATTCACCATCCGAATAATGAAGCCCGAATCTTCTCGAAATTGCCGAGTATAAATCTTACACATGCGATATGTTTCCTCGCATTCCGCTTGCACTCGAAGCTACTGCGCATCGATTGTCTCTCACTTCAATGTGAGCGAGTTGTAAGCATTATTGGTAAATGTATATATCGTTGGTATATGCAAATCAGTGCGCCGCAAATGCGCACATCGAAGCGGCAGAGTCTACGCGCATTCTTCGAGTCGTGTATTTAACGACGTTACTCGTTGCGAACGCGAGAATGGAGCATGATTAAAATCACATTTTAATAACGCGTAAATTTCGTCAAGCTCGTACGGTGCGCTACATGAAAACATTACAGCATGCGAAAGTCTTTGATTCTAATATCTTTTTACAAGCGCGTTCAGTAAGTTTCAGACATTAAGTCCGCACTGCATTTGTACGAAGTTTTAAATTGCCTTGTGATCTCTACGCTGCATTTATAAATATAAGCAAAAGGTTTGCACTTTTTCCTCTCGCGTACAAAATTTCCGCGTTATATTTTTCAGCAGTAAAAATTACTAAGAACAATGCAACTACCGCATAATAAAGTGGCCTGTACGTTTCAGCATGCAGAGAAATAAATTACATTTAACGCGTGACGAAACACGTTTGTTGGCGCAACAAAAAATGTATTTGCGCGCATTTGTGCAGAAGATGTATGCACAAAGTAGCCGGGCGCCGAAATTTGCATGTCGCGTAGCGGCCCTTTCTTGCGCCCTTCGAACTTTTGCGCCTCGCGACTCCGCGCGAAATTTACCGCGCGCGATGTGCCACCATATTTGCATAAGCTGGTTAATAAAGAAATTTTAATTTTAAAATTAATTAAAAAACTTCTTAAATTTTTATAGGTCGACGAAGACGATGACTTTAATTAACACGTCCCCGAACGTCAAGTAACGCCGCGTTATTACATTAATTATTTTCATGGCACTAACAGCGATGCATCGGCAATGAAATCCGAAAATTGTGAAAAACTCACGTTGCGTAAGAGAATTTGTACCGCGTCGTAATATCGAGTTAAAAAAAAAAATAAAAAAAAAACAACCGTTACCGCGATACATAAAAGCTTGATGCGATCTTCTCGCAATTTTAAAAATGTGTTTTTTGTGCAAAATGTTATCTGTAACTGCGGATAAAAATAATAGAATTGGAATTAAATTTTACAGCGGACAAGATTTTATGTTTACGATGTAAAACAATTCACGATTATGTTCCGTTTGTCTCAATTTACTTGCTGCAACATCGTGAAATCTATTTCATCTTAATATACTTTGCTGGATTGTTATGACGGAAAAGTGATTTTTATTGGTGTATACGCACACTATAAATTTACCGTATCACGCCGAATAACATGCAAAAATACTCTTCGCATATTCGTAAAATCAAGATGAAAGCCATGGAAATGAAATTAACGATAAAAATCTTTTATCTATTTTGTACCCTTTTTTTTTATCAATGCATCAATCAGTGTTTTGTGACTTACGGTGCGAGTAAAGATCATAAATCACATGCAACGGCGCGACAGCAAGATTGTCGGTGTGGGTATGCAGATTTTACGGTCTTAAAAGTGTGTGCGCGTATGTGTATGCAATCCACGTTCAACTATTCTTTGCAATTCTGCAGCATCTGAAAACTCTAAGGAGCGAATCTAGATCGAAATGAACCGTCGACGCTTGAGAAAAGGTGGGAATTGAAATTGTCGCTTGATTGATCGATCGGTCGGAATAAAAAAAAAAGTACAATTTAATTTTCGCGACACGAGAAACGCGGAACGGCAACAAACACTGCTTTCTCCTTTTTGCAAACGAAGATGTTATTACTGTTTGCGTTATTAAAAATTCGATAGAACCAAAATTTTGATAGAAAATATTGTAGATGTTGTCAATTTATCAAAATTTATTAGAAATATGACACAGAACAAATTCCACGAATAAAACATCAATTCGCCGAGACTGAGGTCTAAAACGTGCGAGAAATTCGAGAAGAAAGTTATTGAATGCGATGAATTATAGAAGTTTAATTGCTCATTTATAAGGTGGCGCAGTGGCAGAGTAAGAAAAATTCAGTACTTGAAACGAGAAGTGGATGTTTTATGGAACCTTTTTGTCATCAGATATAGAATCGCTTTTCAACAAATAATACGGCCGATCTATCTGCTCGTGACACTTTGCCATTTCTACGTAACTGATTTGTTCTGAAAAATATTGAATAACATTGCGTCAATTTGCAACAAAATTTATCGCATATTATTCTGTCACATTTAACGGTTTCGCAATTGCTAATTATTATTAACGAGAGAAAAAGTTTACGCATATCATTTGAAAAAAAGAACTGTTCATTTCTCGTTATTTAAATCGTTAAACAGAAATATTTCGCGTATTCATCTCCATTTCTTAAATTTAGTCCTTGCAAATATTAAGAGTCGCCCGTGAACCCCGTTGTTTGTAAGCTTCTGGAGTAACGACAATAGCAACAGCTCAAGTTAGCACAGTTCGGAATATAAATTAAGTTCTGAGTAAAGCAGCGAACTGGGTCGGGCCAAATCTAAGAAGTTCTAGATTGCTGCAATACGACGGAAAAGTATTTGCGCGAAGTCTTCTCAAAGGTTTCGCAAACGCGTGCATTCATCCTTCGAGAATCAGAGATATAACGGGGTGGCTTGGAATTCCTTTTTACGTCCGCATGTCACTGATGTAGATTTTGAATATGTGTAAATTCTGATTTTTCATGTCTTCCATATTATACGATATCTAAAATGAATGGAATTCTATGTCAAATTCTAGATCGTCTACGGCGATAAGAATACGATACAAGCGTTGATCGTTTTCAATATTGACCGTGTTAAATAATCGGTTCGGCGCATACGTTTTTCGAAAAATTCATTCCAAGCAGTCGCCCGCGACATCAGGACATTATGTAAATGCATTTCTTGTCGTCGCGCAAAGACGGTGCGGCGATCTCGCAAACAAAGTGGGAATTTTTTGCAGTATCGCGCGGCGGGCTTGCATGTAAACCGGGCAAACTTTGGCCGGGCGGGAAAGTTTTGATATTTTTATGGGTCTTGCGAGAAAAGCCCTTCGTCCACCCACCATCCTGTCGCCGTTCTTTCCGCTGCAAGACTGTGCTTCAACGCAAAGCACGCGCGAAACTGCAACGACGCAACGACCGAAAGTTTGCGCGTAGACCTTCACGGAACTTGAGATTTGCAGTCGCGATAATTACAAACGCAAGCACGGTTTACGATTCGACCGGCGAAGCGAACTTCCACGCTGTTGTAAAAGTGTTTTTACTGTGAATGTCCGCGTTACGAATCGCCCGTTGCAGAACTAATACCACAAAATTACTTCAACAGGGTATTTATCGTTGAAACTTCGATCTTAGATTATTGCATAACACAATTTTACGCACACAGAGTAAATCCTTTATAACAAACTCTTTTACAGCGAACGAGATTATCATTTGAAGAAAATTATTCTAATCCGTTGTGTGATGCGCAGGTTCTGGTGAATTTCTCGGAAGAGCTGGACGACGAAGTCGCCGACATAACTACCTTTGGCCAAAGCAGCAGAAATATGTCCAGCATGCCCAACATGTACTCCAGCATGGACACTATCTGCATGGACACATTTTAAATGTGCGCTGTTTAATTAGTTTAAGCTACAGAGATCCTTTGCTGGAGATGAACGTGAAACTGAGTTAAGTTTTATATTTCGCTCAGTGAAGCTTTTCCCATTCGTCGTGTTCTCGCGTCGCGTATTTCCGTGGCGATTGCTGTGATAGTTTGCCTTTACGTTTGACGTCACAACGAAACGCGCGATTTATACGAGCTTAAGGAGAAAAGAAGCGCTTTGCGATTCTCGTGCGGCTTTCCCGAGAGGAGAGAGAGAGATTTAGATTTTCATTCACGCCTTCGAATAATGGAAATTTAAATTCGGATCGAGTCCTCAAAGCAGATTTTAGCAAACAATTTGACTCGGTCTCCGATTGATTTTGTAAATATTAAATTTTTGCAGCAATTTTAATTTAGTAATAATTCCTTAAAATTATTAGATTAGAATTAGAACTAGTATAGAGTACAAATATAAGTTCTTGTCTTTTTAAAAATCAGAAAAAATATATAAGTAATTTAGAAATACACAAGTTTCCTCGTCCACGAACAGAATCAATGCACAGTCGATTTCAAAATAAGACGTACGCGTTGTAGATTTTACAGTAAGAAAAGTATCGAGTGATTGGTGAGGGTGATTGAAATCAAACTACTCGATAAAAGTATTTCGCACTTTAAGCGTCGTTTATTGATATGTTAAAAGTCGAAAAGTGCAATAGATAAAGTAGTTGATTGATATAATACCGTATATTTTTCGCGTAATCACCAGCAAGACATCGTTATCGCAATGACTATTTTGTACGGTCTTTTAAGATATCAATAATTAACCCATAATGGAATATCGAGTAATCAATATTGTTCGTATCGGCCTTACGTTAATTTCGCTGCCTGTTATGAGCAATTACATGTTGCGTATATATTATTACAATTGAGTGTACTCGATGACGAATTGTATACGTCACTCGATGAAAAAATTTGATTAAATACAATATTTTACTTTTAATTAAGCAGACAATATAATAATTTATTTAATTAAAACTGTATCGGTCCAAGCGAATCAACGATATCGGCGTGGAGCGACTCGCATTCCGAACGTCACCGTTGCCGTTCATATTTTGCCGGTGCCGCGACATTGCAATTTCGAAAACAGAGGATTTTGCCGAGCGACGATACTCCCCCATCAATTTTCGCCGAAGGCGATTATCGACGAGTACGCTTGACACACCCCAAACCGACTGGTTAAATATCGCCGGCGAGAACCGTACCGTATGTACGGGCCCAGAGCTTTTATTTGTCGCGCTCGCGACGACGCGATGTCGATTCATATAGAAACACGAAGATCGATGTTTACGCGTCACGAATGGCGCAAAACTGAAAGGAGACGCGACGATAAAGTGTGAGACGGTGGAATTTATTGCCGCGGACAGGATGGCCGAGAGCACGCCGGGAGGAATGAAAGCACACGCTTCCGGAATAAGGTACGTATATACAGTGTCTCTCGAGTTATTTGCACTTCGTAAACGGGTTTCAGACAGAGTTTTTCTTAATAAAAATATCGAGGTGTTAGCAATTTCACGTTGCAAATAATTTCAAGTCAAAGTTCTTCCTTGAAGAAAATTCAGTTCAAACGAGAAGAATTTTAGTCAATAAAATATAATTAAAATCAAAGCAAATTTAATTTATTCAAGATATTCAATATATTGAATTTATGAGACATTTTAGAGATATTTACGATTATAATATTACAATATATTCCTGTAGCAAGATGCAATTAATAAAAAAAATTTTTTTAAAGATATTCGTACGCTTAAATAAAATAAGTTCAAGAAAACTTAGAAAACACCCTGTATATCCAGTTTTCCTTATTTTTTCTTTTTCTCTCGATGCTGGTTTTTTATCTCTCTATCGTGTTGCACGTCCTTCGACGTCAGTTGAATTCTCCGTCTAAAACTGTCGACTGCGACACGTTTCTGGCAAAACTTTCGCGTCAAACGTACATAACTTCTAGGTAATAAGGACGAAATTTCGACGTTGCGAATTACAATGAAGGACAATGCCATGCTATATTCTACGTGAGACTTTCTTTCACACTCTCCTCTTTGCACCGACGATGTCGTAACATTCGCCGAATTCCCGCCGGAGTCAGCGGAAACGATTCAGCCGCGCTGTAAAAAGTGGGCGGAATAGTCAAGATCTGAAGAGCGTAAACGCGCTAACGTGTATTTCGCTGATCGCATTGGATGATCCGAGAAAGCGGTTTTCCGCTCTCGTACGAGAAAATCGAGTAAATTCACTCCGCGTGATTTTCTAATTTTTGTTGAAAATTAACGTGTCTCTGCGCGCTCCACGTAATGAATTACACTGCTTCGAGTGCACACGACATTTTATTCAGATTAAGAATGTAATTACAAGCATTATACGAGAAAAGAGAGGCGGTCGGCGAAAAACGTTTTCATACGGTGACATATATACGTGAGCGCGCCACGCATTAAAGGGAAGTTTAGTCCAATCGTCTACGTGTCTGAAATATCTGGAAGTTTCCGTGCCGGTCGGAAGGGCGCGGCGGAAAGAAAGAAATGGAGACAGAGATTAAGTTGCCGTAATTTTGTCCGATACGATGGCATTTAGCTTCGTCTCCTAGCGCAGGAATCACTTGCCCGTGGCAAGGACGGAAGGAAAACGAATTGCGGTCGATTATTTTCAGACGAAAGTTTGTCTCAGACAACGTCTCAGGCAAGTTTCAGCGTTTTGCCGTTACCAATGTGTAACAATGTACGATAGAAAAATATAGAAAAATTCTCTTTTCCTTTATTTCTCGCGAATTGATTTTCGCCTATTCACGTGTCGCTATTTTAAAGTGAAATCTATAAATCAGCGTGAGAGAGATCAAAGATAGCCTCTCGTGCACCTAGGAAGCTATTGGCGATAAATTTAGAGCTTTCCGGCGCAGTCTCGATTCCGTACTTCGCGCTTCGCACAAACTTCGCTTCGTAGGAGATTTTCACGATTTGCAATACCATTCTTACATTAGCGTTAAAATTCACTGCTTTATCAATAAATTTTGATAAAAAGAACAAAATTTCAAAAAGGTTCTAACAATTTCTAAATACTAATTGAGTATCACATCCACATAGTTAAATTTCAATTAGACAACCGTGTTATTCAATTTTATTACTTCGAGTTACACAGAAGATGGCCTCATAATAGGCCGAGATCGTTCGTAAACATTTCTTAGAAAATACACACTGTACTTATATCCAGCATTGACTCGTTCGTCTTAATATTTCCTTCTTACTTAGTTATTCGCACTCTATCATATAAAATGGTCAAAATAACTACACCAAACAATCAAGAAAAATGAGAATGGAAATATATTGAGAAATTGAAGAATTTTCAAGCAAGATGTAAATTGTGTCCAATACGTCATATTGTGTTCAGTTATACATGGCACTACTGCGATATGTCACCTGTGAATAAACATTTCAATGAAAATCATCCAAATATGGAAAAAAATAAAAAAGTTTATTGGATATAGCTGCACTTCAATCAAATTGCCTATCCACACGTGCAATGCAGTTATTGTGATCGCAAATATCCGATTCACATTTCAACCAGCCAATTAGAAAAACATTTATTGGAACATAAAATACTTTCGGAAGAAAAGTACACATTTCGTACGAGCTTACGTGGAAGCATATCACACACAGCTTGATAATTGTCACGTGCAGTGTAAAGAATGCGGTAAGTCTATACAGCTTAGGTATGAATCATATTACTTAAACATGCACGTGTTCAAAAAACATAAAGAAATATGGATAAGTGAAGAATCGAATGCAAATGCACAAACAGAAACCAATATGCCTAGACAATCAACAAGTACACCAAACGATCAAGACAGTTGGGAGTGGAAATATTTTGAAAAACTGAAGAATTTTCAAGCAAAATGCAAATTGCATCCAACTAGATATATGTGGAAGTACTGCGATATGTCATCCGTGAATAACCATTAAAAAAAAGCATCCAAATATAAAAAGAAATAAAAAAGTTCATTGGATATGACAGCATTTCAATCAAAATGTCTATGTACATGTAAAATGCAATTATTGCAATCACAAATATTCAAATCATACAAAAACCAAACAATTACAGAAACATTTGTTGAAATATAAAAAACTTTCGGAAAAAAGTACACATTCCGCTGCAGCTTCATATGGAAACATATTACACAGTATGATGATTATCACGTGCAGTGTGAAAAATATAGTCACATCATAGTACTATATTTCTCAAATAAGCTAAAAAAGCACATGTTCGAAATATATAAAGAAACATGAACATTAGAAGAACATAATGCAAATACACAAAAAGAAACATATTTACTCCGCGTACTTTCTCTTTCTTAACGTTCTAATAATATTGAAAAATATAATTTGTAATTAATAGTGAAAGTTCCTATATTTGACAAACAGAAAATGTGCAATACAAAAATTAAAGCAATGTATTTTCACAATTATTACTCTATTAATGTACTTGTACTCAAGTTTATTTTTATTTAATAAATGATCATTTCTACGATATATTTTTTTATCGTCTT
The DNA here is from genome assembly GCF_040581485.1 of Linepithema humile. Taxonomy (NCBI): domain Eukaryota; kingdom Metazoa; phylum Arthropoda; class Insecta; order Hymenoptera; family Formicidae; genus Linepithema; species Linepithema humile. Next base: position 20,110,438 of record NC_090128.1, on the reverse strand, counting down.
TCATTTGTTTGCGTGCAATTTTGGACATAAATATCATATATCTAATCCGTACTTCTTGAAATTTGATCTATTGCTATCAAATTATCCCACTGTGTGTACGTTACTATTTTGCTCACTAATTATTAGTTTTTCGCACCCAATCGCGTAAAACGATCAGAATATCTATACCAAACAGTAAATATAAATATAAGTAAAAACATTTTACAGAATGTGCATCGTATGCAATTATTGTAAAATGCTACCAAACGAAATCAGTCAATACATATTTGAGAAAAAAACATCGAAACATAAAAACAAAAAGAAAAGTTCAATGATAGTACATGATAGTATTTCGAGAATATTGCCAATTCATACGTATAATGCAACTTGTGTCCTTACAACCATACAAGCGTAGTTACGATAAAGATTAAAGAGATATTTATTATCTTAACATAACACATTTCAAAAAGACGAGAATACAGCTAATACCTTTACATGAAAGCACAGAATAATAATTATTGCGCGTAGGCTAAAGAGTGTGGTCGGATCTTAAGCTTAGCTTTTCGAGTGACCTAACAAGTATATGTTCAAACGACGACATCTAGATACGTGAGCAGTCGAACAACTCACGCAAATACATAAGAAGGAGCCAGTGCCTAGGTCATCAGTAAGTACACAACGTTAAAGTAAAAGTAACGGTAAGCTTTATTAATAACTCAAAATTCTTATTAATATTGTAATATTAACTTGCGTTGTTTCACGTGTGCTTTTTCCTTAATTCTTAGTTATTCGCTACTGCTATTGCAACAGTCAGAATGTCAACATCAAACAATTGGCTGTTGAAATATTTTAACAAGTCTAAGTTTCAAGCAAAATGTATATTATGTCCATATACTACTACGTACTACGATATGGAACCAGCAAATTATCATTTCAATCAACAACATGCAAATACATCAAGACCGAAAGATTTTCGGACAGAGCAGTATTTCAAAAATTCTAGTAATTCTCGCAAACGCTGGCAATGTAAATCTTGTCCAAAAACTTATTCGAAGAAAATACCGACGGCAAAATTACGTAATCATTTGCAATCTACACATGATATAGTTATAGCAGAACAAGAATTATGTTATGAGGGCGATATACACAGAAGCATATTAAACAGCATGATGATTATAGCGCGAAGTGTAACAAATGTGGTCAGATTATAAAGTTAAGCCTTTCCTGTGCATTAAAAAACCATATATACGTAAATCATAACAAAGAATACAAGTGCGAAGAAATGAATGAAAATGAACAAAGAGAAATCAGTATGACTGGGCCATCGACAAGTGCATGATAACTTTAAAGGCAAAAACAATGGTAAGCTCTATTTATATTATTACATTAAAAACTTTTACTATTGTTGATTTATTATATATACATATTTCTATATATTATGTGCATATCACAAATCAATGAACATGTCTTCCTAACAAATATTTAAATAATTTACGTTATTGCATCCAGAACAAATTTTGATGACGTTGCTACATTCAAAAAGATATGGTTCTATGGTTCTACGGTCCTACATACGACAAGCAGAAGCAACAATCTTGACTTTAACAATTCAAATAATTTGAGATATCTGAAAAAAGCTGCCAACATATCTATGACATACATAATTAGCATGTTCTTTACAATATATCGTGCATTTATTTATTATATATATGTATGAATATATATCTAATATTTACTACTTTATATATATATATATATATACATAATAATAACAATATATAATAATAACGATATATAATAATAACGATGTATATATAAGTACACGTTATATTTTACATATTAATTACATATGAGTATAAAAATGTTTGGGTTTATAACGTAAATGAATTTAACGAACAAAGCACTTTCTGCAAATATGTATATCTTAATAACTTAATAATATTCATTAATCAACACAGTTAAACATGTAAATTTCATTTAATTTCATTATGCTTTTATACTTATTTACTCATATTATTTTAAGTAATTTGAATTACACATAATAATTTTAGTGGATATAATACCTAAAATGTATTAAACAAATTAAAATTAATTTAGATTTTTAGTTGGTAATTTAGTTAGAACTTTTAAAATTATTGCATTATTTGAACGTGACAAATATAATAGAAAACTGACACATTATCATTAATAAGAAAGCATTTAAAAATAAATGTGTTGTAATTTATTCAATCCAATGTTCTATTTTACTATCAAGTTCGGATCATTTATTCCGCGTATTTCCTCTTTCTTATCGTTCTAATAATATCGAAAAATATCAATTGTAATTGATTGTGAAAGTTCCTATATTTGATAAGCAGAAAATATGCAATACAAAAATTATAGCAATGTATTTTTATAATTATTACTTTATTAATGTATTTGTACTCATGTTTATTTTTTATTTTATTAATGCTAATTTTGCTACACTATTTTATTATCGTCTTTCATGTGCTTTCGAGCAATTTTGTACATAAGTACCATACATCTAATCCAGACTTTTTTCAAATTTTATATTATGCCATCAAATTTTTCCACGTCTCTGTTTTGTTTGTTAATTATTAGTTATTTGCACTCAATGGCATAAAATAATCCGAATATCTACACCAAATAGTCAATATAGATATAAGTAAAAACATTTTACAGAATGTGTCGTGTGTCAAATTATTGTAAAATGCTACCAAACGAAATCCGTCAATACATATTTGAGGAAAAAACGTCGAAACATAAATACAAAAAGAAAAAGTTCAATGGACATAAACCATTTCGAGAAAATTGCCAATTCATATGTATAATGCAACTTGTGTCCTTACAACTATACAAGCGTAGTTACGATAAACATTAAGCAGATATTTATTATCTTAACATAACACACTTTCAAAAGAAAAAAACACAACTTATTATATACTTTTACATAAAAGCATCTTAAACAGAATAATGATTATTGCGCGTAGGATAAAGAGTGTGGTCGGTTCTAAAGCTTAGCTTTTCGAATGACCTAATGAGCACATTTTCAAACGACATCTAGATACGTGAGCAGTAGAACATGACACAAATACACAAGGAGAAGCCAGTGTGCCTAGGTCATCAATAAGTACACAACGTTAAAGTAAAAGTAACGGTAAGCTTTATTAAAACTATTATACTTAAAATTTTTACTAAAATTATAATATTAACTTATGTTATCCCGTTTGTTTTTTTCCTTGATACTTAGTTATTCGCCATTGCTATTGCAACAGTAAAAATGTCTACATTAAACAACTGGGCGTTGAAATATTTTACAATGTCTGAACAATTTGAAGCAAAATGTACAACCTGTGCATATACTCTTACATACCGCGATGTGCAACCCATCCGTGATCATTTCAACCAACAGCATTCAAATACAGAAAAAGAGTATGTTATTTGGAAAAAGCATTTCAAAAGTTATAGCTATTCACACTGGAAATGCATTTATTGTCCGCAAACTTATTTGAGAACAACACGGACCAACGAATTATGTAAACATTTGCAATCTGAGCATAACATATGTCCAATAATAAAATTCCCATATTATTTTGGCCCTGTAGAGGAGCTTATTCAACGGTGTGATGATAATAACGCGCAGTGTATGATATGTTATCTGATTATGGAGTTTAACCTATCCCGTATTCTAAAAAAACACATGTTCAATCATCATTTCAGCATATGGATAAACGAAGAAAAGAATGCAAATAAACAATTAAAAATCAATATGTCTGGGCCATCGACAAGTGCATCATAACTTTAAAGGCAAAAACAATGGTAAGCTCTATTAAAACTAATGCATTAAAATTTTTTACTTTCCTTGATTTATTATATATACATATTTCCATATATTATGTGTATATCACAAATCAAATAATTAACATGTCTTCCTAACAAGTATTTAAAAAATTTTTGTTGCTGCATCTAGAACAAATTTTGATGACGGTTCTATATTCAAAAAGATACTATGGTTCTACGGTTCTACATACAAAAACAACAATCTCGACTTTGATGATTTAAATAATTTGAAATGTCTCAGAAAAACTGTCAATACATCTATGACATGTATATAATCAACATGTTGTTTATTATATAATATATCATACAATTATATACTATATTTATATGTATAAATATATGTATCATTTCTATTATTTTTTATATATATATAAAATTCTTATATATAAAATTTTTATATATAAAATTTTTATAAAAAATAATAGCGATGTATATATAAGAACACATTATATTTTATATAATAATTACATAATTACATATGTGTATAGATTTGGGTTTATGACGTAAATCGGTTTAACAAACAATGCACTTTATGCAAACATGTATAACTTAATAACTTAATAATATTCATTAATCAACACTTTCACACAAATACTTAACTCTCATTTAATTTTATCATGTTTTTATACTTATTTACTTTCATTATTTTGTGACTTTTAGTGTGATTTAACTTTGACATAATAATTTTGGTGGAGATAATACCTAAAATGTATTATGCAAATATTAATTAATTTAGATTTTTAGTTAGTGATTTAGCTACAACTTTTTAAATTATTGTATTATTTTAATGTAACAAATATAATAGAAAACTGACACGTTATCACTAATAAAAAAGCATTTTAAAATAAATGTGTTGTGATTTATTCAGTCCAATATGCAATTTTGCTATCAAATCCAGTTCATTTTTTCCGTGTATTTCCGCTTTCTTTGTTCTAATAATATCGAAAAGCATAAATTGTAACTGACTGCAAAAGTTCCTAAATTTGTTAAGGAGAAAATATGTAATACAAAAATTTTACCTATGTATAATATTTTCAAAATTATTACTTTAATAATCGACATGTACTCATGTTTATTTTTTATTTTATTAATGCCAATTTTGTTACAATATTTTATTATCGTCTTTCATGTGTTTTGGTGCAATTTTGTATATAAATATTATATATCTAGTAAAAACTTTCTAAAAATTTGATATTTTGCTATTAAATACCTGCAAAATATCATTTCAACCAACAACATCCAAATGTAGAAAGAGTGAAAATATCTTGGATGCTGCAGCATTTCAACAATTTTAGCGATTCACTCTGGCAATGCAATTCTTGTCCTACAACTTATTCGAAGGAAACTTCCAAAAATAACTTACGTAAACATTTGCGAAACACACATAACATATTTCTAGCAAAAAAAGGTCAATTTTATATGGGTATTATACAAGAGCATAATAAACAGCGTGATGATTATAGTGCGCAGTGTAAGAAATGTAGTCTAATAATAGAGTTTAGCCTTTCTTGTGTCCTAAAAAACCACATCTTCATATTTGACTCTTATTCAATTTTATTATGTTTTTATACTTATTTACTCTCATTTTTAAATGTAATTTGAATTTGACATAATAATTTTTGTGGAGATAATACCTAAGATGTATTATGCAAATCAAATTTAGATTTTTAGTTAGTACTGATTTACTTAAAACTTTTAAAATTATTGTATTAATTGAATGTAACAATTATAATAGAAAACTGACACATTATTATTAATAAGATAGCATTTTAAGATAAATGTGTTTTGATTTATTCATTCCAAGATACTAATATATTATTAGGTTTGGATTATTTATTAGATATTTCTTCCTTTCTATTATCCTTATAATATAAAAAAACATCATATGTATTTTATAATCAAAAGTTCCTATATTTAATAAACAAAAGAAATAAAGTATAAAAATTATAGCAAGGTATTTTTATAATTGTTGTTTAATTAATTTTATTAGATTAATGTACCTTGTACTTATGTTTATTTTTTTATTTTTTTAATTAATTAATTATTAATTATATCCTAAGTATATACTTAGTATATACTGATTATTAGTTATTCGCACTCAATCCTGTGAAACAATCAAAATATCTACATAAAACAGTCAATAAAAAAACAAGTAAAAACATTTTACAGAATGTGCATCGTATTTATTGTAAATATTGTAAAATACTACAAAACGAAAGTAGTCAATGCATATTTGAGAAAAAAACATCAAAACATAAAAACAAAAAGAAAAGCTCAATGGACATGTCAGCATTTCGAAAAAATTGCCAATTTGCACGTATAATGCAAATTGTGTCCTTACAATCGTACAAGCGTACAAGTGTTACGATGAACATTAAGCAGACATTTATTAAAAATTCTTATTAATAGTATTACGTTAACTTACGTTGTACCATTTTTTTTTCTCTTAATACTTAGTTATTCGCTAGTGCTATTGCAACAGTCAGAATGTCTACATCAAACAAAGCAAAATGTATACTTTGTGCATATACTTTTACGTACTGCGATATGGAACCTGCAAATTATCATTTCGATCAACAACATCCAAATGCAGAAAGAGTGAAAGTATCTTGGATACTGCAGTATTAAAAAAACTAGCGATTTATGCTGCTAATGCAATTTTTGTCCACAAATTTATTCGAAGAAAACATGGACGATAAAATTACGTAGACGTTTGCATTTTAAACATAACACAATTCTAGCAAAAATAATTCTATTTTATAAGATTTTTATAAGGGAGTATATTAAACAGTGATAATTATGGCGCGCAGTGTAAGAAATGTGGTCAAATTATAGAGTTTAGCCTTTCCTGTATCCTAAAACATCACAATGATAAATAATACAGAAATATGGATGCAAGAAGAGAATGCAAATAATCGAAGAGGAACCAGTGTGCCTAAGCCATTGACAAATACAAGATAACTTTAAAGGCAAAAACAATGGTAAGCTTTGTTAATGCTGTAATATTAAAAATTTTTACTATTTTCTTGATTCATGCTTTATATATACAAATCTCTATAAATTAATATATTTAATTATATATTTAATTTAATTTAATATTTAATTATGTGCATACCACAAATCAGACTATTAACATATTCCTAACAATTGTTTAAAAAATTTATGTTGATTCATTTAAAGCAAATTTTAATGACGTTTCTACATTCAAAAAAATACTATGGTTCTACGATCCTACATACAACGAGCAACAATTTTGGCTTAGACGATTCAAATGATTTGAATTATTTAAAAAAAGCTGCCAAAATATTTATGACATATATAATTAGCATGTTTTTTATAATGCATAATATAAGATATCGTGCAATCATTTATTATATATATGTATACATCCATTTATATATGTAAGTATTTATATATCATTTTTATTACATTATACATATACTATTATATATATATATATATATATATATATATATATATATATATATATATATACGTATATAAAAAATAATGAAACAATGTATACATAAGTACGTAAATAGATTTAACGAACAATGCACTTTCTGCAAACATGTATTTTTTAATAATTATTCATTAATCAACACTGTTAAATATTTTTTCTCTTATTTACTTTTATCATGTTTTTATACTTATTTAATGTTATTATTTTATGTAATTCGAATTTAATACAATTTTTGTGAAAATAATACCTAAAATGTTTTATGGAAATTGAATAGATTTTTAGTTAGTACTTTTAAAATTAATGTTATAATTGAATGTAACAAATATAATAAAAAAACTGACACATTATCACAAATAAGAGAATATTTTAAAATAAATGTGTTGTAATTTATTCAATCCAAGATACTAATGTACTGTTAAAGTTGGATTATTTATTGCATATTCCTTCTTTTCTATTATTCTCAAATATCAAAAAATATCAAATGTATATGACAGACAAAAGTTCCCATATTTGGTAAGCAAAAAAAATAAAATATAAAAATTATAGCAACGTATTTTCATAATTGTTACTTTATTAATATTATGTATTTTGTACTCGTGTTTATTTTTTATTTTATTAATCCCAATTTTGTTATAATATTTAATTATCGTCTTTCATTTGTTTTCGTGCAATTTTGTAGATAAATATATATCTAATCCGGACTTTTCTCAAATTTGATCTTTTACTATTAAATTTTCCCACTATGTGTACGTTTCTGTTTTGCTTATTAATTATTAGTTATTTGTACCCTATCGTGTATAACAATCAAAATATCTACACCAAACAGTCAATATAGATATAAGTAAAAACGTTTTACAGAACGTGCACGGTGTGCAATTATTGTAAAATGCTACTATACGGAAACCATAAATATATAATATATTTAAAAAAACATCAAAACATGAAAACAAAAAGAAAAGTTCAATGGACATGACAGCATTTCGAGAAAATTGCCAATTTGCACGTATAATGCAACTTGTGTCTTTACAACCATACAACCGTAATTACAATGAATGTTAAACAAGCATTTATTATCTTAACATAACACACTTTGAAAAGACGAAAACAGCTTATGCCTTTACATGAAAGCACAGCATAATGACCATTGCGCCTAGTGTAAACATTGTGGTCGATTTTGAAGCTTAGTTTTTTGAGTGACATAAGCACTTATTCAAACGACATCTAGATACGTGAGCAGTAAAACACGACACAAATACACAAGGAAAAGCCAGTGTGCCTAGATCATCAATAAGTACACAACGTTAAAGTAAAAGTAACAGTAAGCTTTATTAAAATTATTATACTTAAAATTCTTATTAAAATTATAATATTAACTTATGTTATCTCGTTTGTTTATTTCCTTGATACTTAGTTATTCGCCATTGCTATTACAACAGTAAGAATGTCTACATTAAACGACTGGGCGTTGAAATATTTTATGTCTGAACATTTTCAAGCAAAATGTACAATCTGTGCATACACTCTTACATATCGCGATGTGCAACCCGTCCGTGATCATTTCAACCAACAACATTCAAATATAAAACAAAAGTATGTTATTTGGACAGAGCATTTTAAAAGTAATAGCTATTCATACTGGAAATGCATTTATTGTTCGCAAACTTATTGGAAGATAACATTGATCAACAAATTAAATGGACATTTGCACTCTGTGCATAATATATGTCCATTAATAAAACTCCCATATTATATGGGCTCTATAGAGAAGCATATGAAACGGCGTGATGATAATAGCGCGCAGTGTATAATATGTGATCAGATTATAGAGTTTAGCCTTTCCTGTACTAAAAAAAAACACATGTTCAAATATCATATAAACATATGGATAAACGAAGAAGAGAATGCAAATAAACAATCAGAAATCAATATGTCTGGACTATCGATAAGTGCACGATAACTTTAAAGGCAAAAACAATGGTGAGCTCTATTTATATTATTACATTAAAAATTTTTACTATTCTTGATTTATTATATATACATATTTCTATATATTATGTGCATATCACAAATCAATTAACATGTCTTCCTAACAAATATTTAAATAATTTTCGTTATTGCATCCAGAACAAATTTTGATAACGTTTCTACATTCAAAAAGATACTACGGTTCTACGGTTCTACATACGATCACAGCGAAAACAGCAATCTCGACTTTGATGAATTAAATGATTTAAAATATCTGAGGAAAACTGCCAATATATCTATGACATACATATATGTAATCAACATGTTGCTTATTATATAACATATCATACAATTATATACTATATTTATATGTATAAATATATGTATCATTTCTATTATTTTTTTTATATATATAAAATTTTTATATATAAAATTTTTATAAAAAATAATAGCAATGTATATATAAGAACACATTATATTTTATATAATATAATAATTACATAATTACATATGTGTATAGATTTGGTTTTATGACGTAAATCGGTTTAACAAACAATGCACTTTATGCAAACATGTATAACTTAATAACTTAATAATATTCATTAATCAACACTTTCAAATATTTAACTCTCATTTGATTTTATCATGTTTTTATACTTATTTACTTTCATTATTTTGTTACTTTTAGTGTAATTTAACTTTGACATAATAATTTTGGTGGAGATAATATCTAAAATGTATTATGCAAATATTAATTAATTTAGATTTTTAGTTAGTGATTTAGCTACAACTTTTTAAATTATTGTATTATTTTAATGTAACAAATATAATAGAAAACTGACACGTTATCACTAATAAGAAAGCATTTTAAAATGACTGTGTTGTGATTTATACAGTCCAATATGCAATTTTGCTATCAAATCCAGTTCATTTTTTCCGTGTATTTCCGCTTTCTTCGTTCTAATAATATCGAAAAGCATAAATTGTAACTGACTGCGAAAGTTCCTAAATTTGTTAAGGGAAAAATATGTAATACAAAAATTTTACCTATGTATAATATTTTCAAAATTATTACTTTAATAATCGACATGTACTCATGTTTATTTTATATTTTATTAATGCCAATTTTGTTACAATATTTCATTATCGTCTTTCATGTGTTTTGGTGCAATTTTGTATATAAACATTATACCTCTAGCCCGGACTTTCTAAAAATTTGCTATTAAACTTTTCTACGTCCCTGCTTTGCTTACTAATTATTAAGTAGTTACACACAATCGTGTAAAACGGTCAAAATATCTACATCAGACAGTCAATATAGATATAAGTAAAAACATTTTACAGAAAGTGCATCGTGTGCAATTATTGTTAAATGCTACGAAATCGGTCAATATATATTTGAGAAAAAAACATCAAAACATAAAAACAAAAAGAAAAGTTCAATGGACATGACAATATTACGAAAAAATTGTCAATTCACACGTGTAATGCAATTAATGCCCTTTCAATCGAACAAGCGTAATTACGATGAACATTAAACAGATATTTAATATCTTAACATTATACATTTAAAAAAAAGAGAGCACAACTTATATATACCTTTATATGAAAGCATATTACACAGCGTATTGACCATTGCGCGTTGTGTAAACAGTGTGGTCTGTTCTTAAAACTTAGCTTTTCGAGTGACCTAACGAGCACGTATTCAAACGACATCTAGGTATGTGAGCAGTGGAACAACACAAATACACAAAGAGAAGTCAATGTGCCTACGCCATCAATAAGTACACAAAGTTAAAATAAAAGTAACGGTAAGCTTTATTAATACTATTTTATTAAAAATTCTTATTAATATTATTACTTAAACTTACGTTGTTTCGTTTCTTTTTATTTTAATACTTAGTTATTCGCTATTGCTATGGCAACAGTCAGAATGTCTACATCGAACAATTGGGAGTTGAAATATTTTAAAAAGATTGAGAATTTTCAAGCAAAATGTATACTCTGTGCATATACTTTTACGTACTGTGATATGGAACCTGCAAATTATCATTTCGACCAACAACATCCAAATGTAGAAAGAGTGAAAGTATCTTGGTTGCAGCAGCATTTCAACAATTTTAGCAATTCACGCTGGCAATGCAATTCTTGTCCTACAACTTATTCGAAAGAAACTTCGAAGAATAAATTACGTAAACATCTACGAAATATACATAACATATTTCTAGCAAAAAAAGGCCTATTTTATATGGGTATTATACAGGAGCATATTAAACAGCATGATGATTATAGTGCGCAGTGTAAGAAATGTAGTCAAATAATAGAGTTTAGCCTTTCTTGTGTCCTAAAAAACCACATATTCACAAATCATTACAAAGTATGGGAAGAAGAAAATGCAAACAAAAGAAGAGAAATCAGTATGCCTTGGCCATCGACAAGTACAAGATAACTTTAAAGGCAAAAACAATGGTAATTTTTATAAATATTATTACATAAAAAATTTTTACATTTCTTGATTCATGCTCTATATATACATACTTCTATATATTATGTGCATACTACAAATCAAACAAATAACATATTTCTACTAATACAATGCTATACTACAAATCAAACAAATAATATATTTCTACTAATAAATATTGAAAAAATTTTCGTTGGTTTATCCAGAATATATTTTGATGACGTTTCTATATTCAAAAATGATGCTATGGTTCGACGGTCCTACATACGACGAGCAGAAACAACAATCTTGACTATAACGATTTATATGATTTAAAATATCTGAAAAAAACTGCCAACATATCTATGACATATATATATAATCAGCATGTTGATTATTATATAACGTATCGTAAAATTATATATTAAATACATATGTATAAATATATATATCATTTCTATTACTTTTTATATATATACAAAAAATAATAACGATGTATATATAAGTACACATTATATTTTATATAATAATTACATATGTGCATAGAAATATTATAACGTAAATTGATTTAACGAACAATGCACTTTCTGCAAATATGTATAAAGTAATAACTATTCATTAATCAACACTGTCAAATATTTGAATCTCATTTAATTTTATTATGTTTTTATACTTATTTACTCTCATTATTTTATATAATTTAAATTTGACATAATAATTTTTGTAAAGACAATATCTAAAATGTATTATGCAAATTAAAATTGATTTCGATTTTTAGGTAGTATAGATTTATAAATTATTGTATTCATTGAATGTAACAAATATAATAGGAAACTGACACATAATTATTAATAGAAAAGCATTTTAAAATAAATGTGTTGTGATTTATTTAATCCAATATATGCTATTTTACTGTCAAATACGGTTTATTTATTCCACGTATTTTTTCTTTCTTATCGTTCTAATAATACCGAAAAGTATTAATTGCAAATGATATTAAATGCTCCTATATTTGATAAGCAGAAAATATGCAATGCAAAAATTATAGCAATGTATAATATTTTCAAAATAGTTACTTTATTAATGTACTTGTACTCATGTCTATTTTTTATTTTATTAATACCAATTTTGTTATAATATTTCATTATCGACTTTCATTTGTTTCTTTGCAATTTTGTACATAAATACCATATATCTAATCCAGAATTTCTTGAAATTCGATGTTTTACCATCAAATTTTTCCACGTCTCTGTTTAGCTTACTAATTATTAGTTATTCGCACTCAATCGAGTAAAACAAACCGAATATCTACACCAAACAGTCAATATAGATATTAATAAAAACATTTTACAGAATGTGTCGTGTGCAATTATTGTAAAATGCTACCATACAAAATCCGTCAATACATATTTAAAAAAAAAAACGTTGAAACAAAAAAACAAAAAAAAGGTTCAATGGTTGTGGCAGCATTTCTAAAAAATTGCCGATTCACACGTGTAATGCAATTCCTCTCCTTACAATCGTACAATCGTAATTACAAAAAACATTAAGCAGATATTTATTATCTTAACATAACACACTTTCAAAAAACGAGAACCTTAGCTTATGCCTTTATATAAAAGCACAGCATAATGACTGTTGCGCGTAGGGTAAAGAGTGTGGTCGGTTCTTAAGCTTAGCTTTTCGAGTGACCTAATAAGTATATATTCAAACGACGACATCTAGATACGTGAGCAGTCGAACAAAATACACAAGGAGAAGCCAGTGTGCCTAGATCATCAATAAATACACAACGTTAAAGTAAAAGTAACGGCAAGCTTTATTAATACTATTATATTCAAAATTCTTATTAATATTATAATATTAATTTATGTTATCTTGTTTGCTTTTTTTTCCTTGATACTTAGTTATTTGCTATTGCTATTGCTATTGCAACAGTCAGAATGTCTACATCAAACAATTGGGAGATGAAATATTTTGAAAAGTCTGAGAATTTTCGAGCAAAATGTATAGTTTGTGGAGATACATTTACGTATTGTAATATGGATCCAGCAAAATATCATTTCGACCAAAAACATCCAAATACGGAACAAGAGACAGTTATTTGGAAACAGCTGTATTTTAAAAGTTATAGCAATTCACACTGGCAATGCACTTATTGTCCGCAAATTTATTTGAAGACAACATCGTCCTTCATATTATATGAACATTTGCAATTTGTGCATATTAAATGTCCAATAATAAAATTCCCATGTTATATGGGCTATATAATGGAGCATATTAAACAGCGTGATGATTATAGCGCGCAGTGTAACAAATGTGGTCAGATTATACAGTTTTGCATGTCCCCTCAAATAGATGACCACTTATTCACACGTCATTTCAGCATATGGATAAACGAAGAACTAAATGCAAATAAACAATCAGAAATCAATATGCCTGGGCCATCGACAAGTGCATGATAACATTAAAGGCAAAAACAATGGTAAGCTCTATTATTACTATTACATTAAAAATTTTTATTTTCTTTGATTTATTATATATACATATTTCTATATATTATGTGCATATCACAAATCAAATAATTAACATGTCTTTCTAACAAGTATTTAAAAAAATTTTAGTTGCTGTATCCAGAACAAACTTTGATGATGTTTCTACATTCAAAAAGATACTACGGTTCTACGGTTCTACATACGACCAGCGGAAGCAACAATCTCGACTTTGACGAATTAATTGATTTGAAATATCTGAGAAAAACCAATAAATCTATGACATATATATAATCAATATGTTGTATTATATAATATTTTGTACAATTATATACTATATTTATATGTATAAATATATATATCATTTCGATTACTTTATATATATATGTATATATATAAAAATAGTAGCGATGTATATATAAGTACACATTATATTTTATATAATAATTGCATAATTATATATGTGTATAAATTTGGATTTATGACGTAAATCGGTTTAACGAACAATGCACTTTATGCTAACATGTATAACTTAATAACTTAATAATATTCATTAATCAACACTTTCAAATATTTGACTCTCATTTAATTTTATTACGTTTTTATACTTATTTATTTGCATTATTTTAAAACTTTTTATGTAATTTAAATTTGACATAATAATTTTGATGGAGATAATACTTAAAATGTATTATGCAAATTAAAATTAATTTAGATTTTTAGTTAGTGATTTAACCCTTAGTCCCGACGGTTCTTTTCGGCACCTTTAATCCCGACTCATGGGTCGTTTGCGTCTTTGCGTTATTTGGATCAGTAAAAACGTTTTAAAAAATCTAAAAAAATTCATGGAGCTTCTTTCAACCTTCAACTTAAAGTCCCAATCATAATATTACGATAAAAATTATTTTTTTAGGTAGAGGATATGGCGCGTTCCGTAGCCGTTTTCAAAAATGACAGCACTTTGAAATTTCGCTTAGGTCGAAAACGACCCATGAGTCGGGACTAAGGGTTAATTACAACTTTTTAAATTATTCTATTATTTTTATGTAACAAATATAATAGAAAACTGACACATTACCATTAACAAGAAAGTATTTTAAAATAAATATGTTGTGAGTTAGTCAATCCAATGTGCTATTTTACTATCAAGTCCGGTTCATTTTCTTCAGGTATTTCCGCTTTCTTCGTTCAAATAATATCAAAAAACATTAATTGTAATTGATTGTAAAAGATCCTAAATTTTATGAGCAAATAATATGTAATACAAAAAATTTAGCTATGTATAATATTTTCAAAATTATTACTATATTAATGAACTTGTGCTCATGTTTATTTTTTATTTTATTAATGCGAGTTTTAATACATTTCATTATTGACTTTCATTTGTTTCCGTGCAATTTTGTACAAAAATACTATATATCTAATCCGGACCTTCTTCAAATTTGATATTTTGCCATCAAATTTTTCCACGTCTCTGTTTTGCTTACTAATTATTAGTTATTCGCACTCAATCGAGTAAAACAATCCGAATATCTACACCAAACAATCAATATAGACATAAGTAGAAACATTTTACAAAATATGTCGTGTGCAATTATTGTAAAATGTTACTATACAAAATCCGTTAATACAAATTTCAGAAAAAAACGCCAAAACATAAAAACAAAAAAAAAGGTTTAATGGATGTGACAGCATTTCGAAGAAATTGCCAGTTCACACGTGTAATGCAATTTCTGTCCTTACAATCATACAAGTATAGTTACAATGAACATTAAGCAGACATTTATTATCTTAACATAACACACTTTCAAAAGACGAAAACACAGCTTATGTTTTTACATGAAAGCACAGCATAATGACTGTTGCGCGTAGAGTAAAGAGTGTGGTCGGTTCTTAAGCTTAGCTTTGCGAGTGACCTAATAAGTATATATTCAAACGACGACATCTAGATACGTGAGCAGTCGAACAACTCACGCAAATACACAAGAAGGAGCCAGTGTGCCTAGGTCATCAATACACAACGTTAAAGTAAAAGTAACAGTAAGCTTTATTAATACTATTATATTCAGAATTCTTATTAATATTATAATATTAACCTGTGTTATCTGATTTGCTTCTTTTTCCTTGATACTTAGTTACTCGCTATTGCTATTGCAACAGTCAAAATGTCTACATCAGACAACTGGGAGTTAAAATATTTTAAAAAGTATGAGAATTTTCAAACAAAATGTATACTCTGTCCACATACTTTTACGGATTGCGATATGGAATTTGCACATCATCATTTCAATCAACATCATGCAAATACAAGTAGAAGGAATGTTTCTTGAACACAGCACTATTTTAAAAGAACTAACGATTTATGCTATAAATGCAATTATTGTACGCAAATTTATTGTACGGCAACATCGGAGACAATATTACGTGATCATTTGCAATATAAACATGATTTAGTTCCACCAGAAACAGAATCGTATTATATGGGCTGTATAGAGGAGCATATTAAACAGCATGATGATTGTAGCGTGCGGTGTCAGAAATGTGGTCAGATTTTACAGCTTAACTTTCCCTGTAGACTAAAAAACCACACGTACACACATTATCCCGACATATGGACATACGAACAAAAGACTGCATATAAACAAAGAGGAATCAGTATGTCTGGGCCATCGACAAGTGCATGATAACTTTAAAGGCAAAAACAATGGTAAGCTCTATTAATACTATTGCATTAAAAATTTTACTTTCCTTGATTTATTATATATACATATTTCTATATATTATGTGTATATCCCAAATCAAATAATTAACATGTCTTCTTAACAAGTATTTAAAACATTTTTGTTGCTGCATCCAGGACAAATTTTGATGACGTTTCTACATTCAAAAAGATACTATGGTTCTACGGTTCTACATACGACCAGCGAAAGCAACAATCTCGACTTTGACAAATTAAATGATTTGAAATATCTGAGAAGAACTGCCAATATTGTCTATGACATATATATAATCAACATGTTGTTTATTATATAATATATCGTACAATTACGTACTATACTTTATATATATATAAATATAAAATAATAACAATGTATATATAAGTACACATTATATTTTATATAATAATTAGATATGAGTATAGAAATATTTGCGATTATAACGTAAATCGATTGAACGAACAATGCACTTTCTGCAAATATGTATAACGTAATAACTATTCATTAATCAACACTTTCAAATATTTAAATCTCATTTAATTTTATTATGTTTTTATACTTATTTAATCTTATTATTTTATGTAATTTGAATTTGATAGAATAATTTTTGTGGAGGCAATATCTAAAATGCATTATGCAAATTAAAATTGATTTCAATTTTTAGGTAGTATAGATTTATGAATTATTGTATTGATTGAATGTAACAAATATAATAGAAAACTGACACCTAATCATTAATAAGAAAGCATTTTAAAATAAATGTGTTATGATTTATTCAATCCAATATATGCTATTTTACTGTCAAATACGGTTTATTTATTCCACGTATTTTCTCTTTCTTATCGTTCTAATAATACCGAAAAGTATTAATTGCAATTGATATGGAATGTTCCTATATTTGATAAGCAGAAAATATGCAATGCAAAAATTATAGCAATGTATAATACTTTCAAAATAGTTACTTTATTAATGTACTTGTACTCATGTCTATTTTTTATTTTATTAATGCCAATTTTGTTATAATATTTCATAATCGACTTTCATTTGTTTCTTTGCAATTTTGTACATAAATACCATATATCTAATCCAGAATTTCTTGAAATTCGATGTTTTACCATCAAATTTTTCCACGTCTCTGTTTAGCTTACTAATTATTAGTTATTCGCACTCAATCGAGTAAAACAATCCGAATATCTACACCAAACAGTCAATATAGATATAAATAAAAACATTTTACAGAATGTGTCGTGTGCAATTATTGTAAAATGCTACCATACAAAATCCGTCAATACATATTTAAAAAAAAAACGTAGAAACAAAAAAACAAAAAAAAGGTTCAATGGTTGTGACAGCATTTCTAAAAAATTGCCGATTCACACGTGTAATGCAATTCCTCTCCTTACAATCGTACAATCGTAATTACGAAAAACATTAAGCAGATATTTATTATCTCAACATAACACACTTTTAGAAAACGAGAACACAGCTTATGCCTTTATATAAAAGCACAGAATAATGATTATTGCCCGTAGGGTGAAGAATGTGGTCAGTTCTTAAGCTTAGCTTTTCTAGTGACCTAACAAGTATATATTCAAACGACATTTAGAGACGTGAGCAGTCGAACAACTCACGCAAATACACAAGGAGAAGCCAGTGTGCCTAGATCATCAATAAAAACAAAACGTTAAAGTAAAAGTAACGGTAAGCTTTATTAATACTATTATATTCAAAATTCTTATTAATATTATAATATTAATTTATGTTATCTTGTTTGCTTTTTTTTCCTTGATACTTAGTTATTTGCTATTGCTATTGCTATTGCAACAGTCAGAATGTCTACATCAAACAATTGGGAGATAAAATATTTTGAAAAGTCTGAGAATTTTCGAGCAAAATGTATATCTTGTGGAGATACATTTACGTATTGTAATATGGAACCAGCAAATTATCATTTCGACCAAAAACATCCAAATACAGAACAAGAGACTGTTATTTGGAAACAGCTGTATTTTAAAAGTTATAGCAATTCACACTGGCAATGCACTTATTGTCCGCAAACTTATTTGAAGACAACATCGTCCCCCATATTATGTGAACATTTGCAATTTGTGCATAATAAATGTCCAATAATAAAATTCCCATGTTATATGGGCTGTATAGAGGAGCATATTAAACAGCGCGATGATTATAGCGCGCAGTGTAAGAAATGTGGTCAGATTATACAGTTTAGCATTTCCCCTCGACTAGAGGACCACATTTTCACACGTCATTTCAGCATATGGATAAACGAAGAACAGAATGCAAATAAACAATCAGAAATCAATATGCTTGGGCCATCGACAAGTGCATGATAACATTAAAGGCAAAAACAATGGTAAGCTCTATTATTACGATTACATTAAAAATTTTTACTTTCTTTGATTGATTATATATACATATTTATATATATTATGTGCATATCACAAATCAAATAATTAACATGTCTTCCTAACAAGTATTTAAAAAAATTTAGTTGCTGTATCCAGAACAAATTTTGATGACGTTTTTACATTCAAAAAGATACTACTGTTCTACGGTTCTACATACGACCAGCGGAAGCAACAATCTCGACTTAGACGAATTAATTGATTTGAAATATCTGAGAAAAACCAATATATCTATGACATATATATAATCAATATGTTGTATTATATAATATTTCGTACAATTATATACTATATTTATATGTATAAATATATGTATCATTTCTATTACTTTATATATATATATAAAAATTAATAGCGATGTATTTATAAATACACATTACGATTTATATAATAATTGCATAATTATATATGTGTATAAATTTGAATTTATGACGTAAATCGGTTTAACGAACAATGTACTTTATGCTAACATGTATAACTTAATAACTTAATAATATTCATTAATCAACACTTTCAAATATTTGACTCCCATTTAATTTTATTACGTTTTTATACTCATTTATTTGCATTATTTTAAGACTTTTTATGTAATTTAAATTTGACATAATAATTTTGGTGGAGATAATACTTAAAATGTATTATGCAAATTAAAATTAATTTACATTTTTGTTAGTGATTTAATTACAACTTTTTAAATTATTCTATTATTTTAATGTAACAAATATACTAGAAAACTGACACATTACCATTAACAAGAAAGTATTTTAAAATAAATATGTTGTGATTTAGTCAATCCAATGTGCTATTTTACTATCAAGTCCGGTTCATTTTTTTCGTGTATTTCCGCTTTCTTCGTTTTTATAATATCGAAAAACATTAATTGTAACTGATTGTAAAAGGTCCTAAATTTTATGAGCAGATAATATGTAAAACAAAAAATTCAGCTATGTATAATATTTTCAAAATTATTACTATATTAATGAACTTGTGCTTATGTTTATTTTTTATTTTATTAATACCAATTTTAATACAATATTTCGTTATTGACTTTTATTTGTTTCCGTGCAATTTTGTACAAAAATACTATATATCTAATCCGGACCTTCTTCAAATTTGATATTTTGCTATCAAATTTTTCCACGTCTCTATTTTGCTTACTAATTATTAGTTATACGCACTCAATCGAGTAAAACAATTCGAATATCTACACCAAACAGTCAATATAGATATACGTAGAAACATTTTACAAAATATGTCGTGTGCAATTATTGTAAAATGTTACTATACAAAATCCGTCAATACAAATTTCAGAAAAAAAACGCCAAAACATAAAAACAAAAAAAAAAGGTTTAATGGATTTGACAGCATTTCGAGGAAATTGCCAATTCACACGTGTAATGCAATTTCTGTCCTTACAATCGTACAAGTATAGTTACAATGAACATTAAGCAGACATTTATTATCTTAACAAAACACACTTTCAAAAGACGGAAACACAGCTTATGTTTTTACATGAAAGCACAGCATAATGACAGTTGCGCGTAGAGTAAAGAGTGTGGTCGGTTCTTAAGCTTAGCTTTTCGAGTGACCTAATAAGTATATATTCAAACGACGACATCTAGATACGTGAGCAGTCGAACAACTCACGCAAATACACAAGAAGGAGCCAGTGTGCCTAGATCATCAATGCACAACTGTAAAGTAAAAGTAACGGTAAGCTTTATTAATACTATTATATTCAGAATTCTTATTAATATTATAATATTAACCTGTGTTATCTGATTTGCTTTTTTTTCCTTGATACTTAGTTATTCGCTATTACTATTGCAACAGTCAAAATGTCTACATCAGACAACTGGGCGTTAAAATATTTTAGAAAGTATGAGAATTTTCAAACAAAATGTATACTCTGTCCACATACTTTTACGGATTGCGATATTGAATTTGCACATCATCATTTCAATCAACATCATGCAAATACAAGTAGAAGAAACGTTTCTTGGACACAGCACTATTTTAAAAGAACTAGCGATTTATGCTTTAAATGCAATTATTGTACGCAAATTTATTGTACGGGAACATCAGTGACAATATTACGTGATCATTTGCAATATAAACATAATGTAGTTCCACCACAGACAGAACCGTATTATATGGGCTGTATAGAGGAGCATATTAAACAGCATGATGATTGTAGCGTGCGATGTCAGAAATGTGGTCAGATTTTACAGTTTAACTTTCCCTGTAGACTAGAAGACCACATATACACAGATCATCCCGCCATATGGACGTACGAAGAAGAGACTGCATATAAACAAATAGGAATCAGTATGTCTGAGCCATCGACAAATGCATGATAATTTTAAAGGCAAAAACAATGGTAAGCTCTATTAATACTATTCCATTAAAAATTTTACTTTCCTTGATTTATTATATATACATATTTCTATATATTATGTGTATATCCCAAATCAAATAATTAACATGTCTTCTTAACAAGTATTTAAAACATTTTTGTTGCTGCATCCAGGACAAATTTTGATGACGTTTCTACATTCAAAAAGATACTATGGTTCTACGGTTCTACATACGACCAGCGAAAGCAACAATCTCGACTTTGACAAATTAAATGATTTGAAATATCTGAGAAGAACTGCCAATATTGTCTATGACATATATATAATCAACATGTTGTTTATTATATAATATATTGTACAATTACGTACTATACTTTATATATATATATATATATATATATATATATATATATATATAAAATAACGATGTATATATAAGTACACATTATATTTTATATAATAATTAGATATGAGTATAGAAATATTTGCAATTATAACGTAAATCGATTTAACGAACAATGCACTTTCTGCAAATATGTATAACGTAATAACTATTCGTTAATCAACACTTTCAAATATTTGAATCTCATTTAATTTTATTATGTTTTTATACTTATTTACTCTCATTATTTTATATAATTTAAATTTGACATAATAATTTTTGTAGAGACAATATCTAAAATGTATTATGCAAATTAAAATTGATTTCGATTTTTAGGTAGTATAGATTTATAAATTATTGTATTAATTGAATGTAACAAATATAATTGAAAACTGACACATAATCATTAATAGAAAAGCATTTTAAAATAAATGTGTTGTGATTTATTCAATCCAATATATGCTATTTTACTGTCAAATACGGTTTATTTATTCCACGTATTTTCTCTTTCTTATCGTTCTAATAATACCGAAAAGTATTAATTGCAATTGATATTGAATGTTCCTATATTTGATAAGCAGAAAATATGCAATGCAAAAATTATAGCAATGTATAATATTTTCAAAATAGTTACTTTATTAATGTACTTGTACTCATGTCTATTTTTTATTTTATTAATGCCAATTTTGTTATAATATTTCATAATCGACTTTCATTTGTTTCTTTGCAATTTTGTACATAAATACCATATATCTAATCCAGAATTTCTTAAAATTCGATGTTTTACCATCAAATTTTTCCACGTCTCTGTTTAGCTTACTAATTATTAGTTATTCGCACTCAATCGAGTAAAACAATCCGAATATCTACACCAAACAGTCAATATAGATATAAATAAAAACATTTTACAGAATGTGTCGTGTGCAATTATTGTAAAATGCTACCATACAAAATCCGTCAATACAAATTTCAGAAAAAAACGCCAAAACATAAAAACAAAAAAAAAGGTTTAATGGATGTGACAGCATTTCGAGGAAATTGCCAGTTCACACGTGTAATGCAATTTCTGTCCTTACAATCGTACAAGTATAGTTACAATGAACATTAAGCAGACATTTATTATCTTAACATAACACACTTTCATAAGACGAAAACACAGCTTATGTTTTTACATGAAAGCACAGCATAATGACTGTTGCGCGTAGAGTAAAGAGTGTGGTCGGTTCTTAAGCTTAGCTTTTCGAGTGACCTAATAAGTATATATTCAAACGACGACATCTAGATACGTGAGCAGTCGAACAACTCACGCAAATACACAAGAAGGAGCCAGTGTGCCTAGGTCATCAATACACAACGTTAAAGTAAAAGTAACAGTAAGCTTTATTAATACTATTATATTCAGAATTCTTATTAATATTATAATATTAACCTGTATTATCTGATTTGCTTCTTTTTCCTTGATACTTAGTTACTCGCTATTACTATTGCAACAGTCAAAATGTCTACATCAGACAACTGGGCGTTAAAATATTTTAGAAAGTATGAAAATTTTCAAACAAAATGTATACTCTGTCCACATACTTTTACGGACTGCGATATGAAATTTGCACATCATCATTTCAATCAACATCATGGAAATACAAGTAGAGGGAACGTTTCTTGGACACAGCACTATTTTAAAAGAACTAGCGATTTATGCTTTAAATGCAATTATTGTACGCAAATTTATTGTTCGGCAACATCGATGACAATATTACGTGATCATTTGCAATATAAACATGATGTAGTTCCACCACAAACAGAATCGTATTATATGGGCTGTATAGAGGAGCATATTAAACAGCATGATGATTATAGCGTGCGGTGTCAGAAATGTGGTCAGATTTTACAGTTTAACTTTCCCAGTACACTAAAATACCACATATTCACAGATCATCGCGCCGTATGGTATGAAGAAGAGACTGCATATAAACAAAGAGGAATCAGTATGTCTGGGCCATCGACAAGTGCATGATAACTTTAAAGGCAAAAACAATGGTAAGCTCTATTAATACTATTGCATTAAAAATTTTACTTTCCTTGCTTTATTATATATATATATTTCTATATATTATGTGTATATCACAAATCAAATAATTAACATGTCTTCTTAACAAGTATTTAAAATATTTTTGTTGCTGCATCCAGAACAAATTTTGATGACGTTTCTACATTCAAAAAGATACTATGGTTCTACGGTTCTACATACGACCAGCGAAAGCAACAATCTCGACTTTGACAAATTAAATAATTTGAAATATCTGAGAAGAACTGCCAATATTGTCTATGACATATATATAATCAACATGTTGTTTATTATATAATATATTGTACAATTATGTACTATACTTTATATATATATATATATATATATATATATATATAAAATAATAACGATGTATATATAAGTACACATTATATTTTATATAATAATTAGATATGAGTATAGAAATATTTGCGATTATAACGTAAATCGATTGAACGAACAATGCACTTTCTGCAAATATGTATAATAATAATACTTAATATGTATTATACAAATTAAATTTAGGTTTTTAGTTAGTACTTTTAAAATTATTGTGTTAATTGAATGTAACAAATATAATGGAAAACTGACACATTCTCACAAATAAAAAAACATTTTAAAATAAATGTGTTTACATTTATTCAATCCAAGGTACTAATTTACTGTTAAGTTTGGGTTATTTATTGCATATTTCTTTTTTTCTATTGTTCTCATAATATAAAAAAATTTCAAATTTGATAATCAAAGGTTCTGTATTTAATAAGTTGAAAATGCAAAAATTATAGCAATGTATTTTTACAATTATTACTTTATTAATGTACTTTCATGCTTTTCTTTTATTTTAATAAAGTTAATTTTGTTAAAATATTTAATTATAATTTCTCATTTGTTTATTTGTAATTTATATTTAAATACCATATATTTATTTAAAATTTTTTTCAAATCTGATATTTTGCCATCGTTAAATTTTCTCACTGTGCACATGTTTCTATTTTGGTTTCTATTACTAAGCCACTTAAATCGTATCGGCATAATAATGGAAGAAAACTAAGACGCGCGCGCGCGCGCGCGCGCGCTTACGTTGCGCTTTCCCGACAGCTTTACCGGATACGTGGCGATTATCCTACGTGTGTCTTCTCCTGCCTCCTCTGGTTAGACGGGCGAATTAAGAGGCCAGATACGTTCCGCAGCTTCGGATAAACTTGGAAACAACTGCTGTCATTCGCAGATGCGCGCGGCGACGACGTCGGCGGAATATGCACGCTTACTTTAGCGACAAACGCCGCCGAGGAAAGGCGTGGAAAGGAAGAACGGGTGAGTCTGTACCTGCATAACGGTTTGCAGCTGGTGTGCAAACGTACCGAAAATCTTTTGTGAAGCACGGAGAACGCCGACTGTGATTCCACGAGGATTAAACGTGCCGCTTAGGCGCCTACCGTCTGGCACGAATGCGTGTTCCAAGCCTGTGTAATTATTTCCGGGACAGGCGCGCGTTATCTTAATGCTTTATCGCGGAAAATACACACATTGTGTATTGAAATGGTATGTAACGCCCGGCCGTTACTTTTCCGCCATCTCGTGCGAGCGATGCGTCAAATTTGGAGATCTCGGCCGAACGCCGCGCGTAATTGAATTCAACAGTTTGTCGATCTCGCCGACGCGAGATGACAGTAGAAGAAGCGATTGCCATATAATTGGTGTGAATATTCGGTCATGCGTGACGGCCGATCACTGTGACTGCGCGCACCAAACTCTTCCGCGCATTTATTTCGGAATATTCATGTTAATTATGCTCCATTTGTCTCGCGTAACCGCGCGCGCACGGGGAAATATCTGAAATTCAACGGAAGATAAATGATGACGGCGCGGCCGACACGCGTCATATGACGGCCGATCTCTTCTCGGTGCCGGACGGTATCCTTAGCTCGTGTGGTAGTCATCGGCCGTACAATGCACACAATGCGCATTCACGGAAACGTGGCCGAGATAGCTTCCCAACCTCCCTCGAATAACTCGAGAACGCGCGCAGTCTAACTGCGGCTAGCTGGCGGCCCCCTCCCGTGAATGGGGGAGATCCTTTATCAGCATCACGTCCCTCAAGTGTCTCGTCGCGGAAGATTCCTCCCGGCGACAACCGGGAGAGCGCAGTCAGAACGGTCGAAATAAATCGTGGGGGGTTAATCTTCGAGGGTTTCGTGCGGTGCCGCGCCGCGATCGTGACGCGCTCGTCCTGGGATTCCCGCCGACACCGGAGATTCGAGATCAATCGTCGGCGAAATTAAGCTCCCAGTGCCTGAGCCGGATAATGCCGAGCAAATGGAGGAGTTTTTGTATCACGATGAGTTTCGCTAGCAAGGCAATACGTAGGAAATACGGGAGATATCGCGGGCTATTTTGCTTCTCCGGGATAACCGAAGCATATTAAGCCTGATGTTCCGCTCGGGATTATTCGACTCGTTTGTAAAGCGCGTGTTCGTTAGGAACTGCTTCGAAAATTTTCCAGTTTTCGTCAGTATCTCATTTTGTACGATACAAAAGGTGCATGTTTGATTAAAATTATTGTGAAGCATACCATTCATAACGCGATGCACTAAATGCATGATTATCAAAAACGAATAGAAGAGCGGGATTAAAGGTTGACTTTAGTCATCTGCGGTGTAAAAATTAATTAATAGGCTATAAGTAAAGAAGTTTTTTTTTTTTTGATACGACTGCTTTCTTCCAATAAACCCACGAAGCAAAACAATGTTTGCATAGATACATGAATTTAGTATTCATAGGATTAATACATAAATAAGTAACATCTTTACTTTCGTACGGTAGCTTGTAATATATGTATAGAGTTGCTCTTTTAATAACAAACTCCTTTTAGATCCCGGCTCCGGGCCATTTATTTTTGATAATGAAATATTCAGTACATGAGTCGAGAGCGAGCTTTATCGCACGAGAAATTTCGCAGATATGCGATTAAATTTGTTCGCATAGTGGCGAGCTTACAGCCTGGTGGAAGATAACGATAACACGTCGGCCGGGATACTCTCGCGTCATTAGCAATGGAAATTTCGAGTTTCCTGTTTTTTTTTATTTATCGAGCCATAATAATATCGAGTGTACGCCGGTAACGAGCGTAAAAAATAAAAAGATGCAGGTATCGAAGATAACGGCAATGCGGCTACGTGCGCAGAAATAAACAATAATTACACATCAGATTGCAAAATTTCTGTTTACATATCCCGCGAACCGTGTATTTCCGGAAATATCTATTTGTGATTTTAATATGAAACGTACGTGGGACACCGGCGACGCGTAAGAGAAATAGTAAGCGCGAAAGAATATTTTAAAGCGCGCGGAATAGTTGCGGCCAAGAGAAGGCGTTAAACAATATATTATGCATGGAAATTTCTTTTATAAAGTCCGCGAGCGTTGTTTTCGTACAATCAGATTTAACGTTGTAACGCACGAGTGATGCGAATCATTGCGCGACATCAATTCGATTAACACGGATGGTTCCTCTGCCGTTGTCGTGCAGCAACCGACGGAAGCGCATCTAATTAGATCGATTCTCTACTGAATCCGTCTTGATATATGTATAATATATATCGGTATGCTTAGGCAATCCATCTATCACGAGCATAAGTTACGTAACTTTATCCTCTGACAAGGATAAACGTGCGATGTAACTTTGTACTTCCGTGATGTGCAATTATGTTCCGTGTGTCGAAAGCATTGAATCGCTATTACAATATCATTCCGCATTGAAACTTATTTTGAATTTGACAAATTAATGTTCACTGTCAATTTGAAAAATTATAGTAGCAGTTTAATAAATGATATTAAGGATATTTGTATAAAATACAATGGTAAGTAGACTGCGTTAAATTTTGCGCAATTGCGCATTATTCAGCTCGCGACAGAACGCGGTATCACCGTCGAAGCGCAACGCAATCGGAATACACTGTTGACGCAGATCTGCATACCGCAATTCAATCAGCTCTCATCCGCCCGACGTCTTGTTCCGCGCGACCGTGCGTGCGCTTAATTAGATCGATTCCGCTTGCCGAATTCGTCTTGGCGCAACCTCAGTTCAGCCAAGATGTAACGATCCATCATGTGGCCTCGGCGGAGGTGTTCGCCATTTAACCCGCGCCAGATCGGGGACAACGACGAGTCTCGGACGAGGAGGATGCCGGCATGTTGATTAAGATTAATCGTATGCAAATTACGCGGGGCGTCGGCTAGAAGATTCCGCGCGAGTTTTCGGGACTTCCACGTCGGGAAAACAGGCACGACGGAAGGAAAGATCGAACACCTTGTCGGGATCATAGCGGTAATTGAAAAGACACCGGAAAATTCTGTTAGGTGCGAGAGATCACGCTCCCGCTGATAAAGAACGATGCTCTTGATATTGATTTCCCGAGCGACGCGATGCTTGGCGAATTATATTCGCAGCGACGTTCGACGTAGCCTGCTGATAAGTTATTCGCGTTATTTTTCACTCGCGGTTCGCTATTTACCAACAGATTTTACATTCGCGAAACTCAATTTCGCTTGCTCGCGCGCGGAGAAATTTTTGCAGAAATAATGAAATAACGCGAACAGAGAAAAAAAAATGTTTAAAAGCTTGCCTTTAAAATGTGCTATTGTTCTTCGCGGAAGCGCAGGTTAGAGATTAGCGTTTACAGTCCCTCCCGCCCATGTTAGCGTTGTAACGTTGGGTCCTTTAAGTGTTCAGTCTATCTCGCTTTATTCTTTTTCACGGGTTTTACCTCGCTAAATTGTAATAGTGCCGGACAAGGCAAAAAATAAGAAACGCGTGTTTTACTTCCACGTTATACATTTTTTTCATTTAACCTTAATCTTTCTTCGCTTTTCTCTTTTTTCATATTCGCGGCACTTTTGCGGAATATAACGCTTATAAAGCTTTTACCGTATTTATTTAAGCTTATTATTATCACATTATGCATTGAGAATGTTAATCCATGGCTCATTAGGCCTTTTATAATTGTCATTAAATAATTGCAAGTAGTGATAAATTAGAGACTAATTTCGAATTAAAATAATAATTATGCAACGTCTCGTCCGGATGGATAGTTGTAGTAGCGTCCCCGCTGCGCTATCCTCAACAGGCCTTTTTAAAGCTAGAAAAATTTTCGACTAGGGCGCCGCCTGCCTACGTCACCTAGGCGCGGCCCTCTACACTCGCGATTATCATTGTTTTTCCTGTTGTGCGAAGACTCAACACGTGCCTTCTCGCGTTTTCCTTTTTTTTTTAGTATTTTCAGCCTTTATTCAAGTATGGGGAGATCCCACAAGTCCAGGAAGAGGAGAAGATCACCCTCACCAGATCGCTTTGCCGCTTTAGAGCGAAAAATGTCGCGTATAATGGACATGCTGTCACGAAGTGAGGTTAGGGCGCCCAGCTGCCCCTCCCCATCGACATTTAGACCTTTGGCAGCTTCCCAGGAGGATTTTGGGTTTCGTACTGACTCAGTATCTGGCACTCCTATGAGTCCCCATCTAAGTGCTGACTCAAATCATACTTTGGCTCCCCTTGTGCGTCAAGAGGGACCATCGAACCCAGATTTATCAGGTGCGTTTGATATTGCCGGTTCTGTATTTGAATAATACAGGCGGCATGACGACACATCCTGTTTTTTCCCCTCCATCTACTTGGAATTTTTTGCTCTCTATCCAGCAGGTGAGAACCCTGAAACTAAGAATAATGTTTCCGTAGAACAGCCGGAGCGGTTTTCTATTGAGGAAGACGTCCTTCAGACACCTCCTGCTCCAGTGGAGGACAATGCAGACCCTCTCACTAGACAGTTATTTGGGTCAGAGCTTGGAGGAAACGAAACGCTGTTTTGGAATGAGCTTGTAATTCAAAACTGGCGCGACTTAACGCGCAAGGGTCTCCCGCAAGATCAACGTGAAATGTTATTCAAAAAATATACTTGTTATTAGCCTCTGGTTTTCCTCAAGGCCCCCACTTTAAATCAGGAGTGCAAGGTGGCGCTTAAAAATTCTTCTGTGGTGAAGCGGGATGACTACGCTAAGAGGCTTCAAGATCAAGCGGGTCTAGCTTTGTGCGCTTTAGGCGAAGCTATTTCGGACTTCTTAAAGTCGGATATCCAGAACTCACTGAGCTCTGAGGCCTGCTTAGCGGTAGCCAAAGTGAATGAGGGAGCAAAGATCCTTGCAGATCTTTTCTATCGCACTTCCTTAAACAGAAGGGCTTTAATTACACCATCCCTCAATCTAAACGCCAAGCATACTGCCGATACCATTCCAGTGGACGATCTTTTGTTTGGAGCTTCCTTTGGGGAAGAAATGAAAAAGGCAGTGTCCATGGAAAAGTCCTCGAAAGACATCATCAAACCGACGCTAGCTATTTCCAGGAGAGTTCAGCAACCCATCAAACAACTGACGCGACCCGCTCCGTCTACTTCGGGAAACTTCCGCGCCCCTGTACGTTATCCGAGATCGGCAACGAAGAGGACAGGGGCACCGAGCAACAGTCGCCGATCGTATCACCGCTCCCGATCTCAGACGAGGAGGAGGTAGTCAACGAGGTAGTTATTGGCGGCAGGTTAGCCGTTTTCCTTTCTAACTGGAAACGGATCTCGTCAGATCCGACTATATTGGAAACTATCGCCGGCTATAGACTACCTTTAATTCAACATCCACCCGCTCTGGTCAAAGATCCTCCGGTTTCCCTGTCAACTTTGGAAGAACGAATTTGCGCTCAGGAGATAGTTAGACTTCTCACGAGAGGGGCAATTGAAAGAGTCTCAGACTGTGAAAATCAGTTTTTATCTCCATATTTCGTTATTAGAAAGTCATCGGGAGGCTGGAGATTTATTCTCAACTTAAAACGTCTGAACAAGTTTATCATTGCTCCACATTTCAAACTTGAAGACTGGAAGACGGTTATAGATCTTATCTCTCCAGGCGACTATCTCGCCTCAATCGATCTTGAGGATGCATATCTGCTCCTATCTGTCCATCAGGACGACAGAAAACTCTTACGCTTTCGTTTCCAGGGTCAACTTTTCCAATTTAGAGCTTTACCTTTTGGACTGGCGTCAGCCCCATATATTTTTACCAAGGTTATGAAGCCAATCCTGTATTCCCTCAGACAGAGAGGCTTCTTTTCAGTGGTTTACCTCGACGATTTTCTTCTTATCGCTCATACGCATGATCAGTGTGAAGAAAATATCTCAGAAACGATTAATTTATTATCTTCTTTAGGTTTTATTATAAACAAGCGGAAGAGTGAGCTTACTCCATCAAAAGCTTGCCGTTTCTTAGGTTTTATCTTCAATACAGAAGATTTTTCAATCTCTATTCCACTTGATAGAAGGAAGAATCTCTTACAGAGAACTCGGGATATTCTACTTAAGAGCCGATGCAGTATTCGATATTTGGCAAGTTATATCGGCTCTCTGGTATCTATTTGCCCGGCAGTGCAGTACGGTTTACTACACACAAAGATTTTAGAGAGAGAAAAATTCTTGGCCCTCTCAAGCTCAGATAACGATTTTGAGGCCCAAATTTTTCTTCCAACGTCGCTTAAAGAGGACCTCTTATGGTGGAAAGACATTTTTTCTAATAATTCGCAAGTTAATGGCATCCGCTCGGGTTCTTTCGCTCTTGAAATTTTTTCAGATGCCTCCCTTACAGGATGGGGTGCCGCATGCAACGGAAGACGTACGCACGGCTTCTGGTCATCAGAAAACAAGACTTTTCATATTAATTACTTAGAACTGTTAGCTGTCTTCTACGGTCTTAGATGTTTTGCGTCGCATTTAAAAAACTCTGACATCTTATTAAGGATAGACAATTCTACAGCGATTTCCTATATTAATCGCATGGGCTCAGTTAAATTTCCTTTACTATCCTCTTTAGCTAGGAAGATCTGGACCTGGTGTGCAAAGCGGGAGTTATTCATTTATGCGTCATACATTCCCTCAGCACAGAACTTTGAAGCTGATGCCGAATCTCGCATTATCTCAGAAGATACAGAGTGGTCTCTGTTACAAACATATTTTAACAAAGTGGTTTCTCATTTCGGTCATTTTGATATCGACTTGTTCGCTACTTCGATCAACACAAAGTGCCCTCGTTTTGTCTCCTGGCATCCAGATCCATTTGCATACGCAGTAGATGCATTTTCTCTTTCTTGGAATAATCTCCATTTTTACGCATTCCCTCCTTTCATTCTAATTTTAAGAGTTCTGCGCAAGATAATCACTGACCAAGCGGAGGGAGTTGTAATTATTCCTTGGTGGCCAGCCCAGCCATGGTTTCCTTTATTCAATCAACTAATTGTCGAACAACCGATCCAATTTAATCCAGACATTAATATGTTGACATCACCTTTCAGGGACTTTCATCCAGCCTGGAGCAGAATTTCCCTGGTGGCCGCGAGGTTATCAGGCAAGCCTTCTTACTTAAGGGAATACCACCTTCAGCTTTAGCTGCGACGCTAGCATCCCTGTCGAAAGCTACTATAGCTCAATATTCGAAGCCTATTAAACTTTGGTGGCTCTTCTGCAAGGAGAAAGATGCCAACTGCTTCGCTCCATCTGTGTCCCTCTTCTTAGAATTTCTGTCATCTTTGCTCGAGAGGGTGGGTTCTTATGCTACCCTAAATACTTACCGTTCAGCAATTTCTCTTCTTTCTCAGGACGAAATAGGCGCTCACCCTCTAGTCAAGAGGTTCTGTAAAGGAGTTGCTGCTCTAAAACCTCAGCGCCCTCGATACGATTATATGTGGGACCCGGCTCCAGTGATCTCGCATTTAGCTTCATTGTATCCACATGAAGACCTCTCCTTAGAAGCAATCTCATTAAAACTGGTTACTCTCCTCGCTCTTACCACTGCCCAGAGATTACAAACTTTGGCAGCTATTCAGCTACCAAATGTGTCCTTTTCGGATTCTCTTATTATAAGGATTCCTGCACGCCTCAAAACCTCTGGAATTGGTAGATCTCAGCCTTTGCTTTTCTTTAAGCCTTTCGTTGACAAACCAGAGCTATGCATCTTCTCCTTAATAAGATTTTATTTGACTATCACAGGTAATCTCCGCCAATCAGGCTGTGATTCGCTTTTTATTTCGTTTCGTGCCCCATACAACGCAGTTTCCGCTCAGACTCTGGGCCGCTGGGTTAAGGCAGAATTACATGCAGCAGGAGTCGACATAACGCTTTTTTCTGCGCATTCTACCCGTCACGCGTCTACATCCCTAGCAGCAAATAGAGGGATTAGTATAGAGGAAATTAGACGCACAGCTGGCTGGAGTAAGACTTCGCAGGTATTTGCTCGGTTTTATAACCGTACGATAATTAATAATACGGCTTTCCAGAGTGCAATTCTGAATAATGCTTAGTTTTATATACGTCTTCTTTGGCTGTGCCTTGAGAACTATAAGCGCAATATTTTATGGTCTGTTTTATAATTTATGCGAGGACACTTATATTTTTTGTTTAAACATTCCTTTATCTAGCCGTATTAAGGCATTTATATGTTAATTTAGTACGTATGTATAATATGTACTTTGGTATGTATTTATTTAGAACATTTTAAGACATTTATGTTTATTTAGCTTATAGCTAGCTTAAGTTTTCGTTTATCTGAGACATATCTATGTTTACTATTAAGCTGATTTTTTCGGCTAGTTTATGGACTTTATCTTATTATCTAAAATACAATATAAATTTACAGTCCCTTATATTTCTGTTTTTACAAATCTGAGCTCTGAACATCTACAACTATCCATCCGGACGAGACGTTGCATAATTGATCAATCAAACGAACTTACAAGTGAAGTTCGATTGTAATTATGCTGTCTCGTCCGGATGGAGTCTCCCACCCACCCACTTTCCATTTTCAGATTTGTATGCTCTAAACTAATGATAACCGCGAGTGTAGAGGGCCGCGCCTAGGTGACGTAGGCAGGCGGCGCCCTAGTCGAAAATTTTTCTAGCTTTAAAAAGGCCTGTTGAGGATAGCGCAGCGGGGACGCTACTACAACTATCCATCCGGACGAGACAGCATAATTACAATCGAACTTCACTTGTAAGTTCGTTTGATTGATCAATTTTAATGTAACTGGTAAATATTTTAATATTTTATTTTTTAATTAAAAAATATTATAAAACGTTGTAATTCTAATAAAATTCATTTGCTCACTTATTTTTACAAACTAAAATTATTTAAATTAAAATTGATATAATTTTTCATTGTACCATTTTTATCAATTTTTGATACACATAATTAAAAAAGAATTTTAGTCATTTGAATTTAGTCTTCACAATGCTATTAAATTACAAAACTACTGAAATATCGAGATATTTCAAAAGCAATCTATTATTATATTATTATGTAACAATCCCCAGGTAGAAATTTTGTCTGGAAACAATCAGGACTCCATATATTTTTTGAAAAATATTTCTGTGATTCAGGTGGAAAATCTAGCTAGGCTTTGCGTAAAATTTGGGGGTCTAAATCGAACAGGCCCTATTGCTGAATCCAGATCAGCTCAAGATTACGCCTGGAATTTGTTCAGAAAAATTATCTGGAATCTAGCGAGGATCTATAATTTTCCTAGATATTTGCTTGGTTTGTATCATAATTATTTCTATAATCCAGTCTGGTCCAGGCTTGAATCTGAAATTTTTCCCTAAAATATTCCCTGGAATTCCAGCTCGGCTTCAACTTCATTTTCTCTTTCATTTTTATAAGCGCTAATTTCATAATTTTGTACCATGTGTGAATCACTCTCGGACTCAGAATTTCCATGTGCTTCGGCTTCTTCGTATGCAACTTCGTCATTACTGGTAGTGTGATAATAATTATCGATGGTTATATTACTGCCTTGCACATAATTGTTAACCTCACTATCGGTTTTCATTATTAGACACATTCTTTTTTCTAATTTTGTTTTCACGTAATATTTGCGTTTCCTCAACAATCGTGAGTACATCCATGTATCTTCGATGTCACTCATTATCTCGAGTGTCTCAAAACTACAATTGTGACCACTAATTAAGAAGACAATGTGTATAAGACAATTCAGGAAAATTGACACAATTACTTAATTATGCGTATATTGTATATTATACAGCGTAAATTTTATTTTGGGGAAAACTAGGTAAATTTCAGGATTATATTCTGGACCTATTTAAAGCTAAAGGGTATTTAAAGCTAGATTATCCAATCCAGGCTCCATAGTTTCATGTCTAATTTGGGAGAAATCTGTCAGTGGCAATCTAGGACCTATGTAGATTTTCCCGACTATTTTTTCTCTCGGTAAAATCAAGGTAAATTTCTAGGGTGTATTCTGGACCTAGACGGATATTTCAAACTAGATTTTTCTACCCACGCTCTGTACTTAATCTCGACAAATCGAAGCAGATTTCTACTTTGGTCGTGCTAACAATACAGCTTACATAGTCTACTAAAAAAATTTTTTCTAATTTTAGAAGATAATATTCATTTAGATAACGATTCATTAGACATTTTTGTTTATGAAGTTTAACGAATGGAAAAATATTTCGAATAATTCTTTTGAATTCTAGAACATGCGAAGGTTCTTCTAAATTTCTTCTAAGACATAATATACGTGTACATGTGTACGTGATAAATCATACAATTAAAATTAATTAAATAATTAATAAAAAAAAATTACAAGTTTTTATTCGTTTTATTTTCCAATAAACTGAAGAGCGTTCCTTCACTTGGCTACTAGTATTATCGTGATTTGAAAAAATTTAACCAAAATTAGCGCTAATTAATGTTATTTATCCGGAGCATTCTAGAAACGATTTCCTAAATCTTTACTGAAAGAAAAAAAACGTCGCAAGAAGTTCGATATTTTTTGTCAAACAAAAATGTTTAAGTCTGCCGACTCATTGCCAACGTGGTGGATGTAAATATACTTATGTCTGCCAAGCAGACTCAACAGACACGAGTGACTTATAATACGTGTACGTACTCATACATGCTCATTCACGCAATGTGGTATATACTGTGAGCAACGGTGATATACATAGAGCTTCTAGTAGCAGGGGGGTCAGTGTAAAACTGCCTTCTGTCCGTAACGTGTCGAACCATAGTCAGTCGAGTGAACTGTCGTACTGTTCCACCTTCTCGAAGAGCTTTTTAGAGAAAGAAAGCGCTTGGACTCCGGAAATCCTCAGATTTTCATATCACGAGAAGTAACGGCAGACCTTGAATCGCCTTATTTTTTTCTGCATAAAAAAGGTAAGTACAATGTTCTGAACACGTGTGTTCCTGTGTTCCTAATCGATTTTCACAACTTTCAATTTAAAACGAACTTAGTGTAGATCGTTAAAAATAAAATGTAATTAATTAATGACTATCGCTCTATTTAAGAGTAAGATTTGTGTCAAGCAATGTAATGGATATTTTATTCCATTTTGCACTTTGATAATTAATCTCCTCGCTAGATATTAGAGACGTAAGGGTCGATTTAACGTTGAAATAAATTTCATTGTAATAATTGTAATTAACATACGGAGGGAAGATATGGACTTTAGTTTATTTTGCGCTGGCAATCGACATAACTCAATTCAGTTGTAAATTGCGAAATAAAATCGATGGGAATTGTATTAGCGCGCGACATGTTTAGTCATTATGTTCTCTTTATTATCTGTACATGACAAATATAGGTCATACACGGGCGCACAAGGGAGCAGGGGCAGGAATTACGCGAGTTTATATGCACAGGACAATGCGACGTCGACAGGTCGCAGAGACTTATCGGCGAGCGTCATCGAGCGCGATATCGGGCGAAAGTGTATGTAGGCGTGCGTCAGCCGAAGCGTGATTATACATACGTGCCTGTAGAAAATTGTATGCCATAAATTTGTTGGGCTCCGAGGCCATGGCGCGCGCGTTACATGCGAATAAATCAATGCCGGCGGGCAGCTTGCGGGCGAAAAAATTCAATCAAACAAACAAACGTATCATTGGATGAATGCGCGAAACAAATGATTCGTCGACGGGCTTACGAGTTCAATATCGAAGATACTTGATACCGGAAATACCGGAGATATTTGTTTTGTGAAAAGTATTGATTGAAGAGAGGGAATGCGCAGCGTGGAAAAATTAATTAACGTTTGTTCCATTCAAATAATTAAATTAATTAAACAGACAATTCCGCCAATTAATTTTTTTTACATTGTTAGCGAAAATTTTGTTACACAATTCCCATGTTAGATCTTACAATTTCCAACGTAAAATTGATTATTATTTTATCTTGGAATTCTTACTCAAAATGTGTTAGCAAATATTACTCGCCATTAAACGTTACTTCTCGAAGTTTTCAGTACTGTTAGTTTTAGAATTTGCTCTTGACAAATGTTATATTCTTAGCATTTTTTTTCCAACATTTAACGTATAATTTCCAATAAGTGTTCTCATTAAAACATTAAAATTTAACTGATTACACTACTAATGTCATTGTTCAGTATTCTCTTATCATTTCTAGGGTAGCTTCAATAATTTATTCAGATTTAAAAATACTACGACATTGTATATTGACGTATAACACTAATGGAAATGTGAGAGAGTGACATGACGTTCAAGCCATCCGGAATAATACCACAATTTATCCTTTATTTCCGCGCGTATATCGTTTGTCATTCTTTGTGACCGTTAAGTGACCGCACCTTTCCTACTGATATGAAGACTTCGGACATATGAAAATAGCTTTTCCAGTTTTAGCACCACGGCCGTATTGCACGTTTGTACGAGCGAATTTATGTGCGCGCGCTGACGGTTGCATTACGTTATCTCAAAATAGTAACGATTAGCTTGAGCTCGCATCAACTGAATAATACCGCATTTTAAGTCAACTCCTTTCGCGCATGTGTACACTTTTTTTGCACATACACGCGAGCACCACACGTCACATTGATATTGTTTAATTAGTAAATTGTTAATTGTTAAATTATCTCTCCCGCTGTTGTACATTATGCAACTGTCTATTGTTTAATCGAATGTATTTGAATAAAACCACTTTTCATTTACTTGCATTAGACATCAAATATTAATTAACTGACAGCATAATTTTGCTGGCGAAATAATGCGACATCGTGCACGTAGCAAATTACGTGACGTCTACTTCACGAGAGTCGATTCAGATTTTGCACAATTTCCTTCGAATCTGCTCGAATCCCTCTCGTCAATTTTGTGAGCAAATATCGATTATCAAGATAAACTATCCTTCTAACGGCTTTAATTTCTCTCACAAGCTAGAATTGTTTCTAAACGATGCGATGCGCGTTCGCTGAAACATCGATACTGATAATGCCTAGCTGCAAATTTGTGGAGCGCAAACGCATTTTTCATACCGAGGGTTTCGAATGCGCGGTTTGCGCGGAAAAACGAGCCGGAGCAATGGATCTGCTTTATCTTCTCATGCGTAATCGGGCGCGCTTTAACGCGCATTCAAATATTAATCACAGACACGTTCAGATCGCTGTTTGTACAATTTTCGATCGTACAGATTTGCGGGAATGCGTTTGCAAAACTGTCTCGCCGGCGTAACGCGCGCCGTGTTTATCCGCCTCTATTAGCGTCGTTTTGCAAAATGTGTCTGACGGTCGTGCTGTGTCATGCCGCGGGAAAAAGAACGCCTACGGAGGATTTCGCAGCCGAAGAGGAGCCGTCGCTACGTGACGTTTCCCGACATCTATCGTCCCGTTCCGTCCTCTCGGCCCCGCTTTTCTCCGGATCTGACGCCTCGGTAGTTGGCCCTTTCGAGATCTCGAGGGAAACGTGCGGTGCATGTGTCGCGTGCGCTTTCGTGGCGCCGGGAATCTTATTGAATCTGCTGTAATCCCCGGCGCTCGACGTGTATTCGGATGCTTTTGACAGCGCTCCGGCTCCGCTCTCGCGGCCGGATCGATGACATGACGTAACGACGGCTTTCTCAGAACGATATCGATTTTACGACGTCCACCGTAGGCCTTATGGTAGTCCCGATAAGCGAGCTTTGATAGAGGAAACGGGGAATTTCGTGTGTGCGTGCGCGCGCAAGTGCACGACGCTTCTCGTAATTATTGCTGAGTCATTTACAGCGAAATAATTCTGCGGCGCTCGCGGAGCGTGCGAGTGACAACTCTTTCGATGCGAAATATTCACACGGCGCCAATAGTCATTGAGAAATTTCTATTATCGCTCGTATAATTAAATACATAAATATGTACGCAACTTTCCAGTCAGACCTTAGGTTTGCAATTAGCGTGAGTAATTTCAGAACTATCGATCCGCCTGGCGGTTCGCTGAGCGTGTTGTAACAGCGTGTTGTAGGTTCACTGCAGTATACGGGAAGGGCGAGCCCGTATAATTCGCGATATATATATATCTAAGTGGCAACCAGAAAACAAGTAGGCAGAATCGAACGACTAGTCAGACCTGTGCTTTCGCGCGTTTCGCGCTCCGCCGATTTCCAGAAGTTCGTCACTCGCTTATGCGGAAGCGTAAAAGATTTTTTGACAGAGGAGCGGAACGAATTATCGATCGTAGCGGTTGAAAGGTTTCCGGTAGGTGTAATTACACTTCCTGTGTTCGGATAATCTTACGGCCCGATAAGCGGTATCGCTCTCAAGCGTCTTTCGTGACATTCGAGTTTTGTGTACCCACGCATTGATGAACATCGGATGATATCATCTAGAAGCGATACGATTGCGTGTCAACATTGATACTGTGCGATACCAAGCCGCAGCATCCGCCATTATCAATTTGTTCGTGAAGTAAAATTTGTTTTGCAGTTTCGATTTTGCGTACATCTAAATAAATATTAATATCAATTTTTCTTTTCAAATATTTAAATAAATATTGTATCGATTGCGCGACGGTCTTATAGACCAAAGGTCTATCTTGTCTTGCGTTAGTTTCTCACGGTGTCATATTCTTAGATTTCTATGTAGATGCTATTGATCGATATCAGATAATAATGCTTTAATATTGAGTAATAGTGCCTTACTATGTAAAGTACACCAACGTGTCTTCCTTGGCTCTATCTTCTTAAACTATTTCGAAGTTAATTTTACAAGAATTTGAATAAATATTAAGATATAAAAACTATTTCCTTTTCAAATATTCAAATAGAATTAATAATAAGATAGCAATTAATAAAAATTAAACAGACTAATTAAAGCGATTAGTTTATCGAGAAATTGAGCTTCCATCACTTTGAAAATAATTTAACTCAGTTTTATCATAAATTATAAAGTCCTACAGATAGTTATTTGTTAGATACTTTCATCGGACTTTATGTAACGAAAAAACACAATTATATGCAAGAAGTTGTAACAATAAGGAAACGTGAGAGAAGAAGTGTACTCAAGAATGAGCAAAAAGCACTCGGTCTCCAATATTTCTGTAAACATTACGCGCCTATATTCTTATCAATATTACGTAAGATTTCTATTAATATATCACCTTCGTCCATAAAAAAATTGGCTTATAAGAATTAAAAACAAATGAGCTTCATTTCTTAGAAAACACAAGAAATAACGATCCAGCTATAGTTTGCGTGAATCACAGGTGAAGTGTGAAATATTACTGCGATTCTCTGTGTAAGATACTCAATGTAAATACACTTTCTCTGCAAAGTATCGCGATCCTAAAGCTACGAATCCTTTCGTGCCTGCATAATTTGCAATATATACACGTATATATGTATATTTACGAGGCATACGGATGTCCCTCTTAATGAAGGAGTGAAACAAGCGAGGGAGAATGAGCCAATTGTCTTGCCTCTCGCGTTTTCGCGAGATATCGTCGCAACGCGCGAGAAGAGAAAATTGCGCCAGGACTACGTAGACGCTGATAGGATACGTTCATTGAAGAGAAAATATGACGGTCCGCCAATATCCTCCCGCGCTCCCACCATTTCTTCAACCCCGTTGACGAGCATTATGAGTTTTATCATGGGGCTTCTTCCATTTTACCTGATAATATCGAGGCGCTCCGTTGCTGCTTAAGGGCTCGAGTCCTTTGTGACTGGAGACGGATGATTAAAGGGCAATGTACGAGCTACCTTGCCGATCGCGGTTTTATCATTTATGAACAGATTGGAATTATCGATCTGCGATTAATTATGCAGCGAGCGCCGAGCGCGAAAATTGTTGCTTAAAGCGCGTTGATTAAACGTATAAATAGATGATGCGCTCTTAAGCACGAGAGATTCCCCGTGATTTCCCTCAATATCCTCCCCTCGGCCAGTCGGGATCCTGAAAAGGATTCCGCTCGCGAGACTTTACTTAATACGTCCCAGCGCCCGTAAGAGAAACGGCCAACAATGCCGCGCGCGACTGTACGAATGGGGCGACGCCGCGACAGAAATTGAAAATGCGGGGAATGTCGCGGCGTGTTTTGTCCGTCCGGCGAGATTTCTAGCCGCGATGTTTAACCGAGATATTTCCAGATAAAGAAGAAGGGAAGATCGCTGCGCTCTACATTTTCTCACGGCGGAGATCCCCGGTGTCTAGACGCGCATCCCTCACGTATTTCACGGCCCCCGGGGGCGTTTGCGGAATTCTTGTTTGCGACGAGGGACCCGGCGGAGAGGCAAGGAAACGGATGAAATTCGCGCGGCGGAGAAGCGACGGACGTCGAAGGCTCGTCGCCCACTTCTTCGCCTTCTCGCGCGCCGGGGGATGACGCAAAAGTTCGGAATACAGCCCCGAGGTGGCGAGCGACGGCGGAGATGATTGATAGCAAAGAGCGTGCGGCGCGCACCACGCGCACCACAATGGCGGGAGGGGGACAGAAATATGAGACCGGAATAAAATTCATGGCCGTTGCCAGGGGAGACGTTAGGCCGCGATTGAGATGCAAATAAGAACGAGACACCCGGTAGCGACGACGACTTCGCGGCATCTCTCCCGTAACTCGTTCGCCCCGACGGCGCGCGTTTGCGGAAGGGAATTTTTTATGAGCTCGAGAAGTCGCTATCTGTGTGTCAAAGTTCCGGGAACTTTGGAGATTTTTTTTCCACGGCGGGACGCGCTTGACAAAGATCTCTATCCATATCGCAAATCAACTGTTTACCTGAAAGCGGCGGAAAGAATATTTTACGAATACTTTAGGAAAGCCCGCTCTTCCGCGAGCGGTATGCGCGTGCAAATCAA
Organism: Linepithema humile; assembly: GCF_040581485.1. NCBI lineage: Eukaryota > Metazoa > Arthropoda > Insecta > Hymenoptera > Formicidae > Linepithema > Linepithema humile. The sequence continues at coordinate 20,068,142 of NC_090128.1, read as the reverse complement.
TACGCATTGCGCTTATTTTAACTCTCAGCAGACATGCGATAATTTTCTGCTCCACCGTCTCCATTTTTCTCGTCCCTAATTCAGTGGAATGATCATAAAATATGTTCTTTTGCAAATAATTATATAGACAATTTTTAAACACATATAAAGGAATGGCTCAAATGATAACAATCAATTAATATAATAGAAAGGCATAGAGAGCCGTCGCGGGATGTTAGTGCGAAATTATAATTTTTCTTAAAGAAATTAATTTGTTAGTCTACGTGAATTATATAGACATATGTCAAAAAATAAAAAGTAATATTGATTGAAAGTTAACTGCTCCAGAAAATTACAATAATTTTAATTTTGTGTGTTGCGTATCAGCATAACAGAACGATATTCTTATAGGCATATGCATTATTATAATATGCATTATTTATTATATTATTTATAATGCATATTTATACACGTCATATTTGTTTTACTGATTGTAACATATTTTTTCCTTTCAGGTCACTTTTTACAGCTGTGGATGGGTATCATTATCATCGGCTGACGGGGCCGTTAAAGACAATATTTGATCTGCTAGCGTGGTAGCATAGCTCGTACCCGATGAGTGTGAGTATATCGCTTTACTCGGAATATTCATAATTCCGTTAACCGACATTCGCTCATTATCTAATTATTTGCGGCCATTTTCCGCGAGATTGCCATTATTCTAATCGCCGGCGCATCATCATTCCGGCTCTAATCGCTGTTTCAAAGCGTCGTTTACGACGCAATGTAGATCCGCTCGAGTTACAAATTCAGTATCGCCTTGTTTGCGCGAAGCGGATTAGCACCGCGCTTTTCCGCGGCTTTGTTTCTCCTCGTTTAGCTTGCGCTACAATTACGCGCATTGTAGTCAATGCCGTAATGAAACGTGATTTATCGCGTTTTTTTTCCCCCCCCGATGAAAACGTGCGCCTTCATGTACACGCAAAAGAATACACAAAAGTGAACGCGGCACGCGCGGCGTCTTTTCGCTTCATTATCGTGCGCGGCGTGATCGGATTAAGGCGACTCCACTGGACAAATTAAGTCCAATAAGAGCGAGAGCGTGTTGCCGTTACGGTGAATCGACCGCTATATAACAGCCGGTGTCGTGTGTATCTGCTACGTTTGCATACAGCTTGCTCGTTCCTTATTGATCGCACTACAAGACTCTAAGCGCCATAAGAAACTACATAAATTAATCAGAAGACGAAGAAACCTGCCGCGGCCTCTTAAACAGATCATACGTTACTTTCGGCGGAAACTAGAAATTAAGGATAAGCAGGAGAATCGGAAGAGGATGCCGACGCGCGTGATTCGTCCTTTCTCTCGACAATTTATTCATTCTTTCATTTAACCGGAGTGTCCCTCCTCGTCGGTTCGCGAGAACCGACAGTATATAAGAAAGTGTACAAATTAATTAAAGCGAGCGAAGCAGCTGGCGAACACGGAGACCGTCACGTCAATTGGCAAAAATTGGGGCAAGTAGCTTTTTGAGCTTCGCCAAATTAACCTTCGCGGTATACGAAGGGTATAAGAAATAAAAGACGATTATCATATTAAAAAAATATAGCTTCGTCAGCTCAGAACTGGGTGTTGGTTGTTCAATTAACAATTAGTTAATTCATACGTTTCGGCTCATTTTATTTGGCCATCATCAGTGAACGACAATTCGAGAAAGAAAGTAACATAAAATTAATGAAAATAAAAGACGAAAACTATTTTTCTCAGTGAAGAATGTGCATGTAAAATCCGTGTGGCAATTAAGAAAGATTTATATTGCGAATTAGGCGATATTATCGTGTGTCGGAGCTATAAAGTAAATTAATACCTTTCTCGAAATTGTACACGCGTACAATAGAATACTCGGCGAAATATAATGTGGACATAAAAATTATCCCTTTTTCAAAACCTCTATAATCCGCATGGATGGCCATTTGCATAAATGCATCATCAGTACAATTCGTCTCCGAGTACCTGAAGATGCCGAAGAAATTAAATTTTTGAGTATTTTAATTTTGAAGACAATAAGGAAACTTTGCGAAGTCCTGACGGAGTCTTGTTCGCGCCAAGTATTTTAATTTATATATATATATATATATATATACAAAATCGATATTGTGTCATATTAATATAATCTTTTCAGCACATATCGCGGCATAGGCATCTGACAACTGTCATTCTTTTCAGATTCGATTGACGGGTGGCCATATGGTGAAGCAGAGGAGGTTTATCGGGAATACCAATAACAAAATGATCAATATACGGAAACATTTATAGATATATCTTAGAGAGATAATTTAGTGCGATACGAATGTAGAAAGGCGCCGTTCCACGCGCGAGCTACATACAAAAGCGGGTCTGTATGTTCCTGAACAGAATTCATCGGGAATTTCAAGGAAACAAACGGTTTGCGTTACTGGCGCAAGACGCGCTGTCACATGTTGTAAAGAGAATTACAGGTTCGACAACGGATCGTGAAATATTTCGGTGGATTCCTGCGTGCCGGGAAACGTGGTGCTAGATCCGCGCGCGTGCGCAGATCTAGATGTGATTGCATTTGTGATTCGATTTCCTGTTTTACATTTCACCCAGATTTAGAGGGATTTCTTTCTCTTGCTATTATGGTGAGTAAAATGTGCAATAATGCGATGATTATTCACGCGAAACTCTCTTTCTCATCAAACTATCGGACGATGCAATCAAACGAAATTGGCCTATTTCGATGGAACGTGCATATTCGCGTTTGCGTAACATTGTGCAACATTGCGCGAGAGTTGCGAGTTTGACGAAGACCCCGTGGAAAGTTTCCCGATGTCGGACATATGTAGAACGGAGAGGAGAATATCTTTCGCGTGTAGCCCGCATCCACCGAACTATTACGCCGTGTAGAAACGTAATTGCAATTCGTAGTGAAAGCCGTATTTAGGCAACAATAGCTGAGTAAATATAGTCATGTGGATTTAGTGCTTTAAAAGCGCTTTATAAATAAGAATGGAATTTAGCATTCAATATCACCGCGTTTTGAAATTCTAACAAAGAGATGGTTTCGATATCCTAAATTCACTTCGTCTGAAAATTCCACGAATAAAAAGAGTTTACTTTTCATTTTATGCTCGATTTTTTTTTTAAATTGTTGCAAAGATAGTTAGAGATGGAAATCAGAACGCAGCGCATAAGAATTCGAGTCGAAACTAGGTCGATCTATATCGCAAGAAACGAGAAATTATAAGGCAATTTATCATATCAATCAATAAAATTCAATATAACTGTTTTGAAATTCCAATAAAGACCTAATAGTAGGGGTGGTTTGAAGACCACAATTTCCATCGATATAATACCTCGTGAATAAGAAGAACATATCGAATATCAAGTTTTTCGAAATTGTAACAGGGATTTAGGAATGGAAATAATACCGCACGAATAATTCGAACGAAGACCTACAATAATAGAGATCAAATAATTGTATCGGTAAAAAGCAGGTCAATCTATATTGCAAGAAACGAGAAATTATAAGGCAATTCATCATAGTTGAAGAGAGATCGCGCAGGATATACAGCGGAGCATTTGCAGTAACTCGTTTCGATAATCGAACAGTACACAACTCGCGCTCGAGTTTAACATCTAATCGATATAACAATAATTTGTCAGCCTTTCGCGCGCGTTTCTTAAATGGAATCGCTGTCGAAAAATCATTGAGACTAATCGATCGTTTCGAGTAGCCGTTCACCACTCAAACGTTATTGACGACAAATTAAAGCAAAACGATGTAACCCTCATCTTCTTATTTTGCAGATTTTAGATATTATCGTAGATTTTACGGAGGAGGAAGCGTAAGCCAAAGTAATCGAGTATTATCTGCAGTATTCATTTCGCCCGTAACTCCCGCGGTATTAATGCAGAGAGAACTAACAAATTTACATATCACAACTGGACAAACACGTGGTCGGGCTGTGCGAGAACGGATGGCGCTTTAATTTACAAAGTCTGACTAATTTTCGACCCGTGTGCCGAGCCAGGCAGAGTTTCATCATAATGGTAAGTGATATACTGCATTTTATAAAATAATTTGTTTCTCCACGCTCTCGGGGCCTCCGGATAGAAAATTTTATTTATTACCGTCGTTAAATCGTCGTTGGCTTTACGTAACTCGATATTCATGATGACCGTCGGTACGCATATCGGCGCATGTGTGTAATCCTACGTGTGTAAGCCACGTAATGTGCGAGTCGACAACCTTCGTCATGGTCAGCGAGCGTTTTGCGAATCCGCCTGCGAGCCAGTCCGGCGCGGGTTGTCGAACAAATGGAAATTTCCGCTCGATTCGGAATTGCCCTAAAGATTTATACCAAACGCCTGGTGCATATTCTCGAGCGCGGAACTGGTTGTCATTCATGTAAATTCAAGGGGGATTACGCGCTCGCGGAGTTCCTTCCATTAATCAACGTTTCCTGTTGCACTTAGGAGATCAGTTCGCGCGCCGGACTGCGCCAACTCCGCAATCCAATTTATTTCTCGCATTTTGAACACGTTGAAAAGGTTCGCTGCCGTTTCCGAAAGGAATCCAAGGCGCATTAGACACCGCTTCCTCGCCGATAATCCTACGAGAATACGGCGTTATGCATGTATCGTTACACGCGCGATCGGCGCCGTGCGATGTTACCATTCGCATATATATGTAAGTGTTCTTGCAAGACCAACATTGAAAATTAGCATGTAAAATCGGCCATGTTATGCAGATCAGCGCGATCGCGGCGGCGCAACAGGCGATTCCGTAACTTCCTCGCAGTGTCCCCGATGTGTGCACCGTTTGAAAACGCATTTTATCGCTCGTGGGGAGAACGGAAACTTACCGTCCGTTCGCGACAGAGATCTCGGATTGTGTTACGTATCAGATTGAAGATAATGTTCCATAATTGCACGTCTCATAAATCCCAAGTTAGAGACGAGCAATTGGCGCGGTGCAATTAAAACGGTGTTTCATTTCGCACGAGTGATAAGCGCCGAGCTATTTTCGCGTTATGAAGAACCGGATCGACCGAATAAACCCGTTCTTCTCGCGTACATTAATGCGCGTGAAAAAGCGCCAAGCGGTCAAATACGCTTTCGCGCGATGGACTTCATCGCTCGGAATATTAAACAGTTTCGCGGAGCGATTGGAGTTTCGCTATTTTCAGAAGACAAGTGCCGTTTTTTTCTTTTCCTAGAAGCGCCGCTATTATTTTCACGCTCTTCGGCTGGAATCAATTTGAAGCTTTCGTTTGATACAATTATCGGCTGATCAAAGTGATCGCGTTTCGATGCCGATGTGTATAGAAACGCGCGGAGAACGCTCGCGCGTAAATCCGATTCCAGATTAATGCGGCGGAAAACAAAGAGCGAATAATGCACTCGAGATTTCCCGGTGGATCTCTCCCGCGGCTCTTGAGGCACGGCTGCCCTTGAAGGGCGGATTAAGGATTTGCACCCGGGTTTCCTTCCGGTTGATTCACTAGTTAATCAGAGCGACCGCGGAATTCCGCCTGTAAATTCCGCTACTTGATTCCGACGCGAGGCGTCTTATCTCGTTTACTACCGAGAAACGACGCTGCGCGCTAATGCTCGCGGCTGGCGATTAATCGACTTTTATTGTTTCTGTCGATTGCAACCTAAGTTATGCAAAAAATTCCGCGCGGCGCTTATAATTATAAACAGAAGTGGCGTTATCTCGCCGCCATCGCTGTTACTTCGCCGAAATGAACATTAGAGATGAAGATCGTCATAAATTTAAATTTACAAGCGAATTAATGGTCTCCACTTCCCACTACGTCTGATAATTAATCAAAACTTTAGATACGGAAATTAGATTTCAAAATTAAAGCAATTTAGCTACAAAGAACGATCCTTTGTTCCGCGATGGAGTACCGCAAATGGCGTCGCTAATTGATGAATCGGCACAGAAGCACATGATCGCGGTATGCGCAAAAGAATTTCCCCTTTGTTGCTGTTCTCGAGATTACGTGACGCTCAATCCGTGAGATAAAATCCGGCCGATAAAATTATCGTGCACGACGTATCGGGAAGATAATTAATCAACAGCACGTGTCTAAGACGCGTATAGGGGAAAAAGAAGGAACTGAGGCTATACTTGGCCGCGATTGACCATGACTAAGCGGTCGTGTGGAGCCGACCTTGTACCATAACGACGGCATTAATCGCAAGCCGGTCAGTAACATGACGCGTCACCGAGCTGGTTTTTTTCCATTTTCCGCGACGTTTTCAACGAGAAAAGCAGTTAAGCGAGGCGGAATGCAGCGCTCTCTCCCGATTTACACGGAACGCAAATGAGCTCGGCTCACTCTCTCTCTGTCCAGTCGACCGGCGTGCGGATTTAACGCGACCACGTGGAAAGCTCACGTGCGTCAGCGGTTTTCCGTATCTCCGGTCCAGCCCGTGTTTTCCACCGCGCTCGATTAACCGTCCGCATTCCCGTTCGGAAGCGGCGCGAGAGAGTAATTAGTGGAAACGAGGGGGAGGGGGGGGGGGGGGTCATAGGGCTTGCCGAAGGGCTGCCTCGTTATTGGAGTGTTTTAGCGAGCAATAAAGCGGCTTTATTCGGCAAATTGTAAAAAAAAGTATTTAGAGTGTTGTACGGTTGCCGGGCGACCTTGCACGTGTCTAAAGCTACATTTATTTGATTATGAAGCTGCAAATGATTACACTTATCTGCCTTACACGTGCCTAGTATCAGCCGTCTCGTTATTAAATCATTTCGCACGTTATCGATAAATATGATAAATTGACGGTAATAAAACAGCGACGCTTTTTAATCGTCAAAATGATTCAAGAGAATATTTTGGATTTTACGATAATCAAAGTCGCATTGAGTTACACAATGGTATGATTATTCAAAGTAGAAAGTAACGTGATTTATTTTAGCGATGCATACACGAGATGGAATCGAAAACAAAATTTGTTAGGCGCCAAGAATCGTTTTCTGTTCGTAAATTAATAGACAATCGATTTGAATCGAGTCACAATCGCTCAATACGTACAAATATGATTATAAAATCCAACTTTAATTGGCATGTTTTTTTCGAATAGTTTCGAATAGTTATACAAGTGGGACACGTTTTGTTTGCGCCAATTTAATCAAATCTTCCGAGCGTTGTGATTTCATATTGTGCATTAGGACTCTAGACTAGATTAAAGTGCACCCGTGTTTCGCCGAGTGCAATGCATCGTATCGCGTGTCGGAATTGAAAGAGGCTTATTGTTCGAGTTCCTTTACAGGTGATCGTGGCGATGCGCTGCGTGCAACTTCGCGATACCAACCCTATTTTCGTCAGAGGTATATTTTCCAGTGGCGCGGCGATACTCGTGTAACGGTCATACGGTCACTGCTTTCGCAGTTGCATGACGAAGTCGTATCGGGAAGGTTCGCGCATTGCGATATCGCGTCGATTTGTATGGAACGGTCGCATCTGCGTGGACAAGTCGACGTACCAATTTGCATCGTTAATCGGAGAGCCGCTGATAGGCTGTTTAATGAACTCGCAGTTCGTTATACAAGCCATGTATGATTAATCGGGATAATTGCGATGCTCTGAGGTAAACGCAACACCGCAATATTTCGCGCCGCGTGTGCTCCGCGCGTCAATTATCCAAACAGAATGGGATTTCTGCGACAACAGAATCGCCCTTCCAAGAACCGCGCGCACTTTGCCAACTATCTCCGGCGCGTGTATTTTCTAATAAAATAACACGGGCATCGCACGATCGTGCGCGATCCTGTCTCGTAAAGCAGCAATTTCATACTTTTTATCGCGCAATTCTTTCGGCGCTTTATCGTCGTGACGAGAAAACTCGCGCGGGAGGGAAACGCGCCGGGCGCGTTTCAGAAACTCCGAAAAAACGGAGAGATATCTCCCGTCGAGGCAAGTTTTCCGCGTCCGGCCGCAGCGAGATGGTGTGTTTACGTTTTCGCATCATCCGTTTTCATTTCCTTAATTTTCTTCCGCATTACTCGGCCGGCGAGAATTTAAACGAGGTTGAAACGGGTCGCGCTCGCGCCCGAAGGAGCGAGGGAGCGAAAATTTTCCCTCGTGCTTTCGCGAAAGGCGCATTTCCGGGCGCGCACTGCGCCTTCCCGGAGTGTTCTCGACCGCTCCCAACGGGGTCGGCAACCTTTTTGTTTGCCGTCTCACATCCCGACGCCTCATCCCGCTGAATGTGTACGCGCAGGTGCTTTCTTTGCAAATCGCGTCAACGCCCACGCCGCAAGTCGGGTTTCAACATCTCTGTGTGAGGTTTCGCGCGGGAATAAAAAAAAGGGCGGGATCGAAGACAATTCGACGAGACTCCAATCAAATCTGTCATCCTTCGCATCTGCCTAAAATCTACTGATTATATATTCCGATTCTAACAGTGTGTAATTTTAATTTTGATGGTATAATTTGTTCCATAAGATTTTTCAAAATATAAAGATGCTTTGATTTATTATGTATCCTTTAAAATCTCACCCTTTTTTAAATATTCTATACATCGTTATTCTTCGAAAATTACTTAATTGTTGATATAAAATCAATAGAGAATACGCTCTAATATTTAATTCACGTGCAAAATGATTGTGGCTGGTATTGCAATAAATTGTCGCGCTGGCTAGAGCGACTTGGCAAAAATTCGCATGATAACAATGAAGAGATTCTCTCGTAATTCGTTGTGCAAAATCGGTAACCGTGGCTGCATGCATATCTCGTGCGCGATATTTTAATTAAGAACCAGTAGCGTGCTTGCTATAACTCAAGAATAGGGGCCTCCATTTTTATGACGCGTACATCGGGAGTGCAGTCACGCCGTAATTGTATCACGCGAAATTTATGATCACACTCGGATACGTATTTACGATATAAATATCTACGCGCTTATGAGGCCATGATAAAAATACAGCCCCAAAAAAAACGCGCGCGTTGGACGTGCGACCATAAATAATAATCCCCGCGCTCTCCCTTCGGTACGTTGCAATGAAATTCCCTTTGATTTAGAGACGTGGTTCTCCTTTTTTGGCCGCAATCGTATCGTGCAGAAATTAAACGGTAATGAATTTCATTCGGGACCATAAAGAAGCGGATAAATATTCCATTCGGTGGATTGCCGAATCGAAATTAGAGCGAGTTTCATTTTAGCGAATTTTTCCATCGTAGTTTTATCGGCGACAAGACTCGGCGATCGTGAAACTTTTACGCTCAAACACTTTGGACTTTTCGAGAGCGCACATCAATCCGTATCAGTTCGCAAAAAGCATTGGACATTCCGTTTTATTGCGTTGAAATGCTTATGCGCGTTCGAAAGGCAGACCGCTGACGCTGATTTGTACCGACAATCGACAAATCGACGAGATATCGCCGTTCGGCGTTAGCCATCGATGTTTAAGTGCGAAGCGGCGCTGAAGCGTTCCGCACGTAATCGGCGAAACTCTAATCCGTGGCTGATTGCGAAACTTAGCGTATATCGCAGGTGGATCCTTCATTACCATTCTCTGTGTTTGATTTGGATTCAACGCGGGCTACTTGACTCCACGGTCGCGCCGTGTTTACTTTTTGGCTTCGCCAAAAATATGACGCGTACATATACGCGAAATTAGCGACGGATCACGCGGAAACGTAGATGGTTTAATTGCCAACTAGAATTCTGCTCGCAAAACGCGCGCAAATATACAGAAAATTGTGTTTTAAATTCTTCGTGAATATTAAGTAAAAATGTAACTTGACGAGGTAAAACAAACATGGTAGATTGACCGTTTGTAAAATGGATATGTTATTTTATTCTACATGCGATTTTTGCCGTTTTGTGCAGCGAGAATTGTTATTTTAAATCATCATTGCTACACGCGGAATAATATTCACAACTAGCAATTCTTACCTGTCTATCCTATATCGATAAATTATGCGTGTGTGGATACAAGAATCGAGGATAAACCTTGGATCGGTTTATCGGCGAATCCGATCTCCGTTAACAATACGCATACGCGCGTCAAAACTCTGCATCGAAACGTGCACAGAAATATGTATAAGGCGCCGAGCACACACCCGTGAGTGTTATACCTAGATAGAATGTTAACAAAGTGAGTTCGTTTCGTACTGTTGCTGCGCGACAGCGTACGATGCGTACAATAGCAAATCAAACGCGAACGAATTGTTCTCGGACGGATCGCACATCGGCGCGATATATATACCAGACAAACGTGCGCGATTGTAATTTCCAAAGCTGAAAAATTCTTTATTCGACCGGTGGCGCTTCCATGCGCCTCTCTCTCTCTCTCTCTCTCTCTCTCTCTCTCTCTCTCTCTCTCTCTCTCTCTCTCTCTCTCTCTCTCTCTCTCTCTCTCTCTCTCTCTCTCTCTCTCTCTCTCTCTCTCTCTCTCTCTCTCTCTCTCTCTCTCTCTCTCTCTCTCTCTCTCTCTCTCTCTCTCTCTCTCTCTCTCTCTCTCTCTCTCTCTCTCTCTCTCTCTCTCTCTCTCTCTCTCTCTCTCTCTCTCTCTCTCTCTCTCTCTCTCTCTCTCTCTCTCTCTCTCTCTCTCTCTCTCTCTCTCTCTCTCTCTCTCTCTCTCTCTCTCTCTCTCTCTCTCTCTCTCTCTCTCTCTCTCTCTCTCTCTCTCTCTCTCTCTCTCTCTCTCTCTCTCTCTCTCTCTCTCTCTCTCTCTCTCTCTCTCTCTCTCTCTCTCTCTCTCTCTCTCTCTCTCTCTCTCTCTCTCTCTCTCTCTCTCTCTCTCTCTCTCTCTCTCTCTCTCTCTCTCTCTCTCTCTCTCTCTCTCTCTCTCTCTCTCTCTCTCTCTCTCTCTCTCTCTCTCTCTCTCTCTCTCTCTCTCTCTCTCTCTCTCTCTCTCTCTCTCTCTCTCTCTCTCTCTCTCTCTCTCTCTCTCTCTCTCTCTCTCTCTCTCTCTCTCTCTCTCTCTCTCTCTCTCTCTCTCTCTCTCTCTCTCTCTCTCTCTCTCTCTCTCTCTCTCTCTCTCTCTCTCTCTCTCTCTCTCTCTCTCTCTCTCTCTCTCTCTCTCTCTCTCTCTCTCTCTCTCTCTCTCTCTCTCTCTCTCTCTCTCTCTCTCTCTCTCTCTCTCTCTCTCTCTCTCTCTCTCTCTCTCTCTCTCTCTCTCTCTCTCTCTCTCTCTCTCTCTCTCTCTCTCTCTCTCTCTCTCTCTCTCTCTCTCTCTCTCCCTCCCTCTCTCTCTCTCTCTCTCTCTCTCTCTCTCTCTCTCTCTCTCTCTCTCTCTCTCTCTCTCTCTCTCTCTCTCTCTCTCTCTCCCTCTCTCTCTCCCCCTCTCTCTCTCTCTCTCTCTCTCTCTTCCTCACACGTTTCCGTATTGAATGCGAGTCGACCGTGAAACGAGTCTAACGAGTCTAACGAGAAAATCGTCCCGCGCACATCGCCGCGCCCTCCCCTTCTCCCTCTTTCGCGAGGGAGATATTAAAGAAGATATTAAAACCGTAAATTCGCGTTTACCGATGCACCCTCAATTTCAACGCTCGCTTTCTTCCCGAGCAGCGGTCTGATACCCGCCGAATGATTTGCCGAAGGCAGATACGTTCCCCTTTCGTGCACGAACAAACAACGACATAGGGGAGGAAATAATCGCGGGATCGGAGAAATGGCGAATCGATATATCGAGACTCGAGCGTGCATGGACATAAAGATCCGATGCACTTGCGCCTTTTGCGCTTTATTGTCGCGTTGGAGTAAAATTAAATCAATGTTATTTCTTTTTTCTACATTACCGAAACCGCATCTCGCACGTCCGCATCTCCCAAGATCAATTCCTGACAATGCCTTCACCTGCAAATATAAAATTTCACGTCAGGAAAAAGGCTTGTACGGGACATTTTATCGCGCTTATATTAGATCGACTGTGCCATTAAAAATTATTAACGAGGGAAATGCCGTTAATGTCCATGCTTCCGCTTTTCTGCAGTTCGTTTTTTAAATTTATTCGAGCGAGCTCGATACGACACTTTTTTTACAAAAAAAAAAAAAAAAATGAAAATTGATTAATTAATTCTATGCCTTTGATTGCTTTTGATGTTAATGGATTTTAGCGCGACTTGTTAAAACGTAGTGACATTTTTATTATTTTTGTAATACAATGAAAAGAACAATCGTATTTTGCGTAATTTACGTGGCAGATAGAAATATATAATATTTGTTAATATAACAATCGCAAATTAACTGTGCAAAGCCTTTTAAAAAAATAAACAATATTAAATCGGATGTTAAAACAAACAAAGTCGTAATAACTATTTATTTTTGAAACAAAGAAATATAAAGAAATTTCAATACCACATTATATTTTTACGTGGATATTTTCAATCAGAAAACCGCCCGTGCAGAAAATATTGAATCTCTTTTTCATTCATATTCACGCTATAAAACGGCATGCGGTAAGAGAAAGTACATGAAAAATGATTATTGTTTCTTTCACGCTGAACAGATTTGTTTAATCAGATGAGCATCACCAAAGTATTTTGCCATTTTTAATCGCCTTTTCCATTTATCAATCTTGAACGCGCGTAATGCGTAATAGCTTCTGATAAGCGCTTCATTCCTCCGATAAATCCAACTAAATTATTACAATTGCTTTTAAAGACGAGCTAAGTAGTTCTTTGAGTTCTTAATGCTTGCTTTTCTATCAAATGGTGGCTGACTGAAGAATCGATACGGTCGGAGTTATTTTAGCGGAAAAGCAGAAAGAATACGGCCGTTAAGTCCGCGGATTTCTTCAATACGGCGATCCAAGTTACTTTCCAATAACGGATCAACCATTGAGCGAGAGAGATTTTGACAAGCGCCGATTATTTACGCGAATAATTTGCCGCACTCTCTTTGCGGCTTACATTAATTCCGCGCAATTTCCTCGCACAGCTCGCGGCGGCTATTCCGAGACTCGAAGATCAACGTCGAACCTGTCCGAACGTATTTCGCCCGAAGCACACGCACTTACGCACGCGTTTCATGATATCCTGCGGTTGGCTCAAAGGTCCCTTTGTCACGCTCATAACTGTTAACGCGGCGCAATTGCGACAGCAGATTATATTCCGGTTGTTGCGCTAACCGCGAACTGAGAACCGCTCAGTTTTCAATTCTCTACGTCCGCGATCGTCCTTTGTCATTCGAAATTCTCTGCCTCTACGCTCGAAACTTTGAGCCTCGTGTTACACCATCCGCTTGACAGTTATAATCGCCGATTGGAGTTGCATGATATTAAAATCGGGCGCGAACAAAAGACACAGAGTGCTACACTTGGCTCAATTCGCACAAAGCGAAGAAGAATTAGCTTACTCTTCCATATTAAATTCCTTCAATTTCCGCTGTAAGATCGCTTTGTGCTTTCGAAAGATAATTGTTTTATTTAATTTTGTAATAACTTAATCACACTTTGTGCTTCTCCGTCAGCATTTTTTTATCACATATTAGCGTGACAATGAAATGTGCACGATCACTGAAATTTGCACGAAGCTTTTACTTTCTTCTTAGATCGATAAACATTTGATATTCGTCATCTCATTATCGTTGAATCGTTGAATCCACATAAAAAAAAAGAAACAAAACAATAAGCCCAGGAAATTCCGGGCACTTATCGTTATCGTTATTTGCCAGTGTCGCGCCAACAAGTATTTCATCATGCCGATTATCGCGGATCGCTTGACTGATTGCTTTGCGGATTTTAATTTTACGTCACTGCCTCCGAACGGAGCCCGTCTTCACGCCCGAGTGACACCGTCGGCGATGCGACGTATCGCATGTTGCGTGTGACAGCAGCTGTCACTGACAAATCACTCGGCCCGTTCGAAAATGTAACCTCCTCGCTCGCACGCGTAATAATACGGTAATTCTGGCGGCCGACGACACCAGCGCGCGCGTGAAACGTACACGCGCGGCGCCGGTGAGCGGCGATATTTCCAATTTAAATATCGCTGCTCGAAATCGATGAAAAAGAGCGATGTAACCGAAATTGCAACGACACGCGATACCATCTCGTAATATGCTTGCGACAAATCAATTCATTTACGCAACAAGTGACATATATGTTCCGTGATAATTAAAAAAAGAACACAAGCGTGTTCCGTGTTGTAGCGTTATTTGTTAACCGCGTTTCTGAAAAACGTTCGGACGCACGCCGTCCAATTTTGCGTGAAACGCAATAAACGAGTTTATAGCTGCGATAAAAACAATGTTTGTCCTTTCTCGCGAAGGAGATCAAAGCCGGGGAAGAAGACGTAGATCGCTCTGTCAATTCGGACGAGCGGATCCTCTTCGGTCGCATGCACCTTGTACAGTCGCAGCTGCTGCGGCTGAGATCGCTCTGTCTACGTCAAATGCAGTATACCGCGGGCATAATCGATGTCGTCGTTCCGCCAGATGAATACGACACTATCGTCTGTCTACCCACGCGAAATCCTCAAACACACTTCGACAGCGTTTATCTTATCGACGCGATCTAGGCGACACGGAAAATCGAAGAGCGATTAATGTGTTTGGCTTCTGTTCATTCATAAAGTTTACCTACAGCGTCTCACGCGTGTATCAACAATCCATATTTACCAAGCCTGCCAGTGTCTTTCGACTTCCGCCGCGGTCTGCTAATACGGTCGGTTACTTGAAGTTTCGCTTTTTTCCTCGGCACACGCTGCCGTTATCGGCAAATTGCACAATGTTGCGTTACACAATAAGCTGCGTTTATTTTTAAATCGCAAGACGCGCTGAAAGAATCTATCAGATATCTCTCGGCGACGTGCGACGGAAGTTATCTAAATAATCGCCGTGTTTTGAGATATATTCCCGCGTCGGCTAATGCTAGTCGGATTCGGTCACCGACTGATTTTGATATGACGTCATTTCGCGTCAGCTGAAATTTCGCGAACGTTACGGATTGAGTTTGCGGAGACGTCTCGAGGGGGGGATGACATGTCGCCGCGACATTTTCGACGCCGTTCGACCGGTCCGCACTGGTTACGGCTAGCTCTCACGCGGACGTCTTGCGGACGCAAAAGGAGGGATCAAGACGTCGTTGTTGCGTAAACGTCCCGACGTCGAGGCGTCGCGGCGTCAGTCGTCCGAGGGCCGTTAGGGATTACGGTGCGAGAAAATCGTCAATCGCGCTTCCAAGTTTCTTCTTGAGCGTCAGGGTCGATAGGGGTTGCCACAAGGTCAGTTTGACGCTTCTCAGGGTCGCGAGTCTCGTCCTCTTCGGGGTACGCGCGGCTCTGTCGGAGCTGGCGGATTGATTTCGACCGACCTCGGCCTGCGTTGCGACATTTCAAGGCCAATGGCGTGGTCAAAAAACAGCACGGTTGCCAGCGAGGGCGCCACGCCGATTATCAGCGGTGCCCAGCGGTTTCTGTTCGGCGTTTCTAACAATGTGTTGCGAAATGTTGCACACGACGATATCAATGAGTCATTATTATTGCTTCTAACAACAAGGAGAGTCTACTATCTGCAATGCGTATTCCTTGTAATCTGAGATTCTGAGAAAATAAGAAACATTTCTACTTCAAAGAGCACGACTCTTTTCAAGGAAGAAAATAAATCTATGAGAAATAAATGTCTATTTCTATTATCCCGAATATTAAATTTTATTTATATCGCTGTCATAAATTGTTGATGAAATCACAATTGTATTATTGTATTATTTTAAATCGATCGTATTCGAAATTTGATAACAAACGTAATGATGCAATAGATAACACTATTCGTGATAAAATAATGATACGATAATTGAAATTTTATATGAAGACACGATGTTGCAACTGCAGCATCGTATTGAGTTTTGTGAGCGTTCTCCTTTAAGGCGTTGCATTGCTCTTCTCTCCTGAGTTCTTTTGCGACCTTTTCTCGTGGAATTCTCGTACTTCTTGTAATTTACACGACGCAAAGAGAAAGAACGTTCGCAAACAGTCCGTGCCTCTCGAAGTTAACGTGATTTAATTAATGTAATTTCATTAGCGTTACATTTTTAGAAATTACTCAATTTAATTTGGTGAATACACGACAATTTCATTGCCAGCCAGGCATTACCTGATAACAGGTCTAAAAGTCTTAGACGGTGTTTAATTTGCGATTATATCAGAATTATATATGCGGAGACGCGATAATTTTCCTCGTGTCGTTTTTTTTTTTTAACATTCCTCCCACATGGTTGAGAACCGCATTTTTCTTTGATGAAATCTCATGGAGGAAGAAAAGACGAATTAAACGTCACTGTAAATCTTACAACACAAAATTCCCCAACCGCGCTGCTGTCAATTTTAACATTCGAGGAAATTTTCCACTTTAGATCTGACGTAAGATCATGTGTTGCTTTTATGAGGATATTGTTTTGCGGTGTAACAACGTGTATACATTTCTTGAAATTCTATCGTTCGATATAGTTTATTTCTGAATAAACAAATAAATTTTTGACACTAAGCTAAACTATTGCAAATTATATCGTGATATTTTAAATAACAAAATTCATCGTATTGCGTTGCGCATGTTTGTGAAAGAGTGATTAATGAGAAATCATACTTTTGCCTTGACTTCCAGCTCACGTCCAAGGAATTTCTACTCAAACTTGAGTTCATAAAATAAGATTTAATCGCTTCCGGAGCGCTCCAGTCGAAACTGCTATTAATAAATGAAATTTATAGCACTGAAGACTATGTGGAGTGCCTCTTAATATTGCTGAATATCGCTTAATAACAGGTTTTTTGACTACTTTGAAATGATGTTATTTTTTTATCGATAAAAATGTTTTGACATTAAAAATTTTAAATAAATAAATTAATAAAAATAAGGAGATTTTTTGTAAATTATACCGAAGAGATATAAATAAATACTGAAATAATTTTAAATAAATTTTAACAGAATTTTAACGCGAGATTTTAGTAAAAATATATATTATAATAATAGAGATTAAGAAAAATAGTTGAAAATTATTCTCTCGCGCTAAATAAATTCCTGTCAACAGTTTTATTAATATAAAGTACGTTTCTAAATTTTCCAAAAAATCTACCACAACTAGCATAATAATAACAAAAGATGTATTTTAATTTATACAGCTATAGCTTATAAGGCTTTAATACATAATGATATAATAAATCTTGACAGAGACCTATCATCAAAATTATTGACAAGATATTTTTTATAGACAAAATACAAATGTTTTACATTTAACAAATTAATTTAAAATTGCTTAGTTACTTCATAGACAAATTTTGCAAAAGCCACTCGATCCCACGTTCTACGAAAGAAACTTTTCCGTAAACAGTATTCCCCTGCCTGAAGACTTCTCTGTTGTACTTCATTAGTAAACAGGATACATGCCTTCTTCCCTGTCAGAAGACGTACAATTTCAAGAGATCGATTACGCGTTTGTTGCCGCAAAGCCGCAAATTGGAGCCTTGCATAAATATTTCATCGTGCATGACGCACAGTGAACCGTAAGGTCGATTTATTCTAAGGAAAACTCGGCTCCCAAAGTAACCGCACCTGTATCAATCCGCGACTCATCTTATCTATGCCTCCCAGCGACTATAAAAGACAAGCGCTTCGAACGATGCCTTAGTAATTCGTCACAACTAATCGAACGCGGCGCGACGTCACGTGTATCGCCCGGTCCTTTCGAAAACTCATATCCGGCGTATCCTGTGGGGAAAACATTCGGCACACTACATTCGTCCTTGCGTGCTGCTTCGGTCGAGTGATCGTGCAGCAGTCGTGTGCGTAAGGGTAGGACAAAGGACTCGTGTCTCTTCGCAGGACATCAAAGTGACATCCAACGCAGTGATCGCGAGGGACACTTATGAGGGGGCCCAGCCAAAACCCACCGTCGAGCGCGTCAAATATATTTGGGATATTGATCGAAAGCAGTAGAAGAGAAAAGGTGAGTCCTTCTGTATTTGTCGCGCGCTGACGGCGATAAATTTCGCGGTGCGAAATATCGGCGACGACATTCCTGTTGATTAAATCGGATCGCCGCGGCAGTGGGTCAAAATATTTTCGAGATCTACCCGGACGGCCGGCATTCATCCGAAATTCAGTGATGGTTATGAACGTAGGGCGCCTTTTGGATGGATGAACCCGTTCTTCCGTTTCGAAGGGATCGAGCGGATCTCTTTCGAAAGAACTGTTTTTGCTCGGGCGAATCGAGACCCTGCCGTTATTACTGATCACAATATCTCTGTAGAATTGATTCGACAAGTGTGACTAGAATAACTAACATCTTCGTAATCCGGAAAGTTCGCTATTCCACATGTGATGATTTTATTTTCGGTTAATTCGATAGCTTCTTGCTTTGTTCAAATTGATGTGTTTGAAGAGTAAATACAGTTGCTCGACACACTAATTTCTTTTTATTGGATCTCGTATTGAGTTATCTGATTTTGATAAAACCAGTCATTAAACTTTAAATGCCGCGACCGGAGACAATATCCGTCATGCGTTTGAGACATTTCCGCGCTTCATGACTCTCTCTCTCTCTCTCTCTCTCTCTATTGTAATTATGTACTACGATGTTGTGCAGCAAGCGTGCAAACAAGCAAGACTGCGTGCGTAATAGGAGTAGATGCAATAGGAAATCGAGAACAGCACTAAAGATCAATGTCCGCCTACAGGCTGTAATTTGCAGTCATGTTAAATCAGTTACCTTTGATATCCCTGGCAATGTATTCACCCGCTGTGTATAGCGTAGGTATAAATTGTGCTCAATTGCAGCGCTTCATAAAGTCGAGAGTTGTATTATAGTTGATCGAGAATCGTCGATATCGAGTGCCCTCGCGCAAATTCACCGCTACTCGCGAGCAATCCGTCCCATTATTAAAATTGTTTATTACAATCCGTTACACTCTGCAAATATTATGAATTCTCGCGATTATACTCGAGAATGCCCGAGAAGCATTCTCCTCTTCCCATTGCGATGAAGTCTAGTTTATTGCCAGACGACCCGGATCGATCTATTTTTATCGCGCCGCTCCTTCCAACGAAGACCAACGATCGTTTAACCATTGCTGCCAAGTTTTTCGACGAAGTTTTCAATTGAATCCGCTTGACACAGCATATTCGTCTTCCTCACGTTTTTGTGTGAATAACTTTCAACGAAAGAGTAACAGCTGGCTGCCCCGAAAATAATCTCGTCAACGTGTGCGTTAAGTAAACGATACATTTATTGTACACGTGTTGAACTAAATCTCCTTCGAAAATTAAAACTCGATTGATTAAAAAAAGTAATATAAAAAGGAGCAGAAAGCCTATGCTGGACGTGCAATTTTATTTCAAATCAGAATATTAACAAACGTTTCGACCTATATCAGGCCTTTATCAGTGTTGTTTTTCACAAGTTCTGAAATTTATAAAATTCATAAAATATATGAAACAGTTTCAAAATCATTACAGTGCTTATTAAAAGAGTTGCAACGATAATTTTCAACTTTGGATGCCAGAATATGTTATTTAGTTCTAATTGTTCAAGAATTACTAAAATAAAATTGACCCGCAAATTAAAATAAAAAACGAGTGAATATAAAAGAAATTAATAAATTTAAAAAAAAAGATATATACATTTTCTTGATGTGTTCAATGCTTCGAATAATTGGAGAGAAGAATAATGAGCTCTTCTCGACGACTCTAACTGTGCATAGATTTAGTAAAATAAAGTATACTGATCTTGAGAAGTCAACAATTAAAATAAAAGTGACCAGTATGTTTAATAAGGTCAATGAGAGGGATGTTGTTTGGTCAGGCAGAAGAAATGCTTGGGCCTAAAGTGGGAAAATTTTGAAAAGGTGGGGAGAAAGGAAGGAATAGCGAAGAAGGAGAGAAAGCAGTCATACGTTACGAGATAAATTTAATACTGACAAATATTCATTCGGCAAAAACTCTGTATTACTTTGTTGGTTTAAATCTTTTTTTTGTCTTTTTATAAAAAGCATTTCTGATATGAGTCGTTTATTATAAGAATGTTTATTTATCAAGTATTTTAACATTCTCCCAATGGAAATTATGTGAAAAATCCAATCTATGTCGTGAGATGACAGAAGGTGAATCACTATTTTTGTTAATGTCAGATCTATGCTCTTATTATTAATATGAAGCTGGCTTTTTCTATTTCTAACAATCTACAGCAATTTATAAAAAACGGGCAAGGATATTTTAGATGCATGTTCTCATTGTGGCTTAATTTACAAGATTTTTTGCTGTGACTGTGAGGCTTCTTATGTGAGTCAGACAAAAAGACTGCTGTCTACTGGGATTAAAGAGCATAGATCTGACATTAACAAAAAAAGTGGTTCACCTTCTGTCATCTCACGACATAGATTGGATTTTTCACATAATTTCCATTGGGAGAATGTTAAAATACTTGATGAAGAACATTCTTATAATAAACGATTCATATCAGAAATGCTTTTTATGAAAAGACAAAAAGAAGGTCTAAACCAACAAAGTAATACAGAGCTTTTGCCGAATAAATATTTGTCAGTATTAAATTTATTTCCTAACGTAGACTACTTTCCTCTCCTTCCTTGCTATCCCTTCCTTTCTCCCCACCTTTTCAAAATTTTCCCACTTTAGGTCCAAGCATTTCTTCTACCTAACCAAACAACATCTCTCTCGTTGACCTTATTAAACATACTGATCACTTTTATTTGAATCGTTGACTTCTCAAGATCAGTATACTTTATTTTATTAAATCAATGCACAGTTAGAATCGCCGAAAAGAGCTCATTATTCTTCGTTCCAATTATTGGAAGCATTAAATACATCAAAAAAATGTATGTATCTTTTTTTTTAATTTAGTAATTCCTGTTATATTCACTCGTTTTTTATTTTAATTTGCAGGTCAATTTTATTTTAGTAATTCTTGAACAATCAGAACTAAATAACATGGTTTGGCATCCAAAGTTGAAAATTTTCGTTGTGGCTCTTCTAATAGCCACTGTAATGATTTTTAACATGACGCCTAGCAAATGACAAATTTAAGAACATGCAAAGTATCGATTTTGTAACTTTTTTATATATTTTGTGAATTTTATAAATTTCAGAACTTGTGAAAAACAACACTGATGAAGGTCTGATATAGATCGAAACGTTTGTTAATATTCTGATTTAAAATAAAATTGCACGTTCACATAGTATAGGCTTTCTGCTCCTTTTTATATTATTGCTTTAAGGGGGAACACCAGGGTGACGGCCGAAAAAAAAGGCTATTTTCGTGAATTTTTTTTTCATTATCTAATAGTTTGTTTAATTTATAAACTATATATGTTAAAAGTACATACTTATATTATGTTACAAAAAAAATTTCATAAAATAATATTCATATTTATAATAACTATGGTGATTGATGTGCACCTCGTCTGAAAAAACATGGGTGCACGGGCGCTCGTGCTGCATCTGAACGGGAGCTCTAAAATAAATTTTTTAAATTGTGATTTAAAGTATATGAATGTAGTTTTAGTTGCACGTACGGATTTTTTGATAAAATAATTTTTGACAAAATGGCACTGTTTAAAAAAAAAGTTTTCAATTTTTCAACAAAAATTCGTTACTTCTTTAATTGTTTTTCAAAAACTAATAATCCGATTGAAAAATCCGTACGTGCAACTGAAGACAATTTTGTTGTAAACATTCTGTCCAAATTTCAAATTATTCGGATAAAAATTGGCCGAGATATGAGAGCGCCCAGTTACGAAAACGTGGTTTCGAGAAAAACGCGTTTAAAGTTTTACAACTAATTGGTTCATATAAAACGATAAAATTTTGTAACGAACCAAAGTGCGTCCAATCCGGGTGCATATGAAGTGCCTTCTGAAGCAATAGAACTCAAGCACGTAGACAACAAAAGAATACCGGTAAAACTCCCTACAGACAGATCAAGGGGACTGCCGAATCTTTTCAGGTAGCGCGCGGCCGGTTCTACTAGCGGCATCTGACCAAGTTCTACTCTATGACATATTTACTATAGTTCCGTTACGAATTTCACCATAATATTATAGGGACATATTTTTAAGACTCCAAACATCACAAAAATGCAAAAAAAAAAAAATCGATTTTTTGAAACCGTCACCGTGGTGTTCTCCCTTAATCTTTGAGGCCTCTTTGATAATTATTTTTAAAAAAGTATTATGAAAAAATAAAAACAATGTGTTTTTATCGCATTAAAGATTAATACAAATAACTTCTGTTTTAGATAAATTGAAAAGTATCTTCCAATTTGTCTAATTAATTGCCTTTTCAAGATTACATCTTCATTTACATTTACATTTCTAATTGCTCCACGTTCAGTTTGTGTAAATAAAAATATTTACGCCGAGCAAACTTGGCCGACTGACTTACGCATCTTGACAGCAGAGATATGTATAATAATACAAAATCTCTATTACTTGTTTTATACTGATTTTCGGAATTTTTTTAAGCACCGTAAACACAATTTTTATTGCATTGTTTGTGAAAACTGATTCAAATGCGGTAAATTAATCGCGTACGCGGAATATTAATAAAATTGAAATTTTAGTACGAGGCAAACGCATTTTTGCCTCTGTCTAGACATTCGTCTTTACGATATTCACAGTGGAATTGTATCTTGAAAAAGTTTTAATATTAAACGATCTTATGAGAAAAAAGTCTGTGCTTCACAACTTCTGCATATCGGATTGCGTCTACTTGAGAATGCATTTGCAATTTGTAAATATTTGCAGCAAATAAATATAGCAAAGTCACCGCTTGCACGCGTGTGATTGAGGAACACTTGCATAGCGTTACGTTGTATTACATATGAAAATGAGCAATTTTTGAAGACGATAAAATCTTCATCTGATAATGTTTATCTATAAAGCCGGTTAATGTCACATGGATACGTCATAAAAAAAACTGATAAGTTTTGCCTTGACAAAATAGGAAATTTTTTTATGATTTCATAATATTGTTCTACACATTTACAGTATATTTATAAACGAAAAGGTTGTAATATGAACTTTATAAATACGAAAAAAAAAACTTGAAGAAAGAATTTAATTATATACACGCGTATATTTTAATTAATGTTATATTATTATACTATATTGCACATAAATATTATTATATATTATTATACACGATATCACACAGTAAAGCGATTAATCATATCGTTGCCTGAGGTGTTCGCTACATTATTCTAAGCACAAGCATACTTTGAGCTTGCTATTATCTACTATCTGACCTGTTTAATTACATAATGTAATTCATAAGCGATAATTAAGCTCTTAAATAATAGTTTCGATAACATATTTCCTGCTACACTGTAGAATATTCCTTCACGTTACGTGTACCTTTCACGCGCACATACGCATCTCGTGATATCTCGTAGATATCTGAATTTTATAAAGAAACCGGAAACTATCGACAAATAAACGATAATAAGTTATTTACTGTTCAGGAAAGCTCTCGACAAGCTCTCTATTGTGTCTTTCGGGCGATTTAAACACGCTGTTAATCAGGTAATTTCAGATTCTTTGTTTTTGAAATCGATTTTTCCTCGGGGCAATCTCCGATAAAGAGCTGCATCAATCATTTTGCATACACCGCGATCATGTACGCTTTAAGCTGCAATTTTGTAGACTGAATGTAAGATTTCGATAAGAAAAGATAGTGGAAATGGAAACATGGGGAATGACTTTCAGAAAGTTGATAGTGTCTTTCCGCGATTGCTCTTATCTATGAGTTTATGCCCGTGCTTTATCTAATGACTCGATATTGATAACAGTTTCTTTGTTGCTCCTTTTGAACACACTGATCTTCGAAGTTTTCTAGAAATTTCGAATAGATGGTGCGATAAATTTTTATACAAAAATTTCTAAGCAAGAAAGCAAAAATTTCTAAGTTCACTCTCTGTTATATAAATAATTAATATCAACGCCTGAATCATGATTAAGTCATTCGTCAAAAGCTATAGATAAACACATTCTCGACATATTAGTATTTCTTTGATTGCTCCAGATATGATTTATTAATGTTATCTCAAAAGTATTCTGAATTTTTATAAAAAAAAGATCCTAATTTTAGGTATGTTATTAAATAATATGATTTATTTCTTATTTATATTATCCTTTGTTACAACGTGCATCTCTCTCTCTCTCTCTCTCTCTCTCTCTCTCTCTCTCTCTCTCTCTTCTATCAATCTTAATCTTTTTACGTCTTTTGCGTAATAATTTTCTTGGAATTATTAAGGAAAATTTGATGTTAAATGCTTTATAAAGATAACGTTTAAACTAATAGCACGAAACGTGGAAGATTCCTGCGGACACGTCTGTTTCGCATTGATTCTTGTAACAGTATTAAACTAGAAACTCTCGTAACGGGATTGGACGGTCGACAAGTCAAGGATACTTAGTTGCGAATGTTGGGTTGAGGATTTTGAGCTTTGTTACCGACGAGACATTGTATGCTCTATCTAATTCTCTTCGTTAAGCGAGCGCCTTAATTTCAATGTCGCAATTGCAATCGTCGCAGCTTAGTTCGTCAATTCAATGTAACAATAAGCACAAGAATAAAATTCCTTTTAGAAAATGATCAGATCCTCCTCTCCTTTCATCTTGCTTTCGTCGATATTTCTAGATTAAACTATCTATTTCTCTCTTCCAATAAACTAAGCCAATTGACTTTCATAGCATTTATGCTAAAATTTTATACAGGTATAAAAGTGTAAATGTACTTTGCTACTAAAACGCTTGCGCTGCATCGATTTTATTCAACGTGCGATGGAATTCAGAGTGCGGTCGGACAGTTAGACGTTACTTTTCGGTTGTCTCGCTATTTTCATCGATTTTCGCAGAATTTACCACTCCACTTGCGCATCGAACGGCTGACCCGTGCGCGTTAGAACTACTGAACGAACTCGTTCCACGACTTTTCTCTCCATCGTATTTTCGAGGCGCGGTATCTCCTGGGGTAAAGTCAGTTGTTCCTTTCGCAGGTTACATCGAGATACTCCACGAATCCCGGGGGATAAAACCTCGCCTTAGTAGGGATGATCCTGCGAAATGGTCCCACAGTGGCCACGAATCGATTAGCTACTGAAAGAACGTTGCTGGCACAAACCAAATTTCCTACCCCGTTTTATCTTGTTATTTCGAAACGCTGAAGTTTGCAACGCGTCTTGTCACGACGTACATATGTCGAAAACTCGCGAAAGAGGAAAGTAAGATTCCTCGAAAACTCTTTCGAAGTCCTCCGAGAAACTCTCTCTCTCTTCAAATAAAGGTGAACTCGGAGGTGAAGGCAAAATTGCGAGCTGATTGCTTTGCGTGCGAACATTTCATTAGTTTCCCTGCTTACGCGGTTGAGAAATTAGATTAACAAATTAAAGGGGAAAATTAATCATATCCTTTCGTATGTTTTAGCCATCCAATTTCACGAGTCATCCTCGAATCGGGTCACCCACGTGTTACGTTTTCCTTAACGCAAGAAGACCGCAAGTTTGCGTCATGTTTCGACATTAACAAAGTTTGGCCGAGGCCTTGCTTTTTTCGTGCGTGAAAGTTTGTATCTCTCTTGCGAATACGAAATCTTAAATCAGCGCTCGAAATTAGTTGCACATTTCGGACCAATTCAAGAGACGACGCCTCCTGTTCCCCCACTACCGCCCGGCCGCTGGCGGTCGAGCCGCTGATAGCTCTAGCGCAGGAGCGTTTTATATAAGAAATAGGTTCGGTTGTTGAGGCATCTCTCAAAAAATAGTAATATTTTCTTTGCTACATAAATAATGTTTATTTTCATTAATAATTAAATATATATATTATGTATTAATGAAAATAAACATTATTTATGTAGTGAAGAAAATGTTACGATTTCCTGAGAGATGCCTAAACAATCCAGCCTATTTCTAATATAAAACGCTCCTGAACCAGAGCTATCGGCGGCTCGGTCGCCAGCGGCCGGGCGGTAGTGGGGGGACAGGAGGCGTCGTATCAATATTTAATGTGATAGATTGTGACAACAAATCAAGTGATGACGTTTGAGTCGCATAATTTAACCATTGTAGCCGTCGTGAAAGCTTTAGGATCCACGAAAGGCATTATTTATCAGCGCATCATTTATTCACAGGCATCCTAACTTCTCCGCCGTTGAAATTGAAACGTTTGATCGAGCGGTAATGGCGACCTGATAGACCCGATAGTTCTCGTAGTTTAGTTTTATTGCGTTGTGAAGGCAGCGTGGAGATAAATCGAATTTAATCTTATCTCATTAAATCGATCGCTACTATCTGACCGTGTTATTATAACCGGGGGAAGAACCGGCGCTGAATTAGCGCTCAATAACGTCTCCCACGACTTAATATAAACGTAGATAAGCAATCCGCTGTTTAATCTTAAGTGGATTTCGTTCTTTCATTAACAGATGCTTTTATTAACGCTTAAACGCTTCAGTATTAAAATACTTAAATATTAAAAATTAAAATAAAGCGATTGATACAGCGTTTCAGAAAATTTTGCTAAAAAAAAACGATCTTAAGTTTATCGAAAATGGCAAGATAATTCATCTAAAAAATATAGTTGAGATTAAAACACTTTATTCCTGCCGGAAAATACCGTAAGTCGTGTATTTTACTTGCGCTACGCGTTTCCGGCACACAAATCACACACACACAGATACTTTCTTTGACTTGTTAGACTTAATTTATTCTTTGCTGAAAGAAGCGCTAGAAACAGGTGGAGCGAATAATCTGCGTCGCGTTTTCTTCCGCGCGCTGGAATTTTCACGCTCGTATTTTCCGCCCCCGTAGCATCATTTCCCATTTGGGCAAGGGGCAGTGACCGACGAAGCGGATGCGGAACCGCGCTCATGAATCGCCGCATTACGAGCCCGGCGCACTTCGCAGCGCGCGCATTCACGTTCGCGCGAGCGAACCGCAAGAATTGCGGTCGCGTTTGAAAGTACGATGGAAATTAATTTGCCGAGCTTAACGAACCCCACGACCCACAAAGCAGTAGATGGTACTGACAGAACGTCGTGTTAATTACATTGAAGCCGGCGAGAACATGCGACTGGCGCGAAGACGGATTTTTTATTTCTACGAGTGAAAAAATATCGCGATACGTGCTCGCGCACCGCACGCTGCGCTGTATAAATTTGCTTTTTGATATCGGAAACACGAAAAACATCAGTAACGGGATATAGGAAAAGTAAAATAACATGTTTGTTTGGTTAACTGGAACAAATTTGTCGGGTGAAAAACTGAAAATAATCATAAAATATTCCAGATATATGGCGTGCCGTCTTGCCAACCTCGAATTCACTGTTCAATGTATTATTTGATTTATAAAAGAGAAAAACGCAAATATACTTCATTGTAACTAAAAGTAGATATCAACCAATTTCGCATCGGGCTTGCATCACGCTCTTCAGAGGACAGAAGTTTTCGGCTTTTATTTTCTTCGGAGGGATGCTAATTTTGTTCATCGCAAGAAAAATTAATCCCCCACCATCCTAGCAAGTTGCAAAATAATAAATCGCCGATTCCCCGAACACATGTCTCCAGAGCCGCAGACCGCGGAGGATTACGGGGACGACCTGGAGGTCGGTCGGGAAATTAGTTTCCCGAGCTTAATGGAGTTCCGTGAGCGCGAAAGATGGGCACCTGCTAGGCGACGACTACCGACGAAAGTTTTCGCAACTTTCGCAATTTTTTCAATTAGCCGCGATTTTTCAGCGACGCGACGGAGCGCGCGACGCGCTGAAGAATGAAGGCACGGGGGGCTGCATCCCCGTGTTTGCCGAGACTCCACGCTACTTTGTGATTTCGTTCTAACGACGTTACGCGTACACCCGGGGAGTCAAGTGACGTGATAAGAGTCTTAGTAGCCCGTGCGCCAAGTTCTTTATTCCGAGAATCTGCAAATTTTCGCAGTCCATTCTTCTCCTCGACAATAAGCTTACCGTCATTAATAAGCCGTATTGTGCGCACTGCATCGCGAACGCGGCAAGTGCGTCTCGTTATCTCGGACAGCTACTTCTGCCTTGTCTTCTGATTTGATCATATTGATGATTTACGAGCTCGAAATTGTGCGGTTATTTCTAAAGCTGCACTTGTGAAGCGTAAAAATCGCGAAAAAGTTAAACAGTTATTTATATCCTTTCACTCTGTCGTTCAATGGAAATATATTTTTTATCTTTTCTTTTTTTTTTTTAATTTTGATAGAAGTATCTCTATGAATGTGTACTTCGCACAAGAATTATCGCGAGATATTCGCGATCAATTTTGTACTTGAAAGTTTCTGAAGGGATTACAACGGTTTCGGAGCGACAGTGAGACCGAAGGCGGATTGCACGAGGGAGACAATTTATCGCACCGAAGCCAATAAGTCGGTCGTGTTAGATCAACCGGAACAAGAGGAAAATTTTATAAACTCTCGGCGAGTCAAGTTCAGTGGCGGGAAAAAAAAAACTCTGCTCGTTCGAAGGCAATGCGCGAGCGTAGACGGCTTATTGAAGCTTGGGAAAACAAATGAAATCGGGAAATTCTACCGTGAAATAGGATAATCTGAAACTGACATTGCTATCCTCTTTTGCGAGTACTTCGACATTTCAATATTGAATGAGCGAGAGGAGGCTTCGCTGATTAAGGAACCAGAAACAAAGAGTCTCTCTTAGCGCGGAAAATTCGACGATTAATTTTCAAGCGACGGTCAATAATTCATTCGTATTTCGTCGTGTCGTGAAACGATCGATAAAGTTACAATAATACGATATTAATGAAATTTTAGCCGAGCGGAGCATTATGTTTGGAATCTAAAAGACGAGAGATCTTGAGATTTTATTAATTTTATAAAATAATTCGCAATTGGATGATTAATCTAATTATAAATCAACAGTTGGATGATGAATTTAGACAGATTTAAATAGATTCAGTCTATAAACTGAACAATGTGATAAGAAGATATCGCGAATTAATTGTTATTGAAAATGAAGATAAGACATGATAATGGGAATTACGTTGCTCTAAAAGAATTAATAATTATATGATCCGAAAATAATGCAGCAAAGATGACAAATACTGATTACCATACAAGTAGCAATTAAATGTTGATATTAAAATAATTAAAATGAGTTTTCAAAACCGAAATATCTGAATAACTCTTCTAGATCGAGAGATAAGAAACATGCAGTAAGATTGAAACTGTGACTTGAATATTTTTAAAGAACAAATATAGAACAGAAAACACCTTTTCTTGATATAAAAATGTTTTTTTCTCAAGAGAAGCCCTTTAATCTCGCAAATTTTTCCAATAATAATCTTGAGGACAAATATTTTTTACATGATACTATTTCCTCATTAACATTATACAAACTATGTTCAAGAATTAATCATAGATACTCCGCTTACCGATCACCTTGTAAAATAATTCAAGACGCTGCAGATGTTTGGAAGATGTCCAAAAGATACTTATAGATTTCTCCCGTCTCTTTTGGATCATCTTTGGATGTCTCCTTTATACTTTCCGCTTTCGCAGCGTTCGCATGCAAAAGCATAAATTTAATATTTTATCAAGCCTCACGGGAGCGCGATGGTTTTTACACGCGGAAAAAACGGAACTCGCTCGCGCTTGACGGCAGAGGATACATTGTTGGGTAGAAGCCCGCAATTGCGTTTCACGCGATCGTAATCGCGCGATCATACACTCGTCGTAATCAGACGCACAGTCCACCAGTCGGTGTCTGATCACGAGGGCCACGTGAAACGCCCCTCGTCAGTACTTTTTCACTAGCCTAACGAAGTCTTGTTCGTTCGCGCTTTTCACCGCCGTTCTTAAAAGCCTCGGCCGGACGAGTTTTAACGTCGTTCTCGGCCGATCCCCTTTCGCCACCGGAGCCGCCGCCGTCATCCGTTTCTCCTCTTAACGGCAGGTACCCAATATCGCATTTGCATATCGGAAAAGTCGTCGATCCATCGGCCGGATAAAATTTCGTTTTATTCGACGTATCGGAAAAGCGAATCGACATTTCCCTTTACGACGGGGCCGTGAGGCGCGCGCGGGGGACGAACGCGGGGGACAAGGTACCGTTAATAGAGTAGAACGTAGAGTGAATTTCGCTTTGTTGTTGTTGATATTAATGCAGCTTGCAGCGGCCGATCGATTAATTAACGCGGCTTGCGCGGTGTCTAATCATTGTTTAGATTGCGTACTTCGGCACGCAAACATATGATATAGTGGATAATGGCGGGAGTAAATAGGGGCGGCTATTTGTGCCGTACAATAGGACTAACTGTGCGCCAACGCGCTCGATTCAGGCGAAATATTCATCTCGCCGTCCGATGCCTCGATGACGAGTGCTTTTGATCGCTGTCAGATGTCCGGATATTCGCAGCGTCGCGTGAGATAAAATAAAGCATGAAGAAATAACGTTAGACGCGAAAGAGAAAGCAAGTGTGTTCAAGAAACGAAAATTAAATCCATTGAAAATCAATTAACCGAGAGAGCGAGAGACCTCTTGATTAAATAATTGTTGCTTAACTCAACTCCGATTTGGACTGTTGTGGAGTAATGCAATTCGTTGTTCTTTTTTTCTGATTACAGAGTCTTTAATTAAGAATGCGCGATGACGCAGCGAGTTTACCCGTTCTCCACGAATCCCCGCGAGGGGTCACAGGATATTCAAATGGAGAGGTGCAAATCAAATCACTCCCCCCGCCAGGGAAAGATCCTCTCGAGATGTAAGTATTTGTTTAAAAATAATCGCTTTGTTCGACAGTTGGCTTCACAGCAAAGTTCACTTCGTGTGGAGTTTTTTTTACTTCACGTGGAGCTAATGGACGGTTAATTGAAAAAATAATAATAAAATTCCAAAGCATAAAATTATACGCGCGAAAGTGTGTTAAGAAACATTTAAAAATAACTTAAAATCCAATAAGGTGTCTTAATTTCGTGTCGTATAACGCGACATAATCCACTTTAAATAAACTGATCCAAGTGGCTTAAGACGTGATTAATCTTTAATGCTACTTAATACGTTATCGCTGTTTTAATGTGTGCTCGCATGATAGCTTTACTCATTTTCTCAATGATTACGATTAGCATCAGTGTGGATTTTCCATCACGGCTATATTTAACATACAGAAATCTTTGCTTATCGCGTGTAATATCACTCTGTGATTGATGAATGTGATTGCGAGTATATTCGATCGGAATCTGGATTTGCCGTGCGTATTTAAAAACTTATCGTTTCGTGCACATCCGCTTTAAAAATAATTTTAGATCATAAAGATAAAAGATTGTATGGGATATGAAACATGCTGGATTATTATACTTTCTCTCATAAACGCGAGAACAGTATTATTAACTTTTTATCGCATCTTCCGTCGCGACCGAGCGCGGAAAATCATTCAGAAACCTTTTATTCCAAAGATATCGCTTTAGGATAATTGCAAAAGGAGGAACAAAAGTTTTGATTTAATAATAACTAACTTTACTACCTACTTTCAAGCGAATAGACCGATATATCCAATGAGTACAAGTTCACCGGATCTTATTTGAGTTCCGCGACAAAAATGTGCTACGAATTATTCAATTAACTTGCAACTTGCGAAGAAAATGTATTAAAAGGCACTAAATGTCTCACTTGAAATTCCGAGTGAGGACTGGCATTCGTTTTAGTGCTTTCTTGGAAGTCGCGACGAAGAAAGTTTCCCGGAGGAGAAGCGATTGGTTACACAGAATGTTCCTGTAAAGTATAGGGGCCACCAGTGCCGTACAAAATTCGACATGCAGTTGTGATTAAAAGTCAGCGTATTATTTTGCGTATTATTCATTCAAATTTCCATCCTCCATTATTCTCCTTCAAGATAATGGCGACAATAGTTAGATCACATTTAAAATTTTTTAAGATGACGTCGTGTCAAAGATTTGTTTCCAATAAAGTAGTATGTTGCGATCTTTTTTATTGTTGTGCACTTGGCGCTTATCGATCTTCGACAAATTTTTGCTAACTACCCGAGTCGAAATTTAGCACCTATATTGAACCTTAATCTTTTATTTTGAGGTAGGCATAAGAGAGTCAAAGTAGATGTTATGCATTGTATCGTATGTATATAATAGCACCTACTTTGGCGCTACAATATGTCCGAAATTTCCTTTTTTCCTGCTAAAGCTTCAAAGTAGGGTTTAGTTAAAACCCTCCGTTGACCCGCTTTAGACCCTGAAAATATATACACTCACCCGAAAAAAAAGCGGTACACTGAAAATGTGGGAAAAATTCATCAAATTTCAACTGACGATAACTTCGTAAATAATAAAGATAGAAAGTTCTATAAAATATGGAAATGAAGCTAAAAATCTCTACTTTAAGAATCAATTTATTTCAATGTTGCAAAATAAATTTATTGAAAATGGCGGATGACAAAGCGCGAGCATGCAAAATTGAAAAATAATGGTTCGAGTTTGCGACGGTGCACGGTATAAACAAAAAATTGTAGCTTATTGGGATCAAAAGCGTACGAAAGTACAGAGTCTCCTCTTTAAAATGCTTTTTTATGCATCTCGATACGATGATTTTTCGCCGAGAGATTCGCATTTGAAGAAAAAGGCAGATTCTTACTTCTAGGCCTCTCACTTACAGTACAGTCTGCAAATCGTTCTCCAACGCGACGGTATACTCGTTCTCGTCCGTCTGAAGAATACAGACAAAAACGAGATTCGTCGCTAAAAAGAACGGTACTCCATTCTGCATATGTCCAGCCTGCATGCTCGACAGCAAAATTGAGTCGAGTTACGCGATGGCGACGCATAAGCGAAGGTACATTTGCTGGCCTGCGCGGAAAAAGACCGTGTTCCGCTAATCTGTTTCGAATAGTGTCAACGGATACATTACATTCGCGGACATCTCTTAAATTGTTTCGAATTTGAACAGCCGTTCGATGTCTGTCTCTTAATGAATTTAAAACAATAAATCGGTCATCGTTTTCATTCGTACAACGAGGACGTCCCGAACCAGGTCTTCTTTGGACAGAATTAGTCTCCAAGTACCTAGCATAAGCACGTTGCACGGTTGACACTGATAAATCAAGTGCCTCAGCAACGTACCTTCGACTTCTCCCATCTTCAATTAACGCTACAACTTGAGCAGCTTTTTCAGGACTTATCGTCGCAATAATTGACCAATAATTTCAATGCGAAAAGATTAATTATTGTTTACTTTGACGAAGTCGTACGAATAAGTAACGCGTCTCGAAAGAAAAAGATCAAGAGAAATCAAGCACTCTTCTCGCAATGTGCGGTCGAGCATAAACAAAAAGTCAGGGCGGAGAAATCACAAAAGATCTGCAGACATCTCCTTCGGATGCAAAACAATTGATTGAAAAATAATGGTTCGAGTTTGCGACGGTGCACGGTATAAACAAAAAATTGTAGCTTATTGGGATCAAAAGCGTACGAAAGTACAGAGTCTCCTCTTTAAAATGCTTTTTTATGCATCTCGATACGATGATTTTTCGCTGAGAGATTCGCATTTGAAGTAAGAATCTGCCTTTTTCTTCAAATGCGAATCTCTCGGCGAAAAATCATCGTATCGAGATGCATAAAAAAGCATTTTAAAGAGGAGACTCTGTACTTTCGTACGCTTTTGATCCCAATAAGCTACAATGTTTTGTTTATACCGTGCACCGTCGCAAACTCGAACCATTATTTTTCAATTTTGCATGCTCGCGCTTTGTCATCCGCCATTTTCAATAAATTTATTTTGCAACATTGAAATAAATTGATTCTTAAAGTAGAGATTTTTAGCTTCATTTCCATATTTTATAGAACTTTCTATCTTTATTATTTACGAAGTTATCGTCAGTTGAAATTTGATGAATTTTTCCCACATTTTCAGTGTACCGCTTTTTTTTCGGGTGAGTGTAGATTCCTTTTTGCCAGCACTACTTTTATGATATTATCAAGAAATTCTAATGATTGCAAATGTTCACAATAAAGAAAAATACTAACTATAATTTTGATTAACGATAATTTTTAATAGCATACAATTTAAAAATATCATTAATCAATACCATTTAGTTGAATTTTATTATCTTTTGAAAATTTGTAATTATTAGAAATTTCTTGATAATATCAAAATATAATATCAAAATTCAACTATTGAGTATTAATTTCTAATATTTTTAAAAATTCTATGTTATTAAAAATTATCATCAATTAAAATTATATAGTTAGTAATTTTTTTTATTATTGTGAAGATTTTTGCAATCATTAGAATTTCTTGATAATATCATAAAACTAGTGCTGAAAATCCATATACCTTTGTAATTATATTAAAAATGTTAAATTAAGATATTAAATATAAAATAAGATACTAAAAACATTACATAATATTTATTGAATTAAATATTATTTATTAAGTATATGTAATACATATAGTTAAGAGTATATTATTAAGTATAGTTATAGACAGAAATATTTATACAGAAAAAGGTCCAAATTAAGACTGAAACGTTTGATAATATTGTATCACTTAATAAAGCAATAATCAAAATACAACCACATTATGCATATTGCTCGTATAGTTTTTCATTCTTATTTGAATTTTAACGAGTACATCTAAAATAGTTAACATTTAATAAAAAAATTAATTTAAAAAAATTTTTTTGCGCTGAATCTTTTTCAGATATCATATCACTATTTTGAAGAAGGAAACGGAAAGGTATCAATATTAATAAAAGTTGGAAATGCAACGAATTAAATATTTTTCTTTATGATTAAACATTATAATAACTTTTATAGGTCGAATTTATCTAGTATATATATATATACTAGATAAAAGTTCGAGGTTTAATGGAGGAGTTCTCGCAGTAATACAATCTATTTTGTGAGGCTCTATAGGTTTAAAGTAGTATTTCAACATCAAATTATAGGAGATCAAGTTTTAAAAGAGGAGTTCTAGGTTCTAATTCCGTAAAAATAGGTTCATATAGGCTGTATGAGCATTAAAAGAGACGCTAAATTTCGACTCGGGTAGTTATCGTCTTGGAGTATGCGTGGCTACGGCACTGTTATTACTTCAGGTGGCAAAGCTTCCTCTATTCCAATCGTAGATTTGTCGGGGGAGTTTCTAACAGCAATTACGACGCTAATGGAGCCCCCACGGAGAGATGCCGGCCGACTTTCGCCAAAGTCTCTCATCCAGGACTACTCTTCGAGTTTCTGGGCTTTGCGACGACGATGTCGAAACTTCTCGTCGGTCCTGCAGTTTTTGCGCTTTCGTTTAGTTATCCACTAGTTTCCTGCGTCCTCGTTGATCTTTATCAACAAATTGCCGATTTACGACAATCTCTTCGTTCGATTTATTATTTCTAACTGAAAAGTCTTTTCGGCTTGTCGTATGACTTTCTTGAAACGACAGTTTTCACTGTCACCGATAATGATTTTGTACACATCGATTACGCAATGTCCAAACATGCGATAAAGATAGATAACAGCTGCATGCCTTTAACAGTTTCATCACATTCTAATGGAAAGTATAACAATCCTATCTAACGCGTGAAAGAATTCAAAATTAAATTTCGAAATCTAGAAATATATTTCGTAGATCCGTCAATTTTCTTATTTTACTTTGTGATTGAATGAAATAAAACGATGATACGTCATTTACAGCATCCTTCGCATCTAAGTGCCAGGACTTTGTGTGTACGTTGTGTATTTCATTTCAGACACACAACACGACAAGGAGAAGGATAAACATGAAGCCGAATACATGCTGCAGGAAAATGGCAAAGCAATGTACGAATAAGCTTGTTACAGATTGTGACGTATCTATCTAAAAATAAATACGAGACACATAAAGACTGGATAATGGATCGCCGCGCGATAAGACTCGCCGGTTTATTAACGTCTTGATACAGTACGAGAGAGGAGTCGCATAAAACTTTTACAGGCTGTATACGATTTCGTGCAGGGCAAACGCATGCTTTTACGAGGATGCTTCCGGCATCGAAACTTCTCGTCTTTCTTTTATTGCTCCGTAAAAGTAATCACGCTGCTCGTTTGTCGCTCTATTTTTTTTTCTAGTTGCATGCGATTCCGGATGCCGTGAAGTATCCTCTAACACGGCGGTTTATTTAACTTGTGTGTGTGACACTCTTCTTGTATTTTTAAAAATATTTTTTACACCCTCCTAAAAAAATCTATTTCCTGTTATTTCGTCTATAAAAAAAAATAAACACTGTGCAGAGATAAAAATTCATATGAAGGTTTCACCTCTGATTAAGAGATTTTCTATTTAAGCAATCTCCGTAGAAAAGCGCCGAAAATATGTCAGCGTCTATTGAGTAGATGAATTTGAATCGCAAGGATCTCGATTAACGATCAATCTGCACTTTGTGTCTGCAGGGAATTTATGCCACCGCAAACGAAGGAGAAGGATAAGACAGCGTCGCAGCAGCCATCGATGCCACCCGTGCCTTATTACAAACTCGTGAGTTTTTCTTACGAATAATTTATGAAGGTGTCCTCGGGTGAATATTTTAAGCACGGCGCTTTCAGCGAAAGGCGGCACATTTCAAGCATTGAGAATACGGAGTGTTTCAATCACTTCACTCTTCCTTTAAAAAACTTCATCAAAAAGAGACATTTTTTTTCGGATTTTGATCGCTTATGATTAAAGATGATAGATTTATGCATTTCTTACGGAAAAATCAATTCCAAATCGAGCTGGTGAAGCAAACGCGAAAGTTTGAAATACCCTGTATATTTTTTTTCCGCTACTCTAAACGAAATGGAGCATGCATTCTGGGGTGAAATGATCCGCCGGCGAAACCATTAAGAATGTTACTTTTCTCTCGATCGTGCCAGATGCGTGGAAGCATCTTTGAATACGCGACAGTGATTAATGATACGTTTTCTATGATGAACGACAGTTAACGACTTATTGTGAGATACATCTGTATAATTTTGTGCATTCTGCCCTAGTAGACCGTGAATCGTTTTACGCGCGAGGATTAAGCTGGAACATTATTTTTCACAACGTTATGAAAAATATTCGAATACGTTTTTTTTCGGTCAATTATGATTGTACGTGCGTAGGAGTAGTTGCGTAGTCGCTCGTTAATCATTGTTAGTCGGGTATTAATTTTGCAAGTTAAATCTTTCGGAAGGCGCAAATTCGCGCTGCTGAATCATTCAAAAATAAGCAACTTCGCCGTGCTGAATCACTCGAAGGTGTTTGCGAAATTTTCGAACACCTTGGGTGTTTACGATAATTCAAGTTCGAGTTAGTTTCACTACGACCGAAAAATGAGATAGACATAACCATCTAGAATCTTTATGATTTATGACAACTCAACGCTGTCTTGTATTGCTTGAGTTAAATTAATTGAATTTGTTGAGTTTATAGAGCAAATTTTATTGTAATAAAAAAATGTTAACTGCAAATCAGTCTATGAAAGAAACAAATAATGTTGGTATGTATGTTGGTATACCTCTTTAATAGATATAATTATATATATATGTATATAATTATATTTATTAAACTCAACAAATTCAATGAATTTAACTCAAGCAATACAAGACAGCGTTGAGTTGTCATGAATCATAAAGGTTCTAGATGGTTATGTATATCTCATTGTCGGTCCAAGTGAAACTAACTCGAACTTGAATTATCGTAAACACCCCTTGTTTCGAATGTAATGAATAATATTCTTTCCCACGCGTATATTCTTGTAGGCGTATTGTAATAATTTTCATATTAAAATGAGAATAATTGTGTTTCTAATAGTAAATTAATTTGGTAATTGTTTTAAATTTATCAGTTCCGATTTGCGACGTGGGGCGAGTTGATATTGATCTTCGCCAGCTTGATACTGGCCTCCTTAGTAGGTCTGTGCATTCCAATCGCGACAATCGAGTATGGAGAATTCAGTACGCTATTAGTGGATCGTAATATAGAAAATCACACGAGCACAAAAACCATCATAATGGAATTATTCGGAGGTGGAAAAGTTTTGTAAGTATATTGTTCTTCTTTCGAGATTCACAATTATTTCAGAGAATTTTCAAAATATGATTTAGCGTTACAACAAAAATATATATTTAAATAAATTTAAGCACACTTTAAACAATTCATAATCGACGATAGAATTTAGTATAGAAATCTATTCGTAATTTTATATAACAGAAAACATTTAAAGAACCGAAATATATACATATACAAAATACATATCAGCATAAAATTATAAACAAGATTGTATCCTGAATTTTTTGTCAATCTTCTAAATGGGCTTTCAGATATCTTTTTTCGTGAACGACAGCAAACACAGATCGCTGAAACTAACTGTTATTCTATTGATTCAGAGGCCCTAACGCATCGTACGAAGAAAGGATGGATGCTCTCTACAATGACGCGGTAGCTTTCGGCATATCCTGCGCGGTGTTATCGACAGTTCAGTTCTGTCTCGCAGTAGTCATGGTCGATTTGCTCAATGTCGCCGCTGGAAGACAAATTTCTAGGGTGCGCAAGATGTTCCTAAAAGCTGTCCTTAGACAGGACATGGCGTGGTACGATACCAATACGTCGACCAATTTCGCCAGCAGAATCACTGAGTGAGTTTTTTCTCCCCTTTTATCGCCACGCAGATGCGTGAATTGAAATGTCATGATGTTGTAATAATGTGAGTTACGTTGATCGATGATTTTTATGCATATCTCTCTCTCTTTCTCTCTTTCTGTCTTTATCGATAAATCAACAATAGATCGTCAAAAACAGCTTATGAAATTCGGAATAAACAAAATTAATCCTTTGCGAACGGCGGAAATGATTAATTTATTTATTCAGAACAGACGTTATTCGAGAAACACGATAGTTGCGCGAGCTTTTCGTTTGTCCAATATCTCGAGCGTCTCAAAGTTGCAACTTTCAAGCCGCAACATGTCAAGTGAAAAGTTAATCGGGATTAACAACTTCGACGCTGCGATGCCTTTTGTTTCCGCGGAATAATTTCAACGGGTATAATATTCTGTACCTTCATACGCCGGTGCATTCTCTCAAAGGGAGCGTTATACCTTCGATTTTCGAGACTGTCGATGTACATGCGAATGTGGGGAAGCGTAGAGCAAAGTTCACGAGGCGAGAACCGGTGTGTTCATCAACAGGTGGGCGTTTGCGAAACTCGAAAAGCCTGTTCCCACATCGTCTCTGCTTCCGCTCGTATTACGTCACATAGTAATTGAACGCGAGCCCTGTTTCGTCCTTTCAGTGAAGGTATCACTAACACCTACACTGTCTTTTCGTTTGTATATAGTTTATTTGTTCTTGTTTCATATATTTTTACAAACAATTACGTACGGAAAAAGATTTCGATTATGAGGACTCGAAAGTCCTATATTACCCACGACAACGCCTGAGGAACTTTTCGTCCTGAGTCGCGGCCGAAAACGCATACGTATCGTCTGGTCGAAACGATCGCGATGACGCCTAGGAATGTTTTTTATTCTGAATCGCGACTGTCTATGCACACGTACTGTAACTGAAACCTTTTTATAGAAAAATGCGTCTATACCGGTCGGAAACCAAGACTCGAATGAATACCTCGGTCGATCTCTGAGCTGCCATGATCGAGATGATTTATGATTGGTCTCCTCGATCTCATGAAACCGCGCGTCCAATCATGCGAAAGAATAACATATTTTTCGGCACACTCTATAGCGTGCATGTACGTGTGCATGCGTCGACTTCGCTCGACCATAATATATATTTTTATGTGTATATTATATATATGTGTGTGTGTGTCGTGCACGACTTGTAACTCTACATAACAAGCACTCGTATTAAGTTATTAGTATACCCAAGCATAAATCGCGAAGACGTTAATTTTTATCTCGAAGCAGCTTGTTAATGCGGCGTAATTCACATCAACTGACGTTAAGAAATGAATTAGTACGCTACGATCTATCTGTAGACTGAATGTGTACAATCAGCACGATAACGGCGAAGTAGCATTACATCCGATATCTTGTAGCGCGTAAAAATATCGTTCTATTTCCAACAGTCTGCTATCTACACGAATTGTTTGACAATAGCTAGTGTTACATAAAGATGTTTAATCTTGTATCGGATGGCTCGAAAAATATAAGATAGCGACAACGCTGATAATAATGGCCGCTGATAGTAGCGTTCGATAAAAACAATCGAAATCTCGAACATGCGTTTTTTAAATTCAATTTTTTCGATGACTCTTTTCGAATTTCGTAAAAGATAATATATATTTACATTGGAATAAGGTTACGCGGATAATTTTAGTCAGTTATTGCATGATGATATACAGCGAGGGAAAGAGTCAACGTTGATTATTTTTTAAACAGGGATTTAGACAAGATGAAGGAAGGCATCGGGGAAAAACTCAGTATCTTCGTGTATTTGACGACCTCATTCATTTCTTCGATCATCATTTCGTTCGTGTACGGTTGGAAGTTAACTCTGGTCGTGTTAAGTTGCGCGCCGATCATAATAATCGCCACAGCCATAGTCGCCAAGGTGCAAAGTTCACTGTCAGCCTTAGAATTGGCGGCTTACGGTCAAGCCGGTAGCGTCGCCGAGGAAGTTCTCGCCTCCATTAGGACCGTGGTGGCTTTCAACGGCGAGCAGAAAGAGGTGGAGAGATACGCGGAGAAACTCGGGCCCGCAGAGAAGACGGGTATTAGAAGAGGAATGTGGTCGGGAATCGGGGGCGGTGTTATGTGGCTCATTATATATCTCAGCTACGCCCTGGCGTTTTGGTAAGATTATTATTTGTGGAAAAACGCGTTCAACATTCAAACAAATTTATCTTCTAATTTTCGCAAACTCTTTTAAGTAAAATCAGATATCGTGCAGATTTTATTCAAAAATTTCATTCTCATCAAAATCCTCTCTGATATCGATAGAACGTTGCTAGTTTGATAAAATCTGCAGTAACGAATTTTATTATTAATTTCGCTTGTCATATTTATCTGATAATACGCGCGTGAAAAATAATTTATGTTTGGAACGCTGCCGTAGGTTTTTACTCGACGACAAGTGTTAGCTGTCGAGGATGTGTCGCGCTCTGGTAAAAAGTGAAGCCTCTTTTGTACTACAGGTACGGTGTGCAATTAATCGTGGACGATCGCCCGAAGGAGGTGAAGGAGTACACGCCGGCGGTGTTGGTGATCGTGTTTTTCGGCGTTTTATCGGGCGCGCAAAACATGGGTCTGACCTCGCCGCATCTCGAGGCCTTTGCGGTCGCGAGGGGATCGGCAGCCGCGATTTTTCAACTTCTCGATCGCGTGCCGGTGATCGACAGTCTGAGCAAGGAGGGCAAGCGGCTGGAGGCCGTCAACGGCGAAATCGAATTCAAGAATGTCAAATTCTGTTATCCGGCGCGAAAGGATATTCAGGTGCTGCAGAGTTTGAATCTCAAGATCAATCACGGCGAAACAGTGGCGCTCGTGGGCGGATCCGGATGCGGAAAATCGACCTGTTTGCAACTCATTCAGCGGCTCTACGATCCTCTCGGTGGACAGGTGAGTGGCGATTTGTCAGGTTTTGGTTCTCACCAGAGAAACAATTCGTTATTTCGTTGAAATTACTAACTTTCACGATAAATGCAACGCGAAAAGCACTCATTAAAAAAAAGTGTTGGAATTTTTCTGTTTACAAAAATTATTTTAAAGGGATAAAGAATAACGTCGTTTGTATGAGTTGGTACGAAAATGTAGAGGTGGTTAATAAATAAACGCGCAATGTAACTCCAAAAATGTCCGAATGGCGTATTTATCCCTCGTGAAATGTGACATTGAATGAATAACTTGGCGAGCGACAGTAATTTACTTGGCATTATTCAAAAAATAATTGTTTTATAGCCATCATCGCCGTATTATATTTTCCATCATCCGTAAAGCCATCGAACACGTTTCGAGCGTCGTCTTATCGCTATCGATATCAGCTTACTTATCCTATTTATGTTTTCACGACGGAGAAAATTTGTGGTGGAAATTTTTTTAGTCGCACTTTCGCGTGATCGATATCATTAAATTAACTCGATCGGAATCAAATATATTGTGCGGTGAAGGACAACGCAATTTTCACACGGGCGCGGTTTTTATGGCAGCATAGCAGTCGCAGGTGCAGTAATGTGGCACGCTGTACATTCGTGTAATAAATGTTTTATGGTTTATGCTCTCTGGTTTCGTCTTGTTCTATTCGATGAATGTATTGCGCTTGCGTGTTCGATAAAGTCGTAAACTTTCAGTTGCGTACAAACATTTAGTTGCAATACCAAAATAAATATTGTGTAATATGGATTTTTCTATAAATACGTTGTTTTCTTGCTGTGCGTACAAAAATACAATAATATATTTTTTGTAAATCGTTCTATTGCATTTCTATATATTTTTTCTGACATTTTTCTCGTCAAATCACGTTTTTAAATTTTTTCACTAGTTTCACTAATTCCGTGCTTTTATTATTATTTTAATCTTATTTCAATTTTATTATTGTGATTTAATATACGTAAAGCAATAATGTTAATCAGCGTAAAGGAAAAATACATATATTTGTCCTGCTTGGAAGCTACGTTGATTGATGGCGACGTCTATTTTCATATAAATGACGCTCTTCCGCGTCACTCTCGCCGCTCGGCTATCGATTCTCGTTTCTCGCGGGATGCGCTCGGATGTGGCGTGCGCGATGTGTGCACGTAAGAGACAATTTTCAAAATTGTCCGTATTTTTCTATGCAGGTCCTTCTGGACGGGGTTGACGTGTCGACGCTGAACGTTCACTGGCTACGCTCGCACATCGGCGTGGTCGGGCAGGAGCCGGTGTTATTTGACACAACTATACGGGAGAATATCCGCTACGGAAACGACAGCATCACCGAGGAGAAGATGATTAAAGCCGCGAAGGAAGCGAACGCTCATGACTTCATCAGCAAATTGCCGGAGGTGAGCACCCGTCGCACCGTTTTCTCGTATTCCAGCCGCGCCCTTTACCCGTCCGGTATTATAGTTTCCTTTCTGGTCGTGCCGGGCGTGAGTTCGATTGATTCAGCCAGTTTGAACGGGAAGTCGGTGGAGCGGGCGGATACGTTGGCGTGTCGCTCGCGATTGAAAACCCAACGAAGATATTGTCCAACTTTGATTTTTCCCCCCCAAAAAAGCTTCTTTACGATGCTTTTATTCTGATTATTTTGAACGAAACAAACGTGGATTCTAGAGATAATTATTGTTGAAAGTTGTTATTCGAAGATGCGCGAAATAATATTGGTTAAATTCTGCCGTCGCGAGAATAAATCCGCTGCGACCGATTTCCATGTTTCGCAAAATGAATTATTGTCAGTGCGGGAGATTGCGCGATTTTGTTATTCGATGAAATTTTGTCGGACACGTGTAAGTTCCGTGAGATTTCAGCGAGCAACAAATGTCGAGTTTGATGTAACGAGATAAAGCAATAAATTCCGATCGGTGATTTTCCCCCGTCACGAGAATAATTTCCTGACTGGATATAATCGTTGTCATCGCGCGTTGCGATTTGTTAACAATAGTCTCAGGTGCGCCCGGCGGCGCGCGTAGCGCGCGCGCAAACAAGCGATAAAACACGCGTGCTAAACCGTGTGCGAGTAAATAACATTATCCGAGATTACGCGTGTGTCAACGATTAGGCGTTTATTAGCGGATTATCGGTAGGTGAATTCAATACTCGCGATGGTTTAACCTGTGCACCTATCGCACA
This sequence comes from Linepithema humile, assembly GCF_040581485.1. Taxonomy (NCBI): domain Eukaryota; kingdom Metazoa; phylum Arthropoda; class Insecta; order Hymenoptera; family Formicidae; genus Linepithema; species Linepithema humile. The sequence continues at coordinate 20,024,421 of NC_090128.1, read as the reverse complement.
CGGTAGGAAAAATGAAGCCGGCTGGATATCGGTGTGTAAGTTTATCAGCGTTTGCAATTGATTGGTGCGCGCTGCGGGCCGCCGCGATAACAATTGTGGATTGTTTCCGATAGTTATTACATTAACTGTTAGATTACGCGCGATAAAAATGAATTCAATGAACCTTATGCAGAATTTATTAGTGAATTCTTCGCCCAAAAAGCAATTTTTTTTTTTTATTCATAGCATTCGGGACGGCCTGTGCGGACTCGGATCAAAGCATCGATCGAGGATTATCGTTATCAACAAACGTGTTGCAGCTTGCGTATTTATTAAACCGGGCGTTGCATATGCACCACAGGTGTGACAAGCTATAATATTTCGCCCTTGATTAAATAACCGTTATTTCAAACCGCAAATCGCTCGAAAACTGCCCTCGGGCAATTGATAGCTTTGGCCGGCATTACTGACGATACTATGCCCGGCATTGTACACCCGTGATTACAAATGCACATCGCGTGAATAACGGGATTCTTGTAAATTTGAAAATAATAGAAAAAGATTGCGAGGAAAACATGTGCAAAACTTTTGCATTTTTTTGCAAAAAAAAAACACAGATAAACTACCTTAATAGAATTCTATCACGCTGAGAATTTTTATAGCGAACAAACTGACGAATTCATGACTAACTTGAAATCAAAATGATCAAACGATAACGAACAATACATTTGTAGAAGTTGTTCATAGTTTTGGTTAAAAAAAAAAAGAATCATTTTTCTCGAGACGCCCCGAGTCCGCGATGATATATTCTGCTGTCAACTCGATAATGTGTAAGGATCAAAACGATGAAATCTTCGGATTTAGGGATACGACAGTCCAGTGGGCGAGAGAGGATCTCAACTATCGGGTGGGCAAAAACAACGAATTGCCATCGCGCGCGCGTTGGTGAGGAATCCGGCGATTCTTCTGCTGGACGAGGCGACGTCCGCGTTGGACGTTCACAGCGAGGCGACCGTGCAAAAGGCTCTCGACGCTGCAGCGAAGGGAAGGACGACGATTATAGTCAGTCACAGGCTCTCCACGATCACGAATGTCGACAGGATCGTATTTATCAAGGACGGGGTCGTCGTCGAGCAGGGCAGCCACGAAGAATTAATGGCACTCAAAAACCACTATTACGGGCTGCATTCCGCGCACGAAAGAGACCTAGCTAAAGGTGCGCGTCGACAATTTTTATCTCTATTATTTTCGTATGAATTTTTTCTAAGCATTTAAGTACGCTGTTCGTTCTCTGTTATTAGACAAGGCCACAAGAGCTGCCGCCAAGGCCACGGTGACAAGCCCGAAAATGAAGACGAAACCGCCACTGATGAAGCAATTCTCGACACTGTCGATGCACTCTCATCGACTCTCGCTCGCGAGATCCAGTACTTCGGAAGAATTGGACGAGCACGAAAAACCTTACGAGGCGCCCATGATGAGGATATTCGCGCTGAACAAACCGGAGTGGCCGTATAATTTAGTCGGTAATTTCCGGCCGATGGGAAGCCTTGCCTCTTAATCTTTTTCATCTTAAAATCGTTTTTCTTTTTCTTTCTTCGATGTAATTATTCAAAATTAATATTTTCTAAGTGACTTCGTATTTTGCGTGATCCTCGACAGGATGCCTCGCGGCGGCGACGGTTGGCGCGTCCTTCCCAGCTTTCGCCGTGCTGTTCGGCGAGGTCTACGCCGTGCTGGGTCTTTCGGACGCGGATGAAATCGTGCAGAGAACCGTCTACTACTCGATACTCTTCATCGTCGTCGGCATTGTCACCGGTGTCGGCACTTTCCTGCAGATGCACATGTTCGGCCTGTCCGGCGTGCGCATGACGACGCGTATAAGAAAAATGGCGTTCGCCGCGATACTGAAGCAGGAGATGGGCTGGTACGACGAGGACTCGAACAGCGTGGGCGCGCTCTGCGCGAGATTGTCGTCGGACGCCGGGGCCGTTCAGGGCGCGACCGGGACTCGCGTCGGCTCTGTGCTTCAGGCGTTCTCGACCCTCGTCATCGGCATCGGTCTCTCGATGTATTACACGTGGAAAATGACGCTGGTCTCGGTGGTCTCGATCCCGCTGGTGCTCGGCGCGGTGTTCTTCGAGGCGAGGGTGATGAGCGGCCAGGGTATGCAGGAGAAGAAGAAAATGGAGGCGGCCACGCGAATCGCCGTCGAGGCGATAACCAACATCCGCACGGTCGCCAGCATCAACAAGGAGGAGTTGTTCTTCAACAAGTACTGCGTGGAGCTGGATCACGTCGCCAAGGCGACCAGGATCAGAAACAGATTGCGGGGAATAGTGTTCTCGTGCGGGCAGACCGCGCCGTTCTTCGGATACGCCATAAGTCTTTATTACGGCGGCTACCTGGTGGCAAGGGAAGGGCTGGATTATCAGAATGTCATCAAGGTGTCGGAAGCGTTGATCTTCGGCTCGTGGATGCTCGGCCAAGCGTTGGCCTTCGCGCCCAACTTCAACACGGCCAAAATCTCGGCTGGCAGGATATTCAGGCTGTTGGACAGAACGCCGGAAATCACTTCGCCGTCGGAATCGGAGGGGAAGGACCTGGACTGGGTGAGTTCACCGTGATATTATATCCGGCGTGTAAACTAGTTACGCGAGCGGCGAGGTATACAGCGCGCCTCGGCCATTGCACGCTTTCCCACCATAATGTGTATTTGGCGGTGGTTATTAAACAAGCAAGAGATTGGTCGATGCGATATAATAATGCGATTTAAACGATATCAATGTTTGCGAAATTCAAATCGCTGTCGGCTTGGAACTATCAAAGTGTTTAATGTTGAATGATAATTGTGTCACAGAAGATAAAACATGTAAATTAAATCTCCGCCGAGGAAGAATAGAAAATTCGCCGGGCAACGTGGAGCCGCAATAAAGCGCAGAACCTATATAACTAGATTTAACTTTTAATTAGTTTCTTCGCGCAAAGTTAATTGAATTTTGTGCGACATTGAACATGGCATTTACATTCATTACTGAATCGTGAAATCATTAGTCTTAACGATTTATTTCGCGAGTCGATAGACCGTTAAAGATGGATTGTTAGATTTAACCTGATTTGCCCAATAATTAATATTTGTCAATTAATTAATATTTATTAAATGATTAACATTTGTGAATTAATTTCTCGCGTAATTAGGCAAATAAATTTGAATAATTAAAGTGATCAACATAATTAAATTAAAAATTAAATTAATAAAATATACCAATTTTGTTAATTAATTACACAATTAAATTAAGAGGGTCGAGAAATTTTCGAATATTTTATATATGAACAAAATTTCCCGGGAATTTCGGGAAACGATTCCAGAATATAAAACTACTGGCAGCTTGTTTTACGCGGACTTTTCCATAATCTCTTTTACGACTCCCACAAGATTTTTCTAAATGCATTTTGTATTTGTAGCTCTCTTGTCACACAGGCATAGAATTTGTTATGTAAGATTTATTATGCATTGTACTCGCGGTACTATCGTATCACGGAATTGATAACAGGATTTTTAACGGAGCATGAAAACTCGTAATATACTCGACAAACAGGTTACGTAACCTACGTTGCATACAGCACGGGGGAGATTGCAAACAGTTTTAATGATCTGTGAAACGTGCGCAACGGTTACGCGAGTTAATTGAATGATCACAACGACGCCTTGCCGTAAACGTCGCTGATTGCCGGATGCAAGTTTAATAGTCGCATCTGTCCGCGGTTTTCTGTTTCGTTTGCAGCGCAGCACACGTTTGCGCGCGCGTTCAAGCGACATGCAAATGATATCGCATTCATTAGGAATTCGTGGCTTAACTGATAGCCCCCCGAGCAGCGTTTCGTTAATTACGTTCGAAACGCGGAATTGACTTTGGTTGATTTCGCGGAACCAAGACCGACAGAGAATACTTCGTGTAAATTAAATGAAGCGTAGTACCTCGTTAAATATCTTCGAATAATTTAATCGCGTTACAATAACGCTTTTACTGCGACTAACTATTCCGTAAAAAAAAAAAAACTAGAACGTGTTCCTGCTATAATGAACGACGCTTCCTCTATTTTTCGTATCGCTTAGAGCTTAGGCGCGTCACGAGTGTAATGCGAGATCATGGAATCTTTTTCGATTAACTAGCGTGGTATCTTTCTTTCTTTCAGAAAGCGGACGGCTTGATACAATTCTCGAAAATCGACTTCCACTATCCGACGCGGCCGGAGATGCAGGTGCTCAAAGGGCTAAATCTAATCGTGAAGCCGGGTCAGATGGTGGCCCTCGTGGGCCAGAGCGGTTGCGGAAAGTCCACGTGTATTCAGCTGCTGCAGCGGCTCTATGATCCGCTCTCCGGCAGCGTGACGCTGGACCGACGCGACATCGCCTCGGTCTCGTTGACCAGCCTCAGGTCGCAGCTCGGCGTTGTAGGCCAGGAGCCCGTGCTTTTCGATAGAACAATAGCGGAGAATATCGCTTACGGCGACAACAGTCGACAGCCGCCGATGGACGAGATTATCGAGGCCGCCAAGATGTCTAATATCCACAGCTTTGTCGCTTCCTTGCCGTTGGTTAGTTCGCGTCGTTATCGCAATATTCACGCGGAGAGTTCGAAGTTTATTGAAAAAGAAATAAGAACAATGAGAGAACGATGTGCAAATACATTGTAGAATGCAATTTAATATATCAAATTCACGTGGCGCGTGTCGATATTCCGTAATCGTTCCTTTTCATACGAATAAAAATGTTCGACTTGTCTGTTTAATTCAGGGTTACGACACGAGATTGGGATCAAAGGGCACGCAGCTTAGCGGTGGCCAGAAGCAACGAGTGGCGATCGCGCGTGCGCTACTGAGAAATCCTCGAATTTTGCTGTTAGACGAAGCCACTTCAGCTCTCGACACTCAGAGTGAACAGGTAAGAATCGCTGTTCTCCTAAAGAAAGTGCCTCGTGAATAATTTTATCGACGATTTATCCTTTTATCCGTTTCTCAATATCAAGAATGAAGCGTTCGGCGGGCGTTATTCAAGCGTTATTTACTTCGAATCGCGATTACGCGAACAGCGTTCGGAAGTGCATCGAGCCGAAAAATAAGAGCGATAAAAGCGCGCGTCGAAAGCGATCACTCCTGAAATAAACGCGTCCGCGGATCGTTGCATAATCATTGCAGGAAGTCGCTTATTAATCGTATAAAACGCTTTGTGCGAGATTCGCGAAGCAGAACGATCTCGGTCCGGAATGAAAGAGGCGTTCAGCTTTCGCCGTTTGCTCGGTGTTAGCGTGTACGCTTTCTATATCAATTGACGGCGCATCCGCGATCCTCGGAAGGAGATGACGTCCCAGTTCGCTGATGGCGATGGCGAGATCGGCGCGGCAAGATTGGATTCCGATCGAAAATCATACAAACGACACGGTCGTTATCGCTCTCCCGAGACGGCCGGCCGACGACCGAGGCAATCGGGTTAATGGCCGTCGAAAGTGAAAACGGCGCGATTTATTCCGGCCACGTGGCTCCCTCGGGTGTCATTCGCGAATTTTCTCCGTGAATTTTGCCGACGGAATCGCACGTTTTATAATGCCGTGGTGGCAGCCGTTAAGAACGTCTGTTGCGTTCTCGTCGCGCCCTTTAATTCGCAAAAAGAGAGAGGATGCCCTCGTTATCCATTTTTCTTAACTCTTTCGCATTTATGACGTGTGCGAGGATGTAATTGCTCATAGTTTTTGTTAATCTCGCGCCAGTACCAAGTCTTTACGTCTGTTTATCTTAACTTTCTTTTGAATGTACACAAGCGGAAAAGAAGAGCAGTGTTTAAAGTATGACAGAGGCAAATCGAATTTTTAATTGCGAAAAGAAAAATCTTAATCTTCTTGAGCGTGTTTGCACGCGACTATAAATAAGCCAAGAATTTTCGTATAATCTATTTTTAACTTTGTACTTAGAGAAATATTCTACATGAAATTAGTAACGAAATGGAAATATAAATTATTACAATAATGAATTGTTATCTCATAAATTTTTCTACTTCGCGCGCCATTAAAGCGAGCTGCTTTACATTTTTAGCGCGAAAACTGCTATTGAGACAAACGTACGCGGCACAAACAGCGCGGAATTATGTTATAAACGGAACTATTTCCAATAAGCAATAACGGGCGCGATATTCGGCAGCGTTGGGATAATAAATATCTGTATATTTACGATATCGAGCAGACTAGACTATCGACTATGCGGGCCGAATGCCGATTTCGCTGATCTAAACTATCGATACGGTGCGCGCGTTCGCGGCGCAGCGATGAATATTAACGAGGCCGGGGTAGATTTTCGCGAAAAATACAGGTAAAAAGTGCGAATCAAAGTGCACGCGGCGAAATAATACTCGCGACCGCGTATTACGCAAACTATATGCCGACGCGCTTTGTATGATAATTCTCGCGCGTTCGATTAAAACTTGGCGTGATAGCCGCACGGATCAGCCCTCTGTCACAGCGGCACAAATTGTATAACCGTGCAATCACAATCTTCTCTGTCCGTGTGTTCGTAAAACAATTTCATAAAAAAAACAAAATAAAATAAAAAAAAAAACACCACGATAATCCATCAAACGAGTCTGGGTCTCAACAGCCGGATAAATATTTTTTTTTGTACTACTTCATTCCTTCTCTCTCCCTCTCTGTCGATCTGTCGAATGAATCGGCTGCAATGCCATTGCTGATATTATCGCGCTAACAATCGGAAATGTTCAGCTTTACGAGCAGGCGGTTGTTACGCACCCCGGTCGGGAAACGGCTCATCGTGGCCAAATGAATTTCGCTGGTATATTGTTTCGACTCTCTCTCTCTCTCTCTCTCTCTCTCTCTCTCTCTCTCTCTCTCTCTCTCTCTCTCTCTCTCTCTCTCTCTCTCGGAACACAATCCCCGGTCGTCATCCCCTCCCCCCCCCTTTTGTTGCCGGCCCGTAAAACAAAAACGGGTGAGTGCTTACGTTCGATTAGCTCCGCGGAAGCAGTGTTGCTAATTCGTTCTTCTGATTTAAACCTGTTTCGCGTTAATTTGGCCGCTCGCGTTAATTGCTTTGCGTTTACAGAATTAATTCGGAAGATGCGCTGAATAATTTATATCCCGAAAACAAGGAACGCACGCGCGGCGTTGTATTATTGATGTAAATTGTTTTTAACACTTCCGCTGTCGCGCGACACGTATGACACGTTACGCTTCGTGTAAAGGTTGTCATGCATATGCACAACGCGTGAATGTTTAAATTAAAATTTATATTATATTATTCTGAATACATATACGTATATATATATATGTATATATGAAAACGGCGAGGATATATTTTTCCGTTTTAACGCGGGTGATTAATTTCTGAATAGATCTTGATTTTCTCTAACTCGTAAATGTACTCAAAATATGTGTCAAAAATGGAAAATTCCAAACAATGGCCATTCGAGCAGTTTTTTCAAACTTCGCGTAACAATTACACTAAAATATTCCCGGCGCGCAATGACGGAGCGTGTGAGAACTCCGCCGAAATGATTAAAATGTATAACGTGAAGCCGTAGAATCAAATGTTTGATCCAACTGCCGTTTACCTTTCTCATGCTCGCCATTGATCTCACGCCATTTACGTGTCCCCGCGGAATATTTTCTCACATTATCCGATATATTTTCTGTGTGCAGGTCGTGCAAGCGGCCCTCGACAAAGCCATGAACGGCAGAACGTGCATCACCATAGCTCACCGTCTGGCCACCGTAAGGAACGCCGACGTGATCTGCGTACTCGACCGTGGCGTCGTGGCCGAGATGGGCACTCACGACGATCTCATGCTGGCCGGCGGTCTTTACGCTCACCTGCACGCCCTCCAGGAAGCCTCTGTGTCATAAACGCGCTCGGATTCCCGATTTTTCTTCCCCGTCTGCGCGATCGGGCTGTCACGGATTGCACTCCGGCAACGGGAGTTCAATTGAAGGACGGTGAAGCGCCGAGCGGGAAACAGAGGAGAGCCAACCGCGCAAGACCGCAGTGCAGACTTCGAGTGGCCGCAGCCACCGCCGGATACGTCCGCAGGCTGCGAAACGTAAGCCACGGGACGTGAGAGACAAACGACGTTCAAAGAGACGGACGCGCCAGAACGAAAGGCGGATCCTACGGATTCCTAAAGGTTCACTTAGCGAGCCGGCCCGCCGGTCCTTCCTGCGGCAAGCGCGACGACAGGCAATATCCGCAATTCAATATCGCGGCAATTGATTTTTGACGAAAATTTAATTTAGAAGTCCAAATTCATTCCATGTCCTTCTCGTTGTGTGTAGCCCGGAATTTTTTAATTTAATTCTAAACCACGGTGACACAGGAACTCCAGTGATTCTTTTTTCTTTTTTGTTATAGTCGGTATTTCATTCATTTTTTTTGTTTTTTTTACGCATATTGACATGCGTAAATCGACACGAGTAGATCGCGATGACAATATTAAAAGTTCTTCTATGAATGTAAACTTTGCGTTTGCAGATTTTTATCGCTATATTTCATTAGATTCGTATTCTGGACAGCGGATTCTGGATGTAACGTCGCGCTCTCTTTCTTTCTCTCTTTCTCTCTCTAAATCTACATCTATCACCCCAATATGTCGCGTTCACTATTTCTTCTCCGTTAGTTTTGTACAAAATGTTCGCGGCTGATAGACTTAAGCCCGCTTAAGCTAAAGGCATTTTTACCGAGGGCGTGCAACATTGCTTCTCCTGGCGGCCACGTTACTTCATTAAGCATCGTATCCCGCGCACCCACGTAACGGTCCATCCTTTTAGACGGCAAAACGCGTCACGCGGCATTATCCGTAATGGCAGGCGACGTAATAGACTTTACCGGTCCCTCTGCTCCGCCGCCATTCATATGCGTCGACTTTTCTCCGCAGCGTTTTCTCGGGCGATAATATTTTCCCATGCGCGCACAGGTCTCTTAGAAGCTTCACAAGAGCCGTCATATTTCGCGGCAGATGCGAAAAAAGATGGTTATCTTTCTTTCGTGAAAAAAAAAAAGATAAAAAAAAACAATAAAACAAATCTTTTCTCGTCCTATTAATATTAACAGATTTAAAAGTTCTTTAGTGCACGCGACATTATTAGTCTTCCGGCTAGGTGTTCTCTAGTCGAACGCATTCGCGTGCGATCAGCATTGGTTAAAAAAAAATCTAGAATTAATTCAAATAGCTTGTTAGGTTGGTCGGAGCCGGGTTCAAGAGCGAGAATCCTAAGCCGGGATCGTAAGGTATTATCGACGCCTGGCGTACAATCCACTGTCGTGTCTTGTCAATCGGACAAAAGTCAGTAGAACGGGGGCCGCCCGCACAGACGCAATTAGCGTAATTAATGTTATTGATCTACCCCCTTCATGTCCCGCTGGATACACGGTGTAACCGAAATCGATCGGCTTGCGGAACGTAACTCGTGTAACAAGGCGTGCAAATGGCGACAGATGTTCGGAGCGTTAAAAGGGCGATGGTGTGCGAAAGAATGTTTCCCCGTCGTCCTAATTTCGACAGGGCGCCGCGGCGATGCCCTGCCCGATGAAATATGAAAAATGTATAAGTATTTCTCGCAAAATGATATACGTTTCTTCAGCTTTTCCCCTTTCTCTCATCCACACGTTTCCTCGTTTAATTTCTCTTACCTGAAAAATTTAGATATTCATTTTTATTTCCTGGTGAAAAAGAAGAAGACTCTCTCTCTCTCTCTCTCTCTCTCTCTCTCTCTCTCTCTCTCTCTTTCTCTCTCCCTCTCTCTCATTTGGGTATTCGCGGAATATAACGAATTCATCTGCGAGGCAAAATGAGTACAATGAAATCTCTACGGGGAAATGTAATAAATCGTTCTCGACCTCTTCTTACCGGTGTTTTAATAATTAAATTAGTTTGACTCGCTGCGCATCGTGCGACAGAAAGGTACAATAAAGACAATGAAGCGGCAGTGGTGAGAGCGATAAGAGAGAGAAAGAGAGAGAGAGAGAGAGACGCTTTATTTAGGAAGAAAGAAATATTCTCCCCCGCCGCGGCGCAAAGAGATGTACGGTATCTACGAGCATGTGCTAAATTCGATAGAGGCAAATTATGTAAAGCAACGCTCGCGTGTGCGAGTGAGCCGAAATTTATTATCGCAATAACGGTTATGCGTGCGAAATACGGCGAATAAATAAAATGAAATAGGAAATCGTATATTTACGCGAAGAGACGATTCTCGGCACGCAAGACTCTAGCACTTCCCTTGTACGAAACCGGGATGTCTTCCTTCTTGCGCAAAACGAAAATCGATAATCGTGAAACAATCAGGATTATTTGCGCGGTTGAGATATAGTGATTGGCTCTCCGAACGCACAACTCCCATAAATTACCCGTCGAAGGTGAGTCATTTTGCGATTATACTCTCCCGATATCTGGCGCCTTTTTTCCCTTAGGCTTAATAACAAGATTCGCCGCTGCGGGGACTTATGGGCTTTGGCTGGATGATATACGCCCGGTGGCGAAGGGAGTGCGTGTAAAAAGGGTCCGAGACGATTTTTCAGAATTTGTGTCTCCGGCTTAAGGGAGCTGCCGCGCCTCAGATGTCGTCGCAATCCATTACCGGGAGATAATGCTGCGCAAACATGTCGTGGCCAAATGTAAAAGAGCGATCGTTACTGATCGGGCAGAGCATGCGAGACACAACGGAACATTGAACTAATGAACGGTAAATGTTAGACGCAGGAATCGAACAAAATTGCTTCAAAAGAGTTTCCGTAAAAAAATCCGCATTTATTTCTAGCGAACTTAACTATTTTTTTTTTTTTTTAGAATACTTTCCAGAATATTCTAATATTTTGAAATATTAGAATAAAAAATAAAAGTTTTATAATAATTAAATAATTAATTATATATAAGTATATAAATGTAATTAATGATTTCGAAAAAATTCTTTTTGAATTCTAAGGAAATGTTAAGATCTCGTTTTCTCTTTCGATTCCTGATCAATAGCAAATGACTACTTAAAACTACGACTGCGGCCGACATAACTTAGACACAGAAATGTCGCATCAGTCGAGCAAGACAAGTTATCTCGACTCGAACGTGTGAGGAAAATTTCCTAGATTTTCGAAAATTAGCGTGATATACGAGCGGCCTGTGGTATGTACATATGCGAAACCGTGTGTGCTTGCAAATAGATGTTTGTGAAGAGAAAGTGTATCGGTGCTTTTGTTATATAAGAGAGTAATATTATTGTGACGTAAAAAAATAATAAAAAGCGATATTAACGAGAAGACGTGCGGAAAGCGCGCGAGTTAATTACAGTTCCTCTCTTCTTATCCCAACGTCCCATTTTTTTTTTCTCCTTTTCCTCTTCAACATTCTGCTCTGCATTATTGTTCGCGAAAGAATTAATTAATCAGATGGAGATGACGTTTATAAAGGGCGTCCCGGACACATCGGCTCATCCTTTATAATTCCACGATGAACGAAGGAATCGACTTTTTCCCGAGGGAAATTTGATAGAGAATCTAATTACAAAAATGTTTAAAACACGAGCAAACTAAAAGCTTCTGACAACTAAATAATAATGTTTCACGATAGGGTAAATTATCGGCTGGGAGGTGTCGATCTCGAGCGCCCCTCGCCTCGAGAGGCAGTTAGCTTTTTATATCGCGGTGCGCCTCGTGCAATCTATATTTGCGAGATAAGGAAGGAACGTCTTTAGCTCGTCGTCTACCGCCGCCGTCTTGCCGCAAGTACGTATTATATTTTTATCGCGATATTTATTTATATAACAGTCGTTGTCGTCGGCACGAGAGAGGAAGCGATATAAATAGGGGCAAATTACGGATTAAGAGTACTCCTTCTTCTATTTCGCACTTCGAGTACCGAGGAGAAACTCGTCGGAAATTCAATTATCGCACCATCACTTTCGTTGAGCCGCGCAGCTCAACATTTTATTTCACCGACACTCTCTTCGAAATTCATCCGTAAAAAAAGTCCAAGCTCCCGCGCGCAACAAAAGGGACGGGGCCAAGTGCTTCTATCTTATCATGTCGAAGTGTCATTGTGACGAGAGAAAGTTGCGAGAGGTTTGGGAAAGAATGGGCGAAGGTAGCTGGCGGCGGCACAAAGTGAATACCAAGTTCGATTGACGACGCTGACTTCGGGGAGCAGATATAGCGGAAGGGGGTGGCAAAGGGAGGGTTCTTCAAAGCTTGGGTGAATTTGCAAAGTTACGAGACTGCAGCGACCGATGCAAACTGCGGTAGCCGGTGAAGTTTTTAAGCAAACTCGTCGTCGATGCCGCTGTACAAATTCCACGGGGAAATAAATCGCAACAATGACGTACGTCAGGCACGGGTTTTATTTCACGCTGATCAGTTAAATTGATATAAAGTGAATTATAATCTATTTATAAAGTGTATAAAGCACGCTCGATTATTTATTTTGGGCCAGCCGCCAATAATGGATGGTGATGCAATTTGATAATTAATAAGAAAATATTAATTATAAATTGCTCGCTGACAGCTTTCGCTGCGCGCGAGAATATTATATCGCAAAGAGAGAAAGACTTTTTACGTTTTAACCGAGATTAATCGATCTATTTTCATCAGCTATTCAATTTTTTGACGTTTAAAATATTAATACAGCGCGTACGCGCGCGTAATACAATATATTGTCGGAATAGTAATTTGTCCTTTTTAATAACTGAAATTTTGATGCGATGCGACCTCGTTAGTCGTCGTTCCGCGCTTAGTTCTTCGACTATAATGTGCACCATCGTGTTTGGGGCTCTTATATTAATTCGACAAGTTTGCTCCGAGGATATAATGCCACGTAGCATCGAGCTAATAGTAATGCTTAGCAGCACGACGTGGACGAAATTTTGGGACAGAATTTAGCGCGGATCGTTGCGGTCGGGTGTCAATTAGCATTCAGCGAGGAACGTCGTCCTTTGTTGTATGTACCGGCAAACTGGCCCGGGAGTTTCGTGGGAAACACGGGATTGTGCCAACTAGGTGGATGGTGTAGAAATGGCGCGGTTGGCCCGCGTGGATGTAGACTCGTTTGAATAAGCACACGGGAATGAAGAAGGGTTCGTGTAAACAGATAGATACGTATCCGTAGTCGGACGTGCGAAGAGGGTCGGATATGTGCCGACTTATCTTCGTTATTTATTGCCGGAACCGCAAATGCGCCCGATGGCTTTATCATTATCGAAGATTACCTCCGCAAGTTCCTCTGCACATTTTCAGTCGCGCGGAAAAACATCTCTCTCTCTCTCTCTCTCTCTCTCTCTCTCTCTCTCTCTCTCTCTCTGTAAGAGAAATAATGGAAAGGCAATATCTATTTGCGGAGCGGAGGATAATAGAATACAATACCATCGGTATTAGTTCGAAATTTTCACGCGAGAGATAGGTGTGTTGCGATCAGACGAGATTGTTTTTTATAGAATGTACGTGCTTCGACACATGGGAAAAAAGTGAAAAAAAAATCCGATGAAAATACCGGCGTTATTTTAAAGTTTTACGTAAAAGAGTTGCAAAAAAAAAATGCAAAGTCCGTCAGCCTCGTTAATGATCGACGTTACTTTCAACAAGAATATGGACTAACTGACAACACGCGAATGGTATATAACACACAGACAGAGACGATGTAGGATTAGAAAACAGAGTATAAATAAATCGATACATCCGCAGAGAGGCAGAGAGACGAGACGAGACCGAATTGAAAGCGTAGTTGTGGATTCCACCGCAAGCCGTCGCGCATATAAATCAGCATAAATTGCGATGCAAGGATTCCGCAGTCGCGGCATACATCGTCTGCGTTTCGTACGTATGCGTTTAGCAGCGACACAGGTGCGACACTCACGCGGGATGCTGGCCGTGTGCGATCAGCAACGTAGCCGGAAGACAGCGCCAATTCGCTAATAACAAGATAATTGACAGATCTTTGATCCGTATAAATATCTGCGAATTTTTCTTCGTTACTGGTATATTTATTTGCCTAGCATAAATAAAACCGCACAATCGATACATTGGAGAAAAAAAATATATAAAATAACGCAAAAAAAATTGATATGCTAAATTATTGACGAGCGCTTTTAATATTATATTTTATTATTTTTGTGTTTATGGCACACAGGTGACAATTTTCTCAGAATGTTATTTTAACTACGTATTTTTATCAGTAAATCATGCTCAATAAAACACAAAATAAGACAATATTGATATTAATTAAAAAATGCGAGTTTCGCTATATGCGCCTTCAATATTTATTATTATTCACACACGAATAACATGTACAATAAATTATATTTTGAAAAACTCTCGCTAAATGTACAAAATATACAATTCCATTTACACTTGGCAAATACAATCTAGAAAATGTGAGCGTGAATATTATATATTGCATGAATCCACCATGAGCACGCGTCATTGGAAACAAAATGCTGTCTCGAAAGTCGTGGCACTTATTTAATAATACGTGAAAAATGCAGGCTGTAATTTCACACAGGTTTTGAATATCGTCCCGCGAGAAATGGTATATCGATCATGGATAATGTAAACATCGGTTGTGTGCGGAGTTGTTGCGAAAATGTTTTTCCTGAGTAAACCTATAATATGAGGTGGCAGGCAGTGGTATTGCGTTTTCAGCGTTGCTACTGAATCAGCCTTTACGGACTTTCGTTTAACTTGGCGGCTTTAAAGCGGCTTTACCGCCTCGTCGTAAGATACTTTCATCCTCCGGCGCATTTCCTCAATGGCGAAACCGCGACGCAGACTTTTCATATCTAGGATTTCTGTCGCGGTGGATTCGGGATCGTCCGAGATCTCCTGAGAGAGCCTGCGGATATCCAGTCGCTCGTATATCTCCCGTCCAGTCTATCCAATATCGTGATTTCGATAAAAATCTCGTCGATTCAATCGCGTGCCAGAAATTTTTTTTGCCATACTTTCCACTCGGAGAAAGCAGAAAAGTTTAGTCATTGAAAAATTTAAGAGATATAAGTCAGGAAGTTTTAATTTTAGAAGAATTTTCTGATATTTTTTGTACATTATGGAGAGAAGATCCATCCTATTTTTTTTTTAATTTTATTTTAAATTTTTTAGATAAAAAAATTTTTGTAACAGAATTTTCCGTGTATTTCTGCGGCTATCGTAGCTTTCATGGAATGCGGCAAAAAATGTGTCTTTGTATAGCGTTACATCGTCTCCGTGAAACCGGAGAAAGTAAATTTAAATAAAGTGCATTCTAAGAATTCAAATAAAAGAAATTGAATAAAGAGCATTTTTAAATATGTATTGTGTGTAATTTCACAATAAGTACCACACAAATATTTCATCCGAAATATATGACAATTCTGAAATACTTTATCTGATTTGAAAACAAATCTTCGCTTATTAAAGGTTCGAGATTTATTATATTAAATAAACAGAGTCAGTTATATATTTCACTTGATAACATAAGCGCGGAATAACAAATAAACTGGCTGGAATGTCGTAAATACTTTGATATATCATACGTTCGAATGCGAGCGCTCCTGAATCATGGTTGCGGTATCGAGCTGTCCTAACGATGTAGGTATCCCGGAAACGGACACATTTTCGTTATCGCGATATCGATCATACGCGCGGCGACGGACTCGAATTTATAATCAGACTCGCCGCATACGTTCCCGCTTATTGCAATCTGCATTGACGAAGTAAACTGCCGCGAGTGAAACGCGCGCGCAAAAGAAAAAAGGAGAGCATGACAACGAAGATACGGCGTGTCGATAAATTTGACAATTTTATGGAGTACTTATTGATATCGTCGTTTATATTGTGGCGAAAGTACGTAAAGCACATGTCTGGCGCACATGTGTGGATAAGAGCAAAAATTCATTGAATCATTGCGTCACGAGCGAGGAAGGACGCGAGCCTGATGGAAATTGCATATAGGATCCAGCCGACGGGCAGTGTAACGTGAATTTACGAGCTTACGTCGCTGGCCGGAAACGAGCTCGTAATTCTTCGGTTCGAGCTGAAGGACGCTCGCTGGCACGCCTATACGTTGCGGTCCTTCTGAGAACATTATATGCAAAAAAGCGCCGCGAAAACTTTTTTGGGAAAAAAGTGCCTCATCGGATCGAACACGTCGCGGCGTTGTAAGCCACGTGTTTATTTTATGCCGATTTTATTTGCACGTTCCGAATTACTGTTAACGTATGAAATTTTACGGGGAAATTGAGATTATGTTGGAATTCACGCTCGCATTTTTGTCCAACATTCTTGCCATTTTACTGTAAAATGAGGAGGGCGTAATGATACGTATAAAAAGAAGAATAATGGTGCAGTAAAAATAGAGCGCGGCCACCATAAATATATTTTCATGTCAAGAGAGAAAGACATCAGTATTTTGTTTTAGCAACTAATTGGCTGTTTTGCTGTTATACTCTTTTAATTAGATCGGATTGTGATAATTAGCGGCAAGATGCGGTTGAATAGGTTGTGTAAATGGAAACTCACTTGTCAATGAAACACGATATGTTCATTTATAAATGATGACATTTCCGAATAGAGAGATAATGCTTCAAAGCTTACATCAAAACATATTAATATTATATCAAATGCTATTGCAATTAAAAATGAGTGAAGATATATTTTAAATTTAAGAAATAAAATTTTTATTTAAAAAAATAACCATTTTAATTAAATTTATATTTATACTATACACATTCAAGATTGAAATTGTATCACAGTAGAAAAAATTCGAAATTAAAGTCAATATATTGTATTTACTATTAAAATACATTTAATTCAATTAACGTGGCATTTCATTTTTTACGATTTGCGACACAAATCATACTGTTTTGTGTCGACACATATATTGTAATTGTGCTAATATCGATTACCAATTCAACGTTTTTAATCAAGAGAAAAAAAATAGCTTAATATCAAACAGTATCAAATAATTGCTTTTTTGAAATTAATAAAATAAATTTATATTTTCTGATGCAAGCTATATTAATAAAAAAATTAATTCAGCGTTTGTCATAAAGTCATGCGAACAAAACAAACTAACCAAAAATATTAACAATATCTCGTTTATTATTTATTTAGTTTATTAAGTTACTGCCTTTTTATAATTTCATACTTGGCAGTATTTTTCTTTCAATGCTTATTCGCGACACATGGCGACGCGCTCGGAATAATGGAAATGATTTCGAGGAACCGGGACACTTCGCAGTCGGTCCGGAATATCGAAGAACAAATTGGATGATGAACAAGCGCGCGGCCGAGTTATTTGTTTTGCTGCTGGTTGCGCGTGCATGTGACCTGAGGGTGAAATCCGATTTTCCGAAGGGAAACGCGGATGTTGCACCCGCATTGTATAACTCTGCGGTGTATACGCCGTCGTCTCGTATTCCTGTCATTGCACTTGCATCATAATGCATCTCACGATGCGTACGCAAGTATAAAACGTACATACATACGGACAACGCAGACAATAGCGTCCTCTTAATGATGCTTTAATTTTAATGGTTGTCGCTCGAAAGTCAAATCCTTTATAACGACCGTCAATTCGAGCTTATGTCATTACTGTCTTCCCCGTCAAAATTTCTTTTCTCCGAAGTTGTTCCACTTCTGCGATATGGATCTTTTACGTTTCCGCCGTTCGCTCGCGTGCTACGATAGTTTTCTATTTCCTCGGTATTAATCTCATTTCCCGCGTGTAATATTCTCAAACGAGACACGTATGGCTGCAGTTCTAATTAAATATTGCAATATGAAATGAAGATATCAGTACGGAGCTCGTGTTTCACAAAATAACGGTAATGGAAACGATAGATAAATATTTAAATGTTATTCGACACTATCTCATATAGGTAAATCGAGAATTTCAAAAATTAATCAATGAGAAATTAGCAGTAATCGGATAAAATCATTATACCTTTAAATGCACGCCGCTTGAAAGGTTAAATAGCGCCTGATTGAGATACAATTCAATAATCTTGTCTGCAATAGCTAATTTATATTTTTATTTAAAAGTGACTACTAATTAATAGCATTCAGCGGAACGCAGTCAAATTTAAATTAACGGCCCGCAACACAACGATACCTTTCACACGAGCACAACTATACGATTATGAACATCAAAATATGATAAATGATGTTCATAATTTCACCTATTTCAGGAAAGTATAACCGATTAATACCGTCTGTCCGACAATTCACATAATTAGATTTTATGTGTCATAGAATGCAATGGATGCATGAAACGGCCGGTAATTACAGCAATGCCGACGTGCATCGAATGAACGCACTATTACCGTATTTTATTTCATTTATCAGACACTAATGATATTGACGATTAACGACGAACCGATTGAACTTATTACGTAATATGAAAATCAATTTATGGCGTAGTTTACAAGGGCTTTAATTATTGTCGATCGCATATTTGTTCATCTTGCCGTAATGCGGAAAACATATTTCCCAAATTTTACGCAGCTTGTAACATATATAGCCCGTGCGGGTTTCGAAATTACTACAATCATTATTTTCTGATGATTTCATCACAATCATCGATTTTTTTTTCAGTGCCACGTTCGCCCATTGTCCCAATTTCCCTATAAAAATATATTAAAGATACATTAAATAATAGAACGTTGCGAATTAATTACGTCAACAATCAATAATAATAACATACAAATGTACATGCAACAATGTATAGTAATGAATATAACAATTAATAATTAATAGCATGTACAATCGACAATTATTATACCACCGTACGTAAAGTTACTATCGGATTGCATATTCGGACGTGTCTCTAGAATGCTGGTCGCCAGAATTCGCGACTTCCAGTCATGCATGCGATTCCAGCGGTAACGATGCGACTGCAAGCAGAAACACTTCGAGGAGCAGCAGAAACACGCATTCTGAACGCGAATTCCAATACGACGCGACACAACGGCGCGATATTAGCTGGTTGAAGTTTGGAACGTTCCTGGAACGATTTTTTAAAAATAATTTGTCGCTCCTGTCCTTTTGCAGGGAGAAAGTTTTGAGACCCACAAACAAAGTACAAAAGAGACCGATCCGATACATGCGTCGGAAGACACCCTTATACCCGAAAAACCACCCCCAAAATCACTTAAACCATTCTAGCCGAGCTAAAAATGACTTGTCGCTCTTTTCCTTCTGTACGGAGAAAGTTCCGAGGCCCTCACACGACATGCAAAAAAGACCGATTTGATACATGCGTCGGAAGACACCCTTATACCCAAAAAACCACTCCCAAAATCACTTAAACCATTCTAGCTAAGCTAAAAATG
Source organism: Linepithema humile (assembly GCF_040581485.1). Classification (NCBI taxonomy): domain Eukaryota; kingdom Metazoa; phylum Arthropoda; class Insecta; order Hymenoptera; family Formicidae; genus Linepithema; species Linepithema humile. The sequence continues at coordinate 20,005,096 of NC_090128.1, read as the reverse complement.
ACTTGTCGCTCTTTTCCTTCTGCACGGAGAAAGTTCCGAGGCCCTCACACGACATGCAAAAAAGACCAATTTGATACATGCGTCGGAAGACACCCTTATACCCGAAAAACCACCCCCAAAATCACTTAAACAATTCTAGCCAAGCTAAAAATGATTTGTCGCTCTTTTCCTTCTGCACGGAGAAAGTTCCAAAGCCCTTACACAACATGCAAAAAAGACCAATTTAATACATGCGTCGGAAGACACCCTTATACCCAAAAAACCACTCCCAAAATCACTTAAACCATTCTAAGCGACAAGTTATTTTTTGCTAAGCAAGAATTTTTTAGACTCTGGAGTGGTTTTTTGAGTGTAAGGGTATTTCCGACGCATGTATCAAATCGGTCTCTTTTGCATGTCGCGTGAGGGCCTCGGAACTTTTTCCGGGCAGAAGGAAAAGAGCGATAAATCATTTTTAACATGGCTAGAATTGTTTAAGTGATTTTGGGGGTGGTTTTTCGGGTAAAAGAGTGTCTTCCGACGCATGTATCGGTTTGGTCTCTTTTGCATGTCGTGTGAGAGCTTCAGAACTTCCCCTATGCAAAAGGAGAAGAGCGACAAATCATTTTTAGCTTGAGGAGAATGGTTTAATTGATTTTGGGAGTGGTTTTTTGAATAAAAGAATGTCTTCCGACGCATGTATCGGTTCAGTCACTTTTGCATGTCATGTGAGAGCCTTAGAACTTCCTCTATGCAAAAGGAGAAGAGCAACAAGTCATTTTTAGCTTGGCTAGAATGGTTTAAGTGATTTTGGGGGTGGTTTTTCGGGTATAAGGGTGTCTTCCGACGCATGTATCAAATCGGTCTTTTTTGCATGTTGTGTAAGGGCTTTGGAACTTTCTCCGTGCAGAAGGAAAAGAGCGACAAATCATTTTTAGCTTTGCTAGAATTGTTTAAGTGACTTTGGGGGTGGTTTTTCGAGTATAAGGGTGTCTTCCGACGCATGCATCGAATCGGTTTTTTTGCATGTTGTGTGAGAGCCTCGGAACTTTCTCCGTGCAAAAGGAAAAGAGCGACAAGTCATTTTTAGCTTGGCTAGAATTGTTTAAGTGATTTTGGGGGTGGGTTTTCGGGTATAAGGGTGTCTTCCGACGCATGTATCGGATCGGTCTGTTTTATATGTTATGTGAGGGCCTCAGAACTTTCTCTATGCTAAAGGAGAAGAGCGACAAGTTATTTTTTGTTAGCCGAGGATTTTTTAGACGCTCTGGGGTGGTTTTTTGAGTATAAGGGTGTCTTCCGACGCATGTATCGAATCGGTCTCTTTTGCATGTCGTGTGAGGGCTTTGGAACTTTCTCCATGCAGAAGGAAAAGAGCAACAAGTCATTTTTAGCTTGGCTAGAATGGTTTAAGTGATTTTGGGGGTGGTTTTTCGGGTATAAGGGTGTCTTCCGACGCATGTATCAAATCGGTCTTTTTTGCATGTTGTGTAAGGGCTTTGGAACTTTCTCCGTGCAGAAGGAAAAGAGCGACAAATCATTTTTAACTTGTCTAGAATTGTTTAAGTAATTTTGGGGGTGGTTTTTCGGGTATAAGGGTGTCTTCCGACGCATGTATCGGATCGGTCTCTTTTGTACTTTGTTTGTGGGTCTCAAAACTTTCTCCCTGCAAAAGGACAAGAGCGACAAATCATTTAAAAAAAATCGTTCCAGGAACGTTCCAAACTTCAACCAGCTGCGATATTTCTGTGTGTGGCGCTACAATACGGCTCTCCGGTAATTGTCGCGAATTCTGGAAAGGTTGCGGGATCCGTCGGTCGGCCGAATATCGCGGGACAATCCTATAACGAGCGGAAACTGTACGTTATATTAACTGTCCAAGTTGTCAAAGACTAGAAGGTGGGCCGATCCACCCGAGGGGTCTCGGCGCCGGGACGAACTTTCAACTGCTTCGTCGAACCATTGTTTCCAACACGCGCATGATCGTCCGCGACCGAGCAACGCCGAAGTTGAGCAACGTTGGCGACTTCCGGGCGCGTCGACTACGCGAGATTGAAATTCTCCGCGTATGTTCGAGGAGGATCGCTGCTCCTCGCCTAAGATATTTCCAGAGTCGCGATAACGATCTTCGTCTAGAAATGAGGGCACGCTTTAGCGGGTACAATGTCTCCGTATATATGTCTTCCTTCGCACGAAAATATGGAAAGCTCGCGCAAGAAATATGCTTGAAATGCATAAAAGTAGATGATATACTGATTGCATTATTTTGTTTTCGTAGAAAGACAAATCCCATCTTTTGGATCAAATTATGCGAACTGAATTGAATATATTTAACGAACCGTTACAACTTTTCTTAATGAAGAAAAAAATATGAAGAATGCTTTTACGGAACGTTTAATTACTCTTTGATTTGATTGAAAAACAAAGTAGAAATTTACAATCGTAATTATGTTCATTACAATTATTAACTTCTGTGGCGCAGGATAACGGTTTCAAAACAATTCTACGACACTGAATGACAGTAATTAGATTGTATGTCGAAATATATTAACTGTTATTACTGACGATCAATTATACAAATATGTTCGTTTTAATTAATTTTGTACAATTAATTAACGTCCAGTACAAGTTATTAGTAAGAGCTTCCTAATAGAGGTTGACCAGAATATGCGCGTTATAATTTATGTCTCTCTCTGCATAATAGAGTACGTGGTGTAACGATGTAAGGGCTTCGGGCAGAGTAATATTCCTCTTCATCGCATAAGGACATTAGGCTCAAACTGCATTAAGAAATATGTGCTCGTGCGCAGTAATGTCAGTTAAAATCAGCTTAACGCGGAACGAAATTTAGCTTGAGAATTACATTAAATGCAAATCCAAAAAGGATGCACATACACAATAAAAATCTTCGTCGAATACAACGCACACAGACGAAACCACGACGCTTCGTTGTGTCGCTTAAATGTTCGCTATTATGTAGCAGCAGCAACCGATGGTTCTTACACGGGGCTACACTCGACCGTAATCGTCCGTAAAATGAGGAAAAGGAACCGAGCAACGATTGATGAAAGGAAGTGGGATGGAAGTTCCGTGGTGATGGAAAATCATTGGAGAAATTTTGGAGAAACGCCAAGCGAGCGAAACGTTAACAAAACCAGTTTTGCGGCTCGCCGTTAGCCATTCGCGCCGGCTGCTAATGGAAACGCTCGCAGTTGTACGAATCCAACTGATCCCCTTTACGGCGCGCTTTTTTAATATTTCGTTAATGCGCGCTAATTTCAATGAGCGATCTCGCGCCAAAAATGAGCTCGGGTCAGAGAGGTCGAAATCGATCGCGTTGATTCCGGGATTCCGGGATTTCGGGATTTCACCAATGGTTAAACATTTCCGCGAGCGGTTTCCGCGCAACTTCCCGAACTCGATTACTCCCTTAACCTGCGATACTGCGAGATCTTAGCCGGCAGTGGAACTGCCGCGAGTCCCGCGTTAACCCCCGCGACCCAAAATGTCTCCGTCCCGTTCGCGAAATTAATCGTACAATTACTGTTCGGGACGGTATAAATCCCGCTGACGCTGAATAATTTCAAAGTCGGATATAATTTCCAAGTGCGCGAAATCTCGGGAAAATATTTCGCAGCGGAAAAGAGACCACTTCATTTAGTACGTCCTCATTTGCGTCGGAGACGGCGTACAATTACACGTGCATTATGCAGATTGATTACGTTCAGGCTAATTGAATCTGCAACAAGTTACGGGGGCGCCATTATTGCGCAACACGCAATTGTTTTGATTCCGGACGGTAAGTGGGTTAATACCTCTGGCAGCTTGAATAATAGGACTCCTCGATATCCGGGACGAAAACATTTCTCGAAGTAACGAAATTTCACGGAGCACACGGTACAATCGAGTTGGCGAAAGTTTCCTCGCCTCTCGTGTAAATTCCGGGACTATCTTGGAAATTACAAACTTCTCCGCAGTAGGAATGGAGGTGGATTGCGCGGATTGCGCGGCTACGTCATTTTTGATACAGATTCACTTTTATCCGGGAATATAATTCGTTTAAGCGCTGAGGCAAATTGGATGAACCCGCGTTTCTGTGTGTATTAAGACTATTGCATTTATTCGATACCGTGACTCGACATAACGAGCGAGTGAAACGCCTCTATCATGGCACGTACCAATAACAAAATTAGGAACGAAAATGGAAGCGCGGAATAATGGAAATAGCCGCAAATCGTAACGTATTTGTCCAGCGCATCGAAGGGAATTTAATTGGGCCGAACTATCCACGAACTTAATATATCTATCAGTATTCACGGGCTCTGTATCGAGATTCGCATGTAAATCGATTTCCTTTTGAGTAACATATCCGCAAATGCGTGTACAAAGGAGACTCTTTATCGGAGATTCAAAAGACGTTGTTCGAAGAGTCACAAAATCGACCTATGTGAACTTGGCACCCGACTTTTAATAAATAAAGTTTTAAATAAGTAAAATGATAGTACTTCGTTTGTAGTTGTTTGTAGTAAAAATATTTTCGTTTGTAGTTCAACCCATTATCAAAAAAAAAAATGTTTAAAAAATGACTGTCACCCGACTTTAAGATTTTTCAAATCCGCTTCTTCCACGTGATTCAGAATCGTTTGTAGTTGTTTGTAGTAAATTTCCTTTTGTTTGTAGTTGAATAGTTTAAAAGTTATAACATATTTACAATAAACAAATAATGTAACTTTGTCAATTTTGAAGATTTTTCAAATCCGCTTTTTCCACGTGATTCAGAATCGTTTGTAGTTGTTTGTAGTAATTTTCCTTTCTTTTGTAGTTGAATAGTTTAAAAGTTACAAAATATTTGCAATAAACAAATAATGTAACTTTGACAATTTTAAAGATTTTTCAAATCCGCTTCTTCCACGTGATTCAGAATCGTTTGTAGTTGTTTGTAGTGATTTTCTTTTCGTTTGTAGTTGCACCGTTTCAAAATTATGATTGTTTAAACAATTAGCCAAGAGTGAACTTTGTTAATTATAAAGATTTTTCAAATCCGCTTTTTCCACGTGATTCAGAATCGTTTGTAGTTGTTTGTAGTGATTTTCCTTTCGTTTGTAGTTGAATAGTTTAAAAGTTACAAAATATTTGCAATAAACAAATAATGTAACTTTGTCAATTTTGAAGATTTTTCAAATCCGCTTCTTCCACGTGATTCGGAATCGTTTGTAGTTGTTTGTAGTGAAAAATAGAAAAATCTTCAAAATTGACAAAGTTACATTATTTGTTTATTGCAAATATTTTGTAACTTTTAAACTATTCAACTACAAACGAAAGGAAAATCACTACAAACAACTACAAACGATTCTGAATCACGTGAAAGAAGCGGATTTGAAAAATCTTAAAGTCGGGTGACAGTCATTTTTTAAACATTTTTTTTTTATAATGGGTTGAACTACAAACGAAAATATTTTTACTACAAACAACTACAAACAAAGTACTATCATTTTACTTAATTAAAACTTTATTTATTAAAAGTCGGGTGCCAAGTTCACATAGGTACAAAATCGTGCAGTAAAATTCTTTAAATTCCCTCGAAGAAAAAGGATGAGATGTTTCGGGATATTAAATTTATTTATCCTGCCCATTATACAAGCCTGCGATTATTTAACAAAAATAAATTTCTATCATTCGCTGAGGAAATTGTGCATCTTTGCCAAGACGGTAGTTAGCAAAAATGGAAGGTACACACAATTATCGGCGCCCAATCTCCCCCCCCCCCCCCTTCATCTCGTCTCTCCCGCAAATTTGCCCGAGCCGCTTATTCGCGACTTAAAATCGCGTTATCCGCGCCTCGACGCGCTCAGAAGGACCGATCGAGACAATTAAAGATACAGCGGGGTTAATTCGCAGCGCAAAGTTTTCCCACCTACTCGTCGCCGCCCGCTCGCTCGTTAAATTGTTCGCCGATTAATTGAATTACCAGCAGCAGCTAGTGCTGTGTTAAGTGCGATTTGCTTCGGCAAAGCAGCCGCGCTGCTGCGAGCCCCGTATCTACGCGCGCGCCCATCCTCTTCCGCTTGTTCTTCTTCCCGGCCTTCCCCAGAACCACCCTCATCATCCGCCGTTCTCGCTCCGCTCCATCCGCGCGTCCGCCCTGTCTCTTCCTTCCGCTTCCTACTTCCGCGCTCACTTCCGCGCTCCCGTCTCCCTTCCGCCTGCCCCGCCTCCCCCTTCCTAATGCGAATCCCGTTAAAAGCACGGATATATAAGTGGACGGAGCTTTGCACGGGAAATGTATTTAAACTGCGTTTTCACATCCGTCGGCTGCACCATCTACATCCCTCCCGGCCGTCCCGCGCGGCGCAACAACGAAAATACCTCCCCCGGTGTTATTTCACGGTGTGGCGTCTATGTGGGTCATCCGACGCTTTTAGCCGGCGACGGCGAGCTTCGCGCTCGTCGTGTTCGATTGAGATTACTTCGCCACCAAAAACGACGCATGTGTTATTGAATAAACCGCACGCACGCGGCCCGTCTAGCGCCATATAGCGCACTTCGTACCAAGTTGAATGCTAATGGATTTTCATATCTATCAAAAAACATCTGTATTACGGATATTTGTGTTATTGTATACAACAATTTTATTCCCCGGCTCTGTGAGGATTTAATAAAAAAATTGCCAGCAACGCGGTCACCTAATTATCCTTTAATATCTAATACACTGCGAAAAACAAAGCCGAGAGCCGAATGGCATATTTTTATGCACTCTGCGAAATTAAAAAATTCGCTAAGCTGCGAGAGGCAAGAAAAACACTATGCACGCTGTTAAAAACACGTGCGTATTTTTCTATCAAATTAAATGCAGTATCACGCGTACTTGTTACACAGAAAACGGTTTCTCCTGAGAAAAGAAAATATCGATGGTAGCCGGGTTACGATCATGAGCCACGTAGCAATAAATCGGGAATGCTAAAATGAAATTCCCCGCTTCGGAACTCGATAACCCGTGATTTTGCAGCGCGCCGGAGCGCGCCGTGCCAAAAAGGGATTCAACCGCGAAAAAACGACGGGCGGCAATAACGAAACGTCATCTCGAAATTCGCGGCGAAATCGGACTCGCCCGATCCATCGAAAAGTTTCGAAAAGCGTCAAGAAAGTTGTCCCGGCGGAACGATAACGTTTCCACTACTCGCTCGTTTCGCTTCTCTTTCGCGGCGGGCGCGGCTCGATCCGCCGAAAATTTCGACTCGCGGTTGGAGCGCTGCGTGGGTCAGTAAACAAATAAATCAGCGACTTTCTGGTTGCATCGTTGCACGCTGATTTCGCAGTTTTCTTCGTTTTCCGTTATCCCGCATTCGGTCAGAAACGACGGAAAATGTAGGTGTCGTTGTTGATTTAGTAGTCGGATTTAAGTCAGTAGTAAAATTCGAAGAAGTGTTCGGAAAAAGAATCTCATCATTCAACTTTTCTCGTATAAATCTTTGTAAAGTATATAAAAATCTATATACATTCGAGAGAAAGGTCACTTTTTTCAGATTTAATGAGATTTGCATAAGAATAATTTCAAGTTAAGGGATGAAGACGATTGCGACGTGTTGGATAGAACAGAATGTAAGTAAAGAATCTTCAAAAAGATGGAAAAACTGACGAGCGAGAAGAGCATTTTAACGTAATGAGACCGTGTAGCAGAGAAGAAAGGCAAGGCTGCAGGTTAGATATTAATAAAAGAAGAAGCGAAAAGAGATTTATGCCGTCTTAGTATCCCGGAGATCCGTTTAATAAGATTGGCTGACCATGCTACGTATATTTTCCACGACGTCCCTCTAAATGCCGCGGAAGCACATCAAACTTGCGCAAGATTTCACAGAAGTGGCGCAAATAATAAAATGCGACGTTTACAAGAAGCTTATAAGTCGTCCGACGGCAATAACATTTTCATTTAACGAGAGTGCATTACATTCCGGCGGAACGGCAAAGAAAATTACTGAGGAAAGAGGAGCGCCGGCATGCGCGCGCGTGGAGATTCCGCCGCGCGATGCGTGGAGGCGCGCGCTGTTAGGGTCGGAAAAATAAAATCGACGGTAGACGACGGCGATCAAATAGAAAAATATGTTCCCGGGGAAAGACTGATGTTCGAGATAAAGAGACGGACCGGGCAGATGGGGCAGAGTAGCGAAAGAAAAGGAGATCAGATAACACGCCCGCACGACTTCGTGCTGGCGTAACATTGTAGAATTGGTTCGATCTTTACAGTCTCGCCTTCCAGTGCCATTACGCTGGAAAGACCAGCATGTACGGAAGAATAAAATCAAGAATGAAATATTAAAAACACGAGTCGGGTTCTCTAAGATATATTTACGTTCGCTAGTACCCGCTTCTTCTATACACTGTGCATTACATCGTGACATTCAAGCGAAGAGACGGCCAAGCATAAGCAAGATGCCTGCATTATCGCGTCGCTTAAATTCCAACAACGTTCATAAAATTGTCCGACCAGTTCTTTTCTCGCGCTGCGTGCTGCGAAAAATCCACTTTCCCCTCGCCAACTGTAATATTTACCCTTCCGACGTCGCTGACCGGCGAAGGGATAAAAGGGCAGAAAACTGGGCGGGTCTTAAACAGGCGGAATCAGGACATCCGCGTGGCGGATAATCCACTGGATTTATTCCGGCACTACTTTTTCGCTAAGCCACCCTACGCGAGGGAGCCGTCTTAAACCTGGAACGCATAGTGGACTCTGGGGAGTTACATTTTTGCCACTTTGCCCAACTCCCGCGGAACTATATACCTATTCACTAGAATTGGTTTCCAGTTTCACGAACGCGACATGATTCTGTTATATCGAATATATTCTGCATATAAAACATCGGTTTTACACAAACAATTTTCAAATACCTGCCGGAGAAGTGAAAAATTTCAGAGTGCATGAAGTTGGCCCCCCTTTTTTTGAAAATGACAATTCTGACACTTGTTCCAGGTTGTTCTAACTTTGTTCCATATTGTTCCAAAGCGATATTATTATATTCCAAACGGTTCACCAATAAAACGAAAAAAACAATTTTTTGAAGTGGCCCCCCTTTTTTCAAAAATCAAACTATTTTTGATCGCTATAGATTGTTCTAATTGTTCCAAACATTGTTCCAAAATGACAATTCCGTAAGTTTAACAAGAAGCCCGGAAAACAAAAAAAACATTTTTTGAGGTGGCCCCCCTTTTTTCAAAAATCAAACTTTCTTTGATCGCTATAGATTGTTCTAATTGTTCCAAATATTGTTCCAAAACGACAATTCCGTAAGTTCAACGAGAAGCTCGGAAAACAAAAAAAAAGTTTTTTTACAAACGGATTCCCGGACCAAGAGTAAACGTACTCTTCCCTTCTTGTTCCAATCATGAACTTTTTGTTCTGAGTTGTTCTAGGCCTACGAAACGTAGTTTTGCAATATATATCTCGTATCGACATCGGTTCTCTCAAAATTCGGAAAAATCGACTTTTTAACAATTACCGTCAAGAGTAAACGTACCCTTCCCTTCTTGTTCCAATCATAAACTTTTTGTTCTGAGTTGTTCTAGGCTTACGAAACGTAGTTCTGCAATATATATCTCGTATCGACATCGGTTCTCTCAAAATTCGGAAAAATCGACTTTTTAACAATTACCGTCAAGAGTAAACGTACCCTTCCATTCTTGTTCCAATCATGAACGTTTTGTTCTGAATTGTTCTAGGCCTACGAAACGTAGTTCTGCAATATAAATTTCGTATCGCCATTGGTTCTTTCAAAATTTCGAAAAATCGACTTTTTAACAGTTTTAATAGTTTAAACAGTATAGTATGAATCTCGCAACACAATCGGTTCTCCAAAATTCAAAAAATTTAATTTCTTTATTTTATAATATGCAAATAGTTTAGTAGGATAAGTCAACCTCTATACAATAAGCCTCCTGCATCTGCGTTTTTATCTGCCGCAATCTCAGTTATCGGCAATTTGCAAAATGTTAAATAATTATTAAGGAAGAAAAGGATAGAACTTGAAATGTATACATTGTAATTTGCAAATTTTCATCACGTAAAAAGTAAATAATATATTGTAAGAGAGAAAGAGAGGGAGGGAGGGAGAGAGAGAGAGAGAGAGAGAGAGAGAGAAGAGAGGGAAAAAAAGGAAAATATAAAGTATGGTCATGCAAATAATAACCTAATGTAATGTATAATTGGGAGTATTCGCGTGCTATGATAGTATTTTAAAATAAAACATATTTTAACACTATTATGATAATATATTTATTGATAATATTCTATAAAACACATTTCTTTGGTTTAATTATTACAAAAATAGGTAGGGATACTTTTGGTCATTCCTTTGGCGTGATTATTACAAAAATATTTTATGTTTCTATGTAAATACACATATTTACATCGCGTTTTACTTTAACGCATACTTTCTTTGGCTTACGTAACATGTCATCGTATTCAATCCAGTTGGTACCATTACGTACATATGCAGTGTAATGACCAACTGACGTTTTGGAATGTTGTCCGTGGTACACAACACATCCAACATGAGTGTAATTTTGCTCATTTAATTGAATAGATAATGGAATATCTTCCAAAGCGGTTATAATCGAAGATTCGATAAACAGTTGTGCACCGTATGATACGTTCATAGAACGTTCCGCAATATAAGGATATCACATTTGCTACATCTAAGTTTTAAAACTTTTCCCTCTTTTATTGCATCAATAATTTTTGCGTAATCGTGTTTGTTTAATATCTCCTCATTTACTGGTAAAATACATTTCTTAACAATTTTTATGTTTCCACATATTTCACATGTACATCTTTCGATATAGCTATAATTTTCTTGAAATATATATTCGCATAAATTGACAATGTTTGATAAGGCATCTATTGTTACAATGTCAGGAGTTGCCGTATCTTGTAAAAAGTATGTAACATTTTTTAAAAGTTCAGCTCGCATTTTATAAATCTTTTTAGTCGGACCTATTTGTACAAAAGATTTTATAAATTTAAAAGCATCTGTTGTTGCTGTATCTATAGTTCTTTTAAATTTATCATATACGCATGCCGCGGCGAGAATTTGCACAATGCTATCAAAGCCGCACATTTTTGACGATTATATTATTGAATCTTATTTTTAAAACAGAAGAAGTATGGGCAACACACTTACATTAGAATAACGTGGTTTTTATTAATATATCAAATGTGTCGCAATTAAAACATACAATTAAATGCGTTTTGTTTCTTTATTGTTCTTATTTTACCAGTTTTTTCCGCTATTAACTCAGAAAGTTTCTCATTTGTCAAATTTACTGATAGTTTTGTATCTACCGCGTTCATGCGAGTTGTAAGCTAACGAAAAATAAATAAATATAAGAAGCACAGTGGAGGATCGCGCAAGAACTTCGCTAGTGTTTTGTTCTTGAAAACACAGCAGTGGCAGTGTCTCTGTGGTTACTGTAGAGTGTAGAGCATACAGAAATAGTTATATACAGAAATTCAGTGAAAGCAGTGTTTTGAAACCTGTTCGCGCGTACGTATAGCTATTCTGATGTATATTATTGTTATTTTTTATTATATTAATGACATTATTTTTATTCTCGCGTGTCATGTTATAGTAGAATGGCCAGATACGTCGAACGTTTGTTGGACGTTATTCTATCACCAGATTATAAAGATTTGTTGGACGAGTATGGCGAACCAGTTATACCGAGTAACAAAATATACACAAAGATAAGTACAGCGTTAAAAAATGATATTACACCAAAATATATTTATATGATGATAAAATACCGATATGGAATTAAAGATAAAATACGAAAATTTCACAATATTAATATATCAGATTCCACACTTTTAGAAAGTAGTACATCTTCTCTCGATACTTCTACACGAGATAAAACTCTTGAATTTAATGTCACATTTTCATATAAAGATTGGATTGACATGTCTCCTGAAGATGTATTATATTTTGATAAGAAACAGGGTTCTCACAATTATTGCATGTTACGGCGTAAAATTTGGACAGATAAGATATATGCAACTATTCATAAAGCGATAAAGCTGCCGTGCGCGTTGGTTTTTAAAAATTCTAAAATTTCAGAAACTGGCATATATCTTACCGTTAAGGGGTCATGTAAAGAATGCAATTGTATCTTTTTAGGTCATGTTGTTAACAAACCTCCACCTAAATCCGATGTTATCATGGAATGTAAGATTAGTAATTTTGATGAATCCGTAAGACATGAAAGAAAACGTCAGCTCAAGGGACAGAGGAGGATAGATGTATCCAAAATACTGGCAAAAAATCATGAATTACCTTGTCGGTGGCGCAGAACGGAAGCAGACAAACTTATGGACTTAGGCGATTCAGAACCTCCACATTTACCTAATAACAACGTATTGCGAAAAGCGAAACAAGAGAGGCAAAATATTAATTTAGGCGCAAATCACGAAACAGATCCGATAAAGAATATTTTTAACATGAAGTATGAATTACATGCCGGTACAATACATTCTATCTCATTAGACCCGTTTTTCGTTCATTATTGGACTTTAGAACAATTAGCAATCTATATGCAATATCCAAAATATATTTCAATAGATGCGACTGGATCCTTGGTAAAAAAACTAAAATTGCCAAATGGAGAACTGTCAAATCATATATTCTTGTATCAAATAGTATGCGAAACTCCAACTGCAAAGATGCCAATATTTCAAATGTTAAGCGCTGCGCAACACTCGAATGCGATTCTTTATTGGTTATTTGAAATACGCCGAATTGGTAGTTTGCACAAAACAAATTTTCCATGTCCACAACAAATAGTTTGTGACTTTGATAGGGCATTAATGGGTGCTATTGTAAGAGCATTTGGTAATTGTAATGATTTAAAAGAATATTTATCAAGATGTTTCTTATTAATTACAAATAACAACGAGAAAATGCCTACATGTTTTGTGCGTTTAGATATTTCCCATTATGTCAGTTTTATAACTAGATGGAAAATTTTTACATCTGTCCATCCTAAAGTTAAAACATTTTATATAATAATAATGTGTTTGTTAACAAAAACAACAGATTTCATTGATCTACAACAAATCGTGCGAGCAGCGATTATTCTCTGTTCTAGTGAAACTGTTGGAAAAGATGAAAATCAGCAAGATACTTTATCCGAGAAATCTCGATTTTTGTTATGTAATACAATCAAAGGAGTTCCTGATATAAATGAAATTGTCGATCAGGGTAATGAGATTGGTCGCGATGTAGACGAATCGGATTTGTTGTTAACAGATAATCAAAGAGATACACATCAAAATAGCGAGGAACTTAATTCTACTGATAATAATCTAATTATTGCTTGGGTTAATACATTCTTTGATAGTTGTGTTAATAACTTACGTAATGCTATTGAGGGTGTAGACATAAATCCATATTACTGTCCAGCAATGGTGCAAAAAATTAAATATTTGTTACCATATTTTCCATTGTACTCCGGAGTAATGATATCAAAATTTGGATTTGGTAAAATAAATGCAAGTTCATCTGCAGTTGAGTCAGAATTTAATGATATTAAACACAGATTATTAAAATATAGTTCGCAATCAATGCGAATAGATAAATTTTTAACGATACATATTCAATCTTTTTCTGGTGAAGCAAAGTTAGCTATGTCAGAAATTAACAGACCAGTATCTTCATCTGCATCAAGTATTAATACGCATCACAAGACATCAGAAGTGGTTACATTACCAAAATTAAATATAAAATTAGTAAATTCTGACAAATCAGATTAAGAAACTTGCGAGTTAGCAGCAGAACAAAACTGGCGAAATAAAAACAATAAAAAAAATTAAACGTACTTATTTAGATATATGTCCTGGTTGGGATACGTTCAATATTAATAAAAAACATGTAACACTAGGTATGCTACAAAATGGCAATATTTCTTCTGTTTTAAAAATAGGATCTAGTAATATAATTGTCAAAAATACGTGCGGCTTTGATAGCATTGTGCAAATTCTCGCCGCGGCATGCGTATATGATAAATTTAAAAGAACTATAGATACAGCAACAACAGATGCTTTTAAATTTATAAAATCTTTTGTACAAATAGGTCCGACTAAAAAGATTTATAAAATGCGAGCTGAACTTTTAAAAAATGTTACATACTTTTTACAAGATACGGCAACTCCTGACATTGTAACAATAGATGCCTTATCAAACATTGTCAATTTATGCGAATATATATTTCAAGAAAATTATAGCTATATCGAAAGATGTACATGTGAAATATGTGGAAACATAAAAATTGTTAAGAAATGTATTTTACCAGTAAATGAGGAGATATTAAACAAACACGATTACGCAAAAATTATTGATGCAATAAAAGAGGGAAAAGTTTTAAAACTTAGATGTAGCAAATGTGATATCCTTATATTGCGGAACGTTCTATGAACGTATCATACGGTGCACAACTGTTTATCGAATCTTCGATTATAACCGCTTTGGAAGATATTCCATTATCTATTCAATTAAATGAGCAAAATTACACTCATGTTGGATGTGTTGTGTACCACGGACAACATTCCAAAACGTCAGTTGGTCATTACACTGCATATGTACGTAATGGTACCAACTGGATTGAATACGATGACATGTTACGTAAGCCAAAGAAAGTATGCGTTAAAGTAAAACGCGATGTAAATATGTGTATTTACATAGAAACATAAAATATTTTTGTAATAATCACGCCAAAGGAATGACCAAAAGTATCCCTACCTATTTTTGTAATAATTAAACCAAAGAAATGTGTTTTATAGAATATTATCAATAAATATATTATCATAATAGTGTTAAAATATGTTTTATTTTAAAATACTATCATAGCACGCGAATACTCCCAATTATACATTACATTAGGTTATTATTTGCATGACCATACTTTACTTTACCATACCATACTTTATATTTTCCTTTTTTTCCCTCTCTTCTCTCTCTCTCTCTCTCTCTCTCTCCCTCCCTCCCTCTCTTTCTCTCTTACAATATATTATTTACTTTTTACGTGATGAAAATTTGCAAATTACAATGTATACATTTCAAGTTCTATCCTTTTCTTCCTTAATAATTATTTAACATTTTGCAAATTGCCGATAACTGAGATTGCGGCAGATAAAAACGCAGATGCAGGAGGCTTATTGTATAGAGGTTGACTTATCCTACTAAACTATTTGCATATTATAAAATAAAGAAATTAAATTTTTTGAATTTTGGAGAACCGATTGTGTTGCGAGATTCATACTATACTGTTTAAACTATTAAAACTGTTAAAAAGTCGATTTTTCGAAATTTTGAAAGAACCAATGGCGATACGAAATTTATATTGCAGAACTACGTTTCGTAGGCCTAGAACAATTCAGAACAAAACGTTCATGATTGGAACAAGAAGGGAAGGGTACGTTTACTCTTGACGGTAATTGTTAAAAAGTCGATTTTTCCGAATTTTGAGAGAACCGATGTCGATACGAGATATATATTGCAAAACTACGTTTCGTAGGCCTAGAACAACTCAGAACAAAAAGTTCATGATTGGAACAAGAAGGGAAGAGTACGTTTACTCTTGGTCCGGGAATCCGTTTGTAAAAAAACTTTTTTTTTGTTTTCCGAGCTTCTCGTTGAACTTACGGAATTGTCGTTTTGGAACAATATTTGGAACAATTAGAACAATCTATAGCGATCAAAGAAAGTTTGATTTTTGAAAAAAGGGGGGCCACCTCAAAAAATGTTTTTTTTGTTTTCCGGGCTTCTTGTTAAACTTACGGAATTGTCATTTTGGAACAATGTTTGGAACAATTAGAACAATCTATAGCGATCAAAGAAAGTTTGATTTTTGAAAAAAGGGGGGCCACTTCAAAAAATTGTTTTTTTCGTTTTATTGGTGAACCGTTTGGAATATAATAATATCGCTTTGGAACAATATGGAACAAAGTTAGAACAACCTGGAACAAGTGTCAGAATTGTCATTTTCAAAAAAAGGGGGGCCAACTTCATGCACTCAAAATTTCAATGGTGCTTCGCGCGTTTCTTGCTGTTAAAGAATAAAAATGCTTTCACAATGCTTTTATAAACTTATTTCGTAAGAAGATTACCTCACATATAGGAAGATTGAAAAAGTATTAAAGTATAAAAAAGATTAGAGATTGCAAACATATTTTCAGATTAATTCCAGGTATTTTGTATTCGATAAGATTGTATCTTAATATTTCTGCACTTTTATTTCTTGTTAAAGTTAATCCTTACATTTTTTTACTGAATGTAAATTTTATACGACGAACTATTTTTATATCGTTACATCTCGCTATAAAATCATTATATTCTACAAATTTCTCATTTCTTTTACGCTGATTGCAACTTTGAAAATCGTAAAAATATACTTTTATCGAGGGATTATACACTTTGACATGATATATGATATTTCGGAAGGTGATTTTATAACAACGTTCCATGAAACTAAAACTTTGAAAACCGAAATGTCATATATGCCAATAATATTCTATTTCAATATTTTATTTATTATTTTTTTTTTTTATCGAAAAACCATCAGCAGCATGAAAGAGATTTTAAATCATTATAGAAAAGTTGATTGGATTTTTGGGAAACATTAGACGTCTAAGGAGAGCGAATGCAATCGCTGCGACCTAATGAAGGGAAAAATTTCTTTAGACGGAAAAAGGAATTTCTCTCAGCTCTAACGCTCTCCGATAAATTCTCGAGCGCGAGATCCGAACGAGGAGTACTCTCTCAATTAATTATCGCGATCCCATTTTATCGTCGAACGCGACTGCCGTGTTACCGGTATACGGAAAGCGGCACGAAATCCTCGTTCGCCTAATTAATTGCGCGCCTCACCTTTATTCGCGCAGATAAAAAAGAATTCTCGGACGCGTCGTGAAAGCAGCGAAAGGGACTTATAGCTCGGAGCGCCATGATATACGGGAATAATTAAAGCGGCGTTAAACCTGCTACATATAGGATTATATCTCCGGCTCCGGGACGACAAAATAAGTCGGTGTTTAGCCGGAACGGGATCAGTGAAAGTTTCGATCGGCGTAGGCGCTTAAATTTCTCACAAATCTGTTATTTACGTGCATTTCTTGCGCGTACACTCACGCGTACGTTGTAAGTCTATAATTCTCCGCCATGCATGCCCGCATGCACGACGGCTTCACGTCTGACATCCGCAATGCCCGATAGCGATGTAGCGGCGGAGCAGGGAGAGACATTATTTACGAGAACACTCTCGGCGCGTTTTCACGACAGTTTTCACGCGCACTTTGACGTACTGCCGACGTGAAAGGTCGCACGAGGGAGAAATCACGCGGACTGCGCTCGTAAAAATTTCCTACGGCCGCGCCTTGTTGTATTTCCTCCCGTGAATATGGATTTTACTTTGTACACGTACATCCTCTCTCCCTCCCCCCTCTCTCTCTCCCCCAGGATAATACTACGGAACAGTTCATCCGCCACCTTCGGATTGTACCGCCGGACTCGCATACACATGCTTTGAATTTTATAGATCGCGCACGATAAGACCGCATTGAATATTCTCTTGTAGGATTATTGATATGTGAATTATGCGCATCGCATTTCAATTTGCTTAACCCTTCCACCGTCGCGCCTTTATTTTTCGAGAGAAAGCTCTGAATTTTTCAAGAGTCATTCTTACATAGCTTTGCAAATTTAACGACGCTGAATCTTTTTCAGAGTTAAATTATAGTAATTAATTAATTTTCCTGATACACACTCGAATATATGCGGATGTCATATTTTTGCCAGAATGCATTTGCTCGTGTTCCAAGCGAGGTAATGGTCTTTTTCACGCTGTTTAGAAATATTACCATCCGGGAGCACGTGTTTTGTTCCAAGTACATTAAAAAAGTGAAACAGTGATAATAATAAAAAAAAAATCTAACATTTTACAGTGTCAGTTTTTTTGCAAAACTACACATGCTTTCAGAATAATAACGCAAACAGCAAACGCGAGCTTTATGAGAACTGCAATTTCTGCGTCGCTTGCTGCGCTTTACAAGTCACGTTGCATGATCGCGCGTCAAATTGCGGCGATTATCCGTCAACGATTAATCGCGCTTGATGCGAAAAAGCTCGTCGAGCTCGTCGATCTTTCTAAAAGCACTCGTCGGAAACGCTCTATTCGCGCTTCGAAAGCCTCTGCCGCATTGTTTTAAACGACGACGAACGTATGTACCGCCTCTCGCCATTGTCGCGTACGATGCGCACGACAGCTCAAGAGAACGATGGATTCACCGATATAAACCAAGCCAAAGAGCGCAATTTCTTGGCAGCTCGGTCGCAGTCGATACGCCAGGGCGTTCTCGGCATTTCTGCACGTTCACAAGCTTTCGCATGATGTGTCGGCGAATCTTTCCAACGGTGTTCCACCGTCAAGGATACGCCGCTGAGAGGAAAGTCCTAAATCCACCAGAGGCGTTCCCGAAATCGCGCGCACAAACGGAGATAAAGTAAATGGTACAATCATTGATCCTCTCCTTTTTTTCACCTTCCCTTTCTCAAAGGCTGCCCGAATTTATAAACTTCTATTAAAGATAACATCTACATTTGTATTGATCGACGCGTCTAAATTTATAAATTTCTATTTAGAATAGTTTTTACATTTTTGCCGATTTTTATTTTTAGTAATTATACTAAATTATAATTAATTTATTTCTTTCAAGTGTATCGAAAATATTCAAATTATCAATACTTTATAAATATAATTATGTAATTGTAATGAATACATTCTCACTCATCGGTTGTTATATCCTAGCTAAGCACGCTCTCAGCTGTACCTGAAAAAATTAATATATCAATAATGTAGTTATAAATTATTATATACATTTTAATGGATAATAAAAATTATTTTTAATTCTTGTCATTTTGCTGTTCATATGCGATAAATTATGTAAACAATTATTAAAAAATTTTAATAAATATTTTATATAAATGTTTTTTACTTATTTTAATTAATATTTTTCAACGTCTTAATATATATTTAATAAATTACAATTATGTAATTTTGTGCCAATCCAAATATTGTACAATTAATTGTGCTCACCAGCACTAGAATATTGCAGTTTGCTCCGCTCGCTGCAAATTCCGCCTTAAATAGCTCCGCAACAGCTCCATCGAAAAATCGACGAATATCCAAAACCCGCGCTTATTGTCACACACTTTACCGAACGGAACTCGACTCGGATACTTATAAGAAAATCACGAATTCACGTCGCGAACTTATCACACCGCTGTGAAATACAAGCGTGAGGACGTTTAAAATACACCGTACGTTGCAACGTATCCACGCACATAAACGCAATTTCTTTAGCAGGTTATTTAAGAAGTAAAATTATTGTTACCTTACACGTTCGACAGTCTATATTTGGCATTGTATACATACTTCCAACAAGCGAGACGAACGATTACCGCGGCAGTCAGACAAAGGTTGTTACGATACGCACATAACAAGTGTTTAACCTGATCTAAATTCCAATAAATTTCTAGCATAGTATATCTCAAGTATCACGTTTTAATCAATATGAGTGAATGTAGCGTTCTTTTTCATATATTTATGATGTCGAAATCTGTATTCACTGGAATTGTGTATAACCTATTTCAATCCACGGTGTAGCGATCGATGAAACGTTGTTAATCGCGAATTTCAGCGATAAATAATACACTCCGGTATTCGTCCATCATTTCAATCGACACTCCCGATAAAAACTCGCACTCGTTACGCACTTTTAGCGGATAAAATACGCAATTAATCACGGAGTACTCAAGCTTTATATTCCGAACTGACGCATCGTATAGAAATGTAATAACGGCCGGAAGATGGCGCATGTAGCGTACATATTTCGATATATTTGATGCTACATCTATCTGCCCGTAAATTATGATTTTTATTTGCGTAATTAATTGTAATTGCGAATTTCAAATATCAAAATTTTCAATAGAGTTGATGCAAGACAGTCTAACAAAAGAATCTCACGAATACAAAAACTCTGATTTCAATAAAACTTTGCACACATATAAATAGAATAAATACATAAATATAAAAATTTTCAGTTTGTGCCAAAAAAAATTTAAAAGATAAAAATCCTTCAAAGATTTAAAAATTTTTTATTTTCTTTAAAATATCTCTATTGCAACTAATAACATTAAAAAAGAATAATTTTTTTAAATTTTGCTTTTGACATCCTTTATATAAAAGAAAATATTTTGCGTTATAACATAATAGAAAAATTTTAAATCTAAATATACTAATAAAGTGATTAAATTACAGTAATTAAAAAAAACTTTCTATGTGTAGCAAACAGAATATGCATCAAGATGCGCGTAATGGATAATTGTAATAAACATATTTGTGTTTCTAATATGTGCAATTATTATCATTATGCATTATAGGAAATACATCTCAAATATGTAGCGTGAAAGCTCTTATGGACGTCACAGCGTTAGCAATAGAACAAATTAGCATGAGATACACTACGTGTACAAGTATCTCAATATATACTCTGTTCGCTACGTACAGATAACCGTTACGAAACATTAAAATCGTTTTTGGCACTAACTAAGAATTTTTATACTCATAAATTTATCCCTTTTACATGTGTGCAAAGTTTCATTACGATCATTTCCGAGTTCGCGACGTTCCCTTGCTAGTAAGCAAAACTGAAACGTACGCACAGTGGGAAATTTAAGTGATGGTAAAACATCAGGTTTGAAAGAAGTCCGGATTAAATATATAATATTTATATAAAAATTACACAAAAACAAATGAGAAGTGATTAAGTATTATATAAAATAATAAATAATAAAATAAAAGAATTAATTAAATAAATTAAATAAAAGTTTAATAATAAAATAAAAATAATAATAATAAAAAACTCCTTTATATGTGTTAGATTGAATAAAATAAAGCATTAATAACGTAAAAAAAAACATGAATGCGAGTACATTAATAAGATAATATTATAAACACACATTACCAAAATTATAGTATTGCATATTTTCTGCATATCAAATATAGAAACTTTTGACTATCAAATACATTTGATATTTTGTTATTATTAAAACGATAACAAAGAGGAAATATAAAATCAATTAAACGAACTTAACTCTAAATTAGTATATATTGGATAGAATAAATCTCAATACATTTATTTTAAAATGCCATCTTATTAATAATAATTTGTCAGTTTCGCACTGCATTTGTTATAGCCCATTAATTACCCAACAATTTTAAAATCAGTATTTACTGAAAACCTAATATAATATATAATCATTTATATATAACATTTTGGGCATTATCTCCACAAAAGTTATAATGTCAAATTCATATTACATGAAACACGTAAAATAATGAAAAGATACTCAAATATAAAAATATCATAAAATAAAGTAGCACTCAATTATTTGACAATGTTGATTAATGAATGGTTATTAAATCGTACATGGTTGCAAAAATTACATTGTTCGTAAAATCGATTTACGTTATAAACACAAATATTTAAAAACACTTATATAATAATTATATAAAAAATAATGTAGATACATATATATACATATATATATACATCATTATTATTTTTTATATATATAAAAGTGATAAAAAATATATATATTATTTATACATTATATATATATACATACACATAGTAATTGTATAGTATATATATATATATATATATATATATATATATATATATATAATAAATAATATGCTGATTATATGTCATAGATATGGCTGTTTCTTCAGACACTGCAAATCACTTAAATCGTCAGAATCAAGATTGTTACTACTGTGGTTGTGGTACTTGAATATAGAACCTTTATTTGAACAGGATAAATCTATGAGAAATTTTAAAATACTTATTAGAAAGGCATATTAATTTTTTTATTTGTGGTATGCACATAATATATATAAATGTGTATTAAATAGAACTCAAGAAAAGTAAAAATTTCTAATATAATATGAAAGCTTACCGTTATTTTCTCTTTAACATTGTGCACTTGTTAATGGCCCAGGCATATAAGTTTCTCATTGTAAAGATTGTATTTTTATAATATCAAAATGTTTATCAAGTAAGTGATTATATAATTTCGTAATCAGATAATCAATTTTAATCATTTCATTACACTCAAGACACTTCACCTGATTTTTATCCTCATCAAGCTCTTGAATATGGTCCCACATAAAACTCCTTTTAGAATCAGTTTCTAAATTTATATCATGTTTCGTAGATAAATGTTCCTTCAAACTAGTGCTTGAAGTGTGGGTCCGATAAATATTAGGACAATATTTACATTCAATGCGCGAATCGTCAATTTTATTAAAATGCAGCCATTTCGGATGAAGTTTTTTACTCATGTCTACATTTGGATGGCGGTTTTTGAAATGATGCCTCACGTGGGTCATATCTCAGTACATGAAAATTAAAGTAGAAAGGAGACACAATTTACATTTTGTCCTAAAATTATCCAATTTTTCAAAATTTTTCCACACCAATTCTTCTTCATCGTTCGGTGTAGACATTTCGGCCATTTTATGCAATAGCAATATCCAATAACTAAGTACGAAGAAAAAAGAACGAACGAGGCAACATAAGATAATGCTGTAAAATTTATAACAATTTCTAATATAATAAAATTAATAAAACTTACCGTTGCTTTTCCTTTATCGTTGTGTACTTGGTGATGGTCTACGCACAAAGTCTCTGTTTGTATATTTGTGTTGTGTTCTTCTACTGCGCGTGTGCCTAGATATCTTTCGAGCATGTGCGTGTTTATATGGCCCGCAGGACTAAGCTTTAACATCGGATCACACTCTTTACAGTAATCATCATGTTGCGTAATATGCTTTAATACGAAGCTTTAACAAGATGTGCCATTTTTTTCTAGAAGTATTTTATGTTGAGGTAAATACCTGATTAATGTTGTGATCGTATAATTGCATTCGTATAAATATGTTCACAAAAATTGCACTGCATGTGTCAATTACCATTCATAATATTGAAATACAGCAAATAAACTTTTTCTGTTTGTTATTATATTTGGATGAGCACTTTTCAAATGCGGATTAACTTTGCATATTTGGGAATTATCATGATTGTGGATATTATGAAATATAAAAATGCTGCAAGTATTAATATAGTAAGTCCAGTTTAGATAATTGTAATAAACATATTTGTATTCCTAATGTGTGTCATGATGATTTAATATATTAGACAATGCTCAGAAAATACATAACGTGAAAGCTCTTATCAACATCACAACATTAGCTATAGAACAGATAGGCGCCGGACATTACATACATCTTGATGTATTCTCTCTTCGAAATCGTGTAGAAAATAATGATATGTATAAATCGTAATATTAAACTCGTTTTTAGTAGTAATTCAAACTTTTTAAACTCATATATTTTCTTTTTCTACATTAGTACAAAGTTTTATTGAGATCATTTTCTGTTTGTGAGGTCCTCTAATAAGTGAAAAATAATAAGTAATTGAGTATTTTAACAAAATAATAATAAATAAAATAAAAGTATTAATTAAGTAAATCGTTAATAAAATAAAAGTAAAATAAATGTTTGCAAATGCATTAATAAGGATACAGATTGTTATAATTCTTGTATTGCATATTTTCTGCTTATCAAATATAAAAAATTTGACTATGAAGTATATGTGATATTTTGTTATTATTAAAACGATAAAAAAAGGAAATACGGAATAAATTTAGCGAACTTAACCGTAAATTAGTATATCGAATAGAAAGAATCAAAATACATTTATTTTAAAATGCTATCTTATTAATTATAATTTGTCAGCTTTGCACTGCATATGTTATAGCCAATTAGTCACACAATAATTTTAAAATCAGTACTAATCAAAAATATAAAATAACATATTCATTTTTATATAACATTTTGGGCATTATCACCACAAAAGTTATAATGTCAAATTCAAATTACATAAAACACGTAAAAAAGTGAAAAGATACATAAATAGAAAAACATTATAAAATAAAATAGCCGTCAATTATTTGGCAGTGTTAGTTAATAAATAGTTATTAAATTATACACGCAGGAAGTATGTTGTTCGTTAAATTGATTTACCTGTTTAACACAAATATTTTTTATAAAATATTATTATTACTTATGTATTAATTATATAAAAAGTAATGTCGACTTATATATATGCATCATTATTTATATATATATATGGTATATATGAAAGTAATCATAAAATTATAATTGTAATTGTATGTATATAAGTAATATTCTAATTACACATATCATAGATATGACATTCTCTTCAGGTACTGTAAATCACTTAAATCGTCACAGATTGTTACACAGATTGTAACATTAAGATTGTTACTACTGCTGGTCGTGGTGCGTGTATAGAACCTTTGTCAAATCTGAACAGGATAAATCCATGAGAAATTTTAAAATACTTATTAGAAAGGCATATTAATTTCTTTACTTGTGGTATGCACATAATACATATAAATGTAAATTAAGCATGACTCAAGAAAAGTAAA
This sequence comes from Linepithema humile, assembly GCF_040581485.1. Classification (NCBI taxonomy): domain Eukaryota; kingdom Metazoa; phylum Arthropoda; class Insecta; order Hymenoptera; family Formicidae; genus Linepithema; species Linepithema humile. The sequence goes on along the minus strand of NC_090128.1, from coordinate 19,980,503 downwards.
AATTTCTAATACAAAATGAAAGTTTACCGTTATTTTTTCTTTAATGTTGTGCACTTGTTGATGGCCCAGGTATATAAATTTCTTCTTGTGGAGATTGTTCTTTTATTAAAATATCAAAATGTTTCTTGTACATATGAGCATGTAAAGCATTCAGGAGCAAGTTTAATCATACAATCGCACTTAAGACACTTTACATAATCTTTATCTTCATCAAACTCTTGAATATGGTTCCATGTAAAACTCGTTTGTAAGTTTTTTTCTATATTTATATGTATTTTATGTTTCTTAGATAAATGTATCTTCCATGCTGTACTTGATGTAATCGAATAACTGCGATGACAAGTATTACATTTCATGCGCGAATCGTTAATTTTATTAAAATGCTGCCATTTCTGATAAAGTTTTTTACTTTTGTCTACATTTGGGTGATATTTGCTGAAATGATGATGCACATTGCCCATATTTCGGTACATCAAAATGATTGATTTATAACGTGGACACAATTTACATCGTGCGTGAAAATTCTTCAGTACTTTAAAATATTTCAACTCCCATTCTTTTTGATCGTTTGGTGTAGACATTCTGGCCGTCTTATACAATAGCAATATCGAATAACTAAGTAAAAAGAAAAAAGAACGAATAAGGCAACATGAGATAATGCATTACAATTTATAATAGTTTCAAATTTAATAATATTAGTAAAACTTACCGTTGCTTTTTCTTTATCGTTGTATATTTGTCGATGGTCTAGGCACATTGGTTTCTCTTTGTGTATTTGCGTGTGGTGTTTTTCGAGTATGTACTTGTTTATATGACCTGAAGAATTAAGCTTTAAGATCACATTGGATCTTTAAGATCAGCTTTAAGATCCAATCACACTCTTTACGGTGCGTGCAATAATCATCATGCTGTGTAATATGCTTTCATACATAAAACTCAAGCGAGATGTGTAATCTTCTTTTACAAGTATTTTATGTTGAGATAAATGCCTGATTAATCTTGTTATCTTAACTGTGTTCGAATATTAGTAATGAATAAATATTGTATTGCACGTGTAAATTTCCAATTACATTGAAATACAGCCATGCCCAATAAACTTTTCTATTTGTTTTTATATTTGGATGTCTACTTTTTAAATACGTATTTACATTGTTTTTTTTTAGATTATCATGATTGTGGATATGATAAAATTTAAAAATGTTGTAAGTATTAATATAGTAAGAATATAGTAAGAATTAGTTTATATAATTGTAATAAACGTATTTGTATTTCAAATATATGTAATAATGGTCTTCATACATTATAAAGAATGCTTTTAAAATATATAGTGTAAAAGCTCTTATCGATATCACGGCGTTAGCTATAGAACAGGTTGTAGCGAACACTACACACATTTTGATGTATGCTTTGTTCGCTAGCTGTAGAAAATCGCATCATTGCATTTTAATGTTAGAATGGTTTTTGGCTTCAACTAAAAAGTTTTATATTTATATATTTACCTTACTTACGTGTGTGCAAAGTTTTATTGAGATCAGAATTTCTGGGTTGACAATATTACCTTATAAAACGGAATTAGTAATAAGTAAAACAAATCATAATTTTTTTTAATAAGCAAATACAATTATTAGTTCATTATTTAAATATATGCATAATCGTGATAAAAATATCGCAAATTCAGCGAAATGTATTAAAATAGCAAATGTATTAAAATATTTATATCTTACATTTTTGAAGGAAACTTTAAAAATCTTTGGACTATTTTTGAGATAAATTGAGGTATGTTGAAGGATAAATTGAGATACGTTAAAGGGTAAATTGAGATAAGTTACTGAAAAGTAACGCAATTGAAAGAAAATCTTATTTTATCTATAGCTATAATGATACTATTTCTTTTCTTCTTTCACAAAGTTTGAAGATTTAGATTTTAAACCAATTTTTTTATTTAATAAAAGCATATTGTCAGCATATTTATATATTAGCAATAACCTATTTGCACATTATGTCAGGCAGATTTATGCCGCAACTGTTAAGAACGACGCGGATGGAAGACGAGTATTCTTCCGTACGCGGCGAAGAATTATTGCGCGCTCACTTGGGAAGACATTCTTCACTTTTGTAAATACGGGAATTCGCGAGGGCCGTTTTCGTTGCGCGTGCAATATTGCTATAACCGCCGCAGCATATATCTGTACGACGTTATTTATGTATTTATATCAACATAACATTTATCACAGCATCCATACCTTGTCGAAATAATTTTTGTCGTAAAAATATGTCCGTGAAGCAAAGTTCTGTTTGCATAATTTCTCCTCTCCTTACTTTAACTTTTTTTTTTTATCCAAGAGAGCAATTGTGCTCAATTTCACGGAGTCTCTCTGTCTCTGTTTGTCCGCTTGTTTGCCCGGACATCGCGCAAAAAATGAACTGGTTCTGACTGAAGTAATTCTCGCGAAACTTGCAGCGCGTATCTTATGATCAATTTAGAACTTAGATCTCAAACTTGGATGCCATATCAGTGATTCACTTGGCAGAAGCTGATGTGGGAAGGACATCGACATCAGCAATATCGCTTGTCAGTGATTTTATCAGATTACGAGCCAGATTTCCCCCGTCAGAAATTTCCACTGTTTATTATAAAATCGTATTAAGTTTCTGACATTTTAGCAGAGGTGCATTTCGCGTTATTGTGCGAGAGCGCAAAAACGCATTTTTCGGGCTTCGTAAATCCGGGGATCTTCTGCCCGCCGAGATAAGAGCGGTAGCTGGGGTAAGAGAATTCAAAATCGCCGTGCCAACACGGCACTTTTGGTCTTACGGAAGCACGTATATCCCGGTGTGCGCATGCCGGCGAATATTTATGCGTTTCCATGCGCTCGCCTACGACTGCATAAACCACAGCACGGTCACTTTCCCGCCGCGGCGGATGCATAAAGCATCGGGACACGCGCGTGTTTTTATGTTCATCGATTTCGGAACGCATATGTTCCTCCCGGGGACGATACCTGTTTCTGTTATACGAGTTCTACATTCGACCCTCGTACGCCGCGGCGACCGGCGAAGTGCCGGAGAATCTGCAACGAGTGTATTCCCCGATGCATTTGCGAGCGAACTTTTTTTCAGAGAAAAGTTAAAAGAAACATTTAATTCGTTGCAAAGTTACTTAACGTTGAAAATGCGAGACTGCAGGCAAAATAGCGGGCGGAAGGGGGGGGGGGGAAAGACTTTTATTGCAAGTGGATTTTATTTGGAGTTGTCGATAGACGTCTGCTTCTTCTCTTGGCTTTTACCGATAATAAGTCGCGCTGCTCACGACTGAGAATGATCGAACTTGCCAAAGGGACTTGGCGTCCATGAGCCTTTCATTTTTCCGATGCAGCTGCACAGGCAGCCTTCACCGCGTCCCTCGATCGAATACCGTTATTAAGTAATATCGAGAGATTTCGCCGGACGGTTCGATGCGTCGATAAAATTTTCATTTCGCGGTTCGCTGCTCGCGCTCGAGCCAGCCTAACGAAATCCGTCTCGAAAGTCATCCTTTCGTGGCTGTCCTATCTCGCAGGCTCCTTTCATGCCGCCGGACATATTTGTCAGTTAGACCAGATCTGACTTACCAAATTTCTTCAATTTCTGGTTCCTTATTCTTATTGCATGTAAATTAAAGGACGGTAAAATATCAATCGTCTAATTAGCAAATAAGATTATTTGTTTAGTTCAACGCACAAAATTTTGAACAAGTGAATTATATTAAGAGCAGAAAAGATTTCAAGGCTTCGAGTACACGGGCGATTTGAAATAAGTAAAACAATAGCGCCGCTATCGCGACTGCTTTCGCTCGTGTACCAAGATCTAATATAAATATATAAAAAATCGGAGATGCTACTCGATCGCGCTACTCAGTGGCGCGATTTAAATCGCCCGTGTACTCGAAGCCCAATTATAAAGACATCGTATTATAAAAGCAATTAAAAACGCATTTGTCTTTTTGGATATCGAGTGTCGCGAGACGTTCTTATTCAAACGTGATTGTTTTCTTTAAAATCACAAATCCTCATTAGTCTTTCGCCTTACAAAGCGACATTTAATTTAACGGTCTCATAAAAAGGTAACGTATGGTCGGTCGGCTATAACTCACGAGAAATGTGCTTTTAACGATCGAACAATATTTAATCAAGATGGAAAAACGATGTCAGAATGCGCGATCCGTTAGATAAGTCCCGCAGAAAGTATTTTTGAATATTAAACCATTTTTTATTTTAACATTTTGCAGTGCACGATTCGTGCTGCAAAAAATTATTTTAATTATTTTAAGTGTTTTAATTACATCTATTTTTTATATTTAAATATATACATTAGTTTTACCATCACACACAAATATATGCCGCATTATTACATAATGTTCCGCGTTTTAACTCACAATCAGGATAAAATTCAACAGCTTTTCACAACATCGTTATTCTTAAACTACATTTGCAAACATAAATCTGATCTTTGCGCAAATATTTTATCTTTAAATATGTAAATATAAAGAACGGAATTATATTGCACCGGGCATGTAGAAATAAGGAAAATATGTATGTTACATAAACAAACAAGGAGAAAAATATTTTAACAAATATCGTTCTTCAAATAATAATTGAGATTATTGATTTAAGAAAAGATGAATTACACGGCTAACAATCCGCAAATTTTAAAATACATTTCAATAATATCGTTCCTCATATCTTGCCGTTTTTTTATTGCCATTCAGAAACATTCGCGATACGCTCAGTTGCGCGTTTTGTTGGGAAATGCAGTTCTCTCGTTAGGATTATATTCTCTTGCTTTTCCATCGAAAAACAGAGTTTCACTCTCAGAAGTCTGCCTTGCAAATTGTTCGAAATGCTAGCGTATTTTTTGATCATTTTCTGTTACCATGAACGCGCGACGTGCACGCGTCAGCGTTGGAGGAAAAAAACATTTTTCGCGAGAATTTTACTCCGCGTTCCGACCGATTCGCGCGCCTGGTCAAAGGAAACCGCATAACTTCCGCCTGAAAATTGCACACGGGCCAAATGCGTTGCTTAAAAAATGGAGGTCGAGCGCTATTGAGGTAGATTTCGGTTGCATCGCAGCGTTGAATAACGAACACAAAGACTACGCGCTTCGGCGCGTGCACTGAATCTTTGGAGATGAGCTAGGCACGGTTGATCAATTGTTGCACCGCTACGGCATGCATGTTTGACTTAACAAAGGCCTAATGATCCAATTAAAAGGAGATTGCCCGATTGGAAACTGGCTGGAATCCGATCAAAATCGCTTGTGGTAACGATCCGAGTATCGATACCGCTCGGCCTATAATACGTTCGTAATCTGCCTCCGGATATCCGCGGTTATCGAGCACCCAATAGCTTATCATCGCCGTTCATTAAACGAGTGCACCAAGCAGAAACATACTCGGCGCTGAAATGCGCCACCGAGACGCGAGGAGTTCTTTTTTTTCCTCAGCAGGCTTAAACTTTATCTCCCGCGTTTCGTCAGTTCGCTATCATGCAGCTTTGTCGCCGAGCATTTAATTCCACGAGGATTAAAGTATAAATGGCTGCTACCGTCTCTTTATCTTACAATTTCACGCGCCTCGCGCTCACATAACTGCGAAGTTTATCGTTCCCGCGAAATTACGCGGATGCGAATGCCGGCGGTTACACGAGTCGAAATTCGTGGGCGAAACATTCTACGAATCCGACCGCCCATTGCCGGAAGCCAATTACGAGATGCAAACTGTGCTCGCCATTAAAGTCCGTTCATACTATTCCGATCAGCGTCCCTTTTTTTTTCTTCCTCGCTCGCTCGCTTCGGCGAACGAGTTAATTGCGAACTGATAGTTTCACAATGTGACGCCGACTGTGCGTATACGTGCACGCATCACACGCATCCGCTCGTAAATGGACACGATCATAACGTGCCGCGAGAAATATCGTCCCTTATTTGAAACCTGGTCCAATACAAGGCACTGGATGAGGCTACGCGGGTCGAGGTGGAAACTCGATTCGTTCGGCTCGCGCAGGATTGCTCGGCGAGTATGTCAAGCAAAGAGTTTGAATGTCATTATCGCGTCACGCTCGCGGCTAGCTAAAACGCGATTTCGTGAAACGCGCGCGATACCGTACGACAGATCCGATCGAATCCAATTTGCTTCCATTTGAAGTTCCAAATTTCGCAGACTTCGCAGTCCGCCTAATAAATTTCATTAATTAAGCGCGACTCGTCACGCGAGCGACGAAGTGTGAAAAATACGTTTCGCATTGACTCCCAATAGCAAGCTATTAAAAATCGTCAATGTCCGTTGAACAGAGACGCGATACGGACAATCGTCACTCGCAATTGGAAGAAATAAAATTAAAAACTTCCAACAATTCTTATTTCCTTTCCAATTAGAACTTTCTTCGCAAGATTTTCATACTCAATTTTAGAAAATCGCTCGGGGTTTTTGCCCGTGAATATTTTTCTTTCCCGACCAAGGCGTCGACTTTGACTACATAAATTCTATTTCCGTGGGAAAGACAGACAATTTGTTTTGCGCGGCACGGTTTGGGGTATTTCGCCGACCAGTACACCTCGTTCTACCACGTCTGTCGTTGCACTTTACTCGAGAAGCTTTCGATTCGAGTGGAAATCCAATCAAGGGCCGCTGAGTGTAGCGAATAACGAGTTCGATGAAATTACCACGCCTTTTTATGTATCGTTCGGCCGATCGGTCAGTACCATCCAGCGTTGTGCAAGGTCGTTGCACACGGGCTAAATCGATAACGCACATTGTGCACGCGTAATCCCGTTTACTGTGATAAAATTCATCGTATATATGTTTACGTATTATAACACGTATCGTGCAAAGAGCAATAATGCGTATCGCATGCCGCGCCCGTCTGTCATACATTCTATATCCGATTTACCAAAGCATTATACTTAACGTTATTATTAATGTTCGCAGTTTAACGCATCGCTGTCCCTCACACAGACATAATAGCAAAATTGTGATAAGCAATTTGAGGGGAAAATGTGTATCGTAAATTTTTCATACACAATTTTTTTTAATCGAGACTATTTTTTGGAACGGGGTGGTTTTATAAAAATTTAAAGATACTGCTAAAACGATATGTAAAATATCTGATACATTTTTCCCAACGGATATTTGGGAGCGAAAAGCAAAGTTTTTTTCCAAACAACAAATTTTCTGCACAAAATTCGTAGTACAATATTTATGATGCGAGATGTAATATATTTTCATTTGTTCGAGCCATACATTACATGTCCGCGTTATCAGACGCGTGACACGCGGTCGGTTGAGATATTAATAATATTCGAAAATCTTCCCGGCGATTTACAAGTATCAGAAGTGAGCCGGTTGGGCACAGATGGTTCTTAACATAAATTCGCGGAGGCACAGAACGCCGGCGCCGGCGGAGGCTGCCGGGAGGAGCGAGTAACATAATTCCTGGCGAGCGGGATCGCTGCGAGATTGCGTACGTACATTGCGCTCTTGCGCACACGAGCGCGCGTGCGGCGCGTGTGCGCTTATTTAAGTGGAGTTTAAGCGACGCGGTCGGCTCCTGCTCGCGGCTGCACCTGCTCGTAATTGTCCTGATATTTGCCGTGGTTCCCGCGCGCCGCCCCTGGCCACGATTCACCGAGCTCCGAGCTCGCCACCGCCGCCGCGACCCATCTGGAGCTTATTTATTAATCGGCTCTAAATTCAGGCACGAAAGTGCATCCCGCTGAGTGGTGGCTGCGCGGCACGCACACACGCGAGTGCGCGAGCACGCCGCGGATGTGGAGCAGAGCGTTCACGGAGTTGTAAAATTGTTACCAAATTCATCCGCCGCCGCGATAGCATTTTAACCATCACGGCCAAATCGAGCTGATTTTTTCATGGACGCAAATGCGTTCATCTAAATTGAAAAAGAAGGAAAAGAAAAAAAATTATCCTGAGGGCGAAATTAAATTGCCGAGAAAGCAAATCCTCGTTATTTTCTCAGCCAGTTATATTTTTGTTAATTATGATATCGCGCCTCGCTGTGCGTTTCTAAATACCGCGCTTACGTCCGCCAATTTTGCAGTAAAAACAACGTTGCGATACGTCGGGCAAACATTTGCGTAAGCTCGAGATTCTGATCGTTGAGTTCGGCCGTTGATTTTCGCTTCTCAGCGGAAATCAGTCTGATACGCGGTTAGTAAAGGATCATGCAACAACGAAGATAAAGCAGGATGGAATCGAAGGATGGGAGCAAATCAATTTTGATTCCGATAGATTCGTATTGATAAGTTCGAACGTGTACTACCTCGCATGAATGATGGCGATGGAAAGTAGGTCGCCGCTGCATCAATATCGTTCACTTGCAAAACGCATTCAAGATATCGTTTTTGTTCGGGAGATTATTTTTGGGCAAAATGTACATTGTAAGATGCTCGGCATGGAGATAGAACGTAAGGCATAGAGTATACCATAATGTCTTTGCAAAAATTGAAATCAATTTCTCTTGACAGAAATTTTATAGCAGCTCATCATTTATCGCAACTTTTTAGTTTTCAACGTTAAAGATCGCATTAGTTTGTGGAGCTATTATAGAAAAGATGTAATAGCAATGTCCTATATATTCAAGATGCTGTAAAAGATCTTGATAATAATAATACTGCACAGTGCTGCAATTTTATAAAAAAGTTTTGTGATAAAACTAAATTAAAATATTTTATTCCGTATTTCATATTTCATTGTAATATTCAAGTGTAATATTATTATCCAATGTTGCCCTAATTATAATATCTAAATAATATCGCAGTCTAGTAAAATATCGGTGTGATATTTAATGCACGCAGAATGCTGCAGAAATATTTAATAATAATAACCCTCCACGCAATATATTACAAATTTCATACAAGAACTTGATGTTAGTATTTCGTATCTGATTGTAATATTAAAGCAAAAATATATTGCCGTTTAACATTTTGCTCATTATAACACTCGAATTTATTTCATGTAGTTTTAATTGCAACACCTAAATGTGTAAAACAATTTAGCAAAATGTCTCATACCTTACACATGCAATTACTCTTGAATTTTTTAATAATAATAATACTGCACTGCATTTTATAAGTTATTATAATATCAATTTATTATATTAAAGTAACTAATTATATTAAAGTAAAATATTATTCGGACGTTTTAATAATTAGAGTGCAGCAACAAAATTACCACGCGTTTTCCCGATCTGTTTTAAATAAAGTTATTGATCAGAAAAGCTTATTTTTTAAATAAAAAGTACATTGTAGCCAACGGGAACTAGTTTAATTAACAAAAAATCAGTTTAAAGCCCCGCGTTAAGTCTGTCTTCAATTTTATTTGACAAACATGACAAAACTTTTGCACATCAACTTAATGTAATGCTCGGATAACATCGCAATTTAGCGAAGCGTCAGGCCATTTAGATATTTAATTAAATGTCTCAAGAGACGAGAATGTTATTAAAGCAGATTAAAATTTAAAAAATAAAGGGGAAAAAAATCTTGCCGGTTTTACGTTGGGTGCGCCGCGGCGCTTAAATATAACAGAAGAATTTACGTCGGGGACTGCGTACTCCCGCGGGCAAAGCCGTGTAAACGTTATCCTGTCCCCCGGGGAAGGGAAGTTGCCGTCCCTTCATTCCATAAGATTCGTTTGCTCGTTAGACCAAACCCTCGCCCTTCCTCGTCGAGAGTCTCTGGGCAATGATGACCGGAATCAAGGATCGAGTAGGACTCGTTACCAGGCATCCCGCGAGTTTGCGCTTCCTAATTCGCAGTTTGCTTCTGCGTTTGCTCAACAGATCATTCCGATGGATATTTTTAAACATCTCGTATTACGCTCCCTCCTTAAAGCTTCCGCTCTATCCTGGCTCTATCACAATTTTGCCGACTTCAAACGTTTTACTCGTTAAACAAAAATCCGTTTCTCTCCGAAGAATTAGTGTGCACTGACTAAAATATTGATAAAAAACAGATTTGCATGTCTATCCGTTGCAGCTCCAATTCGCTTGATGTCTTCCGCGGAAGATTTAATAATTCCCAAAATTTCTCGTTTTCCCGCGCAATACAATATGAAAATTCTACAATAATTTTCCGCCTACGCGTAAGCGTGTTTCTATCCGATGCAATTGCCGTTCGTAAACTACCGGTGAAGTAGTTTTGCGGAACAATGGAGAACGAGGTAGCGCTGAGGCGATCAATAAGCAATTACGCCCGATCACTAATACCGATAATGTATCAACCCTATTGTCGTTGCTTTAAGAGTTGGACGTGAAACGCTGTCACGAAACGACGCGACTAAGATCTATTATCCCTATATACACGCGGTGTCACGTATCTGCTGCTGCACCGCCCGCGAACAATCCCGTCGGTTCCATTGTCTCTGGATAGCGGCCGCGATCACGGTTCAAAGGATTCTAATCGAGTTCGCCCGGTAGATCCGCGCGCGATCCGTCATTGAGATTCGGGTTATCCCGCACGCACGAGCACTTTCGATAATCACGGCGCGGGACGTTGCTATTTGTGCAAGAGAGCGGCGGGCCCGGCGTAGAGATCATCCTGGCTGCGTGAACGCGCAATCGATTGCACTAAATCGATTTCGGAGGCGCGCCGACCTACTGCGGCTGCCCATTTCGGAAAACCGTCCGGCCGAAAGATGTACTATGATTCCGATGAGTGGGCGATGCCGCTGAAGCGGATGATGCTCGGCGCAAATCAATGGTCGCGTATTGAATTTTTCCCTCTTTTTTTTTTTAATTTGCAGCTTCCCGTTTCGAGAACGAGTAGAATGGAGGAGTTCGAAATTTGTGAAAGCATCTTCGTAATCTTAAAAAAAAAAAAAAAAAAACTGCAACAAGCATGTAATAGACGCTATATCATTAAAAAAAATGATCTTGCAATAATAGCTAAAATTTTCTAGGTGTAAAAAATTAACTAAAACAGATAAATAATTAGCAACTGTTGTGATATTGCATATGTAATTACTTAATCAGTTTAGATGACAGAAACAGAATATATATCTGTATTGTTTGTGAACTTTAAAAAGAAAGTTTCTCTAAAGCGCCTATCTATATAAGATCAATCACGTGTTAGATCATGCAATGAATAACATTTAGCAATAGTACCTAAATTTTTCAGAAGCTATTGCTAGAACATTACTGCTATAAATTCTATATGTGACAAACAATGTTTTCACAAATACGAAAAATAGCGATACATTTTTGTTGCGATATCTAGAAATCTAACTACATCAGCGAAATATTTTTTTGAGTGATTTTAAACTGTGAAGGATACGAGAAAATGTATTGCACTCTCTACTTTTAAAACAAGAAAAAAAATCGAATAAATTGCTCATTTATATTATTCATATTTATTTAATTTTCCGTTAGTTCTGAGAAAAGGAAAAAAATTTTATTGAAATGTAGGTGATAACAAATGGACGACAAATAACGCTGCATTCTATCTTCGACGAGAATCGATCGAGTCCTTTAAAGATGAGTGAATATTTTCGGGCTCCATCCGTAATCGTAAGCCCGTAAAGTACGTTTCTCTGTTTGCATCGCGCTAAGAGCGAGTCCCGTTCGCTGCGTAACGAAAGGACAGAAGAGGATACGAGATAATACAGCTGCGAGGTGGAGTTGCGCCGCTGTGTCGGCGAGTAGTTATGATACGATTGAATCAGACGCTGCGCTCCGCAACAGAACGGTTTCCATATCCAAAGCGTTCTGCGCCAGGACATAAATCCGTTTCGCAGAATTTCATCTCTGCGTTCGCGGCGTATGCAAATATTTGGACGCCTGCCGCGGAGCGCGACGGTCGTGCAAAATTCGTTCCTACCGTGAAATTTTTACGCATTTTCCGAAGGCATTCTCGGCGACCTTTCTTTGACGCATTAGCGTTACGCGTCTGCGGAAAGATTGCGGATTACGATTGTAATTCTCGTGTTTTCAAATTGGAATATTACAAGATAACGTCGCGACGTCGCCTCGAAAATCCTCTCGTTTTCTCAACACCTCGGTTAATAATAAACTCGCTGTTATATCATAATGCGGATGAAATTATTCTCAAGATTAAATCCGCTAATCAACTTGTAATTATCATCCTCGTAATATCCCGTCTATCCTCCTGCCGTGCGACGCGTTATTTGCGTCGAGGCATGTGCTCCTGCCGTGGGATTTTCTCATGGCACGTGAGTGCTCCAATCTTCCGCCGTCACTCGATAACACGCCGATCATAAATTCCTATACAGCTGAAAACACCTCTCCAGGGTATCCGGATTCGTCGGTTCTCTTGGATGCTGATACGAAGAAGGGCGGGAAGAAACGCTTCTCACGATACTCGCTGGGACATATGTCTTGTGCCAAGAGTGTCAAACGAAAGCAGTGCCTTTGGCAGTTGATTTCTCTTTATATCCGAGATGAAAAACTTTCACGACGACGTTGGATGGTAAATAATTAATCTCAATCTTCTGAGAAATACACGTCAATCAAACTTTATGAGATAAAGACGAAGCAAGATTTTTTAAATTGTTAAACCTTTTTTTTGCAAATTTCAGAGAGATTTGACGAAGAATTACATTACCAAATTTTACCAATGAATTATGGTCTTTTCTAGCCGTTTGCGCTATACAATTTGCCCGGCACGGCTTAGCGTATTATTGTTCTGAATTGCGCGTACTTTACATGCCGAAGTTTGTTTCTATTGTACTTATTCTTGGTAGCCCGGATCCTCATCGGTCCGCAATACGGTGTCGTAAGTTTCGAGAGATCCCCAGCTTTTCCAAAGGGAGGAAGCTACAGGGGGATGAAGCTGCGCTGCACTTTCGCGCCGTCGACCGTTCTTAATGCCGCGATACAGAAAACTTTGTCGGTCCCATTCGTTCTTTCGTGCTCTTGTCTGTCGTCTGTCTCCCCCTCCCTTCCGCACGCCGTCCTGCCCAACCAGCTACGCCTATCGTCGCGGAACCGGCAAGCATCGCGGAGCTTTCAACTACGTGGAAATAATAAAAGAGAGACAAGAAAGAAGATGCGAGGTCCTTTTAGTTTCCGATATCGAAGGCACGAAGGAAAGAGAAGGCAGAGCCTGTCGCTGTGAACTTTCTCTCGCCGTTATCGGTAAACAACGTTTATTTCCTGCCTGTTATTTCCTTTTTCTTCTTGCGAGCGGAAGCGCCTTTGTTCCGGAAATTTAATTACGCGCCGCATCGGTGCGCACGAGCGTGTGGCGGCTGTTTTTCCGCTCGTTCGTCGTCTTTTCAATAATGGATCACGCGAAATTTCTACGTAACGTGAACTTTCACGGTCTACAGCGTAGAATTGATGGAAATTAAATATTAAATCGGCTGCCGTTAATAAAATCAAGTACAAAGAATAGTGAAGATTATCTCGTTTGCAATCGTTCATTACGATCAAAAATATAGATTGAAATCATTCTTATGTGCGTATAGAAACTTTAATTTTCAAAAAAAAAAAAACGCTTAAGAAAACGCGTCATGATTTCTAGACAAATATTTTAATATCCATACCATCGTATTTTTTTTTCTTTTTTTTTTTGTGGAATTACAACAAACTCGCGTATTTTCCTATAAATTAACTTCCTTATCACCGATGCTCAATACTCGTTACAGTTCCTCATTCTGTCCCGTCGAAGGATACGGAATGAATTCTCCAAACAGCAATCGCTTCCCTCCGGCAATGACTGGTCGTGTTCAGGCCGCAACAACGGCTGCCCCGGTACATCCTTTTCTCCTCGCGAACCGCACCGGCGAGCGCAGTAGATTGTTCGCCGGTGGAAACTTTTCAATTCCGGGCTGGCAACGTTCGCTCGCAGCGGACATACCTCCGCCCCTCGTCGGCGGAGTCTCGGCTCGCACGGAATCAATTATCCGCGACCAAAGCCGCATGTCGTAGCTCGAGGACACTCGGGGGAATCTGCCAGACGTTACACGCGAGTGTCCCGGACATACGCGCGCGCGCGGAGTGTCAGTGCCCATCCAATTTGCGCGTTGCAGGCGGCTCCACGGCTCGGCACCGTGAGACTCGATGCATTCGCGTTGCGATGCGGCGAAGAAGGACGGGACGTAATCGCCGACGGTCGGCGTCGATGTGTGCATTAGAACGCGCGACAGTATCGGGTAACAATTAGCGGCGCTGACACTTATAGCACGTTCCCCGAACGGCGGCGGACTAAAGTTTCTTGCGGGAGCTATCGATGAGCGATCCGCTTTTATTATCAAATCAATTCCCGCGTACACAAGCGCCGCGGGTCGACTGACGTACCTTTTTCGCTGCAAATACGAGATGACTAAATTACGAGATAAAAGAAAGAAACAGCTTGCTGCAACATTGGCGTATTAAGAGACACAAAGGCGCTCGATTAACAAAGAATTTTAACAGTTTCGATAAATAAAGTCTTTGGACGCTGAAGGTTTATGAGGTGATCGATTGTCTTTATCGTTTCTCTTCCAAAGGGACACGTAATTACCAGAAGGACCGTTTTGCAATTGACTTGATGCAAATGTCGATCGAGTTTACATCCGTGTAAACCTTCCGGCGACGTGCGGGGATCCCCGAATGACATGGTCCGCGCGCACGTAATTTTGATTACAACTTGTACGTGAACGGGGTCGCACCGCCGCCGCGACGGAGCGGGACCGATGCGTCCGCAGGGAGGATGGCGCGCTGGTGCCATACCGGGGTGCAGATGGAGAGAGCGGGTCCATGAGGAGAGATAGCGTGTAATAACCAGCCAAATCCACGTTCCTGTTAACGTTGCACGCCCAGCCCGCAGTCCTCTGTCAACGGTCGGGCCTATACGGGCAAATACAGACATGGACAGACAATACGCTTAATACCGCAATTGCGACATTCGTGCGACACGACGTGCCGCGGCGCGTCGCGTCACGCCGATGCGGTCCGCGCCGGTTCTCGCCTTGCTAGATGTATAGTGACACATCAATATGCGAGCGTCAAAATTTTGTAACAAGATAAATGCGCGTTTGCCAGTCCGAAAGCACAAAAAGACGAAACTAGGGAAACAAAAAGAAAAACCCTCTTTTCATGCAAAAGAAAATCTTACATTTAAATTGTATAGCTCATAAAGATCAAGAAAAATAAAACAATCTATAAATCTCTTTACTGAAAACTTGTAAAATGCAAAAAATAAACAAAATATTTTTTTAACTACCAAATCACAAAAATTCATAAGCAGTTATCTAAAGAATATAGACAATACAAAAATAAAAACAGTAAAAAAAATTTAGAAAATTCTTTGCCACAAATGTTTGCGTGTTTTTGAAACATTTACATATTTCTAATATTCCATTTACATTAATAAGCAAAACAGAAACATGCACAAGTCGTAAATTTTAATGACGATAAAATCATTATTAGGTGTGAAAAAAGTCCGGTATGGTATTTATATATAAAATAAATAAATATATAATATATAATAAATATATAATAAAATAAATTTATGTATATATGTATATATATATATATATATATTGTATATATATAAACTATATAAAAATTATATAAAAATTATATATACATAAATTACACAAAAACAAGTGACAAATAGTAAGTAATTGAATATTAAAATAATAAAAATTAAAATAAAATAATTAATTATTTAAATTAAATAAAAAATTAATAGAATAAAAGAAAATAAAAGTATATTAATAAGAAAATAATTATAAATATACAATGCTATAATTTTTATATTGCATAAATTATGTGATGCGATATTTACTACCGGGCTCGCGGCTCTCGAGCCCCAACACAAGTAAGAAGCGCTTACGTCACGCGTCTGTGTGCGCTCGGCCGTTCGGCTATAGAGAGAGAGCGGACGTCTCTGTCTTGCTACCATCGAGCCGACGTAAACACATTGCGGACGGCAAATGCTCAGAAACAAGCGCTTTTAATCGAGTAAGGCGAGTGCCTAGCGGATTCGAAGTCCCGTATTCGAGACTTGATTTTCGCAACTTTTTTTTTTCTTTTTTCCACATTTGTTTCTAACAGTGTAAGTTAGTTAATAATGTTTTTTTGGCTAAAAAATATTATTTCGTATATTAATAATATATTTGCATATGTTAAACTAATAACTAATTATTTTAAAAAGAATACTAATTTGCTATTATAAATAGAAAAATAAAGTCATTTTACAACATACATATTGCAACAAAGTGCAATTTAACATGTGCAATTATTGTTAATAAATATAAAATAATATTTTTTAGCCAAAAGCATTATCTAATGATTCACTTGATGGTACAGTGCTAGAAACAAATATCGAAAAAGAAAAAAAATGTTACAAAAGCAGTTTTCAAATACAAGATTTTCAATATTCCTGCCACTCGTCTTAATCGATTAGCCACGCTTGCTTCTTAACATTTATCTCTATCGAAAGATTACACACCTGGAAAATTTTTAACTATTTATTTTAAATTACTGCATATTAGCAAAAGTTACTGTACTGTGGAGATTAGTGGAGAAATAGTAACATACAATGCAGTCAAATACATTTTACAAATGCAGTCAAATAGATCGAAGATTTTCTGCACTCTTGTTAGCATGTTAAAGTATGTGTAGCGTATTATTAGTTCATTAGTAATTTTAAGTGTTATTAATAGTGATTTTCCACACCACCTTTAAGGTTCCACTAACTAGGCGCGTTCGATTTTTTTTAAGTGAATCGTCGCCTGGAGCCCTATCGTACCACTTTTTTAAAATTATAATTTAAGGTAAAAGTAATTTTTATTGTCTTGATGTTGATGGACCATATCTTGTGCAAAAATAAAAGAAATAAATATAAAAATAAAATAAATAATTAAAGTTAAAATAAAAGTAAATTTCTTTAAATTCTTGACCGTCTATTAAAAAATTCTTTTATGGTTTGAAAATTGTTATAAAGTAGTATAAAGTACATATAGAGAAATAAAATGTATAAAGAAATTATTGAAAATAAATGTATGAAAGTTTAGTGTTATATGTAATTTAATTTTCAACAATTTCTGTATATATTTTATTTTTCTATTAAAACAGCTGAATACAACAACAGCTGAATACGAAAACAGCAATCTTAACACACTTCTTCCGTCTTCGTCTGTTTCAAGATTTTGCGTTTATTCACTCGCACGTCTCACGGTCAATTCTGTATACATCTATAAAATATAATTCCTAATATCAAAACACAATGCTCACTTTCTTGGTTGTTACTGTCGGTTACAGTCCAGTAAAAATCTTTGAAAATCTTTGTTGAATACGTATATTTATTTTCCCAGTGCTATAATTATTATAATAATTATAATTGAGTGATTAAACGAACTTACTGTGAAGTTTGATCACAATTATGCTTGTCTCGTCCGGATGGATGAATAATTGTAGTAGCGCTCTCCGCTGCGCTATCCTCAACAGAATTTTAAAGCTAGGGCAAAAATTTGAATCGAGCGCCGCCTGCCTACACCTAGGTGCGGCTATCTGCACCTATCGCCTTCATTATTTTAAAGAGTACAAATCTGACAATGGATTGTGGGTGGGAGGGAGTCTCCATCCGGACGAGACAAGCATAATTGTGATCGAACTTCACAGTAAGTTCGTTTAATCACTCAATTATGCAAAGTCTCGTCCGGATGGATGAATAATTGTAGATGTTTAAAGATCAGATTTGTAAGAGTAAGAAAAATACAAAAAATTTTTCTTTTTGTAAGATACTGCAAATTTAATCGTTTATTATTATTAAAAATTTGTTCAAATATATCTTTTATTGTCAAGATATGCTACATTTGCATATTAAAAAATGGGGGATTGTATCGCCCTATAAACAAAAATATGCTTATAATAAAGTAATGCTTATAAAATCCAAATAAAAATCAATTTAAATACAGAACACACTGAACAAAGTAAATCGCTGAGAACCAGGATAAAAGAACTTATGAGTTAAGATCTATCCAGAATCTTGTCCTGGAACGATGTATTATTAATAATTGGACGGTTATAGAAATGAGCGAAGACCTCTGAGGACTTGCTCCAGCCCGCAGTGCGTCTGATTTCTTCCAAGCTAATCCCTTTACTCGCTGCTAGGGATGTTGACGCATGTCGGGTAGAATGTGACGAAAAAATAGTTGTATCAATCCCCGCCAAGCGCAATTCCGCTTTAACCCAGCGACCCAGGGTCTGAGAAGAAGCTACAGTGTAGGGAGCCCGCCAGGAAATGAAAAAAGAATCGCAGTCTGTGTGTCGGAGATCGTTCGTGATTGTTAAATAAAACCTTACTAGAGAAAAAATGCAGAGCTCTGGTCTCTCTACAAAAGGCCTAAAGGAAAGTAAGGGTTGGGACCTACCCACCCCAGAGGTTTTAAGACGCGTAAAAATCTTTATAATTAATGATTCCGAGAAGGAGATATTTGATAGTTGAATAGCAGCCAAAGTTTGCATTCTCTGTGCAGTAGTGAGGGCAAGTAAAGTAACTAGTTTCATTGATATGACCTCCAGCGAGAGGCCTTCATGAGGATATAGTGACGCTAAATGCGCGATTACAGGTGACGGGTCCCAAACGAAGTCATAACGGGGACGTTGTGGCTTTAGAATCGAGACTCCCTTAAAAAATCTCCTGACTAGTGGATGAGAGCCTATCTCGTCCTGAGAGATGAGAGATATCGCTGAGCGATACGTATTTAAGGTAGCATAAGAGCCCACCTTAGGGAGAGTCAAGGACATGAATTCTAAAAAAGATGACACTGATGGTGCGAAGCAATCAATATCCCTTTCCTTACAGAAAAGCCACCATAATCTGATGGGCTTTGAATATTGGGCTAGCGTAGCTCTGGAAATCGATGTAAGTGAAACAGTCAAAGCTGATTGTGGTATTCCTTTGAGTAGAAAGGCCTGCCGAATAATTTCGCGGCCACCAGGGAAATCCTGAACCAGGCCGGGTGAATGTCTCTGAAAGGAGATGTCAGCATGTTAATATCCGGATCAAAATGAATCGCTTGTCCTACAGACAATTGATTAAAAAGAGGAAACCACGGTTGAGCCGGCCACCTAGGTACCACCACAATTCCTTCCGCTTTATCAGTTATAATTTTTCGCAGTACTTTTAGAATAATAGAAAAGGGGGGAAATGCATAAAAGTGAAAACTACTCCAGCAGAGGGAAAATGCGTCGACTGCGAGTGCGAGAGGGTCTGGGTGCCAAGAGACAAAACGGGAACACTTCGTGTTGATTGAAGTAGCGAACAAGTCAATGTCGAAAGGACCAAAGTGGGAATTGATTCTGTCGAAATATTTCTGTGACAGAGACCACTCTGTCTCCTCCGAGACGACACGTGATTCTGCGTCCGCTTCAAAATTTTGAGCCGAAGGGATGTATGAAGCGTAAATAAATAAATTTCGTTCTGCGCACCAAGACCAAATTTCGCGGGCCAAATTCGATAAAAGTGGGAATTTAATTGAACCCATGCGATTAATGTAGGAAATTGCTGTAGAGTTATCTATCCTTAACAAGATGTTTGTGCCTTCCAAATGCGGGGCAAAACATCTAAGCGCATGAAAAACTGCTAATAACTCTAAATAATTAATATGAAAAGTTTTGTCCTCTGGTGACCAAAAACCGTGTGTACGTATCTCGTTACACACAGCTCCCCATCCTGTGAACGAAGCGTCCGAGAAAATCTCGAGAGCAAAGAGGGCTGTTCGAATATGGTTACGCTGTGAGTTGTTAGAGAAAACACTCTTCCACCATATAAGGTCCTCTCGAAGGGTGGTTAAGAGGGGCATGTGAGCCTCGAAGTCATTGCCCGCAGAAATAAGTGCAAGAAATTTTTCTCTCTCTAGGGTCTTAGTGTGTAACATTCCATATTGGACTGCCGGGCAGACTGAGATGATGGAACCAATATAACTTGCTAAATGTCGAATCCTGCACCGTCTCTTTTTTAGCATAGCAAGAGTCATCTGACGTAACCTCTCTCTTCTGTCAAACGGGATAGTAATTGACAAATCCTCCGTGTCGAAGATAAAACCCAAAAAACGACAGGATTTTGATGGAGTGAGGACACTTTTTCGATTATTGACGATAAAGCCTAGAGATGATAAAAGATTTGTTGTTGAATTAATGTTATCCACACATTGATCATAAGAGTGTGCAATAAGAAGAAAATCATCTAAGTAAACTACGGAGAAAAAACCCTTTTGTCTAAGATAATATAAGACCGGTTTCATAATCTTCGTAAAAATATAAGGCGCTGATGCCAGGCCAAAAGGGAGAGCTTTAAATTGGTAGAGCTGGCCCTGAAAACAAAAACGTAGATATTTCCTATCATCTTGGTGAATAGGTAAAGTAAGATAGGCATCCTCTAGATCGATTAAAGCAAGGTAGTCGTTCGAAGAAATGAGCTGAATAACCGTCTTCCAATCCTCCAGTTTGAAGTGCGTTGCGATAATAAATTTATTGAGTCGCTTCAAATTTAGAATAAATCTCCATCCTCCCGACTGTTTTTTAATGACAAAATAAGGTGACAAGAATTGATTCTCGCAGTCAGATGCCCGCTCAATCGCTCGTATACCAAGGAGTCTAGAGATCTCCTGAGAACAAATCTGTTTTTCTAGATTTGACAATTTGTTCGTTGGGTCTTTGATTTGAGAAGGTGGGTATTGGACGAAAGGTAGCCTGTAGCCAGCAATGGTCTCCAGGACGACCGGATTAACTGTGATTTGCCTCCAATTAAAAAGAAAATTGGCTAATCTGCCACCGATATTTACGTCCTTTTCTATCGCCTCCTCGATCGGGATCTGGGGCGATAATATGGCCGACGGTAGCTGTTTGATGCCCCTGTTCCTCTCGGCGCCGGTCTCGATTGTCGCACAGGGGCTCGGGCGTTTCCCGAAGAACCAGAAGCAACCTGGATTGGTTGTTTAATTGGTTGTTAAATTCTTCTGGTTATTGGAAAAGAGGGTTTTACGATGTCCTTTGAAGACTTTTCCATTGAAGCTGTTCTTTTAATTGATTCGCCAAAAGAGGCCCCAAATAATAATTCATCTACCGGAATAGTATCCGCCGTATTTTTTGCGTTTAAATTGAGGGCAGGGGTAATTAGAGCTCTCCTATTTAGAGAGATACGGTAAAAAAGGTCAGCAAGAATTCTAGATCCTTCGTTGACCTTAACGATCGCTGCACGCGCTCCCGAGGTCAGAGAGTTCTAAATTTTCGATTGCAGGAAATCAGATATGGCTTCCCCCAAAGCGCATAAGGCTACGCCTGCTTGATCCTGGATCTTTCTGGCGTAGTCGTCTCTCTTGACAGTGAGATTATTTTTAAGAGCCACCTTGCACTCTTGATTAAGAGTGGGGGCCTTGAGAAACGCTACTGACTCCGGGGGAGCATACTTTTTATTTAAAAGTTCGCGCTGATCTGAAGTGAGGCCTTTGCGTGTTAGCTCACGCCACTTTGAAGTTACCAAATCATTCCATGATGGTGTCTCCTCCCCCTCTAGGTCTGGACCAAAAAGGTGTTTGGCAAGAGAGTCGTCTACTGAGACAGTATCTGCCGGTAGGGGGCCTTCGACAAAAGTAACCTCTTTTGGCTTGCCGCAGGATGAAACTTGCTCACCTTCCATTCCCTTATTTATTGCTGCAAAAATATACCCATGTTCCCAATGAGTTTAGGAGGAAAAAGGTAGTGCCGTCATGCCGCCTGCATTATTCAAATGCAGAACCAGCAATATCAAACACACCTGATGGTTCTAGGTCTGTTGGCCCCTCCTGACTCGCAGGGGGTACCCCAGCCGAAATCGAATCAGATCTGTTGTGGGAGGTAGAAACTGACTCGATACAAGACTCTAGATCCTCCTGAAGGGCAAATACTGACCCCGGTGGAGAACGGGACGGGCGGTCATGAACCCTAGCCTCGCTATGTGAAAGCATATCAATCAATCGAGACATCTTAGTTTCCAAATCGGTCAGACAATCCGAAGATGACAGTCTTCTTCGCTTTCTAGATTTATGCGAAGACTTACCCATACCTGAAATTGCTCAAAATAATCGTTAAAAACTAAAAAAAAAATGGGTACGTGTTGAGGATATACACAACAGAAAAACAATGAAGGCGATAGGTGCAGATAGCCGCACCTAGGTGTAGGCAGGCGGCGCTCGATTCAAATTTTTGCCCTAGCTTTAAAATTCTGTTGAGGATAGCGCAGCGGAGAGCGCTACTACAATTATTCATCCATCCGGACGAGACTTCGCATAATTTAATATTTTACGAGACATTGTTTCGCTGCGTGTTGCTGTTTGAAGAAGATACTATAGCCGTAACTAGTGAGATATAAATTATATTTCTTTTTTCTTTTATTATATTTTTTAAAATGTTTTATTATTATATAGTTTTTTAATTATTGGCGCATTGGCAAACGAAACTGGAGTCTTAAAGTTCTGTTACTTTATACTTGCAAGTAAATATTTTATTTATATTTTATATTTTATATGCATTTGTAATATTTTCGTGTTCAGACAGTTAACTCGTATTGCAGGGATTCCGACTGCGATCGTGCATTTCAAATTATTCTATATTATTCTCTAACTTCTATTTTTTACTATAAAAATAAGTGACAAGGCAAAAAATACACGTAAACGAAGTTTTTTGGAATCTTGGCTTCAAGATGATCGTTTCAAACCTTGGATTCGTAAAGTATTATCGGACGAAAGTCTTTTTTATTGTATTATATCCCAGCAAACACCAAGTTACAGTTATATAATTGTTAGTTGTAATTTCCCACTCAACAATATAACTGTTATATAATACACGTGTTATATAACAATTATATTATTGAGTGGGAAATTACAACTAACAATTATATAACTGTAACTTGGTGTTTGCTGGGATGCAATAAAGAAATGTCTTGCTATTCATTGCATGTTGCAAGACATGCAAATTCTGCGAGTCATAAGGACAAGATGAAACAAAATATATCAGATGACGATATAAGTCCAAGAACCAAAATTTCAAAATATGACATTAAATTTCAAAAAGAATGGTTGGATATAGCATTATTTAAGCCATGGTTACGCGAAGTGTCAAATGACAAGCGTGCATTTTTTTGCACATTTTGCAACAAATCATTTATTGGAGATTTATATAACGTATATCGTCACGCATTTTCTAAAAAACACGTGGAACAAAACAAACAACAAGAAACAGACGAAGATGTCGATATGATAGAGGAATCGATTTCACTTAAAGAGCGAAGGAAATTGGCAGAAATTCGATATGCAGCGTTGATCGCAGATAGAAATATTCCTTTCCAAACTGCGAAAGATATTCTCAATTTTTTCCAAGAGATAGGAAAGGATTCGGACGTATTACAAAAAATGAGTATGAGCCGAAAGAAATGTACAAACATTATTTCAAATGTACTATGCCCAATAGAAACAGATCGTGTGGTTGAAAGCATTCGAAATACCAAATTTTCTATTTTTATAGACGAAACGTCTGATATTTCTAATGAAAAGTGGATGACGTTTCTTGTTCGATTTGTTGATTCTGAAACATTAGATATTCGCACGCAATTAGTAAAATTAATTAATATTGACGCGAAAAGTAGCAGTGCGGACAAAATATTTCATGCATTTCAAAATGAGATGTGGAGATTACAGATTCCATTTACAAATATTATTGCTTTATCATGTGACAATGCGCCTGTTATGGTAGGAAAATATATGTCATTTAAAAGAAAATTAGAAGAAACTTGTAAACATTTACTAACATTTGCGTGTCCATGCCATTCTGCTGCATTGATTGCACATTCTGCATGTGCAAAAATACCAAAGTATTGCGAAGAATTTTTGAAAAAAATTTCAAATTATATTAATAGTAGTCCTAAGCGTTCAGCTATTTATAGAGACTTTAGTGATTGCTTTTTGGAAACAAGTCACAACATTTTAAAATTGTCTCATACGCGATGGCTTTCTCGCCATTCATGTGTTGAAAGAATTCTTGAATCTTGGGATGCTATCAAGCTTTTTCTCACTGATATGGCGTTGGCAGACAAATCAAAGTCTGCAAAAGATTTAATGTCTGTAATGGGAAGTTACGATGTAAAAGCATATTTTTTATTTTTAGAGCATATTTTAGATTATTTTAATTCATTTAATGCATTTTTCCAAGCAACAGAAACAAGAATTCATTTATTGCAACCAAAGTCAGTAAAATTTTTAACAACAATATGCAAATACTTTTTGAAGCCAGAATTATTGAAAACCGTATGTACTAATATTAAATTTTCTGAAAAAGAGAATCAAAAATCTTTACAAGAAATAAATTTGGGATCCGAATGCGAGGAATATCTCGATAAATTAATAAAAGAAGGATCTACAGACACGATGTACGATTACAAATGTAACATAATTACAAATGTACGAGAAAATTGTTTACAATTTTACGTCACCGCTGCTGAAGAAATTAGTAAAAGATTACCAATTAATGACAAATTTTTGTCCACATTGACAGTTTTAGAAGCAAATGTAGCTTTATCAGATAATGATAGAGAAATATCATTTAACGATGTTTCTTTTATTGCCAAAACTATAGGCGGATTTGACGAAAACGGTTTGCGGGAAGAATGGTTGAAATTACATGAAGATTTTACTGAGACAGACAAAATAAATTTTTCTAATTTAAATTTTGATGATATGTGGAAAAAAATTTTACGAAGTAACAACACTATAAAATATCCTAATATGAAATCTTTGGTGAATGCTATTCAAACACTGCCTAATTCTAATGCAGATCCTGAAAGGATGTTTTCAGTTTTATCTGATTTAAAAACCAAAAAACGCAACAAACTTTCGGTCACCAATGTTAACGCTCTTTGTGTTTTAAAATCAGCATTAAAATCGCGTAAGGAAACAGTGCTAAATATAGACATTAATGAGAGGCATTTGTCTTTGATGTCGGCAAAGACACTGTACGCCAGTAGTCCTAGGAAAATAAAAAAAAATATAACGTTACATATTGCAGATGATGGTCCATCAACATCAAAACAATAATAATTACTTTTATCTTGAATTTCAATTTTAAAAAAGTGGTACGATAGGGCTCCAGGCGACGGTCCACTTAAAAAAAATCAAACGCGCCTAGTTAGTGGAACCTCAAAGGTGGTGTGGAAGACCACTATTAATAACACTTAAAATTACTAATGAACTAATAATACGCTACACATACTTTAACATGCTAACAAGAGTGCAATAAATCTTCGATCTATTTGACTGCATTTGTAAGATGTATTTGACTGCATTGTATGTTACCGTTTCTCCACTAATCTCCACAGTACAGTAACTTTTGCTAATATGCAGTAATTTAAAATAAATAGTTAAAAATTTTCCAGGTGTGTAATCTTTCGATAGAGATAAATGTTAAGAAGCAAGCGTGGCTAATCGATTAAGGCGAGTGGCAAGAATATTGTAAATCTTGTATTTGAAAATTGCTTTTGTAACATTTTTTTTTTTTTTCGATATTTGTTTCTAGCACTGTACCATCAAGTGAATCATTAGATAATGCTTTTGGCTAAAAAATATTATTTTATATTTATTAACAATAATTGCACATGTTAATTGCACTTTGTTGCAATATGTATGTTGTAAAATGACTTCATTTTTCTATTTATAATAGCAAATTAGTATTCTTTTTAAAATAATTAGTTATTAGTTTAACATATGCAAATATATTATTAATATACGAAATAATATTTTTTAGCCAAAAAAACATTATTAACTAACTTACACTGTTAGAAACAAATGTGGAAAAAAGAAAAAAAAAAGTTGCGAAAATCAAGTCTCGAATACGGGACTTCGAATCCGCTAGGCACTCGCCTTACTCGATTAAAAGCGCTTGTTTCTGAGCATTTGCCGTCCGCAATGTGTTTACGTCGGCTCGATGGTAGCAAGACAGAGACGTCCGCTCTCTCTCTATAGCCGAACGGCCGAGCGCACACAGACGCGTGACGTAAGCGCTTCTTACTTGTGTTGGGGCTCGAGAGCCGCGAGCCCGGTAGTAGATATCGCATCACTAGCTATCATATTAATATTAATTTGTCAGTTTTGCACTTGGTTACAGTCAATTAATCACACAATAATTTTAAAATTAGTAGTAACCAAAAATCTAAAATAACATATATTCACTTTCATATAACATTTTGAGCATCTCCACAAAAGTTATAATTCAAATTTAAATTACATAAAGTATGTAAAATAATGAAGATATATAAATACAAGAACATTATAAAATTAAATGAGATTCGATTATTTGGCACTTTTGGTTAATAATTAGCTATAAAATTATATGCATGTTTGCAGAAAGTACATTGTTCGTTAAATCGATTTACATTATAGACACAGATATTTGAATACACTTGTGTAATTATTATATAAAAAATAATGTGACTTATATGTACATCGTTATTAGTTTTTATATATATGAAAGTAATAAGAAATATACATAATATGTATTTTTTTTTATTACTATAATATAATTTATATATACGTTATTATACTATGTATATATATATATATAATGTTATTGCATGGTATATAATAAATAATATGCTAATTACACATGTCATAGATATGGCAGTTTCTTCAGATTTCTCAAATCATTCAAATCGCCATAGTCAAGATTGATGCTAGTCGTGGTACTTAAATGTAGAATCTTTATCAAATCTGGGTAAGATAAATCTATGAGAAATTTTAAATTATTTATTAGAAAAGCATAATAATTTTTTTATTTGTGGTATGTACATAATAAATATATATTACGAATGACTCAAAAAAAGTAAAAATTTCTAATATATTAAAGCTTACGTTGTTTTTTCTTTAATGTTGAGTTCTTCTTGTTGATGGTCCAGGCATATTGGTTTCTCCTTGTGGATATCGTTCTTTTTCCGCATTTGAATGTTTATGAATTATGTGATTACTTAATAAATTCGAACGCGAAATTTTAATTATATCATTACACTCAAGACACTTCACCTGATCTTTATATTTATCAAACTCTTGAATATGGTTCCATATAAAACTCTTTGTACATTTTTTTTTTAAATTTATATGTATATTATGTTTCTTATCTAAATGTTTTTCCCAATTGCAATAGTTGAGATCGCAAAACTGTAACGATAAATATATTACATTATATTCGCGAATCGTCAACTTCATTGAAATGCAGCCATTTTGGATGAAATTTTTTACTCACGTATATACAATATTTCGGTGCTTCTTCTCTAAGTAATGTCCCACTTGGTCATATCTCGATACATCAAAACAGGATGGATCAGAACGTGGACACAATTTACACTGTCCTTGAAAATTCTCCTAAATATATATAATGTAATTGTATGATATATAATAAATAATATACTAATTAGACATGTTATAGATATGGAAGTCTCTTTAGATACCGCAAATCATTTAAATCGCCTAAGTCAAGATTGTTACTACTGCTGGTCGTGGTACTTGAATATAGAACCTTTGTTTGGACAGGATAAATCTATGAAAAGATTTAAAATAGTTATTAGAAAGGCATATTAATTTTTATATTTGTGGTATGCACATAATACATATAAATGTATATTAAGCAAGACTGAAGAAAAGTAAAAATCTCTAATATAATATTAAAGCTTACCATTTCTTTTTTAACATTGAGAACTAGTTGATGGCTCAGACATATTGGTATTGTGGCAATTGTTCTTTGAACCAAATATAAGTATGTTTATCTAACATGTGTTTATTTAAAGTTTTCACACGACTAATTTTAATCATATCATTACACTCAAGACACCTTACATGATTTTTGTCTATTTCAAGCTCTTTAATATGGTTCCATATAAAACTCGTTTGTTCAAAATTTAATTCTAAGATTATATGTATACTATGTTTCTTAGATAAATGTGTCTTTAATTGTGTGATTAGAGATTCGATCGCATAAATGTGACCACAAATATTACATTTCATGCACGAATCGTCAATTTTAGTAAAATGCTGCCATTTCGGATGAAGTTTTTTGTCATGTGGGTTTTTTTTAAAATGTTCATTCACACTTAGCATATTTCGGTACATACAAATGGTTGAAACAGAACGTGGACACAATGCACATTGTGCTTGAAAGTACTTTAACTTTCTAAAATATTTGAACTCCCATTCTTCTTGATAGTATTGTGTAGACATTTCGGTCGTCTTATGCAATAGTAATATCGAATAAGTACGAAGAAAAAAAGATCGAACGAGGAAATATGAAATAATATAATAATATTAATAAAAATTGTTAATATAAAAATATTAATAAAACTTACCGTTGCTTTTTTTTATCGTTATTTATTTATTGATGACTTAGGCACATTGGTTTCTCTTTGTGTATTTGAGTCGTGTTGTTTTACTGCCTACGTTCTATTGCTTACTGCCTGTCTAAATGTTGTACGAATATGTGCTTGTTAGGTTATTCGAGAAGCTAAGCTATAAGATCCAACCACGCTCTTATCTGCGCGTAATCATCATCATGCTGTATGATATGTTTTCATATACTTACCTGAATCTCAAACGAGATTTGTTTTCTTTTTTTAAAAATATTTTATATTGAGATAAATGTTTGATTAATGTCGTCGTCGCAACTGCGTTTGTATAACTGTGTGCACAAAAATTGCATGTATAAATAGCCCATTATATTGAAATGCTGGAAGTAAAGTTTCTGCCTGCTCGCTGTTCACATGTTACTTCTACGAGCGTTTAAACTTTTTATTGTCATAGCGACACTTGCCGCTGTCACGCCTAGAGCGTACATCCTACGGTCACGCGAAATACGTATTTATTTGCCAATCTTTTTTAATTATTATCTGAATGATTATTGCGAAAATTGCAAAGGATTTTCTTGTTCAGTTTATTGCGCCTTATCAGCTCACGAAATGTTTTGTAATTTCTTCCAGACATCCTGAATGGAAGAATATTTTTTACCTTATAACATAATTGAAAAATATTTGTAGTCTACATATGCTAATATAAGGATATTTATTTATTTGTACAATTGCAATAATTTAAGAATCGTGTTATGGGTAGCAGAGTTTGTATCAAGAAACACGACAATGTTTCGCGCCATCTGTTCTACAGCTAACGCCGTGATGTCGATAGAAGCTTTCACACGTATTGTATTTCGATAGCATTCTCTATAATGCATGAAGACCAATATTACTAATAACACAAATATATATTTATTACAATAATTTATTATAGGATAAAATTAAAGAAAAATTATTTCTTTTAATGTTACTGGTTGCAATAAATGTTGCGACATTAAATATCAGTTGCGATAAAAACACGCGTGGGCCCACGAAAAAGGTTTCGCCGACTTCAGTCGGCATGCGACAAAGGCTTCGCCGACCTAAGATAACAAACAACCAACATGTCCGGCGTTAGCCGATAACCGCGTCACATAAGATTATGACCATTTAGATTGGTTACTTAAAATGTATTTCTTTTGATTGGTTCCCTTCTACCACCGCAAGATGCTATATAAGCAGCGAGATTAATTCACGAAGCTCAGATCTATATAATATCGCGACTTTATAACAAGCCGAGATACATACGAGGCCAAATCCTCTGAAACCTACAGTCAGTGATGCGATATTTCCCACAGCGGTCCCGGCTCCGCTGCCTCACACAACCTTACAGAAGCGCTACGTCACGTATCCGTGTGAGCTCGGCCGTTCAACCAATGGAAGAGAGCGAACGCTCCCTTCCACCGAGCCGACACAACAGACGATAAATGCATGCTACTTGCATGTTAAAAGCAAGCGTTTCTGATTCAGAAAAGAAATTCTGAGGCGAGTGGCTGGAATATTAGAGATCACCTGTTCGAAACCTGTTTCGTGCAACTTTTTTTTCTTTTTTTCACATTTGTTTCTAACATAGTAAATTATTAGATAATATTTTTTTGCCCAAAAAAATAATATTTTCTATTTATTATTAATATTCGCATATATTAAACTAACAATTTTAGAAATAATACAGATCTGCTATTGTTAATAGAAAAATGAAGTTATTTTACAATGTTGCAACAAAGTGCTAATTTAACATATGCGAATATTTTTAATAAAGATAAAATAATTTTTTTTAGCCAAAAACATTATCTAATAATTTACTTAAAATAAATATCAAAAAAGGAAAAAAAGTTACAAAATCACAGTTCTCAAACACGAGATTTTTAATATTCTTGCCATTCGCCTTACTCGTTTAGCCATGCTTGTTATTTTACATTTATCAACATAAAAGATTACACGCCTGCAAAGCTTTTAATGATTTATTTTAAACTACTGCATATTAGCAAGAGTTACTGCAGTAACTACATATACATGTACTGTGGAGATTAGTGGAGGAACACAGTAGCATATTAAAACTGCAGTCAAATAGATGTAGGTTGGTAATTTTATTAATACTATTAATAAGTAGTGGTCTTCCGCACCACCTTTGAGGTTCCACTTATGGCGCGTTCGATTTTTTTTTAAGTGGATTGTCGCCTGGAGCCCTATTGTACCACTTTTTTTTACACCTGTTATTTACAGGTTAAAATAATTTACAGTAGTTGACACTGTATTTTTGTATCTATATACTTACTGTACTTTGTATACTCACTGTACTTGTACTTTTGCGCGTTGCGCGTATATTGGCGAGTTGGGAAAATTACTTACTTTATAATTTTTTATAAATACAAAATATATTTTGTATTTATTATGCCTGCAATGCTATCAAGAGTAATGAGAAATACAAGGTGTCCCATTTTAAACAATCCACTCAAATATCTCAGAAACACCGAGTTAAATAATAAAATTTTTTAAATAAAAGTTGTAGGATTTGGAGAGGGAAAAAATATAGGGATATTTGTTTGACCTTGGATGAAAGCGCTTCTGAGATTTGAAGGTCATTTTTATTTTTTTAAATGGAACCACTTTAATTTTTTTATATAAATCGATTTCTCATAATATTTGTCGTAAAAAGTTATAAAACTAGGATGGCCGAAAATTGAATGGTTTACAAGATATTTTATACTTTAATTTGACATAATTTTACATAAACTATAAAATATCTCGTTAAATATTCATTTTTCAATTATCTTACATCAACACTTTTATGCACAAAATAATGAGAGGAATCAATTGGTGTAAAAAAATACATAGTTGACTTTAAGAAAAAAGTATATATATTTAAGAAGAAAGTATATTATATCATATCTGCTAAATATAGCTTAAATATAGCTCTGCTAGATTTTTTCTTAAAGACAACTATGTGTTTTTTTTATACCAATTGATTCCTCTCATTATTTTGTGCATAAAAGTGTTGATGTAAGATAATTGAAAAATGAATATTTAACGAGATATTTTATAGTTTATGTAAAATTATGTCAAATTAAAGTATAAAATATCTTGTAAACCATTCAATTTTCGGCCATCCTAGTTTTATAACTTTTTACGACAAATATTATGAGAAATCGATTTATATAAAAAAATTAAAGTGGTTCCATTTAAAAAAATAAAAATGACCTTCAAATCTCAGAAGCGCTTTCATCCAAGGTCAAACAAATATCCCTATATTTTTCCCTCTCCAAATCCTACAACTTTTATTTAAAAAATTTTATTATTTAACTCGGTGTTTCTGAGATATTTGAGTGGATTGTTTAAAATGGGACACCTTGTATTTCTCATTACTCTTGATAGCATTGCAGGCATAATAAATACAAAATATATTTTGTATTTATAAAAAATTATAAAGTAAGTAATTTTCCCAACTCGCCAATATACGCGCAACGCGCAAAAGTACAAGTACAGTGAGTATACAAAGTACAGTAAGTATATAGATACAAAAATACAGTGTCAACTACTGTAAATTATTTTAACCTGTAAATAACAGGTGTAAAAAAAGTGGTACAATAGGGCTCCAGGCGACAATCCACTTAAAAAAAATCGAACGCGCCATAAGTGGAACCTCAAAGGTGGTGCGGAAGACCACTACTTATTAATAGTATTAATAAAATTACCAATCTACATCTATTTGACTGCAGTTTTAATATGCTACTGTGTTCCTCCACTAATCTCCACAGTACATGTATATGTAGTTACTGCAGTAACTCTTGCTAATATGCAGTAGTTTAAAATAAATCATTAAAAGCTTTGCAGGCGTGTAATCTTTTATGTTGATAAATGTAAAATAACAAGCATGGCTAAACGAGTAAGGCGAATGGCAAGAATATTAAAAATCTCGTGTTTGAGAACTGTGATTTTGTAACTTTTTTTCCTTTTTTGATATTTATTTTAAGTAAATTATTAGATAATGTTTTTGGCTAAAAAAAATTATTTTATCTTTATTAAAAATATTCGCATATGTTAAATTAGCACTTTGTTGCAACATTGTAAAATAACTTCATTTTTCTATTAACAATAGCAGATCTGTATTATTTCTAAAATTGTTAGTTTAATATATGCGAATATTAATAATAAATAGAAAATATTATTTTTTTGGGCAAAAAAATATTATCTAATAATTTACTATGTTAGAAACAAATGTGAAAAAAAGAAAAAAAAGTTGCACGAAACAGGTTTCGAACAGGTGATCTCTAATATTCCAGCCACTCGCCTCAGAATTTCTTTTCTGAATCAGAAACGCTTGCTTTTAACATGCAAGTAGCATGCATTTATCG
Source organism: Linepithema humile (assembly GCF_040581485.1). NCBI lineage: Eukaryota > Metazoa > Arthropoda > Insecta > Hymenoptera > Formicidae > Linepithema > Linepithema humile. The sequence continues at coordinate 19,947,750 of NC_090128.1, read as the reverse complement.
TCTGTTGTGTCGGCTCGGTGGAAGGGAGCGTTCGCTCTCTTCCATTGGTTGAACGGCCGAGCTCACACGGATACGTGACGTAGCGCTTCTGTAAGGTTGTGTGAGGCAGCGGAGCCGGGACCGCTGTGGGAAATATCGCATCACTGCCTACAGTATTATTTGTACGAAATATAACATAATCACAAATAAACATAGATACGAAACTAATACATTGAGTGAAATTCTTTGTATAAAAATCACGATACGACAATAAATAAAGATGTTTTAACAATAAAACTTTTATATAATACATTTTTCGATATCTCAGATAGTTTATGATATACAATATTGAAAAAAATAAAAAATCTTAATCTATGAGAGATGGTTTTATTTTTTAAAAATCGTTTTTTGCACAAACAGAAAATTGTTGTATTTATATATTTACCTCATCTACTTGCGTACAAAGTTTCATTGAGATCAGAACTTCTAGGTTTGCGAATTTCCCTTAGTTAGTTATTTGCATTCTGTCACATAAAACAGTAAAAATGTTTACATTAAACAATCGAGAAGAATGGAAGAAGAGTGGAAATATTTTAAAAAGTTGAAGTATTTTTCCATGCAAAATGTAAATTGTGTACAGCTACTTATATGGTTACGATAAGAGCAACATAAATGCCCATTTCAAAAGTACACATTTGAGTATACAAACAAATAGAAAAGTTCATTGGACATGAATGTGTGTTGATAAAATTGGCAATTTGCACATGTATTGCAATATTTATAAGCACAGTTACACGAATGTAGTTACGACAACATTTTAATCAGACATATAAGTATTTCAACATAAAATACTTCTAAAAGAAGAATACACATTTCGCTCGATTTATTATTAGAAACTTATATATTAGAAACTTTTATTAACTTTAATGCATTATTTTATGTTGCCTCAATCGTTCTTTTTTCTTTGTACTTAGTTATTCGATATCTTTGTATTTAGTTATTTGATATTTGATATCGAACTTTTACTACATTAATTCTTTCAACATCTATGTTTTATAATATCTACAATCATGATAATCTTCAAAAGTGCAAAGTTAATTCGCATTTGAAAAGCGCACATGCACATATTAAAACAAATAGAAAAAGTTTATTGGCATTTCAATATTTTGAATGGTTATTCACACGGGCAGTGCAATCTTCGTGAACAGTTATACGAATGCAATTATGCGATCACAACATTAATCAAACATTTATCTCAACAAAAAACTTGTAGAAAAGATGGCACATCATTTGAGCTTCATATTAAAGTATTATATGCAGCATGATGATTATTACGCACATTGTAAACAGTGTGGTCTGATCTTAAAGTTTAATCCTGCGGGCCATATAAACACGTACATACGCGAAAGACACCACAACGCTAATACACAAACAGAAACCAATGTGTTTAGGCCATCAAAGAGTATACAACGATAAAGAAAAAGCAGCGGTAAGTTTTATTAATATATTATATTAGAAACTGTTATAAATTTTAATTTATTATTTTATGTTGCCTCGTTTATTATTTTTTCTTTTTACTTAGTTATTTGATATTGTTATTGCATAAGACGGTTAGAATGTCTACACCAAACGATCAAGAAAAATGGGAGTGGAAATATTTTGAAGAATTGAAGAATTTTCAAGCACAATGTAAATTATGTCCACGTTCTGATCCAACTATTTTGATGTCTCGATATATGACCAGTGTATATCACCACTTCAGGAAAAGCAACCAAATGTAGATATGAGTAAAAAACCTCATTCGAAATGACAGCATTTTAATAAAATTGACAAGTCGCGCATACAATGTAATATTTGTCGTCACAGTTATGTGATCAGAACTTCAGCATAGAAGACACATTTATATAAGAAACATAACACACATATAAATTTAGAATAAAGTTTACAAACGAGTTTTATGTGGGACCATATTCAAGAGCTTGATAAAGATAAAGATCATGTAAAGTGTCTTGAGTGTGATGATATGATTAAAATTAGTCGGGTGGAAACTTTACATCATCACATGTTAGAAAAACATTTTGATATTTTAATAATAGAACAATCTCCACAAGGAGAAACTAATATGCCTGGGCCATCAACAAGTGCACAACGTTAAAGAAAGAATAACGGTAAGCTTTGATATTATATTAGCAATTTTTATTTTTCTTGAGACATGCTTAATATATATGTATATGTATTATGTGCATATCGCAAATTTAAAAAGTAATATGCCTTTCTAATAAATATTTTAAAATTTCTCATGGATTTATCCTGTTCAGATTTGACAAAGGTTCTATAAACGCACCACGACCAGCAGTAGTAACAATCTTAACTGTGACGATTTAAATGATTTACAGCACCTGAAGAGAATGTCATATCTATGATATGTGTAATTAGCATATTATTTATTATATAAATATTATACAATTACAATTACAATTTTTTAATTGTTTTTATATATGTATAAAATAATAACGATGCATATATATAAATCTACATTATTTTTTTATATAATTATTATGTTACGTCCTGATCAGACTTCACGATTCTTTTCTTTTTATTAAATACCAGACCTAGTAAACACGGGACCAACAAAAAACTTTTAAAGAATATTATAACGCCAGAGCTGTTTTTCTCACGAGACACCATGAGCTCGAACTTTCTCACAGAGAAAAATAGCAAGGGGGATAGATATTTGAAAATACCTTGGTCGGTCAGCGTGCCTATCGTCGTCAGAAAAATCATAAAAGTCAAAACTTGCGGTAACCGGAGTCTTTAGTCGACTCCAGATGTTTAAAGTAGGAAATAAAAACTGGCACTAGCTAGCCATATACTTGGATTCTGCCTACGGGAACCCTAATAGATAGGATTTTACCGAGTGACGATCGGGTAATGACCACAGTCGCACGCCTAGAAGGCATGACACCTGATACGGTGCACGTGTTCAGTAGGTCTGGGAAACCGAGATGCATTAATCGCACTCTCCACGCGACCCCAGGGCCACGCGACAGTCGTAAACTATCAAATTTATTAGATCAGTGACCCAAGGCCTCGCGAACTCATATACCGATTCTCAACCCTCCAATCCGAAAGCCGGGAATCGGGGCAAGCACCTCTATAGACCACCCTTCATTCCGTCGTACGGTCTAAAGACTACGCCCACCTAGATCTTAAGACACTGAGATGCACCCCACCTATACTAATTAACACCAACCGGGTTACGCCACCTCAAAAACCTACCCCCATCGCATATGGACCCGAAACGACGCTATTCCTTATTCGTTAGGGCCCCTTTCTTCCTACCCCCATTCCAAGTAACTTAATTACCTAAACCTAATCCTATTAGTTAAAAATGACGCCATCCTCCCCCACATTAAAAATCTTCTCACAAGGCTAATTCCTATTCGATCCCCGCTTCAAAAACCTAAGATTTTCCAAATGGATCCACCCCAAGGAAAGGGTATAAAAACCCGTGTTTTGGTGGCTCCAAGCGCAATTAAACCCAATTAGTCACTCAGTTATCAAGCAAGTTTTGCCAAGTCCTTAAGACAGTTTTCCGAGTAGTTCTGGCCGCGAAATAAAAAAGGTCGATACTTTGTCACGACCAAGTAGAGGGTTCATCACCCTGACGACACCATCCAGCAGCAGGGTGCCCACACGTTGACAAAAGGGTCCGACGCCTACACACCATCCCTCAACGGGGCGCCTGCTCAAAACCACCGTACACATTCAACTCAATCCGAAAGTATCCTGTAACGATAGAAGGCCCATCACCCTGACGACACCATCCCGCAGCAGGGTGCCCACGCGTTTACAAAAAAGGGGTCCGACGCTCATATAACGCCTTCCCTCAACGGGGCGCCTGCTCAGAACCACCGAACATATTCAACGAACATATTCAACGCGATCCGAAACTACTCTGCAACGAGTAAGTCAGTTCATTTCTCTTTATTTTATTATTTCTTCTGTCCTCCCTCCGGAAAAATAAAACACTCACACACACACACACATACACACACACACTTGTAAAGAATACATAAATAAAATTATTAATATATGCGATTAAGAATTAAGTTTTTGTATCCTAATTATAAATTCAATCAAATTAAAATGTTGTCTTTAATAAATTAAACTTTTGTTCTTTTTCATTTAACCACACCCTCCTCGTTCGTCACCCCCCTCACACCTTCCCTCTCAAATTGCGCACAAAGGTTCCGCCCCGGGTAATAGGGATTCAATTCCTTGACCCAAAAAGAGAACCACGAGCGGTTGACTTGTTGACGGAGTAAAGACGACTCTTCCAGTCGCTGACCCGTCGCAAGTCCTAAACGCGCCGCTCGGCTCGTGCGGTCAGACCCGTTTACGCCGATCGCCGAGCCCAACGAAAAAAAAATTCTACATCTATCAGGACGTAACAGACTTGATAGAAAGAATAAAAATTGGGGGCTCGTCCGGGATGAAAAGTGCAATTTTTGAGAGGTAGGAATGACAACGAGGTCTAACTCCGATAAAGATAAAATAGAAGAACAATTTAATGCCGCAATAAAAAGCAAAAAGAAAACTAAATCAGACACATTAGATACACCTTACACATCCACTCCAGCAGCCTCCTCCGCTCGCGTCCCTAAACAAATTAAATTCAACGCTAACGAACCTGAAATTGAAGCGTTTTTAGTGGAACCTAGTGCTCCCGAGTACGATTCCGACGATTCTGGTGACGAGACTATTAGACCGTGTGGTGAGAACGAACACTTAAATTTTAAACTAAGTCCAAGTGACAGTAAAAGGGTGAAAAATATGGCGCAAGGTAATCCGTTTGCTACCCTAAAATACGCGGTCGAAACCGTTCCATTTTTCGACGGAAAAAATATCCCATTAAATTATTTTATCGAAGGATGCGAAGAGGCAAAGTCTATGTTGCCCCATGAAGCAGAGCCTCAATTTACTAAAATTTTACGAACGCGAATAGTAGGCGAGGCGCGACGAACAATTAGAGATCAAGATTTCGAAACAGTAGCTCAGTTAACTAAATATCTAAAACAAATTTACGGCGGATCTAAAAATGTGTATCAGTTACAGGGAGAATTAGGAAACGTATATCAAAAGAATGACGAGGATGTCGTCACTTATGCTAATCGTGTAAAACTCTTAGGAAAACAGATACGAGAAGCCTATCGTAGTTCAGAACACGCGTTAACAGATCACGACGTGCGAGCATCTTTAGAAAAAGACATGTGTAAATGTTTCATCCGAGGCCTAAAACCCGAAATCGAGCAGAGGATCGCTCGAAACTTAGACGTACAGGCGACTGTAACAGATGCCCTACGCATAGAAAGAGAGCTTCGTGCTATTACAGATTTACGACATGGACCTGCTAACTCCGACCGAAATAATGTACAGGAAAATCGTTCCAGAATTTGTCAAATTTGCTTTAAAATTGGCCACTCAGCAGCTAATTGTAGGAAACTTATGCAAATGGCAGACTCTTTTAAACAAAATAATTTAGGCACTGAAATCCTAATTTGCCAGATTTGTAAAAAACGCGGACATAGTGCAGAAAAGTGTCGATTACGTGATCCTCAAGCTCAACGATCAATAAATATGGTGCAGGAAAATATCATAAAATGTCAATTATGTTTTAAACCGGGTCATAATGCAAAAAATTGCCGCCTAAATAATTCTAATAACCAAATAAGTAATTTTAACAATAAGATCTCCATAATTTGCCAGTGGTGCGACCGACCGGGCCATTCTGCCAATAATTGTTGGAAAAAACAAAACGAGCAAACAAATCTTAATAATCAAAACAGAATCATCTGCCAAATTTGTAATAACTTGGGCCATACAGCTAAAAACTGCCGTTCAAATTCTAATCAACGGGCAAATTCTGCTGACGGAACGTTTTGTCGTTATTGTAAAGAAAACGGGCACCTAATTGAAAATTGTCAATTACGCATTGCAAGCAATAATCGTAAAAGAGAAGGAAACACGGGAAACGGGAACGGCCCCTCGAAATCGGGCGTACCGCAGGGGTCCGACCAGACTTCACGCCCGTCGACCTCACAGAAAAATGCGTAAAAAATGACCCTTCGGAAATTCGGCCCGTAACTGTAAATCTTAACAAACAGAGTCGCGTGCCTACTGTCAAAATAAAAATTAACGAAATGATTTCGCCCATAACCTTTATGCTAGACACCGGTTCCGGTCCTAACATAATTAAGGAAAATTTTGTGCCCCAAAATTTAAATATTAATTATAATAACGTTTTACAGTTAAATGGTATAAACAATTACCCCGTTTATACACTCGGAGAAATCGCTTTTACTCTTTTTGGCGAGTCAGTAAAATTCCACATAGTAGCCGATGACTTTCCGATTACGCAATCAGGAATATTAGGAAACGATTTCTTTAAACAAACAGCTTCAACTATCGATTACGCACACGAACGCCTAAATGTTTTTGGAAATTGCGTGACATTTTCTTCTCCGGAAACTATCGTAGCATCACCCAGATCAGAATCCTTGTTTTACGTAAGAATAGAAAATCCAGAAATAAAAATAGGTTATTTACCAAAAATCAAATTAGCGCACGGAATATATTTGGGAGATACTATCGTGGAAAACGTGTCGGGAAAAGCTTACTTGAATGTCATAAGCACTTTGGACGAAGAGGTTGAAATTCGAGTACCTACCCTTCGACTCAGGCCCCTGAGTGAACTGCTCGACGACCATAAAATTGATCTTAACCAGGATAGTTTAAGGAAAACGCGAGAGACAACAATACAACCTGAAAGCGACGAAACTCTTAAGATGCAAAATGAATTTAACAACGATGAATTCGACGATAGAAACATTAATAACGTTAACATTATTAATAATAATGAAAAATTCGAAGATGGTAATAAAAATAAAGCTAAGATCAAAGTGAACAAAAATGATGACGTGTCAAATAATAAAATTAAAAGGGAAATTAAAAATAAAGATAAAATTGAAGATAAAGATAAAATTAAAAATAACGTTGAAAATAAGAATGATCCTGAAAGTAGAGAGGGAAGTTGTCAAGTCCCTCCAAAATTATTGAACAATTCTAAAAACGGGGAGGAAAGCCGTCAAACCTCGTTAAAAGAAATGAGTGACTCTACATCCTTTGAAGGGAAAAGTTTCTGTACTTTTCCGAATCATCAAATCATTCCCGGAGGGGGAAGTTACCAAACCTCTCCAGACCCCGTCGGTTGCGAGGAGGGAAGTTACCAAACCTCGCTACGCAATTCGACACAATCTTCTTTTAAAAATATAAAAGGGAGAAGTTTTCTATCCTCCCTAAAAAATATAAAATTTCCAAAGGTTGGATCACTCTCGAAAATTAATGGAAAAGAAAATCAGGATATATATGTAACAATTGAAGAGCTACTGGATAAAATCCAACATTTTAATAAAAAAATGGCGATTAATGACAGTATTAAGAGTAAAAATAAACCATCTTCGAAAATTTTGGCGTTATCAAAAATTAAGACTCAGGAAATGATAGATAAATTTATGCGAAAGGGGAAATCTAAACATAAACATGAAAATGTGAAAAAATTAGTAAAAGATTGCATGGAGAAGTTAACTCCGCGTGAAAATCTGAGTCAAGACGCTGTTAACACTCCAGTCCGTAGCAAGTGTCTAGTAGTAGCAGAAAAATCTGGAAAGGATCGTCTTACAGAAATCATCGACCTACTACGTTTGGAACACTTAAACGCACGAGAAAAAGAAGGCATAATAAGGCTTATTACACAGAGTCAAGACCGATTTCACATACCTGGAGAAAATTTAACTGCCACTCAAATATTACAACATCAAATTTCAACAACGGATGATCGACCGATAAACACGAGGCAATATAGATTTCCGCAATCTCATAAGGAAGAGATAAATAAACAAGTAGAAGAACTGCTGACAGGAGGTATAGTTAAACCTTCGCAATCACCGTATAATACACCCATATGGATAGTACCCAAAAAGGAAGACTCGAAAGGAAATAAACGCTGGAGAATGGTCTTAGATTTTCGAGCTTTAAACGATAAAACAATCGGAGATGCTTATCCATTACCGAATATTGTCGATATTCTTGATCAATTAGGAGGAGCGCAATACTTCTCCGTATGTGATTTAGCTTCCGGATTTCATCAAATAAAAATGGATCCTGCAGATGGCCATAAAACTGCTTTCACCACTCCTTTTGGACATTATGAATTCGATAGAATGCCTTTTGGATTAAAAAATGCACCTGCTACTTTTCAACGTTTAATGGATCTAGTATTATCAGGACTACAAGGCCAGGAATTATTTGTTTATATGGACGACATCGTTATTTACGCCGCCTCATTGGAAGAACACGAAAGGAAATACAATTTATTAATTGAAAGGCTTCGAAAGGCCAATTTAAAATTACAACCGGACAAATGTGAATTCTTAAAAACAGAAGTAACTTATCTAGGGCATATAATTAGTAAAAATGGAGTTAAACCTGATCCTAAGAAGTTAGAAGCAGTAAAATTATTTCCTAGGCCCAAAACACCAAAAAACATTAAACAATTTTTAGGACTCGCTGGATATTATAGACGATTTATACCGAATTTTTCAAAACTGGCAAAACCATTAACTAATTTGTTAAAAAACGATACACGATTTGAATGGACGATTACTCAAGAAGAATCTTTCGAAATATTGAAACAATTATTATGTAAAGAGCCCGTATTGCAATATCCTGATTTTTCAAAACCATTTATTTTAACAACGGATGCTTCTGGGATAGCAGTAGGAGGAATATTATCGCAAGGAGAAATAAATAAGGATCGTCCAGTGGCCTATGCATCTCGTACTTTAACAGATAACGAACTGAAATACGATACATATGAAAAGGAAGCATTAGCAATAGTTTATTGCGTTAAACATTTTCGACCATACTTATACGGACGAAAATTCACACTGGTAACCGATCACAAGCCTTTAATGTGGTTTAAGAATGCTCAAGATGCGAACATGAGAATATTACGATGGAGACTAAAATTAGCGGAATACGATTATGAAGTGGAATATAAAGCAGGTAAAATGAATGTAAACGCAGATGCATTATCACGAAATCCTATAAACCTTGAAGAAGTCGATTGTAAACCAGTTAGAAAGGGCAGACAGAAACGAAAAATCTCTAAAAATGCTAAAACAACCTTAAAAACGCAAAGAGAATTTGACGAAGAAGAAGATAATTATAAATTGTATCTCTCCGATTCTTCAGAGGAAGATGATAATTACGAACTACGCCTCTCTGACACTGAAGAAAATGATAATTACAAATCGCATCTTTCTGATAGCGAGGAAGAAAATTACGAATTACATTTTTCCGACACCGAAGAAAACGAAAATGCAATTAAAAATAATACAGACTCGATACCATTTACCCAAGAAGAATTAGATGAACCAAATCAACAAATAATAGAGAGAGCATTAATTCACAGTCCACCTACACATGACAAAATACTAACAAGAAGTCGGACAGCACGACGTCGAATTACCGATCAAGATGATTTAATAAAAGAGCAAATAGACGATAACATTATATTGTTAGACGATAGAAATGATCCGCCTGATAAAGAAAACAGTGATGAAGACGAGGAACAAGAAAATATAGACAATAACCAAGAGATCAATATCAAAAATTATAGTAAACCCACTATTAATAATCAGCAAATAATAAAAAATAATATAATTGAATCTCGCGATCTATTATTCTTACGTAAAGACAACATAGCATATTTTGTTGATACAAACGGTAAACCTTTAGATTCCGGTTCGCAAAAGTTATTCGAACGAAACAAACTTCCAAATTTAAATAATCTTATGTTAAATCAACCTAAAACCATTAAAGTAAAAAATTATTATCATATAATATTGCCGATAAGCGAAGAACAACGAGAAGGCCCAACATTAACTTTATCTCGAATCATAACCGCTTTAAATAACTTAAAAGAAACTGTTGAAAATTTAAAAATTGAAACACTTAGTATTGCTAAAACGGATTTTATTAACAATGTACCGTGGAACAATGTCAAAAATCAGCTACAATTAATATTCCTTGACGCACCAATTAAATTAATTATTTGCAATGGATTAGTTAAATATCCACCTAGAGATCTACGACCAATAATAATAGGAGAAACGCACTGTTTACCCACTGGGGGACATCGCGGAGTAACTAAAACGTATAATAGAATCAAACATAATTATTACTGGGAAAATTTAAAAATAGATGTACAGCGTTTTATCCAACAATGTTTACATTGCCAATTAAAGAAACTAGTTCGCGTAAAAACCAAACAACCTATGATAATTACCGATACACCCGGATCATCTTTCGATAAGGTCGCCATGGATATCGTAGGACCTTTGCCTAAAACCGAACGTGGCAATGAATATATCTTAACTCTACAAGACCAACTCACTAAATTTAGCATGGGAATACCGTTATCCGACCAAACTGCCGAAACGGTAGCCGAAGCTTTCGTCGATCGATTTATTTGTGTATTCGGTTCTCCGAAAGCAATTTTAACAGACCAGGGTAGAAATTTTATCAGTGACTTAATGAAAAAGGTAGCTAAAATATTTAAAATTCGTAAATTCCGTACAACCGCATTCCATCCTCAATCAAACGGCTCATTAGAAAGATCACATCACGCATTAGGAGAATATTTAAAGCAATATGCAAGAGAACAAAAACAGTGGGATAGATGGATAAGTCTCGCGATGTATAATTATAACACTAGTGTACATGAAGCAACTAAACACACGCCTTACGAATTAATCTTCGGCAAAATAGCACGAATTCCGTCAAATGAACCTTTAGCATCTGGCGATAAATTAGCAACTTACAACGAATATCTTGTAAATTTAGTTAGTCAACTCCACGCAATTCAGAAAAATGCCCGAGAAAACGTTGTCGAAGCAAAAATTAAATCGAAAAGACACTATGATAAAAAGATAAACCCACAAACATTCAAACTTGGTGATCAAGTCTTTTTATTAAAAGGCCCTAAACCTGGCAAATTTGGAGATCAATACACAGGACCCCATGAGGTCTTAGAAATATTGAATAGAAATAACGTAAGAATTAAAATAAAAAAGAACAGTCGCGTTGTACACCCTAATCGCCTACGAATCTCACACATCAAACCAACTCCTAATAATTAAGTAATTTTATTATTGTTAATTAAAATAAGTAACTATAAAAAAAAATATATATATAAATATATTTTACAAAAAAAAAATTTTATAAATAAATAAATGATAAATTGATTAGCAAATAAGGAAATAAGTAATAACAACAAGCTTGACAATTAAAGGTGCGCTATATTAATATACCTTAGACGTGCTAAATTTCAGATGGATCTCCGAGGATTTTTAATAATCGCCGTGCTAAATTTTTGGTTACGCGGCACTAAAGGCATAATAGGATATGACTGCGGATCTGCATCGACGAACATTACGACTCTATCATTACTGGGGATAGAGGAATGTGATATACCACAGCCAGAAGTAGCAGCTCAAAAGATTTATATACAATTGCTACAAATTAACGAATTTACCTCCGCGAGAGTTATACAATGCAAAATAGAAATAGACAGATTAATCAGGAGATGCGGAATGTTCTCTCACTCCATGGACGTGTACAACGGAAAGCACGCGTATATAGAAGAGGTATCAAGAGACGCCTGCCAACGAATGCATATGTATGGTACTTACGAAATCGGGAATACTCGAATAACAGGATTGAAATCCAATCAAACTGCAACACGACCGGTAACACTGGCCGGACACGTGAACAATGATGGCACCTGTTCCGGAACAACGTATAGCGATCCATTTGGCACATGGGAAAAAGCCGTGGTACTCGCAACCATAAAAATTACACTACAGGATTATATAGCTGACGTGAAGATAAACACGAACCGAGTCCAACTGAGGTCTGGAGTGACCTGCGCGTTGAGCGCAACACATTGCACTGACATCGAGGGTGGGGATACCTACTGGGCATCCATGCCCACGGATACCTGCAGGTTCGGCACTTATGGAGTATTATATGAAGGATATGCACACAGAATAATAGACGTCGTCAACAAACAACAGCAAATTGTTTATTCCATGACTACAGAAGACACAGTTTTTGCATTGGCAAGCAGAGACTCCTATTCGACTTGTGGATACACTCTTTTCCACACGGAACATCCAAAATTAGTAATTTTCGAAACTTCACCAGGCGTAGCAATTTTTAAAAAAGAATCACGCATAGCTAATTTGGACATCTTCACCTATATGAACTCTAAATTTGTATATGTAGAGAAACATGTGCGGACTCAATTTAGTGAACTATACAAGAATATTTTACTGCAACAATGTCAGCTCGAACAAAAAATATTACACAATTCATTAGCCATAGCCACCCAATCGCCGGATGTCTTCGCTTATCACTTCATGAAGGGACCAGGATACATGGCCTTACTAGCTGGCGAAGTAATACACATAGTAAAATGTGTGCCTGTCGAAGTAAGAGTAGCACACACCGAAGAATGCTATGATCAATTGCCTGTGACGCGAGAAAACAGAACACAATTTTTAACACCGCAAACCCATATACTGTTACGACAAGGAACGCAGATTACGTGCAATTTATTCGCACCACCCATGTATCTTCTGGGAGATGCATGGTATAGACTCACTCCTAAACCAATACATACAGTACCGCCGATGACCATGAAACCGATGACAACACCGAGCTGGAAATACATTAGCCCCGGATCACTTGCTACCAGCGGCATATATACTGAAAGAGATTTAAGCGATCTCAGGGATCATATTATGTTTCCTGCTGAGAGACCCGCAATGTTAAACACCTTGGCCAGAGGAATGATGGGCCACTCTACGATTATGCACGATGGAGGATCTTTTGCAAACTTCCTAGATGAGGCATCAGTTGAAAAAATAGCTATCTCGGCATGGCAGAAATTTTGGAATCGATTCCTAATTTTCGGCAATATAAGCGCTGGATTTTTAGGAATTTACTTGGCAGTAAGAGCAGTAAAACTAATACTGGATACCATTGTGCATGGCTATGCTCTACACACAGTATACGGATGGTCCATATATTTGCTTGGAGCCATCTGGGACTCGTTAACTCAGCTCCTATTACACTTAAAACTGAAAAAACCACGCGATGAAAACCGAGAAGCTACACAACCACCCGCAGAACGAAACCCGATAGAAGACTCTTCACAGAGGGGAACCTACCCCCTACTACCTGCAAAGGACGCATCCACTTATACATTCGCACTGAAGGATTGACCGCTTGATTTCTCTTTCCCTTAAAGAAAAAAAAATAATAAAAAAAAAAAAAGGGGGGAGACGGAAAGAAAGACAGGAAGAAAAGAAGAGAAATACATAAACAACAGTTTTCCTATCAACTTTACACAAGCGCCAACTTTGATTTTACGCATTTTATTGTTTTATCTATTTTAATCTGTTTCGCTCCTTATCATGAGGTCTCGCAGTTGCGACTCGAAATTCGCACCTAACCCCAACACCACCTTTTTGTTTATAGAAACATGGAGATCGAACACCTCGATACTCAAAAACTGAGCCGCTCGCCGTTTGCTGTTAAAATAGTAAGGGTGTTTTCGCCTATGCTAATTTGGATTCACTTGGAAAATAGTAAAGAATCCTTCCAAAAAATGATGGAGGACTTCAACCAGCGGATGAACAAACGCCGATTTTTCCACTCGAATACAAAACTAGGTGACATTGTTGCTCTTGAAACAAAAGGAGGATGGCAACGCGGCATCGTTACGAAGATGAACGGAGATGAGACAGTGCAGATAGGCCTCCGAGACTGGGGCGTGTATATTCGCCATGCAACAGCTGAACTCTACCATCTCGAGGAGAGGTTCAGAGAACATTACTGGCAAGCTGTGCCATGTAGCTTAGCCTACACAGCCCCCGCCACTACAGGACCCACATGGTCTCGTAGGGCCATAAATGTCACTCGAAGCATCGCAGAACAGCAAACCGGAATTATGCAGATAATCAAACCAATTCGGGACGAAGGTGCACTCATCAAATTAGATATCAAGAATGAAACTAACAACGTTTACCACAACCTCAGAGACTTATTAATAGAATTAGGAGTTGCGCAAGAAATAGCGAATATAGCCACACACACCGTACCATCCGCGTTGAGTTAAAACGCATAAGAATATACACATAATTAGTGCTATAATCACCAATAATAACTAATAAAAATAACAAAAAAATATACATATGTATATATATATATTATGTTTGTTATTAGGCAAAAGAAAAGTTTTTTATAAAAAAAAAAAAAAAAAAAAAAAATTTATATAACTATCTTTTATAAAAAATTATCTTTAAATTATCTTCTATAAGAAAGAAAATACATAAATATATATACATATATATTCAATAGTATAAGTAATAACCATAATATTATACACACACATACATACATATATATATATATATATATACACATATATACACGTTTAAAATAATGTTAAGAAATATCTATATATACATATATCTCTATATATCAAACATATATATATAGTACAAAAAAAAAAGAAAGAAAAAAAAAGAAGGTTTTACTATCTACCTCAATAAATAATCAAACATATATAATCTTATATACATATATACATATATATAGATACATACTTCTAAAAGCATATATATATATATATATCTAAGTAAATAAGCAAAATAATTAACTTAGACGTAGGCTTAACTTCTAGTAAATATTCTACTTAATACATACACAAATAAATAATATCGTATACTTAAGGGATTTTCATATATCCGTAATCCTCTCATAAGTAAATCTTAGATAAAGTGGAATCCTTTTCATTAACAATTTGCTATAGGGAGAATTACTTGATGATCAGTCACAGTATAGAATGTCAGAGTACCAACTTTTACAAATACAAAAAAAGAGAGAGAAAGAAGAAGAAATATCTATACATACATCGAGGAGTAATGTGCCACTAATCCATTTGACGCTACACTGAAAGATCACCCTGGAGTCTGCTCGCTGCTCACGGAACTTAATGTACGACTGCCCTGATTGGGAAAATACGTTAATTGTGGTAGACTACCACAATTCCCGTCACCAGTGTTGTCATAATCCGGTGACTAAGGACAAACCTGAGTACGCACCTACCACATCACCCTACCTGATCCATGAGATCAACCCATGTGAAGGTTGCGGAAACTTTATTAATAACAATGAAGATAAGAAGACTGTACAGAGAAGTTCCTGTGTGAAGATGAAAGCCGAGCTGGGGCCAAGGGATGGAGAAGATAAGTGACTATCCAGAAAAGCAATAAAAGGGAACATGTGGTTGGACTGACCTACGGATCTTTGCACGTGACATTCTGGGACACGATTATCACGTAAATAAAACTCCATCTTTTCTTTTCTTTACTCATTTTACCATGTTCTATCGAACATTTGAAAGGATTCCACGGAAGAAGGCTTCATCAAATCCTTTATAGTAGATTTTTATTATTAGAAATAGAGTCAAAAGAAAAAATATATGCAGTATGTAAGCGACAGCAAAAAGAACGAAAGGAATAAGAAAGGGGTTTTGGAGGTCGCCTTTCCTTTCCTTCTCTTTAACAAACAAGCAGTGTAAGAACGATTCGGCATCTCAAATGGGAATGTTAACCGAGAAAAGAAAAGAATCTATCTTTAATTTAATTGCAAATGTTGCATACCCCCAACATTTGTCTAAGGTGGGGGGTGTTACGTCCTGATCAGACTTCACGATTCTTTTCTTTTTATTAAATACCAGACCTAGTAAACACGGGACCAACAAAAAACTTTTAAAGAATATTATAACGCCAGAGCTGTTTTTCTCACGAGACACCATGAGCTCGAACTTTCTCACAGAGAAAAATAGCAAGGGGGATAGATATTTGAAAATACCTTGGTCGGTCAGCGTGCCTATCGTCGTCAGAAAAATCATAAAAGTCAAAACTTGCGGTAACCGGAGTCTTTAGTCGACTCCAGATGTTTAAAGTAGGAAATAAAAACTGGCACTAGCTAGCCATATACTTGGATTCTGCCTACGGGAACCCTAATAGATAGGATTTTACCGAGTGACGATCGGGTAATGACCACAGTCGCACGCCTAGAAGGCATGACACCTGATACGGTGCACGTGTTCAGTAGGTCTGGGAAACCGAGATGCATTAATCGCACTCTCCACGCGACCCCAGGGCCACGCGACAGTCGTAAACTATCAAATTTATTAGATCAGTGACCCAAGGCCTCGCGAACTCATATACCGATTCTCAACCCTCCAATCCGAAAGCCGGGAATCGGGGCAAGCACCTCTATAGACCACCCTTCATTCCGTCGTACGGTCTAAAGACTACGCCCACCTAGATCTTAAGACACTGAGATGCACCCCACCTATACTAATTAACACCAACCGGGTTACGCCACCTCAAAAACCTACCCCCATCGCATATGGACCCGAAACGACGCTATTCCTTATTCGTTAGGGCCCCTTTCTTCCTACCCCCATTCCAAGTAACTTAATTACCTAAACCTAATCCTATTAGTTAAAAATGACGCCATCCTCCCCCACATTAAAAATCTTCTCACAAGGCTAATTCCTATTCGATCCCCGCTTCAAAAACCTAAGATTTTCCAAATGGATCCACCCCAAGGAAAGGGTATAAAAACCCGTGTTTTGGTGGCTCCAAGCGCAATTAAACCCAATTAGTCACTCAGTTATCAAGCAAGTTTTGCCAAGTCCTTAAGACAGTTTTCCGAGTAGTTCTGGCCGCGAAATAAAAAAGGTCGATACTTTGTCACGACCAAGTAGAGGGTTCATCACCCTGACGACACCATCCAGCAGCAGGGTGCCCACACGTTGACAAAAGGGTCCGACGCCTACACACCATCCCTCAACGGGGCGCCTGCTCAAAACCACCGTACACATTCAACTCAATCCGAAAGTATCCTGTAACGATAGAAGGCCCATCACCCTGACGACACCATCCCGCAGCAGGGTGCCCACGCGTTTACAAAAAAGGGGTCCGACGCTCATATAACGCCTTCCCTCAACGGGGCGCCTGCTCAGAACCACCGAACATATTCAATGAACATATTCAACGCGATCCGAAACTACTCTGCAACGAGTAAGTCAGTTCATTTCTCTTTATTTTATTATTTCTTCTGTCCTCCCTCCGGAAAAATAAAACACTCACACACACACACACATACACACACACACTTGTAAAGAATACATAAATAAAATTATTAATATATGCGATTAAGAATTAAGTTTTTGTATCCTAATTATAAATTCAATCAAATTAAAATGTTGTCTTTAATAAATTAAACTTTTGTTCTTTTTCATTTAACCACACCCTCCTCGTTCGTCACCCCCCTCACACCTTCCCTCTCAAATTGCGCACAAAGGTTCCGCCCCGGGTAATAGGGATTCAATTCCTTGACCCAAAAAGAGAACCACGAGCGGTTGACTTGTTGACGGAGTAAAGACGACTCTTCCAGTCGCTGACCCGTCGCAAGTCCTAAACGCGCCGCTCGGCTCGTGCGGTCAGACCCGTTTACGCCGATCGCCGAGCCCAACGAAAAAAAAAATTCTACATCTATCAGGACGTAACAATTACAAGAGTAATAATATTTTATATACAAGTATTTGTGTTTATCAGATAAATCGATTTAACGAACAATGTACTTTCTGTGTGTATAATTTGATAACTATTCATTAACTAACACTGCAAAATAATTGACTGCCATTTTATTTTATAATGTTCTTCTATTTATGTATCTTTTCATTATTTTACGAGTTTTATGTAATTTGAATTTGACATTATAATTTTTATGGAGATAATGCTCGAAATGTTATATAAAAATGAATATATATTATTATGTGAATATAAATTTTTAGTAAATACTGATTTTAAAATTATTGTGCGATTAATTGGCTGTAACAAATGCAATGTAAAACTGACAAATTATTATTAATCAAATGGCATTAAAATAAATGTTTTGTGACTTTTTATTCGATATATTAATTAACTGTTAAGTTTGGTTAATTTATTCCGTAATTCCTCTTTTTTATCGTTTTAATAATAACAAAACATCAAATGTATTTTATAGCAAAGTTTTCTATATTTAATAAGCAGAAAATGCTTTGCAAGAATTATAGCTCAATCTGTATCCTTAATTACAACCTTATAAATATAATAGCAAATTTATTTTACTTTTATTTTATTAATGTTTTATTTAATTAGCTCTTCTATTTTATTCATTATTATTTTGTTATAACATTCAATCACTTACTATTTCTCACTTATTAGTGAACCTCCCAAACCAGGAAATAATCTCAATAAAACTGTGTACTAATGTAAAAGGAGAAAATATATGAATATAAAAAGTTTGAATTACTACTAAAAACGATTTTAATATTACGATTTAACGTCATGATTTTCTACATGATTGCAAACAGAGAATGCATCAAAATGTATGTAATGTCTCGCGCCAATCTGTTTTATAGCTAATGTCGATAAGATCTTCCACGCTATGTATTTTGAGAGCTTATGCTAATACATGAAGATCTTTATAACATATATTAGCAATACAAATATGTCTATTGCAATTATCTAAAATGAACTCTTACTATATTAATACTTACAGCATTTTTCTGGTTTATAATATCTACAATCTTGATAATCTTCAATAATGCAAGGTTAATCTGTAGGTACTTGAAAATTACACATCCAAATATAAAAACAAATAGAAAAAGTTTATTGGCTGTATCTCAATATTATAAATGGTTATTTACACATACAGTGTAATCTTCGGGAACACATTTATACGAATGCAATTATATCAATGCGATTATAGCAATGCGATCACAACATTAATCAGACATTTATCTCAACATAAAATACTTGTAGAAGAAGATTGCACATCTCGTTTGAGCTTTATATTAAAGCATATTACGCGGCATGATTATTGCTTATATTGTAAAAAGTGTGGCCGGATCTTAAAGCTTATTTCTTCGGAGCATATAAACACGCACATACTCGAAATCTAGGCACACGCGCAGTAGAACAACACAACGCAAATACACAAAAAGAAACCAATGTGCTTAGGCCATCAACAAGTACACGACGATAAAGAAAAGCAACGGTAAGTTTTATTAATACTGTTATATTAGAAACTTTTATTAATTTTAATGCATTATCTCATGTTGCCTCGTGCGTTTTTTTTTTTTTTTTTACTTAGTTATTCGATATTGCTATTGCATAAGACGGCCGGAATGCCACGATACAATCAAAACGAATGGGAGTGGAAATATTTTGAACAATTGAAGTATTTTCGAGCACAATGTAAATTGTGCCCACGTTCTGATCCAACCGTTTTGATGTATCGAAATATGACCGGCGTGAGATATCACTTAAAGCAGCACGAAAATATAATTGTGAGTAAAAAATTTTATCCAAAATGGCAGCATTTCAATGAAGTTGACGATTCGCGAATATAATGTAATATTTGTCGTTACAGTTTTGCGATCTCAACTATTGCAATTGGGAGAGACATTTATATAAGAAACATAATATACATATAAATTTAGGAAAAAAATTACAAAGAATTTTTATATGGAATCATATTGAAGAATGTAGTAAAAATGTGGTGGAGTGTCTTGAGTGTGGTTATATGATTATACTTCATCCTGTGAAAGCTTTAAATAATCACATGTTTGATGAACATCGTGATATTTGGAACAAAGAACAAACTCCACAAAGAGAAACTGATATGCCTGAGCCATCAACAAGTGCGCAACATTAAAGAAAAGAAGAACGGTAAGCTTCAATATTATAGTAAAAATTTTTACTTTTCTTGAGTCATGTTTAATATACGTAGATTATGTGCATACTGCAAATAAAAAAATTAATATATCTTTCTAATAAGTAATGTTAAATTTCTCATAGATTTATCTCATCCAGATTTGACAATGGTGTTATATTCAAGTATCACGACTAGCAACAGTAACAATCTTGACTTTGACGATTAAAATGATTTGAAGTGTTTGAAAAAACTGCCATATCGATAACATGTGTAATTAGCATATTACTTATTATACACCACACAATTACAATTACAATTTTTTTATTACTTTTATATATTAATAAAATAATAACGATATATATATGTAAGTCTACATTATTTTTTTATATAATTATTAAACAAGTGTATTCAAATATTTGTGCTTATAACGTCAATCGATTTAACAAACAATGTACTTTTTGCAACCATGTATAATTTAATAACCTTTCATTAATCAACATTGTCAAATAATTGAGTGCTATTTTATTTTATAATATTTTTATATGTCTGTATTCTTTTTTTATTTTACGTGTTTTATGTAGTATGAATTTGACATTATAACTTTTGTGGAGATAATTCCCAAAATGTTAAATAAAAATGAATATACATTATATTAGATTTGTAGTAAATACTGATTTTAAAAGTATTGTGTGATTAATTGGCTGTAACAAATGCAGTGTAAAACTGACAAATTATTAATCAGATGGCATTTTATAATAAATGTTTTGTGACTTTTTTATTTGATATACTAATTTACTGTTAAGTTTGGTTAAATTATTCCGTATTTCCTCTATTTTATCGTTCTAATAATAACAAAACAGTAAATGTATTTGATAGTCCAATTTTCTATATTTGAGAAGCAGAAAATGTGGAATATAAGACTTATAGCACAATCTTTATCCTGAATGATGACATTATTTATGTGCTTGCAAATATATTTTACTTTTATTTTATTAATGTTTTATTTAATTAGTTCTTCTATTTTATTCCATTATTATTTTGTTATAACATTCAATTACTTACTATTTCTCACTTATTAGGAAATCTCCCAAACCAGGAAATAATCTCAATAAAACTGTGCACTAATGTAAAAGGAGAAAATATATGAATATAAAAAGTTTGAATTACTACTAAAAACAATTTTAATATTACGATTTAACGTCATAATTTTCTACATGATTGCGAACAGAGAATGCATCAAAATGTATATAATGTCTCGCGCCAATCTGTTTTATAACTCATGTCGATAAGATCTTCCACGCTATGTATTTTGAGAGCTTATCCTAATACATGAAGATCTTTATAACATATATTAGCAATACAAATATGTCTATTGCAATTATCTAAAATGAACTCTTACTATATTAATACTTACAGCATTTTTCTGGTTTATAATATTTACAATCTTGATCATTTTTAATAATGCAAGGTTAATCTGTATTTGAAAACTGCACATCCAAATATAAAAACAAATAGAAAAAGTATATTGGCTGTATCTCAATATTATGAATGGTTATTTACAGGTACAGTGTAATCTTTATGAACACATTTATACGAATGCAATTATTTCAATGCGATTATAGCAATGCGATCACAACATTAATCAGACATTTATCTCAACATAAAATACTCGTAGAAGAAGATTGCACATTTCGTTTGAGCTTCATATTAAAGCATATTACGCAGCATGCTGATTATTGCGTATTGTAAAGAGTGTGGTCCGATGTTAAAGCTTAGTCCTGCGAGCCATATAAACGCCCATACTCGAAAGATAGCTAAACACACGCGCAGTAGAACAGCACAACACAAATATACAAACAGAAACCAATGTGCCTAGGCCATCACGAAGTTATCAACGACATAGAAAAAGTAACGGTAAGTTTTATTAATATTATTATATTAGAATTTGTTATAAATTTTAATGCATTATCTCATGTTGCCTCGTTCGTTCTTTTTTCTTCGTTCTTAGTTATTCGATATTGCTGTTGCATAGGACGCCGGGATGTCTAGACGATACATTCGAAACAAATGGGTGTGGAAATATTTTGAAGAATTGAAGTATTTTCAAGCACAATGTAAATTGTGCCCACGTTCTGATCCAACCGTTTTGATGTATCGAGATATGACCAACGTGAGATATCACTTAGAGTTGCAGCACGAAAATATATTTGTGAGTAAAAAACTTCATTCAAAATGGCAGCATTTCAATGAAGTTGACGATTCGCGAATATAATGTAATATTTGTCGTTACAGTTTTGCGATCTCAACTATTGCAATTGGGAGGGACATTTATATAAGAAACATAATATACATATAAATTTAGGGAAAAAATTAGAAACGATTTTTATATGGAATTATATTGAAGAGTATGATAAAAATCTGGTGAGGTGTCTTGTGTGTGATGATATGATTATACTTCGTCCTGTGAAAGCTTTAAATAATCACATGTTTGATGAACATCGTGATATTTGGAACAAAGAACAAACTCCACAAAGAGAAACTGATATGCCTGAGCCATCAACAAGTGCACAACGTTAAAGAAAAGAAGAACGGTAAGCTTCAATATTATAGTAAAAATTTTTACTTTTCTTGAGTCATGCTTAATATACATCTATTGCGTGCATACCTCAAATAAAAAAAATAATATGCTTTTCTAATAAGTATTCAAAAATTTCTCGTAGATTTATCCCACCCAGATTTAACACAGGTTTTATATTCAAGTACCACGACCAGCATCAATCTTGACTATGACAACTTAAATGATTTGAGATATCTGGAGAAACTGCCATATCTATGACATGTGTAATTAGCATATTATTTATTATATATCATGCAATAACATTATGTATATATGATTTGAGGTATATATAATAAATGATTTGCAGTATCTGAAGAAACTGTCATATATGTGTAATTAGCATATTAATTACTATACAAACAGTTACACTATATATATATATATATATATGTATATATATATATATATACATAGTATAATAACGTATATATAAATTATATTATAGTAATAAAAAAGATACATATTATGTGTATTTGTTATTACTTTCATATATATAAAAAATAATAACGATGTACATATGAGTCACATTATTTTTTATATAATAATTACACAAGTGTATTCAAATATTTGTGTCTATAATGTAAATCGATTTAACGAACAATGTACTTTCTGCAAATATGCATATAATTTTATAACTATTCATTAACCAAGAGTGTCAAATAATCGAATCTTATTTAATTTTATAATGTTCTTATATTTATGTATCTTCATTATTTTACGTACTTTATGTAATTTAAATTTGAATTATAACTTTTGTGGAGATGCTCAAAATGTTATGTGAAAGTGAATGTATGTTATTTTAGATTTTTGGTTACTACTGATTTTAAAATTATTGTGTGATTAATTGGCTGTAACCAGTGCAAAACTGACAAATTAATATTAATAAGATAGCATTTTAAAATAAATATATTATGCCTTTTTTATTTGATATACTAATTTACTGTTAAGTTCAGTTAATTTATTCTCAATTAATTATTTCTGTTTAATCCTAATAATAATAAAACATCAAATGTATTTGATAGTCAAATTTTCTATATTTAATAAACAGCAAATATGCGATACAATAATTATAACACAATCTGTATCCTTACCTACAACCTCATTAATGTATTTGTTAATTTATTTTACTTTTATTTTATTAACGCTTCCAATTAATTCTTCTAGTTTATTCATTATTATTTTATTATATTATTCAATTATTTATTATTTCTCACTTATTAGAGAAGCAAAGGATTATTTATTAAGTAAAGAAAGGGATTATTTGTTTTTTCTCACTTATTAGGGAAAGGATTCCCAAACCAAAGAATGATCTCAATAAAACCTTGTACATATGTAGAAGAAGAAAGTATATGAATATAAAAAGTTTTAAATACTAAAAACGATTTCAATATTTAATAACATGATTTTGTACATGATTTCGAGCAGAGAATGCATCAAGATGTATATAATGTCTCGCGTCAATCTGTTCTATAGCTAATGTCGATAAGAGCTTCCACTCTATGTACATAAGAGAATTTCCTAATACACGAAAATCATTATGACTCACATTAGCAATACCAACATATTTATTACAATTATACAAACAGAACTTACTATATTAATACATGCAGCATTTTTATGTTTTATAATATCTACAATCATGATAATCTTTTAAAATGCAATGATAATCATTTGAAAAGTGTTCATCTAAATATGAAAACAAATAGAAAAGTTCATTGGCTATATTTCAATATTATGAATGGTTATTTACACGTGCAGTGCTATCTTCGTGAACAATTATACAAATGCAATTATGCGATCACAACATTAATCAGACATTTATCTCAACATAAAATACTTGTAGAAAGAGATAGCACATCTCGTTTGAGCTTTATATTAAAGTATATTGCGCAGCATGATGATTATTGCGCGCATTGTAAAGAGTGTGGTCGGATTTTAAAGCTTAGTTCTTCAGGTGATATAAACAAGTACATACTAGAGACACCACAGCGCAAATACACAAAGAGAAACCAATGTGCCTAGGCCATCAACAAGTACACGACGATAAAAAAAAAACAACGGTAAGTTTTATTAATACTGTTATATTAGAAACTTTTATTAATTTTAATGCATTATCTCATGTCGCCTCGTGCGTTCTTTTTCTTTTTACTTAGTTATTCGATATTGCTATTGCATAAGACGGCCGGAATGCCTACACGATGCAATCGAAAAGAATGGGAGTGAAAATATTTTGAAAAGTTCGAGAATTTTCAAGCACGATGTAAATTGTGTCCACGTTCTATTCCAACGATTATAATGTACCAAAATATGAAGAAAGTAAATAATCATTTCACGAGAAAGCACCCAAATGTAGACAAGAGTAAAAAGTTTCATCCAAAATGGCAGCATTTTAATAAAATTAACGATTTGCGTATGCAATGTAATATTTGTGGTCGGAATTATGCGATCAAATGTGCAAGAGCAAAATGGACGCAACATTTATGTAGGAAACATAAGATACCTATAAATTTAGAAAAAGATTTACTGACGAGTTATATATGGGACCATATTCAAGAGCTTAATATAGATAAACATCAGGTGAAGTGTCTTAAGTGTAATAAAATGATTAATATTAGTCCTGTAAGTACTTTACAGAATCACCTAAATAGTAATCATTCTGATATTAAAAAAAAAAAAACCATCTGCACAAGGAGAAACTTATATATGCCTGGGCCATCAACGAGTGAAAAAAATAAAAAAAAAAAAAAACGGTAAATTTTCATATTATATTAGAAATTTTTACTTTTTTGAGTCATGCTTTAGGGGGTTATCGCAATTTTTCAACAATTTAAGAATATTTTGAAAAAATTACCATGTATAAATAACATTATTATGTACAACATGTCAAAATTTCAGAGGACTCAGTTTCACCGAAATCGAGATATAAATTCTCAAAGTTGTGAGTTTTAATATTGAATCTTATGGAGGGATCGTTGTGAAAGGCATATTTTAAACAATAGCGTCGAAAAAAAATTTAGGAAAATTTTTAAAAACTAATATGTTATTAAGGATTGTAGTCACTATACTATAGTTGAATTTCAGGAAGCTTAGCTTCACGGTTTCCAAAATATTGCGTTTAAAAGTTCAAAACACAGAAAATTAGACGTTACATGCTATCAAGACATGGCAACGTTGCGACTGCTGGCCGACGACACGTGAGATTTCCGCGGCAAAAAACATGTAGGAATTTTAAATAATCACGCATGAAGACATTTATTTATTTAATATAGGCATAAGTATAGAGTAGATCAGAAAAAAAAAAATAAAAAATTATATTATAAAATAATATAAAAATCTTAAAAATGATTAAAATATATTAAAATACATACATATACAGATATATATATATACATATTTTTTTTTTAAATATTTTAATTATTTTTTTAAGATCTTTATACTATTTTATATTTTTTTTATTTATATATATATAATATATACGTATATAAACAATTTAATTAAAAATAAATCATCTTAATACATAAATCTTTCTTTGAAAAACTAAAAGTGAACAACTAAAAGTGCGTTGTTGCCGGATCACTATTTTCTTACGCAATTGATAGTGTGTGTATACACAGACGAAACACTAGCGCTCTTGCACAGACAGTCAGTTACAAAAACTAAGCTTTGGAAGAAGAGTGAGAAGTACGCAATGGGAACCAGGCGCGCGCAGCTCGCGGCACTGTATTTTTGAGGCGCATTGTACCACGATAACCCCCTTAATATACATTTATATGTATTATGTGCATACCGCAAGTAAAAAAAATAATATGCCTTTCTAATAAGTATTTTAATATTTCTCATAAATTTATCCTGTCCGAACAGAGGTTCTATATTCAAGTACCACGACCAGCAGTAGTAACAATCTTGACTTTGGCGATTTAAATGATTTGCAGTACCTGAAGAGACTGCCATATGTATGACATGTGTAATTAGCATATTACTTATTATATGCATACAATTAAATTACAATTTCTTGATTACTTTTATATATATATAATAACGATGTATATATAAATCTATGTATATATAAGTCCACATTATTTTCTATATAATTATTACATAAGTAATAAGAATGTTTTATATACAAATATTTGTGTTTATGTATAACGTAAATCGATTTAAGGAACAACGTACTTTCTGCGTATATAATTGGATAACTGTTCATTAACTAACGCTGCCAAATAATTGACTCCTTTTATTTTATAATGTTTTTATATTTATGTATTTTTTCATTTTTTTACGTGTTTTACGTAATTTGAATTTGCCATTATAACTTTTGTGGAGATAATGTCCAAAATGTTATATGAAAATAAATATATGTTATTTTAGATTTTTGGTTAGTGCTAATTTTAAAATTATTGTGTTATTAATTGGCTGTAACAAATATAGTACAAAACTGACGCATTATCATTAATAGGATGCCATTTTAAAATATTGCGATTTATTCGATCCAAAATACTAATTTGCTGTTAAATTTGGTTAATTTATTCCACATTTTTTCTTTTTTATCATTCTAATAATATTATAAAATATTAAATGTACTTGATAATTCTTTTATTTGATAAGCAGAAAATATACAATACAAAAATTATGGCAATATATATTCATATTTATTATCTTATTTATGTACTCACATCCATGTTTTCTTTTATTTTATTAATGCTTTATTTAATTTATTTAATTAATTTTTTAATTTTATTATTTATTATTTTAATATACAATAACTTATTATGTCTCATCTGTTTTGGTGTCATTTATATATAAATACCATATTTAATTCTACCTTTTTTCAAACTTGATGTTTTTTGCCATCATTAAGATTTTTCATTGTGCGCACGTTTCTGTTTCGCTTACCAACAAAGGAATATCGTGAAAATTTTGATCTCAAACTTCGCACATATAGATGTTAAATATATAAAATTTAAAAATTTTTACTTGGTGCAGAAAACGATTTTAAGGTCTAAAATCACCTTTCAAACATTCAAGGATTTTTGATTTTTTCCCCAATAAATTTCACAAACTATTTAAATCATTAAAAAATATGTTATATAAAAGTTTTATGGTTAAAACACCTTTATTTAATGCGATCAATTACATTTTTTTTAAATAATTATCTTTTTTTTAATGTTGTCTACATAAATTATATGAAAGAAAATCTTTTGCGTTATAATACAACAGGAAAGTATTTTTAGTTTAAATATACTAATAGTTATTTATATAAAATAATTAAACAATATGCAATAATTAAAGAAAACATTTTATGGATGGCGGACAGAATATACATTAAGATAACACATAACATCTCGCGCCAATCTGTGTTGCAGCTAACGCTGTGATGTCGATAATACCTTCCACGCTCCGTATGTAGTAAGAGTTTAATTTATATAATTGTGATAAACATATTTGTGTTTTTAATATGTACAATTATGGTCTTTATGTATAGGGAATGCTCGCAAAATACGTATCATAGGAGCTTTTATCGAATAAAATTACAACACGACATTAACTTAAAACAGATTGACGCGAAACATTACCGTGCCTCTTGTTGCCTCTTCTTACTCTGTTTGCTACCCACAGAAAGATTTCTTTTTAATTATTATAATTGTATATAATTAATTATATTTAATTCTATATTAATAAAATTGTATATAATTGTATAAATAACTATTAGTATATTTAATTTAAAAATACTTTTCTATTATGTTATAACGCAAAAGATATTCTTCCATATAATGGATGCAAAAAACAAAATTTAAAAAAATATTGTTTTTTAAAAATGTTATTTGTCTCAATGAATAGAGTATTTTAACTATAAAACTTTTACCCCTTCAAATTGTTTTCAGCACCAACTGAAAATTTTTATATTTATGTACTTACCCCATCTACATGTGTGCAATGTTTCATTGAGATCAGAATTTTCAGTTTGCAAGGTTCCCTTCCTTATAAGTTATATATAATAATACAAGTTTTTGTATATACATGTTTTCATTGAAAAAATATCAATTCATTTTTAATCAAATTATTGCAGTTTTTTTAAACAGGAGTGAAAATGAGTTTCTATTTCATTCTGAATAAAATAACATCGACTTTATTTTTGCCGAACCATATTTTACGCCACATGTTACACATGCGGATAGTATGATATTGATGAAATTAAAAAAAATCAGTTCAGAAGCAATCGGTAATGGTTAAATATGATATATATAAATTTGGGCAAAAATTTGCATGTACTTTCAGTATCTTTATGACTGCATCCTCCTTTTGTATAAGATAGTATTATGTTCGCGTTTTTGTTGTAACGTATTGCTACAATAGAAATACTTGTGAATAATGGCGAACGATGTATGAGCAAACAACATGCACGGCGCACTTGATTCCTAATTGCGCTGACCGCGTGACATGCTTTTGCATGCTATATGCTTTGTATGCCTAGCGCACCAACGTATCTTCTCCAATTACGCAAATGTTACGATTCCGACAGAAAAATAACATGTTGGCAATTAACATACAAATGATCGGCAAATTCACTCACAGGAATAACGAATGACTCCCGAGCTTTCAAAGCTCGTTACCCTTAAATTTGTAAACAACGACTCATTATCACGTACCATTTGTGCCATCAATAACATTTAATTAAATTTGACCAATAAACAACGCAACACATCGATAGTAACATTAATTACCGAAAACTCGAGAAACAATTTGCGCGGCATTAAACATTCATTTTTTGATAATGTCGCTTTGTCGCTTGATTGGCCTCTACTTCGCGCGATTGATTAGAATTTTAAATATAAATAACGCAATTTTGATTTGCGAAAAACAACAAAATTACGCGGACGTGTATCGCACGGCTTCATTCACCGCGCGTACAAGCCAGTTTCACCGGCATTACAAGCGGAACAGTCGGCATTTCGCGTAAACGTTGTGTTTATTCATCCAGGTTGAATTCAATGAGTGTGCGGGACGATTCGAAGTCAGCAGCGGGAATGTTTTTGGAGAAGGATCACTGTAGCGTGTAGCATGGTGTCCGTGCGTACGTTGTATTTTACACTCGGACCCGCGTAATTATTACAGAAATGTCAAGCGCGCGAAGCTTGTAGAAAAACACTGAATGACAAAACAAATAGTGTGTCGTTATTCGGCAACGTGCGCAAAACGTGAAATGTCTTGTGCCATTTCACAAAATTTTAGCAAATCTCACGTATTCGATGCTGTCACGCAATATTACACAATTTCGATTATATAATTTTTTTTAAATATTTTCCATCAATCTGTCCCGTTTTAAACCATCGAATTTAGTATCGTTTAGATTTTCCAAAAGCTGCGCAAGATATTATATTATCACTTACCAAACCTCTATTTACTCAGAGTATTTTTACATTTGTAAATCTGTTTTATAGCTCATTTGTACTATTCTTTATTTATTTTATTTCCCTTTTTTAACGCGTACAAAACGTTGGTAACGCTTTAAATGTAATTTCGCAGCGTCTATCACGCGCGTATGTGTAATTATTTGGACCGTTCATTAGCATACGGTGTGCGACCTTAAAATTGCAGCAACCTGCTGCATTTGTTAGGATTAGTTTCCGGCTTGGTGGGGCAATTAACTTAAACTATCGCACGAAATGCCATCGCAGGCAGCCGCTGCGTTGACCACAACCCCATACCGCTGCTCGCTATTATGGGCAAGATAGAGCATGCAAATTTCTTGATCGTTTGAAGTTTGCGGGATGTTACGGAGGATCTAACGCACTCCCAGCCCCCCCTCCCTTCCCTCTCCCATCACCTCTTCCGTTATAGCCGCAAAGCGTCATTTAAGATAAAAATAATAACATTGTTATTGCATTGCAATAATAACGGCTTTCTGCAAATATGCAAACATATTTTATGCAGCACAATGCAGTATTCGATTCTGTATTATTTACGTGCCACATTATATCGCATGGTAATTATTTTATTAATACTGCATAATGCGGTATGTATCGCGTTACGAAAATTAAAAGATTACCGACGCAATTATTAATTTACATGCTACAATTATTCAGGATTGCTTTAATCAATATGTTGTCTCTGTAAAATGAATATAAATAATACCCAGACGACCCTTGATATTACAATTGATTAATGGTTTAATAAAATATAAGATGCAAAATGATAATGAAATAATAATATCAATGAAACGTGCATGATAAATTGCACAAATACATAATAAAATTTGATTTAAAATTCTTTTTACAACGTATAAACGTAAAATATCACGTTTATTTATTATCCATGTATAATAATTGAACTCGTTGCGCTGATTATGTTATGTAGACTTCGTTACAGCGCCCGGTGATTAAAACTAATTCATTTCAGACTCCTAAGTGTCGTCTTTGTTATGAGTAATGAGACGCCGCTGCATGCTCAATTAAACGGGCTATCGTCCAGCGTACTCCGCAGGAGATACGGGGGCGACCATATACGTCACAATGACCGAGGACGCTGTAGACAAGATGAAGGATGCATTTTCCTTAATCGTTCATCATCAAAGTTTGTTAAGATCAACCGACATGATAGGCACTTTGACACACTTCGAGTATCGCTGAAGCACGTTCACCAGCGCTTGATGATGAACCGCTTTTATAACTTCACTGCTAATTAGTTGTAACACGCGGCGACTACAAGGACTATTGAAGGGATCACAATTTTAACATATGTCACCCATCGGAGACAAGTTGGCCGACTTCAGTCGAATGCGGCCGCATGATTGAGCTAGTCTGACAAAGTAATTTCCAAAGTAGAACGTAAGCCAATTTCCAAAGTGGGACTGCAGAGTCGGACTTTCCGGGCGGAGAGAAAAAACCTGTTTCTACTTAAAATGTTTAAGATGTTGTCGTAAAGAATTATAGTTCTCGAAAGACTTTGTTACGCGCAAAAAAGTAGGTATGTTCTTACATATCTGCTAGCTCCAGCAGTTAAATATTATTTTAATTACTACCTTTTTAGTTTCCTACATATTTTCTCGATATACATCCCGCATTCATTATTCGAAAGTAGGTATTTTAGCGCAAAGTTTTGGTTCCTGAATAAGAGAGCAGGAATAAAAGAGGAACTTAGCGATGTTGATCTTATGACTTATCGTCTTCAATTTTAGTCCGAATTTCGGGCAATGCGGTGGACATTGTTTCAGTACGACAATGTAATTAAATCCAAGCCGTAACAGATCGCGCTCTTACAAAAGTTATTAATTTGACATAACAATAGGCAATAAAGTATATAAATTGCGTGCGTATGTAAATTTTGTTGTGCGTGTATCATAAAAAGCACAATAAAATATATGAATGTACAGACACGATTGTTTAAACTAAATAGGTAGCCGTTCAAAATGATTGTAAAAACAAAATTACATTATAGTTGACTTACAATTTACGCATATCATGAGAAAATATTTGAGAGTCTCGTAACAAAAATCACGTAAATAATGTTGTAAAAAAAGATTCAAATATCGATAATCTTTGTTAAGATACCTCTTATCTTCAATATATGATTTTATCATTTATTTACCTTTCAGTGTCATTTCTGTCACACTTAATAAAAATTATAATTAATATCAAAATTATTTAAAACTTGTAATTAATGTAACAATATTTCAGTTTCGTGAGACGGCATTTACAATTCCCTAAATTTTAATTGTTAATTACGTAACACGGTCTAAGTGAAACAAGTGTACAATTATCACCTTTATCCAGGTACGATAGAGATGCGTTACCAATTAGTGTGCGTTAATAACATTACGGTGTTTTACGAGTTTGATGCGAAAACTATAGGAACTGAAATTCACTCTTGCGTGATATGTCATTTTACACAACACAGCGTATATCGGAGTCGCATAGTCATTGTCGGGAACTTCTCTTCTCCCTTTCCCTTCCTCTCTCTCTCTCTCTCTCTCTCTCTCCCTCTCCCTCTCCCTCTCATTCCCCCTCTCTCTCTCTCTCTCTTCCCCATTTCCTCAAAGTGCAACAGATAACAAACAGAGTATAAACTTAGTTTATGGAAGTCTGTTTAATGCATATAAACTTAGGCGGATATATGACAAACTAATTATAAGTTTATGCACCGCCAATGTCCAAAATAATGCAAACATGTAAAGCGCATTTAGACAGAATTATCTGATAATGGTTTTTTCTTTTAATTTTCTTTTACTTTCTTCTTCGCAGTGGAGATTCACTGAAAATTCTATCTACTCTGAAGTAAAATGTTACAATTTTTTTTCAAAATTGTTTCGTCTATTTAAAAAGAAAACGCGTCTCGAGCGTCGCGATAACGCGGAATGTGTTCCACCGACGTGTTCTCAGTCGCGCAAGCTCGAAATGCACACCCCCGACGTTGCGAATTCATCAATGTCGCCGCTCTCGATACACGGTAGCGCGACAATGACTCCTGTCGTCGAACCAAACCGCCAGAGGTTAAATCTTTTGCGACACGGGCGCGCTTCCGGTCGCTTTTAGGACGGGTGATAGTGCCGCGTGTCGCGCGAGAGCCGCGTGCAATTTTTCGAATCCCGGAAAATAAACGTGCAAGGTCGGATCTTCCTGCCTACCGCTTTTGTCCGCGGCAATATTTATCAGTGCGTAAAATCGATGTTGGCGACGCATAGCGACCCGCGATGAGCGAGTTTCGACGTCGCTCGCAGACGCGCGTAATGAGAAGCAACAACGGCGAGACATTATTCCGCCGAAAATTATCGCTATGGGATCATGACGGATCGTAGACTGCGGCAGATTGCGGTGTAATCAACGTGTAAACATCTAATTAGCATTTTCGCTAATTTGTTAAACTTGCTTTCAATATTTCAATTTTGAATTAAATTAATAAAATGTGTAATAAATATTTATATAAGAAACATTTACATATTTGTATATTTGTATATTTGCCTGCAGTTTCTAGTAAATGGAAGTGAAGGTAGTTAAAGTTGGAGGATAATTTCGTGTAATTACGGTCTCGTGGTACGTATAGTCACGCATCAAGGATTAATTGCGCTCTCTCGAAACAAGCCGCGCGTTTAAGGGTTAAGGAAGATTCTCATACAATAGAAACAACTACTCAACGTAAGCGAGAGCAATCAGACATCGCGTAAATGTAGGAAAAATGTAAGAAAAAAATTGAAAAAGCAAGGGAAAGTCTGGCATAAATCCCGTTTATGAGAAAATGTATAAGAGCGGGAGATATAGAGGTAGGAAAGCATAAAGATTTATCGCGCATTCAGGCGCCGAGTATTCCCGTGGAAGAGTATGAAATCTCGTATAATTGCGTGCTTCGAAGAGTATCATGCGAAGTGCGGCGAACGTGATTATCAACAGCGCCTATCATTCATTAATGCGGAATATGTAAACGTAAATGCAGTAAAATGTATTTTGAATATTTATCAATTTTCTCTTCGCAAAACAGCAGATTACGCTGCTATTTGCTTATCAAAAGAATTTATTAAATTTCGCCATAGCTGTGTTTTTGTCGAAAATATTATACAATATTAACAGCTGCGAATTTTCTAAATTAATTTTTTTTAATGCACGCAGATTCAATGTTTCCCACGTAAAAATATCCGGGATTTATAAGGCTCCGTAATAAGAGAAAAGAAAATCAGAAACAACCTGCGCGTTCATATAACATTATGTATAAATGCATATTTTTATAGCCGCATTCATTGCGGATGTTAAGAAGCTTGTGTATTGCAAAATTTTTTAATTTTTTCATTAAAATGCTGAAAATAATCCAAATTATAAATTAATTATAAATAAATGTAACCTTTTTACACTCTTAAATATGCATTCGTAATTGTACAGCTTTCCACAAACGTTCAGAATAATTTTCAAATTTTAAAAATATAAACTTAGGATATTTTTTTAATAAACTGATTATATATTTTGCGTCGATAAAATACCAATTTTAAAAGACAAACGTGTTTTTTTATCGGACAGTTGAAAGATTGATATGTGAAGCGTTCGATTCTTCATGTCAAATCCTTTTCTCCCGTTACAAGCGCTTCTACGACCATTCGCCGACGGCCGTGTTTAACCCTTCGTTCCACTACGCGCCCACATCTCTCATCCCCCGTTGTTCGAAAAGCACGGGGTCGAGTTAGGGGCTGGTCTTGTTTAAGCTGCTCTCTGTTTTATCACTCCGCCCTGACATGAGTCCGCTGTCCATGCCGTGGTCCCGTGTATCTATCTCGTCTTTCATCGAATTCCCGACCCCGGCACGTCTAACGGAATTGGGTTTTCGCTGCCAGCTCGGATTTCTTGATTTCCACTTTCAACTCGCAAAGGACCGTTCGCATTGTGTGACTTTTGTTTATATAAATAAAAGATAATTTATAACTACAATTTCCTCGTAATTGATAAAAGACGCAAGATGTAACAGCAATGGTGACGAATCCGTTTAATTTCCGTTCAGATCATTTGACTTGTATTTTCATACCAAAACAATGTCAAAATTTCCGTTCCGAATAGACCCTAAATCCGCTTGGCAGCCTTTCGCTAGTGACGTAGTGTTTCGAGTTATCAAAGTTATCGACTTTATTGGTGCCGTTATACACCGCTTTCGATGACTTGCTCGAGATTCATAGCCGCGTATGCACCGCGGAAAATGCATCCGGTGCCGCGAACGCCCTTTTTAAAACGCGACGTCGGACATTTTTCGTGCTTTCGTGCCTCTCTATAGAATTTGTCCCGGCTAGGAGTGAAAGCCAACCGAGTGTATTGAGTCGTCCGTTTGAGCTCTGATTTCTGTGGTCGTTCGAAATAAAAAAAAAAAAATAAAAAAAAAGAAAAACGAATCAGAAAAAAAGAGAGAACCATTGAACAGTGTACGCGCGCATACACGTACACACAGAAACACAGACTGCGCATCGAAACCTGCAACGCGCCGTGTCATTTCGCGGTATGTGCACGCGTGCACTGCGACGTGACGATGACTGATTTTTGTTCGCGTGATCCTTTTTGTAACCACGCGGGTGAATCGGCGAAATCGCAAAAGTGAGAAAGAAAGCGCGCAAGAGAGGTGTCGCGTGTGAGAATCATCGTTTTTTCGTTTCGCGTTATCTCATTCGCGAGCGTTGGACCACGAATTTCATTTGTCAGGTGGAAATATTTTCCTTTTTCTGAATAACGCGCGCGGGGCAACTAACACCGCCACGTTCTCGTTCGACATTCTCTGTTTGCACGGTTAACGGCGGTCCTCAAAAAGTAAACTGCAGACGTATTTTTTTTTCTTGCTTTATGCCAAATTTTCCGATGATACGCGCGTTTATTTAATGTATAATTTATCGAACGCGGGTTTACTAAAGCGACGCGAGGAGACAGCGAAGAATACACATTCGATTTTACGATCGTTGAATTGAAAATCAATTTACGCGATATCTCAACTTGGTTTATTCACCGTGCAATCAAAACACGAGCTGTTAAGGCAGTTGAGCGGAATCGTTCTGCATAATGGGTCGGTACGTTGCACGGTGAATGATAACATTACGGATGCAGACGAGATAGCGGGTGTAGTTGCATTACCGGTTGAAGAAACTGAAGCAGATTGGCAATCGGTGAGCTCATTACAAATGCGAAATCGATATATTACGCGCGGAGAATAAGGATTTATTAGAATGGAAGCACGTAAACTATCGAACGGAGAATTACAATTAACACGTCGAAGAGGGAAAGAATTGCGCAGTGCAAATCGGTGCGAAATAAATCGCGTAACTTTTTGAAAGGTTGCTCTCATAAATACGTTCCTCCGGCGGATCGCCTTTACAAACTGAAGCACAAAGAAGCTGGAGGAGCTCAAAAAGAGGTGGAAACCATTGGCAATCGAGCCCGCAAGATCCCTGTCTTTAATACTCGAACAATATGCAGAATGTTTACCTCCGGAATATATCTGACAACGGAGAAAACCCGAGAACGCAACATAGTCGAAAAAAAGCGACTCTCTGGTTTTCCTCTCTGTGAATCTTTCCTCTCCTCAGTAAACACAAATCGCTCATCCTTACAGGACTTTGCGCATCGCATTGTTGCGGTCTCATCCCGTAAAAATTCAATCTTAATATTATTCTGTATTATATATCCGCGTATACAGAAAAGTTCATTGTCTTCTATATATTTTGTGCAATGCCAAAATTTTAATAATAAATAATGATATAAAACAATTTACAGCAAAAAAATAATTTTTAAAAATGTTACTGGTCGTAATAGATAGAAATGTTTTAATAATAAAACTTTCATATGATACATTTTTCGATCTTTCAAATAATTTATGAGATATATAGAAAAAAATAAAAAATTTTTGAATCTATTAAGATTTTATCCTATAAAATCGTTCTTGGCACTGATTGCAAGTAAAAATTTACAAATCGTTTTTGACATTAATTACAAGTAAAAATTTTTATACTCTTGTATACAAGAGTATAAAAATTTCTTCGGATGCTGCAATTGCAGCATCCGAAGAAATTGTCATATACATACATATATGACATGTGTAATTAGCATATTATTTATTATATATATACACTATATATATAGTTGCTATATATATATATTAATGCTTGCTGTAATAAAGTTAGTAATAATGCAATGTTTATCGATCAAAATATATATATCTTATTTATTACTATATTTTGATTACATTTTCTATTACTTTTATATACATAAAAAATAATAAAGATGTATATAGAAGTCCATATTATTTTTAATATAATTATTACACAAATATATTCAAATATTTGTGTTTATAACGTAAATCGATTTAACAAACAATGTCTTCCATGTGTAATTTAATAACATTTCAATAATTTCTTCATGTCTAATTTGATAACTATTCATTAACTAACATTTCCAATAATTGCCTCTTATTTTATTTTATAATGTTCTTATATTTAGGTATTTCCATTATTTTACGTGTTTTATGTAATTTGTTTTATGTAATTTGAATTTGATATTATAATTTCTGTGGATATAATGCCCGACATGTTATATAAAAATGATTATATATTATATTAGATTTATAGTAATTACTGATTTTAAAAGTATTGTGTGATTAATTGGCTGTAACAAATGCAGTGCAAAATTGACAAATTAATATTAATAAGATGGCATTTTAAAATAAATGTATTATGACTTTTTTTATTCGATATACCAATTTACTGTTAAGTTCGGTTAATTTATTCCTTATTTCCTTTTTTTTATTGTCCTAATAATAATAAAACATCAAATGTATTTGATAGTCAAATTTTCTATACTTAATAAGTAGAAAATATGTAATAAGTACCAGAATTATAGCAATCTGTATTCTTACTAATAATAATCAGAATCCTTATTAATGTACTTGCTAAAATTTATTTTACTTTTATTTTATTAATGCTTTATTCAACTAATTCTTCTATTTTATTCATAATTATTTTATTATAATATTCAATTATTTATTATTTCTCACTTATTAAGAGACTTCCCAAACCAAAAAATGATCTCAATAAAACTTTGTACGTATATAGAAGAAAAAAATATGTAAATATAAAAAAAATTAAAAATATAATATTGGCTCAAATTATTCAAATAAATTATTAACAACAAGCTACAGAGCCCAAGCTGGATTTTCGTGCTTAATTTATTAATATATTATGACAAATGTTTAGGTCAATCTAGACGTTTCGACCATCTGGTTGTGGTCATCTTCAGTAGTTAGTTATTATAAAATTCGGAACATATTAATAAACAATCGTTACTTATAAAACTAATTCGGATATTACAATCTTCTTATATTCGTTACATTTAAAAATTGTTTAGAGGACAACACATCTTGAAAGTCATGCCTCTTCTAATAACACCAATCTTAAGATCATCAGGAAGGAAATCATGTTTTACATTAAAACATACACGATGTCCTTTTTAAGACTTGCATTGTGGTTGATTACAATTATTCTAAAACCAGCATGAACCAATGTCTATTTTTATCTTTATATTACTTGTTATTTATTAAAATTACTAAAAATATTCTTACCTCAATGCATAGCAGTACCGTCATGTTGTGTTTTCGTGTAAACTTTCTTATTTTAAAAAAACTAAGAACCAAAACTAAATTCGGTGTAGCGAGTCAGTTTGCTAAAAATGATATTGGAGGTCCGTGTCGTTTGAGTGGACATGGCAAACTAGTTGAATATAATAGAGGATATATTAGAGAACTCGTATGTGAAGGAGATTCGTGGTGGGAGAGTGAGTGATTGATATTTAAGCAGTAAACAAATTGAGAACTGGCAAATACAAGTTTGGCAGTAACTCAGTATCGTTCTGCTTATTGAGACTCGTTTTTTGCCGTTTTATGTGCAACATCTCGGAAATAAGCCTTTTGCTATAAGACATTTCCTTGTCTAATATTTCTACATTCTCCCAATCCATTTCATGGTTTTTTTCTAATCTATGACAAGAAATGACAGAAGGGGATCCCGTTCTTTTATTTATATCCGACTTGTGTTCTTTAATTCTAGTTTTCAATTTTCTCTTTGTTTGTCCCACATAACTAGCCTCGCAATGACACGTTACCTTATATACTACATCACATTGGCTCATGGATTCAATAATGTCTTTCCCTGTTTTTATAAACCTATTAAGTTTATTGTTACACGTAAAGGCTAAATGATGATTGTATTTTTTCATGTTCCGTGTGAATTTATCAAAAGTTTCTTTTATATATGGTATCGTAAAATAACCCGTTCTATCATTGCTATTTTTGTTTTTATTACAACAATTATTGCTAAATTTTTTAAGTCTTTCGTTAATACTATTAAAAATTAATTCTAATGGATAGCCGTTAATTAAAAGTAGGGAAATCATTTCCTCGATGTTCTTGTGCCAATATTGTGGGTGTGTTAACTTTACAACTCTGTCAAATAAGCCAATGATAACACCTTTTTTGTGTGCCATGGGATGATGCGAATAAAAACTTAAATATCTGCCCGAAAAAGTAGGTTTGTGGAACAAATCAAATTTAATAAAATTGTTTTCCGATATTAGTTTAACGTTTAGGAAATTGATATGATTATTTATTCCTTTTTCCAATGTGAATTGTAATCTGCTATGCATTGAGTTGAATGTCTCCAAAACTTCGTCCAAATGATTTTCTGGAGCCGTAAATAGTATGTCGTCAACATACCTAAAATAAAACGGTAATTTGTAAGGTAGACGTTCGATTGCTGAATTTTCCAAATCTTGTAACACAAATTCTGCTATTATTGGAGAGAGAGGAGAACCCATTGGAGTGCCAAAAATTTGCTTGTAAATTACTTTATTAAAACTAAAATACGTTGAATTTAAAACTAAATTGATACCAATTAAAAATTCTTCTATTGGTATGGAATTGTACCTTCTAATCCATTCCCATCTGTTTTTTATGCTTTCTATTGCTTTTTCAATGTAACGAATATAATTTTTAAATGTAACGAATATAAGAAGATTGTAATATCCGAATTAGTTTTATAAGTAACGATTGTTTATTAATATGTTCCGAATTTTATAATAACTAACTACTGAAGATGACCACAACCAGATGGTCGAAACGTCTAGATTGACCTAAACATTTGTCATAATATATTAATAAATTAAGCACGAAAATCCAGCTTGGGCTCTGTAGCTTGTTGTTAATAATTTATTTAAATATAAAAAGTTTTAAAACAATAATATATAAAGAAGCAGAAAGTATATGCTAGATGGACGTGCAATTTTTATTTCAAATCAAAATATTAACAAACGTTTAGACCTATATCAGGCCTCCACCAGTGTTGATTTACAAAAGATATAAAATTTTAATCGCTGCTTTGCATGTTATTAAATTTGTCATTTTCGCTAGGCGTCATGTTTTTAATTACTAAAAACGATTTTAATATTACGATTTAATATCACGATTTCGAACAGAGAAGACATCCAGATGTATGTAATATCTCGCGCCAATCTGTTCTATAGCTAATGTAGTGAAGTCGATAGGAGCTTTCACGCTATGTATTTTAAGAGCATTTCCTAATACATGAAAATCATTACGACACATATTAGCAATAAAAACATGTTTATTACAATTATCTAAACTGAACCCCTACTGTATTAAAACTTGTAAAATTTTTCTGTTTTTCAATATCTACAATCATGATAATCTTCAAAACTGCAACGTTAATCGGCAGAAAAAGTTTATTGGCTGCATTTCAATATTATGAATGATTATTTACACGTGCAGTGCAATCTTTGTGAACAGTCATACGAATGCAATTATGTGATCACAACATTAATCAGACATTTTTCTCAACATAAAATACTTGTAGGAAAAGATGGCACATCTCGTTTGAGCTTTATATGAAAGTGTATTACACAGCATGATGATTATAGCGCGCATTGTAAAGAGTGCGGTCGGATCGTGAAACTTATTTCTTCGGGACATGTAAACACGCACATACTCGAAATCAAGGCACACGCGCAGTAGAACAACACAACACAAATACACAAAAAGAAACCAATGTGCCTAAACCACCACCAAGTACACAACGATAAAGAAAAAGCAACGGTAAGTTTTATTAATATTATTATAAAAATTGTTATAAATTTTAATGCATTATCTTATGTTGCTTTATTTGTTCTTTTTTCTTCGTACTTTTTTTCGTAGTTATTCGATATTACTATTGCGTAAAACGACCGAAATGTCTACACAAAACAATCAAGAAGAATGGGAGTTCAAATATTTTAGAAAGTTGAAGTATTTTCAAGCACAATGTGCAATGTGTCCACGTTCTGTTTCAACCATTTTTATGTACCGAAATATGGAAAGTGTGGATGACCATTTCGGAATAAACCCACATGACGAAAGTAAAAAACTTCATCCGAAACGGCAGCATTTTACTAAAATTGACGATTGGTGCATAAAATGTAATATTTGTGGTCACATTTATACGATCAAATATCCAATCACAATATTAGAGGTACATTTATTTTCGGATCATAAAATGCGTGTATCCTTAGAATTAGATTTTAAACAAACGAGTTTTATATGGGACCATATTCAAGAGCTTGAAATAGACAAAAATTATGTAAGGTGTCTTGAGTGTAATGGTATGATTAAAATTAAACGTGCGAAAGCTTTAAATAAACACATGTTAGATATACATCATGATATTTGGCGAATAGAACAATGTCCACAAAAAGAAACCAATATGCCTGGGCCATCAACTAAATCTCAATGTTAAAGAAGAAATGGTAAGCTATAATATTATATTACAGATTTTTATTTTTCTTGAGTCTTGCTTAATATACATTTGTATGTATTATGTGCATACCACAAATATAAAAATTAATATGCCTTTCTAATAAGTATTTTAAATTTCTTCATAGATTTATCCTGTCCAAACAAAGGTTCTATATTCAAGTACCACGACCAGCAGTAAAAACAATCTTGACTTAGGCGATTTAAATGATTTGGAGTGTCTAAAGAAACACTGTATAAAATCTTTGTTAAATATAATTTCAAAATACAGAAACAACGAATAATCTTGAAGGGAAACTCATTTATACATATCTCAAAGAAAAGACTGTAACAATTTATTCACTCATTGAGTTGACTAAGTAATATTCTTAAGACACAACATATATATTAACATAATAGAATACGTTAAATCATATAAATGCAAGTACATATAAAATACAATATAATCAACGCACGATCAACAAAAGCGCATAAATGAAATATTCACATTAGTGTGTATTGCATAATGTAATCAAATCAAATTCACTCACCAAACTGGAAGAATTGATATGGTATCTTAGAATTAATTAAGAGACAATTTTTGATATTTCCTTGACGGTATAGAGACTCAGCAACTGAATAATAAGCATGAACTCTTTTTGCGTATATCAATATGTAGAACTGAAAATAAGGATGCTATTACGGCTATATGGTGATTCCTGAAAATAAAGAGAAGTAAAGAAAGCCGCACAGAGCGTGTTCAAATTATAACTGTTAAACCCGTTAAATAAGAAAACAACTATATTATCAAATATGCCACCTTGGCAATGAACTAATGCAATTGTCATTTAGACAATACCAGATAATACGAGAGGTGCAAAGTCACCTAAACAATTCAAAATTATACGAATGATACGGCTTGACGCTGTGACTATGCAATTTTATAATTAGTGCAACTTGCCAATTTGGCAATGCAATCAATTCAAATAGTGCAGCTTACCCCTTTGGCAATGCAATTAATACAAATAGTGCAGCTTACCCCTTTGGCAATGCAAGTCTTACTAGATCTTAGCAAGATCTTAGCAATAAACCGTAAGTGTCACGAGGGCCGATCCAATATAGTCGCAGAATTTTAGCATCACGTTTACACTGATCTGTAATGCCCGAACAAGCATGCAATGAAGATTGCGTGATACAAGGCCACTTTGGCTGTTACGATATCGAAATGATATCGCTGTGCCTCTGATTCCATCAAACGGTCTCGTTGTCAGTAAGAATGACAACGAGATGAGGGTGGGACTGGTGTCCGATGGAATGGATTCCCACGCCTTACAGGCCTATTACCACAGAGCGCACAACAACGATTGCGATACGGACCCTTTGCCCGTAAATCTCTTAGAAATACCGAATCAAACTATTTCACGACGCAATAATCGTGATACTATCAATGCACTGTAAAGATCTATATACTAAAGCTAAATAATCATCCAAAAACCACTCGATACACGAAGAGCGCGAAAAACAGGCTCCCACGCCACGTCCCGTTACCAATTGTCTTTTTAGACTTCCGGCCTCACGGAAGTCCGCGCCGCTCTCGCTCGCGCCGCTGCAGCGGGCGCCGCCTATTACCTTTTTTTTGTTTCCAAACAAACACCCATAACTGTGACACTGTGTAATCAGCATATTATTTATTATATACCATACAATTACATTTTATACATATATATATGTATATGGTATAGAAATATAAAAATAATATATATATTTTTTATCATTTTTATATATATAATAAATAATAACAATATAAATATATATACATATATATATATATATATATATATATATGTGATTTAAAGTATATATAATAATTGATATACAATATTTGAAAAAACTCATATATATGTGTGTACAGTATATAATAATTTGTGTATAAATTATATTATAGTAATAAAAAAAGTATATATTATATATATTTTTTTTTCATTACTTTCATATATATAAAAAATAATAATAATGTACATAAATCTACATTATTTTTTATATAATTATTTATTTATATAATTATTACATAAGTGTTTTCAAATATTTGTGTTTATAATGTAAATCGATTTGACGAACAAAGTACGTGACTGCATGCTACAATTTCATACCAACTCATTAACCAACAGTGCCAAATAGTTGACTGCCATTTTAATTGTAATATTTTAATATTTGTGTATCTTTTCATAGTTTACGTGTTTTATGTAATATTAATTTGACATTATAACTTTTGTGGAGATAATGCTCAAAATGTTGTATGAAAATGAGTATATATAATACTTTTTTAGATTTTTAAGTAATACTGATTTTAAAATTATTGTGTGATTAATTTGCTGTAACAAATGCAGTGCAAAACTGACAAATTATTATTAATCAGATTGCATTTTAAAATAAATATATTGTGACTTTGTAATTCGATATACTAATTTCCTGTTAAATTTAGTTAATTTTTTTCTGTATTTCCTCTTTTTATCATTTTATTAACAACAAAACGTCAACTGTATTTATAGTCAAATTTTCTATATTTAATAAGCAGAATATATGCAATTCAAGAATTATAGC
Organism: Linepithema humile; assembly: GCF_040581485.1. Classification (NCBI taxonomy): domain Eukaryota; kingdom Metazoa; phylum Arthropoda; class Insecta; order Hymenoptera; family Formicidae; genus Linepithema; species Linepithema humile. The sequence continues at coordinate 19,903,301 of NC_090128.1, read as the reverse complement.
TCAATCTGTGTTTTTAATTAAAACCTTATTAATGTACTTGCAAATTTATTTTACTTTATTTTATTAATGTTTTATTTAATTAATTTCTATTTTATTGATTGCTATTTTGTTAATATTCAATTACTTACTATTTCTCACTTATTAGGGTACTTTCCAACCAGGAAATAATCTCAATAAAACTTAGTACGTATGTAAAAAAGGTAAATGTGAATATAAAAAAAGTGTCACTTATTAGTAAAAACATTTTTAATATCACGATTTAATATCACGTTTTCGAACAGAGAATGCATCAAAATATACGTAATGTCTCGCGTCAATCTATTCTATAGCCAATGTCGATGAGTTCTTTCACGCTATGTACTTTGAGAGCTTTTCCTAACACATGAAAATCGTTATGACATGTATTATCAACACAAACATGTTTCTTTACAATTATCTAAACTGGATTCTTAATATACTAATACTTGCAGCATTTATGTTTTATAATATCTACAATCATGATAATCTTTTAAAATGCAACGTTAATCCGCATTTGAAAAGTGCACATCCAAATATAAAAACAAATAAGGAAAGTTTGTTGACTGTATTTCATTATTATGAATAGTTATTGACACGTGCAGTGCAATCTTCGTGAATACAGTTACACGAATGCAAATATGCGATCACAACATTAATCAGACATTTATCTCAACATAAAATACTTGTAGAAAAGGATGGCACATCTCGTTTGAGCTTCATATGAAAGTATATTGTGCAGCATGAAGGTTATAGCGCGCATTGTAAAGAGTATGGTCGTACCTGAAAGTTTAGTTTTCCAAGTCACCTAATAAACACATATTCGGACGACATCTACATAGATACGTAGGCAGTAGAACAATACATCGCGAATACACAAAGAGAAACCAGTGTACCTAGGCCATCACGAAATACACAAGAATAAAGAAAAAGCAACGGTAAGTTTTATTAATATTACTTAAAAATTACAATTTTGGCTCAAATTATTAAAATAAATTATTAGAAACAAGCTACAGAGTCAAAGCTAGATTTACGTGCTAGGAAAGTTTATTGACTTATTATAACAATTATAACAAATTATAAAGATCTAATTCTAAACGTTTCGACCATTCGGATGTGGTCATCTTCAGTAGTTATTCGTTAATTCTTACATTAAATATATAAAACATTGTTTAGGTCAATTCGGAACATATTACAATAAAAATCTTCTTACATTCGTTATTTTTAAAACAGTTTAGATGGAAAACATTTCTTCAAAGTCATGCCCCTTCCAACAACAGCAATCCTTAAATTATTAGGAAGAAAACGGTGTCGTGTTTTGTATTATTAATATACGCGATGTACTCTTAAGAACTTGAGACTTTGTGGTTGATTGCAATTATTCTCAATGCATAGCAGTAACATCATGTTGTGTAGTTTTCGTGTATTTAACTTTCTTTTTTTTTTTTAAATACTACTAAAAACTAAAGCTAAATTTAGTGTACCGAGTGAGTTTGCCTTGAATAATATTTGGTAGTCCGTATCGTCTGAGTGGGCATGGCAAACCAAATAATAAGTCAATAAACTAAGCACGTAAATCTAGCTTTGGCTCTGTAGCTTGTTTCTAATAATTTATTAATATTATTAAATTAGAAATTGTTGTAAATTTTAATGCATTATCTTATGTTGCTTCATTCGTTCTTTTTAATTCGTACTTAGTATTCGATATTACTATTGCATAAGACAACCGAAATGTCTACACAAAACAATCAAAAAGAATGGGAGTTCAAATATTTTAGAAAGTTGAAGTACTTTCAAGCACAATGTACATTGTGTCCACGTTCTTTTTCAACCATTTTTATGTACCGAAATATGCTAAAGGTGTATGGACATTTCGAAAAGCACCCATATGTAGACAAAAGTAAAAAACATCATCCGAAATGGCAGCTTTTTACTAAAATTGACGATTCGCGCATAGAATGTGATAATTGTGGTCACATTTATGCGATCGAATCTCCAAACACACAATTAGAGACACATTTATTTGAGAAACATAGTACACATATTATCTTAGGATCAAATTCACAAACGAGTAGTATATGGGACCATATTCAAGAGCTTGAAATAGACAAAGATCATGTAAGGTGTCTTGAGTGTAATGATATCATTATAATTAGTCGTCTGTTAACTTTAAATAGACACATGTATGATATACATCATGATATTTGGCTAAAAGAACAATTTTCACAAGGAGAAACCAATATGCCTGAGCCATCAATTAGATCTGAATGTTAAAGAAGAAATGGTAAGTTTTAATATTATATTAGAGATTTTTACTTTTCTTGAGTCTTACTTAATATACATTTATATGTATTATGTGCATACCACAAATATAAAAATTAATATGCCTTTCTAATAACTATTTTAAATCTTTTCATAGATTTATCTTGTCCAAACAAAGGTTCTATATTCAAGTACCACGACCAGCAGCAGTAACAATCTTGACTTAGGCGATTTAAATGATTTGCAGTATCTGAAGAGACTTCCATATCTATGACATGTCTAATTAGCATATTATTTATTATATATCATACAATTATATTATATATATATATATATATATATATATATATATATATATATATATATAGGGAAATTTTCAAGGACAGTGCAAATTGGGTCCACGTTCTAATCCAACCTTTTTGACGTACCGAAATATGCGCAACGTGAATAATCATTTCATGAGAAATCACGCAAATGTAGACAGAAGTAAAAAACTTCATCTAAAAATGATAGCATTTTAAAAAAATTGACAATTTGCACATGCAACGTAATATTTGTCGTCACGGTTATTCGATCACAACTGCAGTATGGAAAACACATTTATAAAAAAAACATAATATAGATATAAATTTAGAAAATAATGTACAAACGAGTTTTATATGGGACCATATTCAAGAGCTTGATAAAGATAAAGATCAGGTGAAATGTCTTGAGTGTAATGAAATGATTAAAATTTCTCCTTCGAATCATTTAAGTGATCATATAATTCATAACCACTCAAATGTGGAAGAAAAACGAAATCCACAAGAAGAATAGCAATAGCAACTAGCACACGATGTTAAAAAAGAAATGGTAAGCGTTAATATTATATTAGAGATTTTTACTTTACTTGAGTCTTGCTTAATATACTTGCTTAATATTTATATGTATTATGTGCATATCACAAATATGAAAATTAATAAACCATTCTAATAAGTATTTTAAAATTTCTCATAGATTTATCGTGTCCAAACAAAGGTTCTATATTCAAGTACCACGACTAGTAGTCGTAACAATCTTGACTCTGACGATTTAAATGATTTGCAGTGTCTAAAGAAACAGCCATAACTGTGATACGTGTAATCAGCATATTATTTATTATATACCACACAATTACATTATATATATATGTATATGGTATAAAAATGTATATAGAAAATATTTATATTTTTTATCACTTTTATATATATAATAAATAATAACAATATATATATATATATATAGTATATAATAATTGGAATATAAATTATATTAAAGTAATAAAAAAAGTATATATTATATATATTTTTTTCATTACTTTTATATACATAAATAATAATAATAATGTACATAAGTCTACATTATTTTTTATATAATTATTACATAAGTGTTTTCAAATATTTGTGTTTATAATGTAAATCGATTTGACGAACAAAGTACGTGCTGCATGCTACAATTTCATACCAACTCATTAACCAACACTGCCAAATAATTTACTGCCATTTTATTTGTAATATTTTAATATTTGTGTATCTTTTTATAGTTTACGTGTTTTATGTAATATTAATTTGACATTATAACTTTTGTGGAGATAATGCCCAAAATGTTGTATAAAAATGAGTATATACTTTTTTAGATTTTTAAGTAATACTGATTTTAAAATTATTGTGTGATTAATTTGCTGTAACAAATGCAGTGCAAAACTGACAAATTATTATTAATCAGATTGCATTTTAAAATAAATGTATTGTGACTTTGTAATTCGATATACTAATTTCCTGTTAAATTTAGTTAATTTTTTTCTGTATTTCCTCTTTTTATCATTTTATTAACAACAAAACGTCAACTGTATTTATAGTCAAATTTTCTATATTTAATAAGCAGAATATATGCAATTCAAGAATTATAGCTCAATCTGTGTTTTTAATTAAAACCTTATTAATGTACTTGCAAATTTATTTTACTTTATTTTATTAATGTTTTATTTAATTAATTTCTATTTTATTGATTGCTATTTTGTTAATATTCAATTACTTACTATTTCTCACTTATTAGGGTACTTTCCAACCAGGAAATAATCTCAATAAAACTTAGTACGTATGTAAAAAAGGTAAATGTGAATATAAAAAAAAGTGTCACTTATTAGTAAAAACATTTTTAATATCACGATTTAATATCACGTTTTCGAACAGAGAATGCATCAAAATATACGTAATGTCTCGCGTCAATCTATTCTATAGCCAATGTCGATGAGTTCTTTCACGCTATGTACTTTGAGAGCTTTTCCTAACACATGAAAATCGTTATGACATGTATTATCAACACAAACATGTTTCTTTACAATTATCTAAACTGGATTCTTAATATACTAATACTTGCAGCATTTATGTTTTATATTATCTACAATCATAATAATCTTTTAAAATGCAACGTTAATCCGCATTTGAAAAGTGCACATCCAAATATAAAAGCAAATAAGGAAAGTTTGTTGACTGTATTTCATTATTATGAATAGTTATTGACACGTGCAGTGCAATCTTCGTGAATACAGTTACACGAATGCAAATATGCGATCACAACATTAATCAGACATTTATCTCAACATAAAATACTTGTAGAAAAAGATGACACATCTCGTTTTAGTTTCATATTAAAGCATATTACGCAGCATGATGATTATTGCGCTCATTGTAAAGAGTGTGGTCGGATCTGAAAGGAGAATGTTAAAAATAGGTCGGTTTTGGACCTGTGTGAAGTTAGCACCTCATTTTCAAAAATCGAAAGTTTTATTAAGAGTTCTATTTGCACCCCAAATAGTTCTATAGTTCCTGATAAGTTTCAGAAATAGTTCCGGCGAAATACATAAAAAAATCGCATTTTGAAAATATGAGGTGCCAACTTCCCGTGGCACCGCAACATGCGAGAAATGTTATTTAAACCATCGTATCTTATAGTTCTCGAAGAGTTCTACAGTTCCTGATACATTTTAACAATAGTTCCAAACGCTAAATATTTAAAAAAAATTTTTTTATTTAAAAGCTGGCACCTCATCTTCCGTTAAAAATGGCCAGAACTTTTTCATTTTTGGTTTTACAGCTTCGGACCTTAATAATAATCGGTAGAACTCTTCGGGGTGCAAATAAAACTTGCATCAAAACTTTGGATTTCCAAAAAAATTATATACTTTCGAAACTTGGAATTTTTATTAAACGATTTTCTAATCTTAGCACCGCATTTTAGAAAACTATAAAGTGCTGACCATTTCCATCATTTTTTCGATAGTTCTCGACAGTTCTCGAATAGTTCTCATTGTTTTCATAAGTTTTAATAATAGTTCTGGCCTTTAAATATTTTTTAACAATTTTTTAAACTTAGCGCTGGCACCGCGTTTCAGAAAATTATGAGGTGCTGACCATTTCTATCATTTTTTCGACAGTTTTCGACAGTTCTCGCATAGTTCTCATCGTTTTTACAAGTTTTAGCAATAGTTCTGGCTTTTGAATATTTTTTAACAATTTTTTAATCTTAGCGCTGGCACCGCATTTCAGAAAATTATGAGGTGCTGGTTATTTCCATCGGTCTTTTGACAGTTCTCGACAGTTCTCGCATAGTTCTCATCGTTTTTACAAGTTTTAACAATAGTTCTGGCTTTTGAATATTTTTTAACAATTTTTTAATCTTAGCGCTGGCACCGCATTTCAGAAAATTATGAGGTGCTGGTTATTTCCATCGGTCTTTTGACAGTTCTCGACAGTTCTCGCATAGTTCTCATCGTTTTTACAAGTTTTAACAATAGTTCTGGCCTTTGAATATTTTTTAACAATTTTTTAATCTTAGCGCAGGCACCGCATTTCAGAAAATTATGAGGTGCTGGCTATTTCCATCGGTTTTTTGACAGTTCTCGACAGTTCTCGAATAGTTCTCATCGTTCTCATAAGTTTTAACAATAGTTCTGGCCTTTGAATATTTTTTAACAATTTTTTAATCTTAGCGCTGGCACCGCATTTCAGAAAATTATGAGGTGCTGACCATTTCTATCATTTTTTCGACTGTTCTCGACAGTTCTCGACAGTTCTCGAATAGTTCTCATCGTTCTCGTAAGTTTTAACAATAGTTCTAGTCTTTGAATATTTTTTAACAATTTTTAAATCTTAGCGCTGGCACCGCATTTCAAAAAATTATAAGGTGCTGGCTATTTCCATCGGTTTTTTGACAGTTTTCGATAGTTCTCGCATAGTTCTCATCGTTTTTACAAGTTTTAACAATAGTTCTAGTCTTTAAATATTTTTTAACAATTTTTTAATCTTAGCGCTGGCACTTCATACACATAAAGTACGATGTGCTAGAAACTTTTTTTATTTTTTTTTAATTTTTTGTTTTTTTATTTTGTTTCAATTATTTTTAAAAATTTTTTTGTTTTTTTATTTTGTTTTAATTATTTTTTTAAATTTTTTATTTATCTTTTATTAATCTTTTATCTTAATGGGTTTGTGTGTGTGTGTGTGTGTGTGTGTGCGTGCGTGCGTGTGTGTGTGTGTGTGTGTGTTGTGTGTGTGTTGTGCAATTTAATCACATTTTACATAAAATATTACATGTGGGGTAATATTTTCTGTATGAGTTACGGATATACGTTTTTTCTTCAGATCGTCGTATTTATACCAATGTATACCTGCGTATGCAAAGGCGATGTAGTGCCCATTGTTTTTATTGTTGCCCTTTACGTAATGTATCACACCTGCTAAAATGTAATTAATATTATTTAATGTGATCATTTTAGTTACAGAATTTAAATCGTGCTTAACATCTAAGCGTCGTTTAACATACGTGTAATCGGTGAAAATGGAAGTGTCAATAATAACATGTTTTCCATATAAAACTTGATATTCTGTATCACATGTACGACATTTTGAACGTATTTTTTTTATATCGTCAATGGCGCGTTGTATGTGTTGCAAGCCTTCCTGCAAAAGTATGTCAACATTAATACTGCAAGTTATTGTTCGACGCGAATATGACGGATCACATGAGCAAGATTTATTATACTCACAACTAGGCTCGTTTTGGAAGACATATTCCACTAAGTGAGCAACATTGCAGTTGGCATTTAAGCGCTTAATATTACGTGTATAAGTTGTAATTGCATCATTAAAAAGGGGTAGTTCTTGCAAAATGGAAGCTCGTTCACTATAATGTGTAGAAATTATTCTTCCATTTTCTAAAATAGATTTAGCCAATTGAAAAATACGATCGGAAGATGACTGTATTTCATTTCGATATATTTCATGCGCGGCAATTCCACTTATGATAAGCTGTAAAAGTGAATCGAAAGCACACGTTTCCTGTACAGTCATTACTGATTGTCCTTGTTTTACTGGCTTGCACTTACTGCCATTAATAATCAAAGGTAAGTTAAGTGATTTGTTATTTTTTAAATAATCCCACTCTGGACATTTATCAAGATATGATGGCTTAGTTCGGCTTTTAGAAATAGGTTTTGGAACTTCTTCAAAAGGTTCATTTGTAATATTAGTTGAACCTGTCAAACCGCGCCAATTTTCGCAAATATTCCAGATATGATTATCATTCGTATCATTGGATTCATTTAAACTTTCTTTAACAGAATTTGTATCATATGAGATATTTTCTGAGTCATTATTTTTCATCGAAATATCTGAGGTGTTATTGATTATATTTTCTAGCAAATCTCCCTTAGATAAATTTTTGTTTTCAATATAGACATTAGAGATTGAGTTACTTGTCACGAGAATATCTTTTTCATTAGAGGCCAAACTAATTTTTGCGTCAAGAAATTCCAGATGCTGAATGATAAATTTATCGATTCTCATTGGAAGTTGGCCTTTGAAACCTCGATTTTTTAAATCGGAAAACTCTGCTTGAACAGAAGAAGAAGTGGCAATTTCGCCAGATCTTTTGAAGTACGGGCGCATTATACCCGTCCATGTAGGCAAATATGGCAATAAACGTGTTTTTATTTGCTTAGCGAATTCGGTATTATAACAAGCATTTATAATATTGCCATGTTCTGATTCTTCTGCAATTTTTTTTGCAGAATCTAGAACAGAGTTACTCCATTCTACCCAATTAGTAACTTCAGAATTTGCTTCATGACTATCAGAATCACAAGCAAAGGATTCAACCTCAAGGCTTTCATCATCGTCATCATCATCGTTCATAATCGTTTCTATTTTATCATTAATATTAACATTACCTTTTATAATGCTATTTAAATAATTCATGCGTATGTCAGATGCTACTGCCTTTCCATCACTTGTGCAACCTATACTTTTACTTAACGCTACACTTAACAGTGACTCCATAAAATATTCTAATTCTTGAAAAGAATTCATCTGATAGGCTTGGCTAACACAACGGAGATTGAATTTTCGCACTAAGATTTTATCTCTACCCTTCAAGCATTTCCATTTAGCTACCATATTAACCAGATGACTAACATCTAATCTAATATAGCAAGTTGGAATTAAGCTATTATTTCCTAAAACTGCAACATTATAGCATTTCTGTAAATAATCCCGAAGATCGATGCATTTTGCAAAAACGTCCGATACTGCAATCAAAATAGCCCATCCGAAATCGCTTACAACCGTACGTGGAATAGGGACCTTTTTGGCTATAATATTACGTAAAAAAAAAGAAATCATTACGGCTCTATGAACGGCCGAAATCATCTGAAATACCGGCACACTACCATCTTTGCTAACAAGTACGCATTGATACAAAAATATTTGAGAATCTTGCGATGATTCGCGTTTTATTATGCTACCTGTAGCATCGATGGTTAAAAAAGCTTCTGGGTCGTTTTTGCATCTTGTTATGTACATAAGTTGTTGTTCAGGTGTCCAATATATACAATAAAAAGGCAATAAACCAATGCTGATAATAGATCCTGCGTATTTGCCATGCTTTGCATTATCTAATAAATTTAAAATAGGATTGCTAAATATTAAGCCGTGCTGCTTCAATAATCTTTCCTCTTTCGCCTTGCGTAAAACCGCAGAGGAAGGAAGTATCGGAGGATTTTTATCTCCGAAATCTTTTAATCGCTTTGCCTCTTCTCGCCGAAAAGTAATAGCGTCTTTGCGTTGTTTGATCATGGCATCAGCTATCATTGCACGTCGATTACCTTTGAGATGTCTTTTTTTAACATTTTTATGTTTTATAGAACATACATTTTTTATTGTACATTTAATAATCACATCTGTATCATCGACTGGAATTTTTAACAACGTACATTCGATAGTTGCAGCGCACTCGACACAACTACCTCGAATATATACATAATAACGCGCCTCATTTCTGAGATGAACATTGTGTTTTTTAAATTTAAAAACGCAATCATATTTTTTTTGTTGCCATAATAATTCTGCAACAATATCGGTCCAACCAGGTTGCAAAACCCAATATACGCGGTTATTATAAATTTTTTTAACAGGTTTTATCATTTGCCATTTTGCTGCAGATATAACAATGTTAAAATCTTTCTTTTCTAAAATGGCAGAAGATGCAGATATATTTGTAATAGTATCATCTGAACTATAAGTTGCATTCATAGACATATTGTGTGATGTAATGCCAAAATGACACTGCAACTTATCTTTATAACCGTTACGATTTTCGCGTACGATTACGTAAATATGTTTGGGTGTGATGTTAAACCCACGTTTACGCATTTTACTCGCGCAAAGAGTGTATACAAGCGCAGAGGGTGGATATGGCTTGCCATCGTCGTTAAGAGTACGACATTCAGTTTGTAATAAGATTTCTAACAGAACGGATTTGTCGTACATGATGTTAGAAATAAGCGGAATCAAATACGCTGATGTACGCTGCAGAACACTGCTAGAGAACTTTCTTCGATGCTAGAATAAACAAAATAAGCGAATGTATTAGCATGCGCTGATCTTATATAGTCTTCTCGTCAACAATTATCCCCACCATGTACCTCTTAGACAATCGATGCACGATACTGCAACTCTCAGCGCTCGGCCGCTAAGAACGTGGTGGGGATCGTTGAAACCGCATTGAGCTTCAATTTTTTCGATGCTAATACATTCGCTTATTTTGTTTATTCTAGCATCGAAGAACGTTCTCTAGCAGTGTTCTGCAGCGTACATCAGCGTATTTGATTCCGCTTATTTCTAACATCATGTACGACAAATCCGTTCTGTTAGAAATCTTATTACAAACTGAATGTCGTACTCTTAACGACGATGGCAAGCCATATCCACCCTCTGCGCTTGTATACACTCTTTGCGCGAGTAAAATGCGTAAACGTGGGTTTAACATCACACCCAAACATATTTACGTAATCGTACGCGAAAATCGTAACGGTTATAAAGATAAGTTGCAGTGTCATTTTGGCATTACATCACACAATATGTCTATGAATGCAACTTATAGTTCAGATGATACTATTACAAATATATCTGCATCTTCTGCCATTTTAGAAAAGAAAGATTTTAACATTGTTATATCTGCAGCAAAATGGCAAATGATAAAACCTGTTAAAAAAATTTATAATAACCGCGTATATTGGGTTTTGCAACCTGGTTGGACCGATATTGTTGCAGAATTATTATGGCAACAAAAAAATATGATTGCGTTTTTAAATTTAAAAAACACAATGTTCATCTCAGAAATGAGGCGCGTTATTATGTATATATTCGAGGTAGTTGTGTCGAGTGCGCTGCAACTATCGAATGTACGTTGTTAAAAATTCCAGTCGATGATACAGATGTGATTATTAAATGTACAATAAAAAATGTATGTTCTATAAAACATAAAAATGTTAAAAAAAGACATCTCAAAGGTAATCGACGTGCAATGATAGCTGATGCCATGATCAAACAACGCAAAGACGCTATTACTTTTCGGCGAGAAGAGGCAAAGCGATTAAAAGATTTCGGAGATAAAAATCCTCCGATACTTCCTTCCTCTGCGGTTTTACGCAAGGCGAAAGAGGAAAGATTATTGAAGCAGCACGGCTTAATATTTAGCAATCCTATTTTAAATTTATTAGATAATGCAAAGCATGGCAAATACGCAGGATCTATTATCAGCATTGGTTTATTGCCTTTTTATTGTATATATTGGACACCTGAACAACAACTTATGTACATAACAAGATGCAAAAACGACCCAGAAGCTTTTTTAACCATCGATGCTACAGGTAGCATAATAAAACGCGAATCATCGCAAGATTCTCAAATATTTTTGTATCAATGCGTACTTGTTAGCAAAGATGGTAGTGTGCCGGTATTTCAGATGATTTCGGCCGTTCATAGAGCCGTAATGATTTCTTTTTTTTTACGTAATATTATAGCCAAAAAGGTCCCTATTCCACGTACGGTTGTAAGCGATTTCGGATGGGCTATTTTGATTGCAGTATCGGACGTTTTTGCAAAATGCATCGATCTTCGGGATTATTTACAGAAATGCTATAATGTTGCAGTTTTAGGAAATAATAGCTTAATTCCAACTTGCTATATTAGATTAGATGTTAGTCATCTGGTTAATATGGTAGCTAAATGGAAATGCTTGAAGGGTAGAGATAAAATCTTAGTGCGAAAATTCAATCTCCGTTGTGTTAGCCAAGCCTATCAGATGAATTCTTTTCAAGAATTAGAATATTTTATGGAGTCACTGTTAAGTGTAGCGTTAAGTAAAAGTATAGGTTGCACAAGTGATGGAAAGGCAGTAGCATCTGACATACGCATGAATTATTTAAATAGCATTATAAAAGGTAATGTTAATATTAATGATAAAATAGAAACGATTATGAACGATGATGATGACGATGATGAAAGCCTTGAGGTTGAATCCTTTGCTTGTGATTCTGATAGTCATGAAGCAAATTCTGAAGTTACTAATTGGGTAGAATGGAGTAACTCTGTTCTAGATTCTGCAAAAAAAATTGCAGAAGAATCAGAACATGGCAATATTATAAATGCTTGTTATAATACCGAATTCGCTAAGCAAATAAAAACACGTTTATTGCCATATTTGCCTACATGGACGGGTATAATGCGCCCGTACTTCAAAAGATCTGGCGAAATTGCCACTTCTTCTTCTGTTCAAGCAGAGTTTTCCGATTTAAAAAATCGAGGTTTCAAAGGCCAACTTCCAATGAGAATCGATAAATTTATCATTCAGCATCTGGAATTTCTTGACGCAAAAATTAGTTTGGCCTCTAATGAAAAAGATATTCTCGTGACAAGTAACTCAATCTCTAATGTCTATATTGAAAACAAAAATTTATCTAAGGGAGATTTGCTAGAAAATATAATCAATAACACCTCAGATATTTCGATGAAAAATAATGACTCAGAAAATATCTCATATGATACAAATTCTGTTAAAGAAAGTTTAAATGAATCCAATGATACGAATGATAATCATATCTGGAATATTTGCGAAAATTGGCGCGGTTTGACAGGTTCAACTAATATTACAAATGAACCTTTTGAAGAAGTTCCAAAACCTATTTCTAAAAGCCGAACTAAGCCATCATATCTTGATAAATGTCCAGAGTGGGATTATTTAAAAAATAACAAATCACTTAACTTACCTTTGATTATTAATGGCAGTAAGTGCAAGCCAGTAAAACAAGGACAATCAGTAATGACTGTACAGGAAACGTGTGCTTTCGATTCACTTTTACAGCTTATCATAAGTGGAATTGCCGCGCATGAAATATATCGAAATGAAATACAGTCATCTTCCGATCGTATTTTTCAATTGGCTAAATCTATTTTAGAAAATGGAAGAATAATTTCTACACATTATAGTGAACGAGCTTCCATTTTGCAAGAACTACCCCTTTTTAATGATGCAATTACAACTTATACACGTAATATTAAGCGCTTAAATGCCAACTGCAATGTTGCTCACTTAGTGGAATATGTCTTCCAAAACGAGCCTAGTTGTGAGTATAATAAATCTTGCTCATGTGATCCGTCATATTCGCGTCGAACAATAACTTGCAGTATTAATGTTGACATACTTTTGCAGGAAGGCTTGCAACACATACAACGCGCCATTGACGATATAAAAAAAATACGTTCAAAATGTCGTACATGTGATACAGAATATCAAGTTTTATATGGAAAACATGTTATTATTGACACTTCCATTTTCACCGATTACACGTATGTTAAACGACGCTTAGATGTTAAGCACGATTTAAATTCTGTAACTAAAATGATCACATTAAATAATATTAATTACATTTTAGCAGGTGTGATACATTACGTAAAGGGCAACAATAAAAACAATGGGCACTACATCGCCTTTGCATACGCAGGTATACATTGGTATAAATACGACGATCTGAAGAAAAAACGTATATCCGTAACTCATACAGAAAATATTACCCCACATGTAATATTTTATGTAAAATGTGATTAAATTGCACAACACACACACAAACACACACACACACACACACGCACGCACGCACACACACACACACACACACACACAAACCCATTAAGATAAAAGATTAATAAAAGATAAATAAAAAATTTAAAAAAATAATTAAAACAAAATAAAAAAACAAAAAAATTTTTAAAAATAATTGAAACAAAATAAAAAAACAAAAAATTAAAAAAAAATAAAAAAAGTTTCTAGCACATCGTACTTTATGTGTATGAAGTGCCAGCGCTAAGATTAAAAAATTGTTAAAAAATATTTAAAGACTAGAACTATTGTTAAAACTTGTAAAAACGATGAGAACTATGCGAGAACTATCGAAAACTGTCAAAAAACCGATGGAAATAGCCAGCACCTTATAATTTTTTGAAATGCGGTGCCAGCGCTAAGATTTAAAAATTGTTAAAAAATATTCAAAGACTAGAACTATTGTTAAAACTTACGAGAACGATGAGAACTATTCGAGAACTGTCGAGAACTGTCGAGAACAGTCGAAAAAATGATAGAAATGGTCAGCACCTCATAATTTTCTGAAATGCGGTGCCAGCGCTAAGATTAAAAAATTGTTAAAAAATATTCAAAGGCCAGAACTATTGTTAAAACTTATGAGAACGATGAGAACTATTCGAGAACTGTCGAGAACTGTCAAAAAACCGATGGAAATAGCCAGCACCTCATAATTTTCTGAAATGCGGTGCCTGCGCTAAGATTAAAAAATTGTTAAAAAATATTCAAAGGCCAGAACTATTGTTAAAACTTGTAAAAACGATGAGAACTATGCGAGAACTGTCGAGAACTGTCAAAAGACCGATGGAAATAACCAGCACCTCATAATTTTCTGAAATGCGGTGCCAGCGCTAAGATTAAAAAATTGTTAAAAAATATTCAAAAGCCAGAACTATTGTTAAAACTTGTAAAAACGATGAGAACTATGCGAGAACTGTCGAGAACTGTCAAAAGACCGATGGAAATAACCAGCACCTCATAATTTTCTGAAATGCGGTGCCAGCGCTAAGATTAAAAAATTGTTAAAAAATATTCAAAAGCCAGAACTATTGCTAAAACTTGTAAAAACGATGAGAACTATGCGAGAACTGTCGAAAACTGTCGAAAAAATGATAGAAATGGTCAGCACCTCATAATTTTCTGAAACGCGGTGCCAGCGCTAAGTTTAAAAAATTGTTAAAAAATATTTAAAGGCCAGAACTATTATTAAAACTTATGAAAACAATGAGAACTATTCGAGAACTGTCGAGAACTATCGAAAAAATGATGGAAATGGTCAGCACTTTATAGTTTTCTAAAATGCGGTGCTAAGATTAGAAAATCGTTTAATAAAAATTCCAAGTTTCGAAAGTATATAATTTTTTTGGAAATCCAAAGTTTTGATGCAAGTTTTATTTGCACCCCGAAGAGTTCTACCGATTATTATTAAGGTCCGAAGCTGTAAAACCAAAAATGAAAAAGTTCTGGCCATTTTTAACGGAAGATGAGGTGCCAGCTTTTAAATAAAAAAATTTTTTTTAAATATTTAGCGTTTGGAACTATTGTTAAAATGTATCAGGAACTGTAGAACTCTTCGAGAACTATAAGATACGATGGTTTAAATAACATTTCTCGCATGTTGCGGTGCCACGGGAAGTTGGCACCTCATATTTTCAAAATGCGATTTTTTTATGTATTTCGCCGGAACTATTTCTGAAACTTATCAGGAACTATAGAACTATTTGGGGTGCAAATAGAACTCTTAATAAAACTTTCGATTTTTGAAAATGAGGTGCTAACTTCACACAGGTCGATTTTGGCCCATGGTGTGGAACCAAAACTACAAATGGTTTCTTATAGATTTTATACCGTAGAATCACGTGGTAAAGTCCGTTTTCCTCTAGATAGCGGGGAAAGTACGGGAAAATTGAAAAAAGACTGAAAAATGCAATTTCCCGAGCTGGTTGAAGTTTGAAACGTTCCTGGAGCGATTTTTTAAAAATAATTTGTTGCTTTTGTCCTTTTGCAGGGAGGAAGTTTCGAGACTAACAAACAAAGTACAAAAGAAACCGATCCAATACATGCGTCGGAAGACATCCTTATACCCGAAAAACCACCCCCAAAATCACTGAAACGATTCTCGCCAAGCTAAAAATGATTTACCGCACTTCTCCTTCTGCACGGAGAAGGTTCCGAGGCCCTCACACGACATGCAAAAAAGACCGATCTGATACATGGGTCGAAAGACGATAATAATAAATATAAAGAAAGGTTTTCAACCGAGTTTTATATGGAACTATATTATAGAAATTAATAAAGATCGCGTGCAGTGTATTGATTGTTTTGCTATAATTACATTTAATCGTTTAGATACTTTGCGTGATCACATATCTGGAAAGCATCGAAATATTTGAATAAAAGAACGAAATCCACAAGGTGAAACCAATATGCTTGGGCCATCAACAAGTACACAATGTTAAAAAAAAAACAACAGTAAACTTTAATATTATATTAGAAATTTTTACTTTTCTTGAGTCGTGTGTAATATACATTTATTATGTGCATACCACAAATAAAAAAATTATCATGTTTCCCTAATAAGTATTTTAAAAATTCTCATAGGTTTATCCAGAACAGATTTGACAAAAATTCTATATTCAAGTACCATGATCAGTAATAGCAATAATCTTTACTTTGACGACTTAAATAATTCTGAACTATCTGAAAAAATTTCCATATTGAGATTTGTAATTATCATATTATTTATTATTAATTATACATATATATATATATATATATATACATATAATATCTGTGTAATAAATATATACGTAACATAATTACAAAAATATACATATGTTATAAATAGTTGTATTTTGTATATTAATTATGTATATATATATATATACATAATTAATATACAAAATACAACTATTATATATATATATATAAAATTTTAACGACGTATATATATATATATGCGACCACATTATATTTTATTTAATTATAACATATATGTATATAAATATTTGTATTTACGTATTGTATAACAAATTTATTTTACAAACAATGCATTTTCTATAAATATGTATAAATTGATAACTACTCGACACTGCCAGATATTAGATTTCTATTTTATTTCATACAAAAATGTTTTCATACTTATACATATATCTTTATTATTTTACGCAATTTATGTAATTTAAATTAAACATTATAACTTTTGTGAAAATAATGCCCAAAATGTAATATGCAAATAAAAATGTATTAATTTAGATTTTTAGTTAGTACTGATTTTTAAATGATTGTGTAAATAATTGGCTGTAACAAATGTTGTGTAAAACTGACACATTACAATTAACAAGATGACATTTAAAATAAATGTGTTATAATTTTTTCAGTGCAAAATACTAATTTACTGTTAAATTCGATTAATTTATTCTGCGCATTTCCTCTTTCTTATCGATCTAATAATATCGAAAAATATCAATTGTTATTGATAGTGAAAGGTTTCTATAGTTGATGAGCAGAAAATATGCGATACAAAAATTATAACAATGTATTTTCATAATTATTATCTTATTAATATACTCGCTTTCATGTTTTTCTTTTATTTTATTAATGCTTTATTTAATTTAATTAATTAATTCTTTTATTTTATTATTTATTATTTTAATATTCAATTACTTACTAGTTCTCACTTGTTTTTATGTAATTTTTATATAATTATTATATAATTTTTATATAATTTATATATTAATATCATACCGGACTTTTTGCACACCTGACGATGATTTTACCGTTATTAAAATTTTCTACTGTGTGCATGTTACTGTTTTGTTTATTAATTTTAGTGGAGTATTAGAAATATATAAATGTTTCAAAAACACGCAAACATTTGTAGCAAAGGATTTTCGAAATTTCTTTTACTGTTTTTACTTTTTTATTGTCTATTTTCTTTAGATACTCGCTAATGATTTTTTGTGGTTTAGTAGTTCACAAAATATTTTATTTATTTTCGCATTTCACAAGTTTTTATCAAAGAAAGTTTATACATTTTTTTATTTTTCTTAATATTTATAGGCTCTACAATTCAAGTATAAGATTTTGCTTTGCGTGAAATCTGTACAAGATTAGTAATTAATTAAATAGAATAGTTCTAACGCGAAATTTGTAATTATGCACTACAGCGTTTGACGGAAATAAACGTGTAAGAAAACGAGAAAAATAGTTTTCTTAGGCTTTTAACAAATTCGCATCTATCCCTCTGGAAACTCTGTGAGAAAGGATTTAAATGCGTGTCTCACTGATACGATAGAAGCAATTTTCCGCGGTCCGATAGCCGGCGGAAGCTTATTTGTTATTCAACGGTATGTATCGCGACGGCAAGTTTCATTTCTGCAGCCTCTTTTTCCGTGATACGTAACGGAAAGGGGGGTAGTGGAAATGCTACGGCGTAAAATTCGACACGGTGCGAATGCATTGGCCGCCGGGAACGCCGTCGGTTGTCGGGACCGATGATGGCCACAGGATGGATATTCCTCTCGCTCCACTGGGATCTGGAGGCGTCACTCGTCGCCAGATTTCCCGTGGCGGTCGTACTTCATCCGAAATTACCTGCGAGCCACGTCCGGCTGATTCGTCTGGAGCTCTCTGGTCAGTCTCTAACGCGATTGCACAACTAGATTTTAGGCGGGCATTAACTATTTAATACTTGTAAGCAACTTTTGCAGAATATCTCGGTAGAAAATATAATTAATACTTCTCTATCTGCTTTAATTGCTCGTCCGTGCGCATAGCTCGAATTCATTCAAACAATTATTTTATTTGCATAATTAAAATTATTTTAAAAAATAAAATTGAACTTAGAGTCTTAAGACTCTAAGTTCAATTTTATTTATGACAATTTATATTGAGCAATTTATATATTTATAATTGAGCAAGACTCAATTTTATTTTTTAACAATTGTTAAACATTTTTTGAGGCATATATATATTTAATTACGCGCTAAAAGCGTGATAATTATTGTACCATTTTGATATAGTTTGCAAGCATCGGCTCGCGAGAGGATAAAGAAATCAAAAGAATGAGAGGAAGATAAGGCGAGATTATAAAAAATGCATTACGGCATCCACATGAAATGAGAATAAATGCAACGACGACGCGCGTCCTCCGTCTTTATTTTCTTAAAAGATTTTCCTTATCGCGCCTTCTTCCCCCCTCCCGTTACAGCGTATCGGATGTAACTGTGATTCATTATTACGGACCCCCTAATGCAAATGCGCGAATAAATATTTATTACGTCGGCACAAAATTCTCGAGATATTAAGATTACCTCGCGAAGATATTCCGAGGGAATTATTATGCAACATCTGGCATCTCAAATTTAAATTTTACAAAGCATTACAAGCGTCTCGGCCGTCGCGGAACTTTCCTGATGTCGGAAGGTGAAGCGCACAATCCGTAAACATCGTGTTTTATTATGCCGCAGTCCTTTATTGCGCGTTGTTGTATTTACAAGACGTGAGAGACACCCCGGATCGACGACCGTGGCGTCCGTTTCCGATGTACACACCCGCGGTCGGGATCTGCGGCTGCGGACCTCGGTTCGCTCCTCCAGGGAGCAACAAAGGAGACAGCAAGGAAGAAAAGTTTATCGCGCCGTGAAAGAAAGGGAAGAGGAAGCGGAGAAGTAGTAACGATCGGAACGATTTGTTCCGCGGAGAATGGGATGGAAGGGAAACGGAAGGAAGTGTGACGAGGACCGAATGCAGATGAATCACCGATTTTTGCGATCGAATCGAATGGCTTCATTTTCATGACGCGGCGGACTTTGTGATATCAAGAGAGATCGGGAGAAAAAAGAATCGGACAGCGCGGGATTACGAGATTACGAATCTGTCATACGTTTCTTGTGATTAAAAAAAAATAAAAGATAGACTTACATTGCTCTTATTTTTAATGTAGCAATACTTATTGTTATACAGTATCAATAAATAATTAAAAAATACCGGTTTATCTTCCGAAAATAAAAAAATAAAAAAACATTAAATGTGTTGCGTATAAAACGATTGTTGAAACAATTTGTTAACTCCATAATCCGCTTTAATTCTGAAAGGCAGATAAAGAACCGACGATGTTTTTCGACGGAATTTTCCGACGAGCACTTTTATCCATGCAAATATCTATGTGCGGCAAAAGGATAACAGCGCAAAGCGAAATACAAGAAATCTCCAAAAAGTTAATAAATTTTAACAAGACAGTACACAGCGACGGGAGATGGCGGAGCAAGAATAAAGCCGCATGCGAATCACCGATTTTTCCCGGTCAATCCGCCTCGGTTTTCGCGATGCATTCTCCACCGATATCGCGCACGGGAGAGAAAAATGAACGACGGGAGACGGTGGTGGTTTGACGTTGCTTGTAGATACACCAGCGTATATCTGGCATCGATGATAAGAAAGGAGGAGCGGAGGGAAAATAAGGAAAGAGAGGCCGCGGCAACTTAATCAAGAAGAAACGAAAGGATCTCTCGTCCTCCATCTCCTTCTCCTCACCCTTGTGCATCTTACTTTTCGATCCTGGCGTGCTTTCGAGGCTCTCCCAGCGGCGGAAAATAACGAATAATGTGAGGGCGAGACTCAGATGGAGCAACGAGGTCAAAGAAGAAAAAAAAAAAAAAGACAGTAATAGCGGTGAAGAAAAAGAAAAGGCTTCGGAGAAATGAACGTATCTCTGTGATCTAAGACGAATGTGTTCGCTATTCTGATACATTTCGCCATCATGTCGTTACCTTCGCTTACTCTAAGCCTCTTCAAAAACTGATTTTATTTTTATTATTTACTTAATTTTTTTCTCTTCATTAAACGTGCTTAACGATTGCTGACAAAATATCTGCAAATGCAAACATATAAATATTCAAAAAAATATGTAAATCGATATTTTTAAATAGTTTTTATATAGAAGTATTCTATGTTACTCAACGTTTCTCTAACGATTTGGGAACTAAAAATTTCTCGAACGTGACCAAAGTAATAGCATAACGGAGTTAAGCCCGGCAAAATAATTTTGCATTCGCACTGGCCGTAATTGAATTTTAAAGAGCGTATTCCTCAGTAGAGTCTCTCTCTCTCTCTCCTGGACTCTCCTTACTTATGGAATTGGATTGTCGTATAATCATCGAAGGTGCCGGCCGAGAACTGTCGCGCACTCATTAGTGAATTAAAATCGAGATGAAAATCGACCTTCTGTTTTTACACACGAATCAATACGGAATCCATTATTACTATTTTCTCGCAAGGAATATCAATTATCTTTTAATTTTCTATATTTTGCCTTTCGTAATTTATCTATATCACGTAAAATCCGCGTCGGTGAATCAAAGTAATTTGTATTTCGCGATTAAATTATCGAATTTAAACGCCATAATAAGAAAAATATCGCACTCGCACATTATATTCTATTGTCATCCGCCGCGTATCGCTGTTACTCGTTGTAACATTTTTAATTTCGCACGGCGCAGAACTTGTATCGCGAAAGTTTCTCGCACGACCAGCAGTGGTCTGCCAGAGTGTGTCGTTTTGCTACCGCCATTTTTTTTTCGATCTTTTTCCGCCGGCTTGCAGCGACCTGCGAGAATCGCAGAAAAGTCTCAGGAGCGCCCTTAATACGTACGTTTCATGCTCCCACAACCGTCATAAATACGAACGAACGAGCTTCCCCAACCGCCGCGGCACGGCCAGCCAGGATTTCTTCGAAACAAAGTTCGAAACTAACCGCTCGTAATATCGAGTCGCGGCCAGCGCCGATGAAAAGGAGAGATTAAAATTTCACTCGTTTACTGGCAGCTCGTTTCCGCGCCGTTCGATGATAGAGTGCTTATTTTGGCACGTGGCCGTTGTGAATTTTGTGTATGGAATTTATGGCGTTTGTTGGCTCGCGCAAGTATATCATACTAAGCATTTCCTGCTCGGGGGAGGGACATTTCGAGCCGATTCATATAATATGACACTCGCACTCATAGATCATAATCTTGTAATATTGATTAATGGACCAGACGTCAGTAACGGGTTGCGCACACCTTTGGCGTGTATAAAATTGTAGGCGTGTGATCTATCTCTCGTCTAAACCATATTCAAATTATTGCGAAATAAACATTTATGAGTTATAGAAATATTATAAATTTATTATATTATTAATAAGATATTGTATTTGTACTAAGTAAACATAAAATATAATAAAATATCGTTGTAATATTTAAAATACACATGTATAATTAAAAATGTTAAATATATTTTAAACATTATTAACACTAACAATATATTTTATTATATTAATCTCTATTAAGTAGCTTATTAATAATATAACACACAACTTTATTATTGAAATATTTCTCCATGCTTAATATTTACAGTTGAAACATTCTTTTAATTATTTCACTGCGCCATGATTATCTTGATATTTTTCGAGAATAAAACTTTTCAGCAGAGTCTTAAGACGCGATTATAATATGCATTTTCAGTGCGCAGCGTAGCTTGTATGAAAAAAACATAACGAACAAAGTAGTCGAGATCAGTAACTTTTACCGCGGCGCACCGTAAGTAGTGCTACGAACGCAAAGTCCGCCGCGCTTGCACTTCCTAACAAAAGTTATACCGACGATATACGTAGTCGGCAGTGTGTACCTGGACTAATGACGTGACTGCGGACATTTGTATGTGTCAGCTGCAGCTTCCGCGGCGAAACTATCGGCCCTGTGCATTAATAATGCACCGGCTTCGACAGACATAAATTGGCCCGCGATCGTCGTAGGTACCTCGTCGAGCGATTCCCCTGCATATTTCATCGTGACTCGAACAGAAATCGAGAGGCCCGTAAGTAGAATGGCGGGGTCGATGCGTCAAACCGGCCGTCTTTTTTCGCGCCGCCGGCAGATGTTTGTCTGTCAGCATAGTGAGCGACCTTTACTACTTGCAGACGCAGCGTGTCACCGACAAGCCGCGCTTTCTTTCAGAAATACTTAATACTTAGATAATTAAAAATAATTTAAGTATAGATATTTTTAACAATTGCATCTAGTCATGTATTTTTCTTTTTTTTTCCATGCAAATCAAATTGAGCTAATCATA
The DNA here is from genome assembly GCF_040581485.1 of Linepithema humile. NCBI lineage: Eukaryota > Metazoa > Arthropoda > Insecta > Hymenoptera > Formicidae > Linepithema > Linepithema humile. The sequence continues at coordinate 19,880,423 of NC_090128.1, read as the reverse complement.
TAAACCAAATTTTTCCATCACATATATCATTTATGTTTATCAAAAACTTGCAAAATTTTAAAAGATGAATAGAACCAAGTGCAATAATTAAAACTTATATCATTAATCTCCTTCGAATTCATAATTAATATTATTACAGATGGACGGATAAATGTTGTATGCCATGATTTAGCAGCGCTTCATCATGCCAACATGCTTGTTTAATTTGTTCCGCTAATCATTTGCTTGTTAGCAGAACTTCATTATTAGCTTCACTATTCACGATTAGTCAATTACGTTGCAAATCCTACGAATAGCATTTCATGAGTCGCTTTTAACGTTGGATAACATAAAAAAAATAATTCATCAAAATGATCATAAATGGCCATAAATGCCCCACCACGCATTAAACGCTTCCGTACCAAGGTATTGATTTTATATTACTTTGATAAGATTTATTATCCGACGAGCAATAAACCGTCGACGTCAATACCAAGCGTCGCTATACGTTTGAGCGCAGTGACATAATAACAGCGATAAAATAGTGGTACGGTTGCATAGGACACAACTCAAGACGGGGAGAAGTCGGAGGCAAAAGCGCGATAGCGATGTCAGGCAGCTCCAGGAGTCCGGATGAAGGATCAAGCCCGGGGATAATGCCAAGGACGCGAACAAAAGGATGAATACCGGGCTCGATTGCGAACCGGACTTGGCGGGTTGCTGACGCGTTGATGTGTCGCAAGGCTCCCGCGAGGATCGTTAATACCATCTGGGCGCGCAACGGCAATTTACGTCTGACTACCGAATACGTTGGCTAATCTATATATACGACGCGGTATTATCACCCAATATACACATCAAATCGAAAATGGGAATGTGCGCGATGGGAATAGGATCAATTTTACAGCACAATTGGATGCCGCGAGTCGAAAAAAAAGGGATTCAACAGCCAGGGAATTCAACAGCATGAAAATGCCAAAAATGAACACTTCCGGAAAATTCTGCTCGCTACAAATCGCAAGCTAACGGTAATACCAGCTTGATGTACGCGCTCCGCTAAAGAGCATTGTACATTCTAGCGATACCTTCCCACCGTCGCGTATCGATACGCACGCTTGTAACTTATCTCTCGGTTTCATACTGCTGCTACAGCACCGCAAATTCACGTCCGAGATCCCGGCGCCAATTTTATACTGTTCTATTTCCTGATAAAGAGCGCCGTTATACGAGTTACACTTTGATGCCAAGTTGAGACACTGCTTCCGGTTCCACTAAGGGAATCGCATTAGTACCTTTTCAGCCTCTAACGATTCTATCTTACGCATATGTCATGACGACAATCCTCAATTATAATCCTAATTAAATAATAATATAAGTTTAATTAAAATGTAATTGAAGCTTTGAATTAACCGAAAAACATCTGTTCCCAGAACAATTTCTAACTCCTGACGTAGTAAAAATGTGCATTACTTTCACGAGATTTCACATAATTTCTATGTCGAAGTTCCGCGCTCAAAAATAATACGCGCAATCGCTCAGTATCGCGAAAGCTCAGGTGGCCGTGCGAGTGGAAAATTGACTTCCGTCGGATTAAGCAACGCCGAGAGGAGCGCACGGGGCGTAGTTTCCTCGAAGAAAATCGGTCGTTCGGTCGGTCACCCGACAGCAGCGGATCCCGGAAATGCTCCGCGCTGGCGGAACGGCTAAAGCGCTGGAACGTCGGCGTCGGCCGTAAATCTGCTCGGCGGCGGTGGGCGACTTTACGAGCCGACGACGTCGTGAAAACGCGCCACTAGCCGGCGCGAGAGGACGGGTCGAGAGGGTGTGTTTCGCGTTCTCGCACTCAATAAAAATTTGCACGCTCACGAAGGACGAGCGGGGCGAACGCCCGCACGCAGGCGACCGCGCATCAGCCTCCCCGCAACGCCGGCCGGATGTGAAAAGGGTCGTTTACGCGTATCGCGTGTCCCATATGGGGTGAGCGAAGCGAGATGGATACAATCGGTGCGGATGGAACAAGGCCGACCCGGCGACGTTTATGGAGCGGTATGTTTATAGATGATAACGCGCTTTTACTGCTCAGTATGTTTGGGGCAATTTACTCTCGCATCGCCGTGTCCCGCGCGCGGCAAAGACGCGAGAGCGTATCTTTCGCGTATTTGAATTATGTGTGTAACTTGGGTAGTTTATAAAGTGCGCTATGCGCGCCGTAGCATATTTCCGACGAGAAATTACTGTACTCGAAATTACTGCACGGTCGAGAAGAAGTGCGGCGGCCGCGGAGGCATCTCGCACAAGCGCGTGGAAAACCATTCTTTAATACAACAACTAAATTATCTCCTGTAGTCTACATTATCTAAAGGGTTGGCGCTAAAATACCGGCAACAGCTGCTTCGCGTCCACTTGCTCGCGCACCGAGCTTCTCTCTCTCTCTCTCTCTTTCTCGCGGCGAAAGAAAAACAGAAACACGTAAGCGTTATGAACAAATGCGCCCCATATATCCCAGATAATCGTAAGTTAGCTACACCACCGGAGCCGGTGGAGGCGTGTCCGAACCGGGGTATTCCGGGATCCGGCTTAGCCGCTTGTTGTTTATCAGCCGTTGTGTCGCACGGAGTCTGTTTAAGCCTCCGGCCGGACTCGTTCCGCGTCCCATGGTGGATTTCGTACACGGTCGTCCCTTGAGAATCAACCGCGAGAATGAAGGTCTGCCCGGGAATATTGTTTCGTGCCGATAGCGCCGTCTCCTTATAATGTTCCTCTATTTATAGAGTGCGTAAAAACGAAGTCACGCGAAGATTCCTAACAAAATCTTTGATAATGATATCTAAGCGGGACGTAGAACAGATCCCATTTATATGGATATGAGATTTTTCATGTACAAAAAAACTAATGGAAGACGCGAAAACACAACACGACACTAATAAACACTATAAAATTATTCAGATTTTTTTTGCAAAATTTTTTTCCACAATTTTTTCTTCGCAAAGAATAACTGAGAAAATGCACGTGACGGTTGTTAAAGATTGATGCTGCGGGATAAAAAAGTCGCATTACATCTCAAGGATTAATCCTTGCTATGATACCGCAGGTTAAGAGGTTTACGCTGAAAGCACGAGATAAATGAAACGCGAATGAGCGGGCCGATGTGCGAGCGCGCGAGCTAGCACGGGCGGGCTTGGGGTCGCGCTCGTTATAATGAAGTCATTTGCGTGTTCCTCGGGGTGAATCCGGGAGGAATGGAGCGCGTTGCGTGCTCGTAGGTTTGTCAAGACAGCGTAAGGGAGGGGGGGGGGCGGAAGAACGTAGAAATGGGGCTGCTCTCGCTGCCGGCGGAACGACTAATTTCACCCGCTGCTTCTCTCGTATAACAAACAACCGACTAGCGTCGTTCCCGTAGTTGAGAAAACTCACTTCCGCCCCGTGGAAAAGGGAGCGATGTAAGGGTGTTACAGGGGACGAAGGATTGGGGGGACAATTCCCGCATCGCCGACACCTGCGGCTTCTACGGTGTGCGGTTTTCGCGAGTTTCTTGCCTCCCGATTAGATTCCCATGATCCGATTTGCAGAAGTAAAAGCACATTGTGGAAAGCGATGTAGAATAATTTAAGAGGGTTATTTCCGAAACTAGTGGTATCTGTTTCTATTGAAAAATAAGCCGAGATAATTCGTGCTTATTTTCCGAATTATATTAATATATACGATATTTCCACATCTTGCAAACCGTCTTGTGATAATTTTAACAAATTAAAAATTTTTTCAGTAAAAATACGGAGAAAAGTTAAACGTTATTATTTGTAAGTTTTTAATTCGTTGCGATACAAAGTTTATTATTTAAAAAAATTCGTTTAAAAGTTCAAAAAAACTATTTGATTAGATTTTCAATCATTTATAACTTGGAAAACCATATTGCTTTTTAATATTTTTCTGAAAGAGGAAAATCGATTCCAAATTAATCAGAGAGTATCCGTTCAACAGTTAAAAGTTCAAAAGTTCAATAGTTCAAAAGCGGACGTACGGCAAATCCCGCGTGACATATAATTCAATTTACAACTAACTTAATAGCGCACGAGAATTTTGAAAGTCTCCAAGTTTCTATAGATTTCGAACAATATGTTGGCGGCAGCCAACCCGGAGTGGAAACATGCGCCAATGAACGCAATAGTTGGCTGTAGTTTCAGCAATTCCCAAACACGCTGTTGGGAGGGTCTTACAGGTCTTGGCTCCCTGACCGAAAGATCTCGATACAACGATAATCCGATGTTAAGGCACGGTTGGAACCGCGGCAAAGGCGCCGCGATAGAAACGACTGTTTCGGTAGTTGCAGATGGGAGCGCAGCTCGGCATAGACAGCAAACTTCATCGCTTAATAGCATTAAGTTGTAACGCCCGTGGTAAGACCTCGTACCTTCGCGCGGGTTTAATTTCAAAACGGGAGCGCGAGCAAAGCGACGCTGTACACCGCGGTCGTTTAAAATTAGAAGGCATGGAAACGTAAGTAATCGATTCACGGCGGGGCCCGTCGCTAACAGGAAGAGCGTTTATTCCTATTACAATCCCGTTTAGCCCGTTACATAGTTGATATTTGTTTGCAAAATTTATAATCTCCAGTAGATATTTTTAATCAAGCGGTCGATAGATTTTTTCCCCCGACACGTGCTAATTGCTATTCTCCGCCGTGTAGCTCGCGGAAATAACATCTCCATAAATTAAAGTGCTTTGGCATTTACAGAATTTTTCATTTGCCGACGGGGGAAAAAATTTCATTTCAATCTGCACCGCTCGCGGAATAATCGCGTAAAAACGGCTGCGTGTCGAAAATTTTGATGCAGACGCTTAGTCACGAGTAATTTCGCGCCACAATTAGCGGCAATTCGCCGCCGTGGCGACACACGAGTTACAAGCCCGCGGAAGGTGGAAATCCTTATCAACGGCGAAGATAACGGAGACTTAGGATGCGCTATTTTAATTTGCATTCCCCACCTGTCTCGCACGACTAGCATTTACATACGGAAGCGTTTGACATGAAATATCTCGAGAGACGTCGGCGGCGATGCTTAAAGCTCCTCTTGCGAAATAATTTCTCCTGGCGATACCAGTTCCGCCGGATATCCTTCATCCTTTCTAATCAGACCGGACACTTTTTACACCAAGTAAGACCGAGGTCTAGTTACGAAGAGAGAGAGAGAGAGCTCCGCTTGATCATGATTGATTGAAACGTTAACGTCGTTATTGCGAGACGTGTGAAAGAAGTCGGATGTGCGTCAACACACGAGAGTCAATCGTCAATCACACGTCAATCAGCGCGATAATAATGCAAATAATTTCTTTTTCCAATATATATATTCGGGGACGCGGGCGCGTTGCGTGCACGCGACCATCGCGATGGAAATAGGCATATCCGCTTGTACGCTGTATGCCGTACATCGCGCGTGTCAGCGTGTAGATTAAGAGCTTAGCTCCCAGGTCGGCGGAGATTAATGCGGAGTTAATTCAGCTAATTGCACGGAAGAAAAAAAAAGCGCACAACGGCGCGGTCAGTGGATTAATGCGGTATTAATCAGAGTAATTGCATACAAGGGGATATCACGCCGCGGCGAAATTATGTGAAAGAACCTCGTGATATGTTGTATAAACGTGCCCCACCCCGTGGACATGCGATGATATATTTTCCTTTCGCGTGACGAATGCGAACGCTTCGCCTTTTCACCCTCTAACCGGTTTTTTCTTTTTTTTCGCCTTCTTCCCCCATTCGATTTTTTTTTCCACGAGTCACCCGACAAAGTTGACCCGTGACACGCCGGGCCATTACCAAGGTATCGATTTGCAACGGATATCGCTACTATTTATATAAACGCGGGAGAATGAAGAATGTAACAAAGTCGGCTAGGTCATTTGAAAATACCTGAGGGAGATCGATCAATCGGTTCGCAATATAAACGTCTCACCGCGACGGGCGCATAGCTCGCGTCCCGCTCGTTTAATGCCGATAATATTTCATGGTGCTTATATTTAACGATCGCGTGCTCTAAATGCACTCTGAAAATGTGACGAGTATCAGCGGCTGCGGGGGCGAATCGTTTCAGCGGGATCAATACATACCAATTTATATGTACATAGTTAATATATACTAAGCGGCTCTGACGGCAATAACCGTCACGGTCGATAGACATCTCACATCTTGCTTGAAATCCTGTCAACTATAAGCTAGGTCCTGCGTATAGTTCTCGGGTTAACCAAGCATCGATTGTAATTAGGGCAAATATTAACTGTACGCGCATAGAAATTAATGTTATCGCGCAAACTGCAATTTTTTTCTTTCAACCACTTAAACTGTTAAAGACGTTTAAGATCTATGAATAAAAAATGTTTTGCCCCCCCCCCCCCCGCGCTTGAAATAACCTTTGCTCGAAATAAGTTCGCGGAATTTGCAATTACGATGCCAAATTAATGATAATGTACGCGGCAAGTCGAGGAACGTAAGACAGAGCAGTCATGCAGATTTAAGAGGGCGACGTAAGCCGTGTGTCCGCCTTAAGTTTCAGCATGTTCGAAAAATTGCAACGTCCCTCCCCTCCCCCCGACTCTGTTCTCAAAACTCGGCCGGCACACTTTATCGCTCCAACTTCGCCATTTAAGCGCGATGGAGGAACGCGAATTTATCGGTGCAGGCCTAGACCGGCGAAGTTGGCGGTCGCCAACGTGAAAAATAAGCATCACGTATGTAACGGTCGTTATCGATTGTATCGGGCGTGCAAGAAGAACGTAAGAGCCGGGGGACATTCTTTATCGACGTTTCCATCGAGACGGAATCGTATAATCCGAAAGTACTTACCGAATTCCACGGCGCGATATCTCCATCTCCGTCCCGTCGAAAATCGCGACTCGGAGTAGAAAGAGACGGTGAGCGGGAAACGAAGTTTGGCGCACAACTGCATTCTCCTCCTGTAAAACGACAAAGCGATTTGTAACAACGTAATTGATTTTTGCGCGGATATTCGCTTTATTGCCGCTCATTTCGCATATTACAACGTTCATACGAGCCGGAATTATCCGAAGGAGTTCGGCATTAAAACTTGATGCGGTGGGTAGAGAATCGTTTCGCATTCATCAAAACGGAGAATGCGAGAGCTCACTCGGCAAGATTTATGATTTGCGATTAACTCTACGCGACTCTATTGTTCGCCTGTCATTGTCGGCGCAATGAGACGAAATTCCTGCGCACAATTTGGCCGCGTGCCTACGACGATCGTGTACATGCAAAATTCCGCGGCATTCTGCAGAACCTGTGCAAAGGCGACCCGTTGCGACAGTTATAATCTCGCGGAGACGATAACCGTGAAATTGCCAAGCTAATGCAGTCGGTCAATGCAATCCGTCCCGCCTGGCCTCCGTCCTGCCGTTGCTAATTAGAGTTGAGACGGGCTCCGCTTTAACGAGTGATGCAAGGCACGGGGGGAGTTAATGCGCCAGACTGTAAATGGAATCGTTAATTTCTGTCACTGGCTGTCACGCCGCCACGCCGCGTTGTACCTCGACGAATTACGAAGCCATCTCGCCACCGGACACCGTGATAGTCATTAAACGCGATAAAATGAGAAATATATACGTCCTTTTTATCGCGCCGCGTTGGCAATGCGCGTTCAAAATCACGTCGAAAATTCGCGCAAAAATAAAATTCACGGGAGAATCATATGGCTTTCGGGGAAAAACACGAGGTCGATGCGCTTGTAATGCGAGTGCGCGGTTTTTGCGAAAGCGCGTTTTATCGACTCGTACGCGTCCGCGCCGGAATAATCCGCAAAACGTCTGACGTTACATTTTCGACGGATTTTTAACGCAGTCGATAAGTATTTGTCGTGTTTTTCGGTACAACATATTGCGCGGAAGCGGAGTAAAATATTAATTTAAAGGAACCCACGCTTAATGCGAGTTGCAGAATTTGACGAAATATCATGAACAATTTGAATGAACAATTAATTCACACGACTTTTCACAATCGCTGTCATTGCCGTCATTCAGCTACGGGTATTAATTTTATGCAAAGAGCAGCACCCCACCGGCAATAACAGTTCTGCTCAGTCCGACAACTGCAAAATAGCGCGGTGAATTTCGTTCTCGTTTCCCCCCCACGGGATGCATGAGAAGCGAACTGAGAAAGCGAAAGAAAAAGAACAAGGAGGATGCATAACGCGATTAAAGTGTTTCCCGCTGGGAGGGAACGGCGACAATCGGTCGGTTGTCGGGAAATGGGTCAACTTCCCGTGTAGAAATATGTACCGCTTGATGATATCCATCTATGCCGGCTGCGAGCAGCTCCGAGGAGACTCCGAGGAGTTTACTTACGTGCCAGGAAAACGGCGGAGGATGAGCGGTGCGAGGCGTAAAGGCGACCAGATGCGGATGTCAAACGGGAAGGATGGCGCGGTGTATTCGATCGCCGGGGAAAAAAATTACTGGTCAGCCGCGGCGAAATAAACAACAAGCTGGGTCAAATCTATCTCAATAAATCAACCTACGTCGTCCGTCGTGTCCCTTCTTTTTGCGCCCTCAAAACCCTTAACTTCCCTTTTCCGCTCGCGTCCCAGAATCTACAAAGCGGAATCTTTATCGCAGCCATTACCCTCGCGCGTGAGCTATCATGGTTTCGAAAGCTCGTAAAGATCATGATCGTTCGCAAGACGTGTAGCGTGGGATGTTCCCGGAATCCTGATGATCGATAGAACGAATGGGGCGAAGAGCTTTCGGAGAATCTTAGATTTGTTTCAGAAACTTGGCAATTTAATTCACGCACATATATATTTATGTATAATAAATTCACAGTCAGATAATTTCCAAGTTCTAAGCACAAGGGATTTTTCTCCATTTGGTATTAAGCATAAAAGACGCGAGATTTATGACAGAGCGTAGTCATGAGGGATCAAAGAAATCAACGAGAGTGTGTATTCCCATTCTGTGAATCTAGGTTCTTCCCCAACGGTACTACCGCATGGATAATAAATATTTTATCGCCAAAATAACCGCGCGAAATACGACTATCAGAATGTACGCGCATTGGTCCGTGCGGACACGACTATCCATATTTGTTCGTTCCACGAGATAACCGGAACGAGTGGCAATTTGGTAGATTTAGTAGATAATACGACGCGCATTCCACTTACGTTGATAGCTCGATAAAAGATTTATACTAAAATCTTCGTAAATTTTGTTTTATCAAACTATTAGGTCCTTGAATAAGTTCTCGCTGTTTCTTAAAAGATGGCGTAGCGGCACTCTGTGCATGGAATTTCGTACGGAAACGCATCAGCTAAGTAGTACTATATGTAACCTCAAATTCTAGTAGATACAGTTTACCACAGTGTCAACCACGTGTTTAATTACCTATTGCGAAAATGTCTACTTTTGTGCCAAATAAAGTGTTTTTGCGGGGAATTTTATTGCACTGCTTTATTCAAAAGAAATCTGCAGCTGAAGCACACAGAATTCTTGTTGAAACATATGGTGACAATGCTCTGTCGAATACGACATGCAGAGACTGGTTTAGGCGCTTTAAAAATAATGACTTTGACCTTGAAGATAAAGAACGTTCTGGAGCACCGACAAAGTTTGAAGACGAAGAATTGGAGGCATTGCTTGATCTAGATCCATGTCAGACGCTAGTAGAGCTCGGGAAAACATTGCAAGTAGATGCGTCAACAGTTTCAAAACGTTTAAAAGCGTTAGGAATGATCCAAAAGCAAGGACATTGGGTGCCGTATGAGTTGAAGCCGAGAGACGTTGAACGACGTTTTCTCATGTGTGAATTGCTGCTTCAACGGCATAAAAGAAAAGGTTTTCTGCACCGTATCATCACTGGAGATGAAAAGTGGATACACTACGATACACTGGATACACATGTGGCAAAACCAGTCAAAACTTACCTGGAAACGCTTCAATGGGAAGTTCTACCTCACCCGCCGTATTCACCGGACATAGCCCCCTCGGATTACCACTTGTTTCGGTCGATGGCGCATGGTTTGAGCGAGCAGCGCTTCCATTCTTTCGAAGAAACCGAAAAATGGGTCGATTCATGAATTGCGTCAAAAGATGAATCGTTTTTTCGACGGGGGATTCAATTACTGCCAGAAAGATGGGAGAAAGTGGTCTCTAATGATGGACAATACTTTGAGTAAAGTTATTGTAAGCCTTATATTTTAAATTAATGTTTTTTTTTAACAAAAAAAACAGCGAGAACTTATTCAAGGTCCTAATATTTTCTCAAATTGTCATAACTTTGTTATTTACAAAAAATGATAGAGATAAAATAATCCATTAATCTATTATCAAAATCTTAACGTTAATCTTTTTTTATTAATTTTTCTTTTGTAAAAAAATTTACGCAAAAATATGACATCACATTAAAAATTATGTGCTTAATTTAAATTTTACAGATAAGTTAAAATTTTTAAATCTTTCTCTTTCTCTGCAATCAGTACATTATAAAATAGTTATTATATTATAAATAGTTATCATATTTTTGAGAAAAGAGAGAATTTTTAGAAATATATAATAATTTTCTTAAAAACCGTTAAACATTCTTTAGAAAATTTTAAAAATATTTTCAAATTTTATTTATATATTTTTGAGATGTATAAAAAAAATACGTTTTTTAATTATATATTTTTGAGACGCTTAAAAAAGATATCTTTTTTATACATCCTTGAGAAATGTACTGACGTTCAGATAATCAGCTGAAATTCCGCAGGAAATCGTAAATTCAAAGCCAACTACTTAACAAGAAAAAAGAAGTTACAAGAAGAATGCTTTTAATCTAGATAAAGAAATTTCTTCTATAAAAAAGAGAGAAAAATCGATAAAAGTATATACAACTCAGAAATGTACAAGCGTTCTAGAATTAAAGTTGATTAATATCACATCTGACATTCATAGATCACGTAGCAGCAAAAAAATTAATTATCCATCTCAGATGATATAAAGAGTTCTTATATCATCTTAACCAGCTTGACGTGCTTTGAAAAGAAAGTAATGGGGAAAGTAAAATACGAGTTACGCGGTTTACGGGTCTATAAAAAAAAAATCTTTATAGTGGAAGGAACGATGACGTGCGATGACGTACGTTTATAAGCCTCACCCTTTAAAATTTATTATTTATCGCATCCAGTCCATTGTCGTAACATCTAAAATTGAAGTTGAGTTTTCGCCGTCTTCTTCGGTTTCATAAAATAAAAGCAGTTTCCACGTTCCTTACGATCGTGGAGCTCGGGACGAAGGAGAAACGCCGCGAGCTATTCGATTCATCCCTCGTAAAGCTCGCCCTTTTATCCACGGCCCTTTGGAGAAACTGAACACTCGGTTCTTAAAACAGAGAGGACGATCAGGAGGACCAATTGGCTTTTGCCGTCTAATGATCGAGCCTTCGGGCCGTTCGACCTGGATCGTTCGAACGGAGCATTCGATGCGTACAAATGGCGGATACATTGAGCTATTCCCGTGAAAAACGGGCGAACACGATGAAAATGCTCGTAATGAAAAGAAGAAAGCGCGCGAAGTTATAAAGGACGAAGCGAAGAGTGCCTCCGATAATGGCGAGCGCGATCATTTTCGGATTACTCGATCGACTCATTCAAGCACTATTAAAAGTTGCAAATTACGACGGGTCGAGCAGTGCTCGGTGATTTATGCGCAATAATTCCCCGCGATCACTTTCCAAAAGAGGATGATAACTCTCCGTTAACGCGAGCTGAGTTTATTAATTCATTAATATGTAATCACTTTGGACACCGATATTGAATTATAATCGCCGGTATTGGCGGCGGAAAATGCGATAACTTACGTATAATATATCGCGCGTGTACAGACAGCGACTCACTGTCCCGCGTATTTAATTTAGAATAAATTCGCGTAACTCGATAAATCTAGCATATCGATTACACCATCGGGTTTTCCCAAGCGTCCTTTTCTGGCATCATGAATGTTGCATCGCACCGCCGCCGCTGCATGATCCACGTAGCGGAAGCGTCCGTCAACGGCGTCAGCAGAAACACGGGTATCGGACAAAGCGTAATTCGGGGTATGCATTTTGCAGCAGGATTGAATTATGCCCGGCGAGAGCGGCATCCAAGACGCCGCGCGACCACAAGCGAAATCGAATTTTGCATATCTTAGCAACGGCATTACTGGCCGATCGTCGAACTACAGCCGGCGAGTAGACGATGGACGGATCAGGGGGCTACATACCTCGATGCATTATAAACCTCTTACACGCGATGTTCCATTATCGCAGAACTTGCTTTTAAAGCAATTACAAGACCCAATGGTAGCTTGCCTTCGACAAACAAGAGCGAGTACCATAATTTGTCGTAAGTTTACGATATTATATGTTAAATGTCTTAGCAAACGTGTCTCGGCAACTTCCGACATAGCGAATAATCGAATATTTCCAGTAGTATTGATGATTTTTTTTTTTTTTTTTTCATCAATTACAAGAGCGTTTACCCTTTCGTTGCGTCAAACGCGATTCTGCTTTTATCTCCGTACACACTTTAATTCAATTTTTATGGACAACCGGAATGGTTTACCAACTCGCGATCATCATGAGAAAAGGGCAAACGGTCTTTGTGGCTTGCGCACCTAAAATGGCTACGGACGAGCAACGATTCCTCGGATAATTGCGTTTCCATTGTGGATCGGTGGTTACAGCAAAAACCTGGTTAGAACGCTCGAAACCAATCGCTGAGAGGAAGGAACGTTTTCGTCGACTTAGCAATTAAACTTCCGAGGAATCTCGGCGTCGTTCGACGCGTTATTAAACGTTTTCTTGCGCTAGAGGCCACTATGATTACGTTGTAGTAGCCACTTTCGGAAACTATCGTCCGCACAAGAACATCGACTAGAAAACAATTAGATTAGTAATTTCTCTGCACTTTATTCGCGTCCACCCTGAAGATATAATTGGCAAAACACGAGAAGCCGTAGTGGATAATGTTTTTGCAAAATATTCAAGATGGAGCGTTATTGCTAATTTACATTAAATTCTAATCTCATACCTGTTAAATTTACATACCTGTTTAATTTCTCTCTACTCTAAATTAGACAATTATTGATCACACAATTAAATTTTCATATATTTATAATTAGAATACTTTTCATATATTTGCCATTAAATTGTGAGATATTTTTTTCCCCTGAATTTTTGACGCGGATTCCCAGAAGTGATCAATAAATACTTTTCACTCTTTTTACGGCGGAGAATAAAACTGCGGCAAGACCAGCTTTGATACGCTATTTTTATATTACACAGAAACTGAAAGCTAAAAGGGAGAAAGAGAGAGAATCACGTACATTTGCAAAGCAACTGTAAAAATATATCGGCGAATATTGTGGAAATTGTATGCGATAATCTCGCGATTGCGGTGAAACAGTGTAGAATTTTCAATCCTGCCTCGTCGATCAAGAGAGGATCTGTATTTGGGCGGGCTTCCAATCTACAGCCCATTTACCGCGGATGATAGTAATTCGGTAACTGCGGAATATACTGGCGCTTCATCCGAAGCGATATTGTAATCACTCGCGGAATCACGAGAAGAAATTCTCCACGTCGTGTTTTCATCGTTGATGACGTTTTTAATATTGAAGAAAGTACAATCGATACTTTTTATCGCGGCAATCCAATCGCGCAGTTGCAAAGACGGGGACATGTACGCGGTTGGGCATGCTCGCCAAGAGTATAAATTTTCTTCAGACACAATATTACCAATGTTCGTGCATTTGCCTCATTATGCGGCAACGCGCTTGCAGCTATGTTCTTGCGACTGGCAAATCCGGGATCAGTCGCAACGCGTATTGCAGTTCCCGCTGCCGCTCGAATCCGTGTTTCTTTGACCGAGACTTGACTGGTTATAATCAAATAGACTGTTTGCAAATGTTTTTATAGAGCTTTTACTGAGTATACTGGCGAGTAAAGAGCGACGTCGAGCAACTCAATCGAATGTATATCGTTCCGTCGGTATCAGCAAAAAATCGAATAAACTCCTGTCCGACTGGCTCAACAAATTTCAGTTTCACAGGCCGAGAATTTCGTACTTACGTGACCTGGGTGCGCTATCGTAGCTTCCTCAAATCTTCCGGCAACCGCCGCCGGTGTGAGTGCTCAGGTCGTGTCGCCCGCATTAACCTCACTATCGGAAATGTTCCGTGCCGCGTTACTTCGTACAGTATCGCGGCATGCGAAAAGGTGGTAGGGCGAAAGAGAAACGGAAAACGCTGATATAAATCATACAACTCATTAGATACGGCGGGGCCCGCGTGCGAGGCGCCGAGATCAAGATTTCAACTTATTTGCTCATTTTCGGTGCTCGATTTGAGAATCGCATATTTGACTTGTACGTTTTATATGAATATTTAGTATTTGCAAGTACACGCGTGCTTCCGAAGCATTCCTTCTCGCGCGACTACGAGTGTGTACTCATCTTGGAAAAATATTTTCAGAGAATCCATACGCGAGAAACTACATACGTCCGCGATATTTTAACGATTTCCGCCGGGCCGTTTGCAGTATCGTTTGAACGGAAGAAAAATCCATACGGGAAACGCGAAACTTTTAAAAGAAACAAAGCGACTACGGGGCCGCATAAGGCTGCATTTTGTTTTTAGAGACTCCAACAGGGGGACCGGAGAGCGATGTGCCTCTGGTATTTGCCTCGCGTAAACAGACTGGCTCGTGTTTAATCATCCTCGCTTCTGCGCGATAGCGGCTGTCACAAACAATACGCATCGACGTCTGCACTTCGATTGTGATATTTATTCAGGTAGTCGCGAGACAGGAAGAAGATGACTTCAAAGAAAGTAAAATTCCTTTGAATGCAAGATCAGCGTGAGCCTCGATGATCATCGAGAACGGGGAGAAGCAATCGAGAATCCCGCTGAGAGAAGGCAAACAGGCATCAGAAATATCTCGAAACGTTCATTTTGTGGCGCAAAGAAGACGAGCAGTTATTGAGATAAAATGACTTCATTAATGGACGTCCCTGTGATATTGCGGTCCTTGAAGGGAGAGCTGGAATAACTCCTGATTCGAGTAGCACGAAGCTCCTGCGCGAAACTTCTGCTCGAAAGAGGAGAACTTTCGAGCCATCGAAAAAAAGGAAAGTGAAAAACGTGAGATACGAATCAATGAAGCTTTTAGAGATACCGCCGAAGTAAGACGAGGAAAAAGGTGACCAAGACTCGCAAGTCAGAGACGAGATGAGAAAAAGAAGCCAGTGAAGTTCAGTAGGCTCGGAAGAAGCGGATTATGCAAATCTTCGACGACGGGCGCTGAAGCCGAGAAAGAGATGGCGGCGCTGATAAGAAGTTCGCTCTCAAGTGAAAGTAAGTATTAGTAGAGGATATCAGTAATTGGATTTAGCGGATGCTTACATATTCCAGCAAATCTCGCAAATCTCGAAGTGTTTCGCTTTGAAGCGTCTTTAAACTGCGAAAATTACAGCAAACAGAAGATTACTCATCGCATTCCCGAAACTATACTTGTAAATAATTAACCGTACTAAACTATGCGGAAGAGTTTTGTACAATTGCAAGTGCGAAGTATTTTAAACGCTTAATTGCGTCGCTCGACAACGAGAGCGCATTGAAATATCTGATGATACAAAAGTAAGAAAAAGGGGAGAAGATGTAATGCTTTTGAATAAATAAATGCGTGCAAGAGATATAATTCATCCATTATTAATCTCATGTATTAAGCTCCGCCGTTATCCTCGTAAATTCTCGTATATCGAAGTTGCTACTACAGAAGCGCACCTTTCTTTCCCCCCGTATTCTCTACTTTCGCCCCATCTCCTCATGCTCTTTATACTCCTCTTCGCCACCACTAGTTACAAGGTGCGCGTCCGCAACTTTGTTAACTTTGTCGGCGACCAAGAGTATCGTAGTTGCGGAGCCATAATTTATTTCTCTGCTTCTTGTTAAGGTAAGAGGAAGGCGATTAACTTTGTCAAAGCGATGGAAGGCAAATTCACCGAAAGAAAAGTCTTAACAAAGAAGTGGGCTAAAAGTACAGAACGATGTGCATTACCGTACATTTCGAGAGTTTGGTTTGTCCCACGCCGTAAAGTGGAAGATTAAAACGAAGTTGAATTAAAACACCTGTAATAAGAATCTCATTTTACAAGTTTTAAATTATACATTCGCGAGTTAATTAATTTGCAGAATTAAACATATTAAAATAAAACTAAGCAGCTTTGCTTTTTTAGTTGATTTAAGGTAGAATGCAGTTGTGCTGCAAAATTTTTCACGATGGCAACCGTATCGAGAGGTGTTGCGCTAGATCGAAGAGAAAAAGAGGAAATGTGAACGGGAGATGTATGAAGGATGAACAAAGGGATCAAAAGGCTGAAACGGATGACGCTCAAGGTCTGTGTAGCTTCGTAAAGGCGAAGTCCTCGGGACAGAATACGTAATCGCAGCCTCTTATAAGTGGTGCAGCCTTGTACCCGGGGATTTTTCTTCCTCGGAAATCCGTGGTTCGAGACCTGCGTGACACCAACGACGTGAGAAGGATCTAAAGGATCTAAAACGGAGCGCGTGATTCCGATATTCTCGCAGCTCTTCGCAAACGGAATCCGTTCCCCATCTAAGAAGAGCCATCTTTACTAACGAATCGATATACTTCGATAATTAACTTTTTATCGAGATTTTCTGTTTAAAGAGAAAACAGCGTTTCACGATCGAGACAATCTCGCTGTACAAATATATATACAGGGTAAGGCAAAAGTATGGAAACCCCCGAATAAGTTTTGAGGAAGGCATTTTACGACAAAATGTTAAATACAAAAGTTTTAGGAAATTTCTCTGGCTTTTCAATGGTGATCTTGGATTTGACCTTGCCCGTGACCTTGAAGGTCATTTGAAGGTCAGAGTAATTTTTTTAAATGGAAACCCCTATTTTTTATTCCAAAATCTAATAGCTGGTGTCAAGAGCTTTTCAAAACACTATAATGAAGTTATTTTTCATTAAGTACTTTTCGAGTTATGAGGCTTGTAAATTACAGTATTTTGACATAAAATACAAAATATCTTGTAAAACATTCAATTTTTGGGAATTTTACCTTAATACTTTTATGCATAAAATAATGAGACGAATCAATTGATATAAAGAAAACACATTGGTTTCAAAAAAAAGTATGCAGTTGCATGTTGCAAACTACATATTTTTTCTTGAAAGCAACTATGTGTTTTCTTTATACCAATTGATTCGTCTCATTATTTTATGCATAAAAGTATTAAGGTAAGATTCCCAAAAATTGAATGTTTTACAAGATATTTTGTATTTTATGTCAAAATACTGTAATTTACAAGCCTCATAACTCGAAAAGTACTTAATGAAAAATAACTTCATTATAGTGTTTTGAAAAGCTCTTGACACCAGCTATTAGATTTTGGAATAAAAAATAGGGGTTTCCATTTAAAAAAATTACTCTGACCTTCAAATAACCTTCAAGGTCACGATCAAGGTCAAATCCAAGGTCACCATTAAAAAGCCAGAAAAATTTCCTAAAACTTTTGTATTTAACATTTTGTCGTAAAATGCCTTCCTCAAAACTTATTCGGGGGTTTCCATACTTTTGCCTCACCCTGTATATATATATACGCGCTATATACGTCTTTCGTGCAAGTGTCGAAAATTTACAGTTATGATAGTCTGTAATAAAAATAATCTCTACAGCTTATATTAGGTTTTTATGGTCCGATAAAACAGTTACACCGCGCTTATATATAAGATAGCGATTCAGGATTGTCACATTTTACGCGGTTCATGATGTCGGAACCGCTTAGCCTTAGGATCGTGAGGTTAAAGGAATCCACCCTTTTGAAGACCCCGGGGCGGACTTGCGTGACGCCAACGACGTGAGAGGGATTTAAAGAACGCGCATCTTTCCATTCATTGGCCGTCTTGGTAAACGGATTTGAAATTTTCGCCAGGTTTTCGAAAGGAAAAATATTATCATCGCGCGACGATAAACCGATGTCTATATGTTTTATAAGCCTCCTTTACATCTATATCGTTGTCGCTCGTGTTTCCTCGACATTTTCTCTAATGTCACGTTGGGGATTGAAAAAAGAAAGGGGCGAGAAATATTGTAAATTTGTCAGCGACCATCTCTCTGAAGAGGAAACGTTGCATGCCGCGGGAAAAGCCGAAAAGGTTTTATTTCGTCAGGCCAAATTCGCTCATCTCGCTGCCGGATGAGCGGCGAAACGAGTGTTGGCTTCGTGAAATTGTACGCCGGTCCGCGACCTCGTTTGCACTTAACTGCCAACTAGGATGTCGCGCGATATTGCCATTTCCGACCGTGGAAAGACAAATAATGTAGACGCACCGACGTTATTTCGACGGCGAGTCGCGCGCGCGCGCGGGTCGCAACAAGATTTTCCCGAGAGACCGCGCATTCTTGCTACTGAAATATGAAAAGTTATTAAAAAAAAACACACAATAAAAAACAACGCATTGTTAATAGCGTCAACGGTCTTAAGAGGATTTTTTCCCCCGCAATTGCATCAGCTCCTCGCGATACCGCGGATAACGCTCGGATATTTGCGTAATAAAAATTTTTACCTTTTTTATAAATGCAGGTTGCATAAATTGCACGTTATAAACTCAGGCACATACGAAGTAAATTTTACCACTCGGGCGATCTCGACTTGAAGTTAGAACAACGTCACTTATAAAGTCTACCCTCGTCACTCGTGGGAATTAAAGTTGTGACGCTTATTAAGAGACTGCTTGTTAACGGCGTATGGATAATGAATATTTACTCGTCAGCGCGCCTCTTCCGCGATAAGAATATTTAAGTAGAATAAAAGCTGCTGCATTTTAAACAGCGGAAGAATGAAAGAAGTAGGTATGTTCTCGAGAAACACAAATTCTAATTTATTACATATTAAGTGTCCTTCCGACACGTTTCTCAAAATATGTACTGAAAATATGTGTTATTTAAGCTGATGTTTAAATTCTTTGAAGAATAAATATAAATAAACAGTGTATTATGTTGTAAACATTTAATTCGCACGAGATGTAATAATTTAATTATGAAATACATTGTTTGCAATGCACTGTCAAATATTTGAATAAAATAATATAATGTAAAATTATTGAGAAAAAAACTAAAGCGTGCAGCGGAAAAGCAAATTGAAATAAACATTATGTACATTTGCGAAAAATTATTCTGGAACGGAAAATTCAGAAACAAAATATTTACTGTCGCGGAAATCAGCTCAAGCGCTTATTACGAATGTTTTGTTTTACCGCCGGAATTTTTGCGCGCCGGAAACGCGTTTTGCTCCGACGGGACACATGAAAACAGTATGCATGCGCGATTAGCATTTCTGAACTACCTTCGCCGTTGCTTCGTATTCAACTTGTCGGAGCCGCAACCAATCAGCACCTAGTCTCGGCGTATGAATGAAAGATTCACCGCGTCGGCAAGCAATTCAACACTTGTCTTGTGTATAATCCGCGGCAGGCAAATGATATTCAGCTTTCACAGCTCTCCGGGGATCAAAAAGCTAAACTAGTTCCGTATCTAATTTTCCCCGCGAATTTGTCCTGAATTAATTAAAATTAATGGGCCATCGAAGGGATCGTAGAAACAAAAACTACCGCAGTTTTGAGAACGAGAGTGAGATAAGTCAAAGACATGAGAGATGAATGCGCCAAGTTTGTCAGTATTTAATCCCGACGCCAATTTTAACCGCGAATGGATCAACATTATATGCGTCCGCAGCGTGGAGATAATTACAATTTACATTTCGAGAGAGTTTGGATGCAAATGCGTATTTATTCTGGGCAAATAAAGACCGCTAAATTTACGCATAAGCGATCATATATCCACTACACTTGAAGGATTCCCGTCGACATGCAATTATTACCTGCATAAGCGAACAAAGTGATTATATTTGCCTCGATATTGTGCACTTCAATATGGGCGTAATAATATTGTAACGCTGTAAAGCGAATCACCAAAAAGGCATCAAGTTGTTTATTCGCCAAAAATCGATAATCGACACGTAAAATTAACCGCAGAAGCAGATACGCATTATTCCATATTACAAAATCGCATAATCGGATATTGCTCGAATATGCTCGACGCATCAAATATGGTCGAAAAATACTCATAATTTTTTAAACAATTTCGTAAAATATAAATCTTTCTATACAATATTTGTACAGAGAGTTTTGTATTAATTTTGTATATTTATGCAAATAACGAATGTCTGGACATAAAGAGACACGATCGCACCAGTTGTGTGCTTTTCTTTTATAAAACGAAGCGTAATTGAGAACAAGAGGGGGAAAAAAAAGTCGCCGAACTCGGGTAAAACTAACCCGGCGCGTAATCGAGTTGCCGGACAAAAAGGCAGGCGGACAGCAATCGTTTCTCGCAATGGACGGTAGAAAATCCTACGGTTGGATAAAATACTGGCTTGCGATCGGCGCGCGCGTCTGTGACGTCTCGCAAAGCCGGTCGGTGGACGGCGCGCCCGGCACTCGGCTGAGAGAATGTAATTACCGATTTAATTAATTGGACTTACGGGCGACGTAGAACAAAGTGGCTCGCACTTCGCCGACGCGGCTCGGCAGCCACGCCGAGTTATCTCCAAGTGGACACTGTTTGGCGATGATAACAATGGAAGTGTATCAATTATGAGCGCCGGCATTGTGCTCGCCCGCTCGTGCCGCTTTCGCAAGTAATTCCATTGTATCATCGAAACCGACAGAGAAGATACGCCGGCTGCGGCCGTTTATACGCCAGCCTTCCCCCCCCCCTCCAACCGCGCGACGATAACGATTAAATCGCAGCAGCCACCGAACTACCGCGCGAACTCCCAATTCAGATGCAACTTTGGAGCACGCCTTTGTGCACTTGTCGCAGCACTCTTCCGCGGTAAAATGATTATTTTAAAGTACGGCGGTTTGCTGCTTACCGCACTCGAGACTCGAAATTTCACCAGTCGTGAGTAAGAAAGTTGCGGGTGATGAGTATTTTACCCGATAAACTTGCGAGTTAAAAATTAAACCTGGCACCGTCAATTTTGCATTTTAAAGCAATTTTGGAATCTGATCGTTGAATATATCGATCGAGAAGTCGACAGCTACATTTAAATGGGGATTTGTATCAGAGACAGATATTAAATAATTTTTATGATATGGACAACTCTAGAGAAAAACACACAATGTTTGCGTTAGAATATTCGTTTGGGAAACATGGAATAGCATGCAAAGTCACAGCTTCCCGGTTTTATTTTGGTTTCATTCATCGCAGAGCATATGCGCGGTAATAATCCATGCCGCAGCGCGGTTTACAATTTATAAATATCACTTAAAATCTATGTACACGGGGTTTTTGGGGTGAAAAAAAATTTTTTTGGTACTCGCAAAAAAATTTTATTATTCTCTGTATTTTTTCCATCGGACAAAAAACGCTAGCTCATTTTTCACCACTGACACGCGCGAAACCAAGTACCGCGACTAGGGCGGTCCTCGGATAATATTGACACACGGAGGGTTGGATGAGGTGAGAGAGAAAGAGAGAGAGAAAGAAAGGTGGAATAGATAGAGAGAGAGAAAGAAAGGTGGAATAGATGGAGAGAGAGAGAGAGAGAGAGAGAGAGGGGGGGGGGGAAAGGGAAGGGGCGAACGAGCTGCGCGAACGTATCTCATGTATGTATTTCACACGGGGATGTTTACATCGAGCATCGTTGCTTCAATGTCCCTCCCGTGGCCGTGAATTAATGTTGATGTACACGAAACGCGGAAAACGGGCGTATACATTTCATTAATAAAAACTATCACGCCGAAGATTAATTATTATGGAAATTCACTTTTAATTAATTTTACGACCACGCGAATGCATAATTTTTCTCTCGCCTGACGCGTATCGCAACGCTGAATTCACGGCAGAGAAAATACGCGCGGAATAGCGATATGAGCAACGATCGATTTACTTGGCCTCTCCGTCGTATCCGATTAAATTGGCAATGCGCGGCGTGGAAATCGTCGTCGTTCCAACGATACTGAAGTGTCATAAGTGTCAGGGGGAATGGAATTAATTCTACTCAATACATCGATAATTAATATCTATCGTTATTCCAAATCGCGGATAATTAATGCAATCCCGATCAAATATTCGGACATTACTGACGGTCAATTCCCCGACAATGGGTATCTCGCGTTCGCATAAATTCTGCATTAATTTAATGGGTCCGAAGTGTCAGGTATTATCTCGCATATCCTAGATCGCCGTCGCCGCCGCCGCACGAGAATGATCTTCCGCGCAACCGAGTAATACCAGTAATTGGAATCCGAACATGCGTTTTGGCCAGTAAAGACGTCGGTCAAATAAGATCGCGTTTAATCGAGCGAGACCCCCCCCCCCCCCCGGCTTTTGTCCCGTCCGATATTGAATTATTAAGCGCAGCTCCCTCAACGACCCCCGTCTATTTTAACATCGCCGAGCAATCTCGAAATTCCGTGAGGATTTGGTTAACGAAAAGGTTAAGACAAAGGCATACTGCGGGTTGCGTTACGGGCGCGAGGAGACAACCTTCTGCTCGGCGCTCTGGAACAGGGATCGCCTCCTCCTCACAGATTTCGGATAATATTGACACTGGGCAGAGGGTTTGTCGTAGACGGACAGGCGGCGTATAATTCACGACGACGGCGGCTGTTTACGCGGCGTGTACAAGCTCGCGTCCTCGACGAGCCGCTGCTAACGATGTTCGCACCCCGCTCGCTTTAACAAGTCGACGAATAATTCAGTGCTTTAATTACGACGTATACCCCGAGGGTAGCTCAATATTGCAAACGGCACGACGTGCCAGTCGGTAATGCTTCTTCACTGTCGGTTAGGCGCCCGTGAACACGCGCGTATACATATATGTATGTATAAATAGATTCGTATCCGGCGAGCCCTGTCGAGAACATTCGTTCGAACTTTTCCTATTTCTCAACGCCGCCCTCTCTCCGCTTCCCTCGCCGCTTTATTACAGCCGCTCGACTTCGAATTGACCCGACGATCGCGAGAAGTATCGTTTCCAAGATCGGTAAACGTATTGTTTTTCATTTCGCCATCCCGGAAACCGCAACAAGCTCGGCACTTCTCGAAAAAGATGAACAATTGTCTCGAGATATCCGAAGCTTGATGTAAAAATAACAACAATGTTTTCCTCGGAATTGCAATATTTCATTATTACGTGTGATCATTTTCCTTCGCGAGAAAGTATCGCGATAAGCGATATCGGAACGACGAGCAACGCTTATTCTTACACGATCACGTAAATAGCCGTGATGCACGGCCAAAAGTCAGGGCATCATAATTTCTCTACTGAATAAAGGGAAATTTCGATGGCACGTCATAATTCTCCAGTCTCTTTCTCTCTCTCTCTCTCTCTCTCTCTCTCTCTCTCTCTCTCTCTCTCTCTCTCTCTCTCTCTCTCTCTCTCTCTCTCTCTCTCGGAAGCGCTCCCAAAATCGGTATTTGGCCGTCTACCCAACGTGCCTCGGCATAGTCATTATTTACAGACAGAGATTTAATAAGCACGAGAGCTCTTTGAATCCGTGCGCATGCAACGAATTCTTATTCAAAATCCATATTCTACATTTCCGGTGTGTTCGTATGTGTGTGTGTAATGCCATGTCTGAAAGCGAATGTAAATAGCAATTTATAAGGTTACTTCATATTTTCTCATTGCTTTTTAATCTTTTCCGTTTCTTTTTATCGCAGTAAAAGAATTATCCGTGTAACTCACTTCTCAGCGAGACATACTTGATTCTCGTAAATCTTTGGACTTAATGAATATTCAACAGGAAATACGAACGCGCGATACGACGATGGAAAAAAGATTATCTTTCCTGTTTATCGATATTCTTGACGCCGGAATTACACAGCCTGTCGATACAGCTCCGTTCTATAAATTCACGCGACTTGTCTGCCACTTTTTCGTCGATCATCCAATTATTCTCGATGGAGTGGATAAAACGCGCAATCGCCGCGCACTGCTCGCGCAGAACGACCCCACTACGCCGTTATATTGCATCCTAACGTGGAAAGAATGGTCAAAGAGAGAGCCGATTGAATCCTCTGATACTTTGGCAACGAAGGAAATTCTAAGAAAACTCCAGAAAGAATAAAATATCGAAATGAAAGAGAAGAGCGCCAGAAATCAGCGATGGATATCAAACATTACTGTTATTTCAATGTCTTATGATAATGGAAAAAGTAATGAAGAAAGCTCGTTCGATTTCCCAGTGAAAATAAAGATATTTCAAATGACGCTATTGGATCATCGCGCGTATGAAATGCGTACTTCGCAAAAGTCTCGGTTTTACGACACGTTTTCATTACATAAATGTCTTCGGCTAATTAAGCGTTATATATCATGTTTAATATGATATTATCCTCTTAACAATACTTTACTTTCTGCGAGACATTTGCAATTTCTCAAATTACAGTGGAAACGTGGAGGAAATTAGAAAACTCACATCATTCTATTATATTACTTTGTAACTGATATAAAAATTAAAATTAAAAGGATACCGTAAGAGAGAAATACGTTGTTGCCTAACATCATTCCACTCCTTTTATTATCCCGTAATAATTTATCCTGCAAATATTTATCACACTCCGTTTCCTTATTCTTTACATCTCGAGTTTAACAGCGGCGTAAAATGCGCCGTCCACATATTTCCCGCCGTTCAATTATTCCCAATCGATCGAACACTCGGATGCGTCGTGGCACGTCCGAGAACGATCCCGCCGCGGCATGCCGCGACACAAGGAAAGTCCTTCAGGAAGCACTGATTTGAATCTATACGGTCTGTAAAGTTCATTAGATTTAAATATTTATGAGATGGGCGCGGACCGCGCAGGAGTACAAGACTCCGGGTCAATTTGGTGGCGCAGAGAAAACGACTTCGATTCTTTAGTCCCGCGGGGGAGCGCGATGCAGCGGATGCCGCATCTTTCCTGAGCGAAAACTTTTCCAACCGCGGATTACGAGAGGAGAGACTACTCCCGAAGACAAATGGCGGATTTAATTGGCCGGACCGCTCTACGAATTGGAAGTCTTGCCAGGCGTCGCACAAAACAACCAGCGTCGGCGGATTGGTTGCATAATGCGCGCGGTCGATTTTACTTTCAGATCGCGTATTGTTTATTCCGCGTCCCTCGCGTCTCCGCGCGACGCGCAGTATCTGTCTCGTTCTTGCTCACGCAGGCTATCGATAATAAGCGCGCTTCCCTGGTTATCGATAACGCGGCGATCGAATTTCGAAGTCGACGTCGATACTCCGCTTCTTCGACCGCGCTGCAGCGGAGTAACTTTAATCGAAATGCCGTCAAGGGAAGTCGTTATTTTTCCAGCTTGGCGGATTATCGATGATACCCATTGACAGTCGGTTCATCGATAATCAGGGAAAGACGATGGATGGAGAGCTCTACAGAGAGACGAGAAGGGCAATACGAAAAATCTCATGAAAGCCAGAATTCGCCGCGCACGGAACGGCGCTCCCCGACGGTACGTATCACATATTTACGATCAATCCGGAAGTAAGGCCGTAAACGATGGTAGCGCATGGACGGATACGATACTGTAGCAAAAAAGAGCCGGTTGACTGTACAGTTATGAACGTACCGGACATAAATTTGTCTCCGGTCGGAGATTAAACGCGGCTTCCTACAACGCACCGCGTTCCGCGAAATTCGTGAAATCCCTACACACGCGCGGAAAGCTGGGGTGCCTCTCGCGGGACTCGATCGCCGGCGAGTGCGGTTTGATGGGCGGAGCAATAAAACTTTGGCAACGGTGTAAATCAACCGACTTCGGGACCCGGAGAATTCCAACACCGAGAGCCTACCGCGGACCTTTACTAGGACAACGTGGCGGTCTCCAGCCGAGATCTTCCACGTCAGAATTCGGCCGAAAACCATAGATCTCTGCGGTCTCTCACTCGAAAGACTCGCGTTCCAATTTCACGAACTCTCGCCGTCGACTAAATAAAAAATTTTTGAATTTTTCTCCACGTTGCGTCTTTAGTGTCAGCAAAATCGAGCGACGACATTTACTGCCGCAAACTTCGGGAAAATACATATAATGAGGTGTCGCGTTACTGTAGAGCATGTCTTAAGACGATGTGTTATTATAAAGCGGGACGGTATCATTATCGGTGCTCGCTTGTAATCATTAGTAGCAAAGTTATCATACGCTGCTATTTTAGAACTTTTACTTAACTGTTACTCGAGTCTATATGTAGAAATAATAATTTAAAAGAAAACAAGTATTTAACTCATATTCTAACAATAATTATAGTGCAAAGTATATCTGATAAATCATTACTAAAATGTCATGATTAATAATACATTAACAATTTATTTTTATTTGATTTCTACACGTAGAAAATTTTATATATCAAAAATTACTATGTACAACAGTAATCGCGGACCGATAATTTTTATTATGTTCCACATGTGAAAAACATAGTAAAAATTTTTATAATTACTTCAAGGTCCGCGGCTACTGCCGTACATAGTAATTTTTGATATAAAAGTTTCTCTGTGTAGTGTTAATAGAAAAAAGGTAAAAGAAAACACTAAGTACACACGTCACAATCAAAACAGTATTGTTTTAATTCTACGAAAAATATTATCGTATAACAAATTTTATGAAAAAATAGTATATAAAAAATTATTTGACATAAAATTATCTATAAAGAAAGTTGTATATTCCACTATAAAAAAATTATTGTATATTTTGCATACAATAAAATATATCAGAAAATAGCGCCAAATGGAATCAAAAAACTATTTTTAAAAAATACTTTTTATATTGATAACAAGATATGTCTTCTCTCTCTTTTTCTCTCCCTCACCCCCCCCCCCTCCCCACCCTCTCACTCTCTCTCTCTCTCTTTCTCTCTCTCTCTCCTACAAGAATTTTATATTGAGTTGAATATCTGATTCATATTGTAATCGTAACTGCATTCACATAACTGTCTTCGCAAAGATTGCATTGCACGTGTAAATAATCATTCATTATTGAAATACAGCCACGTCCAATAAACTTTTCTATTTGTTTTTATATTTGGATGAATACTTTCCAAATGCGCAATTACGTTGCTATTGAGGAATATCATGATTGTGAATATTATGAAATATAAAAATGATACAAGTATTAATATAGTACAAGTTCAGTTTAGATAATTGTAGTAAACATACTTGTATTGCTAATATGTGTCGCAATGATCTTCATGTATTACAAAATGCTCTCAAAATATATCACATGGAAGCTCTTATCGACATTAACTATAGAACAGATTGGCGCGAGACATTATACACATCTTGACGCATTCTTTGTTCGAAATCGTGTAAAAAATCGAGATATTAAAATTGTTTTTAATACTAATTCAAACTTTTTATATTCACATTTACTCCTTCTACATATGTCAAAAGTTTTATAGAAATCATTTTCTGGTTTGGGAAGTTCACTAATAAGTGAGAAATAGTAAGTAATTGAATATTATAACAAAATAATAATCAATAAAATAGAAAAATTAATTAAATAAAGCATTAATAAAATAAAAGTAAAATAAATTTGAGCAAGTATATTAATAAGGATACATATTATTATTAATAAAAATACAGATTGCTATAATTCTGATATTACATTTATTATTATTTTCTGTTTATCAAATATAGAACATTTGACTATACATTTAATGTTTTGTTATTATTAGAACGATAAACAGGAAAAAATAAGAAATAAATTAACCGAACTTAAGAGTAAATTGGTATAGC